>NC_052632.1:83388390-84588390 GCF_016161935.1 Mauremys reevesii
GACCAATTGGAGCATGGCTGAGTCCTGGACAGCTGGAGGGTTCTGAACACATGAATCCAGCACTTCCAAAAGCTAATGGAAGCTTTAGAGATGCAGGTGGCCTACCCCTCTGCATGTATCCCAGGAATGACTGCACCAGGATGTACATTTTAAATGTACAAATTCAATGCAAGTTCTACTGGCGGGGATCAGTTTCACCCATGGGAAATGACATGGGGCAGAAAGGGATCAAACTAATTCTCAGGCTTTAAAAAGCATCACTACTTCTCCCTGGCGGAGACTACTTAAAAGCAGTGATGAAGCAGGCACACGGGGATTGATGGAGACCCGCAGTGTCCTATCTCCTGCTGCAGCCAGAACCCCCTCAACAGGGAGAGGGGCTGTTATCGTACAGACAGCAGTTTGTTTCTGAAATTGGAAACTTTATTTCATTCCTTTTTCCATTCACACCCCTGGAAGCCGATTACACACGTTTCTGGTTAGTGCCCTGTTGTGAGCTCAAAATAAGCAATAACAGTGGAAAGTTGTTTAAAGCTTGATGGCCTCTTCCCTCAATAAGCCTTTGCTGGCCTGCAGGAGGTATTGGCCCTATGCCAGAGGCACGGCCAGCTGCTGCTCCTTGACATTTAAATTTTGCCCTTTCCTGTGAGATCTCCCCTGCCCCCAAAAACTCTGCTCAGGTTTTACTGCAGTGGGGCCCGTAGGTCTGCTGACACGGCGGTGTGAGTGAACAGGGGCCTGGAGCTGTCAAACTGGAGTTTAAAACCGAAACATGGCCCTGGTCAACAAATCTCTGCCAGGAACAAAGATGGCTTCCCAAAAACTGCCGCTGAACTCACACCCCCATGCACATCCTTTGTGAGTGCCATGCTGTCTCGTTAACCAGAGCCAAATGGCTCAGCCAGTCCATCCCTCCCTCCCCTCCCCTGTAGATTCTACAGTAGACATGCGCCCTTGACTACTGCTAGTAGAGAGACAGGCAAACCCCTCCAAGGGAGATGCTGATACAGCAAAAGTTTTTTTTAAACCAGTTCCCCAAACAGAATAAGTAATACCAATAAAAGGGTTTTTCTAATTGTATATTTGCAGCTACACTAGGGCTTTTGGCCGCATAGCTGTGTCACTTAAAAGGTGTGATTTGTTTCCATGGGTAACAGACAGCCCCTGGTTGTCGGTGGGCAGGATTGAACCAGGGATCTCTGGATCTTACTTCAGGAGCCTCTACTGCATGAGTTACAAGCCAACTGGCTGTTAGCTAATGCTGTAGAGCAGACTCATCTGATCTCTCTAAGTTGTCTGTCTCAGTGCCACTAGATGGCACAGAACCCACCCCGAGATGGTGTGTGGGTTACGCATGCTCCTAGCTGATACAGCTTTGCTGCCAGAATTTAAGTGCAGCCCAGGCCTTAGTGAAAACCACTACAGTAGTGCAGCTGGAAAGCAGCCACAAGTGAAGGGCTCTTGCATGCTCTGAAATACTCATCTCTGCTATTCCAGTCACGTGCGCCTGTCTCCCCTAACATCCCTCAACACTGGCATCCAAGTAAGCTTGTCCCTACTGCAGTAGACTATAACAGAGGTAATCCTGGACTCTCCTATGCCTTATTAAAACATGCATTTTCCTAAACCAATAATGGAGCAGAACATACTGATGATCAGTTACCTGGGCCTGCAAACTGTTCTGATAGGTGTGGTCCGCTGCTTGTAGCTGTCTGCGACCATAGTGTCATCCTTACAGCTGCAACAACTGTTGTCTAGCATCTGTAAGTGGAGCAGCTCCTCAGAGTTGCTGAAGCCTGGGTTGTCCAAGGAATTAGCAGAGGCGAGCCAAGACTGAGACCAGTATTGAGCTGACACATCATCAAGGCGACAAAACCGGCGGTAGCTGAAAGAACAAGGCAGGACTGTACTGTACTGTAGCAGTTCCTAAAGCAAGGCTATTGGATTACTGGTACAAGCCAGTCATTTTAGCGCAAGGCCTTAACAGCCGCTCACATAAGGCAGCGTTTCATTATACAGCCTGTGACGAGCTGAGCTGCACAGGAGCGCGTGAGAACGCTGCCGCATGATGTGCTTGGCACTGTTTAAACCCATTAGCTCTGACTCACTGGTGTCTAGTCCTAGGAGAAGGGGCAGCAAAGGGAAGTAAAGGCTTGGCTGCACGTCACTAGAAGTGACTATGAAGCGCACTAGCTGTTTCTGACCAAGCCCACACATGGACATGCTTGTTCTGGAATAAGAGTGCTGAGGTCCTGCCTTCTTAAACCCACTTTCACGTTGGTTAAGCACAAGCTGCAGCTACCTGCCAGCCCAGGGGTTCCAGTCTCTGGCACCAGTTTAAAAGGAACAGGAAGGGCTGTTATCTGCCACGAGCAGGTTTTAGGCTGCTGCATGGCCTCCAGTTTGTGAACTGTGCACAGTGCCCTTGGCACACCTGTTAGGCTGCAGCTTGGGGTGGTAAGATGCTTCGCCCACCTCAAGTGGGCACTGCCCAATGTTAATAGCTGCCTCCGCGCAGGCCTCACGTCCAATGTGGCGCTAATGATGGGGCCAGGCCCTAGTTAAAGCCCAAGGAAGTATTGTGACTGACCCCCACCATGCACTGTAACAAGTCCACTGCCATTCTAGCCAGAAACCGCCTGGTGGCTGCTAGTGGGTATGTCTGCTTGCTCCCGGCGGAGGAAAGGTCTGTAGCTGAAGTTTTCCAACCCATTGAAGTAAACACGGTTCAGTGAAAGCTGAACTCGGGGGCCCTAACACTGTCTTCAGAAACCTCTGCCCTTTAAACTCCCTCCCCTCTGCTTCCTGCAGCAGTGTGGCCTCGCCATGCACTTTGGCAAGTGTTTTCCCCTCTACTCCAAGTCACACACAGCCTCTAGCCAGGGGTGGGGCATGTTCTGTAAGGACAAATAACATCAGCTGGCAAGCGGCCTGCTGCTGTTGTGGTTTGTCTCCTTGGGAACAAGTCCCCCCCTTACTGAAGAAGACCAGGCAGGTCAGTGGAGCACTGAGGCTTGTCACACTACAGAGAGGGCAGCGCTAGCCAACGGGCCTTAGCCAGGTTGTGTACACCACTGACCAATTGACACAGGCTGGCGCTGCCTTCTGCTGGGCACCAGCAGTGCTGCTGGCTGCGCTGTGAGCGAGACGGGGGTTGGGGATGGTGGCGCACAGCTGCTGCTGTCTGGGCAGCGGGGGCTTTAGCGTGTCTTCCAGCAGCCTGCCTCTTGCGCTTGGCCCGTGGGTCCTAGCCCTTTGCAAAGGGAGCATGGAGAAGTCATTCCCCTGTTGCCCCACCAACTCCAGCCCTGGCATCTGCCCCCAGCCTCACACCTTCCAGCCCATGTGCTGGCTCAGACGCCAGGCCCTTGGGTTTACACTGCTGCCCAGGGGCTGGATGGCAGGCGTATAAATGTGCTTACGGGGGGTATCAGTGTCACAGAGAGGGGCTCGTAAGGCTACTGCCACTTGGGGCGAGGGAGAGGTGTTGCATCCCCCCTGCTGGGCTCCTGCCTGCACAGACAAGGCTGCTGCAGCCCTGCCCCACTCACCTGCGGTGGCCTGCTCCACTCCCTAGTCACAGGGCGTGAGGCTGGATCTGCCCCCCCAGCGTCATCTAGCAGCTGCTGCCCCAGCCAGGGGTGTTTGAGGTGAGCAGGCTGGGCTGCAGCAGCTCAGCCTTCCTCCATGTGCTGCCCAGAGCTGGCCGCAGGGATCGATGTAACGGCCAGGGCTGGTTCCACCCATTCAGGGCCCCCTGCCCGGGAACGTCACTTGGAGACATTCTTCACAGCTGCTGCTGTGGGTCCACCCCAGCAAGCTGAGGCCCTGCCGCTCACAGCAGCCCTCCAGCTGCACTAGCCTCCATCCTGCCCCCACCCCACCTTTCTTTTCTTTAAAATGCGCCCATCCCCCATCCTGATGCACTCACTGGGCCACTTGCTGGCAGCTTCAGCTAAAAAAAAAATCGCTGCTTTCTTCCTCCCTGGCACCAAACCCCACATGCTGCCTGGGAAGGGGGTGCTCCAAGCGAGCGTGGCACTATGCCATAGCCGAGCTGCTGCCTTTCAGGCCAAGCTACATCCGCGCCAGAGGGCAGCAGCTCTGGTGCCTCGTCTCCAACCCCCCCTGATGCCAGCTGGTGCAAAGACATCCTGCAGGGCAGTGCTACAGGATGGTGGCCGTAGGAGACGCAGCCTTCATCCCGCCCATGGTTGCAATTGGGAGTAGGAGGTTTTATATCCCTGCCAAAACTTCATGGGGGTTGTTTTATTTTTTATTGCTGAATAGTTTCATTCTCTATCTAACACTCCTTTCATTCCTGCTGTGCTCAGGACCTCAATCTCTTGTGACAGTGAGTTCCACAGGCTCACTCTGCACGGTAGGACAAGTTGTTCCTTTTTCATCAGTTTTGAATTTCCCACTCTTGAGTGTCCCTGAACGTCCCAGTGACATTCCTGTATGAGAGACAGGAACTATCAGTCTTTCTTCTGTAAACGTTTGTCATGTCCCTCTAATTCATTTCCTCTCTGAGCTAAACAAGTCCTTTCTCCCCTGCTGGGGAGAGAGTCTAGAGCCCCAGAGCAGCTGGTAGCCAGGCCCCTCTGCACTCCCCCACCACGGCTCAGCAGCCAGGCGACCCCTGGCAATGGCCAGGGGCTGACAGACAGCATGTTGGAGCGGTGCAGCACAGCCCTCGCACGAGGCCCAGAACAATGGCTCTGCTCTCGTTAAGGCCCAAATTCCTCCTGAGCCGGATTTCCGCTGGAGCTTCCGCAGCCTCCCGCTCCTTGCCTGTCCCTAGAAGGGAGCCCTGGGGAGATATCGCTCTCCCACCGGCAGGAAACGAGGCTGGCTGCAGAGGCACTGACTGCACTCAGCCCCCCCCATCACCTCGCACTGACCCCTCTGGGCAGCCGAAGCAGGGACCTTGTTCCAGCAACACCTCAGCCAGACCGGCCATTGTCCTGCCTCAGGGTTCAGCCTCCGCTGAGCTGGGGGCAGAGGCAGAGCCCAGGGCTGGGCTCATGGGCCGGTGGGTTGAGACGGAGCTGGCGGGGGCGAGGGGGGGCACAGTTGGAATAGCGGGGAAACAGGGCACGGCAGGGCAGGATGGGGAGGGGAAGAGGCAGGGCTGGGATAACGGGGCCTGCGGGTGGCGCATTGTCCGAGCTGTGTGTAGGCGGGGGGGAGGCAGGGCCATGGGTCAGGATCAAGGCGCATCGGCAGAAAGACACGCGCCCAGGCCCCACTAGGCCAGGCCAGCCTAGTCGGTCAGTGAGCCCCAAGAGGACAAGCTGGTCGTGAAGCCTCTTGCGAGACTCCCCAGCAAGCAGAGCTCCGGGTGCCAGCGGAGGGCTGGGGGATCCCCGCGAGTGGGGGGGGGGTGCTCCCCGCTTCCCTCCCCAGCCTGGGAACGGCGACCAGCCCCGCAGAGTGTTTGTCTGGGCAGGACCAGGTCACCTCACAAGTGACATTGTGGACAGGGGTCTGGGCGCTTCCCACACCCTGCCCCAGTCACAGGGGCGAGTCGGCGACCCCCCCACCCCACCCCAAACCTTCCTGCAACTCCGCAACCAGCTCCCAGCCCAGAGCAGCCACAGCCCAGCAGAACAGCCTCAAAAGCCCCCGCTGGAGCACCGGGATCGCACCCATTCTCCAGCTGCCCGCAGGGAGCCAGCGGCACAGGCCCAGCCTGGCAGGAGGAACCGCGCGGAGCCTGGCAAAACCTCCGGCACAAACCAGGGTGAACTGGGGGGGGGAGCATGCCGGGCGGGGGCAGAGGGACTCTGTGTACACGCAGCTGCGAGGTGCCCCACTCGGGGGGGGGGGGGCTGGCGTACCTGGGAACGAGACTCCCTAAGAGTGTCCCAGGTAGGAAGGGGGGGGGACAGGTGGGCACAGCACCCTGAAGGGGCAGGAGGGTGCATGGTTCCCGGGGGCCCTGGGTGCAGAGACCCAGCCGGGGGGGGGGGGTGCACAGAGGTGTAGGTAGAGGCAGGCCCCCGGGCGGGGGCACGGGGTGTTTCCAGGTGGGTGTGGAAGGCACAGGGAAGTGGCTGGGCAGGGGCGAGGGGGGGTGAATGCAGCTGGGGACTCCAGGAAAACACGTGACTGATTTGCCGCCGTGAGAACAGCAGCTTCGCCAAGGGCTCAGCAGGGCTGCGGCACGGCCCCCTGGGCCCAGCACAACACTCCCCACACAGGGGGCTCAGAGGGCGTTTCCCAGCCCTGCCCCATCCCCAGGAGGCGGCTGGGACTAGCCACTGTCTACCCCAGCGCATGGGAGCTGGGGGCTCAGGCCAGGCAGGGTGCCAGCCAGAGTGTGGGGCTGAGCCCCCTCCGCACTATGCAGGCTCCCAACCCCGCAGGAGGGCAAAGGGGGCACCAACCCGGGGACCAAAGGGGAGAGGCTCCGGCCCCACCCAGACCTGGGCCCCGCCCGGCCGCGCCTCCTCACCTGCTTTTGGTCTGATCAACCCTGGCCTCCAGGAGCAGCGCCTTGAACCTCCGGAGCACCAGGCAGGCGACGGCCACGCCCAGCAGGGCCACGCTCAGCAGCACCCCGCAGGCCACGCCCAGCAGGCTCTGCTGGGTCACCTTGTAATCGCAGCGCGGGCCCATGAACCAGTAGTCGCTGCCAGTGGGGCACCTGCAGCACCGCGGGAGACGGTCAGAGGGGCAGGCTCTGCTCCCCAGGTCCCCCCCTGCCCATTCGCTGCCCCTCGTCATGCCCCCACGTCACAGTGCCCGGCCGCGCCAGGCCCTCGGGGCTCCCCTCCCTGCCAGCGAGGATTCAGTCTGGGACACTGGGTGCACAGGGCATCGGGAGCTGGGCCTGCCCACGGACTCTCACCCCAGCAGTGACCGGAGGCCCCGTTATTCACGCCAGGCTCCTCCACACCGGGAGGAGACCAGCCCAAAATCGCGTTTCTTCTCCACACACTGCCGTGGGGAGCCCTACCCCAGCCTAGCGCCTGCTGGGCCCTGAGCCGGGGGCTGCCCCCAGCCTGATACTCACTGGCACACGGGCTCGTGGTCGTGTGCGTGCGTGCAGATGCCGTGGTTTTTGCAGTAGTCTCTGTGGCACATGGACGTGCAGCTGGCATTGCCGGCCCCACTGCTGATGCACTCAAAGCCGGCGTGGCACGAGAAGAGCATCGTGCACAGATCCAGCTGCCTCTCTGCAGGCAGACAGACAGACAGTCTAGCGAGCTGCAACCCCCTGCCCCAACCCCCACCTCCCCAGGGGAGCCAGAGGGCACAGAGCCAGCCCCCCTGGGCTCGGCTTCTCTCTCTGCCACGGGCTCGCCAAGACTCTGGGGAAGCCCTTTTCCTCCACCAGGCCCATCTGCACACAGGGGGGGGGGGGGGGGGCTTTGCCAGGAGCTGCTAGCGAAGTATCAGAGCTAGAGAGCAGCTGCCCCCAGAACGCGACGGCAGAAACAGCCCCTGCTCCTCCTAGCAAGGCCACGCCGCTCCCCGCCTGCGCCCGCCGCTCTGCGGAGCCAGCCTGGCTGCATGAGGGGGGCAGCCAGCAGGTCTGGGGCACAACACACGCTGCCTGCGAGGTCCCCAGGGCAGCTCCCAGAATGAGAAGCCATTCCAGGGCGTGCTGAGCCCACGGGCTGGGGTTGTAGCACAGAGCTGACGGGATGGTGAGGGCCTGGAGGGCGCAAGGGGCTGCAGTTGGGGGTGGGGCACACCATGATGGGGGGGGGGAGCACACAGAGCCATGGCAGGAGGGCTGGGGGGAGACACAGAAGCCAGTGAAGCCCCATGCCCGTGCCCAGGCCTTGGCAGCAACTCTATGCCCCGCTGCCAGGCGCCCTAAGCGACTCACCCAGCACCACGTTCCACAGCACGGGGGCACTGGCGACGTGGAGACCCGAGCGGGTGGCACCCGACAGCACCGTCCGGTTTAAAAGGGCTCCCAAGCCCTGCGCCTGCCCACGCAGCCGCTCCGCAGCGAAGAGGGCATCGTACTCCAGCACCACGCTGCCTTCCCTGGGGAGGAGCCAGAGCCGAGCCTCAGGACCCACCAGTCACTCGCCGCGCAGGGGCGGCAGGGGGGCTGCACTCCCTCCCGGCTCCCCCGCGCCTCACCAGCTGCAGGCTCAGGGGCTGACCAGGCCGGTGGGGGGGGGGGCGTGCAGGGCCGCCACGAGCTCGGACACTGTCACCACAGTGTGACGGAGCCACAGGACAAGCCAACACCTGAGCTGTGCAGTTCCCTCTCCCCACCCGTGCGGGGCTTGTTCCCCGGCCCCCTGCACACGCAGGGGAGCTGGCTGCCGGGCACGCTCCTACCTGATCCTCGTCACTTCCAGGCGCTGGAATCCCGGCACAGCCGCGAAGAGGGGCGCCACCTGTGCGGGGAAACAGGGAGGAGGCGCTTTGTGACGAGAGCATTGGCCCCAGTTGCAGGGGACCCCGGTGTCCGAGCCCACAGCCTCCCCTGGCGCTGGTCACTGGGCAGCGTGCTCCCTGCCCTGCCGCACTACCGCCATTAACCACCAGGTCGGCGCCCGTGTGACAGCCCCGCCCGCCCCCGACTCACCGTCTCATTGAAACTCTGCACCAGGCTGCGATGCGCATGCGACGCGGGAGTCTGGAAGGCGCCAACGAAGTCCATCTCCAGCGCGAGTTCGCAGGGCACGCGGAGAAGGGTCGCTGTGAGACGAGACACCCCGAGCCCAGCCCATCGGGGAAAGGGTCACTGCTCGTGCTCGGCCCACGCCCCGGCCGGCTCTGCACAGGAGCAGTGCCCCGGTTCAGGCTGGCACCAAACACCGAGTTTGGGACAACCGGGAGGGAAGCCGTGGGGAGTGTGGCGCGGGCGCCTGGGCATGGAGCCATGCCGCACAGCGAGTCAGCAGGGCTGTGCCAGGGCTGCAGTCACCCCCCAGGCCTCGTGGGGGGTCCCAGGTGGATCCTGAGGGAGCCCCATGGACAGCTGGAGTGTGGCCTCGGCGTGGCTCAGCACTACTGGGAGCTCTGGGGCTGCCTCACACGGCAGAACCACATGCCCGAGTGGGCACCATGGCAGGATTGCAGAGGGGGCCTGAGCAGCACAGCACGGGGCGGGGGAGCTCCCAGCAGAGGGGCTGACATGGTGTCAGGGGCACGGGCCTGACCAGCCTGGGCCAGAGGAGAACCCGCTTTCCCAGTCATCCAGCTTTCCCAGCATGCTGCACCCCTGCCTGCACGCGACCCCCCGTCCCTCTCCCCCCCGCGGGACGTCCCTGCCCAGACAGCAGCGCAACAATCCCGGGGAGGCTGCCTCACTGACCTTTGAGAAGAGGAGGCTGGTCTTCCACAACGAACACGCTCTGTGCCCTGCCACGGGCACCCTTGGTGGTGACAGCGGGGGGCTGCCCATCTGTCACGCCAGCGGGGCCAGGAGTCACTGGCGGCATCGCTGCCCTGAGCTGCGTGCTGGCGAAGGGGACATGCATCCTGGCACTGCTCACGGGATCCCTACCAGCTGCACCCCATGCCCTCGAGGTGGCTGCCAGCGGGGGCCAGGGTCTCCTGCTGCCAGCTGGGGCCCCAGCGCTCTCAGAGGTTAGTGTCAGCTCTGGGATGGGGGGCGTAGGGCTGCTGCTCGGAAAGCTCCCCCCCGCCCCGCTCGGGGGTGTTGCATCAGTGGCTTGGCTGGAATTCCCCAGTTCAGACCCAGCCTGCGTAGCCCAGGCCGGGGGGGCTGTTACCCACTGGCCCAGCCTCTCGGTCCCTCCCCTCCAGCTTGCAGATGCCAATGAGGACGTTGCCACCGTGGCATTAGTGGTCGCCGTGTCCCACGATGGAGACTGGGTGGTGGCCAAGCTGAGCTCTGCGAGTCCCAGGGCAGCAGACCCTGAAACATCCTTCTCGAAGGGGAATGGGGAGCTCAGCCCGGTCCCGTGGGGGTCGGGGGGCTCTGTTGGGCTGAGCGCTGTGGATCCTCTCTGCAGAGTGGCTGCCGGTGTAGCCGCTCCAGCAGGCTGGCTGGCTGGCGGAGGCTGAAAGCCCAGAGGAGTGGTGGCTCGCACGGTGCCAGGGCCATGGGGCACAGCGTCCCCACTGGAGGCTCCCGGGAACACTCCCTCCTGAGTTGTCACTGCCACGACTGGGGCAGGAGCCAGGGAGGGCTGCTTGGCCCCGTGAGTGCGGGAGACAGGAGGCTGGGAGGACGTGCCCACAGACACAGCTGTACCGGGCACGGCTGAGACCGTGCTGCGGGATTCCCCTGTGCCAGGCTCTCGAGGCCTCTCAGCAGGGGTTTCGGGGAGCCAGGCTGGAGTCCAGAAGGCACTCGAGAGCTGCTCCAGGGCTGGGGCTGGTGTCGACAGGCTAGGCTCCGGGGCGTGCTCACTGAGACCCCCGATCTCCTGGCCAGCAGCTGTGGGGTGAGAGACACCGGCCCCCGTGCTGAGCTGCTCAGCTGGCGCTGGGGGCTGGGCCGAGCCAGGGGATGGGGCAGGTGCTGTGAGGTTGCCCAAAGGCCTCGGGGTCCCCGCGTAGACACTTGGCATCCTGTCTGGGGAAGCCCCGGGGAGTGACTCAGCCCAGGACACTGCCTGAGGGTCCCCCTCTGTGCGCACGTCACTGGAGGGAGACAAGTCCATGTTTTTTGGGACTCCATCGACACCTCTGTGCCCTGGCGACTTCTCAGAGCCAGCATACACCAGCGTATGGCCCAGGGCATCCTCAGGCCCGGGGCTTCCCAGGGGCACCCTGCGAGGGGTGCTGGAATGGAGTCCTGGAGCAGAGCGAGCTGTTGTGGCGAGCGGCTCTGTCAGGCCGCTGTCTGGGGTGTGCACTGGGGTCCCGCCGGTCTCTGTGGCTGGCTGAGCTTTGCCCCCCGGCCGCCAGGTCAGACTCTCCCGGCCGTTGGGCTGCAGAGCAGGTGTCTGGCTGGTTTCCAGAGAGTCGCACGGTGTGGAGGCTGCAGCGCGCATGGCGAGCTCCGTCTGTCCTCGCAGCAGGGTGCCAGAGCCCTCTGTGGGGCTCGGCAGCCTGGCTCCTAGGCCCAGGTCAGTGAAGTCCAACTCCGCAGTAACGGCAGCTTCCCTGTGTGCCGTCCCCAGCGCCCGCTTCCCTCCTCCAAAGTGCTGAGCCCCACTGCCTCCTGCGCTTGCCCTGGGAGCAGGGCTGGCCACGGGCACAGAGGGAGGCAGCAAGGTTACTGGCTTCTGTGCGCCCGCAGCACGGCCCCGGCTGGTCTCCGTCCTGGTTTTACTCAGGGCGAGAGCAGCATCCGGCGTTTCCATGCTCCACGGCTCCGGGTCCGAGGGCCCTGTCGTGAGCACGCTCTCTCCACTGGGGTACACTGGCTCCGTTACTGCAGAGGTGCTGGAAGGTGCCCGGTCCCGGGCGGCAGAGCCAGGAGACACCGTGGGTGACTCTATATCAGAGCTGCTGCCCCCCAGGGAAGTGGGCTCTTTTGCCCTCAGGTTTCCCAGAGGGACTGTCCCAGGGAGAGGCACCGACGTGGGATTTGCTGCCTTGAACTGAGACCTTGCAGAGAACAAGGGGCTGTCGGTCCTTCCAGCGGGCGTCCCCTTTGCTGCAGCAGACGGGCGCGTACGCACTCCCGGGTCGCGGGCTTTCTCCCAGTGCTCAGCCGCTGCTGCAGTGACCGGTGGCTCCACACGCTCAGTGGGCGCTCCCTCCTGAGCCAGGGGCCTGTTCCTTCTCCTGCCCAGCCACGGCCCTCGGGGCACGGGGGCAGCATTACTCAGCGCATCTCCAGGGCTCTCGGCAGTGCCGGCAGGCCAGGCCGCAGGGCTCTGGTGGAGAGCAAGGCGAGTGCCCGGGGCTGCAGTGCTGGTGCTGCGGAGACGCTCGGCAGCTGCAGATAACACAGCCCCCCTCAGCTTCACCGTGGCCTCTTGTGATGCCACCTGCCCAACACCTTCCCGCAGAGACTCCAGGGCATCCACACCTGCGTGGAGAGAGGCAATGACGGGGAGACAGTTGAGACAGAGCTATGAGCCCAAGGAGTCACCCTGGTCCAGGGGGACCGAAATGCTTTTACTAGCCCAAGGCTTGGAGTCAGGACTCCTGGGTTCTCAGCCTGCCCCGGGCCTGAGAGTGACTCTCTGCGACACCTAGGGCGAGGCAATTCCCCTCTCTGTAAAGTGGGGACTAAGGCCCGGCCCCACGTGATGAGTCGCTGGGGAGGGTTTGCCGAGTGCAGCTGCCACAGGGTGGAAATGTTCCCTACTGCGCTCGGCCACGCGGCCCCTGAGTACAGCGCGGGGCCCAGAGCGGGGCAGGCCAGGGGAGGTCTGAGCTGTGAACACTGAGTCAGGCTATGCCAGTGCTGCGTTCCCCATCTCCCAGTGGGGCTCAGTCCAGAGAGAGCAGGACACAGCGATGCCCCAAGATAGCCCCATATACCCAGGAGGGAGCTGGATCTCACCAGGCCCATACGGCCCTACAGCTCTCTGGGATAAGGGAGAGGAACAGGAGAAAACCCCAGCCTCAGCCCAGGGGCCTCTGCACACTCTGCCTGGGCCCCGGGAAGGAGATGAACCCAGCGGAGAGGTGGGAAATGCACATGGAAAGGCTGGGCCAGCCTTCCGGGCTGACTGACACGACTGGCATGGGGTGAGGCGGGGTGACTGGAGGGAGCATCCAACCCTCTCCTAGGGAGAGCGAGACAATCGCACCCAGCTCCAGGGGAGCGAATACGGTTCCCTGGGAATCAGAACCCTCCTGGCTCCCTGCGACTTCCCCCCCGCCCCACTGCCTAGCGCCCAGGCAGAGCCTTTACCTGTCCGGCAGCGTTCCCCCGTTGAGTTCCCAGGGCAGAGACAGGTCTGTGCCGATCCCACCACGGAGCAGCAAAGGGCCAGCCGTGCGCACCAATCCACAACCACTGGGAGGAGAGAGAGCGGGCACTGCTCATATCACGGCTCCCCTCTCGCCGGAGACAGCGCAGAGAGCTCTGCACCCAGCTACACGCGTAACAGCCGGGTGTGCCGGAGGCAGGCCAGGTAACACTCAACAGCCTGTCGGAGGCAGTGCTGGCCGACATGCCTCACCTGGTGGCTCCCCAGCCCAGGCCGGTGTCTCGGCCTGCCAGGCTCTGAGGGGCACTCCCCAAGCGGGGCTGGCCAGGATGTTGCCAGCCCATGGGCCATGCACGCGCTCAAGTGCCTTCCTTTTAATAACCAAACGAGCAGGCCACAATGGGGCCTGGGACACCACAGTGACAAGGGGGACTCACGCACTCACCTCCCGACCAAGACCCCGACAAGCTACTGTTGTGGAAACACTTACGGGCATGGGACACGGGGTGGGCGCTGCCTCCCTGGCTGAGACAGACAAAACCCAACCCGTGTGTATTGTTCCCACGCTGCAGAGCGCGCTGCACACGGCGAGCGCGGCATAAAGGCCTCGTCTCCCAAGCCTCAAAAACTACTCGACCTGGCCAATTATTAACAAGCCCTCCCCTGCCAAAGCCCAAGTCTCCAAGAGAACAAAGCCAAGCCAAGCAGGGTGTCCCCACCTACCCCCAGCCCAGAGCAGCCGCATTGCTATGGCGATGGGCCTGGGGCGCGTGGTGCGGTTTGGAGGCTGATATAAGCACTAGTGATCCTGGCAAGGAGACACGTTTGCTGTGGCCAGGAACAGACTCTGGCCAAGCGCCTCACAGCACCGGAAGGAACAAGGGGCATGACCGAGGAAAGGCCCGAGAGCACCCTGCCTCGTGACCCAGCTCCGCCTCCAGTGGGGGCTGGGGGGCAGCTTTGACTAGGGACTGCAACAGGAATCCAGAGACAGGCAGCGCTAGCGAGGAGGGAGATGCAGCTCCCCACACTGAAATCATGCTGCAGCAAGAGAGACCTGGTTGGCAACATACTCTGGATAATACTTAGTGCAGCTGTTCCCAAGCTGGGGGTCGCACCCCAAAACAAGGCTGCTGGACCATTCAAATGTTTCCATTTTCCTCTCAAGCAATCCAAGCACTTTCAAGTGCCACCCCCTCATCCTGGCCAATGGGAAGCAATTCCCGAATTCCCGCCGCCCCAGTGCCAGCTCATTAGTCTTTGCCAGTAACTTGGGTCTGGTCTGGCTTCACTGGCGCACTCCCATGGGAGTAAAACCAGGCACAGGCACTAGTGCTGGCAGGACGGGGCGCTGGTTTGTTCCTACCTGCAAGGCTTTCCTAATTCAAGTTCTGCCCGTGGCTGCGACAGATTCCAGCTCAAAGTAGGCGAGGATTGTGCAGTCTGAGCCAAGCATTGGCAGTGAGCACCCCATCAGCATTAGATAAATACAGAAGAATATTGTTGTACAGTGGCCAAAATAGCCCCCTGGTCTCTCTCTGTTTTCCTAAATTCTTAATTTCTACAAACCCAAGATCCCGCCCCCCAGCTTTCACCCCAGCAGCTCAGGGCATTTCTTTACCCAAAAACCAATTGAGCCATTTTTCAATGTGCAAAAAGTCCTTTTTCTGTCGCTCCTTTGCTTTATACAACCAGTCACTTGGGAATTTAACTCTTTGCAGCATCGGGTTTCACAGAAAGCCATTTCCTGTGAAAGGAAAAGCTGAGGCTTGTTCAAAATCCAGCTGGAACTCACCAAAACTACCACCTGCATTTGCATGAATAAATAAAATAGAAACCTCTGAACCCAAACTCCTGTGTTACCTGAATGTAGGTCACATGGTGGGAATAGCATCACTGACACAGAAAACTCCCCCTCTTCACTGAACTCCCATTTATCCAAATAACTCCACGTCCCCCATTTCATTTAGATAACGAGCTCAACGATAACACACACACAAATGATACAATCACACCATACAAAAGATGGGGCCTAGATCACCTGATGAGTGCAGGCTACTCGCCTATTTGCTCACAGAGCATCACAGGAAGCATGTCTGTGATGGTATTTTGCACAGCCCATGTGCATAGCTCAGGCCAAAGCAGACACACTGATTTATATTTACTGCAATGAAAGTCAGCAGCCGTATTTCCCAAACACACCAAATAAAAGCAGGGACTTTCGGCACAAGTCTGCAACAATTTTTCTCAGAAATAACAGGAATCAGACGCTCTCCCTGGGGACAGATTACAGGAAATTTTCTCTTAGGGCAAATAATCTCTCCCTGGGCATATAACTGCTTTTTGCAGCATTTCTTGTCGTTTCCTCTGAAGCATCTGGTACCGGCCACTGCCAGAAGCAAGACATCATGCTAGGCGGAGTGCTATTATTATTTAGCCTGTGAAAGGACAGAGCTGAACTCTAACATGCAACCCCCAGGCTACAATTTAAAAACAGCAGCGAATGTTCTTTTTGAGTCAATCCTTCTCCCCTGCAGACTGCATGCAGCACAGGCATGGGCTTCAGTATAGGTCAGGCTTTGTCTACACAAGAAAGTTGCACCAGTTGAAGTCACACTGGTTTATAAATGGTTTTAGTTAAACCAGTACATATCCCTCTGGGTGTTCCCTTATTGCTGTTTAAGGGTAATTTGTGCTGGTTAGTTTAAACCGAAGCCTAAAGAAAGCGAAACCTGATTTAAACCAAAATAAGTGTCCACATGGCTTTTGGCACTGGTTTACCTAAGTCACACTCAGCTAAACCAGTGCAGCTTTCTCCTGCAGACAGTGGAGTTCTGCATTCACCCACCTCTTGTCCATAATCACAGAGCACCTGCCTCCCCACTAGCACCACACCCCCGCAGTGACATTCACTCTTGCCACTAACCCTGTCTTACACCCCTGCTGTAGCCTGTTTGCTCCTCAGGGCAGGGACTGGCATCGCGGTGCCTTGCACATGCTCAGCCTGTGTGGAGTAGAAAGGTCAGGCCAAGTGGAAACGGCTCCAGAGTCTCTGCATGGATCTTACCCCAGTAAGTGAAAGTGAGACTGGAATCCAGGCTCCCTCTGATCACGGTTCTGCCTTGTCCCTTCAGAAGAAAGCTGTGGGCAATGTCCACGGGCCCCTCCCTGCCGGCCCCTTCCCCTGGGCTACCTTCAAAGCGCACACTGAGGTTGGGATGAGCAGCAGCCTCCGGGGCTTTGATTTCCACGCGTACTGCCTCAGAGGGCAGCGCTGCTATCACCCAGGTGCAGGTTCTGGTGGGTGCTAGAGGGCCCTTGACTGCTGGTAAGTGGATGGTCCCATTAGCTGCACTGATCACGTCTATGATGCCTCCACAGCTCTCACGTTCCTCCAAAGAGCCAGCACCCCCTAGAAGCGGAAATCAAGTCTTGGTCAAAGGCTTCTGGCTCCCGGGGGCACCACCGATGGGTGCCAGCCGCCTCCTCGCTGCGGGAGCATCCCCCGGACCAGGCTGCCGGGCATCACCCATGGGTGCCAGCCGCCCCCTCACTGCGGGAGCATCCCCTGGACCAGGCTGCCGGGCATCACCCATGGGTGCCAGCCGCCCCCTCGCTGCGGGAGCATCCCCCGGACCAGGCTGCCGGGCAACACCCATGGGTGCCAGCCGCCCCCTCGCTGCGGGAGCATCCCCCGGACCAGGCTGCCGGGCATCACCCATGGGTGCCAGCTGCCCCCTCCCTGCGGGAGCATCCCCCGGACCAGGCAGCCGGGCATCACCCATGGGTGCCAGCCGCCCCCTCGCTGCGGGAGCATCCCCCGGACCAAGCCGCCCTTGAGAGGCGGGGGCCGGGCCGGGCCCCGCGCTGAACCCCCCCGCCGCCCTGCGAGCCCCACGCCCCGGGCCGAGCAGCAGCCTGGCCGCGGAGGCGAGCGGCGGTCCCCGGGGCCGGCCCGGCTCTTACCCGCCGCGCCCAGCAGGGCCAGGAGCGGGAGGAAGCTGCCCATGCTGCCCGCGGGCGGAGCGCTCGGCGCCGGCTGCCGGAGCGCGGAGGCGGCCGCTGCCTTGAGCCAGCGGCAGGAAACCCCCCGCCCTGGCCCCCCCCGCGGCGGCACCGGGCAGGGAACCGCGGACAGAGCGCAGCGCACCCCGCCCCAATGCACCCCAAACCCCGCCCGAGGCCACGCCCCAAACCCCGCCCCAATGCACCCCAAACCTCGCCCCAATGCACCCCAAACCCCGCCCCAGGCCCCGCCCCAATGCATCCCAAACCTCGCCCCAAGCCCCGCCCCAATGCATCCCAAACCCCGCCCCAAACCCACCCCAACGCACCCCAAACCCTGCCCGAGGCCAAGCCCCCCAAACCCCGCCCCAATGCACCCCAAACCTCGCCCCAATGCACCCCAAACCCCGCCCCCAACCCAGCCCCAATGCACCCCAAACCCGCACTGCCCTGCCCCTCCACAACCCCCCCGAACTCCCATCCATAAACAACCCCACCCCAATGCACCCCTAACTAAGCCCCCCATCCACAATCCCCTCAAATGCCCCCCCACTGCCCCAGAATGAATCTCTCACCACACACACCACAACCCACACATTCTACAGAACACGTACAGTGCCAGCCACAAACAGGCAAAGCCACACAACGCGCTAGGCAGAGAGCCCACTGCACATTAGACAGACACTCCACAACCCACACAAATACAACGTAAGCGAACCACACCCCATCCCATAAAAACCAGGCTTTTGCACTGTGCAAAAACACACAAACACATGCACAGCATACACGTTTCGCAAACATGCCCCCCCCCCCGAAATCACACCGTGTGGGTCAAGGTCTCTGCCACCCCAGAGGCCAAAGAGGAAAGTCTGGGCTGCCCTGTAGAAACCCCTAGATACAAAACCCTGTTAGATGCAAAGAGCAGACTCCAAATGCAGGTTAAGATGCATAGAAATGGCAAATGGAGCCATTTGAAAATCATACATCAGGCCCCCACAATCATGCTTGTAAATGTAAGTGTGGAGATCTTCATTTGCGGCTTTAGGGTGTATTCAGGTCACCTTTTTCAAGATGTTATTTAAAATGCAAAGGACTAGAAACTTACCTGTTTAAAAATGAGATAGTCACTTGATTCTGGGAGCTGGGCTTCCGGGCAGCACAGTGTGCACAGCAGAAACCCCCTCCAGCGCAACACAAGGCCCACACTAGCAATCCAGTATCTTGGTGGGGAGCTTAGCATTCACCTCCTCAGGTTCGGCTACAGCAAAGGCCTCTCCCTGAAGAACTCATTCCAACAGGAACAGACATTAGGTTTTGCAAACCATGGAGCAGCTCAGGGGCTTGACAGTGGGCTGTGAACTCTTGCACCTACAGGGGTTGCCAGTCCAAACATGGACCAAGTTCCAGGAGACTGAATATTGTTACCGTCTGCTGGCTGTTCAGTGGGGATCTCAGTGCAGCACCAAGTGTGCACATCACAATTAGCACCCAGGTCCTGCTGGCAGGCTCAGCTGTGAAGGTGGTAGACGTTTCATGCCACTGGCAGGGTAGGGATTGTCTCTATTCAGAATTGCACTGGTTCAACTCTAAATCTGTTTAAAATCCAATTTTATTAAACTGGTGCAAAACCCTGTGTGGGCACTGAGTTAAATTGCTATAAACCACAGTTTAAATCAAATGTAAAGTGTCCACACAAGGTTTTGTTTCAGTTTAATTCAATCAGTTTAAAATCACCCCTTTAGTTAAGGTGGTGACACCAAACACAGACAAGGTGGTCGGCTCTCCGCTGGAATGTAGCATCACTGTACCAAGTCGCCCATTGATCCAGCTTCCTGTGCCCAACGCTGGCTGGCACTAGATGCTTCAGAGAAAGGTGCAAGAAACCCCCTAGTGGACACCTATGGAATAACCTGCCCAGGGGGGAGTTTATTTCCAAACTTCGGGTTAGTTTATCCCACAAAGTTTGAGGCGTTAAAGTCCTGAAGTGTTTCCTGTCTAACGGAACGGTGGCTGAGATTAGCTATCCATGTAGACACCCACTCATTCTTTAAAATCCCATTGCATTATTCACCTCCTGTAGCTTGTGGAAATGGAGTCCACAGGTTCATTTTGTAGCATGTCAAAAGTATTTCTTTCTATCCATTTTAAATTGGGTGCCTTTCAATTTGAAATCCCCTCACTCTTGTATTATGAGAACGTGCAGAGACCAGTACATACAAAATATATAATATCCACTCTCAACCATTCCCAGAGCCATCCAGACCCTCAAATGTGTCTGTAATAGATTCACACTACACGCTGGTGTCAAAAATACATTTATTGGTCATATTAGAACTAAATTGAAGGCTGCCATCAGCTCGATAGCATCCTGAGGCCAAGGGCAGTGAGGTGAGGGGGCTGTTGGGAGTATATTGAGGTGGAGCGCACGGGGGTGCTGGACTAAGATAGTGGAGCAGGGAGCAGCATACCTGGGGGGATGGTCTGCCCATGTATCAGATAGCTCCCTCCTTGCAGACCCTGATATAGCCGAACCTAAAACACTCCTAGAACCTGATTATCCCTTCACTGAAGTCAATGGCAGTTACCCGAGTTGATCAAACCCCTGTACTTCCCTCGGATGTAATCTCAGATGCTAAGCAGAGGCAGTAGCCGGGCAGGAAACGTCCAAGGAAAACACCATCATCTAAAGGAAGCAAGAGTGGTGAGGCAGTGGCACCACAAACAGTGATTGTACCAATGCACGGTGGGACCCTTGAAGTAACTATGCCATATACCCAGCACTGGTCCTGATAATAGGGGCTGTTAAGCAGGCACTGGCTTACAAGGACCATTTTAGGTACAGCACACAGGACCGGCTCTAGGCACCAGCAAACCAAGCACGTGCTTGGGATGGCACAATTCCAAGGGCGACATTCCGGGAGGCACTTCGGCGGCTGCGCTCTCAGTTTGTTTGTTTTTCTTGGGGCAGCAAAAAAACCTAGAGCGGGCCCTGGCAGCACGTGCAGCTTTCCTGCCACTAGGGAAGTCATTGTAGATTGTGCTGATCTAGCTGTACGTGAGCTAAAGATTTAATCCCACGTGCTGCAAGGCAGACTGCTACAAACAAAACTTGTCACCGAGGTAGGGCAGCTACTGCCAATCTTTTTCATTTCACGCCCGCCTTGGGGTAGGAATGCTGGCATACATGCCTTAGGTAACATCCACTGAGGCTCAAGCTATTCCACTTCTCTAAATTCCCCTTGAAGTTGCATGAAGCCTGCTTCCTTCACCTCCCATCCTAAACCCCATGCATAGGATGGTTTGTTAAACAGCTGCTGCCCTCTAAGTGGCTGCATTTCAGTAAAGCCAGGTCCTTGTATGCACAGTCTAGTTAGGGAAGCGCTTTGGAATGAAAGGCCCTCGGCAACTGTAAAATCACAGTCTCTTCAACAACCTTTTCAGAGGACAGATGCCATTTTAGCCATAACCAGCTTCAGGCAGAGCAACTCCCAGCTGGCTGAGTTCAGTCTGACACAGAATTGTAAAGCTGAAATAAGAGTTTGAGATAGCAAGCTGTGAAAACAAACACCTACCCAGTTAAGGAACCCTTGCGGGGCAGGCGTAGGCTCCCGTTTATTTTCCAGCCGCCTACCATCCTGAATGTCAGAGGAAAATATATAATCAGATGACACTTCCTTGGCTCTCAGCCTGGTGGTGCCCCTGTGACAGCTGAAAGCGGCTCTTGGTTCAGAGGAAAAAGCTGTGTAGTGTCGAGCAATAACTTTCAGCACTGTCTTGAGAGATTTAAAACAAGCCCCTCATGCTGAGATTAGTTAGGGTTACAATAGCACTGATCCTATTCTGCATTTCAGCAGCAAGAAAATCATTCCCTTGATTTTCCTATCAGGTAAGTACAACCATTTTGAAACTAAAATTTACTTTTAACACAAGGGTTCTGAAACTGGGGGTCACAAGATTATTACAGCGGGGGAATCACAAGCTGTCAGTCTCCACCCCAACCCCCGCTTTGCCTCCAGCATTTATAATGATGTTAAATATATAAAAGTGTTTTTAATTTCTAAGGAGGGGTTGCACCCAGAGGCTTGCTCTGTGAAAGGGGTCACCAGTACAAAAGCTCAAGAACCACTCTTTTAACACAAATTTATTAAATAAACACATTAAACAGAGGGAAAGAATCAAGTTTATTGGAAAGAAAGTAGACACTGAGCTTTCTGAGCCGTGAAAGGGAAAGTGCTCACTCAGGCCGTAGAGAGTTCAAGTTCTTTAATAAGCCAATTTTAATACAAATTGTACACACAAAGGTATAAGACTTATCTCTGGGCATTCTGAAACTGCAATGAATGGTGGGCTCATTACAGGGTTACCTACAGTGGTCTTGGTGCCAACCGCAGCCCCT
The DNA here is from genome assembly GCF_016161935.1 of Mauremys reevesii. NCBI lineage: Eukaryota > Metazoa > Chordata > Testudines > Geoemydidae > Mauremys > Mauremys reevesii. Next base: position 83,409,574 of record NC_052632.1, read on the forward strand.
ATTCATTGAGCCATTGTATTCTTTATAGTCTATTATCAGAGGGGTAGCTGTGTTAGGCTGGATCTGTAAAAGCAGCAAAGAGTCTTGTGGCACCTTATAGACTAACAGATATTTTGGAGCATGAGCTTTCGTGGGTGAATACCCACTTCGTCGGATGCATGACATGACATGCATCCGACGAAGTGGGTATTCACCCACGAAAGCTCATGCTCCAAAACGTCTGTTAGTCTATAAGGTACAAGACTCTTTGCTGCTTTTATAGTCTAGGTGGCCAGACTTCGGAGATGCTTTTGTCACATACAGGGAGCAGCCTCGGATTTGGACAACACCCTGTACAAAGTTGTTATCAGCACATGTTGAAGCCCTCTAGTACAGGTTAGAAATAATAAAGTGTTTTGGTAAAAAAAAAGTGTTTATACATATAGTTCTACAACACAAAGGGATGTGATTTGAATTTCACTGCCAGGCACAGGATGTTGACCTAACCATGCTTAGTAAAGCATCTTATTTAACACTGCACAGGGGGGAACTAGGAAGATGGCCCTTTCTGTGCAAGACCAACTACTCTAAACACCTTGTTTAGTACCATGGCTGTTTTAATATCAAATCAGATCCCTCAGTCACAGAGCCTCAGGACAGGGATCCACAGGCAATCCCAAGCAGCAGAATAAACCCAGATCCATGGGACTGGCAGTCAAATGCATGGTGACACTACACTTGTACAGTTTTCTGAAGATAGGCACCAAGAGCTTTTCCAAGACTTTGGAGGAGCTACCTTGAACCCAGATGCTGAAGGCCTAGAATATCTGTAGCATGGCCTACCACTCACCTAAATATTTACAAGCCAGAACATCTTCCCAAAGAGGCATATTTAGCACTTTAAGAACAGCCAAAGCCAGCGCTGGAAACTTTTATACATTCAAATAATTATTCTGGACCATTGACAAAGGGATTGTAGAACAAAATCACCAAGACAATAATGGTCTTCTATATTTATTTTTGTGAAGGCCAATACATATTCAGACGACGTTAAATACAATGTCCAACAGAACTACTGCAGCAATGGTACAGTAATGTGCGCTTACATTCACACAACCGCTGATATCATCCCAGTCTTCACAGTAGAAGAATTTCCTGTTAAAAAAAGCCACACAGATTTGGTGGTTCAGAGCTCAAGTTACCTTGTATAATAAAATGTGCAATCAAAGGGAACTGACAAGGGCACATGACCAGCGTGGAACAGCACTGCCAAAGGAAGCTGGGGAGTCAGTGACAGGGCCTTAGCTCTGGGGAGATGGGCCATTCTCCATTCATGGCACAGTTAAAGCAGCAGGAGCAGCTGTGCATGCTTCCTCCACACTGCCCTGCCGTGCTCCTCAATCCTGATGTGGAGAGAGAGGGGTGCTTAGGCAGCATTCAGTCCTTGGCACTCTGGTGGGACTGCACTTTGTGCTGGTATTTTCCCCTGATGTAGACAGCTGGGAACTGGGCTGAGGCAACAAGCTCATTTCACCATGACAGCAGACTTGCCATCTGCCACCAAAATCTGGGCTAGATCCCATCTCAATGCCTTGCCTATGTCATAGCATTGACTACAGTTATACAGTATAGGAAGAAGGTATTTCTCATCTCTGCTGACTCCATGGTGATTTTACACTGCCTGGCCATTATTGCTACTTACATAAAAGTAAGTTTCTACTTACTCCGCTTCAAAAGAAATGTCTTTATTCATACACATCCTTCTTATCTGCAATGTAATCTACAATCTCTTGTGGACACATTAGCTTTTCTGCTTCTGTGTCAGGAATTTCAAACCCTGGAAGAGAGAGTACATGCTTAGCTTCTAATATTGGAAACAGCAGCAAAGAGAGAGAAATCAGAATACAAACTCAGATGCCTATGCCTTGGCTCTGTGGGCAACTCACAGGCAGGGGTTGCTGTTCAGCAGCGCAGACAGAGATTGGGCACCTCTTATTACTAAAGCTATGTTTCACAGCCTGCTACATGCAAGGGAGAACCCAAAGCACCACAGTTTGTTTCACAGTCTTCCATCAAGTGTCATTATAGCAAGTAGCTTTTCAAATTTCTACAAAGTTCACCAGGTTAGGGCCCGCTGGGGCTTGAAGCAGTAGAACTGGTCACTACAACATTTTCTAGAAAATTCTGGCTTTTCTATTTCTAGTTCTGCTAGCTGCAAGTTAACCCCACCCCCAAATGTAAACAAGTGCAGTGATTAAATATCTCTGGGCACTGTGCAAGGCAGAATGCCTCCAATTAAAGTGCATATGTTCTATACAGTTTATTTTTTACACTATTGGGATTTATATGCAGTGAATATAAATGCCATATTTGGCCACATATGGCACAAATTTTTGTTAAATTATGTATATAGTTCAGCATTTTGCTTTTTACGTGAAGCAATGAAAAGAACTCTGAGATATGAAGTACAAAGGAGTCTGGGATACAATAAAATGAAGGAAATAAAAGGCGGTTTTAGCAGGGCCAGATGAAAAGATTAAAGAATTGTTAGAAGGTAAGTTTGGAGAAGTCTAATACAATTCTCACCTCCAGAGCACACACAAGAGAATGGGGGATGTACTGGACAGCAGTCTTGTGTCTGGTGTACTCATTTGCATTTCACTACCCTGAATGCTTTGTTGGCTCCTAGCCATGCCACACTACAGCTAATTCCCTAGGAAGGTTTTGAGGCAGGGACTTGAACATGCACCAAACTGCTTTACACTGAAGCTATGGAAACCTTAATTTACACGTCAGACAGGAGGTGCAGAAGCCACAATGATAAAATGTAAATCCCTGAGAGTCAGAGATACTTACATTGCTCACTGAGAGTGAAACAGCTTTCTTTAGGTTATGGAAGTTAGTCAACGTTAAATATTCATATTGAGCTTATGGAAATAAAAGAACGAAGATTTTGTTTGCAGTAAGCACATTTCAGGGGTCAATCAAGACAACAGCAGATCTATCTTAAGAACCTACATGGCCCCATTACTAAAGCAGCTGAGCATCTCACAGTTCTTAGTATATTTCTCCTCACACCACCACCAGGAGATAGGGAAATATTATCCATACTGTACAGATTAGAACTGAGGCAGAGCTAAGCGACTTGCCAAGGTTACACAGAAGCTGGTGGTACAGCAGGTCTTGAAGCTAGTTCTCCCACATCCTAGGCTAGCCCCCCAACCACTGGAGAATCCTTCCTCTCCATAGGGAAGGATAGGGAGAACAGACATCACATGAACTTCAGTTACCAAATTCATCTTCCATGGCCATGATGATCTCCACTTGGTCTAAACTGTCCAAGCCCAAGTCTTTCATGAAGTGGGCAGTTACTGTGAGCTGGGAGAAAAGCCAAAGAAAAATACAATAAATTTGATTGCAGTCATTTCGCTAGGGTAGGAAAAGTTAGAATATCAGGATGTGCCCCCACTTGGAGTTTACAGCCTAGAGATGCCAGAAAACCCAGTGGTTTTGGCCTTTACCATCACTCTGCCAAACATGTTTTTAACTGAAAAGATATGAGTTTCTCCGCTATCTAGTCAATACATATCATTATCTACATAACTAAGGCTTCTCAAGACTTAAAAATAACTAATTTCTGTAAAAGAAAAAAAAAGTAACATATGAAGGGACAATTTGACTACTGAGCCGTCTCTTAACATTTTTCCTGAGATGAAAAACTGCTCCATTAACAGTAACTGTTCAGAGAAACAGAATTTCCTGTTTCCTGACTGTCCCGGGATGCTGATTTGGTTTATTAATCCAAAGGCCTTAACTTCCTGGACCTTGTCACCACTCATCTGTTATACACACACACACACACATGCTATGCTATAGAATTACCCCCCCCCCCCCCATGCTGTAGAATTACAGACTGTGTCCTTCTGGAAGGCACACACTGACAGGTTTGGGTCTCCCTTCTTTTATGATGGCCTGGAGGAGCAACTCCACTTGTTACCATAACTGTTTTCCTCCATCTACTGAAAAATGTGCAATCTGCACTGAAAGAGTGTCTATAGCTTACCTTTTCTGGATCTACCTTATCATACAACTTCAAGACATACAGAACACGCTCCTCGATACTCTCCAAAGTAAGAGGTGGCAAGTCTGAATAATGGCGACACAACTGTAACGTACCAGAGACCTACAAGGAAAACACAGGAATTCTTTACAAAACCACCAGGACAATCTGTGCATAAATACAACATGTATCAACAGATCTTTCAGAGTCACTCAGAATGAAGGCGCCTGCACAGCACCTACGCCAGTCTGACTCTGAGGCAGGATTCTCTCTTACAGAATTACACCTTCCCTTTTGTATGCTGGACAAAACCCTCTCCAGTCAATCCCTGAAGGTGCTAGACAATGAGTTCTCTGAGATGAGAGAACTCCATAATCAGCCAAGACATGCACAGGCAGCAGGCTCAACCCCAAATAAGAGAAAGGGAAACAGCAGCATGCTCTAACAAGCTCCTCGTTAGCAGAGGGGGCCTCTGCTCCTGCCAGCCACAAAAGATGACAACCATGACGTGGTGGGCTGCACGTGGGATGTAGGAATGGAGAAGCCATACTGCCCACAGCTGGAACAGTCTCTGCTCTACCTAGGAGCATGGGAATCAGCACCGTGGCCCAGACCTGAGCTCCATCTAGAGAAATATCTTGTCTCCAGCGGTGGTCAGCTTCAGAGGATGGTGCTAGAAATGCGGCAGCTGGGAACGTGGGATAATCCACCTTCACACCAGCCTAGTCACTGGTACTTATGAGCTTGGCTTAAGCCCGAGAGCGTTCGGTTTTATCTCCCTTCTATAACTCGCCAGCATGACCAGGGTCACTCCGAGATCCCCACTAGAGCCCTGCGCGGAGACACAATCGGTGTCCGCGACCTGCAAACGCGGCCCGCAGATCTGCCGGGCTCTGGCTGGCAAGTGCCTCGCCCGCCTCCTGCCGGGCCCGGGACACAGCGAAGGGCCCCAGGCCGCCCCGCGCTGCGGAGCTGGCTGTGAGCGCAGCCCCCGGGGCGCCTCGGCCGGGGCCGGGCCCAGGGTCACCTCTGGCCGGGGACAGGGCGGGGAGCGCCCCGCGCCGCGCGGCTCCGCAGCCCGGCGGGGCCCTGGGGGAGGAGCGCGGCGGCGGGGGCCGGGCTCGGGCTCGTCCCCCGGGCTCCTCCCGCTGACCCCGGGCGCGGGCCGAGCCTCACCTGGGGGCCCGGCGCTGCGCGGGCGGGCGGCCGGCGGCTGCAGAGCGCGCTGAGCGCGGCGGGGCCGGGGCCGGGGCCGGAGCTACGGGCCGCGGGCGGGGCCAGCCGGGGCAGGAGGCGGCGGACACAGGCGGACAGGACACGGGCCGCCATGGTGTCCTGCTACCCAGCATGCGCCGCGCGGGCCGCACATATCCCGGCAAGCCCCGCGCGCGGAGGGACGGGGAGGGCGTCGCAGCGAGCGGCCGGCAGCGCCCCCTGGCGGGCGGGGGGGAGAACTGCGCCGCGCGCACCCGCAGGGACTCTCCTCCCCTGGGGTCACCCCGCAGGATCCCCTCCCTGGGCCAGGAGCTGCCCTACTCCCCACCCGCAGAGACGCTCCCACTCCGGGCCAGGGGCTGCCCTACACCCCCACCTCAGGGACCCTCCTCCCCTGGGCGAGGAGCTGCCCTACACCCCCAGGGACCCTCCTCCCCTGGGGCCACCCCGCAGGAATCCCCCTCCCCTGGGCCAGGAGCTGCCCTACACCCCCACCCCACCCCACCCCACCGACCCTCCTCCTCTGAGGCCAGGGGCTGCCCTACACCCCCACCCCGCAGGGACCCTCCTCCCTGGGCCAGGAGCTGCCCTACACCCCACCCCACCCCCACCGACCCTCCTCCTCTGAGGCCAGGGGCTGCCCTACACCCCCCGCAGGGACCCTCCTCCTGGGCCAGAAGCTGCCCTACACCCCCGCAGGGACCCTCCTCCCCTGGGGCCACACACCCCGCAGGGATCCCCCTCCCCTGGGCGAGGGGCTGCCCTACACCCCCCACCCCCGCAGGGACCCTCCTCCCTGGGCCAGGAGCTGCCCTACACCCCCACCCACCGACCCTCCTCCCTGAGGCCAGGGCTGCCCTACACACCCCGCAGGGACCCACCTCCCAGGGCCAGGAGCTGCCCTACACCCCCCACCCCACCCACCCTCCTCTCCTGAGGCCAGAGGCTGCCCTACACCCCCGCAGGGACCCGCCTCCCTGGGCCAGGAGCTGCCTTACACCCCCCCTCCCCACACACACAGGGACCCTCCTCCCCTGGGGCCAGGCCCTTCCTCAGGAACCTAGAGCCTGTGGGTGGGGACCAAGGGTGAGAGGAGCGCAGGTTACATAGGCTGCATCCTGCCCGCACTGGGGAGTGTCACACCACCCCCCCTAGCACCCCACAGCTACTGCAGTGGTTTGCATTGGTGCAACAAGCCCCGCCCAGATAAGCACTTCTAGGAGCACCCATAGCCTCTGCCCCATGCACCTCTGGAGGGAGGAGAGGGATGATCAGTGGGGCACAGTTTGGCCACCAGTTAAAAGCATCATCAGAATCAGCTACGGTGCTAGATCCACAAAGAGATTAGGTTTCAGAGTGGGGGCAGCCCTGTTAGTCTGTATCTGTAAAAACAAAGAGGAGTCCTTGTGGCACCTTAGAGCCGAACATTTATTTGGGCATAAGCTTTTGTGGGCTAGAACCCACTTCATCAGATGCATGGAGTGAAAAATACAGTAAGAAGAATATATATAATAGCACATGACCCAGCCAAGAACATTCCCTCTTATCCCCACCCCTTTTTTCATTTTTTTTCCTTCATCCTCCTCCTATATTATAAGTAATGGGAAGTAAATGAAAATAAAGTGATGTACCTTGATTGAGGCAGGGGGTTGGGGTGCAGGAGGGGATGCAGGGGGCAGGCTCTGAGAGGAATTTAGGGTGCTGGGTGCAGACTCTGGGCTGGGGATTGGGAGGGGTGAGAGCTCTGGGATGAAGTTTGGGTGTGGGATGCAGGCTCTGGGCTGGGGTGCAGGAAAGGTACTTACCTCAAGCAGCACAGCTTCCAAAGCGACCGGCACACACACACCTCCGGCAGTGGCTCCTAGGTGCGCGGAGGGGAGGGGTAATGGGAACTGCAGTCAGCACTCGGGGCAGGGGCAGTGCGGAGACACACCCTCCCCACACACACCCCAGGGGCCGCAGGGACATGCCAGCCACTTCCAGGAGCGAGGCAGACCAGGCAGGGAGCCGCTTTAGCCCTGCTGCTGGCACGTCTCTGCATGCCCCTTGAGGGGAGGGGGGCAGCGGGTCTCCATGCGCTGCCCGGGGTGGGAACAGCACGCAGAGCCGCCTCCCCATCCCCCCCGCCAGGGGCACAGAGATGTGCCAGCAGCCATCCACTTCTGGGAGCAGTGTGGGGCCACTCACCACAGCATGCAGGTAGCCTGCCTACCTGAGCCCTGCTGCACCACCAGCTGGGACTCAGGGGCAGGTTGTCAGATATTTGTCCTGAATTTTGGGGCCCCCGTGCTACTGCATAGTTTGTTTCATGGTAAATTCGCTCTTAGGTCAGTGGTTCTCAACCAGGAATACATGTACCCCTGGGGGTACGCGGAAGTCAGCCGGGGGGGTACATCAACTCATCTAGATATTTGCCTAGTTTTACAACAGACTACATAAAAAGTCAGTACAAATGAAAATTTCATACAATTTAACTGCTCTTTATACAATACCCTGAAATATAAGTAAAATATTTATATTCCAATTGATTTATTTTGTAATTATAGGGTAAAAATGAGAAAATAATCAATTTTTCAGTAATAGTGTGCAGTGACACTTTTCTTTGTTAATGTCTGATTTTGTAAGCATGTAGTTTTTAAATGAGGTGAAACTTGCGGGTACGCAACACAAATCAGTAGTCTGGAAAGTTTGAGAGCCACTGATTTAGGTCAGTCGAGCTACATCATCCAGGGCTGTAAAAAATGTCATGCTCTGTTGTGCACCATGGTCAGGTCACCCTAACCCACACTGTAGAGGTGGCTAGGTCAATGGAAGAATTCTTCTGTGGGCGTATCTACTGCCTCTCAGAGATGGGGTTTTCCATCAGTGTAGCTAATCCACATCTGTTGATCAGAGGAAGTATGTACACTAGAGTGGCATAACTGCAGCATATCCCTAATGCCACTAAATCCTTGACCCAGGCACCTCAAACTAGGCAATCCCCCACTTATCTCACCTGCAGGGTCCAATCCGTGGGCAGCCTCTGAGAACACCTGCTGGATTGGGCCTGCACAAAACAGCCAGGGCCCTGCTACTACTCAGAGCCTGCCCAGAGAAGCAAGAGCCTGGTGGAATTATTCACTACTCAAAGACTATTGATTGTATTAACTTTATGAATGTTCTATATATCTTTATGGGCTTGTTAGTGATTGTATTCCTGGCTTAATGGGTGAACTAAAGATTGTTTCCTTCAGGAACTAAAGACACTGAGGAAGGGGGGTAATCAATGCAAATCCCCAATACCAAACCAATGCAGGTAGCAAGCTTTGCCTCCTAGGGAAATAGCATAGGCTGGTTTGACCTAGTTCAAGAGGCTTCAAAAGACAAAGGACTTAAAACTGCATAAAATATCAGCCTTGACCTGAGGAGGGCTCCACTGGCTCTCCATCCGAGAGCTGACAGACATGAGATTGTGACCAGAAACAGGCCCTGTGGGAGGACCTGAAGTTCTTTCAAACCTGCCAGGGTCTCCCAGTGGAAGATGGTTACCTGGTTCACCAGTAGCATGTATACATAGTTCCTCTGAAACGCCTTTGTTCTGAATACATAGTACTTTGCTTTATGAGACCTGCCTGGTCACTGAATAACCTTGTCACTAACTGCAGGAGCTGAGCTGAAGTCAGACTTGCTGAGATGATCAGTGAATCACAGAAGTCTGCAGACTAAGATGCCAGGGTCTGGAGGGAGTGAATCACAAAATTCCACCCTGAGAATGGTGATAGTTATAGGCCTGAGACCTAAGTGAGGTGCCCAGAAGGAGGCCATGAGGGGGTCAGAGGTGCAGTTAATTCAGGAATTGTGACATGGGGGGGGGGGATGTCTCTAAATTACCACAAGAGGGCTGATTAGTTGTGATGTGGACACCTGCCTGATAGAGACTGCACTTAGGCACCAACCAATGTCCTACAGACACTAAACAGTTGCTAGAGATAGCGAGAAAGCCATCACCAGAATCTGAGCTGCAGCTGAACCCAATGCATGAGAAGCAAAAGACTGAGGGGAGGGACAGCTCAGTGGCTTGAGCATTGGCCTACTAAACCCAGGACTGTGAGTTCAATCCTTGAGGGGGCCACTTAGGAATCTGGGGCAAAAATCAGTACTTGGTCCTGCTAGTGAAGGCAGAGGGCTGGACTCGATGACCTTTCAGGGTCCCTTCCAGCTCTATGAGATAGATATATCTCCATATATTATTCCTACACCTAAAGGCAGCAGGATGGAGGTGTTTTTTCACAGTGGCTTGACTGGGCAGGATTGGACTATGGCTGGATGACAGAGGTTCTCTCCTGCTGTTCTCATCAATGCAGAATGACCTAGTGCTAGCTATGTTTAGAGCACTATATATATATATATATATCACTGTCCACAATTGCTGAAATAAAATTTTCTTACTAAGGAAATTAGTGACACAAAAATCACTTCAGCTAGAAACACAGCAGTTTACAAAAATAAAGTTTAATAGCATCTTACATCTAGATAATCCACTGAAAATGCTTTTCACAATGAAATGTACAAACCCTGAATCCAAACAGGTAGATCTAGCCAATCACTGTTAAACAGTGCCATTGGCTTCACAGATCTAGTGAGCAAGACAAGACACATTCAAAATCAGCCAGGTTGACCAGCATCATCTCACAGACCTTTTGAACCTAACTTAAAGTTGAAAAAAAACCAGTTTACTTGTGGGAAAGTGAACAGATGACACTGAGAAATCTTTCTTCAACACAAAATCCTATCCAGCTCAATTTACTTTAGATTACAGTTAGTTTTAGAATCCATCGTATTACCCATTTACTTCCCTACTGCCTTGGCTTGTGAATAATGGTACACATACACACTTCCGTCTTTCTGTCCAGCCAGGAGACAGGAATCTGTGACTGACCACCTGACCAAAGACCAATTCCCATCAGCGTTTGGTGGAAGTAGAGCAGTACATTGGCCTGAAAATAAGTCCCACACTGCAATTGCTCCAGATGTTAGCACAGCTGCTGCAGAGACACCCTTCACTTCGCCTTCAAGGTACCTAAAACCAGGCACAGAACAGTTAGTACTCTGCAGAGTTTCTTCATATAAAATGTTATTACACAAGATTTTAAAGGTTTTATTTCAGATTTGTTGAGTGTAAAAGAAAAAAAAAGTCTTCCACATGGAAAAGCCTCTTAAGGAGAAAGAAACCTATTACAGCGTAAGCCAATTGTAAGAAACTAAAATATACTGAAGTTGTAAGTTGTTTTCATTGCATTTGACCAGGAGAGGTAGGAGACAATTGTTAAGCGTTACCACATTCTAAAGTGTCAATCTGCAAACACACAACTGTGTAACTTTTCTTATGCATATAACTGGAGGATTGGAGACATTGTCTTACTCTCCAGATTTAAGATCTTGGAAAAAGACAGCAGGTCACCTAGCTCCATATGGCAATCTAATACTAAGTAAATGTACTTACATCTAGAGGTAAGACCCTCAAACTGTTTTAAGCATTTACAGTGTTAATTTGCCTAAATTTTCCCAGAGGTTTTGCCTTTGGATTCAGAAATTACAGCTTCAGTTACAGAATCTCTCCTCCCACAAACATCTTGTGAAAGTAAATAGAGTGTGAAGTCTGCAAGGGAGCAATTCCCTGGCTTGAACACAGGGCTTTCTTCTAAAGAGCTCCCTTGTGCGCCAGGACACAGGGAGCTCAGAGGTTAGCTCACAGACATGTGCAGGAAGCAGACAGGAAATGGGCAACACCCTCACTGTGATCTGTATATACAAAGGTTGAAGTGACTTATCACAACCTCACTATCATCAGCTAGCAAATGGCCCCTCACAGCTTGCCAGCTTTTTGGCTCTCCCACGGATTCCTTTTATCATTTAACGATTCCTGGTCTCTGCTTAAAAAAATAGTCTAAGAAATACATGTGCATTATTCCTGGGATACTTGCCTTCCGCTGTGTCCAGAGGGGAGAGAGAAGAACATTACCCCAGTGCTTCTGGCTGTTTTGGGATTGAACACTCTCATCCGGAATGCAGGGTTTCCACAGAACTCATTCTCTTTGGCATGTGGGTGACTTAAAACAACAAACAGGAGGCCCTGATTTACAAAGGAAAAATACGTCACTAGAGTGAATGTTAAGAGAAAAACAATAACAAGCTGTTTTTTTCCAATCAATCATTGGTAAATTCTTTCCTGTAATCAGAACCCCATGTCAGCTGATGCTGTAAGCTGTAAGAACTTACCACTCCTGGTATTTATCAAATTAAACACAAACAAATGCAGGAGCTGCTGGGAGACTGGTTGATTAGGATTTATTTGGTGCAGTGGAATGACAGGTCAGTGACACAATGAATTTATGCACTTCTTTTTCAGCTCAGAATAGCTAACATAGAATCAGGATTAACTCACACAGAAAATAAGTTTGTTGGTCTCATCTAGTCATTAGTCATTTGTTCACATAACAAAACTACTGCACAATTAGACATGACTGGGAGCTTCTGCTTAAGGCAAGGCAAGGCCAGGCTGAGAATCAGATCTTGAAGAATCTCCCACTGGTCTGGCTCAAGCCAGTGCTATTAATCCATACATTCATAAGCACTAAATTTACACACCCACAGGATTAAATGTTCACTGAGATGAATCCCAGTCAAGAATCCTAAGAATGCAAGTGGGCAGAGCATCCAGGAATCATGGCAGAGGTGCTAATGAATGGGAAGATCCATCAGAATTAGAACCAAGATTTCATACACAAATTTGTGTGTTTAGATCCAGTTCTGAGTGTTTGGGGTATGTATAATTATTAAATAATTGTAGCATTATAAGGATGAGGCTGTGCCATCACCGTGGCCGGAGCTAGCCATTAGTAAATTGAGAAAGATTAACTGTGCAATCACACCAATCAATGATAGTTCTAAAACACACATGCACAAAATGTTTTGGCAGCTGTTTTTGAATCTACTGTGGCGTGTTACTCTTTTGCTTACCAATATATCTGTGAAAAGGACAAGAAATTGAGAAAAGTGATTCCACCTCTTCCCCACAAACTAACTTCTTTTTCCTTTCATTTTCTTAGTGGACCTGAACACAACATGTCCTTAAATCCAGGAGCCTCTTTTAGACAACTATGCCTTTGAACCCCAGCCACAGGCACTCATGGCACAAACAGAATGACACCATTTCACATACATACAGAGTCAGAATAGGCGCGATGGCAGATTGAAGCAGGATAGGAATAACCAACGTGCATCTTTTTCAGAATCTGGCCAGTTTTCAAGTTCCTGCAGAAAATGGAAACAGGTAATTTGACTGTTTTATAATCCTCTTATTTGTATTTATTATTTAGACTGCAGTAGCACCAGTGAGCAAGGCACAGGCCAAACAAACGACCACTCCAAAAAGGTGGTAGACAATGGGTCAGGGAAAGGGATGCCACATACAAGTGCCCTGAGCAGCGCTGGGACGGCAGCACAGCCCGTTAGCTATATGTTTATCTAGATTTATAAAAACTAATCAGAAAAAAAGTTCTGTTCCAGGGCTCTAGGACAATGGATTTAAAAATAATTAACAACTTAAGGACAAACCAGCAGCAAACTCCACCACATAGGATCTGTAACTAGCTAATACAGCCCAAATCACTATACATCCTCTCCTCCCACTGTATCATCCCACAAGCAACGGTCCCTCCCCAAAAGCCCTAGTGATACAGTGTAATCTCAGAGGAAGCCACTTACCAAACAACAAGGCTGTTCACTGCAGTTGTGCCAACCAAAGCGTCTCTAATCCCTTCTACCTCAGCAAAAGCCAGAATGGTTTCTTCTGGGGGCATCAAAGTCTGCCTCTCATTGCTTCTGGGGAGAACATGAACATAAACAGTAGATGGGGAAAAACCCTCAGAATTCAATACACAAGAGAATGGTTCACAGGCAGCAATATTCCAGAAAGGACAGCATACGATCCCCTCGGCACCACAGATACCACATCCTGAGGGCTCTCCCATCCCCATACTGAAAACACCACAAATATCAGACTGCTTACCTTCCTGCCTCCGAAACTGACATTATCTCGATCTGCTGGTCTTGAAGTGTCCCACTACTACTGACCAGCCTCCTGTTTGTCAGACCAAGAACAGCTTTTATGTTCCCGGTTTTCACTAGTGACTGCTTTAAGGAGCCGTCTTCAGAAGAACAAAGCAAGAGCCTAAACCAAATCAGAACAGAAAGCTACATCATAATGAAAGCGAAGGAAATGGAACCGAAATCTGGCCTTTTGTAGCACACAGAAACGACTGTGTTTCGAAGTGGTCACACCTGCACCAATGGGAGGAAATAAGGAGTAAGAGAATCCTTGTAGATAGTTGATTTTTTGCCTTTACTCAGATATTTTCAAAAATGCTTTAATATTTGCAAAATCACTTAAAACTGACATATCAGCAAGAGACTACTTCAGCCTCTGGGCAAGAGAAGAGGGTCAAGTAACACAAAATTATCTGCAGTCAAGCTGGAGAAATCAGGTTGGAAATGTTCAGTCTGCAATAAAAACCACACCCCCAGAAACATTCACCTTATTTCTCCAATCTCCAGATCTCCCAAGGCAACACACACAAGATTACAGACATCTGGCAAGGGAACAATTTGTATTACTGGAATCTGTAAAGGCAAAGGACAGGGATTTAGTTAGGGACACCCATAAGCTCCTTCTCAGTTTGACTTTCTCCCCATTATCAAGAAAAGACTGCTCTGTTTGCAGGACTATGACTTATTTTCTCAGTCTTCAAAAGAAATAGTTAGATACAGCAAAGAATCAACAATCATCAAATCTGTCCTTAACCTAAACAAAGAGGCAATGATCTTTGGGGAGACAAGAGGAGACGTCAAAAGAAGTTGAGGAATTTAAGGACATAAAGAGGACACCAAGAAGTCATGTTGCTGTACAATCAACATCCAGTATGTGGAGATCTTTACAATTGTAAATAACTAAAATTTAATATGAAATTGAATTGTTCAAAATATTTGTGCCAAATTCTTAGTTGGTGCAAATCCAGTTGCTTAGCTGACTTCAATGGAGCTACACCAACATGTGCCAGCTAAGGATCTGGCCCACTAGGTATAAGAAAATGTACATTTCCCCTTGTGAGTCTACAAGTTGTGAGTGTCTTTGGAAGTGACCCAATACTACTAGAAAACTGCCCCAAAGTGAAGAAGAAAGTCCTGTGTACTCTACCTCTGTAAGGCACCAGGTGTACACCTTTCTCCACTGGTTGGAAGCCAGAGGTTTCCACAGGGAGATGGAAGTCTCACAAGCAGTTATGATACACAGCTCTGTGCAGCCAGCTGATTCCCACCAGACAGTGCTCACATCCACAGCACAAGAACTTGAGGGGTTCTGCTCAAAACAAAACAGTGTTGAAGTTATTCCAACTAGGGATATTCAGCCTGGAGATTCAGGTTAACTCTTGCATGAAATCACTTCCAGAGTGCCAGTGTGATAGAGATTTGGAGTTGCGGGTTAGTGCCTTAGATTTTGACTTCGGAGTCCTGGCTCCCAATGCCAGTTAGGCCATACGGAAAATGAGTTTGGTGGTTTCATCCTAGAAGTAATGGATATCTATCCATCCACCCACAGCACAAAACCACCTGCCCTTTGTACACAACAGAGAGTCTGCAAAGGTGGATCCAAGACCTGAAACACAAGGGGCATCAGGGCTGAGGTACAGTAGCCAAGCTGTATGATGAAGCTTGCACAGCACCTGCTTGTACTCAGTACTGCTATTTGCCTCATTTTCACAGGCGAGAGGTGAGAGGCTACAGATAACACAGATCACATAGGATCACTGTAGACAAGGTTTAATTTTAAACAGGCGGCAGCAGTTTTCTTCATCCCTGTAAAGAAACATTTGGATCCAACTTTATTATTTTTGGCTAGTTGTGCAGGGTTTGGTTCCAAGGCCTAGAAATGACCCAGCTTCTGCAAGTTCCACTGGAGCTTTAGAGTTCAGTGGACTTCTCCACAGCTGTCACTGCCCTGCCCCCCAACTGTTCTCTACCCCCTACAAGACATAAAAGGCAAGGGGGACAGTGAGGAGAGACCATGTGAAAGGGAGATCTGATGGCTCAGCTGTGCAAACAACCCCAGGCCATGTTTGCCTCACTTCTGGAACACAAATGCATCAAACGCCAAATTCAGCTCCAAGCAGGCATGAATGTCAGCGTGCTCTAGACCTAACATGATTGATCCAGTAACAGCAACTCCAAATAATCTTCAGAGCTGAAGGGAGGAGGACATGAGAACAATGAAGCACTGCCGCCAGCCACAGTCTGCAACGCTTGGGGAAGCAGGAATTAGGCAACCATTTTCCCTGAGGCTGAACAGCAGTGTCTGCGTTCTGTCTGTTGATACATCTGCAGTTGTTGAAACACTTCACTGTTTGGGATTTTTGTGTGCGTTTGCTCCTCAGTTATACACAGATGCACTGGAGTTTGACTCAAGCTCTCTAGTTGCTTTTTGTGAAAGACCAAGAGGGGACTGACTGATTATGGGCAGAGTCTATTTTTTTTTTACTAGTCTATTTTGTTTTGCATCTTTTATATTCATTTTATTGTGCTTTTATTTAGACTTCAGACTTCAGACATTTTAAAAGTCTCAGTAAATAAAGAAATACTTTTTATTTAAAAACTCCATTTGTGGATGTAACTCAAAATATTATTCCCCAACCTTTAGCTTTGAGGTCAGTTGCAAGCTCCTGTCTCTCAGGTTGTCACTCAGTGCAACGGCCAACTGCTCGGCTGTCAGTTTGTTCTGGACAAACAAAAAGCATGGACTGATTAAATACAATTTCAACAAATTATGCTCCACATGTACCAGTGCATGTACAAAAGAGCGCGCTCACTCGACATCAGATTGCTGGACAGCAGCTTTAAGAACATCACTTTTGTACTAGTAAGTTTTGGAAAACAAGAGATTGTCTCCCTCTATGAATTTTCTTTATACCCACCTCCAAACCTCCAACCTCTTGTCTTTTAAAAACATCATTTTTCTAATGCTTTGACGCTACTCTGTCTCATTATTAGTAGCTCCTTTGCCACTCTTGCAAATACAGAGTGGATCTCTTTCTAAAAAGGAGGTTTTGTCTACTTTCCTCTGCTCCCAATTTATTTTGTTCTAATTTTATTATAACTAACTAAATTTCTGGGAAATTTAAGTTAGAGACTCTACCACAATAACCAAGAAAAAGTCATTAGAATCTGCAAAATACTTGAAAATTCAACCTGTACTTTCTTCTTTATTTTTAATTGTGATGGTTACTTTTAGTGTTTGTCTCCCCCCCCACCCCCCGACACACACACACTCTTCTCATAATACTACTCTACCCCAAAGAACAGATCCCTCTCCAACTTCCTGGTTGTCGGAGGTTTGGAGGTGGGTATAAAGAGTAACCTTGTTTTGTTGACCACAACTCTAGGTATAGTTACTCCTTCCTTTCTCCACTCCCATCTATTACACTGACTGTTTTGTTCTCTATTGCTGTCCTTACAGAGTTCCGGCCGAGAGCCTTTCCTAAGGCAGGTCGGCTTTGACCAGGGGCCCAAGAAACATTCTGCTCACTGGCGTGGTTAGAATTTACCTCCCATAACTAGCAGCAAAGTCCACAGTTCAAGTTTAAGCAAGGGGGATTTTGAAGGATTTGCTCTGCTGCAAGGCTGGGATGGCCTGGACAAACAAACATTTACAAACAGGCAGCTAAGGGAAACCACTGCCTCTGGCTGCACACAGAGCTAGCATGCAGAAAGGCCTTGTCCCTGAACCTGAACAGATTTTGGGAAAGACAGACAGAACCACTGCCCTGATGCTCCCTGCTAGCGAGTCTCTGCTTTTACCTCTGCACTGCAGCACTCCTTGGAACCATTCCCTGGTTGCTGATACTCTTTGAGGGTGACAGCTTCATCAGACCTACAGTCAGATCCTGTTCTGCAGCTATCTGAGTGCAATGCACCTGTGGAGTTATTACACTCCCTCCCATCCACGACAAGACTGGCTGGTTCTTTGAAGAGATTCATTTTCACTTGCAAAGGAAGTACAGAAAGTGTGTCAGGTAAGGTCTCATTGTGTACCAGTGACAGGATAGCTGGGGTTGCACCCAGGACAGGGAAAGCAGGTGTGTGAATCTGTGATTCAAGCTGGTTGATTACACCAGCTGAGACTGTACTTGCCGGAGTTAGCAGCAAGTCCCTTGGAAAAAGCTCCTTCTTGTGCAACTGCCCTTCTAAGTGAGGCTGTTTAGGTGACATAGTCTTTGAAGGAGAAATAAAGCTATTTTCTAGACTCTTCCCTTCTGTATTCACTTGTTTAAGTCTCATGTCCCCTAAAGTCACAGTGTCTCCAGCACTCTGCAGCCAGTGTTCAGACCCTGAAGGAACAAAGGGCTCCAGCTGTTTCACTGTGCAGGATTGTAGTTTCTCAAATTTAAGGAGCTCAAACTCCTCATCGGGTAAATGAAAGTCTTTGATGTCCAGCTTCGAGGGCAGCCACTTGACACTGAGCATCTCATTCTGGAAGTGAAAGGGCGGATCGAAGGCCATAGGATCCAGACCAAGATGGTCTAGAGGAGTTGGACCTTCCAAGTCCATCTGTTGACTGCGCCCTCTTTTACCTGGAAATAGGAAAGCACGATAATACAGAACTGAGAACTTAGAAGAGAGACGGTCACATCGTTGCACAAATACCCAGCAAACATGCAATTCTCTTCTCTCATTTAATTTAATGTATTAAAACAAAGCTTCTGTCTATTTCACAATAGAAGTAAGATTTCCCCAGAAACACATTTTGGGGCAATTACTGCACTTCTTGAGGCTGCTAGAATTGACTGCACTGCTAGCTATTTGTTTAAAAATGCTCCCTCCCCGCAATGATTTTTGTTTCCAGACTTTTGATTGTAAGCTCCCAGGGGCAAGGGCTATCTTTATCTGTGCTTTGGACAGTGCCAAGCACTTTGTAAGCACTTTAAGCATTGTTGATGCCTGGATACTATGGTGACTGGTGTCCTAAAAAACTAAGAGAGGGGCACATCTGTGCAAATCCCATCCTTGCACGCACGCACGCACTGAGTAGTGTAAGCATGTGACTCATGCACACCCTGCTCCTGGCCCAAGTATTTTCCACACAGTTCCCCAGCCATTTCTTCTTATCTGTTTCACAACAGTGAGCAACCAAGGCCAAGCATGGGAGGAGAAGCTTAAGGATTATAGAAGGCCCAGAAAATGAGCTTTTGGGGTGTTTATTTGCTGGAAATGCTCTCCTCAAATGTTCTGACTCTAAAATATGGAAAACAAGAGAGGCCATATCTGCAGGAGGATCAACCACAAAAAGGTACTTTAGAAAAAGGCACTTCAGCCAGCAAGAAGACAGGACATTTAGGTAGCAAAAAAAAGCAGGAAGGGAAGTTTAAGGAAAAAAAGAACCAAGGCTAGGCTAAGGACATACTGGAGCCAGGGTACTAGCCCTCTATGGTCTTTCCCTCTCCCCAATACTTAAGTTCTAGCTTTAGGGAACTCTCTGATTTTTCCAAGCAACAGTTCAGTCAGGTACCTTTAGATCCTTGCCTCACTTTACGTTTCACAGAGGAACTTGGGATATCGTGCTGAGGTAGAGATTCTTTAACTGTTGGCAGCTGCTCAGTCCTGCAGACTTTCTGGACACACTGATTCTTAATGTGTCCCATTGGCTGTTTATCAGCCTGACTCACGTTTACATTGGCTTCCAGATCTCGTGTGGGGCTGGGGAAAGCTTCATCCCATGGATTTAGGAAACTATTTCCTTGGAGTGGATTTTGAATTTGTTCTAATGGAGGCTGATGGCATTTGCTGAATGTTTGGCTTCCATCAGGAAGATCAGCCTCAGTTGGCCATATAACATCTGTCATTTCCGCTTCTGGAGCCTCATCAGCTGTAGGGACGAGCACCCTTGTTTTGCGTATAGGTGTCCTCTCAGGGTCATCCTCACAGTCTTCCTTTTCATGTTGAGAATCATTTGACAAGAGATGACTGTCTTCCTTTAGCACTGTGAGATCTGAAGTCTCAGGACGTGCTTCTGACCCATTCAGTGCAGGTCTGCAGGTAGAACCCGATCTGCCCCTTCCTCTCCTCCAGGATTTTCCCTTAGCTTGTTTCGTACTAATAACAGTCTTCTGAGAAAGAGAACCATTGGAGGTCCTGCTCTCATCTGAGAGAGGGTGAGATTTCTGAGAACTACTTGAACTCACTGGGTCACTCTCTGCACCTAGAAAAGGGAACAGAGTGCCTCTGGCCTGCACATCACTTCTGGCGGTTTCTTGGGAAAGCTGATCTGAATTTGAATTTATCTGCTTTTGTTTACTTCGCAGCCCTTTCCTCCTCCTGCCCAACTGGCTGAGAATGACAGCCTCCAGGTCTACTTTCCTCTGGCAATTAGACATTCGCCGAGTTGTCCTAACATAATACTCTACAGGAAAGAGAAGTCCTTCAATCATTGTGCAAGAGTTCAGTGCATTTTCTGCTGCAGGAGGAGTCTTCTCTAGGACAGGCGACCCTGCTTCAGTCAGAGCCTCTTGATTCCTCAAAGGTTCTTCAACATCATCCAGAAGAGAGTCAGTGTTCAGAGGTCTTGAGCTATTGGTCTCATTGTGGTTTCTTTCTTTATGGGGTCTGCTTTCACTAGTGCTAGGGTTGCTTCTGCCTGCCGGGGATGATTGATTATCTGTAGTTAAATCCAAGGCCTTACACAACTCTTCCCGATCCATTTCGTTTTCTATAGAGGCAAGTTCTTTTCCTGTATTCTCAATGTTTTCAAGTGAAACAGGGATATCACTCACTAACCACTGGGGCAGTGGCTCACAGCTATCACAGATGTCCTCAGCACATGGAGACACAGGCTGCTGAACGTTATTGCCACCCATCGACATGTATGAAAGTGGTTTGGGGACACTCAGAAATACATTTTCTTCAGGCATTTCCTGCAAATCTCCTACCTGTGGATCTTGAGGCGTTAAACCTTTTTCTTCCCTCACAATGACCGGCCTGGGGGCCTTCTGAATTTTATTCTTGGTGTTTGAGATGGTGTTCCTCCCCTTGAATACTGGTGATCCAGGCTCCTCTGTACTGGCCATTTGATTTTCCAATGTTTCCCCAGCACTGATTGGTGGCACTTCACAAGCTGATTCTCTCCCCTCTGAGACCAAAGTTATTCTACTCCTTGGCAGTTGGTTTTGTTTCTCCTCAATAACAGATCGCATGAGGCCAGAAAGGATATTTTCTGGGTCACTATTTGTGCTTTCTGCCAATGAATTTTCCTGCAAGTTAACTTCACTGTTGAAGAATTCAGGCTCAAGTTTAAACGTGACAGACATTTTTTTCTCAGTGCCTGAGTCAGAACAGGTATTGGTCTGTAACCTACATGTTCCAGGTCTATCGCAACCATTGGGAGACTGTTTATCCATCAGTTCTGTGGAGACAAATGCAATTTGTGAAGAGCATTCCCCGAGAAGTGTCCCACTAAGACAGGAGGCAACAAAGCAGAACCAGAGACAATTTTAGCAAAAATGGCAAACTAAGGGTTCTGCAAAAATTATTCCACCGACATTTTATATTTCAGACAAGAAAATAAAGCAGACACACCATGTGATGCTCAGTTTACTAAGCATACACCAAATGAATACATGCTTAATAAGCAATGATGCTTCTAGAAACTAGGTGGTACAATGTGTTAATCTACTGGTCTTTCATCTCTGAAGACCTTTCTTGTGCCTGAAAAGGAACTGAGATGGATAGTTTCATCCTTATCACTATCAGGCAAGCACAAACTTACCAGCACAAATGGAAGACTCTGCCCAACACTAGAACAGAGGTGGCAACACCAGGCTCAAGAAGCACTGGCAAATGGGGATAGGGCTGTAATTAGGGATGATAGTGTGGGTCATGATTTAGGGGTATTGTCAGAGCCACATATTGTGTGCCAAGGGCTAAGGCAACAATTGAATAAAAGGGACAATTCAAGTCAGAATTTTCAGGAGTGTTAGCAGAGCTGGGAAGCACCCTAGGACTGTGGTATCACATTGTGCCACAGGTCAGGACTGAGGTGATTAGGCAGAAGTAGGTGGTAAATCAGAGTTGGCACCTAAGTCTTGACATGCAACACATACTATGCTATATTACACTACTTCTATACTATACTGAACTAACAGAATTCACCAGGCGTTGGATTGTTCACCCACTAATAGGGAATGTGAGCTGGGTTTAGACCATCGTGAGACAGGTTAGTTTAACTCAACTGTAGTGTGGGATCACACAGCTCTATTCATAAAGACAAAAGGTTAAAGAAAGAAATAATCATGTCTCAACAGGTTATATTTTGAACTGTTACCTGTGGTATTATTCTCCGTTTCCTCTTGCCTAAGCAATCGATTTTGTTCTGCAACAGTCTTCTTAACATAATTTTTAACCCTCTCAGCTCTTTGTGCACGCTGTTAAAACAACAACAAATCAATGCCTCAGCATTTCATTGTCTGCAGTTTTCTGGTTTTTTTTAAGAATAAACTTTATCTCCCAAAATCTGAGCACCTTTCACCAAATTTATCATTCAGAAACACAAGGGTCAGGCAAACCTAATAATTCAGGGTTAAACTATGGTGCTTACCTACCTGTAACCTGTTGAATGTTTTGCTGTATTCTCTTTTCAGGAAGGCTAACTTTTCTTTGAGCTAGAAAACAAAGATGAGACATCACAGACATTACATGATGCCTACAGTAAGTAAAAACTGAACCAAGGCCTAGAATTGTGCAGTGACATTTTACACCTAGAAAATTCATACACCCAGACACTCAAGCATCTTGAGAAATATTAAGGCTTCATAGCTCAAGACCAGTGCTTAGTTCTCAGGCCTCTGTCCCAATCTTCTTATTCACTACTCTGACCATGTCAGACCATCTTCAAATCCCTCTGCTAGTCTCCTCTTGCCTCCCATACCAAGCCCTATCTTTTTATCCTCACCTACAAGGCCCTGGACAATGCCATTTCTGCCTGTACACCTTCTTCCTCAACACCCCATCACATCGGAAACCTTTGCCTCTTCTTGCCTTCAGGTCTTTCTCCATCCCACACCTTCTACTAGGAACTCTCCCCCATTCTGAGTGCCAAAGGGCATCCTTCTCTATTAAAATATCCCTTTACAAGCAACTGCTTCTGTGAGGTATTTCAGCAATAAGCCATTGTGTACTGTAGAGAAACTGTAGTAACTCACAATTGAGATCTGAATTGTTCCATTATAAGGCTGATTTTTACACATCCAATTGCTCAACTCTACCTGAATTAACAAAGCCATCTGAAAATTACCCTGCAAGGTCCAATGGAAGGGTAGAAGTTTCCTGGGAAGCTTGAGGACTGACTGAGGTATTCATAAGATAACAGAGATCCAAACATGAGGTGGGCCATCTTTCTGAAATATTTCCTAATACTGTTTTGCCCCTTCACAGCTCAAAACCAGCGTGCGCTAGAAGTGCCAAATTTGATTTGTTGAGCTGGTCTCTTTAATAATGAAGAAACCTTCTGTCCTTCTCCTTAGCCCCAGTGCCCACACAATACAAAGGCTTGGGCTTCAGAGTTTTCAAACTCTGAACCAGCCAGAATGGCAGCCTCTGAAACTGTCACATGTAGTTCCAAGCATCCTAAGGCTCATGTTAAAACTGCCACATCATGTGCACCTTAGGATGTCCTTTGCCCAGGCTGCAAGCAAATTTCACATAAATATTTTCCCATGTTAAGCCATAATGGGCTTAAATTGCCAATGGTCTTAAAGCGCAGCAAGGGTGGTTTAGGTTGGACATTAGGAAAAACTTCCTGTCAGGGTAGTTAAGCACTGGAATAAATTGTCCAGGGAGGTTGTGGAATCTCTATCATTGGAGATTTTTAAGAGCAGGTTAGACAAACACCTGTCAGGGATGGTCGAGATAATACTTAGTCCTGCCATGAATGTCAGGGGCTGGACTAGATGACCTCTCAAGGTCCCTTCCAGTCCTACAATTCTGTGATAATTCTGCTGTGCTTTGCTTCATTCATTCATTGAAAACTACCACATTAGTAGTTCACAGTTGTCCAGAATAATCCTCATACCCTTTAGAAACCTGTAATGGGTATCAAAGCATCTCATGGTTACATGCAGTGTTGTAGCCTTGTCGGTCCCAGCATATGAGACACAAGGTGGGTGAGCTCTGACCAACAGAAGTTGGTCCAATAAAAGATATTATCTTCCTCACTTTGTCTCTCTATGAAAGCATCTCTGGCATTTAGGTACATTTTAAAATTAAGGAAATCATACAGAAAAAAACCTGTAACCAGCAGTTAAGGTAGGAAATAGTGATTATGAATTACTTGTTGGGGGGTTGGGGGGGAGCCCTTAATAGTGTAGTTTTCTCACAATAACACAAGTGGGAGAAAGTCTGGGGAGTCAGAGTTACAGTTACACTTGATCAATCATTAAAATATACAATAATGCACAAATTAGGTCAACTAAACCTTAATACAGCCCACAGTAAAACCAAGAGACAATCCTCTCCTCCAATAACAATCTACATTGACTCTAAAAACTGAGAAGTGATCTGACTAAATTAGCTTACTTGTGTTGATGGGCTAATTGGACTCCAACAATTCAGTGGGAGCCAAACATGTATTGTCATATTATGAGTCTTATCACAGACACCTGCCTAACATAACTGGGGCTATGGACCTCAAGGTCTGGAACCAAAGTTAGGAAGTTTACAGGGAAGTAAGATATACATGATTCCATGTCATCTATCTGCCATATATGTACAAATCTGAAGCCACGCACTCCAGTTCCTTGACTCCACAGGCAAATATACATAGAGCATACTTAAGATTTACTAAAGAGCTCACCAAAATGTCTCTCTTACAAGTAACATGTATAGTTAGTACAGTACTAGGAACACAGGAAATTTTTTTTTTTACAGTGTATTAGTTTTATTTATACATTTCTCAAAAGATGAATGAGCCTTTACCTCATTACCCTCATCTATTAATTGAGCACTTAGACAGTAAACATCTGTAAATATGTTACAGTATTCAGTATTCTTACAGTTATAGGCACGTATACCTTTGAGGAACAGTGGGGGCAATTTCCCCCAGTTTCAACCATGTCAAATATCAGTTTTAGAATTATACAGTATTTCCTGGATAATTATATGTGCACTTTTTTGAGCGCTGAATGATCTCTTTTTAGATATTCTTTGGGCAGAAGATTTTTGTAGGCCCTTAAATGCAGTTTCCTGCTTTCTAATAATTGGATATTTTATTCCTCTTTCAGCATAAAAATATCCTGGAATCATCAGCCTTTCCTGTACATGTGTTTTCTGAAAAGTTAGCAAGACTCTCTTACTTAACTACTGATCATTATTAACAACTTTAGCTTAAAGGAATTTTTATATTTGCTTGAGAATTGAATATCTATTTACAGGAAGTACAGTTTTAAGTCAGGGCCATCAGCCTGGGAACCATCCATACTTGTATCTTGCTCTCTGTGATTTACAGCCAAACCATGCTCCCCTTTAAGTCAATGGGTCTGCAGAGGTGAGTGAGGCAAGTGGGATTGGTCCATACACCATAAGGTTATAAGAACATAAGAATGTCCCTACTGGGTCAGCCCAAGGGTCCATCTAGCCCAGGTTCCTGTCTTCCAACAGTGGCCAATGCCTGGTGCCCCAGAGGGAATGAACAGACCAGGGCAATTATCAAGTGATCCACCCCCTGCTGCCCATTCCCAGCGTCTGGCAAACAGAGGCCAGGGGCACCATCCCTGCCCAGCCTGGCTAACAGCCACGGAGGGGCCGATCCGCCAGGCACTGATCTAGCTCTGTTTCAGCTGGTTCTCCTGGGGGCGGGGGCCAGCATCCCCCCCCCCGGGTGCACAGAGCCGAATCAGAGCCTGGGCAGCGCGTTACTGCTCACGGGCCCTGCCACAGGAACCACCGCAGCCAGGGCAGCGCCCGCACCTTTTCCTTCTCCTGCCAGGTAAGCGCCTTTCCCGCGGGGGGGTCCATGGCGAGCATCGCCGGCCCCTGGCAGCACCCAGCCGCGGGCGGGGGCCGGGGGGGCACCAAGCGCCCCAGGCCGGGCGCGCGGTTCTGGGCAGGAGCCCAGGCACGGCCCCGAGAGGCCCCGACTGCGGGGAGCAAACGGGCCTCAGAGGCCGGGACCACGGCCGGGCCGGGCCGGGCCGGGCCTGGCTCCGCTCGCCCCCCGCTCCCCGCCCCAGCAGCTCCCGACGCGCCTCAGCCTCCCATCCCCGGAGCGCTGCACCAGGCTGGGGGCTGAGCGCGCGCCAGCGGGGAGTGACGACAGCAGCCAGTCGAGCTCGGGTTGGTCGGCGTGGAAGGCACGTCGCAGAGCGTGAGAAGAGATTGGCCAGTCCGTTGTAGGCGGATGTGACGCCGCGGCAAGCCGGGCGAAGATTGGCTGTGTTTGTGGGGAGGCCGGCGGCGGCGGTACGGAGGCCGAGCGGCGATTGGCTGGGGGTCATGGCTGGGAGGAGGCGGAAGCGGCGGGGAGGCCGGAAGCGGCGGCGCGATGGAGCTGAGCGAGATGCTGTATAACAAGTCCGAGTACATCGAGACGGTGCGGGGCCGGGCTGGGGGCCTGCCGGGCGAGGGGAGTGGCCTGGGGAGCGCCGGGACCTCGCGGGGCGGCGGGGAGCCGGCTCCTGCCCCAGCGCCGCTCTCAGGGCGGCGGGGCCATGGCAGCCTCTGGCCCTTGGCAGCAGGTGCCGGGGCGGCGCCGTATTGTGACAGGCCCGTGCTCCCGTAGCCCGGTGCCCTGCCTCTGCCCGTGGCAGGTGATGAACAGGGCCCGCATCAAGTGACCCGTCCCCTGTCCTGCAGCCAGAGGTTGAGGGACACCCGGAGCGCGGGGTTGTGTGGCTGACAGCCAGTGATGGACCTAACCTCCGTGAACTTACCTCGTGCTTTTTTGAACCTACTTATACTTTTGGCCTCCACAACATCCGCTGGTAACGAGTCCACAGGTTGACTATGCGTGGTGTGAAGTACTTTTCGTTTGCCTTTTAATTCCAGCGGGCAGCCCCTGGTTCTTGTGTTATGGGAAGGGGTAAATAACACCTCCCTATTCACTTTCTCAACAGCTCTAGCACATCCTCCCTTTGAAGCTGAACAGTTCCTCTCATTTTAATCTCTCCTTGTGTGGAACCTGTTCTATACCCCTCGTAATTTCTGCTGTACTTTTCTGTACCTTTTCCAATTCTTATATACACACACACTCTTTCTTTCTCTATCTGAGATAGGGGCGACCAGAACTGCATGCAGTACTCAAGGGGTGAGCGTACCATGGATTAATATAGGTGCATTATGAGATTTTCTGTTTTATTAGTTGTCCCTTTTTTAATGATTCCCAACATTCTGTTCACTTTTTTGACTGCAGCTGCACATTGAACAAATGTTTACAGAGAACTATCCATGATGACTCCCAAGATCTCTTTCTTGAGTGGTAACAGCTAATTTAGAACCCATTATTTTTTCCAATGTGCATTACTTTGCACTTATCAACATGAATTTCATCTGCCATTTGGTTGCCAAGTCACTCTTTTTTTAAAGATCCCTTTGTAACTCTTTGCAGTCAACTTTGGAATTAACTATCTTGAGTAATTTAATATTTCCAAATTTTGCCACCTCACTGTTCATCCCCTTTCCCCATCATTTATGAATATGTTGACAGCACAGGTCTCAGTATAGTTCCTTGGGGGACCCTGCTATTTGCCTATCTCCATTGTGAAAACTGATCATTTATTCCTACGCCTTTTTCCTATAGTTTAACCAGTTACTGATCCATGAGAGAACCTTCCCTCTTATTCCATGAATGCTTAGTTTGCTTCATTTCTCAGAACTCCCACGGGAGACATGGCCCTGTCCTAAGGAGCATCCAGTCCAAGGGCTGGTCTTGACAGATAGGTAAGGGATGATTGCAGAGCGTACTGGAGGATGGTGGGTCCTGGTCTCTGTGTCTGAACTAGGTGCACACAGGTTTTGGTGTACAAGGCATCCAGGCAACCCTTGCCTGTGAGAGCTCCCACTCCAGAAGAGCAGGCTGCACTGGGAGGCCCAAAAGAAGGAGTTATCTGAGATTTTAAAAGTCTCTTTTTCGTCTTAGTCAAGTTTTTGTTTTTCCTACTTGCAGGCCTCCAAATCAGGGGGCCTTAGGACAGAGGAGTATGACGAGGGTGATGGCCTAGCACATCTGTCACTTCTTCCTTGTATTCTTTAAATTACAATATTACAGTCCTGGAGCAGAGTGCCAGTGGAAGATTTACTGCCAGAAGAGAGCCTGAAGAAGAGATTCAATGGAGGACAGTGGACTATTCAGCTGATACTGCGTTGGATCTTGCCTAAGGACTAACATCCAGGAGTCCTGGAGGCAGTGTTAAAATATTCTGTTTGCAAACTCTGTGTTATAAAATTCTATAGTGAAGGTTCATTATAATAAAGGACCCCACTCAATCCACAGGTATAATAAGACTTTTGTATCACAAGGATGTATTTCTGTCACTGATCGTCTCTCTGTCTCTTGGTTTCCCTCAGGCATCTGGCAACAAAGTCAGCAGGCAGTCTGTGCTCTGTGGAAGTCAGAACATAGTTCTGAATGGAAAGGTGGGTAGTACCAAGTCACTGGTGTACTTTTTGTAAAATTGAGCATTTCTGTGGTTTACAGTCAAACTCTCATGTGATAAATTGTATAATCAACTGACCACACTTCGGTTTGTTATGAAATATACTCAAGGCCAAATGCCCAATGTCAGTCAGATTAATATGGTACAGGAAAAAGGTTCTATACAATACAGTCTCTGAGAAGCCATGCCATGCAGTGATGTTGCATTCATCTTATGCAAGTGGTGTGCTCCCCAAATTATACATTTTAGCTGGTATTATTTATATGATGATTTTACAAGTTGTATATATCTTTACATGTCACTAAAGTCTAACCCATCAGGTCCATCTCCTGGTTTTCCATCCCTGCCCATCCTGGATAACAGCTACTGATGGACCTATACGCCATGAACTTACCTAGTTCTTTTTGTGTCCCAGTTCCCTAGTTTGTTGTCCTGTTCCTTCCTTATCTTTGCTTTGGATACTAGCATTCAAGGTACTGGTCTGTGAAGGTACTTCCCTAACTAGTACTAAGACATACAACAAATGTATCTGTAGATGTGTGTGGCTAATAGATATTATTAATATGATCAATATTTGTTAGCCAGCATATAATAGTCAACACATGGCACATGTAGCTTCCTTGCAAATGAGGTTTATATTTCTAACCCTTTGCCTTTCACATTATTTTTTGCTCCCAGATTTAGTTCCTAGTACAGTGTTCTTCTAGTGCAGTTCTCCTGATTCATCTGACATACTTATTTTATTGATCACCATTGTCATCCTCTCTAATATTTTTTCTGTCAACTGGAAGGAAGTGTTAACTAATGCTTAGAACAGGATTCATAGATTCCAAGACCAGAAGGGACCACTGTGATCATCTCTTCTGACCTCCTGCATAGCACAGGCCATAGAACTTCCCCAAAATAATTCCTAGAGCAGAGATTTTAGAATAATATTCAATCATGATTTAAAAAATGTGGGTGAAGGAGAATCAACCACGACCCTGGGTAAATTGTTCCAATGGTTCTCACCGTTAAAAATGTACATCTTATTTACAGTCTGAATTTATCTAGCTTCAACTTCTAGCTGTTGGATCAATTGCAGTATTGGGATCCAAAATCTCTGCACCCGCTGTGTAGCCTTTGGGCAAGCTGCTTAACCTTTCTGTGCCTCAACCTGACCACTGGTGGAGTGGAGATAAGAACTGACCCCTTTGTATGGTGTCTTGAGGCTTCACTAATTTGTCTTGGGATGCTCTCATGAAAGGGACTTTAGCAGTGAATCTGCATTTTCTGTTCTCATTCATGTGGTTTGCTCTATGGGGCCACGATTCATATACTAATATGTGCCAGTGACAAAAGTTGGTGATCCTTGGGCCCAACAGAGCCCTGCTGGAAGATATCATTTAATTGAAGTTACACTAGTGATCCGTGTGGCCCTATATGGTATAATAAAGCTTACTGAAAACATTGGCAGAACTTGAACTCGTTTGGCTCTCTTTCTCTTGTTACCTAGACGATAGTTATGAATGATTGTATTATTCGTGGTGATCTGGCAAACGTAAGAGTTGGACGCCACTGTGTTGTGAAAAGCCGCAGTGTCATCAGGCCGCCTTTCAAGAAATTCAGCAAGGGGTAGGAGTTTCTATTTCTTCTGTGCTATGCTGTGAGGCTTGTTAAACTGAAAGGTGAACTTAGAAGCTTTGGATTTGCTAAGAGCTGAACTCAGGGGAACTGTTTCTGTTGCTACAGTTTTGCATAAATCCTCCTAAATCAGCATTTTATCCTATTCCCTGCTCTGCTTTGTGAGTCAATAATCCTATCAAATTGCAGCATGGAAGTCACTGGACTGAACTCAGAGACATAGGTGAAGGAGAGGCTGACCTATTTATTTTAAGTGTACATATTTGCAATCTTTACATCTAAATATATTTTGCTAGTAGCTAGGATTCTTAAACAATTCTGTTTAAACTCTTCAGTTCACCTTTTAAAAATACTCGCGCAATGGGAAATACTTACTCCTTTTCTAAGTCCTGAATGCAGCCTGGGACTAGCACATACTCTTCCAGTGCACCTCAGCCAGATCTAACTATATTACTACCATATTTTAATAATGGCTATAAAGGAAGAATCTTGCATTGTACAATATAGGTCTCAGATCTCTGGTACTGGAGATAACTAGGCTGGAATATTATTATTTGTCGGGTCTGTTTATTTGTCCCTTGATGTCTGTGGTTATTTAACATGCATGGAAAAACATCCCCAAACTGATCCATCAGGCTACTATACTTCCTTCTTTCAAGACCAGCCTCTGCCCTGGATGCAGTCTGTAAGAAACATCTATAAGATGCCTATAGGAAATCAGCTAGTTAATGATGGCTAGGTTGTAGAGCAGTTGAGGATACCAAGTGGTTGCTTATTTGTAACAGAAAAAGACGTGTATGTTTGTATGTTACTTGTCATGTGTGGCCCAATCCTGCAATGAGAGGTGAACCAGGGATCCCTGCACTCACATGAAGCCCCACTGGAGTCAGCTGGGCCCATCTGACTGCAGTGATTGCTCGTGTATACACATTGAGGGGTCCAGGGCTTTAGATACTGTATTCCAGCCATAGTCTCCGAGGGTTGAGGAATTTCTAATATAAACTACATGCTTGAAATGAATTTAACTTTAAAATACCCTGTCAGACTTACTTTCTGCATCAAAAGAAGCAAAATGGGCACAACCCTTTTTTTTTCCTTTGCAGTTTACCTCTTATGACTAGTATCTAATATCTTGGCTGAAGCGTTGGCAAAAGAAATCCCTTATAGATTCCCATGTCTAAATGCACACTGAACCCACTGGCCTTTATTTAAATCTAATCTGAACATAGAGCTGTCCTTTGGGACCATGTATCAGCTATAGATATTTTGCATTAACCTTCATACCCAGTCATGGGCTATTATGGCCTTATCAATGTTTATCAGTGGATGGCCCTAAAAGGATTAAAATCACTTAATCATTATGAACTTTCAGACTTCACTGCTTTATTCTTCTCATTCCTGCTTCCCATTGGGGATCCTAATTCAAAATGCTTTAACAGGCAGCTGACCTAAAGCTCCTAAACAGCATGTTAAGCCCAGAAAATGTCAGACTTTGTGTGTTCAGTGTCCTAGCTGTCTGCTTGGAATTGAATAGTTAAAATTCAGTATTCAAAAGAGAACAGATTTAATGTTGTTTTTTCTTTGTTTTTTTTCTCTTGTGGAGTTTTAAATACAGATAGTTGCTTCATTATTTGAGGCCATTTGTGACAGCCAGAGAGGTACCTCTGCCCTAAAAAGCTTATGGTCTGATGGGGCAGCATCACAAACTAGTTAGTGTTAATGCTTTATCCAGCCATAGCCAGCTCTCAACCTCATTCCCTCTCCCTCTGGCACAAGAGACATGCAGGAAACAAAGCTGGAGTGCATCATGTGACAATCTCTGGCCAGCAGCTCAGACAGCATAATTTAGAGCAGCTCTTGGGCTGCTGTTTTAGGCCCCATCCAGTCCCAGGAGCAAAGGGGTTTATAGCCACTTTTTTCCACCTTCCTTCCTGTAAGTAGAGCTCGGACAAACCCAGGGATTCAGACCGTAAGTTGTTTTTAAAAACACCATCTTGGTGATATTTTCATATGGCCACAGAATCTTCTACTGTGACTGTTACAAGGTGCCTGGTTTGCAAACCGTAGCAGGACACAATTTAATTCATGAGCAAATGAATGAACACAGTCCACGGCTGTGCCCCTAGGGATGTCCTGCTCGAATGTCCTCGAACACTCCGATTCTAGGGCACTTCCTGAGCAGTAAAGTGTCTGGTGCACTAGTAACGCAGGCCCATTAAAGAGCTGCTAGAGTTAGAAGGCAGCAATACTTGAACTTCTCCCAGTTTGTAACAAGCGAGCTGGAAGGATGGTCCAGTGGACCTGACACCCAGGTTCAATTCCCTGATACACCATAGGCTTCCTGTGTGATCTCTGGCAAGCCACACAGGCTCTCTGTGCCTCAGTTCCCCATCTGTGCAATGGGGAGAACAGCACTGCCCTGCTCAGGGGGATGTTGAGAGGATAAATGCATTAAAAGATTGTGAGTCGCTTAGATATTGTGGAGACGAGGGCCAGATAAGCACCTCAGGCAGAATGTCTATGAAGTCTTGGCTGGCAGGACCTACTTATATCCCTGCAGGCTGCTTTGGCTTCTCCTTGTGTCCCCTTCCCCCTCTCTCCCTGCACTAACTCCTATTGCAAGCAGTTAATGGCTATCAGCTGGCCTGGTTTGAAAAGTTGCTTGATCATCATGAGGAATTAATATGAAATGCGCCATTACTGGCCACCTCTGTCTTGGCTCCAGGCCCTGCCTTTGGCAAGCTGGTGGGGGTGGGGACACTTATATGATTTTGGGTTTAATGCTATTGTGGATTCATCAGTGCTACAGAGCCTGAGCAAATAACCCCTTCTCCTTCTCCAGAGTTGCTTTCTTCCCTCTCCACATTGGTGATCATGTCTTTATAGAAGAAGACTGCGTTGTCAATGCAGCCCAGATCGGCTCCTACGTTCACATAGGCAAGAACTGTGTCATTGTAAGTACACATGGTCAGTCTTTCTTTCAACCCCTCAAATACAGTTAAGAACTTGTACTTCCTTTTGCTGGCTCAGAGCATCAGGGAAATTCCCATCCTTGGGTTAAGAGAGATGGACTAACTTTGGATTGGACCAGAGGTTCCCATACACTGGAACAGATGCTAGCCAGGGGTGATCTGTATTGCCTTGAACGGTCCCCACTTTGATCACTGTCCTCATGTAACAACCCCTCCCTCAGCTTGGAGCGTGAAAACTCTTTGGGGGCAGAGACTGTTTTGTATTGAGACTGCTTCTAAAGTGAAGGTGCTACCAAAAATGTAACTGGTCCCTCAGACTTCTGGGCTAAATATAAAGGTGGAGCTTAGCATGAGGAGTCTGTACTGGATCCCAATGCACCTGTGCTGCATGCCTCCCACTCAGGTGTGTACGCGCGCTGCTCTGTGATAGAGCTTGAGATTGGGCTTTGGTGAAGGCCAGAACACACACAGCTGACTGGGAAACAGCAAGTGCTAGCAGTGTTCTGAAATTGACACAGTAACTTAGGTCTGGGAAGCCTTGAATAATAGGCCTAAGGCAAGTGTGGGGTTTGCCTGACCATGCCCAAGGGGGTCACTTGTGTAATTGACTATGCAGTTAGTGACACTGCCTTATTTTAGTTGAGAACAACTTCTGAATTCTACATTTATACCCACTGATAATGCTAGATCCTGCAGCCTACTCAGCTGCTTCAGAGGAAGAAAGGCAGCCTGCTAGTAGAAGTTCAGATTAACACTAGATCTTTCTCATCACAGACATCAAACACTGCAAAGCCACATTTTTTTCTGCTCCATACGAAACGTGGAGTTGGGGGAGGTGCCAGCATGTACTACCTGGAAATGATCAGAGCTCATTGGGAAGGCAGGAATGAGCCAGTGGTACAAAGAGGGAAGAATGCAATAATGTCTTTAAATAGCTTGAGGTTGACAGCCGGCAAAAATGGGAGTGGGTGTAATTAAATGAGGTAAAAGGCCCTTTCTGGGGCCTGTAACCTTATTACCTGAGACACCTTCAATTTCTTCTCTCCAAGAGTAGCTGGTGCAGGCAGGAGAGGCCCCAAGGGCTCCTTTTTCAGAGCCCATGTCCCAGGGGTATCTCTCTCCCTCTCTCAAGGCAAACCAGGCTGGAAGACATTAGAAAAGCCTCGTGACATACAATGGTATTGTGAGGCCTCTGTAGCTCCTATCTGCCTGGAATGAATGGCCAACAAATGCCTCCCATTAGGAATCAGTTGGCAGTTTATCATCAAGATTAATGTGCAGTTTGCTGTATCATCATTCGGTTAAATGAATGTATGGAGCACTAACTGCTAATCGTTTCAGACAGGCTGCCAAGCGTCTTTGAACAGGGTGACTCTTTCAAAAAGGTTAATGTCCTGAGTTGCATTAAATATTGCAGCAATTTCAGTCTAATCGCTGTTGCCTGTTTCAAAGACATGCGTGTTCTTTTCAAACATTGTGTTTACACAAGGCTAGACAAGTGGACGTTCCTATTAATTGCTATTTGTTTCTGGGCTTTGTCTGCCTCTGTAAGCCAAATAAGAGCAGTTGGGTTATCAGCATGCATTAGGAATTGCTGATGTCAGGGTATCCAGAGGAGAGTGTGCTTTTCACAGAGGTACAAGTGGAGCTCAGCACAGGTATAGATAATGCCATACAGTCAAGGTTATTGACTACTGCGTTGGGGAATATTTTGCCCAGTTACTACATGGTTAGGACTACCAATTCCCACTTGAATATCTACTTACCTGAAGTGACTTGTTTTAATATGCAAATCCCTACTATGCATTTATAAGGAACACACAGATTTTTCCACACAGAAGACAATCTCTGCTAGTATGTGTTGATCTGTAAAACATGAAAGTTTGCGATGTATGTTAATGCACAAAAAGTTATTGTTGGCCAAAGCTACATAAAACATTTTTATTCCAGCCTGAAGTGTATGAAAGCAAAGAGAGAGACTAGTAACTCTGTACTGAGTGCACTAATGATTTCTAGACCGCCAGCATGGCAGTAAGGGCTTATCTATACTAGAACAGTTTGCTGCTTTAATTATGCTGATATAATTTAAGGGGCATTTGCTGTTTTGTGTCGATGGAGTATAAGGGCAACATACCAGTATAGCTAATTTGCTTTGGGAAGCAAGAAATAAGCTATGCCCGTATAAGGTAACTTTATCCAGTATAACTGCATCCATACTAGGGCTTATACCAGGACAAGTGTTGGTAAAAATTAAAAAAAAAAATCACCCCCTTAACCCACCTAGTTATGCTGGTGTAACTTCTAGTATAGACCAGGCCTAATAGTGAAATCAGCAATCCGAGCTGAGAGGAGACGAACCCTGGGCTGCAGGCAGATATCTTGCTTCTTACAAAGAGCCCTCGCAGCAGCTTTGACTCATCAAGAGCAGTCAGACTCACTTTTGAATATTAGAGACATGAGTAGGAGTAAGACAAAGCGTGTTTTTGTTGTTGTTATACAATCACATGGAATCCGGTCTTTGTTTTAGGGTCGTAGGTGTGTTTTGAAAGACTGCTGCAAAATTCTAGCCAACACAGTTCTACCCCCTGAAACCGTGGTCCCGCCTTTTACAGTCTTTTCAGGCTGCCCAGGTAAAGTCCATTTAATTTTACTTCCAGTATAAATTCAGCTAACGTATATCCTGATATTTAAAAGAAATACAACACATTGATGTGGAGAAGGCCAGGTAGGCTCCTTGGTTGCACTGTCTTATAGTAAGAGAGGGGAGTGGGGAGGGAGAGAAGTGCTCAGATAAATGGAAAGTAGCAATTCTAACCAATAGAACTCACTGTCTCAGGATATTATTGGGAGATGAGTTCAGGATGAGTAAGCATAGCATCTGCACATTCAGTAGCTAGGCTAATACAGCTAAGGCCTGTCAGTCTGATTGCCAGCTCGCACCATTCTTAGTTACAGAATCACTTCCCAGCAGAGCTCAGAATCAGCAACGTGGCCTATCAAGCATCCAGCATTCCACAGGCAGTTCTGCTTTGGCATCAGGAAAGAGTCTCCTCTCCCATATGCTCTGGATTTGCAGGTGCCTCCATAAACACAGCTGGAGAGAATTCTGTTAGACCACTGTGCATGTGCTACCTGCATGGGCATATGCTCCAAACTAAAGCCTGTGAATGCTCCTGTTAGACTACCTGTCTGTGCTGGTACGGCGCCCACCCCAACAGCACTGCTGACCATACCAGCGGTGTAAATGTTCCGGTCATTTGGAAACAGCCGTGCTGGAAAGGTCAATGTAACCTTTGTTCCCTTGGTTACTAGCCTTTCTTAGCTTTCATGACCCTTGTTTATCTAGGGTGGGTGTAAGCCATGAAGGGATCTAGCTGGAGGCAGGCTGCTTTACTGCATCTCATGGGGAAGCCACACTATTGTGTTGATCTACATGAGAGCAGTGTCCCTACACAAGCCCATCGGTTGCTGTTTAACCTGCAGTATATAGAGCATAAATACTAGTGGAGAAGCTGAATAAAACTCTCCCAGGCTCATTGCTTCCCAAGAGAACACGTGCACTCACGCTCCTCTTGGTTTTTCAGGGCTCTTCTCTGGAGAACTCCCAGAATGCACCCAAGAGCTGATGATGGATGTTACAAAGAGCTATTACCAGAAGTTCTTGCCACTTACTCAGGTCTAGTAGCCTATTTACTGTGTTTCAGAGAAGTAAAGGCACTACAGGGAGCTCTGGGGAGGGGAGGGATGTTTAGTGAGCTCTGCTGTTTGGAGTGGCATGTCCTCGCTCTGTGTTATTAACACTACAGCTCCAGCAAGCAGAACCTTGTGAAAAGTTGCTGTGCCATGTTTAAACTTTGTATATTTACTCAAATGTATTTTGTTCCATATTGTCTGTGAGGTGCGCCAGTAAATGTTTTGGGGTTGGAGTGCAGTTACAATTCCCGCTAGACTAATGCATCCTGCTGCTGTTGAGCAATGAGGCAGGACCCTACTGTAAATACTTCCTAGCCAAAGTGAATTGCACATATCTGTTCTACTCAGCCTGACAGTGTGTCTGACTGTTAGAAATAACCTTCGCTCTCGAGCAGAGAGGCTGTGTGGCCAACATCCTCGTTAAGAGTGACTACTGCAAATCCTTCCTAAGAGCCAGGATTTGCCTTCATCTCCCCTCTAGCCCATGGACCGAGATTCTCTCCCGCACTAAGAATAGAACATCTTCTGCCTCCCTTAGCTCACGTCAAAGCTGTCAGTAGCCTAGCTTCCCTGACTCCTACCCCACAGGCCTATGGGCAGAGCCTGGCCTTTCTCTGCCCTGTCTGAAGGGAAACCTCTCACCAGCTGGTTACTTCTAGCAGTAGAGACATTTACCTCCACTAATCCCAAACGCCTTGCAGGGTTAGTTTTCATGGCTGATGCCCATTTTTCTTCTGAACATCATGCAGCTCAGTCTCAGCTGGGATTATGGAAAGAGGATGCCCTCTGCTGCACTGAATTATCTGGAACCAAGAGTGGGGGAGTGTGGCATTTATCCAGGGTTGCAGGACTGCATGGGGCAGAGCCTGTTGGCAGCTCTTACTTGCAGTGTAAAACTGTAACATGAAAAAAGCAAAAATCTCTAGAAAAAGTCGGGAGTGGCATTTTGGGCACTGTTCAGCAGACACTAGGCCTAATTCTTATGGAGGTAACCTGTGTGCCTAACTCACATGAGGCTACAAACTCCACACACCTGACTCCTGTAGGGTGGGCCCTGCCAAGGATAAACAGAGTCTCCTTTTGTTAGATTGTATTCAACCTTAGCATTACCCCTTCCCTGCTGAATGTGGGGGCCTCTGGGTGGTCTCCTGCACTGACTGGGGAGCCAGGGTGCATGGCAATAGTGTTGTAGGTGTGTGGTGGTGAGAATAGCAGCAAAGGGCCTTTAGCTGTTTTGTATCACGTAGGGCTCTGATACACATTAACTAACTAGCAGCTATATAAATACTACCTGTGTTGTAACTACGGTTAATCAAATGTAACACCACTGTCTGGGTTGTTTGTATTTTTTACTGTACATAAATTAAAAGCCTCTTATATGGGTCAAGTGACTTGAAAGTTGTAACTTTCCAAATCAAATTGCTCTGAAAGCAGAGTAAGCTGTCTGCCAAGGGCACTGAGTTCCTGCTGTGTTGATGGACTCATTCCCACATTCTATTGTTCAGAGAGAGGCACCTGAGCTATTACCAGGCATTTAGTTTGAGTGCATTAAAGAGCCTCTTGCATCACCAGAAACAGAATAACTTGGGCTGTTGCTGTCTGTTTCACCTGTATACCTAGAAACAGAAAAATAAAAATCTAGGGCCACTGACGGGAAACTGTCCTGAAAAACTCTGATAAACACCTACCGACCTCGCACAAAACTGTTCGCTCAGCTTTAATGTGATAACAGGCTCCAGCCAAAAAATACTACTAGCTCCAGCCAGATAGAGAACGGAAGGTGGGTATAAACAGTTGCATGAAGGTAAGAACCCTCCAGTTTTGCCAAGTACAATTAAAAGAGGCAGTTAGAGGCAAAGACATCCTTTAAAAACTGGAATTCCAACCCTAGTGAGGAAAACAGAAAGGAACATAAACTCTGGCAAATCAAGTATAATTAGGCAGGTCAAAAAAGAATTTCAGAAGCAACTAGCAAAAGACAAACTAACAGCAATTTTTGTTTTTAACTATATCAGAAGCAGGAGGCCTGTCAAACAATCAGTGGGGCCACTGGAAGATTGAAGTGCTAAAGAGCAGTCAGGGAAGACAAGGCCAGTGTGGAGAAGCTAAATGAATTCTTTGCATTGGTCTTCACTGTAGAGGGGGTGAGGGAGATTCCCACACTTGAGCCATTCCTTTTTAGGTGACAAATCTGAGAAAATTTCCCTGATTGAGGTGTCAATAGCTGAGTTTTTGGAACAAGTTGATTAAACAAACAGTAATAGGTCACCAGTATCAGATGGTTTTCACCCAGGAGTTCTGAAGGAACTCGTACGTGAAGTTGCAAAACTACTAACTGTGGCATGTAACCTATTGCTTCAATCAGCCTCTGTACCAGGTGACCGGAGGATAGCTAATGTGACTCTGATTTTTAAAAAAGGCTTCCGAGATAATCCTGGCAATTGCAGGCTGGGAGACCTGACTTCAGTACCAGGCAAATTGGTTGAAACTCTAGTAAAGAACAGAATTATCAAACACATGGATGGACATGATGTGTTGGGGGGAAAGTCAACACAGCTTTTGTAAAGGGAAATCACGCCTCACCAATCTACTAGAATTCTTTGAGGTTGTCAACATGCATGTGAATAAGAGTGATACAGTGTACATGGATTGTCAGAAAGCCTTTGACGAGGTCCCTCACCAAAAGCTCTTAAGCAAAGTGAGCAGTCATGGAATAAGAGGGGAAAGTCGTCTCATGGATCAGTAACTGGTTACAAAATAGGAAACAAAGGGTAGACTAAATGGACAGTTTTCAGAATGGAGAGAGGTAAACAGCAGGATCCCCCAAGGATCTGTATTGGGACCAGTTTAACATATTCATAAATGATCTGGCAGAAGGGTTTCAGAGTGGTAGTTGTGTTAGTCTGTATCAACAGAAGGGGTACACAGGGAGGTGGCAAAGTTTGCAGATGATACAAAATTACTCAAGATAACTAAATCCAAAGCTGTGAAGAGTTAAGAAGGGATCTCTGAAAATTGGGTTATTGGGCAACAAAATGGCAGATGAAATTCAGTTTTCAGTGCAAAGTAATGCATATTGGAAAAAAATAATCCCAATTATACATACAAAATGCTGGGGACTAAATTATCTGTTACCACTCAAGAAAAATTTTGGAGTCCTCATGGTTAGTTCTCTGTAACAATTTGCTCAATGTGCAGCAGCAGTCAAAAAAACTAACAGAATGCTAGGAGCCATTAGGTACTGTATGCAGTTCTAGTCAACCCATTTCAAAAAACGTATTAAAATTAGAAAAATGTACAGAAAAGGTCAACAAAAATGATTAGGGGTATGGACCAACTTCCATATGCGGCGAGATTAAAGAAGTCAAGACTTCATCTTAAAGAAAATAAGATGACTGAGGGGGGATATCATAGAGGTCTATACATCCTAAATGGTGTGGAGAAAGTGAATAGGGAAGTGTTATTTACCCCTTCACACAACACAAGAACCAGGGGTCACCCACTAAAATTAACAGGCAGCAGGTTTAAAACAAACATAAGGAAGTCCTACTTCACAGAACACACAGTCAGCTTGTGGAACTCGTTGCCAGGGGATGTTGTGAAGGGTAAAGTAAAAGTAAAAGAATTAGAGACGTCCATGGAGGTTAGGCCCATCAACGGCTATTGTCAAGATGGTCAGGGATGCAGCTCCGTGCTCTGGGTGTCCATAAAACCTCCAAACTGGGACTGGACGACAGAGTATGGATCAGTCGATAAATTGCCCTGTTCTGTTCGTGCCCTGCGAAGGCACTGGCCACTGTCAGAAGCCAGGATACTGGGCTAGATGGACCCATTGGTCCAATGCAATGTGGCCGTTTTCATATTCTTAATCCCTTGGAGGTAATTGAAAAGTCACACTTGTAAGAAAACCAAATGCAGTGTGGAGCCTTGCCACAAAGTGAGCCCACTGACATACAGTGAGGTTCAAGTCTGAAGAGCTGATGCCAATTGCTCACTTTAGCTTTAATTCCTCCCACCCACCCTTAAAGAGTAGGAAAATAAAGAAGAGCCCTGCTACTAGAAGGGGAGTGAAGAGATTGTTTCTGAAACAGGCAGCCAGCCACAAATGTAGTCCACACTTATCCTTAATAGGGAGGTGTAGGTTATGGAGACTCCATCTCCCAGCATGCCATATTCCAGCTGGAACTGTGGTAGCCCTGTCTCTTAAGAGCGGGGGTGTCTATCCTCAGGTGTTATCCTAATTCCAATTTGGTAATTGCATTCCGCCTTCAGCAATTATCTCGGAAATGTTAGTTGGATACAGCATCCTTTGGTTCCTGTCACTTTACCAAGGTGCACTGTTAAATGGCCATGTTCCACCCATCCCCACCCTGAGCTGATGGTATCCAGCAACAGGTGAAACGATATCTACAGCTGTCTGCAATGGCCCTGCAGCACGAGACTTTCTTACCCTGATTATCGTTACTAGAAATGAGAGTCCTGAGGGTACCCAGCCCATTTTAAAATCCAGCCAGTTCCTCTCTCCAGCCCTGAAGTGTGAGAACCCCCAACCCTCTGCAATAGTTCTCTTGTTGCTGCCTCAAGCACTTGGCAATGCCCCTGTTTTCTTCTTTTCTGGGAGGGGGGATTCCTTTTTTACCTGCTCCTCAGCCCAACCAACACTGGCAGGCCCCCTGAGATCTGATTTTACATGAGAGCTAAAATGACACAGGGTTGGTGTAGTGGCTGTTGGATCCTCCAGTGCTGTGGTCCTATTAAGCCCTGTCTACACGGGGCTTCAAAAAGAGAATGGTTTTGGTTTAAACCCATTCCAGGGGTATCGTAATACTTAGTTCTGTATTGGCGAACCAGAGCCATTCAGTGGGTGCAACTGTATTTACGTAGAGTTTAAGACAGGGGTTCTCAAACTGGGGGTCGGGACCCCTCAGGGGGTCGCAAGGTCATTACATGGGGGGGTTGCGAGCTGTCAACCTCCACCCCAAACCCTGCTTGCCTCCAGCATTTATAATGGTGTTAAATATATTAAAAAGGGTGTTTAATTTATTTGGGGGTTCGCACTCGGAGGCTTGCAATGTGAAAGGGGTCACCAGTAAAAAAGTTTGAGACCCACTGGTTTAAGTAGGGTGACCAGATGTTAAGGGGACAATATAGGGACTGCCGCAGGGGGGTGGTTTTTTGTTTTTTTACACTCACTCGTCCGGGAGTTCAGCGGCAATTCAGCGGAGAGTCCTTCAGTCGCAGACAGTCTTCGGCGGGGGGTAATAAACATTGCTGCTAAAGACAGAAGCACCTGCTGCCGAAATACCACTGAAAACCGTCCACGACTGAAGGACTCTCCGCCGAATTGCCGCCAGAGACCAGGAAGCAAAATATCGGGACAAGTGGCTTCTTGGCCATACTCTGGTCAGGACGCGGGACAAACTCCTCAAAATCGGGACAGTCCCGATTTTATCGGGACGTCTGGTCACCCTAGGTTTAAGAAACCCTGTGAAACTGGGCCTGGAGCCAGATGTCGCTGGAGGCTTAAAGAGCTTTACTGTACATTTCTTCTTTGAGTCACCTTGCCTGGGTTTAGTGTGATGAAAAGGTGACAGTGGGCCAGGGCCTGCTGCCTTTTCACCTGAGCAGAGCAAGTATTAAGTCAGATGTTCTTTGCATGGGAGGACATTGTGTCCTGTTGCTAAGTGAGCTTAACTGCTGAAAGGATTTGATCCTCCAGTCTATTCCCCTCATGGCCTCTCCATAGAGAAGCAAGAGCTATGTACTCTGCAGCTGCCATGATACAGGCACATAGATTGATGCCTGGAAGATCACATGCCCCGACACACTTAAACTACTGAGCTTCTTGCATGATCACATGGAGGTTAGACACTGAGTAGCTGCAGTAACATGTTAAGTCACATTGCAGAGTGGCACCCAGGCTACCAACCGTCTCTTTGCTGACTGACCAAGGCAGCTCTGTGCTTGGCAAGAAGGGTCCAGCTCTAGGCGTGTTACCATGATGTCCACTTCAGAGTTTCAACACCACGCAGGGCATTTCACAAGGATTTTTTGATTGGTAACCACACCTGGGCATCAGGAAGTTAGGGAAGGAAGACTAAATAAAGGGGAAAACCCCTTTGGAAGATGGGAGCTACTTTTGGGGGGTGGAATTAAGGGGGTGTGGTCAAAAGCCATTTGGATGAGCTATGGGACCTGCCATGCTTCCCCACACACCTGGCTGGAGCTGCCTAGAGCTGTGGGGTGTTAGCACAGCTGTCCAGCCGGGGGCCTGCAGTTGCAGCGCTGTCCAGGCGCGTGTCCGCCTGGAATCCCCTTTTACCATACTGAGCTGCCACACTGCTGCCTCAATGACCATCTGTTTTGTTGTCTTTGTTAAGGTGGCCTCTGCCAGGGCCTAAAGACCAAGTCACCAGCGAAGACCTCACAAATGCAGCCCTGTTAAAATCCCCCAGATCTGGCCCTTTTAACCTCCATCCTCTGGAGCATCGCTTTGTCCGGGCTCATCTCTGAACCTCTGCCTGCTGGCTAGCTGCACTGGCTGGAATGATGAAGTGTCCCTAGGTTGGTGCCTGCCATCACTGCCTCTTGGGAGTTGTTGTTTCCTGATGTCTACAATTAGCCTGATACAGTAGAATGAACCACAACTTCCACGAGGAGCCTTTGCTGCACAGACCTGGAGCAAACGGCCGCAGTGGAGCTAGTTGGCTTTGGGGGCAATGGAGACTCCGCTACTGGATTCCTCTGTTCAGGAACCTTTTAAAAACATTCTCACTTGCTTAAACAATAAACCAGCCCTGCATTCTGCCACCATACTGCTTTGTGGGCCACGAATTCAATTACATTCAGCATTACACCATGCTCACGTGCTTTGTTTGAAATATAAACACTGCTCAGAAAGGTAACAAAATCAGAGCTTTAGGAAGCCGCCTTCTCCCAGCCCGTGCTTCCAGGATAGCTGGGGTCAGCCACAAAGGAGCTTTCGCTATCCCTCCAAGCCTTACGAGCACTGGGTGACTGCTAGTTATCACAGGGCCCTGCCACGAGACGGAATGGGCCCCAGGAGCATTGCTGGGGGTCAGACCTGCTCTACAAAGACAGGAGCCCCCAGGCCAGGCTGGGGATTTCCTAGGACGAGTTGAGCCATTGGCTGCAATATTAGTGACCTGCAGGGCTTAGTGTTGGCTCCTAACGTGTGCCCAGCACTGCCGTTTCGGATGAGCCATGAACTCTCAAGTCCCTTCTAGAAAAGATCTTAATGCCTCTAGCTTGAGGTACCAATTAGCCAGTATTTATTTAAACTTAGCAGCAGCATCTCCTGGGAGGGGCTGGCTAGCTGTTTACAAAGGTGCCTTGGACCAGCTGGGGCTGTGTTTTGAGTCATCCTCACACTCCTGGGGTTAAATGAAGCTGGTTCGGTTAATGGGAAGGGGAAGCCAGGGCAGGGATATTTAAAACACTGACCTGACCCCTGTTTACAGTTCATGCGAGCCTTTAGCAGTGAACAGAGCTTCTAGGAAATTCGGGGGGCCCTAGGCCCAGCCAGCTCGCAGGGCAGAGCCAGGCACACCGGGCACATGGGCCTTTTCCCCTGTCATGGTATAAATGGAGCAGGAACCCATTCCGCTGGAACAGGCATGGAGCTTAGGTGTCCAGTGGCAATTCCTGGCTGCTGCAAGGAGCAGGCTTTGGGCAGGTACCAGCTGTGGGCTAGCAATGTCACTGTGCAAGTCTCCAGCTAGCGAGTGTGCTGCCCTGAAACAGAGGCAAGGTGGCTTGCATTTGCTGGGGGTTGTGCCTGCCTGCCAGCGACTGAGCAAAACAGCTGACTGGATGCCAGAGGCGTTGCTTCCTGTAGACCTGCACGGGCATCCACTGGATTGCTCGCCAGAGGGGCACGCAGCAGGCTGTGGGTAACAATGACTAGAGTCTCAGCTGGGGGAGGGGGATCATGTCTCCCACCACTGCTGTCGGAGCAGAGCCCAGCATCCATCCCTAGTACTGTAGGTCAGGTGTGAAGAGCGTCACCTTCATAACCGCAGGGGACAGTTAGGACAGCAGAATGGAATGGCCCAATTTTGATTTTAGCCAGGATATGAGTTAACTGCCCCTCCTCTCTTGCACAAAGTGCCTTTCAGCCATCATGAATGGGGCAGGCGCCGTGAAGGGAGCGGGCAAATAGAGCTTCCAACAGCCCCTAGCACCATGCCCCCACTCCACTCACAGGAGTTTCATACAGGAGGGGGTGCTCCCAAGCGGAGCTCTTCACTGCACAGTATT
Source organism: Mauremys reevesii (assembly GCF_016161935.1). Lineage (NCBI taxonomy): Eukaryota > Metazoa > Chordata > Testudines > Geoemydidae > Mauremys > Mauremys reevesii. The sequence goes on from NC_052632.1 coordinate 83,454,123, forward strand.
AGTGTGGAATGTGTGTTCTGCAGAGAGATGCTTCTCCCAGCTTGTATCCCTGGTGCAGGGAGTCAGTGTTTTGTTTACAAACAGAGGCAGGGTGATTAAGATAAGAAAAGGATGGCAATTAAATTAAGGATCTGGAAGTTCTTAGATGACCCTGTAAAATAGGAAGTGGGGGGAGAACACGGGACTCAGAAGAAATACAGCCAAGTCCTCTGAGCCAAGGTTACGTTCACCAAAGAGGACGATGTGAGGGGCAGAAGTGAAAAGAAGGGGCCAGAATCCAGGGCAGGGCTAGCAGTGGTAATAGAGAAGTTCCCACTCTCCTTGTGGCACTTCTGTGGCTCCATCACCATAGTATGTAGCTGAGTGCCTCATCCATGTATTACACTATTGTACCTAACAGCCACGTGCACAGCCCTGCCTCATCATTCTGTATATTCTCATGTAGACAAACCAATAACGCTCCTGTCAAACCATGTCCTCACCTGTGTATTAGCCACACCGAGAGCCTATGTGCCTACTTGGGCATTTGGTCCGTGTATTTATCTGAGCATTCCCTATAACAGTGGGTCCGCTGCCGCACACCTTGATACCTTCAGTTATTTTGAGGCAGAACATCCTATTGTCACCAACTGAACTCATGAATATTCATGATCCAATCCAGAACATGGCTAGTAGGGTTAAAATCAAAACTATGGCAGCTAATGGTAGATCACAATCTGTGTTTTGTGTCAGAATTAACATCTTCAACCATGGAAACTAACATTAAATCTGAATATAAGGACTCTGGACAAAAGCATGCGCAGTGGAGAACATGACATGAACTTGAGAATAATATTTTGGGATGAAAAGCAATTAATAATTAATCGTTTCTTCTCATTCCCAAAATAGTCTTCCCCAGGTTGTGCAACTTTCTCCGCTGTTTTTAAATGCAATGTAGTTAATTAAGTCCCAATCAGGTATCGCCAACCTCAAGAGACCTAAAAATAAATGTCAGGCCCCAACACATCAGGAGACTGGCCTCGCAAACGGGTGGTTATTTACAAAGAGGGTTTGTTGATTTTTCAGTCTGTTTGTGATTGGTGAACACATCCGCAGCGAGAGAGTGTTCGTGCTGCCCCTGCTCCCACATGTATTGGGTACGAGGATTTTGGCCCCTGCTGCAGGAGTTCTCACCCCCACATCTGCCTGGCCCCTGACCAGCAATGAATCCTGCCCCACAACCTCCAAATCAATCCTTGCCCCTAATCTCCAAATCAGTGCTGCTCCCAGCCCCCACCAGTTCTGTCCTCCACCAGTTCAGCCCCCACCTGACCCCAGTTCTGCCCCCTCCAAACCATGGGGGGCTGCAGCGAGGTCCCCACTCCCCTTCCAGGCTGCGGGGGAGGTGGCTTCAGGGGCTCTCCCCACCCCCACCCCCAGGAGCTGCAGGGGAGAGGGGGAGGGGCAGAGGAGCCCACCCATTGCTCACAGGAGGGGAGCTGGTGGAGAGGGAGCTCGAGCTCTGCTTGGAGGAGGTGGGGAATCAGAAGGCAGCTTTCCCCCTCCCCTGCCTGCACGCTGCAGGACTCAGAGTTGCTGTCAGCCTGGCTTTGGGGAGTGGACTGTGATGCATGCACAATATCTGAAAGGAGCCTCGTCCCAGAGAGCCAAAGGACAGAGTGCCATCTGGCTCCCACACTAATGAAAATACAAGGGAAGGTTGGTTTGTTCGCACATGTCGTTTTTAGAAAAGCTCCATGGCACGTCTCTTCAGGCCTGGCAGCTGCAGTGCCCGGCTGGGAACCACTGCCCTATGAAACACAAACACTTCAAACTAGAGCTCTTCTGAAGGGCTGGCTGAGGTGCCAGATCAGAAAACCCCGCAGTGCCCTTGTTACTAACAGTATCACTGTAAATCTGCTGCGCTCAGGCCGATAAGAGCCATTGTCAAACAGGGCAGAATAAACTATTGCAAAACCAAATGAAAGTTATCTTGCGTTGTGTACGTCACTTAGGCAAAGGAAAGCCTCCCTCTGCCGCCCGATAGCAGGTGCCCTGAGCCTTCCTGACTCAGCAGAAGGTGGTCCTTCAGAGTCTGCGGGAGGGAAAATAGCAGCATCTCACTGAGAGGGAAATTGTTGGTTCTCTAGAACCCCTTTTAATGTCACTGGCTTCTGGGCCTGAGCTGCCCTCCTCAAATCGGGCCCAATGCCCACTGGTCTGTTCCTGAGGCCAGCGAGCACATTTCGAATGGGATGCTGCCCTGTATGCCAGCTGAGCAGGAGCACCAGATGTTCCCAAGCTGCACTGCACACACAAAGCAGGAATCAGGCAGAGGCAGAACAATCCACATGTGTGAGAACGCCACAATGGCCTTATCATGACAGTTCCACCCAGCCACACCAGGTGGCTTCCAGAGCTGGCTACGAGTTGGCAAACCGAGCAATTCTGGTCTCGTCTGGAGGTTTCTGTGTGCAGAGAACTGGGTTCTCCACCTGAGAACAGGAGCATTTTGAGTCCTGGGGAGAGGGGCGAGAGCAGAACGAATCTCTTGTCTGTCCCAACAAGTGACCCCTTTAGAACACTGTTCTCTGTGGAAATGTCCCAGGGCTCCACCCCAAACTTAGTCCTGAATCTGCAGCCCCCACCACTGCAGGCAGAGCGATTAGCCATCCAGGGCACTGTCTGTGGGCGGGACTGCTAGCCCAGAGGAATCAGCAGGGCTCCAGGAATAATGCCTTTGAGCCCTGTACTGGGATCCTTCTTTCCTTTGGTTTTATGCAACCTTCCCTTTGTTTTTTTGTCCTGCAGCAGCCAGTCAGTGCCCAAGCGCTGCCACTGCACCTGGTGCAGATTATTTATTAATATTGGTATCGCTTTAATCTAGAACACAGATAGGGTGGCGCAAAGACAATAGTGCTTTGCACCCAGATAACACACCCTCCGCCCTGAGTAGCCCAGCAGCTAAATGCGACCAGACCAGCTGGCAGGAATTCCAGCCAGTGGTTATCTCCAGGACCAGGGTGAGCCCAGGTCTCCTTCACCCATCTTATTAGCTACAAGTGCGCTGCAGCTTTCTGTCTGAGCCTCTGGCCATCATATCTCACCGGTCCGAGCTGAACTGTTAGCCCTTCAGTGCAGGGAGCTGTCTCTATCCCACACAAACATCTTGGTTAACTTGCACGCAAGGCTCCTCACATGCATTTCCTACCAGTGCAGTCACTGAAAGCCCAGGAAATTAACAGCTAAACCATAATTCCCTTGCCTTGGCTCCTATCCACCCTAATACCCAGCCACTTCTCTAGCTCATGACCAACGGAGGGATCCCAGTGCGAATCTCAGCAGCCTGAGCGCGGGGTCATCGCTGACGTTTCCGTGATACTGGGGAGGGAGGGAGCACAATGCGGGCATAAGGGGAAGGAGAAGTGATAGGATCAAAGCTCAGAGCGGTAGAAGCTGCATGTTTCTATTGGATTAAAGTTCAAGGAGGAAGAGAACTACTAAGAGACGTCCACCAAGGCCCCAACTCCATTGCTGTGTCCTGAGAAGGGCTGGGAGCTCCACACCAGGCCAGAGTCATTTTGTTCTTTGCCAATAGCAATGGAGGAATTCAACTATCCCCATATTGCCTGGGACCTGTCACCTCAGACTGGGATCCTAGACACCATAAATGACTGCTTCTTGGAGCAGCCAGTCCTGGAACCCACAAGGGAAGAAGCAATTCTTGATTTAGTCCTAAGTGGCGCCCAGGATCTGGTCCAAGGGGTGAATATAGCTCAACCGCTTGGAAATAGTGACCGTAATGTAATTAAACTTAACATCCTTGGCGGGGGGGAGAGGCGGGAATATCAACGAAACCCACCACAGTAGCATTTAACTTCAAAAAAGAGAACTACACAAAAATGAGGTGTCTAGTTTAAATGGAAATTAAAAGGAACAGGCATGAGTGAAATGCCTGCAGGCTGCACGGAAACTATTGAAAAACACCATAGTAGAGGTGCAAACTAAATGTTTACCACAAATTAAAGAAAACAGCACGAGGACCAATAAAATCCCACCACGGCTGAAGAGCAAAGTGAAAGAGGTGACAAGTTTTAGGTAAGTTCATGGAGAAACTGTCTATCAATGGCTATTAGCCAGGATGGACAGGGATGCAGCCCTATACCTCGGGTGATGGGATGGATCACTGGATGGTTACCTGTTCTGTTCATTCCCTGTGAAGCACCTGGCATTGGCTATGGGGAGAAGACAGGACACTGGGCTACATGGACCATTGGTCTCACCCCTCCTTATGAGGTGGAATCTCTTCCCCGCCCCCGCCCCCCCCCCCCCCGCTTTTTCTCTTCTGTTTCTCCTATGTCTGCCGTGGGGATGGCAGGGATTTCAAACTAGGCCGTGCCAGGTGACGGATGCTCCTCAGGCAGCTGGACACATTGCTCTGATGCAGCCCAAGGCAAAGGCTCCCCCAACCCCTGACTAGGAATTAGTGTGGCAGGAGCGTTCTCTTTCTGCTCCTAAGGCTCCTGCTCCTGGGCTCCCAATCCCCTCTGCTTCGGCATGCCAGAGGAGCCCCGACTCAGTACAGAGCAGAGCGAACAATGGCTGCCTACCCTGAGCAGCCCTCTGTGCCTCACACAGAGAGAGATTAGTTTGAACTGTAAGGCCCCATCTGCCCAGCTAAACTGTCCCCTGCCTCCCCCGCCTCCCGGTCAGCTGTGGCAGTGGGGAGGGTCAGCGTCCCCAGGGCCTGGGTTCAAACATGCTCGGGGCGGCTCTAGCCATTTCGCCGCCCCAAGCAGGGTGGCACGCTGCGGGTGGGGGCGGGGGGGGGGCTCTGCCGCTTGCTGGTCCCGCGGCTCTGGTGGATCTCCCGCAGGCGTGCCTGCGGAGGATCTGCTGGTCCCACGGCTCTGGTGGCCCTCCCGCAGGCGTGCCTGCGGAGGGTCTGCTGGTCCCACGGCTCCGGTGGAGCATCCGCAGGCACGCCAGCGGGAGGTCCACCGGAGCCGCCTGCCGCCCGCCCGGCAACTGGCTGAGATCCCCCCACGGCGTGCGGCCCCAAGCACACGCTTGGCGCGCTGGGGCCTGGAGCCGGCCCTGAACATGCGGCACAGGACGCAGGGCCCTGGCTGAAACAAAGGCAGGGATCAGTGTTAATGTCAGGAGCCCGGGTCCAGCACCCTTTGCCTCCAGCCCCCTGGCTGCTTTGGGAGCCAGCCCTTGCATCACAGACACCCCCTTCACAGGGGTCTGATCCTGGGCTCACTCTGGCAGTGCAAAGGCTGTAACAAGCGAGCAGAGAACACTCCTGGCATCAAGCCAGCTGATCTCGCCCCTGCACCAGCAGCTGCCCGGAGCAGGCAGGCCAGGGGAGGGGGCTCCCTTAGGGGCCATGCACTAGTGCAGTAAGTTAGAGCACCCCCATGGCTGCTGTGACTCACCCCAGAGCTGAGCTAGTGCAGAATCAGGGAGCTGTAAGTGGCCCCCTCCCGAGTGGAACTCAGCAGCAGGCGGAATGAGCCCTCGGCCTGACAGCGAATGCTGCCGATAGCCTTGCCGTTAAATGTAAAACCCCTCCAGTATTCTGGTACACGTCAATCTCTAGCCTTCTAGCGCCCCCCGGCCCCCACCTCGCCGCGCCCCGGGGCTGGCAGGAGCACCAGGAAACAGCCTGCCAAGCAAATAAAGGTAGAGACCAAGCAACGGCCTCATGTGGCCAGCGGCATTTGGCTTTTTTGCACGACATCCCGGGAGGGTGTTGTCCTTGTCAAGTTGCCTCCACAGAGCTTCTCCCAGGCCCCTGCAATATTGTTCTGGGCAGAAAACAGGTCTGTTCTTCCTTCCCCAAGAACACAGTGTCCTGTAATCTGAGCTGAGGCAGCTGTGCAGTAAAAGCCTCCCAGCCTTTCACAGGGAGGTGTGAGCCCAGCTCCCCAGGGCTCACACCCTGGTGGGAGCAGCAGCAGATGGGCCCAGCACAGCTTCCCAGAGGCCAAGACCTGCCGTCCTCCCAGTGAAATCAGGGAAATCTGCCTGAGTCCAGACCTCAGGACTTGCCCTTTGGTCAAGTATTTTCTCTTTGGTGCTGCCACGCTCTGTATTTCCGGTGACAGGACTCCCAGAGTCCAGGGCTCGGCTTTATACCTTAGTTTCACTATCCCTGATGTGACCAGAAGGGTCTGATTTACATTTGAGCAAGACGAGGCTGGGGCTGGTTTTCCCTGTTGGGGTTAATGCGCCCTGCAGCCCTGGGAACCCTTTGCTAAAGCACAACCTCCCGAGGGGGAAAGCGGTGAGACCCAGCGTGGGCCAAGTGGGGGAAACGCGGAGAGTAAAACAGAGTAAACGGCAAAACCCAAATCAGAACTTTCCCACTCTCAGGGGATCTCAGCAACAAAGGGAGGGAGGCAGAAACCAAACCTGCCTGTGCCCTTTGGGAGGACGCCGGCCCCTGCCACTCGCACAGGGCCGCCAGGGCTGATGCCCTTTGTCAAGGATTCAGAAGCACTTTCCAGCCTCTTCACGTCAGCACCTCTGCTTGCACTATGAGCTGCGGGTTTGAATCCCTGCCCTGCTCAAACCTAGCTCAGGGCGACCCATGTGCCTCACGGCTAGCCTGAGAGATGGCAGGCCCTAGGCACCAGGAGGAGAGAAGCTGTGAGTCCCTCACTGACCCGTCCCAGCCCCGCTGCCATCTCCCCTGAAGTGCAGCGTCACAGCCCAGTTTCACTGGCAGCGCGGAGCCGTCGCCTGTAGGACTGTCAGCCTCGGGCGGGGGTCTCTCTGCTGCGTCTTTGTGTGGGGCCAGCACAACAGGGCACTGACGCCTGCCGGGGGCCTCCAGGAGCTACCACAGTACAAACAAATACGAACATGAGCTGCCAGGTCCGGCCCATAGGAAGCCTCCTGCTGCTCTCCTGGTTAAGGCTGATGTATCTGGAGCAGGCTGCCACATGGTCCCTCCTGCTCAGTATGAGCACCCAGTGCCCAGCAGGGACATGCAGCCACGGTCGCAGGGAACAGCTGAACCAGACCTGGCCATGCCTAGTCCCCGCCCATCAGCCAGTGCCGCATGCTCACCAGGGAGAGGCACCCAGCGCACCTGACTGCAAGAGCCAGGCCTCGCCCTCCGTCCCCCAGGAAGCCGGAGGCTGGAAGGGAAGCCAGGGCCCCAGGCCCGTCTCCAGTGAGCTCCGTGCAGGATGCTCCGCGATGCTCCAGGGCTCCGCGATGGCTGCTCACGCCGGCCTGAGGCACAGGACGAAGGAGGCTGCGGAGCAGCTCGGGGCTCAGCGGCTGTGTGACTGGCGGGGCCTGTTGCCCCAAACACCCCGTTACGAAGCACTGTGCCACAGGGGTGGGGACTGGCCAGGAGAATGCTGGCATTGCCAACGGCTTCCTGCTTCCTAGCGGTGTTGTGGCCATTTAGCTCGAAACAAGAGCCTCTTTCCACCACCTCTCCCCTTCGCTCACACCTCCCCGCTCCTTCCCCCCATTGGTGGCTTCCTTCCTCTGACCCGCGCTAAAGTCGTGAGCCTCCTGTGTGTCCGTCACCATGGAAATGCTGAGCGGTCTCTGATGCTGGGAGCAGGTGCCTTTCCCACCCCACCCCCAGACAGGCCTCATGCCCAGCATGGGCCCCACTCTCGCCCTTCCTGGGGCTGGACTTTGTTAAACACACGAGCAATGTGACGACAGAAACCAGCCTGAGCTGGGCCCACCCAGGCACGGCTGCTCCTACGGTTCCCTGCCCTGCCCCAGACCCAGGTCTGTTTCTGCTTCCTTACTCCCTCCAGGCTTAACGCTGCTGGCAGGTCCTGGGGAATGGGGCCAGCGTCAGCCCACCTCCAGGATGGACCATTAACCCCTTCCTGTCCTGGTCTGACCCATCACAGATGCAGCATTACAGATGTCACGTCAAGGGCCAGTGAGCTCTGGTGATAAGGGCTAGTACCAGGGAGGGGGGGTGAGGTGGGACGAAATATCTCGGTGTGAGAGAGTCTCTGTACAAAGGGCTGAACACTGCTGGGAGCGGGGCAGGTGTGAGCCCTCCAGAATGACAAACTCGCAACACCCACACACAGGAGGAACATTAAAGCAAAGCAGCCCTGACCTGGATCACAACTGAGTGGGCGGGGAATGTCCCCAGTGACACCACTGGAGCAGTGCTGCCTGTGCCTGAGACACCCGGGTTCTGGCCTGCAGCAGAGCCCTGTCCCTCCCCTCTGCTGTCTCCCTGGGCCCAGCAGCATTTCTACTCTGCTACCTCTGGAAACTGAGTCACAACCACCAAGGATGCCAGGCGGCCGGTTCCTACCCTGACACTCGTCTGACACAACCCTCCGTTTCCTTGGCCACAGAGGGAGGAGGCAGGTGAGGTCGCAGTCAGATCTGGAGGCAGGGAGCCCAGATCGCTCTTCCTGGAAGAGCAGAAATAACTGACTGGACGCGAGACATTTATGCTGAGAACAATGGTTTTGCTAGATGCACAGGTCAGTCTGCCCCAGAGACACTCCAGCGCCTGCTGTGTCCTGCAGTGGAGCCGGCTGGCCGCCTTATCTCTCTGTACACGGTCTCCACTGGTGCAGAAAGAGTCCCATTACATCTCAGCTGCTATCTGAGGGGCAGCAACATGGAAACCTGGCCTGGATGCTGGGCCCAGAGCCTCCCCCTGAACCAGAGCAGCTGCCTGGACCCAAGAGAAGAGCCTGGGGCAGGGGCAGGGCAATGCTCCAGAAGGGCTTTGGCATTTAGGGCCAGGAGTCTGGGACTAGCCTGTCAGGATCTCACATTGTCACAGGGTGACACCAGGAAATCCCTCAGCAGCTAATGACGAGGACACCTGGCTCTTAGCCAGTGCCACATGACATTCATGAATGACTTTTGCATTTCTGAGACCCATCTCAGAAACCTGCCTGACCCACGTTAACCCAAATGGGCCTTGCCCCCTCCCGGCTAGACCACGTAGAAGGCTGATGGGTCCACTCATGCCTGCAGAGTAATACACCTCTGCCCGTAGTGCAGCCAGAGTTCATTGTGATTGGTATTACAGCAGCACCTGGATCCCCAGCTGAGATTGGGCCCCACTGAGCCGGGTGCTGCATGAGCACAGGGCGAGAGACAGGCCTGCCCCAAAGAGCTGCCAGTCCAATGGGACAAGAGACTCCTGCTCAAGATGCAGGGATCCAGAGTCCACTGTCCAACCAGCACGAGGAGTCCTCACGCCTCTGCTCTCCTGCAGTGCAGTGCTCGGGGAGAAGGGAGCCTGACAATTCTCGGCTGGCTCTCACCTTCCACCAAAGGAGCTCCAAGCGCTTTCCAAGCACACGGCCAAGGGAAGGGGGCTGGGGCAGTAAAGACGACCCTGTGTCCCCAGTGTGCACCCTACTGCTGCTGACAGGGTCCAAGGCCAGGCCTGTTCTGTGAGTGCTGGGCGCAAGATTCAGACCCCCATCTCTTGTGGCAGGAGATCTGACTAGGGAACGGGCAGCTGCTTCAGGCCCCGAGGCACCACAAGAGGGGACGTGGCCTGTATCTGTCACTCAGCTCAGGATGAAAAGGCACCTGCCAGTCACAGTGCAATCAGGGCAAACCGATAGCTCACCTCCAACACGGGTGACGTCAACTAATTGTTTTCTTTTCTCCACTTGAAATGACTGAGCAGAGATCACACAGCAAACAGAACCAGCACCGCCCCGCGCATTCCATCCACGGGGCACTCAAGCGAAGCAGGCAGGACAGCAGGCAGCCTGCTCCCAGGGCACTGCCATATCCTGGGCACTGTCACTGGAAAGGCAGGAGAGATAGAGATGTGAAATGCAGATTTCAGACTCTGCCACACCCAGCCCCCCTGGGGTCAGCATGCTCGTAGCAGAAAGTAACCCTGGCGCTGCCCTGCAGGGCGAACAGCCAGGAGGTGGCAACAGGCCCCTCTCCTAGGGAAGTGTGAGCACAAGTCGCTGTGACAGCCTAGGATTCGTCCTTGATTTCACGATAACAGCAAATCACAGCAGCATAACAGCCCTGCATCTTGAGAAGGGGGTGAGCTGGTGGGGCGGTCCCTCCAACCTAGACAATGACCCTTGGGGCAGCGCAGAAGGTAGAGACAGCCTTGGAGGGGCAGGGGCCAAGACGCACAGGTGGAAGAGGTAACTAGAGAGAAACTGGCCATCCCCTGCACCGAACAGAATCCAGAATGGACTCAGAGACCAGCTCCAGGGCTGCCCCTGTTGTGGGACAGGGGGCAGTATCCAGGCACACCCAGAGGAGCCATAACAGCCTGGCAGGTCTGAGCCAGGTAACGGGGAGCCCATCAGGGAGGTGTCTGACAGGTGGCGTGGGCCCGAGGGGCGAAGGGGAGAGTGCTCTCTAGCAGTAAGGCTGTCCCCTTCCTGCTCACGCACGAGGGACCTGCCCAGCTGGGCTCTGTGGCAGATCACACTAGATCCATTTCTCTCCCTAGCCCGAACAGGCCTGGTTTCTCTCGGGCCACCAGAGCCTCAGCCAGAGTTAAGGTAACATCCGTGGTGGGACGATGACCTCTTGTAAGCAGCAGTTGTAGAGAAACCGGGAGTTATCCCAGAGCTGTGCCTAAGAAGCACCCCCCAGCTATTGGGTGTGGTTGGCAGGGGCACCGCAAAGAGTGGCAGGAAAATGGGCCCCCAGAGCCCCTTCTCCTCCCCCTCTCCCCAGGAGGGGGTTTGTAATCGGAGCCCCTTTGAAGTCACAGGCTTACCCTGCTCCCAAGGCCCACCCGTGGGGTGGGGAGGGCGTAGTCAGTTGGTTGTATCTGTTCAGTGGGAGCCTGCCCTTTGTTTACCAATGCCCCCCCTGCCCCCCCAGTCCTAGATGGCTGCTGGCTTAGCAGAAACGCACTAACTAGCCAGAACCTCCTTGGAGGCTGCCCTCAGCCCATGCCAAAGGCCTGATTGGAGGGTTTAATTTACTTACAACTGGCAAATATCAACCTTTTAAAAATGTCTCTGTGTGTGCGTCCCTGCCAAAGACACAAACCCAGGAGACAACTCTAACTAGTAATCAATGGGGACCCACCATTTCAGGCCTTTCCCATTAATTGACTTGGGTGGCCAATTACAAACTGATTGAATTGGCACCGCTGATGCTTTCAAGCCAGGTACCACTTATCATATACGCCCCTTCAGCTCCTGGGGTCAGTTTCCGCTGCCAGAATATGGCGTTTCTGTGTGATCCAGTCATGACTGTGCTGCCTGCAGAGCTTGTACGTGCTCAGAGAGAAACATTTATTTCTAACTTCCATAAAAGGCTTGATAAGATACCTAAAAATACCCAGCACGATAACCTCTGCCCCAATTATTCTGTGTCAACACTGGCTAGATAGTAAATGCTTAAATAAAACCCGTCTGACTTGTGTATTTGCTTTACTCACGCTCTTCTGCATTTGTTTGTGAAGAGGCAGAAAGGGACATTGTTTGCAGCAAAATCAAGTCGTGTTTCCCATCAGAACAGGTTAGATTTCTGGGCCTGGGAACATTGTGCCTTCCTGCAGTTTGCATATGGAGCACAGTGTGGGTCTTTGTTCTCCTATGTGACACAGCCACTTGGGCGGACAATCTACGACTGCTACCAGCGAGGGGAATTAATGCTTTAGCTCCTCTGTAGTGTTTGTGTTTTTAGTGCTGAGGGCACTGGGTTCACACCCCACTGACACCCCCCAGACACCCGCCCCCCAAGCTGACGTTATGCAGCCGTTGGATTTTAGTGATTGAAATGGAGCATTTGGTGCATTTTAACCTCCTGCGCATGGGCATTCTGTCAGCTGGCAGGCCCTGGTATAAATGCTTAGAGAGATAAAGACATGGAGGCAGGTCACACAGATCTTAGCACAACGAGTCTCTGTCGTCAGGGGACCTTGAAGTGCTTCCTTAAGGAAAGCTCCTGTGGCCCAGGAGTGGTCTCCCTGCACTGCCATGCTCTCCTGTCCTACAGGGGAGGTCAGAGAGTCCTCGCTCCCTGGTTTCACACCGCTGGGGGGTGGCTCACTTCCCAACAGTATGTTTTTAAACGCTGCCCGGAAAGCCAAAGCCATGAGGTCTTCTCAGGCCACGCAGGCTGTTCCAGAGCAGATGAGACTCCCCTGCCACACGGAACGGGTGGAGGAGAGATATTAACATGCATCTGTAGCCTTTACCAAGTATCCACCCACAAGCACTGGAAACAACATGCAAACGTGCCAGCGAGCAGCCCAGAGCCAGGAGAGCGATTTGAGCCCCTGGGTCCCAGCACCTCCCCCCGGTGCTGCAGTCAGGGGGCTTTGGCTAATTAAAAAGGGAATTTTCCCAGGTGCACCTGAGAATTCAGGCACCCACTTCCCACTGAGCAGAGATGGGAGCAGGTGCCTAGTACCCACCCGGGCCTTAGAATAGTCCTCCCTGAAATCTGATTTTTAACTGGCAGCTTTTCCACGTCTTTTAAACCCGAGCCAAAGTCTGGGCCCTCTCCTTGGCGTGCACAGGAGCAATGGGTGTGAAGGGACCGGACCTGGGACACCATCCAGTGCCGCCGGGGTCATTATACTCCTCAGCCAACAGGGAGAAGCCATGAACATGGGGCCGGTTCAAACTCAGGATCTTACTTACGGGCAAAGCAACTCGCCCTGCTGCACAAACGTGGGGGACACATGCCGCAGGCAGGCAGGAGCATTGACTGTCTCCTGAGCACTGTCTCTTGCAGAGTGACACTGGCATGTGCTGAGAAATGGGACGGAAGGGGGGAACCTTATGGGCATTATGCCTGAGAGGGGCTGGACTGGGGGTTCCTATGGGGCAGGAGGCACCCCCAGTTCAGTGCATCTCAGACTTCTCTCCCCTGAAGTTCCCTGTTTCTCCCAATTCTCTCCTTCAATCCCTCCCTAGAGTGCACGCCCTTCACACAGTGCTGCAGCACTGCCTGATTTCTGCACCATTGTGCATGGGGAATCCAGCCCGACACACCGGGGCCCGGTAACAAGCTGGCTTGCCTCTATGAGCTCCAAGGCCTGGGGCCCGCCAGCCCTGATTACGAAGGAGCCACACCTGGGAGAGATTAGGCAATTCCTCGTAAAGCTCGGCAGGACATTGCAAGGGGGCAGATGCTCAGGGACCAGAGACTGCTAGGAGTGAGCGGCTCTAGCAGAGAGAGTCCTGCACGTCAGGGCTAAGACTCCAGCCAGGTCGGGACTAGAAGTAACCCACCAAAGGCCTAGGACGAGGAAGAGAAACCTTTGCTGTGTGTGCACTTTGTGCTGGGATTGGAGGTTTTTATATTACTAAACCAGTCCCCAGGGAGGGCATCGTCGGTCAAGGAAAAGCCTGGGTGACACTTTTTTTTTGAACAGCCCAAGAGCGAAGACAGAGGCAAGGTGGTGCAGAGTGAGCTCTCCCAGGAGGGGGCACCCTGGAGATGGCTGGCCCCGTTCCAGGCCCCAAGGTTCGGAGGTGCTCGGTGTCCACAACTGCAGCTGAATGAATGGGAGCTGCGAGTGCTCAGAACCTCGGAAAACCAGGCGGCTGGTGCTGCAGGGAGCAGGGCTGTGACAATCTGGGTTCACGAGGTGAGGGCAAGTGGGTGCCTATGGAGGGGCTGGGGAAGGGGGGGCAAGGGCAATAGGCCCTACACACTGCATGTAGCAAAGGCTGCACTGTCACAGTCCCCACCTCCCAAGCGTGAGGTTCTAAAACCATCTCTCCCACCCCATGGAGAGGGAAGGGACAAGCCGTGAGAGGTGAAACCTGAGCCCTTGTTCCGGGCGGAGGGGAATCAATATGGATAGGTGCTGCCAGCAGCCTCAGGTAAAGGGGATTATCTGTACCTGCGGGATCTGCCAGAACAGCCCTCTGCACGTTCCACAGGCCCTAGGCTCAGACACCCTAGTGGCCTATGGTGCGTTACAGGGCTGGGAGCCTGACTCAGTTTCCCATCTGTACACAGAGGATAGCGACACTTAACCGCTTTAGACGCTTTGAGCTGGATGGATGGGAAGCGCTAGGCAAGAGTTCAGCTTTCTCCACTCCGGAATGTGTGTGAGAGCTCCTGCTCTGTGCCCCAGCCACACAGACCACGACTCTGGGACTGCTCCCAGCCCAGGGACTCGGTGCATTAACTAACCTCGGGCTGTACAGGTCCTGGCCTCTGTCCCCGGGGGCACCCAAGAGATCAGCAGCAGAGAGTTCAGGCAGGGATGTGTGGCAGATTCCCCTCGGTGGGAAAGGGGTGTAACGGCTACAAAAAGAGCTGGAACATTTTCCTTCTCCCCCCCTGGGATGGGAGCGGGGCTGGGGATAGAGCCAGACAGAGCAGGCAGTTGCTCCTTTATGAGATGCCCGTGTGCATGCCAAGCACTCAAAGAGACTGAGTCCCCTCCATCATCAGTAGAGGGAGCAAGACTCCACGGCCCCCTCCTGCCAGACCTGGCAGAAATCAGGGATCCAACCTAGGCATGGCACAGTGCAGTCGGGAGACGGCAAAGTGTGTGTGTGTGTGTCTGTGGGGCGGGGGGTGGGTGGGTACTGCTGCTTGGGAGACAACTCCCTGCAATGAAGCCAGCAGGAAATGGGCCCTAAAGGCCCCAGGAGAATGTTAATTATCCTCTAATTAAAAACAACCCCCGACTCTCCTGCCACAATGTTTTGCTCAACCCGCAGCCCTGATTTGCCCTGGCAAAGTCCAGCCTGCCGCCTCCTCGGCCCCACGAGGGAATGTTTGTTGCTGTTTCACTCTCTAGTAATTAAACCAGGCCCAGATGCTGCTGCCCCCACTGTCAACACCCAAAGGTAAATATGGGGGGGGAGGAGGTGGAAAAACCAACAAACCCCTGCTCACAACAGCCCTACTCTTTATAAACACCAGCCAGGCTGGGGGCTGGGCCCAGCAGTCAGGCCCTGCCAGGGGTCATAAAAGGGAGAATAAAGCTGGGCGGAGGAAATAAAGCCCCAGGGTGGGAAGAGAGGAGGATTTACTGAGAAATTGAAACAGCCAGGGACCTGGAAAACAGCATGACTGGCTCGGGGTGGGGACCCAGCCATCAGGCTGCTTCGGGCCTGGATGCCCAAACCCTGGAAACAAACAGCACCATCAGCTGCCACCCTGCCTGGCGATCTCTGCAGAGAGGCCAAGGAACCTGAGCTGCCTCTAGGTCAGTGCTGAGGCATCTGGGGTGTGGGTGTCACTTGCGCTGTCCATGCTGCAGTTGTTGTGTGCGTCATAAGGAGATGTCAGGCCCCAGGGCTGCCAATCCGGCCCCTTCCACTGTGGTGCATTGTTTAGATTATGTAGTGCTCAAAGTGCCTTGGCTCGAGTGTGCCAGCCCTGGACTCCCTTTCCCCCGGCCGCCAGGAGACAGGGCCACACAGCTCGTTCTAACAGTGTCTCTCAGCATCCCTGGGCCTCTCTTGTCCTTCTCTGGCCCCACCACAGCAGTGTCGGCAGCTCGCAGACATTCGTGTGTTGATCCCCGCTGAGCGAGGCACAGAGAGAGGCAGTGACCTGCCCACACATGGATCGCAATCCAGCGCCGTAACCACGGGCTGTTCTGCCTCCTGTGAGTGAACCTCTCTCCTGTTCTGGTCACTGGGGACTAGGCACAAGCACCCAGATCACAGTAACGCTCCCCTCGCTGTGCAGCTGCCGCAGGGCAGAGCCGGACCCACGGCCGGTGCGACGACACAAAAAGCTCCCTCTCACAATTCCCTACTGGCTCCATTCCTGGGCAGGCTCAGTAACATTCGCTGTTGCAGCTGCCCTTACTTCTACTCATACGTTGCTGCCCGCTCTTTGGAGGGCTTAAAAAGGATCAAAGGGGGCAAATTGCAGGGGTGGGTGGGTGTGTGTGTCAGGGTCTGAGCGGGGGCAGAAATTTACTCACAGGGCTGAGTCACGCTTGAGTGCCATGGGTCTGGCACTGCAGGGGATTGCCTCTGTCTGCACCATGCCCCAGACACCTTCACTTGCAGATGTGCTGCCTGAGACACATACCCCTGCCCCAAGCAGCCTGCAAGCTAAAGGGAGCTCTGACTAGTGAAGGCAGGGAAGGAGAAGGTGGTCTAGGCTGCAGGGGTCTTGGCCGCAGGTGACCTGGGGTTTTTACACCTTCTCAGGTATTACTGCAAACAGGTCCAGCTTGCCATGGAGATCACAGAGCCTGGAGCATGTAGCTGAGCTCTCCAGCCCGGGGCCTTGGCTTGGAGCCATCCTGCCTCACGTTGGGTTATCCCTGCCACTGTGTTTTTGACATGCCCATGTACAGCACAAGCTCTGGAACGCGCTGAGCTGTAGAACCGGCTCTGCACAAATATTATGGTAGAGCAAGAGTGCGCTGCGGGGGGGCTGGGCCTTCCTGGGGCTGCTCCCAACCCGGCAGGCCAGCCAGAAGAGGGTTTGGAAGGGCTGAAATGTCTCCTTTGCTGCGGGGATCCTGACAGGAAGGATATTGCTGAGCAGCTGAGCCCCAAGCCTGAGGTAAGGCACCCAGCTTGCAATATCCTGGGGCAGGGAGTAGCTGTTCTATGGATCAGCTCTATACATAAACCCAGCCCTTCTCTACTTTGGTCAAAACACTCCCTGCCATGTTCACCGATCTATCAGAGACAGTGGAATGTAAACCGGAGCTTCCTCACTTGCTCTTATGTGTGGGAATGTCCTGACGTTGCTGGAGTGACCCTGTGTTCTGCAACAGGGTCAGGCCTCAGGACAGCATGCGGGGCCTATAAAGTGTTCCCCCCTTGTAATGCTGCAGTGCAAAGTGATGCTGTTTGGCCGGAATGGGGAACGGTGCAGTAAGATCCTGACACAACAGCTAGAGATCAGTGACCCGGCATCTGGGCGCATGGGCTCATTCCTGTAGCTCCATTTGTCCCACTGGATCCTGGGAAGCCCTAGGGCTCATCTGGAGGCATCCCAACCACCTCCACAGGGGCCCCTGGCTGGGAGGGAGACCCAGATGCAGCAGCAAAAGCCAACCCATTTATAGAATCATAGAATCTCAGGGTTGGAAGAGACCTCAGGAGGTCACAGAGTCCAACCCCTGCTCAAAGCAGGACCAATCCCAACTAAATCATCCCAGCCAGGGCTTTGTCAAGCCTGACCTTAAAAACCTCTAAGGAAGGAGATTCCACCACCTCCCTAGGTAACCCATTCCAGTGCTTCACCACCCTCCTAGTGAAATAGTGTTTCCTAATATCCAATTTAGACCTCCCCCACTGCAACTTGAGACCATTGCTCCTTGTTCTGTCATCTGCCACCACTGAGAACAGCTGAGCTCCATCCTCTTTGGAACCCCCTTCAGGTAGTTGAAGGCTGCTATCAAATTCCCCCTCATTCTTCTCTTCTGCAGACTAAATAAGCCCAGTTCCCTCAGCCTCTCCTCCTACGTCATGTGCCCCAGCCCACTAATCATTTTTGTTGCCCTCTGCTGGACTCTCTCCAATTTTTCCACATCCTTTCTACAGTGGGAGGCCTGTAGCGGGGTGAGCACCCGCTCCAGCCCAGAAGAGGTTGGAAAAGCCCCACAGAGGGCTGGGGCTGGGCAAGGGAGTAAAACCCCAGCTGATTGGGGGAAGTGGCTGCAGCTGGGGCCACGCCCCAAACTAAGCAACTGGGCCTGTTAAGAAGGCCAGGGCAGCCAGCAGCCCAGGGACAGTCTCTCTCTGACTGGAGAGGGAGACAGGCCTGGCTGCTGGGGAACTCACCCAGGGACCTAGAGTGAGGCAGGGCTGGGGAAAGGCCGTAGGAGCTGGGAAGCCCTAGGCCAGCAAATCCCCAGGCTGCAGGGCCTGGTCCTAGGCCCACCTAGGTAGTGGGCTTGCAGGGGGGCAGCCAGAGGGTGGGTAAAGGTAGCCAGCCCAGGCCCCTTTGCCTGTGATGAGTGGCTGATACTGCAGTTTGCTCCAGCGAATGGGGCTAGATGGAGACTGGGCAGTCGCCAAAACTGAGGTGAAGTGGGAACAGTGGGTTGGGGGTTCCCCTGAGAGGGGGAGACCCAGACTGGGGGGGTACTGCCAGGGGGCAGCACCCCCAGTTAAAGGGGCACCGGGGTCCAGGGAGGGACACGAGGGCCAGAGGACAGGCAGATCACCGGCCTGCAGGGGTGAGTCCGCACCTCTACAGGGCCCCAAAGCTGGACACCGTACTCCAGCTGTGGCCTCACCAGCGCTGAATCGAGGGGAACGATCACTTCCCTCCATCGGCTGGCAATGCCCCTACTAATGCAGCCCAATATGCCATTGGCCTTCTTGGCAATGAGAGCCCACTGCTGACTCATCTCCAGCTTCTCATCCACTGTAATCCCCAGGGCCTTTTCTGCAGAACTGCCACTTAGCCAGTCAGTCCCCAGCCTGTAGCAGTGCATGGGATTCTTCCGTCCTAAGTGCAGGACTCTGCACTTGTCCTTGTTGAACCTCATCAGGTTTCTTTTGGCCCAATCCTCCAATTTGTCTAGGTCACTCTGGACCCTATCCCGACCCTCCACTGTATCTACCTCTCCCCCCAGCTTAGTGTCACCTGTGAACTTGCTGAGGGTGCAATCCATCCCATCATCCAGATCATTAATGAAGATGGTGAACAAAACTGGCCCCAGGACCAAACCCTGAGGCACTCCGCTTGGTACCGGCTGCCAACTAGACATCAAGCCATTGATCACTACCTGTTGAGCCTGACAATCTAGCCAGCTTTTTATCCACCTTATAGTCCATTCATCCAGACCATACTTTCTTAACTTGCTGCCAAGAATACTGTGGGAGACCGTATCAAAAGCTTTGCTAAAGTCAAGGTATATCACGTCCACTGCTTTCCCCATATCCACAGAGCCAGTTATCTCATCAGAGAAGACAATCAGGTTGGTCAGGCATGACTTGCCCTTAGTGAATCCATGCTGACTGTTCCTGATCACCTTCCTCTCCTTCAAGTGCTTCAAAATGGATTCCTTGAGGACCTGCTCCATGATTTTTCCAGGTACTGAGGTGAGGCTGACCGGTCTGTAGTTCCCCGGAATCTCCTTCTTCCCTTTTTAAAAGATGGGCACTGTATTTGCCTTTTTCCAATCGTTCAGGACCTCCCCCATCTAAACCACCTCATGGTCACTGCTGCCCAGGTTGCCACCCACTTCTTCTTTCCCTCCCAATTCTTCCCTGTTTGTGAGCAGCAGGTCAAGAGGAGCACGGCCCCTAGTTGGTTCCTCCAGCACTTGCACTAGCAACTTGTCCCCACCACTCTCCAAAAACTTCCTGAATTTTCTGTGTATTGGTGTATTGCTCTCCCAGCAGATGTCAGGGTGATTAAAATCCCGCATGAGAACCAGGGCCTGTGATCTGGAAACTTCTGTTAGTTGTCCAAAGAAAGCCTTGCTTACCTCATCCTCTTGGTCTGGTGGCCTAGCAGATACCCACCACCACATCATCCTTGTTGCTCTTGCCTCTAAACTTTACTCAGACACTCAACACACTTTTCTTCAGTTTCATACTGGCGCTCTGAGCAATCCTACTGCTCCCTTACATACTGTGCAACTCCCCCACCTTTTCTCCCCCACCTGTCCTTCCTGAACAGTTTATATCCATCCATGACAGTGCTCCAGTCATCTGTTATCCCACCAAGTCTCTGTTATTCCAATCGTCTCATAGTTCCTTGACTGTGCCACGACTTCCAGTTCTTCCTGCTTGTTTCCCAGGCTTCTTGCGTTCATGTGCAGGCACCTAAGATAACTAGCCGATTGCCCTACTTTCTCAGTATGAATCAGGAGCCCTGCCCTGTTGTACCCTCCTCCTTGTGTTTCCTCATGGTATCCCATTTCCCCACTTACCTCTGGGCTTAGGTCACCATCCCCCAGTGAACCTAGTTTAAAGTCCTCCTCACTAGGTTGGCCAGCCTGCCTGCGAGGATGCTCTTCCCTCTCTTTGTTAGGTGGATCCCATCTTCCTAGCAATCCTTCTTCCTGAAACAACATCCCATGGTCGAGGAATCCAAAGTCCTCTCTCCAACACCACCTGCGCAACCACACATTACCGCCACAATTTGATGGTCTCCACCTGACATGGGCAGTGGGTGAACCCCTGGCTTGGGGAGGCTAGTCCTCCAGCCCCGCCTCTTCTGCCTGAGGCCCCGCCCCTTCTGTGCCCACTGGAGCCCAGCCCCCACTTTGGCTGCTGGCCCCTGGCCAATGTCCCCATCCCCCCATCCCCACTGTGACCGCTGGCCTCTGCCCCAGGCTAGCACCCCCAGCCCTGTAACGCTGGAAAGCCAGGCAGCACATCCCGGGCCGCACCACCTGGCCTGGCCGGCCCCCCTGCCCCCGAAGGCACCCCCTGGCCGAGCTGCCAGCCCCAGCGCCAGGCTGTTTGGGAAGGCAAAGCCTTCCTGTGCCTATGATACCTGGGCCTTTTCCTTCAACAGAGAGGATGGACGAGAACACGACTTGTGCCTCAAACTCCTTTTATCCTTCTTCCCAGAGCCATGTACTCTGCAGTGACCTGCTCAAGGTCATTCTTGGCAGTATCATTGGTGCCCACGTGGAGAAGTAGGAAGGGGTAGCAGTCCGAGGGCTTGATGAGTCTTGGCAGACACTCCATCACAGCCTGAATTCTAGCTCCAGGCAAGCAGCACGCTTCTCGAGTCTCCTGGTCAATCTGCCTTCCATATAACCCTCCCTCTGTAAAGGACAAAGGCCAGGCAAGGAGTGTACACAGAGCCCCCAGCAAATTAGGGGTCAGCTTGTGGAAGGGAAGTAGTGACACCCTGCTCAAACTCTGCTCACAACCCCAGAGTAGCTGGGTGTTTCTGCTAAAGATCAGCAGGGAAATAATCCACAATGTCGACATTTAAGAGTATAAGATTTTCAAAGGCCTTGAAGGCAGATAGGCACCTACCTCCCAATCAGATTCCAGGGCAGTTAGGTGCCTGACAGCTATTTGTGCCTTGGGAAAAATCTTCCCCTGAATGGTCATCATTAGGTCCCAGAGTTAACAGTTCATTGAGATGGCCATGGCAGTTCACTTCTCCCCCACTCCAAATGCTGAACCGCTGGTGTGTAGCCTTAGCAACTAGCCTAGGAAAAGGTGATGGAAAAGCAATCCTTCCTCCAAATGTGATACCTTAGTACAGGACAGCTTGCATTGCCTTCCATGGCCACTGCTCAGAGCCCCATGTGCCCCCTTTGCCAGGGGGTAGGCCTGGAGCCCCACAACGCGGCAGGTCTGACCACTGGCCATTACAGGGCCTTGCCCCCATCACCAAACTCCTCCACGTGGAGTCCCCACCCCACCGCACCGGTGCAGGCAGCCTCCCTGTGCTCTTAACACCTTCCATCCCAGCAGGTCAGTCTGTAGCTCAGGCCCCAGTTCTCCTCTCACTCACACCTGTGTGAACCAGCACGGGAGAGAGGAGAACATGGCTCACAGCCTGGATCCGGGATCTTCCCAACCAGGGAGGCTAAAACAGAAACCATCACTGTGTCATTTAGATCCGGAGTTGGGCTGGGACGGCTCAATGTGAGCCTTGGGGCAGAGGGCAGCATCTGAAGTCTCCCCGGAGCAGTGGCAGGACCCAGCCGGGGTTCATTGGGCTACATCTGCTGAGGCTGATGGATGGATACACAACCTGACCCACAGTTTGCCACCTCCTTCCCTCCTGCCATTAACCAGCTAATCTCCTGCTGTGTGGGCAGCCTGGCATTCGCCTCCACATGCTGACTAATGAAAACGGTTTCTCATTAATTCTGCAGGTAAATATTTGAGCAGGAACAGAGTGCTGGCAGCCTGGAGAGTGAGATTCCTTCCAGTGAAAACCCCACAGCAAACAGAGCAGCTGTGAGACAGCCTGGGGCATCTGAAGGAAGCCCTGCCAGCAGAACCATGCTGAGAGCAGGGGACGCGGCTTTTCCTGCTTTCAGGATGGTCACGCAGGTCCCCAGGGGAACGAGCAACAGGGACTCTCCAAACAGAACTAGATGGGGCTTTAGAACAAAAAATACCCCCCAGGGAAACTATCGACCTCAGAGCCCCAGTGCAATGGCAACGCCCCAGGGGACCAAAACGAAATGTCCCACTCTACAGGACAAGCATAAACATGGGGGCAGGTCAGAAACTCAACACCGTTGTTGTAGTTATCTTGGTCCAGGATATTAGAGACACAGTGGGTGAGGGAATATTTCAGTGGACCTCAGAGCTCTTAATTTGTGGGCAACTAGGGAAGGCCCAGAAGGAGTCTGTAAAATAAATAAATAATGATTGTTTGTTTTTTACATGAGAAAGCCAAGTCTCCTCTGCCCCGGAAGCTCAAAGCCTGGAAGTCAAACTACCAAGAAGGGGAGGGCGTTCCAGCCAGACTCTACTATTTTTGTTTACATGTCTTTAGGTAATAAAGGTAATAATAGGAGATATACCAATCTCCTAGAACTGGAAGGGACCTTGAAAGGTCATCAAGTCCAGCCCCCTGCCTTCACTAGCAGGACCAATTTTTGCCCCAGATCCCTAAGTGGCCTCCTCAAGGATTGAACTCACAACCCTGGGTTTAGCAGGCCAATGCTCAAACCACTGAGCTATCCCTCCCCCCTGCAATGCCTAGTACACTCTTGGGAGAAAGGGTGTCTTTAATCGAAGGGATGAGGTGTTAACTCTTTACAGGAGTGGGAGAGCTCCTGAGATACATGTTAGACCTCCAACAAGTGCTCCACCAGAACCCAGGGAGGCCAGACCTGACATTCTGGATATCTCGACTGTAAAAAACGGCAGAAAAATACCTGGAGGAAGGGGTCTTTTCCAGCTTTCACTCCATTTAAAAAAAAAAAAAAAAAAAAAAAAAAAAGCTAAAAAGGGCAAACACCTAATCCTTACATGAACTTCCTTTGCAAGTCACCTTTAAAGCATCCCATCCTGTAGGTTGTGGCTGAGAGAGCTGGAGGCAGACAGGGGCCAGTGGCTGCAAGAGGCAGCCAGGAATACACAGCAGCAGGGTTCAGACACAGATATTGCATGGGCCAGAGTCAGAAGCAAACCCATTGACTGCTCCCATTCTGGGATGGGCTGGAGCTGTATCGTCCTGGGTTCATCGGGCAGCTGGGATCTATACTTGGGCTTATCTATTACATGGACTCTTAATCGTTATTAGCTCCAGTTCTATTTACCGAGCCTGTAAACTTTGCTCCTGTTCCACCTGCCGGTGGACAGGTGGGGGCCGCTGGAAAGCTCTTGATGCCATTTCCAACCGTGATCTTTGACTTAGTGACCCCTTTGAGTCCTACTGGACTCATCACTGCTCCTGGTCCCCAAAGGCCTGATCCTTATCCCCCTCACACTGGTGTCAATGGAGCCCCTCTGGATTTACACTGGTGTGAGATCAGGGTACAGCCCATTGTTCTTATTGCTATACACAGCTAATCCTCTTGGATAGCTGCTAAATCTATTTGCCTCACTAATACCCTGCAGCAGCAAGCCCCACGGGTTAGTCACACGCTGTACAAGCAGCATTTCCTTTTAGATATTTTCGATTAGATGCCTTGTAATTTCCTTGCAGGCTGCCTTGTTCTTGTATGATAGGATAGAGGGAGAGATAAACAGGAGCTCCCAAACAGCCTTCTCTCCACCATCCATTCTCCTGTATCCTACACAGCCAGTCACAGAGCATCTCTATCTCAGTCCTATCACCTCTGCCCCTCCCTTGGGAATACCGACTCCCCAGCACACGCAGAGAGCCTCACGCTGCCCCTTAGGAGCCTCTCCCTTCTTGGGGTCAAGGAAGCCCACCCTCTGCACTCATTTATTACGTGTGTCTTGTTTCATGACACATCCTCAGAGGCGAGTGATGAGTCGGAGGTGCCTTCGCAAGTCCAGAGTATTTGATCCTGTGAGGCTGCTGACTGGGCTTTCCTCCTGACTCATCCACTGACTCACCTGGGTGTTTAATTACTGGTCAGTTCCCTGCTCTGAGCTCCTTCTGCATGTGCTTTTCATGACCTCACCTCCCAAAGTCAGCAGCAGGGAAGGAATCCTCTTCAACACAGCGATGTTATATTTGAAACAGCCTCATACTTATAGGAGTAGCAGGGGGTGGGAAGAGGGGCTGCTTTACAGCTGAGTGAAAAATACCAGTTCCTTGCAGTCTAGCCTGGGTCTGTACTAATTTTCTCCTCTTTGCCTAACTCCTGTGCAGCTCCGCTGGCAGCGGGCGTGCTAGCACAGACAAGGGCACACAGCATTGGGGTTTTACCTCCAGGCCATCTACATGGCTCAGAAGAGAGGCAGAAGCAGCTGTGGACCAGGGATTGATGGCAGCCCAGCACCGCATCCAGCCGTGCTGGCTGGGGGGGAACCTCAGGACAGGATACAGGGGACACTCCCAGAGCTTTCAGATTGAAACCGGGTCCTTGGGCTTCATGAGATTCCAAGGCTGCCCCCTTCCCACCGCCTCTAAACCTCCTGCCCCGGGGGAGGATGGATTGGGCTCCCCCTGCACCAAAGGGAAGGGAATGTTCTGATGCTAAATCTGTCATCTGCCTGAGATCCTGTCTGCTCAGATGGGGCACCAGATGCTCACAGTACTCTAGCTACAGAGGGGAAGAGCCCTGGCTTTTGTTTCGAGGAAGGGTCTGGGGCGAGGGGGAGGAGGGCAGGGTGATTTCACCGCTGAAGCAGCACTGGCTCCTGGTCAGCTCGGTATGAGCCCTGTGTGTGACAAGAAGGGAGGGGGGCACACCCCATTCACTGAGCCTCTAGGGAAGTGGGTTCAAGGTGAATGCCTGAAACGAGCGATCCAAGGCTAGAAAACATCCTGAATGAGGCACGCAGCTGCTTTGCCTGCCTTCTGTGCCAGTGCTGCCAGCGGCTGGCTCAGGGCAACAAGGCTCCTACTGCCCTAAGCAAGCTGGAAACTAGCTGCCCCTCCCACTTACTAAACAATGCAAAGCTCAATCTACTGCCACCCAAGGCAGCCACTTGCTGTGCCCAGTGCCTGCTGCTGTCGGGGGCACTGCAGGAGCCAAAATATTGCAGGAGCAGCTGCTGTTTTGTCGCCGGCTTTCTGAACCCCCTCAGGGCTGCCCCTCTGCCCACACATTACTGCTCACTCACCCTTTGGTAGTGTGGCTCTTGCTTCCCACTCACAGGGCCAGGACAAGCCGTCTTTGTACCCCAGGCTCAGCACTCAGCCCGAGCCGGTGACACACGCACACCCCTGGGCACGCGCCCCATCCTGCCAGCTGCTCTCTGGAGCTGAATACACACACACATGCATGCGTGCGCACACCCACCCGCCGGCTTTTCTCTTATTGTCAAACTAAATGAGAACTGAAATGAGTATTTTTAAAAAACTCATTTAAAATGAAGGAGGCGAGATGAGCTCAAAGGACTGGAAACGGGCTCCAGAGTCGCTCCTGTCTAGGTCACCTGTCCCAACCAGTCTGGCTCGGGGGACTGGAAAGCCAATACAGTTCTTCACCTCTAGGTCACCAGCTCAGACCTAGATGAAGATCACTGCCCCCCGTGCTACACTATAGCGACACCCACTCCCCATGGCCAGTCAACCCCGGCTAATCTGCAGGAAGGATGTGGCTGGGCGACATGTCATCTTCCAGGGAAGGAACAGCAGCCATCAGGGTGTTAACATCTGATTGCTTTACAAGCACAACACTTTATGCAAAGCAGAAAAAACTATTCCACGAGAACCACACCCAGCAAGGCCAGTCAATACACACCTCAGCCCAGCCACTTGCCATGCCCTCACATACCTTATCTGGCAAACTCACTGCACTAGGATGTTGTGTTTCACTCCCAGGGAGAACAATATACAGCATACGGTGAACAATATAGAAAGGGCGGAACACACATTCCATTTAGCGGTGTCTTTTCTTGGGAAGATGAGTAATAATCCTGGTAAGTGTGAGATAAAATAGCCCA
The DNA here is from genome assembly GCF_016161935.1 of Mauremys reevesii. Lineage (NCBI taxonomy): Eukaryota > Metazoa > Chordata > Testudines > Geoemydidae > Mauremys > Mauremys reevesii. Next base: position 83,479,994 of record NC_052632.1, read on the forward strand.
AGCCACTTGCAGGTTGCACACTTGACTCAGCCTCCAAGTTCTGGGGAAGGAAAGCAACGTGGTATCAGAATGGCTGACAGCCCGTGTGCATTTACAGATCTGTATGTGACCCCCACGTGAGGAGCTCAGCTAAAAGCTGCTCATTTGTGGTGTCAGCTGGGCCATGCTGTAGGACCAGGCAGCGCCACACTCCCAAGCAGTGGAGCTCTGCTGGTGATGGTGGGGATCCATCAGGAGTCTGGGGGCAGCATCTTCCCCCAAACATGTTCTCACAGGGCACTGTGCCCAACAGCCGGTCACGCTGGCTGTCCACGATCAGAGCAGTTACTTCTTCAAGGTCAGGCTTGCTTCAGTCTCCCCTTGTTTACTCTTCCCCTCAGCAATTCTCTCTCCCCCACTTCTGTTCTGCTCTTTCCTTTCCCATCATCCTCTCTTCCCCTCCCCTAAGCCCCTCACTCTTCCTTCCAAAGCTCATTCCCAATCCCTAATGGAGCACCAAGGCCACCCCTGATTCCCCAACTCTCTGTAGGTGTTTCCAGGGTGGAAAGGGGAAAGACCAACTGGATTCATTCCTCTGTCCCTGGTTCATGCCCACCATGATGTGGGAGGTGGGAGTGTTAAACAGTAACATGGCACTGGGTGTAGCTGACAACTTCATGGAAAACTTTTTCCCTGGAAAATTCCCTGAATACACCAGGGGGCTCGAGTGGTGCCCTGATACATGTGGGGTTTGTGCACACTCAAGTAACTGTTAGGGTGTTTGTTATATTTACATCAATTATCAGGGCCTCAGGCTGTTCTAAGAGATCTGCTCTCCTAGAAGGCACAGAGTGTATCAAACAAATAGTCCCCTAAATCCTTCATAGTCTGTCCCATATCATAGAACATGAGGGTTTGAAGGGACCTCAGCTAGTCCAACCCAGCTTGTTGCAGCATTACAGGAAGATGATATTTAGATTGTCACAATAGGGTCATGCTGCAAAAACACATGTGCAAAACCAACATCAATACTGCAACCTCCCCTCCCGCCAAGGTGCACAGAGCCCCCCAGTACATGCCCAAAGCAGTGACGGGAGAGTCCCAGCTTGGGTCAGGGCAGAGACCCTTCCTGCAGCTTATGGAGGTTCCCGCTAAGCACTCCCATACACACAAACCACCCCAGCCCCCGACAGCCCCCACTCCCCCTACCTGCTGTTGTCTTCTGGGGAGACTGGGAGACTCAGCGGCACCATAACCCTGATGTCTTCAGCAGGACCAGCTGTTGAAACCTGCTGCCCCCTCCAGCATCTTAGATGGCGGATAAGAGGCCTGCTCTGCCCTGTGGCATGGGACCCCCATTTCTCTCTCTTCTCTTTAGGCTCAGACTCCCCTAGCAGCACCTCCCCACGGGCGTGGAGAGCTCGGGTGCTTTGAGACCAAGTTACGGCCTAGCTCCCCTGGAGAACGGGCAGCAAGGAGCAACTCGCTGTACCCACCCACCCAGGCCGGACACTCCCCCACCCAGCACGGGGGTCCCACAGGCAACCCCTGGGGGCTTCTCGCAGTGCCCGGGCTGGGTCCCGTGGCTCATGAACCCGTTACATGGCTCCCCAAGGCATTGCCCCAGTGACCCCTCCCCGCAGCCCTGAGGTTATCTCCAGTGCAGTTTCCCTTAGCACCAGCCCAGGGGGCATATGCGATGGTGTGGAGGCAGGTGGGGGCTGGCCAGTGGGACACCCTCCCCTCCCCCGGGCAATGATGCTCCAGGCCTTGGGGGGTGCTGGGACCAGGGGGTCTGGAACAATGTGTAGAGTGGGGGGTGCTGAGAGCCAATGAACCAAACTGTGTATGACGGAAACCGATTCAAGCCAGAGGGTGCGGCAGCGCCCCCATTCCTCCTAATTCTAGCACCTACGGCCGGGGCATTGGCCGAAGGCCCCCCCCAGTGTCCCAGAGGAAACGCCCAGCCCAGCTCCCCATGCTGGGCCCGGCAGTGCCAGGGCAGCTCCCTTACAACAGGGCCGGGCGCAGCTTGGCTCTGGGCTCAGGCCGGGCCCGGCACTATGGGAAGGGCCAGATTAACCTTTTGTGGTCCTGGTGCCAAACATATCTGTGGGCCCCCATGGAGGCAATGGAGCCTGGCGCGGGGAGGTCAGTCCCCGGAGCGAGGGGCCAGCCAGAGGCAATGGGGCCTGGCGCGGGGAGGGCAGCCCTGCTCCGCACTATTTACACACTGGCAGTTGCCAGACACACAGTGGCCTGCCCGGCCCTGTGCTGCCAGCATGTCCCTTTCCCTGGGGGGTGGGCCTATGCCAGGCAACAGAGCCCCCCCGCCCAACATCCTCCCGACTCCCTATGGCCAGTGCCCCCCCAGACACATGCACAGTGCCCTGCACACCACCGCCTCTGCCCGCAGCCCCACCACAACTGCAGGGGTGGGGCCGGGGGGCAGAGAGGAGCAGGGGGTGGGCGGGGGGAGCCACTGGGGTCTTGGGGGCAGTGCAAGTGGAGCAGGCCGGGGCCCCTTCTCAGCATGGGCCCGGCCCCCTGGAGCCACTGTAAACCCGGCACTGGCTATGGGAAGGGGCCGCCCCGTGTTCGCAAAGGTGCCCAGCCCCGGCCCGAGCCCGACCGGTGCCAGGGGCCCCGGGGCCCTGCAGCCCGGCCCGGGAGCGCCCCCTAGCGGCTCTGAGGGGACGCAGCCCCAGGGAACTTGGGGCTCTTCGGGGGCGGAAAGGAAACTCCCGCAAACTCCGCAGGGTGCAGGGCAGAGCCCCGCTCCGGGGGCTGGGGGCGGCACCTGCGCCCCCGTTCTGCCCCGTGCCCCACATCACTGCCTGCACCCCGCCCCGCCCCTCGCTGCCCCGTGCCCCCCATCAATCCCTGCACTCAGCATTGCCCCTCCCTGCCCCGTGCCCCACATCCCCGCCCCCATCACTGCCTGCCCCCAGCCCCGCCCGCCCCCATCACTCCCTGCACCCCGCCCCGCCCTCGCTGCCCCGTGCCCCACATCACTCCCTGCACCCCGCCCCGCCCCTCGCTGCCCCGTGCCCCCATCACTGCCTGCCCCAGCCCCGCCCCTCGCCCCCATCGCTCCTGCACTCAGCCCCGCCCCTCGCTGCCCCGTGCCCCCATCCCCGCCTGCCCCCAGCCCGCCCCCCCCCTCCTCCTGTGCCCCCATCGCTCCTGCACCCAGCCCCGCTCCCTGGCCCGTGCCCCCCCCAGTCCCGCCCCCACTGGCCCTGCCGCGGGGCCGGAGCGGGCCCTACCCCGGGGGCGGCCCGCAGTGACTGTCCCCGCCCGAGCCGAGCACCGCCCCTGCGGGCGGATTGGCTGCCGGCGGAGCCGCGGGCGGGCGGGCGGCGATAAAGCGGCGGGCGCGGGCGGCTCCTGGCAGGTACCGAGCGGAGCCGGACCCTGCTGCCCGGCCGCATGGCGCTGTGCCCCGCGCCCGAGGCCCGCGTGCGCCTCGTGTTCTTCGGGGCGGCGGGCGTGGGCAAGACGGCGCTGATCCGCCGCTTCCTGCAGGACTCATTCGAGGCGCGGCACCGGCGCACGGTGGAGGAGCTGCACCTGCTGGAGCTGGAGCTGGAGCTGGGGGCGGGCTCCGGGCTGCGCCTCCGCCTGGAGATCCTGGACACCAGCGGCAGCTACAGCTTCCCGGCCATGCGGCGCCTCTGCATCGGCCGCGCCGACGCCTTCGCCCTGGTCTACTCGCTGCAGGAGCCCGACTCCTTCGCCGAGGTGCAGCGGCTGCGGGACGAGATCCTGGAGGCCAAGCAGGGCGCGGTGCCCGTCGTGGTGGTGGGGAACAAGAGCGACCTGGCGCCGGGCGAGCCCGACCCGCGCATCGCCGCCGCGCAGCGGGACTGGGGCTGCACCTGCCTGGAGGCGTCGGCCAAGCAGGGACGCAACGTGGTCGGCCTCTTCCAGGAGCTGCTGAGCCAGGTCCACCTGCCCGGGCGGCTCAGCCCGGCCCTGCAGCGCCGCCGGCCCCAGACCTGCTCCAAGGAGCCGCCCCGCCGGAGCGCCAAGAGCCACGGCTGCGCGGTCTGCTAGAGCCCGGCGGGGCTGAGCGCGGACCCGGGGTGCCGCGGCCAGCGGGCCCCGTGCCGGCCGGGAGAGGGGTCCCCCGGCAGCTGGAGAGGGCCGGGCCGGGGCGCCTGCAGGGCGCGCCTGGTCCGATTGTTCCCCTGGGTCAGGGGCTCTCAGACAGAGGGGGGTCGGGACCCCTCAGGGGGTCCTGAGGTTATGCGGGGGGTCACGAGCTGTCAGCCTCCACCCCAAACCCCGCTTTGCCCCCAGCATGTGTAATGGTGTTAAATAGATACACGAGTGCTTGTAATTCCTAAGGGGGGCGGGGGCACTCAGGCTTGCTGGGTGAAAGGGGCCATCAGTAGAAAAGGGTGAGAATCACTGGCCTAGTGCCAGCAGGGGGGGAGCGGACTCTGCCCCCCCCCATGTACCCCTGCTTGCCTCTCCCTGCCTGCGCCCAGCGGCTGGGTGCTCTGGCCATGGAGACACTCAGCCTGCCTGAGCCAAAGAGCTTTGGGAGCAAGGTGGCAGAGCCCAGCAACCAGCCTGGGGAGAGGGCGGGAGCTGTGGCTTCCTCTCCCCTTTGCTGGGTTCTGGGGGCAGGGGAAGCCTCCAAGGCAGCTCCCTGCCTCCCCTGAGCTTGTACCTGACCTGGGGATGCTGCTGGGGGTCTCCCAGCCCCTGCATCAGTGGATGAGCGCTCACCCCCCACTGCAGGCCAGGTCTCATCTCTGCCAAAGCCTGACCACCTCCAACAACCTTCTCAGTCACTGAGGTTACAAGGCCCCTTAAACCAGAGCTGGGTCAAAATCCCTTCCCTGCACAGGCTGCAGCTGCCAGGATTCCCCTGGGTCACCTCTTACGTCAGCTGAGGGCAGCTGAATTTCTAATATCAAAATAGAGCAGCCCAGCTGCTCCCTGTTGTCCTGCATCAGTCCCACCTCCTCGCATAAGGACAAAGGCACAGCAGCCCCCCCCCCTTTCCTTGGAGGGGCCTGGGCAGCAGCAGCTCTGAAGCTGGCTTGAGCTACCAGCTAGGGAGGGGCAGTGCTTAATGTGTCATGAAGGAGCTGCTGGGGCTCACGCGATTTGTTTACATGCATAACTAATGCAGCAAGCCCAGAGGGGCCGGCCGGGGGCTCTGCACTGCCTGGCCCAGAGGGGCTGGCTGGGGCTCAGCCCTGACACAAACTAGGCACTGCAGAGGGGGCAGCTCTGGTTGAGAAGCTCCTCTGCCTGAGAGGCCAACGGTGTTTTCCAGCTGCTGCTCCCAGAGCGCTGCGTCTCCTGAGTCAGACGGAAGGAGATGCAAGGATGGAATGAAGGCGCCTTGGCCTCTAGCGCCTCTTACTCCAGGGGAGCAGCCCTGAGCAGGGTTCGGGCAGGGGAAGTGCTACAATCGGGGGCTGGGTTGCTCTACCCCTTGCTACCTGCCATGGCTCATGGGAGATGGCAGCCTTGGTTGGCACCGCTCCCTAGGGCACCCTCTTGCTGGACTAGCAGCTGCCTAGAAATCTAGCCAGCTGTGGTGGGAGTGTGTGGAAAGGTGAGGAAATGAAGGGGGGACAGGGGGCATATTGTAGAACGCTGCCCCTCCAAAACACTGCTCCAGCAATTGCACTGTAATGTGCATATGTTAAGCTACTTGTTTCTTTGTGTTACATGACAACTTTGGCTTCCTGTAATAAATCACTGTGTGGAACAAGTGTGTGTGTCTCTAGTGCCTTGGTCCTTTAAAGTGTCGCCACCTGGGGAAGGCAGAGCCCTGTTAGCAAGGGCCCGCGAGCCCTAGGGGTGCTGTTCTCTAGCTCCCTGCTTCTCATACTCTTCATCTGCTGTAGTAGCTGCTGCCCCCGATCTAAGTTGTACGAGCTCTAATTCATGATTCTAGGCCCAAGATTTTAGGAATGTAAAACTGTCTCATAATCCAAACTCCACTGCCCATTAGTACCTACTCCTCTGCCTGGGCGGCAGCAACAGTACAGAACTCAGAGTTACATGGATCCTTATTCAGAGCCCATGCCACTGTGAAGGGTGAGTCTGACCTAACTCCGGCCGCCTTGTAACAGATTGCTCCTATCTATTTTAGGGTTTTATATGGCTGTCACTATAGTTATGTGAACATCTTCCACAGAAGTGAAGTCCTGGCAACTCTATCATTTGGGATAAAATCTCTGTTTGGAATAGGGTTGCATGTAGGGTGTTTGGTTAAGAATTTGTTTAATTTCCCTTTGGCACCATTCCATCCCAAATGCCATTCTTATGGGGGAAAGGCCTCTGCTAACTGCACAAACTGATGCAAGATAAAAAACAGCTCTCAAATATGGAGACTGAGCAAGCAAACTTATGTTCACATCAGTCTTACTGGAAAGAATGTTTCCAAGCTTCAGCTTGCACAAATGAAGACTTAGACTTGCATCTTGTAATTAATTTACAGCAGTTATTAAATTTTGGTCTTTAATGTTAACTCAAATAACAAAAAGGAAATTAATAAGTTTCAGACTAGCAGCTATGTTAGTCTGTATCTGCAAAAAGAACAGGAGTACTTGTGGCACCTTAGCACTACAAAAATGTTTTTTTTTCTTTTTCTCCCGCAGATAATAGCTCATCTTAATTAATTAGCCTCTTACAGTTGGTATGGCTACTTCTACCTTTTCATGTTCTCTGTAGGTGTATAGATCTTAATAATCTTCCATTCTATGCATCTGATTGAAGTGGGCTGTAGCCTACAAAAGCTTAGGCTCAAATAAATTTTAGTCTCTAAGGTGCCACAAGTACTCCTGTTCTTCTTTAAGGAAATTAATAGATTTTGCTGCACCAGATCAGATTATTTCATCCACCAAAACCAGTTCCCCACTTTCAACAGCTGCCACTCCCCCATACTTTAAAGAAAAGGGGGAGGGGGACATGTTGCATCACAAAACTCAGTTGTGAGTAAGTTGCAGAATTCAAATATACTAAGACTTTGCAATAAGGCCATTTTCAAAACTGTGCCTATAGTTAAACACCCAACTGCAGACTGAAAGGAAGTGATTGCTTACACTGCAATATTATTCCTGGGTTTGTTTCATAGCCTGTGTGTGTGTAATATGATGATCAAAAAGAAAAGTACCCAACCTAAATGTACTTGAAGCCAGGTCTGAGCTGTAGAACAGTCAATTTCTAGCATGGCCTAGACCACATTAGTTAAATAGATGTTTACTAAGGTAGCATTTCATTGTGTTTGTTTTTTTTTTTTAAAAAAATAGATTATATATATATAATCTCCACAGTTAGAATCTATGTTTTAATTATTCTCCTCACTCTTGGAGAAAAATTGCCTCCACTGCAGGAGGCTTTTCAATGGTCCTTAAGTAGCAAGGTTTTGATAAAAAAAAACAGGAGTACTTGTGGCACCTTAAAGACTAACAAATTTATTTTAGCATGAGCTTTCGTGAGCTAAAGCTCACTTCTTCGGATGCATAGAATGGAACACACAGACAGGAGATATTTATACATACAGAGAACATGAAAAGGTGGAAGTATGCATACCAACAGGCAGAGTCTAATCAATTGAGATGAGCTATCGTTAGCAGGAGGAAAAAAAACTTTTTGAAGTGATAATTAAGATGGCCCATAGAAGGTGTGAGGAGAACTTAACATAGGGAAATAGATTCAATTGGTGTAATGACCCAACCATTCCCAGTCTTTGTTTAGACCACAGTTAATAGTATCTAGTTTGCATACACCTTCAGAAGGTGGCAATTTTGCAACAAAAAAACTTCAAAAACAGACTTCAAAGAGAAACTGCTGAACTTGAATTAATATGCAAACTAGATACTAGGGCAGGGGAGCCACTAGCTCCTACTCTGCAGGAAGCACATCCTCAGTGAGCCCAAAGCCTGTGACTAGGCTCCTGCAACACTATAGAGGGAAGCGGTGAAAGCGTGAGGGGGGAAGGGAGGGCTGATCTCATAGCTTTGCATCTGGGGGGAGAGTGGTAGGGGCTAGAGCTGCTCATCTGGGGACGGGTAGCTGGATCACAGCGGCACCGGCACAGCTGGGGAGAAGGTGGCTGGGGCTATACCGGCACATCTGGGGGCAGGGAGCTGGAGCTGCACATCTGGGGAGAGGGGGGCTGCGGCTGGAGCTGCACATCCGCGGGCGGGCGGCTGGCTCCCAGCTGGGGGCAGGAGAGCTGCTTCCCGCGGGGGCGGCGCTGCGGGGGGAGACCGGGCCTTCTGCCAGCGGCTGGCAGCTCGCGGCGCGCCTGTCCCTTTAAACCGGGCGGGAGGGGCGTTCCCATGGTGCCTAGCGGCGGGCGGCTTGGATTTTAAATCCTAGCAACCAATGGGGAGCGCGCTGGGGGCTCGTAACGCTCCGGCTCGAGGTTTGAAATTGTTACAGTGTCGGAGCGGCCGGCGGCGGCGGCGAGAGCGGGGCGCGGAGCAGCGGCGGGGCGAGGTCAGCGCGGGGCCGGGCAGGGGTCGGGAGCCGCGGGCAGGGGCGGGATCATGAGCGCGGCGGTGGCAGCGGCAGCGGCGGCCGGGAAGGCGGCGAAGCCGGCGGGCGCGGCGGAGCCCGGGAAGGCGGCCGGGGCCGGGGCCGGGGCCGGGGCCGGGGCGGCGGCCAAGGAGATCCCCAAGGTGCTGGTGGACCCGCGCACCCGCCGCAGCTACATGCGCGGGCGCTTCCTGGGCAAGGGCGGCTTCGCCAAGTGCTACGAGATCACGGAGCTGGAGGCGCAGGAGGTGTTCGCGGGCAAGATCGTGCCCAAGTCGCTGCTGGTGAAGCCGCACCAGAAGGAGAAGATGTCCATGGAGATCTCCATCCACCGCAGCCTGGCGCACCGCCACGTGGTCGGCTTCCAGGGCTTCTTCGAGGACAGCGACTTCGTCTTCGTGGTGCTGGAGCTCTGCCGCCGGAGGGTGAGCGGGGGCCGGGGGGCCGGGCCCCGACTCCGCGAGCGCTGGGCCGGGCCGGGCCGGGGAACGTTGGCTCTAGGGGCCGCCGCCCAGGGCGCGGCCGAGCCGCCGTTGGGATGCGCGGGGCCGGGGCGGGCGCGGGCAGCCGGGCTGAGGGTGCAGGGCCGAGCCCGGGGACCACGTTCCGCGGGGGCGGGGGCGGCGCCACGGCCGGAACCCTGAAACGAGCTCCGCGTTCCACCGTGTCCGAGCGTTCCAAGCGCCTTAAAGGGCCAGCAGCAGTGCGCGGGGACCGGCCCTCCTCGCCCTCCCCGTGGCAGCTCCTCTCCGCGGAGCTAGGGCGGGGTGATGCCCGCGGGGGGAGTCCCCAGTCGCGGCACCGGGGGTAGAACGGTGAGGGAGGCACGATGGGTAGGGCCTGGCCCCAGGGCTGAGGATACCTGGTTTTCAGGAGGGTGGGTTGGGCTGTCTCACCTGGGACACCCATGGGATGGAGTGGGAAGGGGGCCGCTAACTGGCTCTCAGCTGGGGGGTGCTCATGACCCTGCTTCTCTCCTGGCCCCCAGTCCCTGTTGGAGCTGCATAAGCGGAGGAAAGCATTGACAGAGCCCGAAGCCCGGTACTACCTGCGGCAAACAATCCTGGGCTGCCAGTATCTGCACGGCAACCGGGTCATTCACAGGGACCTCAAGCTGGGCAACCTCTTCCTCAACGATGACATGGAGGTGAAAATAGGTATGGACACCTGCAGGGCACATCCCTGTCCACGTGCCTGTGGAGGGGAGAAGCATGTCCAGGAATCTGTCACAGCCCAGGGACCCTTTCCCTTAGTCTCTTGCTGCAAAGATCCCTTGAGTGCTCACTTGTAGAAAGGACAGGAGAGAGAGCAGGATGCTCTGCTACCACAAAACCGCGTGATAGCTTCTTAACTTATGTCAGAATACTTCCCCCTTTCTGGGCGGGCTACCCTGAAACCAGCCTCTCTTGGGCTGTTTAGGACTCAATATTTGGAAGATGTTGCCTGTAATTCTGCCACTTGTGGCTCAGCAGCGAGGTCTGCGACCACTGACTGTCAACTGCTGAGCTAAGGAAACAAGTCTTGTCTTCCTGGTGCGTAACCCTGACCGGCACAAACATTCTTTCAAGGTGACTTTGGCTTGGCAACCAAAGTAGAATATGATGGTGAGCGTAAGAAGACCCTGTGTGGGACACCAAACTATATAGCTCCTGAAGTGCTGGGCAAGAAGGGACACAGCTTTGAAGTGGACATTTGGTCCATCGGCTGCATTATGTAAGTTTTATGACAAATCTTCAGTTTTTGTTTGTGCCCTTAACCTTGGGCCTTCAGCATGTAATGGGCTTAAGGCTGCCCAGATGAGCCAGCTCAGTGAACTAGACTGCGATTGGTTCCAGGTTTCAAGTTAATCTTAGATTGTAAGGAGCCTTTTTCTTAAAGGAGACACCACAAAACAAAGATGGCCAGTTCCAAGCCAGGACCTGGTTAAGTGCAGACTAAAGGTACGTCTGTGTGACACCAGCTATGGCATTGCAGCTGAGCTGCTGTGGTGTTACAGTGCAGATGCTTTCTACATCGACGGAAGGGTTTTTCCGTCGATGGAGTAATCCACCTCTCGGAGGAGAGAGCATTCGCTACATCTATGGAAGAAGTCTTCCACTGACCTAGTTGTGTCTAAACCACTGCACTTGGGCATGACATTTTTCACAGCCCTGAGTGAAGTAGCTAGGTTGATCAGATTTTTACACTGAGGCTCTAACGACCCTGAGCCCCAGCTGTGTGCTGTTCTGTGGGTGTTAAATGTTACAATTTAAAATTAATGGTTTGAAAATTCGGCTGCCCTGGCAGGACTACTCCCATAAAGGTAGTAATCAAGGGGTGGAGATGGGTAATGATTCTCTGCTTCCCTCATGGCTTGTTTGCTGTGTAACTGGGGTTTGACTATCTCCAGAAAATTCCTCAGATCTGACCATCACTGCAATTTTTTTGCTTACCTTGACCTGCCAGCTGTTGTGTGTGCACCCGCCTGTATGTGCACCCATTGCATTTGCAGGCTAACTTCCTGTTGTAGAGCAGGTTATTTTGAAGCTTCTCTCTCTAGCTGGAACTCTCTCCAGAGGGTACCAGGTTCCAGTCTCCTCCCTTAGGGAGCAGGGAACTGGAAATCGAACTGGCATTTCAAATACAATTGTCTGCTGCCCTTCATCTCCTGGGTGTGTGGTGATTCCCCCCGCTGCGAAAGACACCTTGTGGAAATCTTGCGGTCTCCTCCTTGTGACAGGCTTTTATATCTTAAATATACAGGTACACTCTCCTGGTAGGGAAGCCACCTTTTGAAACCTCTTGTCTAAAAGAAACATACATCCGAATTAAGAAGAACGAGTATAACATCCCCAAGGTATGGAGCCTGTTGCAGAGGGGAGCGTTTGTCCTCCTGGCCGATCTTTGTCACCTTAATGAAAGAGCCGATATCACAGAGCTGTGCAGAATCCAAATTGCTTCCCTGGTGCCTGCTCATAACCATGGAAATGGCTTCCAGCATCCTGAGTACAGATGAGGAGACACCTGACAAGGAGATACATTTGTGTTAAGCCTTTCTAGGCCTTAGTGCAGGGGTGTTAACTTGAAAGGCCAACTTCTCAGGGGAAGGGAGGGGGAGCTAGCCCCCCAAACTGGCACGGAGATGCATTACCATATTTTGTTGGGTGATATCGTAGGCACGTAAGTGGCTCGAACTCCCTTCCTACCATTGGACTCCTTCAAATTCTGAGTCCAGCCACAGAGGAGAACTGGTCTGGGTATCAAACCCATCCCGGCTGCTGCCTGTCAGGCCCTTCTGCAATCATCCTACTTGCACCAGGAGCTTTCTCACTGAAATAACCATTGAGAACCCCAATCCTTCTCCACTCCTCCAGGCTTAAGTCCCGGTCTCCCAGCCATGCACACCCTCTGCTTGGAGCAGGAGAGCCTCACTAGTTGTGGGTCTGTGACCTATCCATTGTGCACACCAGTGCTAGGTTGTGCTTATCCCCCTGGCCTTCACTCATGAACCCTGCCTGTCCCCTCTTTCAGCACATCAACCCTGTAGCTGCTAATCTCATCCAGAAGATGCTGAGATCTGACCCTGCCACCCGCCCTACTATCGACGAACTGTTGAATGATGAGTTCTTCACATCAGGTTACATCCCCAGCCGGTTGCCCACCACCTGTCTAACCATCCCGCCTAGGTTTTCAATTGCCCCCAGTGGATTTGATCCAAGTGGACGGAAACCTCTTACCGCTCTCAACAAAGGTAAGATTTGGGGAGGGGGCGGAGATGTAGGTTTTAACAGTGCCTGGCAATTACAAGAGAGCCCTGGGTTACAGTGGGGACGGGGAGAAGACCGGGAGAGTAAATTACAAATGAAAACCCTGCTTGGCTCTCTGTGACATATGGTTATGGCTAGTGAGCTCATGTGGGGATGCTGTCCTGGAAATCCAGCAGTGCCCCTTGCAGGAGCAGTCGCTGCTCTTCTGACAGATTGCCCCCCAGCATGGAGAGAGGGATATCTTAAATGTACTGCAAATGGAGCATCCTGGCCCCAATACTCAGGGCACGTTGGGCCTCTTGTTCCTCGCCCTCCCTGCTTCTCTGTTGTGCTCTGGCTCTGGGCAGTGCCAGTGAGTGAGGGTGGCAGCTCACTGCTCTTCTAGCCTCGCTGGGGCAGCCACGGCAGAACTGGATCCTCTTCTTCCCCTTTGGCAATAACTTGGGAATGCCCGACCCAAGCTGAGGCCTTATGCCAGTTTAATTCTCTAGGTGTCCTGCCACCACACAGGAGGCTAATGCCCTAAGGGAAGATGGTGCCCCCTGGCAGCTCTTAACTCCGTTCTCTTCCTTCCTGCCTCTGCCCACTAGAGAAAGTGGCTTGTATCCCAAGCAGGGTGAGACCATCTCCTCCCATGAGGCATGGACGCTGACAAGGTCGTCAGCGTTAGTTGTGGTAATGCTGCTCTAATGGAGCAGGCAGCTCATCAACAGGATGAGGCTGGCAGAACTTCTGTCCATTGCAGAGATGGGTGTCTGCTTTCAGCCCTGTGGGTGTCATGCAAACTGTTACAGCTGGGTTTGAAGGTAAATCTAACTTCTCCTGAAACTATCAGCCAGCTTTAGCCTTCATGCTACTAACACAGCTGTCGCGCTGCTCTTCTCCTCTGGCTCAGGCCTGGACAGCCCTGCCTTAGATAAAGCCCATGAAAAGGAAGACGAAGCAGCACTGCGGGAGCTGGGAGAGCCTGTCGACTGCCACCTAGCCGACATGTTACAGCAGCTGAGCGTGGCCAATGCAGCGAAACCCTCGGAGAGGGCAGTAGTGAGACAAGGTGAGCTACGGGTATGGGCTGACAGATAGCGAGGCAGGCTGTGCAGGGATCCTAGAAGTGCTACGAGGTGCTTGGATTAAAAACTCCAAAGCAAAGGGTGGGTGGAGGAGCTCCTTGCCCCTTCCCTGGGTCCCCCCCCCTGCTTACACCCAGCAAGTCAGCTGAGGGTTTCACATGTTGCTTTACAAACATTATTTAACAAACTCCATTTCTGTTGCAGAGGAGGCTGAGGATCCTGCTTGCATACCCATCTTCTGGGTTAGTAAATGGGTGGACTACTCGGACAAGTACGGATTAGGTAGGGAGCGTCTTGGCATTGCCAGCAGCCGAGTTCACTTCAGTCGCTTCCCCCAACTTCCCGGGGGGTGAGATCGAGGGGCCCAGGGTGCAAATCATCCATCTGATGTAGCTGGTTTTTATACCCTGTTAACCAGTTAACGTGCAGTGCCTCAGATGTTGCCATCCCTGAGAGCGGCACAAAATGCTCAGCTGATCAAAGGAACCATGAGCATCCTGTGGCAACCCCAGTCTAAAGAGCATAGGATTTCAGATCCGCATCCTGGCAGGCACTGAACACCTTATGCCCCAGCGAACACATGGCTGGATGGGGTGGGGGGCATGGTGCTGAGACGGCATTGGCATTGGTATTCTTTTGTTAAATGACTAAGTCTTGCAGGGGAGGTTTCCCCACATAGTCCTTTGAGAACAGGCGCTCTAGACAAGTGGTTCTCAATCAGGGGTATGCAAAGGTTTTCCAAGGGGTATGTAGCCTGTTGTAAAACTAGGCAAATAAAAAGCACCAGTGAAGTCAGTACAAACTAAAATTTCATAGTCTTGTTTATACTGTTCTGTATACTATACACTGAAATGTAAGTTACAATATTGATATTCCATGGAAAATCAATACAATATTGATTGCATGGTAAAAATGAGTCCCCAATCTTTCAGTAACAGTGCGCTGTGACACTTTTGTAATCTGTCTGATTTAGTAAGCCAGTAGTTTAAGTGAGATGAAACTTGGGGTATTCAAGACAAATCAGACTCCTGAAAGGGGTACAGCAGCCTGGAATGGTTGAGAGGCCCTGCTCTAGACAGCTGAGAGGCACCAGGGTCAGCCAGAGTGAGGGCCTTCTGCTAAGACACCCTTACAGCTTATAGCATCCCGAGCCTGGAGACATTCAGTGTTTGGAGATCTAATGCATTCCCTTCTCCAACCAGGCTACCAGCTGTGTGATAACAGCGTTGGGGTTCTCTTCAATGACTCCACCCGTCTCATTATGTACAACGATGGGGACAGCCTACAGTACATTGAGCAAAACAACACCGAGTCCTACTTCACTGTGAGATCCTACCCCTCGACGTTGACTAAGAAGGTCAGTCACTCTGGAGATGCACATTTAACAGCAGCTAGGAGCTGTGTCCTCCTCCTTCCCCTGCCACACTGTGGGTCTGAATGGCTATCTAAGCAGACAAAACATAATCAGCATATCTAGGCTAGAGGGGCTATGTCTTTGCTCCCCCGCAAATGAGCATTAGCAGCAGTTCAGGTTCAGTTTCCACTTTGTAAAAACCCAGTGTGAGTGCAGTTTCACAGAAATATTAACAATAGTTCTCTGCAATGCTGGAAACAACCTGGACTAAAGAATAAACCCATGAAGTGAGGCCAGGTATAACAACCAATCTAGGTCCATTGTCCAAGCACACTGTTCTGGTTTGTTCTTACAACATCTTGCATCCTGACGTCAACCTGCCAGGTTATTGTAAGTCCTGAATTCGTCTCTTGGGTCACTACCTCTTCACAAGGTTTCACTGCTGAGGACAGTGGAACTAATGCTGAATGGCCCACTTGGGCCATGCAGCTGTGGAAGCAGACACTGCCTTGGAAGTATGATCTTCCCCACACAGCCTCGTTCGTCCTGCTAACCCATGTAGTTGTCTCTATAGATAACACTATTGAAATACTTCCGGAACTACATGAGTGAGCACCTGCTAAAGGCTGGAGCCAACATCACGCCCCGGGAGGGGGATGAGCTGGCACGCCTCCCCTACCTCCGCACCTGGTTCCGGACTCGCAGTGCCATCATCCTGCACCTGAGCAACGGCACCGTGCAGATCAACTTCTTCCAGGTGAGAGCTGCTCGCGTGGTAGCAGGAGCCAAACCTCCGGTGTCAGCAGCTCACCAACCACTTTGGGGGCCTTGTAACACGCAGAGGATGGTGCTACCAAGTGGTCACAACTTAGGCCAGATTTCAGACTAGCTGACCCAGGACCGGAAGGCCCCTTAGTCCATTTTCTCAATACTTGAGCCACCCAGACTCCCTAGCACTGCTATTGTGCCTTATTAATCCTTAGTGCCGCTGTTTGCTAGGGAGCCTGTGTGGTTCTGGCTCCCTTTTCTGTTGTCACTTGCTGAAATCCTTTAAAAGAACAAAGTGCAGCAGGTGCTTTCCTGGTCCCGCTCCTCCACGGCAGCAGAGACTGGCGAGGGTGCACACGGGATGTGCTGCTGAGGAACGGGTCACCTAGGATAGCCCGAGGGCCCCCGTGGCCTCAGCCTGCCGAGGGACCTCTCAAGCTCTGTGCATTCTCTCTGTAGGACCACACTAAAATCATCCTGTGCCCCTTGATGGCGGCGGTCACCTACATCGACGAGAAACGGGACTTCCGCACGTACAAGCTGAGCCTGATCGAGGAGCACGGCTGTTGCAAGGAGCTGGCCAGCCGGCTACGCTACGCCCGCACCATGGTGGAGAAGCTGCTCAGCTCCAAGTCTGGCTCGGCCCGTATGAAACCCTCTGCTTAGAACCCAGCTGTAATGGACTCAGTGTCTGTGCCAAACTGTTATGGCCTCGGACGGAGCGGCCTCTGCAATGCTCTCCAGTCAAACTGTGACCTCCCAGCAGCTGGGCCACCTCTCTGCTGCCAGCTGCACTGGAGCCACAGGAGGGGCCGCTGCTGAGGAAATGTGTCTTTATGCCATGGCCAGACTGGCCCCTCAGCACCCATTAGAAAGTTGATTTTAGAAAAACTAGATATTCAATAACTGTCAAATCCCCCCAGCCCTTGTTCCATGGCCTTGACACAGCCTCCTCTGGAGAACAGAGCATGGGCGGGGCAGAGTTCTGTAAGTTATTTGTGTTTGTGATGCTCTGGGGCTCCCTTCCCCCTCCTGTAGTGACTGTAAGATATTTAATGTGCTCATATGCTGACTCTGAGCAATCAGCCTTTTAATATTGAAACTAATCTGCACCAAATTAAACTCTTGTATATTACGTAACTTGATTAAAGATTGGTCTCTGCAGCCCCCTCCCTCCCACATCGCATGCAATGCCCCCTCTGGATGAAGGGCTTTGCCTGGCCCAGGGGGGAGACCCTATTAAGTATGGAGTAGAAGGAAGTCTTCCCACGCTGCTGTGTTCCATCTCTAAGACGGGAGGTACGGTGGACTCACCTCCACATGGTCTGTTAATGCAGCCCATAAAGAATCCTGTTTTTCCAGGCAGCTGCTGTGTAATTCTGTGATGTGCTCTCCCCACAGCGGTGGGAGCTTTCTAGCCTGCAGTGCCCATCCAGTCTGTGCGCACACCTGCCTGCTCCGATCAAAGCTAGTGAAGGGCCATCTGCCTTCCTTCCCCTGGTGGGGGCTCCCCCTGCCTGCTGCAGCAGTCCTGGGGGGGTCAAGACAAGCACCCTGCAGCATATGAAAGAAAGGCCAGGACTGCAGTTAGTTCTTGGGCAGGCATGTAAGTGAGCTAGTTCTCGCCCTCTAGCTAGGCAGTGTGGTGGCCGTTGTATTGCTGGCGTCTGTCCCCATAAGAACAGGAAGAGGCCTTGCCTCACGGCTTGTGGCTGTGTTGCAGGAGTAACAAATGATCTGTGCCCTCCTCCCACAGTGGGTTTTAGAAGGGACAAGGGAGCCCCTCTGCCCATTTGAGGCCAACCTGAGTAATTCTTCTCTCCCCCTTCCCTTGGGGAACTGAGTTACAGGTTTTGTCTTTTCCTTGCTTAACTCTGCTGTTCAGGGGCAAGGGGTGAGGTCTGTACATGCTTTAGGATGAAGGGTCATCCCTGAAGAACCTGTGTGGCACCACAGCTGCAGGAGGTTTTGATGCCCCTTCCTGCTGTCTCCACAGATGCAGTATTGGGAGCTCTGGGGGGCAGCAGGAACTGCTCTGCCCATCACCTGAAGTTCCTCCAACCTAACAGAGTAATTCTTCTCTTCCCCTTCCCTTGGGGAACTGAGTGACAGGTTTTGTCTTTTCCTTGCTTAACTCTGCTGTTCAGGGGCAAGGGGTGAAGTCTGTACATGCTTTAGGATGAAGGGTCATCCCTGAAGAACCTGTGTAGGGCAGCTCTCTATGAAGTGATCACTGCCCCTTCCTGCTGTCTCCACAGACAAGGTTGGGGGAGTTCCTGTCAAAACAGAGGAGCAGTCAGTCTGCCTTGTCCCAGTGAAGATAGTTGTGAGAAATGGCTGTTACCTTCTCTGTCTCTTTTCTATCAAATCCAATGGAGAATTCAGTGAAGATAGTTGTGAGAAATGGCTGTTTTCTCTGTCTCTTTTCTGAGAAATCCAAAACTTCAGATCTGAAGAAAGACATTTCAATTTGGAAATGGTGCCTTGTTCCCCCATATGGGCTGAGCTCCCTGGCCTGACTACATCTCCCATGATGCACTGCCTCCCCTCTCCCAGAGCAGAGAGCTTGGTGGATCTTGGGAGATGCAGTCCAACCAGGCAGCCTGACCTCTGAAGGAGAATGGGAACACAATGCACCACGGTGACACTTCCAAGGCTGCAGCTTTTGCCCAACATTGTTCAATATTCAAACTTTCTGCCCAAACCATCACAATTTCCAGAGCAGGATCCTCCCCCCCATTTTTGATCATCTGGTCAATCACTCAAGAGGACAATAGCTACCTGGATTGGGCCCAGGTCTCAAGTACTCTTAGAAGGCAGTTCTGTCATTTAGCCTGAGCAGTGTTGGGTGGGTCACTGAGGAGCCAAAAGGACTCAACTCTGGCAGGGCTGAACATGTACATTTTGGGGCCTCACTACCTATCCCTGGCCCTTTCGTTTGGTGACGCAGCTCCTAAGCAGGGCTTTCAGCCAGCACTCAGGGCTGAGTTTCTTCCCAATTTTAACAAGTCCAAACTTTCAAAACAATTTTTATTTACAACATTTTGTATAAAATAATCTCTGCCATATAAAATGTTCTGAATATACACCAGGTACAAACTGATTGTCACCAAAGGAACAGACCCCCAACACCCACAAAGCTAAATCAAAGCATACAAAACCCATGCCCCTAGAGAGGAAAGCACAGCCCAGGGGAGCAGAGCTAGCAGGAGATATTCAGGCCTGGGGCCCCCAGACCCAGCAGCAATAGTGGCATGAGTTATCTATAGGCTGCTGAATGCAGAAGGGGCTTAGAGACCCATTATCAATTCTTCCTCCCACACTGGCTCCAGTTGGGATCAGTGGAAACTGCATGCGAGTTGAAGTCTAGCCAGGGCTGCGTCCCAGTGGAGTGAAACCCTGCTCCCAGGCTCTGGGGATAGAAGGTCTGACCTCAAGGATGCCCACATCCCACCTCTGCTGAAGGGGTATTTTTCTGTCCTTGCAGGGCTGGAGCATGCCTTGTTAGTGGGAAGGCTCCAGTAATCTCTCCTCCCCCATTTCTTGACTCAGGCCCTTGAGAAGGAGTTAGAAACATCTAGTTTGTAATTCATCACTCAAGACCCCAGTCCTGCAGAGAATTCTGCCTCCAGGCAGGCCAGACCTGCTCACTGACTGGGTCCCAGAAGGAGGAAAAAATGCTACCTCCACCTCCATGTTCTCTTGGGCAAGGGTCAGATTCTGCCTCCATGGTGAAGAGATTTCAGATCAGATGCTGCCAAGATGCTACAGCCAGAGCAGCTACAAAAGGATCCTCACAACCAAAGAATTTGGAAGCTGTGGCCATTTCTCCAGATTCTTGAAGGCCCTGGGAGTGGGGGAGGCCAGGTACACCTTACGCTCCAAGGGACGGGCTCTCTGCACAGATGAGGAGGCCCTCTCTATACAAAGGGCTCCTTGTGAACAGCAGCATCCCCTATAAAACGGGAAACAATCACTTGGGGTTCCATAGATGTGACATCACGCATCCATCTGAGACCTTCAAGCCCGTGAGCTGTGATGAATATGGGCTGCTGCAGACTGAGAATGGAGAAAGCATTTGACTCAGCCAGAGACACAGGGACTTCATCACTGAGATTCTGTTGAGATGTTCCCTAGAGCATCCCCTCCTACCTGCCTCCAGAGCTGGGCAACTCCACTCCTTTAATGGGCCAGGTGGGGCAGAAAAGAGGCAACAGGAGGTGCTCCTGCACCCAGGCCCTGAGGTTACATCCTGTAAGCTGAGCTTCTACAAATCCACTCGGTCCAGCCCCAGTGACTTCTACTGGGCCATAAAACAGTGGGGAAGAGCCTTGGTGAGAGAGAGAGAGAAACCTCTCATTTCAGCACTGCCGGTGGCCTACATCTTCTGTAGATAGTGGACCAAAAACCCAGCCCAAATGCCAGGCGGGTATGTTGTCCAGCCAGGGCATAAGACCACATCCAGTGTCAAGACCACATCAGTCCTGCCATTCACATTGAAGTTTTAAATAGACAATCAAACAGACCCCAGCTTCCAACAGACCAGCACAGAAAGGAATCAATGAGAGAAAAGTTTGCTGCATCAGATGCATACAGGCAACAGAGGACCTTGCTGTTTCCCATTCTGATGCTTAAGGGCTGGCACAGGAAAGACAGTGTCTTGGAAACAAAATATAAATAGGCTAAAACATTTTCAATTAAAAATGGTAAAGCATCTCGATGCAGCGGGTGGTGTGATGATTGCCACGCTACAGCCCTACAGGAGATGTCTCTTCCATTCTAATCCCCCCGCTCCAATTATCTTCTGAGCTGAAATGTCTCATGACGGAGCTTAAACCAAACATTTACGTTTGGATAAAATCCATTCAGATATTCCCGAGAAAAAAGAGAGACCGTGTCTACAGGCGAGTGTGCGCATGCACATACCTACCCCTTCAGGGATGGCTCTGCTTGGCAGTCACACCAATCCAGTCTGGATTTAAAGCTTTACACTTAGTGACCAGGCCTCAGTCAGGGCCAGGCACACGTCATGGCTGAGAGAAGTGGCTGCACGCTGGGTGTGCACAGCCTGTGCTTCCCCGTCTGCTTCAAGCCCACACTGCGTGCTGTTATCTAGCTGGGACACTACAGCCTGGGTCAAACAGGTGAATGTCCATGAAGCAGAAATCAACGGTTCTATACATGTCCCTAGCTGCTGCCCTCGGTGGCCCCGGTCCCACTGACAAACCCATTTCCCACAAGGCGCTACAATCTGCTCAGACTCCTCGGGACATGTCACCTCCCTGGGAGAGATTTTTCATTCTCTGAAATGATTCAGGATCAATAGTGGCAGAGAATGAGCAGGATGGAAACAGGACATTCGGGCCAGTCTCTGGCTGAGCCAGCAAACGGAGGTGTTAGGGTTGGGATCGTCAGGCCAAGACAGCTCTTAGACTCTAGACAGTTTAAGAGGCGCTCTGCTAAGGGGAAGGGTTCTAGCCCAGATGATTCAGGGGACTGTAGAGGAGCTGTGGAACTGCAAGCTTACTGAGATCAACTAACTACCGTGGGACCCCATGCCCAACCAGCACACGTGTGAAGAGAAGCAGCAAGAGGACCTCTCGGACTGGCCACAGAACCATTGACAAGTCCTGGTTCTGCCCTGGACTGCAGCTGCCCAGCACTGGGAAGAGCTACAGTAACGTCCTGTAAATAGCACGGCCAATACCATTTTCATTTAAAAGACATTCCAGAGAGGGGCCTCACTCCCTTCCACCCCACTTCCAGAGTCTCTCTGTTTCCCCACAGATGAGGAGTCGGGCTCTGGGTGATTGAAGGAGCAGCCCCAGAGAGACAAACCACCCAGGAACCGCCGAGAAAACGCCCTTGGGTTCCCACCACAGGCCTCTCCCTGGAAAGGTAGGCAGTGACATCCCCAGCGTGCTAGTGCCAGGGAGCGTCCGGAGATGCCATCCAGCTGCTCTCCAGGGGAAGTGGAGCTCCAGAACCAGTTTAGGGTGGCTGGTGGGGTTGTGAAGCTGCGCTAGGTCCTGGCAGCTTAGTCAGCGGGATAAAATCCTGCAGAAATCTCTGCATTAAAAAAAGATAAAATTGAGGCACATGTTGTCTGAGCCCCACCTGCTGGGATCCCTGTTCCTGCAGGATTCACCTTGGCAGCACCAGAGAGCAACCTTGGCAGCACAGGCCTTCACTCTAAGTTCTCTCCCAGGTGTGGCTTCTCCACTCATTTCCAAGGTCTCCTGGCTGCTGATGATAATAGGGGTGGAAGAGCCTCTCTGTGGCACAGATCTGCATGGCTCTGTGTGTGTGAAGCAGCAACTGGGGGAAACGAGAAGTAAAGTACTGAACAAACTCATCAGGAACAGCCCCAAGAGTCTCCTGGACGTCTGTTGGCAGCTCGTGGTAGTGATGCTTCTACATGGGAAACAGTGAGATTAAACACCATTACCTGGGGGTCACTGCACGGGGCATACTGGACCTCACGCTGCTGGGGGGTGACAGTACCTTGTTCCTCATGGCCCGCAGAAGGTCACGTACTGAACTGCCCTTGTATGTTCGGAACTTCCTCAAGTCTGGAAACAACAAGAGACCCAAATAAGCATCAGCAATGTTGGGTCTCTGCAGTAATTTGCTAACAGGGCATCAGGGCTGGAATGATTTCCCAGTGGGGAGATGCACTGGGCTGTGGGACCGTCTCTCGAGGGAGATCTGCTTGGGGCATTTAAGACCGGGCAGAACAAAGCCCTGTTGAGGGGAAGGGCTAGCTGGATCCATCATCCATTCTGGGTCCATGGGTTTCAGTGCTGGTCATTTGATTTCTAGCTGCCAGGAAGTGACTGCTGTCATTACATGAGAGCACGACATGAGCACTGGAAAGCTCCATGCAAATGCTCCACGTGGCTCAGCATGAAACGGCTCTGTGAGGTTACTGCCAAGCGGCGAGCCTGACACCTGAGCCTTTACCTGTCTGCAGCGGGACAGAGATGTGAGCTCTCCAATTCAATCTCACGACCGAGCGCCCCCCGGACTCCAAGGCAGTAAGAATGGGTCCCTCGGCAGGTTCCTTCTCAATACGGTCGCTGACGTCCTGAAATCCAGAGAGGGGGGAGGGAGTCAATGGAAACCTCACTTTGCCATGGAGGAGCTCCAGTGCTGACATTTTCCAAAGGCTTATGGACACTAAAGGGATGTAGGGCTAGTTCTGCTCAACACTGGGTGACAACGGAACTTAGCAGCACGGTCCACCTACAGGACAGGCCTATCGGCTGGGACCCGGAGGATTCTGGGAGAGGCCCCCCACAGTTGGCTGCAATGAGGTCTAGCAGAAACCTGACCCCTGACAGGCCCCAGCATCCATCACGGTGAGATGAGGTATTTGAAACTGTTTTTTATAGAGGAGAGATGGCTCCACGCCAAGGCCCTTCCCTCTGCAGCATCACCGCCCACAAACCTGAGAGAGAGCTTTTCACTCTCCTTTCATGAAAGTCAGTGGCTCACAATTAAAGCCCCCTCTGCAGACAGCTGGCTGGACCTACATTCTATGGCAAGGACCCTGAATTCTTTTAGCTTAAAAGGGGTGTGTGTATGATCCAATCAGCAACAGTCTGTTTTGTTTATTTTTGCATTCAATTCAATCTATCTGATCCTCTCCACGTTGTCAGTTTTCGGAGTGCTGCAGAGTTCTGTACTGACAATGAAGGTGGGATGCTGGAGATTTGACAACTGGCTAGGGGACAGCTGGGGCTTTTGGCACCTTGAACAGCACAGGGAGCAGTTTGGGGCTGTGGGATCACCATATTAGCTGGATGTTTCTGAAAAATTGATCAGCAGTGAAAAACTGTCATCTTTAGGTTTCAGAGCCAATACTTCAGTGAGCTAAAGGGGACAGTTCACACCTCTCAGAGCTTTTGTTTCAGGCTCGTTGCAGACTCAGGAAGACAGCACTGTGTTGGTTATGCTCTGATCATATTTTCAAGATCTTTGTAACCAAAAGGGATAGAAACAGTGTTGGTTGCTTGTCTTAAATGAAAACTCAGAATCTGCAGATTCATGGAACGGATCCCGCAGCTAAAGAATCCTGGAACAGAAGGAGCCCTGCTCACAAAAAGGCAGAGTCATTGCAGGGGTAGATTTTATAACCAGAGAGCACAGAACCAGCTGGGGCCAGCCAGAATCCCGGGCTACAGGAAAAGCACCAAACAGCTTGTTTTCTGATGTCACAGAACAGAGCTTTAATTGCTGAATTTGGAAATGGGGACAGAAGGACTGGGATCCACCCTGCTCAACCAGAGGGTTCTCACCTGGAAGAACTGCAGCTGCTTCTCCCGACTCCAGAAGAAGGGATGCATGAGGACCTGCGGGGCTGATGGGCGCTCCTGGGGCTCGTTGCTGATCATCACCGAAATCAGTTCCCTTGCAACAACGTTGTCTTGGATGTGAGAGTGAAAGCAGAGAGCAGGTTACTAACACCCTTAGGGTTGAAGGGAGCAGTCCACACCTCGAGCCCAGAGCTTTCACTACAAGTCACAGCTCAACTCATGTTACTAACTCTCTCCATCCTGCATACTCCCAGTAGCTTCCCAGAAAGGGAACGTGCACGACTGAATCCCAGATCACTGCGAGACCACGAAATAAAACAAAATATGTCTGGCTCCTATACACCAGACTCACCGATACCGCCCCACAGGTGAGCAAGGGGGCAAAGGAACATTTCAGACAAGTAGCTGGAAATGCTAGTGAAGTCTAGTAGGCTTGGAGTCATCTGCCAAGGAAGAACCCCACTGCTTGAGACATTTACAACTCAACTAGCTACAGCCCCAGAGATTACACTGCTGGGGATAATCCACTGCCGGCCATTAGGGAATGGACTAGACACGACCTAACAGGCCTCTCCCATGGTTCTAGGGTTCTAGAGCTGCTGCTGTGGACATGCAGTCTCTGTCCTCTGGGCATCTAATATGCTGGTCCTGTGGCTGCAGCATGGGACAGAATCAGGAAACCAGGCTCCGTCATGACTTCCTGGGTGACCTCAGGCAGGTCATTTCATCTCTCTGTGCCTCAGGTTCCCTAGCTGTAAAACAGGGTTAGCAGTACTGACCTGCCTGCCTTCCTCACACACGCTAGCGAGGCTAGAATAAATCAACATCTGCAAAGCGATTTGAGATCCTCAGATGGAAGGTGCCGCAGAGGAGCCTGGCCAGAGCAGTTCTGCAGCATCCAGATTCTACAGGGCTGGGAGCTCTATAAACATTCAGACCGCCTCAGAGAAGGGTCCTTACCATGAGTGTCTTCCAACAGACATGCCAGCTGGTAAGTGCCCAACAGTATATTAGCCTGTCGCCGTAAGCTGTCCCCGAAGGGGTGCTCCCCACCTGACACCACGTAGTAAAACACGCAGCCAGCTGAGAAGATGTCCACCGCACACGTCTGCAAAACACAACCAGGGCCATGGGAGCGCTCAGAGTTGGGGGGGAGGGCCTCTGAACTTCCCCCTTGTCTCAACTTCCGAAAGCGAACACTTGATTGGCTAAAGATTTAGCCAGGCAACTGCATAGTTTGAGCTCCAGGAATGACTACCTAGTGGTCTCTCTTCTGATAGGCACGAGCTGCCTGCTGGGACCAGACTCTTCTCTGTGGAAGGGTGTTTAACAGAACTCCTGGATGTATGCAAATAGGTCTCTCTGGAAGCTCTTCGGAGCAGGGACTGTCCCTTTCTTTGTGTCTGTGCAGCCCCTAGAGCAATGGGAACCTGATCCTGACTGGAGCCTTTGGCTGACACTGCAGTAGAAATACTGAGAGGAGATTTTCGAAGGCTCAAATGGGAGTTGGGCCTCTAGCTGCCATTTGTCTTTCGTGGGGATTTTAAGTTAACAGCAACAAGTGCAGAGTTTTAGGAAACATGCTTCTGGCCCTCAGAGACACCCACACAGACCAGTAGCACAGGGGCCAACACAAGCACTTCCAAATCCTTAATGCCAAACTATCTGATTCTCTAGCAGTGTCTGAGGCACCAGCTGCCTCCCTCCCTCCCTCTGGGATGCCCAGCACAGTCGCTGCCTTTCAGCAAAGCTGAGAGTTGGAGCCTCAGACATGGGCAGAATGAGCAATCCTCTGCAGGTGCAGGGAAGGAAGCTGCAAGGACAGAAAAGCAAGCAGGGCTGAGAGGACATGGCAACAGCACACTCACGGGGTTCTCCTGTGGGTTCTCTCGCAGCACCTCCGGTGCGATCCAGCCCTCTGTGCCTGGGATTCCAGAGCGGAGGCTGAAGCTGTGCCGTCCTCCCTGCAGCTTCTTGCACAGGCCGAAGTCTGAGATGACAGCCCGGATCTGCCCATGGCTGTTTGGGACAGAGATGAGGATGTTGCAGGGTTTCAGGTCACGGTGAACTGAAAGAAACATCGTCCAAAGTGAGCTGGAGTTACCTGCAGAAGAGGCTGTGAAGCTGGAGGGCTGGGGTGAGGCTAGAGCATCATGCATGCCACCAATGCCACCGCACAGCGGGGTCAGCGAGCAGCAGTCCTGCCTCTGAAACTGAAGGCTGTGGGTTCAAGTCCTGCACCAGCATTTTGGGCTGGAGAATTCCCTTCCACAGACAATTCACTAGAACCGAACCTATTGCTCTAAGGCAACAGGCATCCCAACCAAAGCTGGGGGCAAAGAGCTCCCTTACCTATGTTCAAGGAGTGCAGGTGTGCCAGGCCTGATGTGGTCTGATACAGCAGGGACACTGGATCCAGGTTCCGATGATCAAAGCTGGGGCTTTCCACATACTAACAACAGATGAGAGAAAAACCAAAGAGGAAGTTCACCCAGGTCTGCATTTACCAGAGTAAGACATTTATAAGGACTTTTTCTTCTGCAACCATAAACCACATCTTTTCCCAGCTTAAATCCTGGGATGTAGAAGAAAAGGACCAAGCTAGGGTCTGAGGTCTGCATTCCCCTGGCAGAACCTCTCTGTTCATAGAGCAGACAGCAGCAGCAGCAGCACCACACTTCACTGCAGGCCTTGCAGAAGGGAACAGGAGCAGGCCCAATTAGCTGCCCGGTGTGCACAGGAAGCGTGATGAAGCACTAGCTGCACTGCCACCTAGTGCAAAGGGGATCGAATAAGCAAGTGAATGAAGACGGGTGCCTAATGTATAAATGTATATCTTCAGTGACCCTTGCCACACCCCCGTGAGTGATGCAAACATTATCCCATTATCAATTCTCTCTTGTTCTGCAGGTGTGGGAACAGGTGTAAAGAGGTGGAACAACCTGCCCTAAGCCACACAGGAAGTTAGGAATTCCTGGGTCCCATCCCCACACTCAGACCTTCAGAACATGCTACCTCCTGAGACAATATGGCAGGCTGGGCCATTAGTAACCGATGACAAACAAGCGATGAAATAGTTCCACGAGGACCCCTCGACCTGGACTGCATCGCAAACAGAGCAGAACCGACAGAGAGCTAACAGCCACCGTGCAGCAGCAGCCGCTGGCTCACCTCCTGCAGCGTGGCAGAGCAGAGCTCAATGGCAATGTAATGGAACTGCTTGTCCTTCTCTGTACAGAAGTAGCGCACGACATTGGGGTGCTCGTCTGACTCCCGAAGCAGCTGGACCTCCCGGTCGATGAGGTGAAAGCACTCGGGCAGAAGGCGCTTAACAGCCACATTCCGGCCATCAAACTGCCCCCTGGGATCAGGAGAGAGAGAGTCACCATCACACCCCACCCACAGGCCAGCCAGCCCAGACACACAAGAGACTCTCAAAGAGATCCACCCAGGTTCTGGCCTAGCCCAAGAACTAGTCCCCGAGGGCTCCCCAGTGGGACATCACGAGACACACCATGACCACGAGGACAACTGGGCCTAGGCTGAAATCTCTGCAGCCACCAGGAAGGACCAGGTTTGGTTGAGCCTTTTCTCAGAGAAATAAAGTCCCCCCGGCCTTCAGAGTGAGTTCAGTCCTGGGGAAAGGTGCTGTAGCCACAGCCTGCGGGATTCTGCTCGGCGTCAGGCAGACCAAGCAACAGAGCCCTTCTGTGCACCAGAGCAGACACAGCATGGGCAGGGCGACACAGTGCAGTGCAGGCTTCCTCCAGTGTGTCTAGATGCCAGCCAAGAGGGGATGTCAGTCCTTGGCTGTGATTGCCAGCCGGGGGGCCTGCTGTGCCAAGTGTGAGGGGGGCAGGGCTGGTAGCTGCCAGCTTTGTTTTCTACAAAGGCCACTGAACTCCAGTCCAACAGGAACCATCTGATTTGATCTAGGGTGGGTGAGACAGGACAGCTCGATACCCCATTACCAGATGGCCCCAGAGCCAGCCAGATCCACTCTATACGGTCCTTCCAAGTTACTGCCATGGCTCCCAGTTCCAGGGAGGAAACAGTCGTGACTCCTCCAAACCAGACACGGCATTAGCAAAAAGCAGGGCATTCGGCGGGGGGGAACTACTCACCTGAATACAAAGGTTCCCCTGGCTCCATGGCCCAGCACTTCCTTGGGGTTAAAGGAAACCTTCCCAACTACAATCACATCAGGCTCCAAATCTGCAGAGAGTGCAAATTGGATTAACATCACTCGCCATCCCCTCACTCACTGCCCACTTACCTCTCTCACGCCCCATCTCTACTTTCCTTCCTCTTCCCTGTGCTTGTCTAGCACCAGCCTCCTCTGTCTCCCCACTGATATTAGAGCCTTCCCCTCTGCCTCTCTGCACCCCCTGGTCCTACTGCGGATGGCACCATCTCTCCTGATGCCCTGCTCTGGAACGCCTTGGGGAAAACATCACCCTGACCTGAGCTCTAGAACCTAGTGCTGCCTCCGAGCCTTGGCTTTTCCCTCCTAACACAGCCCCCTCTGCACTCTGGGGAAGGGGACATGGGCAACCTGCCTCCCACAAGCTGGACCACAGAACAGAAGGCACCTCCCCATTGCCCACCAGCACAGACCTTCAGCAGCTCCAGACACAGCCAGATCCTGGTCGGCCATTCCGTTGGGCAGGTCCTTCTGTGAGGAGGATGGGCCTGAGCTCCGTGACGGCTGTGAAGATGTTCGCTGGCTCCCACTCAGTGATTCCTCAGAGCTTGGGGGAAGACTCTCCCCAGAGACCTGGCCTGGGGAAAGCAGTCCCTGCTGCGGCAAGAGCTGCAGTCGCTGCTCCAGCAGTTTCTGGGGCACAAACAGCATGGATGTCTCAGTTTCTTGGAAAAGCAGGTGATGCAGCTGAAGCTTCTGAGGCAGCATTACCACCCTGAGGGCAGCAACGCGACAATTATCCCTCCCCCATTACAGTGAAGGAAACTGGCAAACCCCCTCCTGGGGTCAAACAGCTCCAGTGGGGGTGGGCTCTGTGCAGTGATGGGAAAATGAGCTTTTCTCTCCCAGGCCCTTGAACCAGCAGAGCTGTGGGGGGCAGGAAGAGTCAGGGCTAAGGCAGCAGGGAGTGCTGGAGGCCATGACTCAGGACAGTGGCAGAGCTGTAATACAGGCGGTTCTTAGAGGTACTTAATATGACCCTGGAGAGGCCTGCAGGGTTAACTGATGGCTGCCGATTCCTCTGGGGCAGCATGGGGAGGGCTGGTGACAGGAACGGTACAGCACCCTGTATGGCCCCATGCTAACCAGGACACTGTGTGTACCAAGGAATAGGGCAAGCAGGGACCAGAGGGAACTTCTAGCCCCCAAACCAGGGGGATTGCTGCAGCAATCAGTTGCTGCAGCAATCAGTTCCTGCAGCTGCCAGCAAGGGGCACCACAGAGAGAAGAAACACTCATTCACCCTGAGACCGAAGCTCAGGAGCAGAACGACCCCGCCCAGTAGCACTGCAGTGACCACAAGGTCCCAGCTGCCTGACTCCGGGTAGATTTCCGTTTGCTCTGCCTGGGTGGAATCCCAACGGTACCGCCCATCGCTGCCCATGCTGGCCTGATCCTCCATGCCGTTCGGGTTCAGAAACTGCAACACAGAGCCAGGGTAACGGGTTACACCAATGGGGACCCCCAGGCAATCTGTGCTCTAGACTCCATCCCCCACAGCTACCCCCCCATGCAGGAACGCACATGGAGCATGCCTCCAATTCCTCGCTCCCCCTGGTAGACCCCACATGCCAGGATACACCAGCTTGCTTTGCACACGAGACATCTCTTCTTGCCCCTCTGGGTGCCCCCCATGTGCCACAGACCTTTGGGCAGCCCCTCAGACAGTCACACCACTCACATCATCAAACAGAGTCCTGGGAGGGGAGCTCTTGGGGATGATGGCTTCTGTAGTCTTCCTCAGGGTCTCCGGAAAGGCTCTTAGCATCGTGGTATGGACCACAGGAGGCAGTTCATGGTGCCCTGCAGGATGGAGAAAACGCTCACCTGAGTACAGTCACACCTCAGTCTGCTCACCTGCTCACAGCTCCAAACTGAGCCCAGCAGGGACCCCAGCCAGACACACAGCATGGGGGTGTCTGCCAGGATGGGAAACATCTCGGCTCCCGCATGAAGGGAATCAGAGCAACATCCTGTTGGCTCAATCCCTGGGAGTGGGCAAGGGCCCCGGAAGGCCACGGCCTCAGACCACGGAGAAGGAGTGGCCCACACAAGACCTCCTTTAGTGGCAGCTTAGGCAGTGACCTCTTCAGAAACTCCTCAGCCTAAGGGCCTGACCCCACTGCCTGGTGTGACTGCTTGCGGTTACCCTGCTGCTGTTTCACAACATGGGCCAGATTTTCAAACATGCTGCTGTAGAACTGTTCACTTGACATCTCAGCTGTGCACAGAGTATCGGGGTGAGCACATGCACCTACTGTCTGCAACTGCTATTCCCCAGGCACGATCTCTGTGCACGCAAATCGGGTGCAATGATACATTCACTGGAATGTACGTCTGTGAGCCTCACTTTGGTGAGACTCTGCCCCCCATGCCTGCACAGGAAGCTGTTCCTGGCAAGGAGCCAGAGATGCAGACACACTAGCTCCCGGGAAAGGGAATCCAGCCCTAAGTCACTGCAGTGTTTCGCAGGTGCAGATCACAGCACAGGTTTTATTTAAAGTACCATGCCAAGCAGGTTACTCTGCCACAGTAAAGAACATCCCCAAGCCTGGCTCCCCCTCACTGGGACAGTCTCCAAGAGCAACAGGACAGGGAATGCCCTGTCCTGCCCTGGAGCCCTCACCTACGAGGAGCCACTCGTTGTGCAGGGAGCTCATGCTGCCCTGCGGATACTTGACATCTGTGCTTGGTGTGATCTCACACTCGCCGGACTCTCTCACTGTCACATCATCCGTGGTGGGGCCATCGATCCTGGCCAGCGTGATCCCCTGGGGCTGGAGGAGTCAGACAGATCAGTAAGTACCAGGCAGGGCAGACGTGGCACTCACACCCACTCGCCTTGCCAGTCCAGGGCACATAGGGGGCAGGAGGAGATATGGGACACTTACCACAAGTGCCACGCTCTCATGGACCAAGGAGGTCAGGGCGTAGAAGCTGGTTGCATGCTTCCCTACGTAGAGCGTCGGCCTGTGGTGCAGAGACAGCGTCAGTCCCAGCCTGTGCCACCGCATGGGACAAACTGAGCAACATAAATGCAGTGAGACCTCCCAATGAAACAGGCTTGGGGGACCCCAGCCACACCCCGGGTTCTGAGACATGGCCAGCTCCTTCCAAGGTGGAGAGGAGCAGGAAAGCATTTGATCTACCGTAACTTAAATTCCAACCGTAGCCTGTTCCTGGGGAGCCCCTGTCCTCTCACCCAAGAGAGCATCGACTGCATCTCCAGAGCACTCCTCAGTGCGTTGCCACCCTCATCCCCACCCTGTAGGTGCCAAGGTGCAGCCCCCAGCATGCTGCTACCCTCCTGCCCCAACCTGGAAGGCCCCTGAAACACCTACAGCAGCTGGGTCTTGGTGGTGGAGAAGTCTTTCATGGACTGGTAGTTCCACTTGATGAGGCGGATGTCCTGTGAGTGGAAGGTCAGGTAGCGCAGCGTCTCCATGGCCACGTTGAGGTGGGGGACCCGGCGCAGACTGTCTTGGTGCCACATGTACAGCCCCACCACAGGGGAGCCGTAGTTCTGCATCCACAGGACATCACCGCTCTCCTTGTCCACAGTCACTACCAGGCCGTCCCCACTCGATGCAAAGTGAGCCATCTCTAGCCAGAGACACAAGGCAGCTAGTGCCACAACATTTCCTGGGGAAGGTTACCTCCCCCACACCGCCTCTCACAGACTCTTTAGTCTCCCCAGTTACACACAGGTTGGGGATGCTGTCCACTGATGCTACTGGTGCATGCACCATTAGCTGGGTCACCGCAAGGAGCAAAGCTGGGAGGAGGGGGGTCTTCCAAGACATGTGTGCCCTTTAGTCTGCCCTTCAGAGGTGTCAGTGACTCTCCCCCAGCCCAGGAGAGCTGCACACAGCTTGGAGCACTGATCAGCTGGCACAGCG
This sequence comes from Mauremys reevesii, assembly GCF_016161935.1. Lineage (NCBI taxonomy): Eukaryota > Metazoa > Chordata > Testudines > Geoemydidae > Mauremys > Mauremys reevesii. The sequence goes on from NC_052632.1 coordinate 83,511,849, forward strand.
CTTGTGACAGACATGTCCTGTCACAGCATCCCACTCTCTCCAGTGGGGCAAGCTGTAGTCCTGAAGGCTGCCCACACACCCACTGCCCCCTGCCCTGCATGCTATTGTGGGGGGAAACGGCTCCCCGAGGCAGCACTGATTTCAGATCAATCCTTCTGGAAATGGGAGCCTCCTATGCAGGCACAGCATTGCTTCAAGGCTCCATGTGCAAGCAAAGCTGGGGAGGAGCTAATAACCATGGAGGTGAGGGGGGGCCATTCTCCCTTTGGAAAGCTGGGACTGCCTCACTTGCAGTTGAGAACAGGATCTGCCTCTGCATACACGCTGCAGTGCCCAGGGACTCACTGTAATCGTACGCCTCGTCGTAGAGCTCTGCTGAGTAGTCGTGGTAGGTGGCATTCCAACGCAGCTCCCGGGACTTGGTGTCGTACATGGTGATGACATATTCTGGGGATCAGACAATAACAGCTACAATCACCATGCTGGAACTCAGGCGGCTACTCTATCCAGAATGAGGGGCCTTCCAAAGGGATGGACCAGAGGAACAGGAATGGGATGCTGATCATTCTGCTAACTACTTCAGAAGGGAACCACCCCACAATGCTGCTAGGCAACACTGAACTAATAATATTACATAGTCAGGAAAGCAGAGGAGAGCCTCCCCCAGGAGAAACCCTGCCAGGAGGTCAAGGAGCATCAGAAGAGCTACAGGGATTGTCCCTTTCCATTGGGTAACCAAAGGTCTCCACTCCCCATTTGTAATGGGAAAGCAGGGCTTTTTGCTTGAGCACAGCAGAACCGGGAACCTCCTCCAACAGTAAGGATGGATGGCAGCCTGACTCGACACAGGGAACGGCCCCTCAGCCTTATGGCTCTGCGCCTGCAACCAGCAGAAAGCGGGGTTGGCTTACGGGTGCGGCCAATGTAGAGGAGAGGAGTCGAGGGACACAGACCATCCCAGGCCTCTGTTGACAGCGTCGTCTGCTTCTCTCCCGACTTGGGATCCACGACGAACCAGGTGTCCTGTTTCTTCCCTGGAAAGTCAGAAATGCCTCTCTCTCAATCTCTCATGTGCCTGGCACCCCTCTTTCAGAAGCCACCGCTTCTGCAGGTTCCTTAGGCCCTCTCCCATACAACATCAACCCATCTTCCCCTCAGGTCAATCTCCAGTCACTCCCACCTGCCCCCAGACAGGATTACCCCACCCACCTCCAGCGAGCTCCCCTGTCCCAGAGGGGTTGGCACGTTCATACTCAAATTCAGATCTTGCCTAACTCTGGCTTGGCTCCAAAAGGGAGCTGACTATGGCTCCTGCACACAGATCCACATCCCACTAATTTAAACCCCTGCGGTGCCAGGCTGTCCCAGAGTCATCTCCATGGCAGTCTGGAGAAGGAAGCGGGAATGGCTGCCTTATGTACAGAGAAAGCCCCTCCTCTCTCCCACAGGGGGGGGTTGCTCATACCCGTGTAAAGGACACCATCCGAACTGCGACATGGTGAGGACTGGACCAGCTCTGGGATGGTGAATGGGAGTTTCTGTAACAAACAGAAAGTGCAGCGGCCTGTGAGTGACAAAGAGCCAGGGGAGACAGCCACATGCACCATGGCCCATTCCCCAAGCAGGGGGTCCTCCTCCTGCGACGCAGAGAGACAAGCCAGCCACAGGAGTATTCCTGGGTGAGGCTGACCAGCCAAAGCAGACGGAGAGGAGACCCACATGGCTTTGCTGTCTCTCCCAGAGGCCATTCCTAAGGGGGTGAGGGTTAGCAGGAAGAACATGAGGCCCTTGCACCTTCCAGCAGAGCTGCCAACTCCTGCCCTGTTTCCATGTACCACCACCAGGAAGGACGGAGGGCAGCACTCTTTAGCCCCAGGTACTGACCATCAGGCCTTCTTTGTTTTTGCCTCCCAGGATGTACAGGCTGCCATCATTGGGGTCTGGAAGAAATGCCGGTCTGAAAGGAAGGAGAACGAAATGCCAGCCATGTCCTGCTTCAGGGCACAAGCCAGCTACGCACAGGGGTTAGTGCAAGGATCCCCCTCCGCAGGTTATTCCATGATTGTTCACTACGGGGGGCAGGGAGGCCTTCTGGTGGATCTCCTGGCATGGGATACCAAACCAGATGAACTACTGGTCTGTCCAATACACAGCAATTCCTACAGTCACTCCACATCTACCCCATTCTGATGTCCTGGCACATCCCAGCTGGAGACATTCTATTTGCCTCCATGAATTCCCCCTTCAGTTTCAAGTGGATGCAGAATTTTTCCTCATTTCTCATCCTAAACTTGTGTGGTGTGTTTCAGTGCGCTGTTAGACAGCTGCTGTGTCCACCCTAGAGGTGGCTGCACATTCAGCAGTGGGGGAAGAGAGTCCTATGTTGCTGGTATTTGTAGCAGTTCAGGGTTCCTTGGGGAGGAAAGTCAACCAGGAATCATAACTAAGTCCAGGCTTCATTCACTCTATCAGCTTCGGAGATGCCCTCAGAGACACAAGCAGCCCAGTACTAGAGAGCCAGTGAGTGATCCATTAACAAAGGCCCCTCAGATAAACACCCCCTCCCAGAGGAGGTGAGCTCTGGCTTTGATGGCAAGTTTCTGAAGACCCTGCAGAGAATCTGCCCAGCAAATGCCTGCCTTTGCACTCACACAAGCTTTGGCTGCATTAGGGTCTCTCAATAAGTTTACTGCTGTTGCTCTCACTGGTAGAAGCACAAGTTTAGACAGGGCTCGGGGGCTGCCAGCATGTTGTTTAGCGCAGCTGTGAGCAAGGTTACATGATGACACAGCTGCCGGACCTTGTCTACGACAGAGCTTGCAGTGGCAAAGTGGCACCAGTGCTAGTACAAGGGGAAAGACTTAAAGAAAAAGCCCTGGCCTTGGGCAGGGTGCTCAACCTCTCAGCCTCCATTTCCTCATTTTGTACCTCCCTGGGGAGCAGCGAGGGCTCCTTAGTCAGTGACTGCAAAGGCCTGGGTGGATGACAAGTGGGAGGCTTTATTGCAAAGACAACGAGAAGTCCTTGTGGCACCTTAGAGACTAACAAATTTATTTGGGCATAAGCTTTCAAAGTGGGTTCTAGCCCATGAAAGCTTATGCTCAAATAAATCTGTTAGTCTCTAAGGTGCCACAAGGACTCCTCATTGTTTTTGCTGATACAGACTAACAGGGCTACCCCTCTGAAACCTATTTATTGCAAGGCACACCCTGGGGAGGAGAGGGGAGATGATACTTACTCTGCCACATAAACAGGCACCTGAAGAATGGGATCTGAAAGAGAGAGTGAAAGAGACACGTCAGGTGCCTCCTCTAATGTCCCTGCCAGAGGGGGCCACGTGGCAGCATTCACAGCAGGATTTGCAATCACATGGTTACAAGCTCAGTTCATTTACCTATTTGCATTTCAGACCCAGCGGGGAGCCCCGAGCAGTCACAGCTGCTTGTGTGAAGCTGCCCAGTGTGGTGCATGTACCCCCCTTAAAACAGCAAGACCCCTGGGACTGGGATATGCACAAGGTGTCATTCTCCAGTGTCCCCTGCTCAGAGCAGCACTGGCAGGATCTGAACTGGAGGGAGTGTCTCCAGCCCTTCTCAGGCAGGAGGAGAGTCTCTGGGATGGGGTACCCCCACAGGCAATGGTGATCCCAGTGGACCTGACCCCCAAATAAACACCCTCCAGAGTCATTGCTCACCGTCCTTCAGGGTCCACTTGATGTCGCCTGTCTTCTTACTCACAGCGTGAAGGTTCCCATCAAGGGTGGACACAAACAGCAGTGTTTCTGGGACAGTCACTGTGCTGCCAGCGAGACACTGAGGGCAGAAACATGGCAAAAATAACACAGTGCCTCACCAGGACAACAAGATCCATTTAATGGGCCTGCCAACCGCAGCCCCCGGTACACCAGCTAACCACTCCACTGTGTTACTGAGAAAGTGCCCAATGGGTCAAGAAATGGGCAGAGGAAGGTTCCCCCCTAAATTGATACCACCCTGTACTGTAATCCCATCAAGTCTCATAACTGAAGCAGAGTCAGAATGGGTCACCCCTCGGGAGGGAAGACATGGGAAAAAAAAAAACAAATACAGGAATTGGTGCTATAGAGGGTGTTCTCCTTACTGAGTCTGTGCTACTTTGTGACAGGGTGTCTGCCTCTTTACTGGCCAGGGTCTTCAGCAGGGCCGCCCAGAGGATTGCAGGGGCCTGGGGTCTTCGGCAGCGGGGGGCCCCCGCTTCGGCAGTAATTCAGAGGCAGGGGGTTCTTCTGCTCCGGGACCTGCCGCTGAAGTGCCCCGAAGACCCGGCTGCACTTTGGCGGCGGGTACCGCTTCGGTGGTAATTCGGTGCGGGGGGTCCTTCTGCCCCGGAGTGGAAGGACCCCCCGCCGGCAAAGACCGGGAGAGGAAGAAGCTCCGGGGGCCCAGGCCCCGCGAGAATTTTCCGGGGCCCCCGGAGCGAGTGAAGGACCCCGCTTCAGGGGCCCCAAAAAACTCTTGTGGGGGCCCCTGTGGGGCCCGGGGCAAATTGCCCCACTTGCCCCCCCCCTCTGGATGGCCCTGGTCTTCGGGCTAGCCAGCCCTGTTTGGAGACAGAGCCCTCTGAAGAACAGAGGGGATAATCAGACCCTGCTGGAAGGGGTCAGGGCTGAAAGAGCTAATTTGAAAAGGGAGCTGCACAGATGCAAGGGGCCCCCTGCAGCCGGCTTTGGTCAGAACAGGTGTGTGTTACTTTGTGAGTGTCACATTTGAGGAATAAACTGTGCCCTGAAGGCAAGGTCTGAACAGACTCTGGCTATAGCATTAGTCCTTCCCGTGCTGGGAAGACAGGCCAGCAGCAGACAACATGTCCCTAGTAGCCCCATCCCAGTGTGACAAGGCACTGTGCTGCTGAAGGAGCGGGCTACTTAACAGTCACTGGTAATGCCAGCAGCAGAAGCAAAAGCTCCTGTCTCCCAGTCTCCTACTCTAACAGCTGGCCTACCCTCCCCCTCCAGAGCTAGGAACCGAGCCTAGGAGTCCTGACTCTCAGTCCACTCTTCATCGAGATTTGTTGAAAATAGCTATCAATAGAGCTTGGTGTGTTTACATAGTTATACAGCACAAGAATCAAACACAAAATGCCCTCTCCCTTACTTCCTTAATCTGAATGTATTAGAAATCTTGTAGTTTTCCCAAGAGTCAGGATGTAGACCCAGATTTTTTTTTAGCCAAATTCCAGTTTGGATATTTACATTTCACTTCCCAAAATTCCCCCTGCAGTTGCATTTGGATATGGGATTCCTCTCTATTTCCTGTCCTCAACCGTGTGTAGCTTTGTTGTGCTATGTCGGTAGCTGTCATGATCTACCCCAACAGTGGCTGCGTTTCAACAGTGGGTGAAGTGGTTCCTTGCAGGACTGCCTGCTGAATTTGTAAAATGCTTTCTATTTACTCACACTACAAATGGTACTAATAAAAACACACAGTAGTTTGAACCCTATTTTCTGCCCTTCTGAATAGAACATAATTTAACATGGGGCCAACGGGCAATCAACACCAGCATGCTCCTCCTCCTCCTGCTGCTGCTGGGGATGAGCTATAGAACGGAGTGGCTGTTTTCCTGGATGCTTTGCTAAAGGGTGACACAAGCTCACCCAAATACTGGCCTCTCCCAGAAGCAAACTGGCTGGGCTGCTTTTCCTGCCAGAAATGCCAGTGATACTGGCTCAGGACTTTAATGCCATGGATTTTAGTGACCCTGACGTTGAGACGGTAAGTTCAAATCCCCCACAGGAACAATGCCCTGTGTGCATTACTCGCACTGCCAATGCCAACACTGCACCTTCCCAACACAAGCCAGCCACACCCATCGGCAAACAGGATGGAGGCTGAGCAAACAGCACTAGGGCATGGGGGGGGAGGGGGAGGGGCAGAAGGCACTCTAGGCTGAGGAGGGAACCACCTGCTCTTTCCTGCTGCTCAGGAATCAGAATTAGGATTTGAATTCCTGCCAATCAGCCCACCTGCTCAGAGCACCAGACCACACAGCTTCCAGTTCCCGTACAGGCTTCAGTTAATAAGCCATTCTGCCATCCTCACTGCCTCCGTTGACTAAGGCAGGAACAGCAGCTGTGCTCGGGCACCGCATTACAGGAAAAAGGGTGACAGTGGCCTGGGATCTGGAGGTGACCCCTGCTTGGCTCTTGGGCACTGCCAGGAGATTACACTGGTGGTGATGAAGTAGGTTGTCTTTTATCTAGTGGCTCACCAGCCCAGAGGGCTCACTGGGCCATGTATCTGCCTTGGATTCTGGATGCTGTCACTTGGTGGCCCAGCTCCCACCTCTCACTCCCTAGGGTCTGCTAAATACAACTAGACGCCAGAGTATAGCCCAGACAGGGCAGAGAAACCCAGACTGAAAAGAAAATCCAACCCTGGGCAGGGTGAAGAGAACAAGAGCAGGAACTAGCCAACAGCCTCCAGTAGCCTCTGTGGGGACGGCTGTGCAGGCTATCAATGGGGGCACAAAACCAGAGAGGGACTTGGGCCATTGTTTGCTGAAACTCACCCAGCAGTAACTACATAAATAAAATCCATCATCACCCAGCACAGCTCAAAAGCCATTCGGTCAACCCATTGGTTCTCTCCCTTCTGTCCCCATAGATTACTCTCATCCAACCCACCTAGCAGAGATGCTTCCGTGCTCACTCCCCTGCCAGCCATCTCTCTCTCTCTCTCCCCCACTTCTATCATTCCTTCTTGTTTAACCTTAAGTACATTTAGTGCTGGCTTGGCAGCCCTCACTTTATCAACAGGACAAGTTAAGCGCAGGCAGAAGCAGGGCAAGCTCCCCCTCACTGTACCTCAACAATAGGCCTCCACCCACCCACTATGCTGTAGGTGCCAGCAGGCAGTGGTCAGTCTTCATGGACTGTTCAGTCCTTGGTCTCTGCTGAGAATGCAGATGAGAGCACAAAGAGGGCTAATGGAGATGGTGGCTTTTGCGGTGAAGCCACCTGTCTGATGGAAACTGGGCTGTCAACAAACTCATTTCACAAAGGCCCCTGAGCAGGCAGTCACTATAACATTCTCTGCCCCTTTCTTCCCTCCCTAGGCACTCTGGAGTTTCTGACATCTCCTCCAAAGCCCTTCTCTTCTCTTCTAGCAGCAAAGAATCCTGTGGCACCTTATAGACTAACAGATGTTTTGCAGCATGAGCTTTCGTGGGTGAATACCCACTTCTTCGGATGCAAGCAGTGGAAATTCTCTTCTGTGAAGGATGCCCAAACTAAGGAGCTGCCCAAGCCCAGCACACAGCCCCAAGCGCCTGCACAAGCCTTAGAGACAGGCTCATACAACTGCAAAATCATCATTATCAACCTGTCAATCCCAGTAGCTGCTAAGCCTGTTAGTTTCATTGTTAAATAGGGTGGTTCTCTCTTTACCTCCAGCAATTCTCAGGCTGCCATGCATGACTGGGAGATGTTCTGGCCAATCTTATACCAGGCCCTGAACAGGGCCGGCTCCAGACCCAAGCGCGTGCTTGGGGCGGCATTTTGCCGGTAGGGCGGCAGGCAGCTCCGGCGGACCTTCCGCAGGCATGACTGCGGAGGGTCTGCTCATCCCACGGCTCCGGTGGACCTCCCGCAGGCGTGACTGCGGAGGGTCCGCTGCTGCCGCGGGACCAGTGGACCCTCCGCATGCACGTCTGCAAGAGGTCCCCCGGAGCCACGGGACCGGCGTGCTTGGGGCGGCCAAAATCCTAGAGCCGCCCCTGGCACTGAAAGGCTAGACTGCCCACCAGTTACTAAACCAGATTTTATTCAGGCTCCTGTTTACCCTCGGGTGTCAAAGGGCTGGAGGTTTCTACCAGAGCCCTGGAGATTTATTCGTAATAGACTTTACCTTACAGCCATTGCTGCAGCTGAACTACAGCTTCTCAGGGAATAGGACGAGTGAAGGCAACACCAGGACACATCTCTCCAGACTCTAAGGGTACATCTACACTGCAATAAAACACTTGCCACTGGCCCACGTCAGCGGACTCCGGCGCACAGGGAACCAGAGCTTGGGCTACAGCGTGAGTCCCAACATCTACACAAGCAATTCTACAGCCCCACAGCCCGAGTCAGCAGATATGGGGCAGCCACTGGTGTTCCACAGCAGTGTAGACAAACCCTAACAGAACTACAGAGGGGCCAGGCTCACTTCAGCCTGCCCCGGCAGTAAAGTGTCGTGAACAAAAGTCATGAACAAAACTACCTGGGGACAACTTGCATTCTGGCCATTGTGCCCCCAGTCACTGTTTCCACTGGGGGCTGGGTGAGCTACCCCTGAGTGCAGAGTAGCTTTATCCTGAAGCTTCCCCCTCACAGACTTCTCACACTGTCAGACCCCCTCCTGGTGGGGGTGACCCCTGAGCTCTCCCAGACCCCCCCCCCGCCTGCTAGGGGTGACCCCAGGGCCCACCCCACACATGCCGACAGGCCCCCCCCCGCCTGTTGGGGGTGACCCCAGGGCCCGCCCCTCACAGCCCCCTCGGCGGGGGCGGCCTTTACCTGCGCCAGGGGAGCCGCCAGTGCCCAGAGCCCCAGCAGCAGCCGCCCGGGCAGGGCCGGCCCGGCTCTCCCGCCGCCCATCGTGGTGGCCGAGCTCGGCGGGGGCAGGGGCTGACATGCTGCTCGCCGGCCCCATGCCCCGAGGCCGCTAGCGCCGCCGGCCGCCCCGCATCCCGCCCGGCAGCTCCGCGCGCTCCGGCTGGCACCGGCCGGGAGGCGGATCCGGGCCCGGCCGCCGAGCGGCGCCTCCCCTGGGCCGCCCTGGTGGGCAGCGGCCTGCGCCAGCCCCAGCCGCCGGAGGTCGCGTGGGGGTCCCGCGGGCGCGGTGCACGGGCCGCCCGGCTGCTCGCGGGAGGCTCAGGCCGCTGGCACCGCCGGGCCCCGCGCCCTCAGCCCCGGCCGGCGGCGGGTTAATGAGTCACCGCTGGCGGCGGAACCAGGATGCGGGTTTCCTGCCCCGCCACCGCCACCACGTCAGCCCCCGCCAGCCCCGCATGGCAGGAGCGGCCGGGCCCGGCGCGCCCAGCACCCATAGGTGCTCGTGCGGGGGCTGCTGCACTCCGTGCTGTGAAGTGGTTTCCAGCCTATCCAGCGTTTACAGTTCGGTTCAATGGCGCTCAGCCCCTCCTGTACAAACTGTCCCAGCGCCCCTGGAGCTGCAGGGAGATGGGGCAGGGACCCCTCAGCGCTACTAGCCCAGGCTACCACCTGGGTAGGATGGGTGGCACAGGCAGCTTCCCCATGCTACTCCTGGGGCAGGGATTTCCCTACACCCCCCTGAATTTCCCAACACCCTCGCCCCAGTTCTGTGAACTAGTTACATGCAGTGTTGCCAATTTAGTGATTGTTTGGAAATTTAAATTGAAACATTAATACACACTTTAAAAGCATATACAGCATATGATAAAATGTGTGTATCAGATTTTAAAAGTGCATAGACTAGCTTCCTTATACAGCTGTTGTTTTTTATGACAGTGTCAGTGCATTCATTTTGGTGATGTTGGCCAACCTAATAATTTCAAATTACGATTTGTAAGCAAAGTCTAAATTAGCTCTCCCTGATAGTTAGTGATGAGCTGGGGGGAAAGGCTTCAGGACCAGATTAGGCGTGAATATAAATACAATCTACCTAGGGATCCAGCAAACAGAGCTGTGTTGCCCAAGTGATAGCTTTTGGTTGGGGTTGGGTTACAAATCACTTGAATGTGTGTGTGTGTGGGAGTAATGAAATATTGTTTTTGTTAAGTGACCACTACAGCTGAAATCACTGAGAATCAGGTTTAAGTGCTTAGACCTGCTGTGGGACAGTGTTTCTGTGGAAGAGAGGGCCCAGTCTGTACTAGCAGGGAGATGTCCCGTCCCCCCCCCCCCCCCCCCGAGAGCTGGGTGGAACCTCAAGAGACCAACTCGCAGAGGTCACAGTGGCAGCAGAAGCTGATGGCGCAGGACCATTGGCAACAGAGCGATGGAGTGAATGGTGGCACAATGAACAACAGTGGCCAGAGCGAACAGTGAGCAGTTGGAGGAATGAGCAAGGTGCCTTCTTGCCCCCCACCGGGGAGGTGAACTCATATGAAAGCACCTCTGAACTCTGAGTCTCCACTGACCAAGGACAGCACCAGTGAGTGTTAATGAAGCTGTTAAGAATGCTGGAGACACAACACAGTTCATGCAAACAAACATGGCTGTGGCACCCTACTTTGTATTTAAGCAAGAGATACCACACACTACAAACTGGAGACCAATGTTAAGGGCATTGTCACTTGTTCATCCTGAAGCTGAACACTGGTTCTGAACAAGATCAGGAAATGCTCAATATCTTTCTGCAAGAAACTCAAGTGACTGGCTAGAAGCATGTGGTGCAAGAGTGAAAGACTCAGCAGTTGAAAAAATGAAGAACTCTCTCACCACATTCAAAAAATTCACATACATGGCTGATGAATGCACCAATGCAAATGGGCATCAAGTATTAAGTCATTGTGTACATTATCTTGATGGCAGTGGTAGACCAGTAGATGCAATTCTAGATATTAAAGTTATAGAAGACACATCGGCTGCATCTGTGACAACTCACATCTTAGAGTTAAATGCTTGTCAATTGGACCCCAAACAGATGGCCGCTTTTGCATTTGATGAAGCGGCAGACTTCTCTAGAAGACAAGGTGGAGTACAAGCTTTGCTCAGAGAAAAGTGTAACCCTAATCTCTCCTATACAAACTGCAGAGGCCATCTACTCCAACTAGCGCTAGTATGGGCTGCAGACTCTTCAAAAGACATTTTAAAAAGCTATAAATTCCCCCCCCCCAAGAGTCCAAAACGACTGAATATCTTAGAAAATATAGAAGATACACTGAGACTGAAGTTCAAATTAGTCCAACCTGGGAAAACCCTCTGGCTTTCTCATGAGTGATCCTTAGCTGTTGTCTTAAAATTACTCCAGCTGTTATTACTGGCTTTGGAAAGTATCTACCAAGATAGGATGGATCTAAATAGTGAGGCTGGTGGATTACTTTTGCTACTATGTTAAGAGAAGACTATTGCCATTCTCTCTCAAGTCTACTGTTGAAACCACTTGGGTCATTAAACAATGCCATCCAGGCATCTGCTACAACAGTAGCAGATCTTTGTCCAGCAATAGAAGCTACATTTGGATCAATCACAGTGCTTCTTTCAGTAATTTTTCAATGGATAGCTAAACTAGAAGTTGACTAATGAAGGCATTTATATTGAATCCTTAAGTGAAGAGGACAAGAAGTGTTAAGACAACTGAAAAAGTACAGAGACTTGATTCCTAAAAATCTACAATAGCAACTTCTAGATTCTACTCAACCTCTACATAGCTTTTACAGATCCTTGTCCTGTAAAACACTGACAGCTGAGTGGAGTGAGGCACTACCAGCAATGGGGCTGCCATGTATGTGCTCATGACAGAATAGAGAAATTGAACAGAGAGTGGAATATCATATGACGAATGAATGAAGATTTTACTTTAACTTCTTTTTTATCATCACTAGTGGCCTGACCCAATCTTTGTGTTATGTTTCCTGGAATGAAAGAAGTAGGAATTCATCTCTTGCTACTTCCAGTCACAACAGCTACAGTTGTGTTCTTTTGCCTCATTGAATAGAATTTTGTGTTCTGAAAGAAGTTGCCTTCTGCTTGATCATGTGAATGAACTAATGAGCATATCAGTTGAAGGAATGGAAGTACCAGACACATGAGAAGCCACCAAAGATGAACACACTGCATTCAATAAGTTCATTAACAGAGTTGTGTACAATTATAACAAGAAACCAAGAAGGATGTAGAGCTTCATAGAAGGCTTGAGTAGCCAACTGTAATTTGTGTGATGATTTTTAAAACATGAGTTAAATCTAATAAAATGGTCATGAAACATTTTTCAGTTTTTACTATGGTGCCATACAGCCCACCGTCACCCTCACAGTCTCACCCCCTCACAGCCTTGACCCCTCCCCTCCCTCAATTTAAATTCCCGGGGAAAACACTGTCCTGGGGGCATTCTGCACTGGTACAGAATTGATGTCCCCCACAGGTTTCTTTGCTTCCCAGCAGAAAAGTCACTTTGACAGGGAAGCCACAAGAGCAATCATGTGACCCTCCCTAGCAGTATGTTTCAGGTGCCCAGGCAGCTGGCAGAGAGGTAATCACTATGGGGCAGGAGGCAGGACTGGGGAAGACCCAGCTGGTGGCTCTTACGTGGCTGGGATGGGGAGGATGAGACTTTCTCTTCCCCTCAACAGCATCCAGGGCCACGTCAGACGCACCCCCTAGGTTTCTCTCTCAGCTGCAGGAAGCTCTGCAAACTCCCCCTTGCCACTTCCTGTGCCCATTGCTCTTCAGCTGCAGGGGGAGGGACTCCTGTGCAGGCAGTTGCTCCCCCATCTGCCCAACCCCCATGCATCCAGACCCCCTCATACCCAAACCCTCCTGCTTAGCCTCACCCCCCCCCCCGAACCCTCCCCCATGTTCCCCACTGCACTTGGACCACCCCGATTAGCCACATGAACCCAGATCCCCACCCCACTGAGCCCCAACCAGCTATCCCTGAATCCCCACCCCCAGCATCTGCATCCCTCACTAAGCCCCCCAGGCCCCTCTGCCAAGCTCTATCCCCCACCCACACAACCCCCGCCCCAGCCGCGGAGCCCCAACTACCTGCACCTGGACCCCAGCAGAGTCCCATTACTGTTGCACCCAGAACCCCCTCAACAAGCCCCTGTGCATCCAGATCCCCCCACTGAGCCGCCCACACCCTGATTGCCCCACACAACCCTCTCACCCCACACCTGGATCCCCCACATTAAGCCCTTCCATACTCTGAGCCTGCCTTGCTGAGCCTGCCAGCCCACATAGAAGGGCAAGCCATAGGGTGTTTCTGGGGCAGGCCAGGTCCTTGTGCTGTTTCAGGATTGGGTGCAGCCTCACCGCTGAATCTGTGTCCCAGGCGGGAGCTGCACAGTGATCTCACCTCTGTGCAGCCCAGGGGCCTATGCTCCCCAGTGCCATGCTGGAGCTTTCACATTTATTTGACAAATGAAATTCTGTGCACAATATTTTAAAATTCTGCAAATTTTAAGTTTTTTGGTGCAGAATGCCCTCAGGAATACTCTGTGTCCTTCCACCTCCACTGCCCTATAGTCCAGACACGTATAAACTTCCAGCACACTCCCTTCCTATAGACTATAACATCTTCAGAAAGTAGAGATCCCTTCCTGCATCAACCCTATTTAAATAAACTTTAGCCTCCTAAAAATAACCCCACATGGATATCCATAAACATTTCTGGTAAAAAGCAACCAAGTTCAAAGTGATTTTAATGAGGTCTAGCTCACACCCAAACAATTACACTTTTTTTCTTCAACAATTATACTTTAAAAACAAAAGCCTGCCGATGTTAGAAAGTCTGGAAATGAACATTTCATTTCCTGGGTGGAGGTAGAATGCACTGACACACTGGAAATTGTTAAGATGCAATCTAACTAAGTTTTTACTGACTGCACAGTAGACAGCACTGACAGCACTATTCAACCACAGATCTCAGAGGCAGTAATTTTCTCCATTTTTCATAGGGGGAAAACTGAACTGCAGAAAAGTTGTGAGACTAGCAAGTGGCACACTAGGACCCCAGACTGTTAGACTGTACAAATCCAGATGGACAGGACTTGCACAAAGTCAAATTTTGCCTCAGGATCTCCCTTCTTGTGGACTGGGAAGTTGAAGTGGGACTTTTGACCGTATTTTAGATTATACTTGTATGTATTTACATTTTTAATATGTGCACACTCAACACACACATTCTATCATTTAAAACAAAACCTAACCTGATTTTTAAGCATAAGTGCAGATTTTCAGGTCTCATAATTCACAGCTTTTTTTTTTTTAAATAATACAAGGAACAAACCACATAGCTAATTCATCCATATTTGGAAGTCAGCATCCAACACAGACACTCTAGTCTATAGAAATGCCAACAGGTATCACTGGAATCCTGACTTCCTGGGCATCAGATAAAGGAACACGGGAGGAGAAGCAAAACTGTGAGATGACCAGTATGCTGTGGACCACAAGCATGCCTTTGGCATCTATAAATTACCTACACCTTGATTCTTGGTACCAGGACAATTTCTACTTCTTTGATCAACTCGGAAGGGTTATGAATTTATCAGAGACTGGTAAGAATACAGTTTCTTTATTGTTTTATTTTAATTAAATTAAAAGGGTGAGGATAGGACAAGGAAAAACAGAATGCAAGCACAAAAACCTGAAAGGGAAAACACTTAAAAGGAGAGCGCAGTAAGGGAGAAAGGGAAAAAAAAAGCACCCACATCCCAATCTATATGGAAGGGGGAGCTCTACGGCCTGTTATACAGGAGGTTGGACTAGATGATAACTATGGTCCCCTTCTGTCCTTGGTACATATGAAGTCATTCTCAAACAGAGATGATTTTTGAATTCTATTTTCTATAGGAAATAGGGTGTGTAGAATGTAAATCACTCAAACACAGAATGCTTAATTATCAAACTTTAATAGATAAGACTAATTTTACAGAATAAAACAATAGGATAACCAGTCAAGGTTACGCTTAAAAAAATCCAGCAGTGCAAATCTAAGACTAAATATTTGTCATCTCCCCCTCCTCCAAAATAGGTAATAGATTATTTTAAAATACCATAAATATGGTACTTACATATTCCATTTTATAATAATTCTGCAGTGAAAACTTAAACATGGTCTATTTTTTTTAAACATACAGAACCAAAGAATGAATTGCCTAGAATACGGGTAAGACATAGTAAACTTCTTTGAGCCACACAAAGGAAATCTTTTGCTGGAAGTAAAATGACTTGCTACAGTGATCCTGGCCTCCCTCAAGTATAATAAAAGTGACCCTGACAAACATAATAAAGGAGCAACTCCTATCAGGCAGTGAAAGACTAGAGTATGAATCTCCAAATGAAACAGGTGCCTTGGGAAAGCACAGAGAGAGAGAGAGAGAGAAAGGAGGAGAAACAGTGAAAGGAGAATTTGAAAGCAGAACTTCTACCACTGAGTTGGCACACCAACCAACTGGATCACAGAGTACAGAGCATGTGATCTGAAGAGAACATGCCAGTGCCCTGATAGTTGCATCAGCAATTATTCTGAGGGAAAGCTGGAGTCCGGTAAAAGAGAAAAAAGAAGAAAACCCCACCAAAATATGGCACCTTTGATATAAATGGCATTGCAAATGAACTGTTTATCTTTGGCCCTTATCATATGAAATGGTGGATACAATGTGGAAACATCTACATAATTTATTGTGTTGTATGCATGTGCTACAAGTTAGAGTATTGCGTGTTATCAGTTTCTTAACTAATCCTTTCCCTGAACCACTTTTTCTTTTTCTCTTGTGACTGCCCAACTAACAACCACAAGAGCATCCTTATCCTAGCTTGTAATACATTATCCTTGAGATGTACTTACCAGTGCTAAGAAAAATGCATGATTTACTTTAAGGTTAAACTTACCATGGGAAACTTACAGGTATTAAAAATTCTTCATACAAAAATGACTGAGCATAAGAGTTGGTGCAGTTGATATTTGTGCCCAGCAAAAATTGAAAAACATTTATTGTACTGATTTGCAAATACTATCAGGAAGGTGTTTACACTTGGGATGCAGAGAGTTATGGAGTGAATAATTACATTCAAAACAAGCAGAGATAAATGAGAAATCCAGGCAAGGAAAGATCAAAAGTAATACAGTGAAGGGCTTGCTACTACATCGGTAACGGTAGCACCAGCTCCAGCACCATGAGGTGTTCGACTTCAGTGAGGCTCCTCACTTACATGAGTTGGTGCTAGTGTACTTCAAAGAAGTACTGGCACCTAGAATAGCTAAAATGGATACTTTGGCCAGCCAACATATGAAAAGCATCTAGGGTCTGTGTGCATGGAAATACTTTCCTCATTTCCACCAAAAATATCCTCACTTGCATTCCAAATACTTTCACTGCTTGCCAGTAACCATAACAGTGGGGCAAAGCACCTACACTACTACTTAAAAATGGGGTGCTACATCCCATTTAATTGGGAATTACATTCTTTTAGACTAGGGAACAGAACCGCCTATTAAAGGGTTTAATGTGAAAATAAGGAACTCAACTTCTGTATTGTTCATAAGCATAATTAAGAATTCTGGCAAACTCCCTATGGAAGGATTATATGAATGATCTTTAACAATCTTATTCAGCCAATTAAAAAAAATATATTTTATTAGTACTTTTACTTCTAACACTTATTTTGTAATAAATGAGTCTATTACTTAAGGATATATCAATGTACTCTTTACTCCATCAGTGCCCATGTGCTGCTTGGGCTCTTAGGACCAATGGATATCCTGGATCCAACAAGGAATTTCCCATGCTTACATAAGGAGAATTCAGTGTAAAGACACAGGGCTCTGGAACTTGGACTCAGCAGACTGCAGAACGTATGCTGAAGTTATTGTGTATTCCTAGGTTTTTATTAACAAAGTTAACTATGGCTATGTCAACACTAAAGACCTTACAGCGGCACTGTTGTACTGATACAGCTACGCTGCTGTAAGGTCTCCCGTGTAGCCATTCTATGCCAATGGAGAGAGCTCTCCTGCCGGCATAATTAAACCACCCCCAATGAGTGGTGGTAGCTATGTCAGTGGGATAGCATCTCCCACTGATATAGCGCTATGCACACCAGCACTTCTGTTGATACAACTTATGTCGGTCGGGGGTGAGTGTGTTTTTTCAGGCCCCTGACTGACGAAAGTTTTACCGACAAAACTGCTAGTGTAGACATAGCCTAAGTTACTTTTTTAGGTAATACCAGAAGACACAAAGCTTCATATCACTCCAAACAGAGTTGAGATACAGGCGAGTCTCATCTTACGCGCATTTAACATGTGCGAATTCAGCTTTGCGTGGTCAGCAAAAACCAAAAAAAACCAACAAAAAGAGAAAAACAACAATTTAAATACTGTACCTGTAGTGCGGGCGATTCCGCCCGCCATTACACTCAATGTAATTTTGACTATACATGATTTTTGCTTTACGCGCTGACAGCGGAACGTAACCCCAGCGTAAGATGAAACTCGCCTGTAACTTGAAGGGGCACTGTCAACTTTAAAATGAATATTTCAGGTTGAATTTAAGAATAAACTTTCATAAAACCCTAAACCAATAAACATAGCCAAAAAACATGAAAAAAGGTTAGACATCTCCCCGTGCTGTGTTGTAACCCAAACAACTGCCCTTAGAATCAAAGTAAAATTGGGTGAACAAAAATTAAACAGATTTCATGTTCTAAATAAAATGAAGGTAAAAAGGAAACAAGGTGCATAAACAGGAACAAGTACATTTGAATTTAATATTTTTCTTCATTTGTAATAATATAAAATGTTTGTAACACAAGTAAAGATCTAGAATTTTTTAACTGACAGTGTCCTTTTAAATATCAGTGATCTATTTTACCAGGCACAGGATGTAGAATCAATAAAGTCCTCAGGGAAGGAGCAACCAGGAACATTAAATGTTACACTGGATTCCGTGTCCTGGGTGCCCTTGCTCTCTTGGAAGTGGTGAGGTCGCGTGTGCACACTACCACAGAACTACAAGCACTGGTGGTAGAGTGCACTCAGCCACATTACTGAATGTGAACACCGAGTTCACTGGAGTGTTTAGAAGGTGTTGCAAAACAGGACAGAATGCAGTGGGGCCTTTCAAATGATGTCAATGAAAGCACAGGAAAGAGAACACAAGTGGGTTTATGGACAAGTTCAGGGATAAGTGAGGCAGTGAGTGGAAGCTGATAGTCGCTGAATCAGCAAGGCTGGGTGAGGGTGTACGTGAATGAGTATGAGGGGCAGAAAATGCTACATGTGTATCACTGCCTCTTGCTATGCACTGATGTAGAGTGCGGTACTGTCTGGTGTAGGTACAGCACATACACTTTCCTTCATATACTGCAGTTTTAGCCTTAATACTAAAATTGGACATTAGAAAATATAAAGCATGATATCTGCATTTAAGTTTTACATATCGCTCAAAGGTAATGGAACTGATAGCAACTCTATTACCAGAATTAATGTACAGTAACTCCTCACTTAAAGTCGTCCCGGTTAACATTGTTTCGTTGTTATGCTGCTGATCAATTAGGGAACATGCTTGTTTAAAGTTGTGCAATGCTCCCTTCTAATGTCCTTTGGCAGCCACTTGCAGGAAGAGCAGCCTGTTGCAGCTAGCTGGTGGGGGCTTGGAACCAGGGTGGACCAGCAGCCCTCCTACCAGCTCCCCACTTCCCTAAGTTCCCTGGGGTGCTGCAGCCACCCAGCAGGCTAGCAATTGCAGCTGTCCCCCCCCCCCAATGCCATGTGCTGCTCCTGCCCTCTGCCTTGGAGCTGCTCCCCAAGACTCCTGCTTGCTGTGCGGAGGGGGGGGGGAGGAAGAGGGGGGTTAATGTGAGGGTGTCCCCCTCCCCTCTGCTCCTTCATCCCACTTACCCCATCTTCCATAGAGCAGGGGGGACACACCAGGGCTCAGGACAGAGGGAGCTTGCAGCAGCTGGTCTCAGCAAGCTGATCTAATTAACAAGGGAGTGTACTTAAAAGGGAAATGCATCTCTCTCTCTCACACATACTCCCTCCATTCCTGCTGCCTTGTAGAGTGAGAGAGTTAACCCTTGAGGGCTTAGCCAACTGCTAGTTCATCATTTAACAGTAAGGGAAATATCCTACCCTCTGAGTCCTCTACCTCAACCAAGCTTCACAATCATCATCACTGTGTACCAGTATTAAATTGTTTAAAAGTGTGTGTGTGTGCGTGTGTGTGCATGTGTGTGTGTTGAAAAAAATTTCCCAGGAACCTAACCTCCCCATTTAAATTAATTCTTATGGGGAAATTGGATTTGCTTAACATCGTTTCGCTTAAAGTCGCATTTTTCAAGAACATAACTACAACGTTAAGTGCGGAGTTACTGTACTTGCTAAGAACTTTCAGAGGCTGTCCAAGGAAACTGACATTGTACTACTTCAAAACTATCCCTGTTACAATGTATATATTATATGGCAAGACACATTGGTACGGGTTTTCATATGAAAAGGAAGTATCTCAAGCTACAAGTGTAACAAGCATGTGACCAATTTATAAACAAGGGGAGTAGAACACCTTTAACACCGATTTATCTGCAAGGATGTTCAAATTGGAAAGACAAATCAGAACCAAAATTATGTTGCCACCAAGAGTCTACAGGAAGATAGAGAACCCTAATCCAAATTGACTTTCAATCACCATATTTTGGAGAAAAAAAGCCCTCACCATAACTGACCCCCTCCCCATCTATCTTTATAAAAATACTCATTCAGGAATTTGTATCTGCTGAGTTTCAACATGGTTATTTCAAATAAAATGAAATATAGACAAGGAATATGTTAAATTTAGCCTTTGCTAAAGAGGGATGTTTCCCTACCAATTTCACAACATTTTGAGCTACACGTGTCCAACAATACTAAGGAGTCTACAGTGTGTGTTTGTTTGTTTTAAAAAAAAAAATAGGAGATAAAAATCAGAACAGTGATCTGTTATATGTAGGTTAAACGGATAGCAGGACTGATTCAGCCTTGCTGTGCAATACAATCCGTTAAGGGTGTGAACCTTTCCAGGACTGAAAGGGTCCACTCAGAAAACCTGAGATAAATGGCACTTTAACTTTAACTGCTAAGTTGACAGGCAAAATGTCATGAGCCACAGATGAGGAACATTACTTCAGAAAGAACTCAGGTAAAGAACTAGAAAAATCTGTTGGAAACTTGAGGAAAGAAAAGCTGAAATGTAGCCTTACCATCTTTACCCTTTAAAGATAAAGGCCAGTGGTTGGGTGCAGGTACAAAACTTCATAAGACTCACTGAACTATATTACTAGGACTTTTCAAACCCAGATCACATAGGACTGACTATTCTACCCTACTTATGCAGTATCCAAATCAAGTGGCATCTTGGCCAGCTTATCCCAATAATTAATAGGAAGGTCTCTTTGGTTCACTTCCTTTAGCATCATCTTTGTTACAATTGCAGTGCACTGACTCCAGGAGTCCTTTGCAGAGTGCAGATTGAAAAATCAATACTAACTCAGCCAACTAGGTCAGTGTTAGGACTTTGCCGCAATATGACTTTGGACCCCAACATAAAAGGTAAAGAAGATGCTCCTAAAAACACAATCCCCCTGAAAGAGACACAGGGGCAGAGCTATGCAAGCAACAAAGAATGACTGAAATTGCATGAAATAGGATATAAACAGCACCAAGCCATCTTGGCTACGGAAAGTCTACAGTGGCATCTTCCTGCTCCCATTATGCAACATTGCAAGCATCATCCCAGAGCTGCTGGTATAAAAAACAGAGGAACTGGGCATCTTTGGGTTTAAAAAAAAAAAAAAAGTTAAAATGTTGCTACTAAAAGAAGTCAAACCTGAAATAAAAGGGCCAGCGTAATATGGCTTACTAAACCCCAATTTTGCATACTGTTTAAAAAAATTTTAAAAACTGTTTTCAAACTCTCAATCACAACCAAATAACTAAATTAAGTCTGTTTGTAACTGAAGAATTATGAAAATATTTGTCTTTTGTTCAAATCAAGTAAAAAATCCTCAACAATACATTGTAATATTTTCTTCTGAAAATTAAATTGGAAGATCTACTCTAAGCAGATTTAAGTGTATTACACACAATGTTTTATTAATTAAGATTTATTGATTTCCATTGTATTTACTTTAAATATGATTGAAGCTGACTGCAGAAAAGGGATGCTGAAATTTTTAAGTTAAAAGTAAACTAATGGTGAAAGAACATCACCTCTGGCTTCCGTCAATGCCTCGTTATATCGTATTTTATTAATAAAGTTCCAGGACTGTCACATCCAGGGATGTCGGAGGCCTCTCCCAGCAGTGTCCTTTGTTTTGTGCCAGTCTCCTGTGCCAGAGGTGAGCGTGCTTTCAAAAATACTGCCATTTGCCCAGTACTGTGTCTTTGATTGCATCAACATACTGAGTAGGTACCCAATAGACCCAGTAGTAAGATGCTTCTGTAGGGCCCAGTTGAAATGCCTGCAAAATTAAAAGGACAACAGGTAGCATTTACAGATTGGAAACAAACAGAACAAGTCGTGTCAGACAGACAATCTGGATGGCCAATTCATTTAATCTAATCTACTGTGACTACTGCCTCCTCCAAATGCCCCTACCTCATACTCAGAGCAGAATCTGTGGCACAACTCCTAGAAAAAAATCTAACCAGTTAACTCAGTGCACAGGGCTGAGAAGCCAACCAAGGGCTGAGGCAGATGGCGGCATTGTAGCAGTTGAAGTATTTTGTATTTAAATGTTAAATACCGTTATCTATTTATTATGACTGATGTAAATAGGAGAGAGAACTACGAAGTGGCAACAGTCTCTATCCTTGTGGTTTGAGCAATAGTTTATGCCCTAATCTGAAGAGGCTGCTCTTCCATCCGAGTGATCACAAATGGAACGCTTGGAAAAGGCATGGAACAGCTTCCTCTTGCAGATAATAATTTTTTGCTCAGGGCATTTTTCCCTTTCCTCCCTCAAAGAAAGAAGTGGAATTTCTGTCTAAAACTTATCTCAACATTACAAAGTTTAGTTACAGTGATATTCTTTAAAAGAAAGGCCTAAACTGGAAAAAAAGGAACTCTTGGACTTTAAAAAGCCCCATAGCAGAATTGACATTACCCTTGCCTGATATGTATCACTTTCCTAAACACATTACCAACCTTTCAGAGATTCATTACATTAAAATGGAGGGTGGGAAAATTCTTTACCTCCACTGAGGCAAGCAGAGAAGATGAATGCAACAGGAATTAATGCAGAACCAGATATGGGGAAATAATACCAGCAGTAACCTAAGAGCTAATCTCTTTTCTGACAAAGGAACATCACCACAAAGTGTTTATTTTGAGAAAATGATCAGATAGAAGTTCACTCTAGGATAGGGATCAGCAACCTTTGCCACACGGCCTGCCAGGGTAAGCACCCTGGCGGTCCGGGCCGGCTTGTTTACCTGCTGTGTCCGCAGGTTCGGCCGATCGGTTTGCCGCTCCAGGCCAATGGGGACTGTGGGAAGTGGTGCGGGCTGAGGGATGTGCTGTCCGGCCTGCCAGGGTGCTTACACCCTGGCGGGCCGCGTGCCAAAGGTTGCCAATCCCTGCTCTAGGACTACTAACTTTCTCCTACTGTAACTGTTAGTTAAGTTCTTACTGAGCTAAAGATTGTTCTGGCAGAATTTTTTAGTGGAAAGTATTGCTAAAGATGTGGAATTCTTACTGGCCTCAATGTTAGGGACACAAGTGTTGATACAAAGGAAGAAACTGAAAAGACAAATGTTAAATATAATAAAATCAGATAGCATTATGGCCATGTTTTCAGAAGAGTTCAACACCCAATCTGCACACAACAAGCTAAGCTCTTCTGAAAGTCTGTCCCCCAGTGTAATGATACACCATTTTAGGAAATGCTCCAAATTTGAACATTTCTGACAGAGGCTGTGCCCTCATTTCAAGCCATAGGATTTCAAATGGCTTTAAAGCTTGGGTAGAAATGGTTCAGTATCCCAAAGTCATGGCAAGCATTCAGCTCATATTGCTCAGAATATTTACCCTGCAATAGCAGACAATATTGAAGGGGAAGCCTTTTAGAAGCATTTAAAACCTTCAAGGCTGTCAGCCTTGGCCTTTTTCTAACTTAAACCTCCTGTTCAATGTATTAGCATCAAGTTATTAGTCCATTATTACTTAAGCAGAGGAATTACTTACCATCATGTGATAATCCTCATGTCCTTCAATAGGTTCACTCACCACATTTTTAATGGACCCCATGGGTATTTTTTCTGTTCTCTCTACATTAAAATGGATAAAAATAATGTTTGATATATCAGCAGTGCTTTGCTACAGTGCTTCGTATTGACTTCAGACACCATCTCTCACACTCCTGTTGGGGGAGGGACAGGGGGTAGCAGCATGCAAGCAATTCAGAGTAATCCCAGTCCCTGCCACCTAAACTTTGATGACTCATATTGTGCCAGGTAGCCCCTCTAAATACCAGACAACTTAATCTTCTTCAACCAACCAATATAGGACCCTGATCCTGCAAACACTTATGCATGTGCTTAGCTTTACTACTGTAAGCAGTCTCATTAAAATTGATAGGACTCACAACTGTAAAGTGAAGCACGTACATATATGTATGTGGGATCAGGATCTAAGTGTGTAAAACAATTAACTCTTTTCATCCTTCCAATTTCTGCAGAATTGAGCTATGGAAAAGTGTACAACTCTCCATCAAGATCTAGTCCTGTCTCCAGCACAAGACTGCATGTAGTGGTTATTATAAAGGTATTAAAATGATAGGAAGGGAAATATTAATAAGAGTATAGAAGGGAGAGAAAATACAAGAGATATTGAAAAAATGACTATGATAACATTAAAAAATAATGAATTAGGTAGTCAGCTGTGATCAAGAGGAATTACTAAAGGACAGGACTCACGATGGATTTCTTCCATTTCTTATCTATGACGCATGTCCTCACTTCTTCCTTTAGACTTTAAACTAAAATCTTTCCTCTTAATTCCTACTTCCATCACCCATGTCAGTCTGACACTCTAAGTTCCTCTTCTTGAGAACAGGACACAGATAAAAACAAGCTCTAATTATAGAAGATAAGCCAAGCAATGCACACCTTAAGTGAGGAACACCCTTTGAAGTGCCATGCAGAAAGCAGCAACTGCTCGGAAAAGATACATAAGGAAATGCAGCAGCAGAGGCATTTTGTTGTTACACCATAGAGAAGACAAAAATGTAAAAATGTAAACCAATAGTCTCCATTTTAATGCAATAATTACTCTGACCCTATGGCTGTCACAGACCAATTCCAATCAAATTGATGGGAGGATGATCATTTACTGAGCAAATTACTTGGCACTTATTCTGCATCCTCCAAACATTAACTGATTACTTCTCATAACATCTCTGAAATGGACAGGTCAATGAGGCATAGCCAGGGGAAGTTGTTTGCCCTAGGATCAAAAGGTGCTTTTGAAATATTAATCCTCAAAATCTGTAGCAGAGGGAAAGGTAAGTAATTATTCAAACACTAATTAGCCAATAGAACACACCTATCAACAATGAAACAGAGAGCAACTCTGACTTGACGGCACCAACACTCAGCCCATGCTGAAATAGGACTAGTTCTCCAACAATCATTTAGCCCAACAAAAATGAAGTCACCGTACTGGGTGTTGCCACAGGATTCATAGATTTTAAGTCCATAAGGGACCATAATGGTAATCTAGTCTGACCTCCTGGACATCACAGGCCCACAGAACCCAGCCAGCAATTTCTGCTAGGCTTTGGAAGAAGACCTGTGCTGCATGGGAGCTAAGGTTTGCAAATGTTTGCAAAGCTCAATATAAAAGTATTAATTATTATTATCTTGCAGCAGGAAATTGTTATCCAAGCTGACAGAACAGTCCAGCTAAGCTCTCCTACTCAGACAACAAGTCCCCCACATTCTTCTCCCCCATTTTTGCAGCATCATCCCGTTCTGGCCAAGGGGAGCAAGGCATGGGTTCTTTTAGTTATCTGGAAGCAAAGGGGTTATTTGAGAGTGATGTCCCCTGCACACTGTGCTATCTCCACAGCACTTTCAGCTCCTGCTGGCCTGTCTTCAAGATTATAAATTGAATTCCCTGCCATGGCACATGCTGTCATCTCTAAACTAGATTGCAATTGCACAGCCCTGAAACAAGTCACCCAACTCATTTCAGTTCCTAGAACAGATAATGAGAGCGGTGCCAGTATTCCTAGCAGTATTCCAGCTCTGAGAGAGACCCTCTGTGGCTTTAGATAAGTCACTGAGCCTCCCTGTACTGTGGGGTTTAAATTGCTTATGCAATGCTCTGAAGATAAGAAATGTTATGAATGCTAAGTATTATAATCCACAATTGAGAGTTATGGCTAAGAATAAGATTATGTCACAGAGGTCGTGGATCTCCCAGGCGCTGGCCCTGGAGCTCTGAGCTGCTCCGGGGTCCCCCGCCTCCCACAGCAATGAGCCCCCATGGGTGGTGGGTGCTGCCCACCTTGTCGGTGACTTTTACTAAAAATAACCATGACAAAATCTTAACCTTATTTATGGCATAGTAACACAAATAAACTCAAGCTTTCCAAGTACAAATATGTAAAATATTTTGTAATATTCAGCCTCCTGAAGAAAGCCTATCTGGGAAAGAAACAGTGAACATCTGATTTTGAATGATTCATATAAAAAGAGCAGGAGCTATTCCTTTAATAACATTTATTCTTTACTGAAACTGATCTTTATGATGGGACTGCCAACAATGGCATGTACCCGATCTGTGATTGCTAGCAGCAAATATCGCCAACAGACGGAGACGTGACGCTAGATGGGGATAGCTCCGAGTTACAACAGAGAATTCTTTCCTAGGTGTCTGGCTGGTGGGTCTTGCACACGTGCTCAGGGTCTAACTGATTCCTTCCTGACCCCAAATATGGCAATTTTTCCCCAGGTCAAATTGGCAGAGACCCTGGGGTTTTTTCTCCTTCCTCTGCAGCGTTTGAACAAGTGTAAATGGTAGATTCTCCATAACTTGAAGTCTTCAAATCATGATTTGAGGACTTTAGTAACTCAACCAGAAGTGATGCGTCTATTACAGCAGTGGGTGGGTGAGGTTCTGTGGCCTGCAATGTGCAGGAGGTCAGACTAGATGATCATGATGGTCTCTTCTGACCTTAAAGTCTAGTCTGTACATACACAACTAGTCAATACCTGGAGTAATAGTCTTAGTCACTTACCTTTAGTGCCTATCCACAGCTGATCTTGTTCTAGTTTAAAGGTCAGCCTCACTTTCCCCCCTGTTTTGTTGTACATGCCGGACAAGGGCACTGTTGGCAGGCGCTCCTAAAAATATGCAATACGAAAAGTGAAAATGCAAGACTTAAAATGCACAAGAAAAAGCTGTAGAGTACTAAGATAGCAGGGGGAACAAATCTGGAAAAAGTCTCAGAGAGCATGATCAATGGGCTGGTAGCGTATTTCCTGATCAGGACAGTGGCCCAAGTGGTTATTTAACTTACCTGAACACCCTTAACAGAAGGCATCACGTCTTCAGGTTTTCCTTTATCCAATACTTTTCTGTGTTGCTATAATGAAAAACAGACATTAGACTACTGAAATGTGACATAAAGCTTTTAATTTACTCCGGACCACTTCCTGAAATACCGTGCAATAGTTCTATGTAACTTTTTTTTTTTAAAATAGGGTAAAAGTCATTTATCATACAGAAACTGGTTAGTTTTAAAAGTTAACAGGCTTTTTTATGACTGTCTAAAGAAAAACTGTGAATCAAAACCTAAAGAAGATGCAAAAAAGGAAAAAGTCTTCTATTGTGTACAGAAGCCAGGCACCAGTTTAATATCACAGAGGAGTTATCCCTTAGCAAGACAATTGTAATAATCAGGTGTTATGTTCAATGACTTTCAGAAATACAATCCTTAGATTTAATAAAGTAACAGAGCAACAAAACCAGAATAAATTAGAGCACTAGTAATTATGAAAAACATGCTTGCAACTGACAAGTTTGCAGAGTACCTTTGAACAATGATGAAATTTACAGTAAATGTGAACTATGATAGATTATAAAAAGACAAAAGCATATTTCATAAAATAATTGCAGACCAACAGTGGACATTAACTTTTAATGGAATTTGTTGCTGATGAAAGATATGTGGCTGAAAACAACTAGAATTAAAAGCCCTTTACTCAGCTCTACCACAGATGCAGCATAGCCATGAGAGCATGCTTTCTTACACTGCAGCTGAACTTTCTTATGGCGGGGGGAACACTTTTAGATGTTAGAGGAGTTCAGTGTTCTCTGTGCTGATGAAGCTGCCAAAAAAGAGACCACTAGGTGCCAACTATGAAGGTGGTTTTGGAAACAGAGAAACTAGACTGCTAGGAATGGGACTAAGATCATTATGTTGTTTCACATTAGTGATTGAACAGCCACCAATTTTTGCTCACCTGACCTAAAAGAGGAGACTAAAAATGGAATATGAAGCTTGTCTCTTGTGAATCCTTGCTACTATCATTTGGCTTACTGAGTTGCTGAGCTCCATAAATCACCAGAGCAGCACTGACCTTGCGAATCCAGGGCTTCCACTGGACTAGATAGATACCAATATCACAGAATGTTCTGTTAGAACTCATCTATGCTGGCCCCTTCTTGTAATACTGGTTGTAAGTAAGAAATAGTCTACTTCAGAGTGGAATAGAACCCAAGGGTTAGAACATAATGTTACACAAGAACTGTAGGAGCCCAAATTTCCTTGTCCTATGCCAACAGTTATTGAGACATCACTTACCTTTTGTCTACAAAGTGGCTCTTTTTTATTTTCTTCAGATTTCACCTCTTGTTGAGCAGCTTCTTTGGGAGTATTTACTGCTAGCACATCATTGATAGTTGAACCAACAACCATTATTTTTGCACCATTTGTTACTTTGATTTCCCGTAATGTTTTCTCCTCTGGTAGAAGTCCCTTAAACATGACTTTCTGCATAGTGGGTGGAAGGCCTAAGAGGCAAGAATTAAAGAGCATTTTAAACCCCTATGCGTGTATTTGTGGTCAGAAGAGAAACAAACCTATATGGCAAGTAGTTATGTCTGCATGCTGCATACTCGACATTTTACCTGTGAGTGAGTGGATTTTCTCTTTCAGATCAGCCCCTGTGCTGTCAAGCGGGAACTTCACATCATATTTATTTTTGTTCCAAATGATTTTTAATTCTACTAGATCCTTCTCAGTCTCGGAATCGCCACCGTTGCTGACTGAAGCCTGTGAAATGGCTGAATCCTCTTGCAGCTGGTCCATTTCCAAGGCTTTTCCAGCAGCGGCGGAATTGCTTTCCCCAGTATCTCCACAGCTAAGCTGCAGTTTCTGAGCTTCTGTTTCCATACCAGGTTCATCAACTTCTAAGAAAACAAACAGACCCAGACAAGCCCAGAGGGAGGCACGTTGGGCGATTAACGCGCCTGAGGTCTCCCGCCGGCGGCTCCGCTCTCCCCCGTCCCCGTGCTCCTCAGGGCTAGAGACACTGGCACTAAGGCAGCCGCTTCGCTCTTCCGCCTCTGCTCCTGCTGCCTCCAGCCAGGAACCAGGGCCCAGGCCCTCGCGGGAGGGACGCGCCACCCCCAGGTGCCCGTGAGACTCGGACACCCCCTCCCACGGCGGGGGGCAGCTGCCAGGGCTCCCCCCGCTGCCGGGTCTCGGCACCCCGCTGCCCGGGCTGCGCCTTCCCTCCCGGGCCTCTATCCTCCCATGGCAGCCTCGGGGGCAGCCCTCCGACCCCGGCACCAGGCCCCGTCCCCCCACGGTCCTTGCCCCGGCTGCCACCAGCTCTCACCATCAGGGGAGGCAGAGGCGGCGGCCATGATGATTGTGTACAATCCGCCCGCGGGGGGTGCTGGGAAACGCCGGGCGCTGGGATTGGTTCCTACTGGCCCCCGTACGCCGCCCCCGCTCGCCCAGGATTGGCCCCTACTGGTCCCCGTACCCCGCCTCTACCACCAGAGGCGGCTAAGCTCGAGCCCTCCCGCAGCGCTCGCTGCTTCGGAGCCCAGTCCCGCCACGTCCTGTCGCCAGGCTGGGCCCGCTCCCCTCGGCCCCGGCGCGCGGGCAGGAAGTGGGCCCAGGGCACCCCGCGCCCCGAAACGTGCCGGGCGCCTGACAGGCCCCGCGCCAAACAGCAGCTGCCGCCCTGGGGAGCGGCACGGGAGGGCTCGGGCCACACGCAGCCCGGCCCGGCGTTACCCCCCGGCTCTGGCCGTTCCTGAGAGGCCGGGGGCGCAGGCCCCCGCGCGCCACCGGCCCTGCCCGGAGCAGGCTGGCTCCGCGCTCTCTGGGCATGGCTCGCGGCGGGGCCCGTGGAGAGGTGACGTTGACACCTCGCCGGGAAAGCGCGCGCTGCGAAGCAACGTAGCCCGTGTGCACGTGGGGAAACACCCGTGCGCTATTGGCGCGGAGGGTAAAAGGTGCCACTTCTCCAGCCTGACCCCCGCGGCCCCTGAGAGGACCGGAGTTATGCGGGGCGCGGGGCTATGACTGGCCAGTGCGGAGTGACTTGTCACTCGCCCCCCCCTTTAGACACGGCGAAGGGCCCGACAACAGTGCCTGGACCGGAGGAGTAAGATCGAGGGGACCTGCGCCTTTAAGGGACGCCCCGCCCTATGCGGTGGGGGCGCCGCTGATTGGCTGGCTGTGCCAACCCGGATGCAATTCTCCCCACCCACGTGTGTGCTGAGCTCCATGCGGGCTGTGGCGGAACGGGCTCTTCTATGGCGCCTGCGCTGCGGGGAGTCGGGCCCCTCCTGCGGGTTGCTCCTCGCTGGCTGTCCCCGCGGGGCGCTGGCGTGTCGTCTCAGGCGGGGGATGTGCCCCGCGGAGCTGGGGTGAGGGTGCGGTTCGCGCCCAGCCCCACAGGTAAAGGACCCCAGTCCCAGCACAGGGCGGCGGTAGCAGCTGGGCTTAGAGTTCCTTGTCCTTGCCTCCGTCTGGAGTTGCCCATACTGGGATAGCACATTACTGGCCGGGGTTCTGCCCTACTGGAAGGGACACTCGCGGGGCGGGGGGTGGGGGTGGGTAATTTGAACGAGAATTGTAAATGTCTCCTTGAAACACCCATTGAGACTTTCAAAAAGTGCCTGAAAACTCAACCAAAACTACCGAAATGTAGCTCATATTCGAGAGGATAAACTTGATGCGAGTTAAAAATGAGCCTCATTTGTCGTGATTCAGGAGTGGGGATGTAAATAGAATGGTGAAACTCGTTTGGAATCTAAATATTAACTTAAACTATAAAAATCACTCATCTAGTACAGAGCCAGAAATAATTTTTTTTAAATTAAAAGTTGATGTTTAATAACCCTTCCCCATCAATAATATTTTCTGCTCTTTTCCGAACCCACCTGCTGTTGGCATTTGCACTTTTGGAGAAACGTTCAATTTAAAAGTTTTCAAAGTACTTTATAAACAATTAGATAAGCTTCACAATGCCTCTGTGAGAGAGATCTCTATTATATCATTCTTCTCCTGAGTTTAAAGGCCCAGGGTCACACGCAAAGGCTTTGTATGCACACTGAAGTTGCATCAGTTGAGCTAGAATTAAATGTCTTAAATCGATTTAGTTAAACCAATGTTTACAGCTGGGTTGTGTCAATATAGTTTTAAGCTGATTCCTTCTCAATTTAAGTTGCAATACATCTAAGCAACAGAAAACCGATTTAAGAGTATCCACACAGAGACTTGTAGTGGTTTAAGTAAATAGATATATTTAAAAAAATTAAACTGATACAAGTTTTGTATCTAAACAAGGCCTGTGCCTGTGGCAGGTCTGAGAATGGAATTCCAACCACCAGCTGCCACTTCTATGTCACAGGAATAGGTGCCTTAAAAATAATTAAGGACACAATCTGACAAACTGTTCTATCTGTATGAGCCCTTCAGCCTGTACAGAGCCCCATGGACTTCAGTGTGTCAGTGCTGAGTGGTTTGTAATAACAGAGCCTAAGATGGCTAGTTCTGCATGCTAAGTACTAGCACTCTCTCCCAGTGAAAATATACTGGTCTATTTTTAGTCCTTTTTGTTTTCAGGTTCTCTTTTGTAGCTTGCTACAAGGGTTTGTTTAATGTGGGTTGCAGGGGAAACCCTCTGAACTGAAACTGAACATTCATAAAAACACTTCTGTGATACCTGACGTTTACATCCTTTCATCTGTGAAGGCTCCCAAAACATTTAAATACCTTTTAAAAAATGTACGTTTTACACCAAACTGTGACATTGTCTCTTCTCTGTCTTATCACACTTTGCAATTAGTTGCAGTAGGGATCAGTTAAACTGCATATGGGTATGTTGTATGCTGAGTCAGGAGAAGATCTTGCAGTGTTCTGCCCCAGCGATACACGTCTCCCAAATAAATAAGGTAGAGGGCAATTTCCTTCCTCTGTAGCTAGAAGCACTGACTAATGGCCTCAGCTAGAGGATGGGATCATTACAAACTGGCCAATGTTTGGGCAGAGTTGGCAGTCCGTGCAGACTCTTGTGATCACATAGCCCACCCTGCCTTTAGTATGCCATTGCTTTTGACCCTGAGTTTGCATATTTTCTCTTTGAAGACTTGTCTGTAGTAGGAAATTGAACAGCTGCTGATAATTTTCCATATGAGATCCCCATAACCAGTACTGGGACTTGTGTAAGTGCTAGTGCAGATCACACAAAACTCTTCAGTGTTTCAGAGAGGAAGACAGAAGCTAGTTATGCCTTCGGAAAGAGTTTTGAGACTGGCTTTCTTCAGTGGACACTGTCGTTTAAACCATATTCAGCACCAGCTCAGGGAAGCCATTTCTGAAAACCAGTCATCAGTGCTTCAGCTTCCTAGTGTAGACAGAGCTTTAATGGCCTGCATAGCCATTTGTTGTTTCACTGTGCTGTTCAGGTGCAAGAATGTGTTAAATGCCCTCATAAACAATAGTTTACAGCTCCTGTTGAAAAACCTCTGTGTCGATTGTATTTAATTTGGCCTGACTTGCTCTGTTTTTGCTCTGATAACCCAGGCTTTCTGCACTTGGGTGGCCTTCGTACTGCTTTGTACAATTACATTTTTGCCAGAAAACACCAAGGGGCTTTTATCTTGAGACTGGAAGATACGGATCAAAGTCGCGTGGTGGCTGGGGCTGCGGAAGGAATAGAAGATATGCTGGATTGGGCAGGTAACTTCCAAGTCTACGCACTTCACTTCTTAACTACTGAAACAATCTACACCATGAAGAGTTTTACTATTAAAAAGAACCTCACTAAAATTCAAAATCCTGTCAGCACTGTCCCTTGCTATTCAATATATTGATCTAGTGGTTATCATAAAGGGCTAGGAGCCAGAAGGGTCCTATTGTAGTAAGACTTTAGCTAATGATTAGGTGAGTGTCCTTTGGTTATCCTGTGCAGAAGGACCCATGCATGTTTACCTGGAAAAAGATGCATCCCTACCAAAGAGGTGTGTGGGAGGTTGGTGAAAAGGCCAGGAGTTGGAACTAAGAGAACTCAGCATGAGTTAAAAAAAATTGTGTGTGTGTGTAATTTGCAAAAAAGGGTTCTGTGACATGTCTTATAAGATTCAGAGGTGGCCGTTCATCTGTGTACACACCAGTCCCCGGGCTGCATCCTTTGCCTCTTTTTGTGCTTGGATGAGTTTTAAAGATACTACATTGATGGTGAGCGTTTGAGAAGATGGTGTTACTGTAAATTCTGTTTAGCATGTTTATATTTAAAGATAGAATTCCAAGTACTCTGGTAATCAAATAACTTTACAGTAGAGAAAATAATGGGTTCTAAAATCTCAGCTGTATTTCTGTGAAGATAGTGTAACTTACCAGAGGAAGGTGTGTGCATGTGCCCATACTTACGTACCGCCACACTCGGCTACTTGAAATGTATTAGACCTGTTCAAGTATTTGCCAGTTTGTGATGGTCTCACCTGCCAGTGGCTGGAAACCTGAAGAGACTATAAACCAGGGGTGGCCAGACTTACTGACCCTCTGAGCCGAATCTGACAGTCTTCAGAAGTTCAAGAGTAGGTCTGCCGGGGCTTGGGGCTTCTTCCGTGCAGGAGGCACCTGCTGGGTCTAAGGCCCTCAGCCCCACTCCTGCTGAAGCCCTGAGCCCCAGCAGGTGTGCCTTGCAGGACTGGATTCCCCGAGGCCCCCCTCCCCATTGGGCAGAAGCCCCTACTCCACCATCTTCCTGCAAGACAGAGGTCCCAAGCTCTCTCCTCACCCAAGTCTAGTAGGTGGAGAATGGGGTGGGACTGTGATCCGCACTTTAACTGTAAAAGAGCCACATGTGGCTTGCGAGCCACAGTTTGGCCACCCCTGCTATAAATGCTAACACTATTGATGACTATGGAAGATTCCGCTATAGTTCACCAAGTAGAGTCCCATGCTGCGTGTGAGCAGTGTGCTCTGTGGACACACTCCAAAGTAAAACTCTTGCCTTCTGATCCCTGTTGAATGCTCTGTCATCAAATTTGACCTTGGATTGAGAGCTTGTTAAATCCCATAACTCTGGCATTCCAGGTATCCCACCTGATGAAAGCCCTCACAAGGGAGGCCCGGTCGGGCCCTACCAGCAGTCTCATAGACTTGAGCTGTATAAGAAAGCCAGCGAGGTTCTTCTGGAGAATGGCGCTGCCTACCGCTGCTTTTGCACCCCTCAGCGCCTGGAACTGCTGAAGAAGGATGCGCTACGGAATCGGCAGACACCACGGTAGGGGGCTTCCTGTGGAGTGCGTGCATGCAAAACCAGTTAAGAAGTCTCTGGCGTTGGACTCTGAGACACCAGCTGCCCAAATACAGGGGCACTGAAGGCATTAACAGCTCAGAATAATTAGAGCTCTTACTTATCACTTTGACTTTAGCTCCAAATGTATCTTGTTGTTGAAGAGAAAGTCCCAGTCTCTAGCCTAAATGACCATGTTTAACATTTATATAGCACATACTGTCTCTAAAGAGCATTATGCACATTAACTGGCCAAGCTTCTCAATCTCCCATCCTCCCAGTGAGGCGTGTAAGTAGATAAACGTTATCCCTACCTCACAGAACGAGGGGCTGAGGCATAGAGGTAAGGTGACCCAGCCCCAAGTGAATTGTTGCCAGAGCTGAGATTGGAACTCAGGATCCAGACTAGAATAGAAAAAAATGACCTTTTGCCAGTGGTACTGACCCAAGACCATTGCTCGCCTGTCCCAAAAGGTACGACAACAGGTGCCGACACTTGAGCTCAGAGCGAGTGGCTGAGAAGTTGGCGCAGGGCTCTGACTACGTGGTCCGCTTCCGGCTGAAGGAAGGTGTGGAGCCATTTCATGATCTGGTCTATGGATGGAGCAAGCATGAAGTAGCTACCGTGGAAGGTGATCCGGTAATCTTAAAAGGGGATGGCTTCCCCACATACCACCTGGCAAATGTGGTGGATGACCATCACATGGGAATTAGCCACGTTCTGCGTGGAACTGAGTGGCTTACTTCAACATCCAAGCACCTTCTTATCTACAGAGCGTTTGGCTGGGACCCTCCTCGGTTTGGCCACCTTCCGTTACTCTTGAACAAAGATGGCAGTAAACTGTCCAAAAGGCAGGGAGACATTTTTCTAGAACATTTTGTTCAAGATGGCTGCTTGCCACAAGCTCTACTGGACATCATCACCAACTGCGGCTCTGGATTTGCAGGTACTGGGGAGAGGCCCGACACACTGGGAGCTGCCCCTAGATCTGGCTTCTTGACACGTTTGCTGCTTGTGGAAAGATTTGGTGTATTAATGTTTCAGCACTGTCTGAGCTCTCTTCGAAGGGGGTCAAAAAGGTCTCTACAGCCAAAATGCTGCCAGCTCCTCTAAAGTCCCCACAAGAGTGACGAGGGTCAGGATACCTCTGGGGAGCTGTTTAAAATTGAGTCCAGTTCCTAGTGGGCAACGGCCACCCAGTGACAATCTCAGCAGAGAGGGAATGGATTATGGAGATTAACCCTCTCCCTCCCCCCATCTGGGAAGTGGCCCTCCAGAGCGTGGGTGGGGTGGAGTGGGGAAAATTTGCCCTCCTGCTGCCCATGCTAGAGGATTTCAGTCCCCAAGACTGTCTGTTCAGCACCAGCGTCACTGTAAAATGAAAAGAGCTGGAGGTGGGGTGCAGGGGAGCAGCAGCTCCTCTGGGGACCGTTAAGGACACTTCCGCTCTCTGATTAGTATTTAAAACACGACATTAAAGATTTCCCCCTGCCTGTTTAACCTGAAAGTCCATGGGAAGCTGGGCCAGTCACTCCCCTTCGGACTCTGGTTTTGCAGGAGTCTCAAACAGTCTCATGTCTCAGCAAGACAGCACTTCCTGCATGTGGCTCAGGAACCCCACTGCGAATTAACCCCTTCCCAGGGGATGAAACTTTCTCCCTCTGAACACTTTTGCTGATGGGCTGAGCAACGTGAAGATGATTTCTCTTTAAGAACTGAATCAGAATGGCAAAAGCCAGAGGGGAAAGTCCCAGGTTCCAATCAGCCATAGGGCTCTCCAGGCGGTCTGGTGGGTAGGAGATGCAGTATTGTTCTATGAAGCTTCGCAGTAATGCTCTGAATCAGTGTTTCCCCCCCAACCTTTGTAACAATTCAGTGCTGCTGTGACATGGCCTGGGTACCCTGCACTGGCGCTGCTGGGCCGACTGCTGCATGGGCAGGTGTTAGAGATACAGGGGAAATTATTTGTTAGGTAATGGCACTTCTACTCAAATGCTTCATTCAATGTCACCCGTTTAAAACAGCCAGAACTCCCTGGGCACTGCCTATAGCTGAGACTTGGTAGAAAAGTTGGCGGAGTCTGTTCTCAGGACGAGACTGGTATTGCACAAAGTCTTGCCATGGGGGCTCTGCCTTTCTTTTAAGAAGGTCCCCTGCTCTGTGTTGGCACTGAGCAGGTGTGGAGGGACCCTCCAGTGTCACTGTTTCCCTGCTACGATGAACAGCAGTGATACTAGCTCTCCATGGGAGTGAATGCATGATGCCATTGTTGGGTTATTTTGCAGGGAATCAGATGGGCAGGACGCTGGAGGAGCTGATCCTGGAGTTTGACGTGGGCAGAATTACCACCCACTCAGCCTTGCTGGATCTTGACAAACTCCCAGAATTCAACAGGTATGACAGTTGGGTGTAGCACCTTATTCATCACCAACCAACTCTAAAAATTGCCCCTCGTGTACTTGGCTTCACCTGATGACGCAGTCCACCTGGTCCCCTGGCCTGCTGTCCCATTCATGATTTCTTCTCTGTATTCTCCACTGTTGGGGTTCCTCTCTCCCTTGAGCGCCCCTCCATCTACTGAAAAGCAAATAGTTTTCCAGCAGCTCCATATAAGTGTCCTGCCCTCTGCACACAATGGAAGGTTCAGCGCAATTGCTCCCTTCCTCTTTCACCTGATGGAGCAAGGCCCTGAAATCCACCATTCTGCGAATGGAAACCAAATGAGGGGAATTGACCCAACTACCTAATCACACTAGCATTCATGTGCCAGGAATTTGGATACTATGGTGGTGGTCATGGTAGGAAAGCCTAGCTAGATGGGCCATGTTGCAAGGAGAATACAAGGACTTAAGTCTGGGTGAGAAATTACTTTTTAAAAATTATCATTATTAATGGTGTACCCCTGTGAAGTGCCCACTTTCTCCCAGAGCCATGTATTGAGGACTATTGAATATTTACACTCACTGTAATGTGGATTTTTCTAAATGATTCTGTGGGTTTATTTTGTAAACACTGTATAATGACGTTCATTAGTCTGAGTGTAAGCCAAAGAGGTCTGTAGTCATTGGGATGGTTCTGTCTTCTGTGCAGGATTCACCTGGTCCAGCAGATTGGAGATGAGAGGCTACGACGAAAGCTGGTGATGGAGCTGCAGATGCAGGTGGAGCAGGTCTACGGCGATCGGCTTGTGGACAGAGAGGTTCTAGAGAAGAATTATGTGGAGCGAGTCCTCCTACTGAGAAAAGTATGACAAGCAGTAAAGCTGTAGTGCCCTTTGGGAGAGGAGTAGAGAGTTGGGAGGGCAGAAGCTCTACAGGTAACCCAGCTGGGTTCTGGGCAGTTCTAGAACTTGAGCTTTAAAGCTCCAAGGCCTCGCAAACAGTGAGAGGTCCTATTCTGTCAGTTCCAGACACCTGCATCCCTGCTTAATGCCAGAATATGGAGCTGTGGAGTCAGTCCAGGTTGCAGGTATGACACTCCAAGCATCTCCACTATATTTTCAGACCTGCATGTCTATGCAGAATGACCTTGCTGGGTAGTGAGCAGCCATTTGTATCACCAAACCCACCATCACAGATGGTGGTCTCAGCAGAGAGTCCAAGGACTGAATGGGCCTTCTCTTGCCCCAGGAGGTTGGTTATCTCCAGGGCGCGTTGGCTGGCTGTTGGAGAAGCTTGTCTACCTTCTGCCTGTTCTGGGGCTAAATGGGGAGAGCATGTTTCCAGCGATGTCACGTGTGGTACTTTGTGGTTAAATCAAGGGGGTTCCTTAATTCAGAGCCCTCATCTTAAAGGAGGTGGCAAAGCAAGGGCTGAGGTGGGAGAAGAGGAGATGATGGCCCTGCCTAATGTTACATGAGCAAGGCCACATGGTTTCCTACACTCCAGCCCCATGAGATCACTGCGGGTTTGGGGGTCACTGCACATCTTGCTCTAGAAAGGCAGGAAATACCGTGGCTCTTGAAAATGTGGTTTCACTATGGCAGCAAATACTAAATTACTCATGTGACTTCCTGCTTCTGCCCTCAGTGAGTCAATGTGGGGGGAGCCATTTGTAGAGTCCTGCTCTGACTCAGCCTGCTTGCTCTACCGCTGGCCTCCTACAGAGGCTCATTGGCCCTGACTCATTGTTGCCCAGCACTTACATTGTCATTTACGCCAGTGGAAAGTGGGTGTAAAATGCTACCCAAGCCAAGTGTCAGCATTCCGCCCTCTGAACTGGTGAGAGTGCAGAGCAGTGGTGAATGACCCCTTTGCCACCCTGACATCTAGCTGGAAATAGACTTCATCTTTTCTCTCCCTCAGCTGCCTTGACAGCCCTTCTTTCCATCCCGCAGGGTCACATAAGCCGCCTGAAGAACTTGGTGGCGCCTGAATATTCTTACTTATGGGTCAGGCCCTCAGTGTCCCGAGAGCAGCTGCAAACCATTTCAGCAGAAGTAGATGAGATAGGAAAGCTAGTCATAGGGTAAGTTTTTCAGATCTCTCGCATCATTTTATAATCCCTTGCCTATCTGAGCTACTGTTTTTCTGGTGCTCCTGAGGCAGTGCTTAGTCTCCTAAAAGCAATAGTTTGCTGGTATGCAAAAGGGTCATTTGGGGCAGCTCCTACTGTCAGTGGGAATTCCCCACCTCCATGTGTCACTAGACTGAGAGGGCATCTTCTCTCCCAAAGGCTGATGGAAGAGCAGACTGCTGCTCTGACTACAGAAGGGTTAAATGAAGACCTGAGAGGCCTGCAGGAGCAGATGAGAAGGACTGAGTACAGCAGCATGATGAAACTCCTCCGCTTGGCCCTCAGTGGACAGCAGGTAAAAACCATTTGATGTTGAGACCTTAGCATCCAGTAATAACAGCCTGCTCTCTGGTCACAAGACATAGGCTTTTCAGTGCTAAATCTTTTGTGTGTTTTTCTCAGTTACTGTAATAAGTGAATGTGCTAATGTGAAAAATGCTCCTTGGCAGAGAGGGATGCTAAGAAAGGCAAGAGGTACCAAGCCATCCCCCTAGAGTTGCAAACCTGTGATTGGAAAGGTAGCTGGCTTTTTTGTAAGGGGCGTTGTCAGCTTTTGGGTTCTTGTGTGTGTCATAGTTCATAATATAACCAACAATAAATTCCTCCTTTAGTCCAAAATGAATAAAAACCAGGGCGAGTTCTCTCGTGGCATAAATCCTGAGTTTGATGGCGCTACCCCAGCAGAGAAGTTGGCCTGATGTTGGGGACTTTTCTTCCCAGGCGACAGAACCAGAGTCTTATATTAGAAATTTCAGGATATTTTAATCGCAGGTGACTGACAACTCATCAATCAGTCATCTCCAGTATAGAGTGATACATACTTGTACCCACTGGATGCTACCAAGGGAAAAACATAAAAAACTCCAACTTCTGAGAGCCTTGTGATGAGCGCAGTGTGGGAATGTGAGTAGAACAACAGAGTGCTGGCTTTCACTTGTGCAGTGTCTTTTGTGTGTGTTTTCAGCACGGACCAAGCGTTGCTGAGATGATGGTTTCCTTGGGACCTAGAGAAGTGTGTGAACGGATAAAGAAGGCACTCTCCAACTAGCAAGAAGCTTCCTAGAGGGAATGGCTCCAGCAGACAGCACTCCCCTTCAGATACTCCGAGCCCCATGTGTTCTTCAGTACCCCGGCCTAAATTCAGTGGTCACAGTATTTCAGAGGAACTGGGCCTTATACTGTGCTGAATTTGTGAGAGTGCCATCAGCACACTTGCAGATCTGTGTGTCTTCATGAGGCATAACCTAGTTTATATAAGGGGTGCAACTGAATTCAGATTCAAACCTGCTTCATTGTCTTCATCTCATGGGACCAGGTTGGCATTCAGATTGGGATATGGAGTCCTTCATCTTAACTGTATGTTCAAGTCTAGCTTGGCAGTGACTGAAAGTGGTTACTTCTGATGGCTATTTGATTTCCCATAAGCCACCAGCATGGTGATCTCATTTTGGAGCTATGTCCACATGACCCAGAAACCATCACAGCTGATGCTAATTAGCCCCCAGTTGGCAATATGAGCAGAGAGATCACATGTAAATGGGCAATGTAGATTTGATCCCCTTAGCCATACAAAATGTCCTTCCAAGTCTGGCTTGATGCATGTTGGTGGGGACTGTTGTGTGAAAGAAATGTACACATTCCACTGTCTCTGTTCTGTGGGTGACTCGAGGACTTTTCTTTCTAGCACTGTAACCTGCTTTTTTCATGAATACTTAATTCTACTTTTTAAAAAAGTCCCCGATGTTTTTGTTTTTGAACTGGACCCAGGAAAAGATAACGAACAGCAGTTTCTGTGCTAGAATATCACAGTGCATGTTATCATTTCCAGTTAGCAATTTGATTTTTAAAGCCCCTTTTTTGGACAAATGCACTTTCATTCTGACATGAAATTGGGACACAGGATCCTTTCCTTGCAGGTAATCTTACCTGCTTCCCCACAACCACCCCTCCCCCCATTAACATGGCAGAGAAATCAGGCACATTTGTACAGCTGTATCTAAATGTGAAGTGAGTGTGTAACTCTTTTGTATAATAAAAATCTGTAAATGTTTTACTGTGGCCTTCTCTCAACAGTTGGAGTGCATTTGAGGTGGGGAAGTGTCCAGGTTTTTCAAGAACTGTACATTGGCCCTGCTTGGTTTTACATGTAGTAAGTTCTCTATAAACCATGGGATAGGTTGGGAATTGAGCGATCCGAGTGAGAATGCATATTGTGTTGTGTAAGAGACTATACAAAAATACTGCTTGAAGTCCTGATTTGAAATTTGACCTGCAAAATGTTTAAATGTGAATATGATACTGGATGATGAGGCCAGAAGGCTCTGGGGATTCTTGTTAATCAGGTGTTTTCAGAAGTGTGGGTAGTAGCTTTCTCCCTGGAAGTATTGGATTATCATGGATAGGTGCTTTCTAGGGAATATCAAGCTACTGTGTGCCTCCCCCCCCCCCCCAGTGTCCAAGTGTTGCATTTTAAACATATGCGAGTTTACTTGTGGATAACGTAAATGCGACAAATTGAATGTAGTGACATGCAAAGTCTGGAACTAGGTTGGGTGTATCCCACAGATTTAACACTTGCTCCTTAGAGAACAGATGGCCACTCAAACATGTTCCAAAAATAAGCTCAGATCTGAGCTGTATGTTCCATGTTAAGCCTTGGGAGAAGCGCACTTTTAGTCTGTCAGGAAAGGGGGCTCATGGAGTCGAGATGGTTGGGAAATGTTCCACATTCAAAGCGTGGGGCTCTCCGGTGGGGAAGGTGCACCGTGTGTGCTGTCATTGACAGATGTTTTACTTGTGGTTTGCAGATCATTAGATTGGGGGGTGTTGCAAATTTGCTTATGCCCTCCCTGCTGTAATGGCAAGGTGGCGGAAGTGCAGACCTTAGCTCATGTGCGGCTGGAGCCTTTGGCCAGGGCCGGCTTTATGACCTGTGGGGCCTGATTAGAATACTTGGTGGCGGGGCGTCTGCTCCAGGTTTTCCGTGGCACCAAAGGACCCCCCGCCGCTGAAATGCCGCCGAAGACCCCCCAGAGCGGAGCCCCTGCTGCCGAAGACCCCTGGAGCAGGCCCCCTTTAGGCACGGGCGTGGGGCTCTCTTCGGCACAGGGCCCGATTCCGGGGAATCGGCTTAAAGCCGGCCCTGCCGGTGGAGAGTGCAGCTCCCAGCAGATGCTGGCCAGGGGAGGACCGGTGGACCGAGATAAAGCCCTGCAGTGGGGGTGTTGCCAGCCCAGAGGGCCCGAGGACAGCAACAGTGGGGTTCGTTGCCCGGTGTGCGTCGCACTAATTAACACACCAGGGTGGAAAACCAAACCAAGTTTATCTGAGCTCAAAAAAGGTGCCAGGGAGAAAAAACATTCTCAAATCCTGCACACCCGCGCGCAGGCGGGGTCCCAGCATTTATACCTTAAGTTGTTTGTGTAAGCCTTTTGTTTTGTTTTCCCCCTCACCCCTTCCTTCCCAACAGCAGTTACACCTAACACTATAATGTAGCTTGTTAGAACTGTTCTCATTTGCATATTTATCTATGGCCTTCACAGTACAGACGCATGCAGATTTTCCTCCCCTTTCTCCCCCTCCTCCCTGCCGCTTTTTGCTGTTTCGAACTGCCCTGCAGCTGCAAGCTGAGACAGCTGACAGTTGCACATTTTGCTTTTAGGCTGCTAACATTTAGGTTGGTTGAAGTTCACAAGATGGAGTTGCTTTGGCTCTCTCAGGCCCAAAGTCACAACTTTGGTTTACTTAGGCCTAGTGCCACCAACAGGGGCCTGTACTTAGCAGACGGCATCTGTGTGCCAAAGATGAGGGGCGAGGGCGTCTCTGCCATGCTGCACAAGGCGCTCGCTGGGGCAAGGTGCAGGGCCGGCTCCCTGCGGAACCCACCTCGCGGCTGCCGGTCCCGGTCCCTGCCCTGGGACCCCTGACAGCCCCTTGCCTGGCCGCCCCCCGAGGCGTCTGCCCGCTGTGTCAACGGGCTCGGGCCGCGCCCCGAGGGGGCTGCGTGTGGGGGCGGGGACCTGTCACCCCCCCACCTCGGCTCGGGCGGGAGCTCAGCGCTGCGGGGGCGGGGCCGGGGCTCTCGGAGGTCCGGCCCGGCCCGTCGGGCACCGCCTCCTGCGCCGCGGCTGCGTCAGCGGGGGCCGGGAACGGGCCGGGGCCGGGGCCGGGCGAGTCTCCATGGCTGAGGCGGGCCTGGGGGCGCTGGAGCGCTGGCTCCGTGAGTAGCGGGCGGGGCGCCCCGGGCCGGACCGAGGGACCGGGCGCCCCGGGGAGTGGGTGGGTCGGACAGAGGGACTGGGTGCCCCGGGGAGTGGGGGGGGGGTGTCCAGACAGAGGGACTGGCTGCCCCGGGGAGTGGGGGGGTGTCCGGACAGAGGGACTGGCTGCCCCGGGGAGTGGGTGGGTCGGACAGACGGACTGGCTGCCCCGGGGAGTGGGTGGGTCGGACAGAGGGACTGGGTGCCCCGGGGAGTGGGGGGGTGTCCGGACAGAGGGACTGGGTGCCCCGGGGAGTGGGGGTGTGTGTCTCCGGACAGAGGGACTGGGTGACCCGGGGAGTGGGCGGGTCGGACAGATGGACTGGGTGCCCGGGGAGTGGGGTGTCCGG
Source organism: Mauremys reevesii (assembly GCF_016161935.1). Taxonomy (NCBI): domain Eukaryota; kingdom Metazoa; phylum Chordata; order Testudines; family Geoemydidae; genus Mauremys; species Mauremys reevesii. The sequence continues at coordinate 83,554,459 of NC_052632.1, forward strand.
ACAGAGGGACTGGGTGCCCCGGGAGTGGGGTGTCCGGACAGAGGGACTGGGTGCCCCGGGAGTGGCGGTGTCGGACAGAGGACTGGGTGCCCGGGGTGGGGGGTCGGACAGAGGGACCGGGTGCCCCGGGGAGTGGATGGGTTGGACAGACGGACTGGCTGCCCCGGGGAGTGGGCGGGTCGGACAGACGGACTGGGTGCCTACAGAATTGGTTGCCCACCTGGTTTTCCGTTGTCCCCCACATCCCTTGCTGCTGGCCAGGAGTGGGAGGCCTGGGCAAAATGGGCTTGGCAAAGGGGGTTCACGGTCGCTGCCCTGCAGCGGGTAGAGCTCCAAGTGCGTCTCACCAAGAAGGGGCTGGGCAGAGCCTCCTCCTGAGGAGCAGGCGCTGACAGTCACTCACTGACTCCTGGGTAAACCCCTTTGGCTTCACTGGAGTTATGGTGGGATGAAGTTAGCCTAGTTCATCTCCATAGCAGGAGACACATAGCAGCGTTCTCTCTTGTGTGTCGTTCTGGGAGAGCAGGTACGGTCTCAGCGCTTGTCTACGTTACCGCTTACGTCGATGTAACTTACGTCGCACAGGGTGTGAAAAAAACACCCCCTGAGCAACACAAGTTACAGTGACCTAAGTGCTGTCCACACCAGCGTTACGTTGCTGGGAGACGCTCTCCACTGACAAGGTTCCGCCTCTCATGGAGGTGGAGTAATTACACCGATGGGGAGAGCGCTTTCCTGTCAGCACAGAGCGTCTTCACCAGACGCTACACCGATGGTAGTGTAGACTAGCCCTCAGCTAGGCGCCGAGTGCAGCGCTCCCTGGAAGGGTCACTGCTTCCAAACAGCAAATAACTACTCAGGCAGAGACCATCTGAGCAGGCTGCCCTGAGCAGAATGAGGAAGTAGCTCCTCGTCTTGTGTTTTTGGTTCATGGTGACCAGGGAACAGCTCAGTAATGGGAAGAGACTTCTCAGACCTGCCCTCAACTTTCTACCTAGGGCCAGGAATTAAATACTAGGACCCCGGGGGAAATAGTAAGCTAATGATGTATCAATTTGGGGCTTTTGGATAGCTTAGAATGAGGTGCAAACTGCTGCACAGCCCACGTCACAGCAGACAGTCAAACAGCAGCTACAGCTGAGTATTTGATTTTAAAATTCCATTAGTTGTCTGTGGGGCTAGTTTTCAAAGCTGTCCTAAGTTTTCCTGTAACACCAATCACAGACCTTGGAGGTGAAAGGTCGGCATTTTAAACCACTGCTAGAGTGAGACCTGTGGGTGTAGGTTTTGTTCAAGCAACTACTAATCAAAGTGTAGTCACAGTGGTGTTACCCAAAGGCTGTGCTATTCTGCATGTATTGCCTGTCTCACTTACTAAGTTTCAAGTTGTAAAATGCAGCCTTGTGCTAAGGCACTTAGCAAGGCCACTCTGCAAATACCTGGCTCCCTGGGCAGCTGCTGTAACGAAGGGGCAATGTGTGTTTGCTTGGTCATCTTAAGCCATTTCGTTTTCACACACATCCCCCAGAAACCTGAGTCACCCAGGAGCCCTGCAAAGTGTAGCGATTGCGAGGAGACGTAACAAATGAAAAGGTCTCACAATTGGTTGTTTATATATGGAGACATACCTATCTCATTGAGCTGGAAGGGACCCTGAAAGGTCATCGAGTCCAGCCCCCTGCCTTCACTAGCAGGACCAAGTACTGATTTTTGCTCCAGATCCCTAAGTGGCCCCCTCAAGGAGTGAACTCACAACCCTGGGTTTAGCAGCCCAATGCTCAAACCAAGTTTATGTAGGCTGAGCTGTATGCCGGGCTTGGCCCCAGAGGGTGGTCTGACCAGGGCTGGCTCCAGGCACCAGCGCAGAAAGCAGGTGCTTGGGGCGGCCAGTGGAGGGGGGTGTCCGGCTCTTCGGTGGCAATTCGGCGGTGGGTCCCTCTCGGAGGGAAGGACCTGCCACCGAATTGCCGCTGAAGAATGACGCGGCGGAGGTAGAGCTGCTGCCGAAGTGCCGCCAATCGCAGCTTTTTATTTATTTATTTATTTATTTATTTTTAAAATTATTTTTACCGCTTGGGGCGGCCAAAACCCTGGAGCTGGCCCTGGGTCTGACCGGAGTGGGGGCAACGGGCCTGCCTGGTGGAGGGATGCAAGAGGCTTTCCGCAGCCTGCTGTCCGCTAGAATCAGGCTCATGGAATACCTGTGTTTTGCTGCAGGCAGAGGAGGCTGGAGCCTTAGCCCTAAACCTAACCCTGAGGTCACGGCTTCACGCCTGGATCCGGAGGAAATCAGAGCAGTTTGCTGAGTGGAAATCAGGCTTTTCCGGTTTTCAGATTTTCACCCGAATTTATAGGGTTTTGCCCATTGATACTTGAGTATTCTCTGAAATGTTTTCAGTCATTTGATGCGGTTTTCAAAAGTTGCCGCATTACAGACAGAGAAGGGCCATCGAGCTGAGTGTACAGTCTGGTATTTCTGGGACAAATGCAGAGGATGGCATCATGATTCGCCAGAGAATGTTCCTCAGCCTAGAGATCTGTCCTGTCTTTGGTTCACATCTGTTGCACTGAATTTTGGAAATTTAATTAAAGCAAAACTTCATCTCCCAGAAATTGTGGGGCAGCTGGAATCCAGCTGTTGTCACATTCCCCTAAACAATGGGACCAAATTGATCACTGGTGTAAGTAGGTGTGAACCAGTTGACATCCGTGGGGTGGCACCCACTCACACCAGGGGGAAATCAGGCAAAGAGAGAAAGGAGAACAGTCTGAATGAACTTGGAAGGTGCCTAGACTGCCCTAAAGGCACATAGCTGTACATAATGTAACTGTCCATAGATGGGCCCTAGGTTGGGGGCAGAAGCCTGTCCAACACCTCTGGAAGTTTAATAGCCCCCACTTCTTCCTGCCAAGGGTAACATCACGACTTTAACACCTGCCTCATAGTTAATGTGTTAGTCTCAGTGATGCTGTACTCTTAACACTGGGAGTCCGGCCCTGTATTAATCAGCAGCTCTGCCTGTTTGATAACAGTCCTGGAGCAGCTGGTGCAATGCAGTGGGAGTGAGTATGGAGCCTGGAGGAATTGCAGTGGGGAAGAATATATTTGGAACTGTCTCATCAGTCAGTCACTTGTATACATTTCACGCTGAGATGATCTTTTTGTCTCTTCCCTGTAAGATAAAGCCACGGACCCAAGCATCCCTGAAGAAAACTGGGAATGTATCCAGCGGTTCTGTGACCAAGTGAACGCAGACCCAGAAGGGTAAGCTGGACAGAAGGGCTCTTTGTATTCTCTCTGCACTGTGCGTCTGAACTCAGAGGGGGAAGGATAATCTGTAAACTGCAGTTTTGTAAAACCTTAGGAGGAATGGCAGGGAGTGGCTAATTACTGTGACTCCTGGAGATGCCTGTGCAAGAAGTGGGTAGATAAAGAGTGGCCAGATTATTGTGACATTGTGGTAACATGGCAGATCTAGAGGAAAGGACTTTTCATTTAGCATGAGACTGCACCTTCTCCCCTTCACAGTCTCAGAGGTGGTCAGATCCCACTTGTTGTTCAGAATCTCTGTGCTATGGGTGGGATGCTGATTTCTTCTGGGCTGTGTTGCAGAGAAGACCTGAGCATCTGTAGCCATTGATGTGGCTTTAGCTGCTGTTCTCTGGGAGGTGAGGTCTCCACCAGGGCTTTCCCCACCCCTGCAGCTCACGGGATTGTCTCCGATATATGCAGCAAAGCATACGCGCTGATTAAATGAAAGGGCTGATAAAGGTCCCCGAGGTAGCATTTCTGTTGAGCAGATGCACATAATTTCTGTCTATAGACCTTGCACTTGTTGCCTAATGAACATTCCTGCTGTGGGAGACTTTGAGACAAAGGGCCAGCCGTGATGAACAGCAAAGTGGAGCACTTCTGCTAAATGCTGAGTGACCCAGTTGATGTGATGCTTCTGCAAAGAGTACACGGCCCTCTCCCTCCCCCTTTTTCCATTCTAGGGGACAGCTCTTAAAGCAGCTGTAATCAGCACTTGTGGGTCACTTCTGGCTTCCTCGCCTGCATTAATCTCTTCCTTACTTCTTGTGTGTATAACCCCAGCATTGTGCCAGGGGAGGGTTGCTGTGATGTGGTGTATCTGAACGTGGTAACTGCCTTTCTCTTTGCAGGAAAAGTAGCAGTGTTTGCTTTTCTTGAAACTTCCTGCCTGATCTGACTTGCTGCTTCTTCTCCCTAGCCCATCCATTGCACCCAGGCTGCTGGCACATAAGATACAGTCGCCTCAGGAGATGGAAGCTCTTCATGCCTTAACAGTGAGTGCTTTCATCAGCACACAGACATGGGCTGGGATAAGCTGGAAATGTACTTCTTGTGGTAGATTTTTGTATCTGCCTCTTTTAAAAAAAATTAGTGTCTCTCCCTTTTAACCCTTCACTGTGTTCAGATTTGTAACCCTGTTCCTGTCACTCGTCATGGTCACCAGTATTTCTTGTACATTCACAGCCGTAAGATTTCCATCATCCCAGTGATTCCATATGTCTCAATAATCCCCTTCATATCAAATATAATTTCCCAAATTACTATCTGATCTGTCCCAGCTCCTCCCACCCCTCGTTCCTGATTTACAGCACCCCTAGCTATTCCACTCCTGGGCACCTCTTGAGCGGAGTTTTCTGGTTCTGCCAGAATGTCTTTTGCTTTTCTCATGTGAACAAATGTCTGATAGGGACTAGACTGAGGCCCCGCCCTCCTTTCCTACTGGTGGCCAAGCGCAGATATGGAGGCTGGCTCCTGGAAGGTAGAAGCCATCACACATCAGCTCCCTTTGTCACTCAGTCCCTGAAGCTTACAGCCTGAATGTTGTGTGTGGTGATTATGACAGGAAACGTCTTAGCCATTGTCAATGTCTGTATTTATACCTATGAAGCGCTGCCAGTTTGCTCTTGCTCATTCATTTTAAACAGGTGAAAATGAATGATGGATTTGGGTAAAAATGACACGTGTTGCCTAATTGGCAGTTTCACCTAAGGGACTATGCTGTATCTGTGTCTGTGCTGCTAACAGGTTCTTAGATCTTTGTCTTGATGGAAGAGGTTTTAAAATTGCCTGGTAAATTTGTTTTATGTCTCATGCTCTCACACCCCCCCCCCAGGTGCTGGAGACATGTGTGAATAACTGTGGTGAAAGGTTTCACAACGAAGTGGCGAAATTCAGATTTCTGAATGAACTGATAAAAGTGCTGTCCCCGAAGGTATGTGCCCAGCCACCCCGGTCTAGCAGGCAAAGTGCACTTTTAATCTCAGATGAGAAAATGTGAACTTCATACCAATTCCACATAGGCACTGAGTGTGCCTGTTCTGCTGTGCTTCCCTGGGACAATGAATGGCAGGGGACAGGGTCTGAATTTCCCACCACCAAGGATAATAATTGAAACATCTCTTTTGAATTCAAAGGGGGAGGGGAGATGGGTACAGAGTTGGGGTGAAATCTAAAAGCATTGAACAAGTTGGCAGGTGTCACGAGAAGGCCAGTGTGAGGAAGGTGCTTGGTGTGCCAGGGCCCAGGTCCCGTCTTAGTAACTGTTGGTAAATACAGTAAGTTTTATTCCTGGTTGTCTGTTCCCCCTCCTTTTTACGCTCTGAACTCCACTGCAATGTGTCAGTGACCCTAGAAGAGCCATTGTCATTCCCCAGCTTGCCCTTCGCCAGGCTGGACCCTTCGTCCTGCCCACTAAGAGGGAGGCAGTGGGAGGAGTGGCTCACAGGCCATGTTTTGGCCTTGTATCATAGGCTCTTCTCCTGCCTTCTGCTCTCTCTTCAAATTCCAGCCTTTGGAACTGTTCTTAGGCTTTTGTCTTCAGTGCCTACACACAGCACAAGCCCATGAGAGCCCCACGGGTCCCTCTCCCTGGGAACATCCCAAAAGCCCAGATAGGGAACTGGGAACTCCCAGTAGGCACCTGGAGACTCTGCCCTGACCTGCTTCAAGTGGGAGATTGTGGGGACCTAATTTGAGTTCTGCAGTGTGCTATCTCTGCTGCTCATCTCACTTTCTGGGGTGTGCGCTACACCCTGCTCCCTTCAGCTTCCTGGGTATCGTCGCCACGTCTCCTGGGAAAAGTAACTGCTAGGAATAGGAATTTTAGCTTGAAATGCTAAAGAAGCTCAGTGTGCAGAGAGAATAAGCTCTCCAGTGCACTGATGCCTCCTGTAATAGTGGGAAATGGAGAGCAATTTACATCATTTACTGTGCATGATCATCACCTCAGTTCTCTCAGTTCTTTGGATCAACTAGTAAAACTGGGACCTTTTTCTCAGTCTGGTAATATAATAATTACAGGGACAATGTCAGGTTAAATATCATGGGCTTGGTTTGCTCTGCATTACCCCAACTCTGTGGCAGAGGACGACCTCCATTGGTTTCATGGGAATGTTTAAATCTAATGAAGCTGTTTTCATTGTAGTTAAAAACCAAAAAGGTTAAAGCAAATGCATATGTTGAGTTTGGATTTAGGAAAACCTGGTTTTAGTGGTGCTGCATCAGTTCAGAGCTGGGGTAAAGTCATGAAGAATCAAGCCTCGTATTTTAAACACCAGGTATCTGTCTCTGGGTTCATAGTAATGTCTGAGATTATTAAAACTAAAAGAATTTTAAAACTCACATTTACCTTTCACCATTCTTCCTGGTTGGTTTTGCGTTTTATTCAACAAGGTGTTTAGATACTATGGTGATCGGGACCGACAAGTGTCTAGAAAGCTATAACTTTGGCACTGGAAACATACTGTGCAGTTTCACTTTTGTTTATGGTCAGTTTTCAGTTTGTTACGCTCTGGCTCTGGCCCAGGCCAGTTCTGCTCTGGCTAGGTTAGAATGCTGAAGGGGGATGTTTAAATCCAAGCAGGAAACTATTTTCAGTGTAATTAAAAACAAATGAAAAAGAATACTTTATATCGATCCTGGATTTGATAAAACCTGACAAAAGCAGCACTGAATGTGCCATCATTTTTGCAGTGATAGATTATTTATATAAAATTCTACACATTTAATAATATAGCACTGTAATTGTATGTGGAATTGTATCTTCTGTAAGGTGTACAGTTGACAGCACTCTGAATAATGCATTGAGAATCCATTTTCACCCCAGTCTTTCAGCATGAACGTTCTGGGCAGTATCCCTGACTCCTGTCTGACAGTAACTTGCTGGTTGTAATCACTTACTTTTTTGTTTTCAGTATCTTGGAACCTGGTCTACAGAAAAGGTCAAATCGAGAGTTATAGAAATAATGTTCAGTTGGACGGTTTGGTTTCCTCAGGAAGTTAAAATCCGGGACGCTTATCAGATGCTGAAGAAACAAGGTTTAGTTCGGTTATTTCAGTTTCCTTTTTTCGCATCAAAGTCATGTGGATTCAAACCATGAATAGCTGAGTAATTGTTTTAAAGCTCATCCCATGTGATTTGACTTTTCCATAAATGATTATTTGTACAAGATGAAGGTTTAAGGGACAGATTTACAAAGAGATTTAGGCACTTAAAGATGCCAATAAACAACTAGTGGGATCAATAAAAGCACGTCAGGAAGTTAAATCCTGTTAGGTGCCTACCTGCAAACTTAGAATAATAATAATAAATCCCTAGCTCTTACATAGCGACTTTTCATAAGTCGATCTTAAAGCACCTCAAAGTCTTTTAATGTATTTATCTTCACAGCACTCCTGGGAGGCAGTGCAGGGCTGTTATGCCCATTGTACAGATGGGAAACTGAGGCACGGAGAGGTTAAATGACTTGCCCAAGGGCACACAGGAAGTCTGTGGCAGAGCAGGAAATCTAAGTGAAGTTCTTGTCTCCCAAATATTAGGCTAGTGCCATATCCATGCTCATCCTTCCTCCATAGCTGAATACCATCCTAAATAAATATCTTCCTAAAGACCATTGTGCCTACACAGGTCTGTAAATCTGGCCCCGTCTCCTGCTACAAGAAACTTCTGCTTTAGTTGTAAATATTTGGCTACCGGTTGGCCCTGTGCTCTGACAACAAACATCTTTTGTACGCTTGACAGGCACATTAAAATGCTGTCCTGTTGTGAAGCTGTTTGTGTGGTTGTGTCATGTGCTAGATACCCTTGCTCTCTTTCAGTGAACTACAACGCTGTCAGAGGAAAGCTTGTATATTAATGAGATGAGGAGGGTATGGAAATGCCCAGGGATTGGGGTGGCTGGAATCGGAGAACCCACAACTGTTAGCTGTATGGTAGGGCTAGAGAGAAGTAGGTTAGTATAGAACCTGCTGCAAGACTAGGTAGGGGTAAAGTAAGTGCTGCCTTATTAGATGGGTGGGAAGCATAGGGCAGACAAGGTGTCTGTCCACAGAGCTGCAGTGGGGAGACCAGAGGAACTGCACCCAGGGCCAGCCCTGAGAATAAGAATAACCCAGATTTGCCAGTGGCAACCAAAGCCTCTTTCAGATGGGAATGTGAGCAGCCGGAAGCTTGGGATTGTCTGTCCCAGTGCAGGGCTGGCACTGATGGATATAGTAGCTGCCCAGGGGCCAGGGCTAGTGTTTGATGGGGAGGGTTTAGATTTGTTGGGAAGCCTGCACTAGGCAGGACCTGGAGGTATCAGATTGGGTGGCCTGCAGAGGTCAGGTGGACAGTAAATAGGTCAGTTGGCTGGACAGCACAGATCTTCACAAAACCAGTCAGCAGCCTTGTGTGTGATTGGCTGCAATGTCTCCTGCACGCAGCAGTGGATTCAGCTGTGGTAAGATGAGGCCCTGAAACATAAGCCCATGTATCAGAGGCCCGGTATGAGGCCTAAGGCCTGAACTAAAGTAATGGTCAAGACTTTGCTAACATAAAGCAAAGTGAAGCTGTGAGCCAGAGGCAGGCCCTGCTCACAGATGCTGGCAAGAAGGCTGATGTTACAAATATACACATACCTAACAGGTACTAAGCACTAGTAATATAAACGTGCCAGAATGGTACCAGAACATTGTCAGGGGCACATATTCGTAGTATGTCCTGTAGAGTAGAGTCTAGAGAGAACTATTTCTGTGCTTCGTTTGACAATAAACCTGGCCGGGTGCCTTCATACCTTATCGGAGTCTGTGGACTTTCGGGGGGTCTCTCGGGGTCTGCCGTGCCAGCGATCTGCAGAGCCGGGGCAGCACACAGAGGAAACTCACGCACGCAGCCGACTGTTATCAACATTAAACAGAGCAGAGCACCACACTGGTGACGTCTGACGACATCAGCCTGTCACGCATGTGTCTAGGAGGGAGTGAAGGAGAATTTCACAGAAACTCTGAGGCTGCCTCTGCTGTGTGTTCATGTTAGTGAGCTGCCTGTGTTTTATGGCTCTGGGCTCTGGCAGATGACCCTGCAGGGCTAAGCAGGCTCAGAAAGGATTTCTGACCTGCCTAACTCTGAACTAATGGAGAACAGAGCCCTTTCTGGGAGATGGTGCCACAGATTCCCCTCTAGGGAAACCATCAAGCTTTTATTTCTCATTCCCCCATCTTCCTGTCCTGAACACCTCCCCGACCCTTTCCCTTGATCTCAGACAGCCGGGTGAGTCGTGTATTTCTTCTCTTAGCATGTACCTGCTTTTGGGGTACATGCTAAGCCCACTGGTTGCTTCTTCCCCTCATTCCTTAAAATCGTGTTGGGGCACTGAGTTGCCAGCAGACGTGGTAAAGGTCAGCAGGGTCCGGTACCTGGCTGAACACTGTGCAAAGCTGCATGGGGGCTGGTAGAATCTCTCTCTCCCTCTCTCTATTCATTTCAGGAGTCATAAAACAAGACCCCAAACTCCTAGAAGACAAAATTTTACCACCTCCTTCTCCGAGACCGAAGAATTCTATTTTTGATGTTGATGAAGAGAAATCCAAGGTAACTCTCAGGTTTTCAAATCTGTGTCCTCCTCTGGCTACGTTGTATTGTCAGGAAAGTGCGTGTGGTCGTATTTTGGGCCTTTACAGTTCCAGGGAGATGATCTCCTTAGAATAATGCTAATACTTAGCCTTTGTGCAGCATGAAATGTGCTATCTAATAAATAACCCTATCACCCCCTAGTCAGACAGGTGAGTATCATTATCTCTGTTTGGAGACGAGGAAACAGGCACCGAGAATTATGTAACTTGCCCTATGCCCCAGAGAGAGTCTGTGTCAGAACCAGTATTCATTTTTCTAAACATCTGACTTGTATTTGTCACCTGTTTTCCTTACGCACTGTTGACTATAGTTTCCTTCTGTCCTCTTGCTGACGTGTGCAGGCAGCAATACAAGCTCAGTGAGGCTGGCAGCCTGTGAGGCAGCAGTGTGACCCTGACCAGATTGTGAGACTTGAGTCCACATGTCTGTAGGCCTATATCCCAGCTATGGCAGTAGGGCCCTGGACACCTCTGCATTTATTTGGTGAGTGGCTGCATTCTGGTGCCTGGGGCTGTTGCTCACACTGTCTGTCTTCTGATGGTCTCCACTCAACAGCTCTTAGCAAGACTTCTAAAGAGCAACCACCCTGAGGACCTGCAGGCAGCCAACAGGCTGATCAAGAGCATGATTAAAGAGGTAGGCACCATGAGAAGCTCACAGGTCCCTATGTCAAAGAAGCTGCTGCTGGCAGGTGTGGGGAGAGGCGGGAGCGGAGGGGAGGCAGTTTCACAGTCTGGTTTTACAGTGACCCTCTGAAGCACTGTGTGCGTGTAATGTCTGCCTCTGCTCACAATTTCCATTTAGACTTGAAATTAGACAAAGGTTTCTAACCATTAGAGGAGTGAAGTTCTGGAACAGCCTTCCAAGGGGAGTAGTGGGGGCAAAAGACATATCTGGCTTCAAGACTAAGCTTGATAAGTTTATGGAGGGGATAGTATGATGGGATAGCCTAATTTTGGCAATTAACTTGGCAACTGATCTTTGATTATTAGCAGGTAAGTATGCCCAGTGGTCTGTGATGGGATGTTAGATGGGGTGGGATCTGAGTTACTACAGAGAATTCTTTCCTGGGTGCTGGCTGGTGAGTCTTACCCACATGCTCAGGGTTTAACTGATCGCCATATTTGGGGTCGGGAAGGAATTTTCCTCCAGGGCGGATTGGCAGAGGCCCTGGAGGTTTTTTGCCTTCCTCTGCAGCATGGGGCATGGGTCACTTGCTGGAGGATTCTCTGCAGCTTGAGGTCTTCAAACCACAATTAGAGGACTTCAATAACTCAGACATAGGTTAGGGGTTTGTTACAGGAGTGGGTGGGTGAGATTCTGTGGCCTACATTGTGCAGGAGGTCAGACTAGATGATCATAATGGTCCCTTCTCACCTTAAAGTCTATGAGTCTATGAGGCAGAGTTTGGCTCGACTTGCCGTTGGCAGCTCACGGGTTTGCCTGGTCAGAAAACAACTTGTTTAGCTATAACAGAGAGGAGAGTTTGAAGACTGTGCAGCACAAGCTGGTGCAGTTGGGATGAAATTCACCCCATGCAGAGGACCAGAACAAGCCCATGAGTTCTGGGGAGTCTGGCTCAACCCTTGGCAGTTCAGGGAGGCGCAAGCTTTGTGCTGCACTCTGATGGGGTGAATTTCACCCACAGCGTCTAGCATGGAGGTGTGTTGTGTGTCCTTTCTAGCATGGTTCTCTGTTTTATGGAATACAGGTAGAAATTACTGGCCAGGCAATGGGATAGTGAGGAAGTCCAAGCTATCGGCGTAATGTGTGATGAAGTCATTGGCTTAATCAGAGATTTCATCCCCTTTGCCCTGTGTTTTATTTTGTCTCAAAGGAACAAGAAAAATCTGCCAAAGTGTCCAAAAGACTGAATGCAATTGATGAGGTTCACAGCAGCGTTAAGCTTCTGGGTGAAATGCTGACCAGCTACAAGAGGCAGGAGTTATCCACATCTGACCTACAGATTCTGCAGGTGAATGATTCCTCCTACCTGGAGGCTCATTGATTTGGTATCACTGGTGGTGTCTAGCAGTGATGGGATGTGAGAACCGGGGGCAGAGCTGCCTGTTAATCTGTACTTGTGAGTGTTGTGACTGGCAGGGGGTAGATCCCCCTCCCTCGGGGTGGGGTAAATCCCAGGGAATTCCCTTCAGGCCAGGTGTGGTTAGCCAAATACTACAAGACCTGACTGGATGTGCTGAAAGCTGGAGATGGCTGTGAGCTCCCCAGCTCCTGCTGTTGTCTCTGCAGTCTCCCTCTCTCGGCCCATTGGCCACATCGATTTCACTTCTGAGTGTAAATAGTTCTAAGTTAAAGAAACATCTGATCCAGCTCATGGCCCCCAAGTATCCACCAGCACCGCAAACATATTCCAAAAGCAAAACGCCTTGGGGGTTGAATTTACTGTAAGTGGAAAGATCTCCTCCCTTGGCTGAGAGCAACCCAATGAGACGTTGTGTTGGGCTGGTGGGTGGTGGGGCACTTTCAGACTGCAGTGAGGGCTGTGCTCAGAGTGGAAATGCTGGGCATGGTGCTGCTGTTGGGAGGAGAGTTACAAATTGCACATTTGCTTCCTTTGGTGAGTGCCAGTTTTAGTGGCCATGATGCTTTTACTATATGTTGAATTCAAAGATAAATCCACAAACTCCTGGATTCTCTCTCTTTTAAGTTGGACAACATTGCACAGTGGAATCTGTCCTGCAAGACCCATCTGTGTGTGTAAAAGGGGTGAGGCTAGTTGGGAGGTCGGATGGGAAATTTCCTATGTCAGTCTCTGCACCTGGGACTTACTGCTAAGGTTGCAAGTCTTCCATGGAAGTCATGGATTTCATGACTTTCCGGGACCTCCGGGACTTCTGCAGTGGCTGGTGCAGCTGATCCCAGGACCGCCTGAGCAGCTGGGGTGGTTCCGGAGCCAGCCGCACCAGTCACTGCTTGGGCGGCCCCAGGCAGCTGGTCCCGGAGGTGCAGCGGTGAAGCCCTCCTTTTCCTCCCAGCAGCCACTCCCCGCCAGCAGCAGTAGCGTCCATGGGAGTGGACCCTCTGACCCAGCACCTAAGATTTAGCTAGGGGTGTTTTTAGTAAAAGCCATAGACAGGTCACAGGCCATGAATTTTTGGTTACTGCCCGTGACTTGTCCGTGACTTTTACTAAAAATACCCGTGACTAAATCGTAGCCTTACTTATTGCACATTTGAATGGGGCAGTAAGTAGCTGAACTATCTTCTCTGGCGTTGACAAAGCCACCGTCTGAAACTGAGCAGAAAGCTTGGGTGCATTTTACTAGGGCTGCCTGCAAGCTAACTTCCTTTCCTCTGTGGGTTTTGAAGTGTGCCTCTGTGGCCCCAGAGACTGGGCCGGGGTTCTGAGGACCTGAGATCTGACAAACAAATAGCCTGACTCTTGTTCTCTTCTCCAGAGCCTGTTTGAACGCTGTGAGAAGCTCAGGGCACTGCTCTTCCGCCTTGCCAGCGAGACTACTGACGATGATGAGGCTTTGGGTAGGTAACAAAATATGCTGCTGCTGTTCTTTCCTCACCTCCTTCACTCCCCATCCTACTGTCTGAACTCTGGGTATTAGTGCAAACAGGGTCTGTGTGGCTCTCCTGACGTTACTGACCTGGCCTACCCATTCCTAACCAGCAGCATCCCTGCTGTTCTACTTCAGAGCCCCCCAGCTTTGGAAATGCACCTCCTTCCTTACCTGCCACACCAGCCCCTGCTGTTCAGCCCCCTGAGCACGGGAGCAAACATATCAAAGGCTGCGATTTTGGTGAAGTGTAAACCATCCCCCCAGCAAATAGATCAAGATCCCCAAACTCCCTGTGCTTCTGAGGACAGGATCTAACCATCTCGGGGGTTCCATTTAATGTCTCTCACCTTCGTTTTGGGTCGTGGTGATAGCGCCCCCTGGAGTCAGGAGGAGAGTAGGCCCTTGGCTCCGTCCATCAGGACTCTACCTTCCCACCTCAGGATATCCCGACTCCCTGCCTCCATGTCTCAGACGAAGGCACTGTATCCCTGTGTCCCATGCACCCAGTACTGCAGTCAGGCTCAGGCTAAGCAAACCAGATAGTAACAAAGAAAGTGGCCATTTAAGGGAACATGTCCCCTGTCGCCCATTTCCAGCTTCTGGCAAACAGAGGCTAGATACACCATCCCTGCCCACCCTGGCTAATAGCCATTGATGGACCTATCCTCCATGAACTTATCTAGTTCTTTTTTGAACCCTGTTATGGTCTTGGCCTTCACAACATCCTCTGGCAAGGAGTTCCACTGGTTGACCGTGCGTTATGTGAAAAAATGCTTCCTTTTGTTTGTTTTAACCAGTGGCAAGGCTGAGAATCCCAGCTCCAGGCTGCAGCCTCTAGGTAGGGCTCACAGGGCATGTGTGTCACATCACAGCATCTCAGCTAGATACACATAGGTCAGTCTGAGAAAGAAGCTGGTATTAAATGGACTTATCCTCAACCCCTACAACAAAAGGCAAGTGGCCAGCTGGGCTTTGCCCAGTGTATGGCAAGTTCCCAGATGCAGACTCTCTCTGTCATGACCAATGCAGAATGTGGCACTCCATTACCCTCCCGTTAGAGTATTAATAATTCGTTTCTCTTCCTCTTTCCACAGCGGAGATTCTCCAGGCCAATGACAAACTCACCCAGGCGCTTGGCTTGTACAGACAGGTTGTAGTGGGCCATGACCAGGGCAGGAGGAGTTCGGTGACCAGCTCCACTGATGCCTCAGGTAGAAAGGATCCCACAGGGTCCCCCACAGCTGCAAAGGAACCTGCTTCCTGGCTGGTTTATGGTGTCTGAATGGGGCTCGGAAGGAAGGAGGGTTGGGGCTTGGAGACCAAATGTGGGGAAGGCCCTGAAATGCACAGAACAGCACCTGGGGTTCTCACTGCCAAGCCTTTTAGTGAGTCCGCTGGGGGACAGGTTGGTTACTGGAGTGTGGCTATATTAGGCCTCCCCCTTGCCTCAGGCTAAGCAGGTGTGTGGGTAGGTAGCTACTCTAGCTCTTTGTGTATTTACTAAGGAGACCTGCAAAGGAAAACAAAAATCCTTCTGCTTCTTTCTGCTGTATCCAAGTGGCCTAAAACGTTGTGTGTGTTACAGTAGAAATTCCAGGCTGGCAGACCCCGTGATGGCTGGAGACATAGTCAGATGGTGACATCACCATTGCCCAGAGAGTGAAGGCTGAGTCCTTGAGAGGGGAAAGGATCGCTAGTTAGACTGGGACAGAGTTTGGTTTGCTAATAGCTCTTTAACATCAAAGACTAACCCAGGAGAAAGGAAGTGTTTGTTAAAGAGCTATCTTTCTGTTAAGGTGAGAGTATGCAAGTAACCTGCTCACAGTCCTCCAGCAAAACCAGGGAGAACTCACTTGATATTCCTGAGATTTCTAAGGTATAAAACAATCAGGAAACCCTTTTAGGTTTCCTTCTACACCAGAAAGAAGCAGAAAAGGGCCCAATCCCAATTCTTACAAAATCTTTTGCAGGACACCCTTAAACAGCTGGGCCCGGCCTGTGAAATGACAGCTGACTATGCAGAGTAGCACCATGTGGCCCCCCATTCTCTCAGACTTGTTACAGTGCTGCACAGGCCACTTATTTCAGTTCTTGACAATGACACAGACTGCACATAGGGGAAGCAGTGTTAACACAGCTGGTTAACTGCACTCAAGAGTGTCACTGGCTCGTGCCTGGCTCTTGAGAAGAGTTTGAAATAGCTTTGCTCTATCTACCCTGGACAGTCCGGTCCCTTGTGAAAGCATGCTAACCTGAGCCGTGTTTTAACCATGTTCAAATCCTGCTTTCAGATACGGTTCAAAGCCCAGTATTGATGGAGCCTAAGAGCTGAAAGAGGCCTTGAGCTCCTAAGAAAATGCTGGTCCAGTTGAGATTTTCTAGGATTTTTCCAGCCATAGGATTTTCAACAAACACGTTTAAAAAAAGTTCAGGAAAGCCCCACCCTCTCATTGTGGATCAGCTAGCAGGGGTTCTCAAATGGAGGGTCGTGACCCCTCGGGGTCACAAGGTGATAACGGGGGTCGTGAGCAATTAGCTCCATGTGACTGACAGCCCCGAGCCCCCATTAAATTAAATTAACCCCCCTGCTTTTAATTGATAAGGGGGGAATCACACTCAGAGGCCTGCTGTGTGAAAGGAGTCACCAGTACAAAAAGTCAGACCACCACTGAGCGAGTGGCCGGGTGGCAGCTCTTTAACGCTCTCTCTCACTCCCACAGCACCTCAGTCCCCGCAGGGCAGTACGAAGAGCTACACACTGATCGACTTCTCCGAGCTGGGTTCCATGTTCGAGTCTCTCCCGCAGCAGGGCGTGAACGCGACAGCCACCGCTCAGCACAGCAGCACCTCCGCCTGCCTGCTCGACGAGGAGCTAATGTCATTAGGTCCGTCCTCGGGGCGCACGGATGGGGTTGTCCTTGGGGATGACGGGGTATATTGCAGATTCGGTAGCTTTCTTTTTAATGTTTGTCATGACCCCCCCCAGAGCCCTCTGAGCCAGGGCGAATGCTGGGAGTTTTCAGGGAGTCCAAGCACAGTCCTGCTGTGCTGTTAGACCTCGTAGGTGCCTGGCAAATGGGAGTGCCCTACCTGCTCTGATTGGTCTGTGCTTTGGTTACCTACTGTAGGTCTCAATGATTCCCCTGTGATGGTCTCTGTCCAACCTGATTTCAGCTCAGTACAGGTGAGTGGTCCCCTGGCCTGGTAGCGTAGTCCTCCATGTACAATCTAGAGTTTTCTGCTGACCTAGCCTGCCCCAACATGCATTAGCTGCAGGTTCCATTTCTCCCCTCCCCACTTCCGCTTTTTGGGGCATAAAATTACAAACAATAATGGCTGTCCCCCATTCCCCCAATGAGAGGCTGGAAATAATGTGCTGATCAATATTCATGGCAGTCCAGCCACCGGGAGAGTTGATTTGGTATGAGCACCACTTAACCCTACTGGACAGAATCAGATCTACACGTGCTCTGATCTTCCTGCGAAGGTTGGAGAGAATAGAAGATGCTCCGAGCCCCAGTACTGTAGACAGCTAAGGGAGAGTCTCCTTCAGCTTAGGTATAAAGGCCCCTGTTTCTGTAGCAGAAGGCTGTGCCATGTGCTCCCTATGCCTTGTAACACAGGAGGTCAAGGGACACTCCTGGGGTTTGTAGGTATCTGTGGATGCAGAGCCACCAGGATGGCAGGCTGGGGAGGCATTTGTGTCCCAGCCCTAGTCTGAGAGTGGCAGTGTTGTTGGGGTGGGACTTGCCACTACATTGTCTATAATTGTCCTGCTTCAGCCTGTGTTTAAAAATGGGTTGTTTCAGCAGGACGTGTGTGGCTTCTGCTGGTGTTTTGTAGCTGCTCGGTGAATCAGAACCTCTTTATTTGGCAGAGTGCTGGGCACAATGGATATAATCAAACCGGAAATGCTGATACCCATCAAACCGTGGTGCTGGGGGATAGCTGGCAGGGCGGCTCACCAGAGAGGAATGTGCCTCAGGATTTGGCAAGGCAGCTGTCTCCGCCTCCTGTGACCAGGCCATTTCCAACGTAAGCAAACTGTACAGCACTGGTTTGGAAAAGGGGAGTCCTCTGTTCTGACACTGAAGTACAGGAAACCCCTTATCATCTGTTAAACTGCAACTTGCCAGTAGAGGACAAGCTGTTTGGCAGCTCACTGTAACTTATCATTGGATACAACAGTCATTTCCAGCTTTGCTGAATGGCAAGCTCGGGTCTTCAGGTATAGCCAGTGCCACGTTTTCAAGGAGTTCTAACTTGATGGACAATCCCAAGGGTTAGTAGCAAGCAATTAAAAAGACGGGGACTTTTCAGCTTGGAAAAGAGACGACTAAGGGGAGATATGATAGAGGTCTGTAAAATCATGATTGATGTGGAGAAAATGAATAAGGAAATGTCATTTACCCTTCACATAACACAAAAACCAGGGGTCACCCAATGAAATGAATAGGCATCAGGTTTAGAACAAACAAAAGTATTTCTTCACACAATGCACAGTCAACCTATGGAACTCCTTGCCAGGGGATGCTGTGAAGGCCAAAAGTATAACCGAGTTCAAAAACGAACTAGATAAGTTCATAGAAGGCAGGTCCCTCAATGGCTAGTAGCCAAGATGGTCAGGGATGGTCTGTTCATTTCCTTTGAAGCATTGGGCACTGGCTGCTGTTGGAAGATAGGATACTGGGCTAGATGGACCAGTGGTCTGTCGGTCACACGCACACACAATTTAAAATTGGGTCTTTTTCTAACACTGTAATTCAAATAACACTTGGAGCAGCTTTCTTCAAATTGTTGGAGAAAATGTCACAATTGTCGGGCAAAATTAATCTTCCATCGATTTTAAGGCCCAAAGGGCCCATTGTAATGATCTAGCCTGACCCCTGGCCAGGGGATTTCACACAGTGATTCCTGCCTCAACTCCTTACCTTGTGGCTGAGCGGAAGCGTACTTTAATCTTGCTCCAGCGTTACAGGGAGACTGAAAGCAGGGTTTGTAGTGGAGCCTGGCTGCCGCAGTCAGGAAGAGCCACTGCCAGCACCCTGTAACGAAATCTACTCCCTGTGACAGAGACAAAAGTTCAGCCTAATGAACACTGAAGCAGCAGCATCTTCAGTGTAACATAGTGCTGCCTGCCTGCCTGCCTCCAAACTTGACAACTCCCGTAAGTCTTCAGACAGCAGGTTCTTTGTACCCTAAAGGGGGTGGATGATTCTGAGGGCAGGGCAGATGCTGGAGAGGACAGGATGAGATCCCATATGTGATCTCTTCAGTTAATGTCAGTTATCTGAATGTTTTTCCTTCCAGGAACTTACCACCAGTGCAATTGTCCGCGGCAGGCCTTCCGAGCAGCTTAGCTGCAGACGCTTTGTTCTCTGACCCAGCCTATGAGCTGAAACCTGCTGCTCCTTCGCAGCCAGCCTCCAATGATGCTGCTTTGGCAAACCTTTTTGTCCCACTCATTTCAATTACACCGAGTAAGTGCACTGGTCTCTGTGTCGCAGCTCTGCTCAGTGCAGCTTCTTTATGGCATTGAAGGCTGGGATTGCTCAAGGGGTGGGGAAGGGCAGCTGGACAGATTTTAGGACGACTCTGCCTAGTACTTATCATGTGTGAGCCTGGCCCTGGAGATGTACTTAGCCCTCCCTACCCATGGCCAGGTTACCTCCTGTTCTCACGATACAGATACGTGAACTGTACAGTGGGCTTTGAAACCTACAGGTGACATCATCCCCCGCCTAGCTCTAAGCAGCTCTCTGCCGGGCCTGGGCACCGGCTATGCCAGAGTTTGCCTTAACTGGTGTATTGGCAGGTTCTTTCTCTTCCCTGAGCAGAGCTCTGCTCTTTTCCCTGTGATACTGAGCCCAGCAAAGCAAGGTACGGCTGAAGCATGTCAATGTCATGTTAAAGGCCCTGTCTGTTGCTGCTCCTTGAGCTATAAAGGTAGACTCAGAGGCTTCCCTACCTCCTTGTCTGCCTTCCCTCTTTCACGTGAAGGACTTCAGCAGACTTTGGAGGGCCTGGACAGTGAAGTCCCAGCTGGATGGTAAAATCGGAGCTGCTGCTCTTCCT
Source organism: Mauremys reevesii (assembly GCF_016161935.1). Taxonomy (NCBI): domain Eukaryota; kingdom Metazoa; phylum Chordata; order Testudines; family Geoemydidae; genus Mauremys; species Mauremys reevesii. The sequence continues at coordinate 83,573,995 of NC_052632.1, forward strand.
GCCCTGACGTTAGGCAGGCTCAGGTTCCCTGCGCTCTGTCACAAAGGAGCAGCAGGACAGGTGCACACAGACACCTTTGGGCTTTGCAGTGACCTGTGATGTTACTGAGGAAGATGACGGTTTGTGAGAACGTTTCCTTTTCTTTGTTCCTCATTCTGTCTCTCTCCTGTTGTCTCTCAGAAGGAAGGGGCAGTTCCTGCTCCCAGGTGGCTTCTCCTGACTTTCGGTTTTGTCTTTGACAGGCAGTATCCCTCCAGTTACAGTGTATGATAAAGATGGTTTCAAGGTCATGATCCATTTCTCCAGAGATCTAGCCCCTGGGCAACCAGATGTACTGGTGATGGTGCTCTCCATGCTCAGCACATCCACTCAGCCAATTAAGGACATTGTGTTCCAGGCCGCGGTCCCCAAGGTGAGAAGGTGGGAGCGGGACCTGTGAAAATTATCCTGAGTAAAAGCATTCTCGTTTCTGGCTTAGGGGTGTCCTCGAACACTTGAAATAACAAAGTAACCAAGCTGCTAGTTTCTGGTAATGTATTCACTAGCTGCTTAATATGCAGCCCTGCCCCTGCTTTGCAGGAGACCTGGCCTGAGGGCTGGCCTGAGTGCATTACTTAGCACTGAGGATAATAACCTCGTGAGGAAGCCACACATCCTGTCTTTGTACCTATGCTCAATTAAAAGCCTTTAATTAAAGTCCTGCTGAAGGGGCATGCATTGGCTTAAAGCCTCTGCAGGCCCCCCTGGCTGTACTGGGCCTTGGGGAAAGCCCAGGCACGTTGTACACCTGTGTGAACAGAGCCGTGTAACAGAATCCAGGGGTTTGACACACTGGCTCTGTGCTCAGTTTCACCAGGTTTATGCGTGTGCCAAACCCCTGGAGTCTCCACCTTTGTCCCCTGGCTCTCTCTGCATCGTGCTGCCTCCCAGTATCACTGGGATGTCCCAGCCCTTGGACTTCTGTAGCTTTTTGCTCCCACGTACAGCCAGGCCCTTGCACTGCCCATGCCCTCCAGAGACCACATGCAAGTCTCTGTCCTGAGCTTGTGTGCCAGGATCAGGCACCCAGGCACAGAACCAGGACACCCCTGCCCCCCAGGTTTTAAGGCGATAGTAGCAGCTTTCCTTCCTCTGGACACTGAGGGTGGTTTGCATTGTATGGATCCATTGCATGCTCCTCTCAGCACTTACTCCTCGCTCATGGTGCACTAGTCTTGTAGTGGATGACAAGACATGTGGGTGGCATACCCAGGACTGGCTCTGGGGCTCTGAGTGCTCCCAGCCCATCTCCAGTGGAAATTAGAACTTGTGTCTTGTGTTCTCTCTCTCCTGGCAGGTTATGAGAGTAAAGTTGCAGCCGGCATCTGGTTCTGAGCTTCCTGCCTTCAGCCCTTTGCTCCCTCCACCCGTGATATCCCAGGTTCTGCTGCTCGCCAACCCACACAAAGTACGTGGCAGTGACTCTGCCAAGCGCTCACCTTGGATGTGTGTATGGGGAGCTGGTGCTAGGAGAGGCAGGGCCATCTGTGTTCTGCCAGCAAGGCAGCAGCATTGGGGAGCTCCCCTGGCAGTGCAGAGCTCTGAATCCTGTGAGAAATCAGTGATATCTGAAGCTGCAGTGACAGGGGAGCGTTTTGTAGGGCAGTGGGGGGGATGAGCCAGGTGAGAGAGGAGAGACTCCAGCTGATGGGCTTGGTGATCTCAAGGTGGGGGAGGGGGCGGTGAAGCTGGCTGTTGCGGGCTGCAGCTTGAACCCCTTCACTGCCTTACCCCGCTGCAGCCTGTATGCAGTGGTGGCACCTGGTGGGCTCCCTGGTGCTGACATGCCATGGGAACGCTGGTGGCTCTTCCTGCTGGAACATGAGGCAACCCTAGATGTGTTCTTCATGCTGGCCAGGCCCTGGAGGGTGACTCTGCGGTTAATGGTTATGGGTTTGACTGTGGGTTCCTCAGCCATCTCTGCAGCCAGAGAGGGAATGTGGCCAGGCGCAGCTGTCCAGGAACTCCCTTGGGTGGCCTGTGGGACAGCTCCCTCCCCCCCGTAGCATTACAACTGCTGTGTCCATTGCTTCAGGACATGGGTCCCTCCCCTTGCAGGACCCATCAGTCCCTTGGCATTAGCTGAGGTGGGATGGAGGGGAGCAGACCACATAACCTGCCCATGTAACGTTCCTCTCTCCCCTGTCTAGGACCCCATCCGATTACGGTACAAGCTAATGTTCACGCAGGGCGGGCGGCCCTTCAGCGAAGTGGGGGAGGTGACTGGCTTCCCGGAGGCTGAGCTGTGGCCTGGGAGCTGAACTGCTGCTTTGATGGAACGTGGACATTGCTGCATTGCCTTAGCACAGCCCTGTGGGGTGCCGCCTGGCAGGGGCAGCGAGAGCCCCTCCACTGTGTGTGTGGCTCGGGGAGGCACCCAGCACCCAGAAAGCCGGGGTGGGCTCCATGCTGGCTGCTCTCCCTGGGGCCCAGTCTCCCACTCCTGCTCCGGTTTTCCTTGCGGGTACCTGGTAGGGGAGAGTGCAAACCAGCTGCTCCTGCTCTTTGCCTTACTGCAGCATTCATCCCTCTAGTGGCTGGATGCTCCTTTTCTACCAGCATTTCTGCTTTCTCCTGCTTGTTGAGCCATTTCGCCCTCCGGCCTCTTTGAAAATAATTCTCCGATTCAGGCCCTGTTTGCTCCCAGCTCGTGATGCTGGTGTCCGCAGTGTCTGGGGATCAGTGCTCTGACCTCGCAGTGATGGGTGTGGTGTGAGCACCTGGGTATAGAACAGAACGACTGGGGCTTGAAACAGGGCTGGATCCGTAAGCCAAACCTGTTGGGTATTGCCACAGCCTCAGCACCGCAAGCGCCTGGTCCTTGCCCCTTACCCTGGGATCCTCGGTGCCTTCTCAGCCTCACCGTGATTCCTGAGGCAGCCTCCACGCTGGGGAGCATCCTGCAGGGAGCTCTCGCAGGCAGAGCCCTCTGCAGCATGGAGGTTTGTGTCTATGCAAAGCTTAAGTTTCCTTCCTGGTCACTCAAAACTGAAGGGGAAAAATGTATAAAGAATTTCACTGCTGCACAAGTGGAAACATGGCTCAAGTACTAAGGCATCTGAGCTGCTCCACGGGGAGAGCTTATCTGGAGAAATCACTTTGTACATCCGTGTCTAGACAAACCTCTGCTTAGGCCTGCTCTCCCCTTGTTCCCTCTGTGCTGGGAAGCAGAGGAGAAAGGACCCTCTGTGCTGTTATTAGTGGAACGTGTCCAGCCAGCCAAGCCAGCGTCCTGTGTGTCAGGTTTCATATGATGCTGAACTTGCACATTTTTAATCAAAGTATTTTTGACTCCTGGTTGTCATTGTTGCTGCGGGTGACTGAAATGCCATCGCATTAGTTATCCCCGGCTCAGTGGAGTTTGGCCACACAGGGGCGCTGTTAGAGCTTTTTATACTGTACAGAGCACTGGATTCCCAGGTACAGTCATAATAAACAGCATTTGCTTTGACAGGTGCTGCTTGCTGGTGGTTCCTGAGTTTGCATGCAAGGTCTCTCCGCTGCTCAGGAGACTGGCTGAGTGAGGGGGATGAGGGGCACTTGGGCTTTAGCCTTTCCATTTTATTCAAACACGTTCAGTGGCACTTCACAGCCAGAGCTGAAGACAAGGCTCCTGCTGCAGAGATCATCGGCTGTAGCTAGGAACGGGCGGAGGAGAGAGCTGGAAGCAGATAGCAGATATCTGGTTCATGACAGGATCTGTGTCTGAGCAGTGGTTGTCGGGTACGGAGCTTGTTAAGCCATCCCTAGGGCTGGAAGGGCCTTCGGAGGAGAGGACGTGCTCTCCCCGGCTCTGTGTAGCATATCCCTCCTGTCCTCTCTCTTGCCATCTCCCTCACGGCCCTGGGCCTCTTTCACACCCCCTCTCCAAAGTAGCCTGGGGTGTGTCTCAGGTCTCACACCCAGCGCATCCCTGGGATATCCAAGCTCCTCCCTCTGTGCCACCCCCACCCCCACCTTTTCGGAGGTCAGTGTTAATATTGTCACTGAAGTGCCCATCAAATCTCTGTGAAAGGTGCGGTTGTCCCAGATCACTGGGTCAGGCCCTGCCCAGCCAACTTCTGGCCTGGCCAACACGTCAGGCTTCAGCCGCCACCTACCTGGGTCTAGATGGGATTCCTCCCCCCATATATTTTGGGTTGGTTGTGGGGTTTTGTCATCCCCTTCCTCTGATGGCCACAGCTGGAGATGGGAGGTTGGACGGCGAGGGCCCGGGCTCCGAGGCAGCTCTGAGCATGCTTGCTCTCAGGTGCTGGGCTGGCTGGTTCTTGCTCACATGCTCAGGGTCATGCTGATCACCATGTGTAGGGACAGGAAGGAATTCTACCTCCACCCCTGGTGAGATTGGCAGTGACCTTGGGGGGTTTTGCTTTCCTCTGCGACGTGGGGGTGTGGGTCACTTGCCAGGATTATCTGGGTCTATCTCAATCACTTCCCTGCCGTTTGCAGGGACCTTGGGCTCCTGCTCTCTCCCTGTGGCACATCATAGTCTCGTCCTTTGTGGGCTGTCATAGTTTGGTCTGACTTTGGTTGTTGGGTTGCGGGTGGTGGGCGCTGCTGGTAGTCTGGGTTATGCAAGAGGTCTGATGGGATGATCTGGTTCCTTCTGGCCTGAAGAGCTATGCTCCTCCCCCGACTTACTAGCATGTTTTTCCACATGACTCTTCCTCTGTCACCAAATTCTTTAAGGCACAAGCACTTCACAACTCAATCCTGCCCCCATTAACCACATTAGAGAGCAGCCGCCTAGTGCCTGCGACACTTTCCAATCATCCAGCTTAGCAAATGCCCGGTCTGAACACGCCATCCCTGTGGTAACTCCACACCGCCGGCCAAAGAACATGCTGTCAGCTGTTCCGATTTCCCTTCGTACACATGGGGGTGAATCTCTCACTGTTTGTGCCTCTCCCAGCCTCTCTGCCTTGGGATTCTTGCGGCTGCTCTTTGCCTTTCATTTCTGGGCCATAGATGTTACTGCTCTTTACAGAGCAAATAACTCTGGGCAGGCGCCCAGCTAGGAGGAGAGGTCCCAGAACTTGGCACTAGTGCCAGTTACTGGGCATGGACTTGCAGGTGCAGTGTTTTTCTTTTGGTGCCATGATGGGAGGGGTGGGGTGGGGAAGCTGAGCCACTGGAATTCAGAGCAGAACTCTGCCTCCTGTCTGTCTCTGTGTGGCTGGGCAGACAGCGCTCAGCAATTGCTCTCATTGTCGCTGCTGAAGAGCAGTAACAGGCACAGTTATGAAAACCCTACACCCGCTTCTAAATGCACCCTGACTGGAACTGCCTTTACACACGGCTTTTAGAGTTTCATTCCTTGGCAGCACGTGGCTCCAGAAGACAAGACGATGCAAAAGAGGGGATGTCCTGTGCATATGTTTGTTGTTGTTCATATTACGGTGGCACCTGGGAACCCCAATCAAGGATCAGGGCCCTGCTGAGCCAGGTGCTGCATGGAGAAGTAACAGCTAAGGCAGTCCTGCCTCAGCATCCTCTTAGTCTTGGGCATCAGGGTGCAACAGGTGTATATGAAAGTGACAACAGAGTGGGGTGGTTTGGAAGAGTAAAATGAGCAGAGGTAGAAGAGCAGATGTCCTGGCTAGCCTCTTGGCTGACCATTGGCAGGCAGGAGGGAATGGTGGGGATCACGGCACGGGTAGGTTTTAAAGGGGGGTACCAGAAAGGGTAAAGGAGAATGGAAATAATTACAGTGAATATCCTCTCGATGCAAGTTTTGTACCAATACATTCCATAGCTGACTCCAGCAAAACAGAAGCCAATCGCTGATCAGTGTCATCGCTGGGTTCACACAGAACTGGACTAAGCCAAGAGTAGCCGAGAAATCGTTACAGCCCTTGGAAGAAACAGAGATTGAGCTTTGCCAGCCGGATGGGCATTGCCCTGTGCAGCCCGGTCAGAAGGTATGTTGGGCTGGTCTGCAGCTCAAGATTAAACAGTTTCATAGTGAGAAATGTGCTACCTAATGCCCCGAAAGGAGCTATTGTCACAGACTAGTCCCAGGAGCTAGTCCAGGGACTCCCACTGTGCTGAAAATGTGGGATGGGATAACACCCACCACCGCACTGCCCTCAGCTCTGGACCTGCTGCAAGGACCCCTGAAATAGGATCCATTGCTGGTTATTTCAATAAGGTAGTGAGGCCCAGTGGATAGAGCCCCTGGCTGGGATTCAGGAGACCAAGGGCTTATTCCCAGATGTGCCACTCATGGTGTCCTGCCTCTTACTCCCCACAAGCAGGCTTGTGCCTCTCCAGAGCCCAGGAATGAGGGAGAGCAGCACAGAGCTGGGTGGGGTTGCTGCCTGTGGGCTTAGAAACCATCTTAAAATTAATGTATAGCCAGAGCAGGAGGCCACGCCTGGCCACTGGGTAGGAAGGGCCAAGTCCATATCTCTCTCTCGTGTGCACACACACACAATTTAAATTGGGTCTTTTTCTAACACTGTAACTCAAGTAACACTTGGAGGAGCTTTCTTCAAATTTTGCCAACATTCTCTAAGGCCGTTGGAAAAAATGTCACAATTGTCGGGCTAAATTAACCTTCCATCGTTTTTAAGCCCCAAAGGGCCCTTTGTAATGATCTAGTCTGACTCCAGATTCTTATCCATTTGTCTAGCCACGTTTTAAGTGTGAGTGGGTGGCACAGACCCTTCCTACTCCACTATCCAATCTACAAGTGCGAGAAAGGTATTTCCTTGTCAGGGCTGAATTAACTCTTCTGTGGGCCCAGGGCTATTAGATTTTGTGGGGCCCCTGTATACAAGTCTTTTTCCTAATTTAAAAGAAAATTATCACAATTATGGTATTGAGGCTATACTAAACTTGCCTTTTACCTAACACAGGTCAGCAACCTACGGCACACGTGCCAAAGGTGGCACGCGAGCCAATTTTTGATGGCACGCGGGGTGGGCTGAGCCACTCAGCCTGCTGCCATTCTGGGGTTATACCAATCTCCTAGAACTGGAAGGGTCTATTGAGTCCAGCCCCCCACCTTCACTAGCAGGACTAATTTTTGCCCTAGATCTCTCAGTGGCCCCCTCAAGGATTGAACTCACAACCCTGGGTTTAGCAGGCCAATGCTCAAACCATTGAGCTATCCCTCCCCTGCTGGTCCCACTCAGCATCTGCTGCTGGACTGGGGGAAGGAACCCCAGGCTGGCAGCGGGTTGTGACCCCAGCTGGCAGTGGAAACCCCAGAGCAGTGGCGGGCTGAGCCGCTTAGCCTGCCGCTGCTCTGGGATTCCTGCTGTTGGTATGAGTGGGCAAAGTATGGGACAGGTTTTTTGGGGGGTGGGGAGGGAGTGTTAGGGAGCTTCCCCCATGCAGACCCTGGCTGACCCCTAGCCTCTCCCATTCAGTCAGGCACATCTGCCCTGTCCCATGTGTCCCTCCTCCCAGGAAGCAGCCACCGGGTCCCTGCAGCCCGGGAGGCACCGCGCGCTGCACCCGGTGCCTGCTGGCCCCGCCCCTATAGTTCCCATTGGTCATGCTCCTGACCAATGGGAGCTGCGGAGCCCGGGCAGCGCTGAGCTCCCTGCCTTAGGGCGAGACTGGACCCCCGGCCACCCCAGCTGGGGGAGACGCTTTGGGGCACCGGGAGCGGGTTCCCCGGCCCGCAGGGCGGAGCGGCTCGACACCCCCAGGCCAAGCGTCGCAGGAAGGCACCACTGGCCCGGCCCCTCGGCTGGAGCAGCGGGCGGGAGCCGGGCCTGGAGTGGGGGGAGCAGGGCGAGGCCCGTGGGCGGCTTGGCTGGGCCGCTACAGTGGCCGGGCGGGGCCGATCGCAGAGCAAGCCTCGGGGCGGCTGGGTACGGTGGCCGGCTGGGACGGGCACTTGGCGTTTCCCGGCAACCTTTGCACTCTGTTGTTCGTGACCTAACCAACATGGCTGCCGCCGCCTGCGGGGACGGTGAGTCTGGGGCGTCCCATCCCCCCCCCACCCGAGCCGGCCTCCCCCGGGGCCTTGCGTGGGCCGGGGGCGTCGGGGCCTCCGTGACTCCAGCTCCCCCTTCCCAGGCCCAGGCGGGGCAGCGGGGGCGGAGAGCGGTGAGACCCAGGGGGCTGCGGGCCGGGGAGGACGGGCCGGGCGGCAGGGGCTGGGCCGGGAGCTGGGGGGCGGGGCTGGGCCGGGAGCTGGGGGGCGGGTGACAGGGGATGAGAGCTGAGGGGAGGGGGCGCGGGCTGGGGGGGGGAGCTGGGGTGCGGGTGACCGGGGATGAGAGCTGAGGGGAGGGGCGCGGGCGGGTGACAGGGGATGAGAGCTGAGGGGAGGGGGCGCGGGCAAGGGGGAGCTGGGGGCGGGTGACAGGGGATGAGAGCTGAGGGGAGGGGCGTGGGCCGGGGGGGCGGAGCTGGGGGTGGGTGACAGGGGATGAGAGCTGAGGGGAGGGGCGCGGGCAGGAGGGGAGCTGGGGCGGCCGGGCTGGGAGCTGGGGGCGGGTGACAGGGGATGAGAGCTGAGGAGGGGAGGGGCGCGGGCAGTGGGGAGCTCGGGGCGGGCCGGGCTGGGAGCTGGGGCGGGTGACGGGATGAGAGCTGAGGGGAGGGGCGCGGGCCGGGGGAGGTGGGGGAGCTCGGGGGCGGGCCGGGCTGGGAGCTGGGGGGCGGGTGACAGGGGATGAGAGCTGAGGGGAGGGGGCGCGGGCCGGACGCCGGGGGGGGAGCTCGGGGGCGGGCCAGGCTGGGAGCTGGGAGGGCAGGGGGCGGGCTGCGCTGCCCGCTCCGCCCCCCGGTGGAGCGGGGGCTGGCGAGAAGAGGCGACCCCCTGGTGTTGCGCTCAGCCCCGCTTTCCCCGCTCCCTCCCGGCCTTTAGGAGCCCAGCTCTGATCTTCGGCGGCGCAGCGGCCCGCGCCCGGGATGGATTTCTCCAAGTTCCTGGCCGATGACTTCGAGGTGAAGGGCTGGGTGAATGGAGCCTTCCGGGCCGTGCAGCAGCAGGATGCCCCCGGCAAAGTGGACGCCCACGCCGCTACCTTGGTGATGAAGTTGCAGCTCTTCATCCAGGAGGTCAACAATGCCGTGGAAGGTGCCACTCTGGGGTTCCCTGCGCTTGGGCTGTCAAACCCGGGAGCGGGTTTTGTGACCCTGTGGGGAGGGGACAGCGCTTCCTGCAGCCAGGGCGGGTGCCGGCACTTGCCTTGCAGCTTCCTCCTGGGGAGCTGCGAGCGCCACCGCCCTGCTGAGGAGAACAGGTTGGGAATTTTCTGACACTTTCAAACAAACAAACATTGATTCCTGGAAACCACAATCGCTTGTGAGACGGGGTCAGTTTTGACCAATCTCCCAATTTGAAAATGGTAAATGTATTTGTTGAGATCATTGAAACATCCCATGTTGATATTTTTGAAACAAAGTTTTGTTTTTAATTTTGAAACAATTTTTCATTTTAAAATGTTAATTTATACAAATAAGTTTTTCTTTAAAAAAACAAAACAAATAAAAGGTTTAAAACAAATAAAAGGAAGTTCTTCACACAGCGCACAGTCAACCTGTGGAACTCCTTGTCTGAGGAGGTTGTGAAGGCTAGGACTATAACAGGGTTTAAAAGAGAACTGGATAAATTCATGGAGGTTAAGTCCATTAATGGCTACTAGCCAGGATGGGTAAGAAATGATGTCCCTAGACTATGTTTGTCAGAGGGTGGAGATGGATGGCAGGAGAGAGATCACTTGATCATTACCTGTAGGTTCACTCCTTCTGAAGCACCTGGCATTGGCCACTGTTGGTAGACAGGATACGGGGCTGGATGGACCTTTGGTCTGACCCAGTATGGCCATTCTTATGTTCTTATGTTCTTTAAAAAAAAGTCAATATTGAAATGAAATGTTTTGATTGACCTGACCCATTTTTGTGTGTGTTGGGTTTTTTAGATTATTAGTTTGAGGATTTTGACTTTTTGTGCTGACTTGGAATAGGAAAAAAAATTGAAATTTTGAAACTCTTGCAGGATGAGAGTCTTTTCCCGCCCATCTCTGTCCTGACCTGTAGCATCTTCTGGTATTCCAGCCTGATTGTTCTTTCCTCTTCTGCCCTCCTACCAATCCCCCTGCCAGCATTGCTTTATATGCTTTGTCCTTAGTATTATTTATATATGCTGATAGGCACTTGCCAAACGCTCAGAGGATTGTCCCTAATATGCAGCATGCCCTGCTATTCCAGATCTGGAAGATCTTATTAAATATACAGTAGAACCTCAGAGTTACGAACTGACCAGTCCACCACACATCTCATTTGGAACCAAAAGTACACAATCAGGCAGCAGCAGAGACGACCCTCACCCCCACCCAACCAAAAAGCAAAAGCCAGTACAGTACTATGTTAAATGTAAACTGCTAAAAAAGAAAAGAGAGCAGCTTTTTTTCTTCTGCATAATAAAGTTTGAAAGCTGTCTTAAGTCAATGTTCAGTTGTAAACTTTTGAAAGAACAGCCATAATGCTTTGTTCGGAGTTATGAACATTTCAGAGTTACGAACAGCCTCCATTCCCAAGATGTTTGTAACTCTGAGATTCTGCTGTAGCTTGAATGCAGCAATGAAGATTTGTTGTAAACTTGGGAAGTTTGTTCTATGTGAGGATTGAGTCCCTTGGCATTCCATTGCTGTTTCTTTCTGCAGAAACAAGCCACCAGGCGCTCCAGAACATGCCCAGAGTCCTTCGGGATGTGGAAGCCTTGAAACAGGAGGCAACTTTCCTGAAGGAACAAATGATCCTTGTTAAGGAGGACATTAAGAAATTTGAAGAGGACACAGCTCAGTCAATGCAGGTAACTTCTCTCCTCACTAAATATTTGCCTGTGATTTCCAAATTTGCTGTAGCTGCCAAAGTTACTGAAGGTGCCACAAGTACTTCTGTTCTTTTTGAAGACTGTTTTGGTTTGTGCAGTTCCAGGGGGGCTCTGTTAGTGCTCTGCAGCAGTTTGAGCTCTGGTAGATGCTGACAAGTAAGGGAGACTGATTTCCTGCTCTGATATTGTGTCCTTTTAAAATTGCTACTGTCATCCTGATGCACTTCAGCAAGTTCTGAGGCTATGAGAGCCTAGATGCAAGGAATCTCTATGCTTTTTTCAAGCAGAACAGTCACTAAAAACTCTTACAATCTGGTAACTTCTCTGAACAACAGTCTGATTGTGCTAGGCTTCAGCAATTTGATAGTCTGTCGGCTCCTTCAGATTTTTCGTACTTTTGTGAAGAAGTAAAAAGTTCTGGAGATATTGACTTTTTCTTATTGTGAATGAATGATAGTGCTTATTAAATTGAAGAACTAATAGAAGTGTCCAGAGCGGGACGTAGCATGGGCAGACGCAATGCAAACATCCCTACAGATTGTGGCTTGGTTCTGGGCTGCAGCACCCCTGATATTCGAGTCCAAAGCCTCTCTTAAGCAGAGAATGATGCTGTATGGTGGTTTTATATGTGGACAGATGGGAGACTAGGTTGACATGCCCAAAAGCATTTTCCTTGTTAACTCAGCCATGCACTGTGTACTCAGAAGTGAAAAGCTAATGCAGTAACCCACCTTACCACCAAGACATAGATGTTAGCAACCCAGACTAGAACTAGCTCTGATCAGACCTTCATGAGCTTATAACTCTCCTCATGTGAGCGATCCATCTTTCATGACAGGCAGCAAGATGCAGAAGCCTTTATTGTCTGAGCTTATTGGTGGTCGTGTCTTATTAATTCCATACTATAGAGTTGCTTCGCATTTTCCAGACAAAATGGACAGTGATTATATTGAATCCCAAATTCAAACCAGTTTATAGGTATGCTTGTTTTCTTGTGATGATTCAGGAGTGAGCTGCTCAAGCAGAGGGGCTGATGGTTTACCCACAGTACTGCAGATCTTGGTGAATTGTTTTGCAAGTTGTTTCTGCAGCTTTAGCTGCCATCAGAGCCCATCCCCCTTCCCCTCGGATCACATATCCATATTATTGTTTAGAGTTGAGTGTAGACCCTGAATAAAAGCAACATTCCTCATTATGTTCTCAAATCTCTACTGATGATGCTCATCAGCTGGTTCAACTTTAAAATTGATTTTAATTTCTTCAGCTCCTCGGAGAGATGATCCACTTTTGGCTAAAATCAATTTTAGGGATTTACACAACTTCCTCCTGAAATTGCTATCACCCAGTTTCTTAAACACAAATATAACAGAAATAACCTCCCCCCCTCCCCCCACCTTACTTCCGACCAAATCAAGCAGCTTGCACATTTGTCCCCAGTTCTGATGGGCAGCAGTTCCATCTCTGTTTCAGGTCCTGGTAGAGCTTGATCGAGTGAAATCCAGAATGCAGCTGGCTGCTGAGTCCCTCCAGGAAGCAGACAAGTGGAGCACACTGAGTGCAGATATTGAGGAAACTTTTAAAACACAAGTAGGTACCTGCTTGAAAAAGACAAAGGCATGAAAACTGTCAATCATAAAGAAACCAAATTTTAAAACAAGTCCTTTCAAGTCACCTTTCAAATGGAAATATACCTCTGCTTCCCAGATGTCACTGTGGAACTTAGGACTTGGCATTTTTGATATTGTGTTAACAACCCCCTAACTTCCTTTGGTGGCAGGATGTGTCTGTGATCTCTGCCAAGTTAACAGGCATGCAGAACAGCCTGGCGATGCTTGTGGACACTCCGGACTACTCTGAGAAATGTGTGCACCTAGAGGCTCTGAAGAACCGGCTAGAAGCCATGGCCAGCCCCCAGATTGTGGCCACTTTCAATGCTCAGTCTGTAGGTCAGTATGGCTCTTTCCCTTGTCTTCAGCACAGATGTATTTATATGTAGGTCGTGCCCTCATCAGGAGAGTGAGTCATGGTGCTCTCAGTAGCATGCTTCCAGCCCCCCAGCTGCTGTTGGAGCTCCCTTTGCAATGGACTGGCAGATTGGTGCTCCTTCTGTCAAGCTTTGTACACCTCCCACCATCTCCTGTTTAATTTGTCCTTTCTTCATTTCTGCGTCTGTTCTTTTTTCTTTCTCGTCTTTTGCTTTCTGTTTCTGTTTGTTTTGGAATTTGCTCACCAGAAAGCTAAATGCTGCCTGGGTTGGGAGTGTATCCATTGGGTCTCTCTGGGGCTGGGTTACATGCACTTTCTTGCCAGAATCAAATGAAAAGAGATGCATGGGACAGCAGTCCGCAGCCCAGTACATGTTGGGTTCTCCCATAGTCTGCAGCCTTCTTTCCACCCCTGAATGCGATCCAGGTTGGGAAATGTTTCTTGAGTGTGTTTAAGACCCCTGTAGCTGCTATATCAAAGAGCTGCTGAGCGTATGTAGCAACGCTTGATATTGTAATCAGTGGATAAATTCATTGGGAAATGCGATGACTCTTTATTGCCTTGTAAAAGTTGCATTCAAAACAAGGGAGAAAGTTATAAAATGGTTTGGGTTTTTTGGTCTGGCCTTGCTCCCTTTCCCCATTCTTACACTGTCAGTTTATTATTTGTATTTCAATAGCACCTAGAGCAGAGGTTCTCAAACTTTTGTACTGGTGACTCCTTTCACATAGCTAGCCTCTGAGTGCGACATCCTCTCCCCCCTTATAAATTACAAACACTTTTAAATATATTTAACACCGTTATAAATGCTAGTGGCAAAGCGGGCTTTGGGGTGGAGGCTGACAGCTCATGACCCCCCCATGTAATAGCCTTGCGACCCCCTGAGGGGTCCTGAGCTGCAGTTTGAGAACCCCTGACCTAGAGGCCTCCATAACGATCATGCTATTGTGCTGCACAAACACAGACTGAGACAGTCCATGCCCCAGTGAGCTTATTTTCTAATTTAAGACCAGATGCAGAGTGAGACAAGCAGAGGGAGGAAGGAAGAGGTTAATATGAAGGGTTTATGTGCTTGTGTTCTTTTTCACACTCTTCCTCCTTTACTCCTCTCTTCTTTGCTTTTCTCTTCCCATTTCTGGTCTTCCAGTCCATCACACTGGCTCTGTTTCCCATCTGTCTCAGTATGTGTGTCTGTCTGGTTGCTGCTGTTGGGCTGTATGGCCCTTTTGCAGGCAGATGCAAGACACACAGTGATGTTTGAGAATGTTTTCTCCCACCTACAAGAGGAGAGCCTCATAGATGCTGCATGATGTTAATGTGTCCCATATGAGTTCTTTAGGTATGCCACCTAGCTGTGGTAGGAAAGTGACAGCAGGTGGCACTTGTGTATTGGAAATGGGTCCATTCCTTAGCTTAGTTATTCAAAATGTTCTGGCTCACTTTGAGATAAATGCAGCCCTGAGTCTATGACCCTTTTAATATTTCCTCTGGAGCAGCTGGCAAACATACTTTTCCTTTTCTGTTGACAGTATTTCACATGTTCTTCTGAGTTCTTCAAGAGTTCTTGCTTAGATCTGACCCAGTTGTAGGAACACAGGACAACAAATATGTCCTTGGGGTGGGGGGAGGTTATGTTCTCTCCTTTGTACTGCTCTAGAGCAACTCTAGCTACTTGCTGGGTGTCAGATTTACAGGAAGCCACCAGGGCCCTGCCAGAAAACCAGAAACAAGTTCCTAAATACGTCATTACTAACATCTCTGAATCCAAGTGTGTTTTGTAATACAAAGGGAGCAGGGAGACTTTCAGGCTTTGAGTAAATGATAGCTGGGTCATTTAGTCAAGGTGAAGAGACAGCTAATTGTGGTCCTGGCACCTGGGGGTGAGGAAGGCAAAACTGAGGAGTGCAGTTCGGTTCTACTGACACATGCTCTGGTCTGGAGGGCACTAGCTCTGTCTGAAAAAAGCATCTAGTCTTTTTGGGACTCAGTACTGTTACAGGGGGTCTGGAGTTAGAAATGTTTTCCCAAGGGAAGTTAAAAACTCTTCCATCATTACTTTACTCTACCCACTCTGGAATTTCTGTGGCCATGGATTCAGAGGCACTGCCCTAGGTGAAGGGAAAGGAACACAGGAAGGCCTTGTCACTTTCCCCACGTATTGTGGTGCTACATCCCACACACTGTATCCAGGCTCTTCTCCAAACTGAAGAGGGTGGAATTTCCTGCTTAGTCCAGAAGACTTGTTTTGCTCAGGGCAGTACCTCTGTCACACAAGTTAGGAGGGTGACCTGTTAACTGATGTTCCATGTTGTTGTATTTAGACCAGGCAAAAGTGTTTGTGAAAGTCTTCACTGAAATTGATCGGATGCCCCAACTCCTGGCTTATTACTACAAATGTCACAAGGTATCTAGTCTCTGTCATGGTCACATTTTAATTTGGGGGAGTGAAATGTGGAGTAGTTCCTTGGTTTAGTCTATAGGGGGGGCTGCCACTCTGGTCATCTCACTTGTCCAATTTAAACTGAGGATGATGCCTGTTCTCTTCCAAGGTTCATCCACCTGAATCTTTTCCTGGCTGTGATTACTCCACACAAGGGGGTTTGGGGAATAATTCTCCAAAGGAGTCTTCTTGTACCTTCCTACAGCAGCTAGTAGGCCAAATGAAAAATGTACTTGTGCATCCCTCTGTGCCCTGAGAAGGTGTTTGGTTGTTGCCTTTTCCTTTTATGATTTCTAGTTGTTATAAACTTTATTGTAATTTGCTGCTGCTGAATTATGGAAACTCTCTTCAGATGGGATTGGAATTCTGGATGGTTCATTGCCCTTAACCTGATCCTCCAAAGCCCTATTATCAATGGGCCTTGTGAGGATTAGCTTCAGGGCTGGGGCCTGCCAGATATTTCAACTGTTATGGGGTAGTATTGGTTTCAGTCTCATTTATGAGCAAAATACCAAGGTTAATTAAATCTTTGGATAAGCCAAGAAGCCTTTAGCTTCACATTTTAAAGTCTGAGTCCTCTTGGGTGCTGAATGATCGCAGGGTGGTACGTTCAAATCTGAGGGGTGCTGCCTTTGAGGAAAAGCAGTTTCCCTAGGACATGTCTCTATTTGAGTTAACAAGGCTCAGTTCTGTAGCGTGCATGACTTTTATTACCCCTGCAGGTGCAGCTGGTGACAGTCTGGCAGGATCTTTGCCAAAGCGACTTAAGTTTAAATCGACAGCTGACTGAACTGTATGATACTCTGCTTGGAACGTGGCATTCACAACTCCAGTGGGTCATGCAGGTACTGTTACTGTCAGTTAACCACATCAGTGCAATGTGTGGGAACGCAGACTGCAAATTCCCATAAGGCTCAGAATAATTGATCAGCTCATGGTCTTCACTAAAGTCTTGGCACTTGCTTTGAGGGTCTAGTTCAGGGGTAGGCGACCTATGGCATGGGTGCCGAAGGCAGCACATGAGCTGATTTTCAGTGGCACTCACACTGCCCGGGTCCTGGCCACCGGTCTGAGGGGCTCTGCATTTTAATTTAATTTTAAATGAAGCTTCTTAAACATTTTAAAAACCTTATTTACTTTAGAACTAAACTATTGTTGTATGTATATTATAGACTTATAGAAAGAGACCTTCTAAAAACGTTAAAATGTATCACTGGCACGCGAAACCTTAAATTAGAGTGAATAAATGAAGACTCGGCACACCACTTCTGAAAGGTTGCCGACCCCTGATCTAGCTCCTCTGCTGCCACAGAAAGATTAAATGTTTGACTCAAGACCAGTGGCAGTATCTCTGCATTGCTGCTGTTAAAGCTGCTCTATCTCTTTCATCTGTATCGTACATGAAATCTAATTTGTCAGTGTTGCATTTTGTTCTGTTGCAAAACATTTGAAATACCTGAATTTCATTATCGCCTGACCTCGAGGAGGCCCTGGAGGGATTGCTTGACTGATTTGTGGTGGTTTGTGTGTGACTTCTGGGGGAACTCCTGCTGGAACCCCTCAGGATTGTGCAGTACCAAGAAAAGCATTTGAATTTGTAAATGCAGAGCTTACCATACTTACACCTGACCCCAAAAGGAGTTAGCCTCTCTTCATTTAGCCTAACAAATTGTGTTGGACATTGTTGAGTCTGTCAGCGTTTTCACCCGTGAAGGGTAAGGGAGATCGTTATCTTATGGGTATGAAGTCTGTAACAAGGGCTGAGGCCTTTCCTGCAAGGATACCCAGCCTTACCTTGAAATAATGTCTTGGGATTTTTTCCTGCATAACAATTGTGAATCACAGTTCAGATGCTGGCTTATTCACTAGCATGTGCTCTAGGACTGGGGTATTGTGAGGGGCCTTGCCATGTGGGCCAAAGCTCATGTCTCCCTGGGCTTTTCTCCCTAGTCCTCCTGCACTGCCTGTGTTAGGAAAACCATTTTTTCTTTCCTGTTCTACTTGCTGATCATGGTTTTACTGCTGCGAGTTGGATACTGGGGTATATGTTCTGGTACTGCAGTGGTGGGGGCAGCATAAATACCTAGAGAGAATAGCTGACCAGTCAGTCAAAAGTGGCGATGATAAAAGCTGCCGCAAACAAAGATGAATGTGAAGTTAGCCTTATGCTGATCTCAGGATAACATTTGCCAACTGGTTACATTCTCGCTGGGGCTAGAACGTAGTGCTTCCCAACTCTCTCCTCGGTCCATCCTGACTAGTCACCTAGCTGCTTATTCCTGGGATTCTTTATCCCTTTCCTCATGTCTTTCAAAGGTACCTGTTTAAATTCTGTTTGAAGACACAGCATGCTCTCTACTTTTGTTTCTCTACTCTGTTGTCCATTATTTGCCTGTCCTCCTTTGGATCCAGCCTCTGCTCAACATCATAGATTCTCTGCTGCCATTTAGTCAGCCTCTCCTGCATGCTGAGTCAGCAAGGTTCCCGAAATCTTACCTGGCCCTGCTTTTAGTCTGGTAACATTTATGAGTTTTCAGATGTGCTCCCATTAGTGTTAGTTGGGATTGCACATGCCCAGAGAGGATCCAGTGATCTGGCGGTTTCCTGAGTGCGGTGTTCTTGATGTGCCACGCAATTGCCTCTTAATGAACATCATTTAAATTTCATCTTTGGGGCAGTTTAATCTCTTCTGCCCTGTGAATTGTTTCTGGGGGCTTCTGTTGACTAGGTCATTGTGCTGGTGTCCTTGCTAAAGTGGTGGAATGTGGGGCTCTGTTCTGGGGCTCAGTTTACACAGAAGCAGTGGGCTGCTTCTGTTAACAGGCTCATGCTAATAGCTTTCTTGTTCATGCAGGTTTTTAAGAACCCCCATGAAATTGTGACTGTGCTGCTGATCCAAACATTAGGTGCCTTGGTGCCTTCAATCCCAGTCTGCCTCAGCACTGCAATGGAGAGAGCTGGCCAGGAAACCAAACTCAATAAGCTGCTGGAGCTGCATGACACCACAGCCCACTTTGCAAGAGGCTTGGAAGTAGCAATGCTGTCTAACTTAAGTAGGGACTGTTATTTCAAATATTCCCAGGCTTTATGGTATATTTTTGTGTAACCCTCTGTACAGCCTTTGGGTTCTGTGGTTTGTTTTGTTTTCATGTAAGGGATTTGGATTTCATCTGCAGTGTTTACTGTTTACATAATATTTGTACTGAAATATATATTTAACTTATCCCAAATATATTGACACAATCCTGGCTGTGTGTACTGAAGCAGAGCTATTTTGATAGTACCTTGCTACCTTGTGTAAATGATACTTAGCACTTTCCTTTTACAACATTTGTGTGGGTGAATTACAACATCCTTGTAAGGTGGATCAGTTTTACTCCTGTCTTATAACTGGAGAAATGGAGTCAGAAGATACTTGACTTTACTGAGATCACATGGCAATAAACGCTCAGGAATTCTTGGTTTAGACCGCACCTCTCTTAACAAGTTCTCCTGATCATTTGCTTTCTCAGACTCTGCAAGGGAAAGTTTGCCAAAATGGTTTTCACTGGAAGGAAAAAAAAAATGGTGGAAACTGTTCTGTTGGTCTTAGGTTTTATGAAAACCATGTTTTAACCAAATTAAACTGCTGGGTCAAATTTTATTATTTCTGACGGGTGCTTTTGTTTAGTGCCTAAAAGTGTGCTGTTCAGAACAAAGTAAAGACCCTCTCCTTGCCCTAAAGCATTTGCAGTTTAATTTTAGACAGAAATCCATGAGTGGTTGATGCAAACCTTTGGAGGTAAGGGAGGAAGGAAGGTGAGTTAACAGCAATGAGACCATATGATTATATAGGCTCAGCACAGTTTTAATGTATGAACATTTATAGATGTATCTAAATTTGGCACAGTGTCCCTTCAAAGAGAGCGTTCAGGAAATTCCCATGTTAAGGTTGATGGGTTATCTTTAACGCTGCATTTCCTGCCTATGTTTGCTTTGCATCATACTCCTCAGTTATTTAAACCCAGTTTTAGTAGATCACATTTAACGGCTGTGCCATTCCAGGAAGTGTGGCTATTGTTCTGTGCTTGTGTTCTGCTTTTCGTTGGAAGTCATTGTGCACTCCTAACAAACACTTGCTACACCCTGGTCTGGCTTAATTGATGTAGGTAACAAATACCATAGACACTGTATAGAAGGAATTTGGAGAGAAGAAGCCGGAGTCTGTAAAATAAGAGACTAGGAAACCAGTTACTGAACTGTTGAGAGTAAAAGTTGCATTCTTTATTTGCATATTACCCTGCAACAAGGTGCCATGCTCTAAAAGCGACACACACAAGCAGAAGCATCATAGGAGTGGGGGAGCTGGGTGACTAAGCAGATTGGCAGTGGGGCATTGGGTCAACTGGTTCACTTTCAGGCCAGGTCGGGATTGACTGTGGCTGTGTAGTAGTCTACATGAAACGAGTTGGCATCATTTATTTTAGGTATGAATGAAGACTGTGTAGTTTCCTTTTAGAATCTTTGATGGGACATAAAATGAGACTATGTCCTCTGTAGGCAGGCACAGTTCAGACAGATTCCTTGCTTCATCTCTCATTGTGCAGGCTGGGATGGGTGATAGCTGGCTGGAAGTCTTGTGGCCCCAGATTGTTCTTGAGCAGCCAGGAATATGGCTTAATATTCCTGCTGTGCTTGTTGAAATAGAATACCTGGGTATTAAGGAGCCGATAGTGGTGATATTCCCATTTGTTTAAAAAGTCTGCGGCTCAGCTTTAAAGCTGCCAGGCAAAGTCCCAAGGTATATGCGCACGTGGTAGTGGCTGTCAGTAGACACAACTCATTGAAAGAGCCTAACGTGCTGCTTTGAGGCCACCTTTTAGCAGTTTGTTTATTTCTTTGTACACTCACTTCTGATTCCTTATAGAAGAGCATAACCTGGTAAAGGTGATGGAACTGGTGGAAGTAGTGTATGGTCCGTATAAGCCCTACCAGCTGCGGTACGGAGACCTGGAAGAAGAAAATCTCCTCATCCAGATCAGTGCAGTGCCCTTGGTAATGTAATGTATTCTGCTCCATCTGTACAGTAGTAGTCAGCAGGTAATTGGAGGCTAATATTTATAAGTAGTTTAAAAGATCTTTGTGAGGGTGGTTGGACCCTAGATTTTGGCTAGCATTTTCCATTTGCAATTTCCGTTGATATCTTTCTTTTAATTTAAATATTGCTTTTTTTTACTTAAGTTATAAAATTAATTCCAGCAGCTTTGTCTGCTCCTGGGCAATCCCCCAGTAACTGGTGCTTCATGCATCTGACTGATGTAGGGGAAACCTTTGGGATAAGGTTTGGACACTTAGACTATTAGAAGCAAGGAAGAAAACCTCTGAGTTTGCCTTGTGTCTTTTAACCTTTTGCATATGTGAGCTTCAGTCAGGATGAGTGGAGGTGGGGTATTGTGTTAGGCGCTGTATAGCTAGAAGATAGTCCCTGTCCCAAATTCTTATGCTGCAAGTGGATATACCAAACCACTGCAGGGAGGATGGCATAACCATGACAAATGGTTACATAGACTAGCTATGTGCGTTCCTGCCTCCTCTGTTGTCTTCTTACCATAGACGGAGTGGGTGGGAGAGGGAATTTCCTGTAGAAGAATCTCCTGTAGCAGTGTTTCTCAACCTGGGGGTTGCAAGTGCTGGGCTGGCATTAGGAGGTGGCAAGCAGGGCCCTTGCTTGGAGCCCTGTGCTACAGAGGGCCCTGCAAAGCTAAGTTACATGCTTCAGCCCAGGGTGGCGGGGCTCAGACTCCAGCTTAGGAGGGGGCTCACCATTATTTTTTTAAAGTCCAGCAAAAAAAAAGTTGAGAAACACTGTCCTATAGGAAGGTTAGGTCAGTGTGTTCTGTCTGGAGGCAGTGATGAGAATAGGAGATGGCAATCTGACTTTTATGTGCTATCACGGTGTAGGAGGATGAAAACAAAGGAGACTGTTAGCCCTCAGTGCACTCCACGAGACAATTAGATGTTGACGGGAAGGTTTGCCTGTTGGGTTAAACTTCCTCCCTCCCCATCCGGGTGTTACAGCAACTACAGTGTTAGCTACAGAAAGACCTGGTACAATGTGGTTACTGCAGGGACACTTGCTGAAGGAGGGTTGGGATCAACCAGTGTATTTTTTGTTCTCCAGGAGCATTGGGAAGTAATTGACTGCGTCCAGGAACTGAGCCACTCGGTGAACAAACTCTTCAGTCTGGCTTCTGGAGCCATCGACAACTGCGTTAAACTCACTGATGGGCTAGGGGTGTGTGGGCTGCTGAAGGCGCTGAAAGCTCTGTTCAAAAAGTAAAGCATTTTCTGTCTTTCTAATACACTTATCCCTGGCGAGTGAGCGAGTGTTCAGCAGGTGGCTCTGAATGCAATGGGGGGAGAGCCTGAGGACTTTGTGGTTTGTGATATTGTCACATTTCTATAGACACAGCTAGTGTTTAGCATAATCCCTTCCCTTGTGATCTGCCACTCTGCTCAGCCAATAAAGATCCCTCGACTTGTTGCTTTTTATGAAAAGAGGAAGTTAAACATGACTGGAGGTAAAGCTCCTCATAGCTGCAGAATGCCTGAATTTTCATTGATAAAGTGCCTAAAAGCACTTCTGGGAAAGAACCACTTCTGAGAAGACCTAATAGAAGAGAGGCTTGGTAGGCTGGTGAGCATAAACCTCAGAGGGAAACGTACTTTAAGGCGCACAAGTGACCTTCCACTTACAGTATTTGCTGCATAACTTCCCTGTAGAATGAGTGGCACTAATTAGAGGCAATGTATTTTTTCCTTTTAAATCTATTACATACTCCCATTGAAAAGAGCATTCCAGTACTGATTTCTCCTACTTACCCTTTTTCCCCTGGGCCAAGGCAGCTGCTAACCTTGCATAAACTAAGCCTTGGCATCAGTGCATTATTGGTTCTTTGGGGAGAGCCCTGTTCTGTGAGTAGGTGAAAGCAGAGCACTGCTCTTTGGTGAGGGAACGAGAGAGCTGCGAGCAGCAATAGCCTCTGACTTCTTCGGCTCATCTGTTCTAGAAGAGAGCAGTAATGCTCGTGACACCGGAAGTGCTCTGCTCATACCAGCTTGATAACCGTGGCTTCCAGTCACTTAGATGCAAAGCAATATTACTACTTCAGCTATTCTGGCTGGTACTCTGGGTGCCACCCTACCCCCTCGGCCTCCAGGTTGGGCCTGGACCTGCTACTGCTGGCCACCTCCAGCCTGCAAATGTCGGGATTTGGGCTGGAGCAAGGAATGCTTCCTTCGTGCTCCTCTTCTTGTTCAAGTGTCTCTGGCTCTTTGCCTGAGACGAAGCGAACTGCTCATAGCAAGTGCCATTGCTGTAGTCTGAGGTCTTGCTCCATCTCTTTGCACAGGTATGTGTCTGACTTCACTACTACTTTGCAGTCCATAAGAAAGAAGTGCAAACTGGATGATATCCCCTCGGATTCCCTCTTCCAGGAGGACTGGACCGCATTCCAAAACTCTATCCGGTAATGTGCCAGTGTGAGCCAAGCTCACGGTGCAGCAACCACTGAAAACAGGGCTCTTGAGAAATGGCGCATGGTATTTGGTCCCGAGGTCGAGCTGGTTTTTAGGTGAAAATGGAAGGGGGAAAAGGTCATTATTATTTTCTTTGGCCTGGGTATTTTAGCTCCTTTTTTCTCTATTGCTTGAGACTCCCTTTTGGAAGTATGAAGAATCCCTACTCCCATTCACCATTTTTTTTTTTTTTGTACCTATCGCTAATTCTGATTCTCTTCGCCCACCCATACTCTTTCAGTTTTGAGTAGAGCTGAAATTAACTAATGGATTTCTTTGTGGCAACAATTGAATGAAAACTCTCTGACATCTTCTCCTGCAAACAAGCCTGTGTGGTAGTGTTGTCCCTACTGTAGAAAACAATGTTTCTAATTTGACTGCTGCTTCAGAGCCAGGCAGCTTGGGGAGAAGGGAAGACAGGACACTCTATGGTGATAGTGGCTGCAAAACTAGAGGGATTTTTGTTCTTAATTTTTAAAAACATCTCCTTAGTGGGATGGCAAAGTGATAATTTCTGAAAACCCTAACAAACCCCAAGGCAGTTGGAACCCTGGCGCCTTTGTCTCTCAGGCCATAACCATCTGAATGCTTAAGAAAGGGACGCTCCATAATGTAGGCCTCCAGTATGATCTACTTTAAAGTTGGTTTGATATCAGACAGATGTGGCTCTGATGGGACCCTGCTAGTTCAGTTTCACATAGGGCTCGGTCTACGTGGAAGTGTTAGTGGAGATTAAGCGTTAGGTGTCTGTTGGCATTTTAAGCACCGTGCTGACTAATTCTGCTCAGAGCAGGACATGGCTTAAAATAGCAGCAGCCGCTAGGGCTCCCACCATTGGAGCTGAGCTGGTGTTAGCCATGGTGGGAATAGTGCAGGCCTGGCTACAGTGCGACATCAGCAGGAGAGAGTGAAGGTATGAGCATCAAGTTAACTGCCAAGCTGAAAAAGTGATTCCTACCATGGGGAGAGCTCCCTCTAATCATCCGGTGAGGAACTTTATTCCCAGAGACTTGCATACTAAGGCTAGATGGCATGAGGGACAGTCTGGAACCTTTGTGCTGCCTACCCCAGCTTCACAGTGTGGTGTGTGTTGTTCTGTTCCCTCCCAGGATAATAGCTACTTGTGGTGAACTCCTTCGGCAGTGCGGAGACTTTGAGCAGCAGCTAGCAAACAGGTAGGAAATGCTGGGGTTAGCATGCAATCCGTATGTGTCTCTATCCAGTTAAAAGGAACCAAACCCCAAGGTGCTCCGTCTGTATGGAGGCTACAGAAGGAACGCAAGAGCCTATGAACTTTGATAATGGGAGTGAAAAAGCAGTGACTTTGTGTATGCAGCCTGTCCACCTAGGTCTCCCTGGTCAAGACCCAAATGTGTAAAATGGAGGGGAGGGGAAATAAGGGAGGCAATAGCTTGAAACTTTATGGGGTTATAAAATGAAGCTGGGCTCTCTAATGAGGGATGGTTAGAGATAGAGAGAAGAGCATGCACTGGCAGAGTGAGACAGCGTAGATGCTATGCTGTGTGGAGTTGAGGTACTCGCTTCTGTTCTGGGAAGGCAGGAAATGCAGCCAGTAAAGTTTCCACCTCCTGCTGCTGCTGTTGGGGAAGTTCTGATGAGCAGCTTAATGACAAAGCCCACATACAGCCCATCTCTCTTATCAGGAGCCATCGTAGTGACTTCCAGGAGATTCAGGAGCTAGGTAAATAATCAGGCCAGACTAAAGAAGCATGCCCTGTAGTGCTGAGGCTTCTGCTTTTCCATCGAAGATTCTGTAAATCACCAGCTAATGGGAACTTCATTTGCAGTGTACAAAGAGTGGCTTTTGGGGGTGACTGGGAGAGCAGGTAAGGGGACATTTTACAGAGGATGCCCCAACTCTTAATCCCTTAAACCTAGGAGTGTTTTTGTGGTTGGG
The DNA here is from genome assembly GCF_016161935.1 of Mauremys reevesii. NCBI lineage: Eukaryota > Metazoa > Chordata > Testudines > Geoemydidae > Mauremys > Mauremys reevesii. Next base: position 83,598,736 of record NC_052632.1, read on the forward strand.
TTGTCTCCCATCCTGATTTTGGGGTGAGATTCTGGCATGCTGCAAGCTTATTATTAAGAGACACTACAGATATCTGTAGCTGCAGTGTGTCCTCACATTGCCACATGGGAGCAAGTTTCTGCTGCAGATAGATCTGTGGAATGGCCACTTTATGTCTTAGAGACGTTCCTTTGGCCCTGGAGGGCTCCCTCTGGGACTTATGCTCCAAGATTGGCTGCTGGGGTGAGGTCGAGGTCACCACAGAGCAACACATGGCACCATTTCTGCCAGCTGTGGTAGGGAGGGTGTGAAACATGATAGGGCAGAGTGAACTAACCACAGGGCCCAGTAGAGGCTGCTTAACTTGTTTGTCAAAGTTTAAAAAAACAAACACATGGAGGGCAGGGGGCCTGTTAGCACTGTTCTCTGCTTTATTTCTCAAGCTGGAGCCTTGTGTGTCAGTAAAGCTGGTGATGCTGAGATGGGGCCTCCCAGAAGGGACGGGGGAAATTCCAGGCAGGGCTGGGGCAGGAGCCATGGGGGAAGCTCAGGAATTCTCCTGGAGCAACCCAGTGCCAACTACAGTGGAGTTTGCTTGTAACTTTTAGTCATGTTGGTTGGTTTCAGGATTTTATCCACTGCTGGGAAGTATCTGTTGGACTCCTACAGCCCTTGTAGTCTGTCTGGCTTTCAGGGTGCCAGCTCTGCAGAGAAGAAGAGCTCAGTCAAGAACCCCTGGCAGGAATACAATTACCTCCTGAAGGAGACTCCGTCTGAGTATGCCAGCCTCATGGAAACACTCCATACCCTAAAGGTAGGACTGCAGTGCTGCCAAGGACACATCTGGCAGTTGAGGCCACTGCCTGGTCACATTCCTCCATAACAGCAGCCTGTTGATTGGGAAGGGCGTTCCAAGTTCTCCCGACACCCCCAGTCCCAACAAAATGAAATGTTCAGCGCTGTTAGGCTCTGGGCTCACTCCCTCTCTCTGAAGCACAGAGCTCTGGTTGTGTGTAGTTCAGATGAGAGATCCCAAGGCAAGAGGCAATGGAAAGTTTGTATTTGAGGGCCACCTTGAGCTCCAAGTCTGGTCATTGTCTTTCCAAGACTTTCTCAGCAGGTTCCACTCTGCTGGTGTACCCATCCTGAACTGTAATTCTGCATGTGCATTCATGCGTGCATCTGTGAACAGGGTAAAGCAACCCCACTTATCTTCAGTACTGATCTAATTTATGTATGTTTGCCTTCATTGGATCGTTTGTAATAATAAAGCTAAGTTATTTGTTCTGTCTTCCTTATTTTCCCAGGGTGTTCTGAATTTTTTGGTACTTAAATTACATATAACTCATGCATCGCTACCCTCAATATTACGCATTTGACTTGTGTAGAAATAACATAGTCACCTCTCTGTATTCAGCCTTCTCTGTACCAACTTTTTGTGCAAAGCTGTTCCTTGATTCCACACAGCAGGCCAGTTGCTTGTGCCCTTTGACCATGGTCATGTAAAGGTCATGTTTGTATTCCTCCTCTTTATTTCTGTAACTTCATAATAGCTTTAGTGAGCAAATGGATTATATTATCTAAGTTTTCTTTTAGCGATTGCCTGGCAGAGCGCAATAAAATCTCTGTGCTGTTGCCAGCCCCTCCTGCAAATGGCCAACGGAGTTATACGGAACCAGGGAAAATCTTTTGGTTGGATTGTGACTATTAAGCCTTGGTTTGTACTGCCTGGGGTGTGGAGAGGGCGTGCTGCTGGGTGGCGCACTAGGACTCACCACAGTTTCTTGTGGGGAGTGCATTCTGCAGTGGCAGCTCTTCCACCCTTTCAGCATGTACAAGTGTGCTCCCCTCTGTGCCTGACCAGGTCTGCTGACTGGTGTGGAGCAGATGTGGTGATGGAGGGTGCCAGGGACCTTGCTCCCTAGGGCCTTGAGTAGGAAGGGGAGGTAGTGCTCTCCATTGGTAATGTCTGACCCTTGCGGGACAAGGATCCTTTGTGCTGAGCCCAATCAAAACCTTTCTTTCTAATATTTTAACCTAGGCCTCCTATAATCAGTTTAGTGGCATCTGTATGTAACTGTTCCTTTCTGTGTTAGGAGAAAGGGACGAGTAACCACAACCTGTTGTCTGCATCTCGATCTGCCCTTACCCACCTCAACCAGCTAGCGCACCAGTTGGCGTTTGACTCTGTTTTCCTTCGCATCAAACAGCAGCTCTTACTGATTTCCAGGATGGAGGTAAGTTCCCTGGATGATTCCACTGATCCAGCATAGCGAGTGGGAAAACCTGGCATGGATATCTCCCCACACTTTATGGGAGCCTGGGACTAGTAAGACCTCATTGCCTCTCTACTGGATAGCCCTCACGCCTGTGGGGATTTCTGTTTACTCAGATGTAAGCTCCCTTCTTGGAACTGTGCTCTTGCTTCAGTGGAGAGCCCCAAGGGACCAACCACCACTGCATCATCTGCTGGGGTTTATGTCTGCAGCATTCCAACATTTCTGTGAAAATAATTAATTTCAACCTATGTACAAAGAACTGTGAGGAGTGTTTTAGAGGAGGGGTCTTTCCACAGTCCTTGGTTTCTTTAGGAGTCCACTGGCAATCACGAAACCTGTTACCGTATGACCCCACTCCCTTTCTTTGGGGCTGCTGCTCATGCTGGCTGAAGAGAGCTTTGACTGGTTCTCTGCTTTACTCCTTCCTAGGGCTGGAGCTCAGCTGGCACTGGTGAGACACTAACAGATGACCTGCCAAACTTCAGTCTGACTCCTCTTGAGTACATCAGCAATGTAAGAGCACACGGGGATAGTTCCTAGAAATGGCTGAATCTTGGGGCACTCTGTAATTTGGCTGTCGGAGTATTTTTGCTCATTGTATGAGGGCAGGAGTTGCTGTTTTGTTGGTTCAGATCCCTACCCCTAGGATTTCTATTCACCACTCTGAGGATTTTAGGCAATTGTTGGAAAGGGACCTCTTGTAAAGGGTGCCAGGAAAGCACTGAGGTTTCTGGAGATCCCAGGAAAGGTGATGGAAAATGACTTCTCTATTGAGTTGTGATAACACTTGTACTGGGGTGGGTTACGCTGCCGCAGTCCTCGCACCGCCCCCCGCTTACTAGTAACTATGGAAAAGTGGCATCTGTCAGCATCTCTTCAGTCACGCAGCTCTTGGAGAGGCTAACTCAGCGGAGTAATCACACCGAGCACATAGGGCTGGAGTCCCTGCCGTATGCTGGGATGACTTTGTGGCATTATTGATTTGAAAAGAGCTTGATCTCTCTTCCCCCTCAGTACCTGGGAGCCTCTCCAGTCTCCCTTTCTGCTGGTGTTGGGATGCCAAGAGTGAATGGGGGCCATGAGTCTTGCTGGATAGTTCTCGCTGGTTTGTCTTGCTGGCTTTATCTGTTTAATCCTTGCTCACCAGCAGAGGCTTGAGGACTGCTCCCTAACCTCTTCCAAGTGCTGCTTCTGCTTCTCATTATCGCCTCTAAATGGGCCGGGGGCAGTCGTTCCAAGCCTGTGCCAGTGAGCAGAGATCAGTCCGATACTCGGGAGAATTGTACTGACCTACTGGCTGCTGATTGCTCACTCCACCCCAAGTGTAATTTGACAAACAGGAGGATGTGTGCTCTTCACTGTGATGTGCCCAGGGCAGTACTGCTTTCATTCTGCATGTCTCCCTCTCAGACATGCACAAGGAATAGACCCGGGGGGATATGCCCCAGCTGAGTGCTGACGGGAGGGCCTGAGGCCATAGGATGTGGTCAGTTCATTTCTGGTGTTGGCATTCTGAAATTTGCCTCTCCCCATTGCATGTAGATGCCAAAAGTTGGTAGCCTGCTGAACTTTGGGGTCATTTCCCACTTAATTCTAACTTCAGCCACCTGGGAGGCTTCTATTACAACATAAGGTTCCTGGGCAGTGTAGCAGGAAGAAAAGAGAGGGGCCACCCAGCCACCAAATTCCTGTAAGCAAGCTGCTGATGCAGACTGCCTGAGAGAGGCCCTGGTGGGACTGATGAGAGTGATGGATATGTTTGGCAGCAGTTGAGAGCAATTTTAAACCAAGCACGTCATGGCATCAATTAGGGTCACGTTCTGTAGGGAATCAAAGGGCATTTGAGCCTTTCTGGGCCTAGGAGGGGCTTCTGGGACTTGTTCACATGTAGAAAGTCTGCTTCCTTTCCCAAGCCACCCGTTAACCTGTGATTGAGAGGGGAGCGTGATTTATGGATTGAGACGACTGAGACTCTCCTTGGGTGGCTCCAAAACCAAGCTGCTGCATGGCCAAAAAGCTACAAGTGCTTTTTAAAATCAAATCCACGTAACTGGACTTTATATGTAGAAGAGAGAGAGCAACGTGAGCTCAGTAAAAGAGATGTTAATGAGACTCCATCAGCTCTCCAGAGGACCAGTGGGTGAAGGCAGAGTGCTCTGAGCTGTACCCCTGCCCAGAGCATACAGGCAATTGGTGTGCAAAGGACAAGGGCCATGCAGTTGTCCGCGTGGAGTCACATGACTCCTGCCTGGGTTGTGGGCCCTCTCTCAAATGGCTTCTGAGGAGGATAGTGTAAACTTCTTCTTCTCTTCTGTGATGTGATCCTCCTGTTCCTGTTTTTTTTTTTTTCAGAGCTGACTGATTGATTCCAAAAAACAAAATGAATCGCCAATAATTCCTGCAGGGGTCAAGGATGCAATTATAGGTGTGAATCTGTGTACCAGTTTTTCTTGCCATTGTTGCCCCTATAACTGGGCCTTGACCTCTTGGAAAATAAACTTTGTTTGTATAAAGGGAATTAATGGTCAATGGGAGATGGACGTCACTTCCTGGCCTGGTGTATGTTGGTGAGCTGCTGTCACGGTCTGTGTTCAGACCTGGTAGGTGGGGATTCCTCTCATTGGTGTCTCATTCAGTGAAGTGCCCACTTAATGCACAAACCTTAATAAGTCAGTGTCACGCTTACAGTCCTTTTATTTTTTATCCTAGATTGGACAATATATCATGTCCCTCCCACTTCATCTCGAGCCATTCGTTACTCAGGAAGATTCCACTCTGGAACTAGCCTTACATGCTGGAAAACTGCCGTATCCACCAGAGCAAGGTAGGACAAGACCAATTCACGGAGGGGCCTGGAGGAAAGCGTGTGTTTAGCATTGCAGAGATATGAGTTGCGGGGATGAGGCCATGTGAGGTTGATTTCCCTGCTGATGTGGTACCTTACTGTATAACCATATAGTGCCTTCCAATTGTCCCTCACTAATACTTACAATGAGACCGTAGTTAATGAGGAAAACTTCAGCACCTTCACTGAAACTGGAAGCGTTAGGTCAAGCTGTGTTTGATGTCTGTATTGAGGGAAGTTGCTCGGCAGAGGGGATGAGCCCCCATGGGGGGTATGTGTGAGAGTGAAGAGATGAGTCGGTTAACGAGCCAACACCAAGTCATTATTTGGTTCTCTAGGAACTCTCTCACGACCAGTGTGAGTTCCTGGGAAATGCTGTGTGGTTACCTTTGGGTGTCAAGTTCAGTCACAATTGTAGCTGCACTTGATGTGTTCACTTATTTCTAGCTCTAAGTCTTTGTTATTTTGGACAAAGGCTTGGAGCTGTGCTGTCAGTGTGGACATGTCCATCATGAGCACCACTCTTTGGCTGGCACCAAACCACTGATGTTTGAGAGAACCACTGTCCACATGGAAGCTGTTTGGATTATTTTGTCTAGCTATTTAAAGATTGTATGATCTCGGCACTCTAACAGGCCATACCTAAGTAGTACATAGCAACACAAAACTGGGGAGAGAGTGCTGGGGGAAGAAGATCCCTCAATTCTGTTACCTCTGTGCTTGCACCCTGACATGGCATGGAAAGCTGGCCTGGATAGCTGCTCATGTGACATGGATGCCAGTGCAGATATGTGCATTCCCAACTGAGATACACAGGGCAATATTGTGAGGGTGTCCTGGGTTGCCAAGCAGTTTACTAGACATACTGTAAAGAACAATAATTATACACAATGTTCATGTTTCCAACCTGCCCTTGTATCCAGATTGGCGTAAGTAAGGATTATCAAGGGCTCTTCCTTCTGCTGTTGCTGATCAGATCACCCAGACCTCTGTGAGAGCTGAAGGAAAGCACCTGTAACTTGATTTCCTCATTCTATCCCCTTAGTGTTAAATTGTAAAGTGGCTTGGTCTGCGGTGTTTAATCTCTTATGGACATTTGTTTTCACTGACAATTGAAGCAGCGTATGGTTTGATGCTTTGTGTTCCTCATAAGAACGGCCATACTTGACCAGACCAATGGTCCATCTAGCCCAGTATCCTGTCTTGTGACAGCGGCCAATGCCAGGTGCCCCAGAGGGAGTAAACAGAACACAGCAATTGTCAAGTGATCCATCCCCCATCATCCACTCTTAGTTTCTGTCAGTCAGAGGTTTAGGGACCCCAGTGCATGGGGTTGCATCCCTGTCCATCCTGGCTAATAGCCATGAATGGACTTATTTTCCATGGATTTATCCAATTCTTTTTTGAACCCAGTTATAGTTTTGGCCTTCACAACATCTCTTGGCAATGAGTTCCACAGGTTGTCCGTGTGGTACATGAAGAAATACTTCCTTTTGTTTGTTTTAAACATGCTGCCTATTAATTTCATTGGGTGACCCCTAGTTCTTGTATTGTGTGAAGGGGTAAATAACACTTCTCTGTTCACTTTCTCCACACCATTCATGATTTTATAAAGTCTATCATATTCTCCCCCTTAGTTGTTTTTCCCGAGATGAATAGTCCCAGTCTTTTTAATCTCTCCTTATGTGGAAGCTGTTCCATAACCCTATTCACTTTTGTTGCCATCTCTGTACCTTTTCCATTTTTAAAGTATCTTTTTTGAAATGGGGCAACCAGAGCTGCATGCAGTATTCAAGGTGTTGGCGTACCGTGGATTTATATAGTGGCATTATGATATTTTCTGTCGTATCATCTATCCCTTTCCTAATGGTTCCAAACATTCTGTTCGCTTTTTTGACTGCCGCTGCACATTGAGCAGAAGTTTTCAGAGAACTATCCACCGTAATTCCAAGATCCTTCTTGAGTGGTAACAGCTAATTTAGACCCCATAATTTTATATGTGTAGTTGGGATTATGTTTTCCAATGTGCATTACTTTGCATTTATCAACACTGAATTTCATCTGCTATTTTTTACCCAGTCACCCAGTGTGTGAGATCCCTTTGTAACTCTTCACAATCTGCTTTGGACTTAACTATCTTTAGTAATTTTGTATCATCAGCAAACTTTGCCACCTCACTGTTTACCCCTTTTTCCAGATCATTTATGAATACGTTGAACAGGGCTGGTCCCATAGAGATCTCTGGGGGACACTGTTATTTATCTCTCTCCACTGTGAAAAGTGACCTTTTATTCCTACCCTTTATTTCCTGTCTTTTAACCAGTTACTGATCCATGAGAGAACCTTCCCTCTTATCCCATGACTGCTCACTTCGCTTAAGAGCCTTTGGTGATGGACCTTATTAAAGTCTTTCTGAAAGTCCAATTACACTATATCCACTGGATTGCCTTGTCCACGTGTTTGTTGACCCCCTCAAAGAATTCTAATAGATTGGTGAGGCATGATTTCCCTTTACAAAAGTCATGTTGACTCTTCCCCAACCAATCTTGTTCATCATCTGTGTCTGATAATTCTGTTCTTTACCTTTTCCTCCTGTAGCTTGCTAAGAATATGTGTGGTTTAGCTTTTGATGTTAATGATTTTGTCTTAAAGTTTTTAGATTAAGCTGACTTTTTCTTTTACTTAGCACAAAATTCACCCCCAGCTACAGACTGAGCAAGCGCAGGCTAGTTGGGGTTCTGATGGCTAATGAGAATTTTCTGTTCAGGTGACGAGTTACCTGAGCTGGACAACATGGCTGACTACTGGCTAGGTTCCATCGCCAGAGCTACCATGCAAACCTACTGTGAAGTTATCCTACAGATTCCAGAGCTCACCCTTCACTCAGCGAAGCAGCTTGCCACGGACATTGGTGAGCGCAGAACATACATTGTCTAGTGAGCTGCTTCTCCCTAGCAGGCCTTACTCTCCTAGACCCCAATCCTGCAGTGTGCCAGTAACCTCCCAAACGGTGTGGTTTGCTGCCATTTCCTAGTGGGCTTTTTGGGAGATCAGAGCTCCTAACGGAGCTGCTCGATATCTTGCATATCAAGGCTTTTGATGATGTTGCAGCTAACAGCTGAGATGGCTGGTTAGTGGTTCAATCTCAAAGCCCATTGTTCCCCACTGTTGGGCTGCAGTCTGGCGCACGCCCTTAGTGCCAAGACACACTCTGAGGGAAATGTCAACTAGTAAAGTTGCAGAAATAAACCAAGTGGTCAGAGTTAGAACCCGACAGCTTTGTTTTGGCAAGACTTGTCTCCCGGACACTTGGAGAAGCTGGGCCTTTCCAACGGGTGTTGAGTGGCTGGGGAGAGAAAGTGATTGAATCCTCTCCTGTTAGTCTGTGCAGTTACTGAAATGTAGCACCATGTGCCCCATTCCTCTGACCAAAACCGCTGATCACGTAAAGCAGTAACCGAAGATCCAAAATATACGACGGGAGCGTAACTAGATTCCAGCCGCTTTTCGGGTGCTGTGAATTAGTCTGAACTAATGCTGATGGACAGAGGACATCTGGTGTAGTGCTCTGGGGCAGAATTGCCATGACGCTACTTTGGGGACTGTTTGACATAGTAACCGTTGCCTGTTTAAATCCATTTTGTCCTTCAATCTTGTAGATTATCTGATAAATGTGATGGACGCCCTCGGCCTTCAGCCTTCAAAGACACTACAAAACATTGTTACTCTATTGAAGACCAAACCAGAAGACTACAGGCAAACAGCCAAAAGCTTGCCCCGCAGGCTAGCAAGCAACATCGCCACCATGAGAAGTGTGGACTATTAACTCCAAGCCCTCGAGCGGGGGAGTTCTTGACTAAAGGCTAAATTTCCTAAATTGAACTTTTTCTCCAATAAACTTTCCAAGGATGATGGGAATGTGGTTGGGGGAAAAGAGGAATTTATTGGTGACTCATTTAATACATTTCTTCATTTGGAAAAGTTGAGAGAGCTCTCCAGGTGTTTTGAACTATGAAATGGAAAAGAAAAATGTCTTAATGACCACATTTCCCTACAGCCACCTGGGTGAGTTAGAGCTGTCTGGTGACAAGTGTTCTGACGCTAGCTGGAGAGTATATGCCGCATGACAATGAAATGATGGGCTTTTTTAGTGCAGTCTAATCAATGCAGACTGAAATTACAGGGTATGTGCAGCGTGAATCAACTGAAATGAGGACTCTACTACCTGCAGGCAATGCCCATTGCTCAAGTCTTTCATTATCCACAATCTCATGAAGGTAGTGTCTCGGCAATTAGCAGAAAAGGCAGGACCAAACTAAGCCCTGACAACAAAACCAGTTGAGTAGGTTGTTTCTCAGGAGATTTTCTTCCTTCTGAAGCTATTCGGAAGCTTCTAAGGAATTGGATGTAGCAGTGTTGTTGTCTTCTTGTGAAATGGATGAAAGTGTGGTGTGTGGGTTTTTGCGAAAAGGCTTATCTAATCTAGGAACACTTCCCAGGGTATAGGCTCGGGGAAAGTATAAACTGATCCCACTGTTGGGATTTTGGCTGTGTGGGATCATGGTTGATACAAATGCCATTGGGTAAAGCTGCAAGGTTCAGCTTCTGGGAACCTTTTTTGGGTGAATTAAGTCTTAGAAATTGCCTGATTTTTTGGGGAGGGGGAAGAAGGGGGTGGTACTAGAAGAATTTCCCTGGAACATCTGCTCCAGTGTACTGTCAGTCTGAACTGCTTTTCCAAGCTATCTATAGAATTTGATACTTCATCTGCAACATTACTTTAACCATTTTTTTTGGCAAGAGAGGAGTCCTGATCTGGAATGCAAACCAACACAAATATTCAGGTGTGTCTTGATTCTGAGCACAGGCTGTACCTGAAAGGGATTACGACTTTCTTGGTTGCTGGCAGCAGCAGCCCTGAGGTTTTACTGCTCTCCTATCAGAATGGAATAATCTATTTGACAGTGAACTTCCCTCCTCTGAATTGCAGAGTGTACCTTTTATCTGGTGTGTACTTAAGAAACGTGCAGTTACAACCCATACAACCAAATAAAAATGAAACCTCTCTACTGCAGAGTTGATTTTCTTCTCTTTTGCTCCAGCACTTTGTCCTTTCTCCCTCTTTTTCCAGCTAGAACAGAGGCATTTTCCTGATCTCAGCTGGTCCTCTCTGGATTTGCTGAATGCTCTGCCAGAGAGGCACCCATTCATCATGGATCATCTTCACAGATATCTCCTTGTCTTGAGTTCTGTGCCAGACTCCTTCATGCAGATGAGGACATGCACTTAATCCCCATTGGACTATGTGTATGCAGCAGTGACCCGATCTTCAGCCATGTGTCTGTTGTTCCTCTGCACCACTCATTCCCCAGGCAGTTTTCAGGATCAGTAGAAAGCATGCACCAGACCTATAAACCTCTCTCAAGATGGGGGGGAAATCAGAAGACACATAAAGGAATCAAGTGGCTTTTAAGGATATTGGTCTCTAAACAACATTTCACACTGCTTCATTTTTACTGCTACGTGGCTCCTGTCCCTGTAGTTCAGCAGGGGTGGGGTGCTGTGTCCTTCCAGAGGAGATGCCAGTTCTCATGGGGAGTTGCACAGGGAAGGGTGCGCTAGATCAGAAGTGCTGTTGCAGCAGCCCCGGGCTGCTGAGACACTAATAATGTCATTTATACACCTGGAGCTGACTCAGCATCTCAACGAAAACACCCCATCAGTTTATGTAACCAGGCAACACATTCAGGGGTGTCACAGAGCAGAAACAAAACCTCAGCATGCTCCCGCAATGGTGCAAGGCACGAAGCAACTGGCTGGATAACCATACTCAGAGTAGTTATTAATGGTTCCCAATCCTGCTGGAAAGGTATAACAAGAGGGGTTCTGCAGGGGTCTGTTTTGGGACTGGATCTGTTCAATATCTTCATCAACGACTTAGATATTGGCATAGAAAGTATGCTTATTAAGTTTGCAGATGATGCCAAACTGGGAGGGATTGCAACTGCTTTGGAGGATAGGGTCATAATTCAAAATGAACTGGACAAATTGGAGAAATGGTCTGAGGTAAACAGGATGAAGTTTAACAAAGACAAATGCAAAGTGCTCCACTTAGGAAGGAACAATCAGTTTCACACATACAGAACGGGAAGAGACTGTCTAGGAAGGAGTACGGCAGAAAGGGATCTAGGGGTTATAGTGGACCACAAGCTAAATCTGAGTCAACAGTGTGATGCTGTTGCAAAAAAAGCAAACATTCTGGGATGCATTAATAGGTATGTTGTGAGCAAGACACGAGAAGTCATTCTTCCACTCTACTCTGCACTGGTCAGGCCTCAACTGGAGTATTGTGTCCAGTTCTGGGCACTGCATTTCAAGAAAGATGTGGAGAAACTGGAGAGGGTCCAGAGAAGAGCAACAAGAATGATTAAAGGTCTTGAGAACATGACCTATGAAGGAAGCTGAAGGAATTGGGTTTGTTTAGTTTGGAAAAGAGAAGACTGAGAGGGGACATGATAGCAATTTTCAGGTATCTAAAAGAGTGTCAGGAGGAAGAGGGAGAAAACTTGTTCACCTTTGTGACGCAGTAGGGAGTGGGGTGGATTGACCTGGGAATGTCATTTAGTTTTACTGGGACTGTCTGCATGGGGGGATGGGAGAGCAGGGGATGACTTTAGGTGAGGGCCGGTACCTGAGCCAGGAAGAGGGGTGGGGGGAGTCGACACCTTTGCCCAAGAAACTGGTCAAAGGGGGAGGGGGAGAGAGCCTGCTGGAGAGTTTTTGTTTCAGTTTTTGGGCTGGCTGGGAAGAGGCAGGGAACCCCAAGTCTGGGGTCTAAGATCCTTGCACCCCAGAGGGACCTGGCTGGGGGGTCCTGGTTGTACCTACAAGCCCTGTTTGGGACTGTGTCCTGTCATCTAATAAACCTTCTGTTTTGCTGGCTGGCTGAGAGTCACGGTGAATCGCAGGAAGTGGGGGGTGCAGGGCCCTGACTCCCCCACACTCCGTGACAGCCTTAGCCTCTAAGGATAGAACAAGAAGCAATGGGCTTAAACTGCAGCAAGGGAGGTTTAGGTTGGACATTCCTGACAGGAACTTTTTCCTAAACACTGGAATAAATTGCCTAGGGAGGTTGTGGAATCTCCATCTCTGGAGATATTTAAGAGTAGGTTAGATAAATGTCTATCAGGGATGATCTAGACAGTATTTGGTCCTGCCATGAGGGCAGGGGACTGGACTCGATGACCTCTCGAGGTCCCTTCCAGTCCTAGAATCTATGAATCTATCAATAAGTGCTTTGGTGTATAGCAAGGAGGGAATTGTAGTGTTGAAAACCTTGGTGACCCTATCTCCTGCCCTCTCAATCTCATACTTTGAGGTTTGCCTCAGGCAGATTGGCCCTTCCTTATTTGCTTCAGTATTGGCCCATCTAATGGGTAAGGCCTCAAATCATACTTGCTGCTGGGCCTATATGTTGTAAATGGCCCAAGGTCTTGCTGATTGGCAACATCTGCATAAGGGTGAAGTTGACTTGAGCAGCTCTCCCTGTACAGTAGGAATTGGGCATCAGGCGTGGGTATGGGCCTTGTCTCATGGTGCAGCCTCTCCTTTCAGCTGGAACAAAGAAGCTGTTTGTGGAGCACACTGGAGAATCTCATCTCTGGTGAGCTCTGAACTCGTTTGTTCTTTGTAGCCTGCCCAAGAGCAGGGATGTGCACATTTTTACTCTAAACTCTCTGAGGCCATTGAGCTGCTAGCTGCTGGCAGTATGTGACTGTCTGAGGTCAGCTTGTATCCTTCCATGGGGCCCAGACTCTTCTGCTTGCTGAGCCAACAGAATACCCCACTGGCAAGGGGCAGTCAAACCTACACGTCCTGCGTTCTTATTGATCACTTTGGGAGAAATAACCAAGTAAGTAAACACCCTGACTCAAGTACCTAAGGCACATTTTTCATTTTATTAGTTTGTCAAACACCCTCTATAAACCAGCAATGCCTAGAATTGTAAACTTTCCACCTGCTGCCAGAGAACATGCTGTTCCAATTTACCCTGCGAGGGGCTTAATCTCTCACGATTTGAGCCTCTCCCATCTTTTCTCTGCTTTGTAACTCGAAAGTGAGGAGTTTAGTGGCTCCTGTTTGCCTTTTGTTTCCAGGCTGTAGCTGCTGTTGCAGTTCGCAGAGTGAATAATCCTGCAGGCACCCAGCTAGGAATAAAGGTCTGAGAGCATGGCAGATGTTTACTCCTAGGCAGGATCTTAGACATGATGGTGTATTTTTGCACCGTCTGGGGATTGGTCCTGCTTTGAGCAGGGGGTTGGACTAGATACCTCCTGAGGTCCCTTCCAACCCTGATAGTCTATGATTCGATGATTTTCTTTTGTTATTTCTGTTGTTGTAGTGCCCAGAGGCCCCCTTCTGGACCAGGCCTTAGTGAGCTAGAGCAGGGATTGGCAACCTTTGGCCCGCAGCCCGCTAGGGTAAGGCCCCTGGTGGGCCGAGCTGGTTTGTTTACCTGCCATGTCCACAGGTTCGGCCGATAGCGGCTCCCACTGGCCGCGATTCGCTGCTCCAGGCCAATGGGGGCTGCGGGAAGCGGCGCAGGCTCAGGGATGTGCTGGCTGTGGCTTCCCTCATTGGACTGGAGCAGCGAACTGCGGCCAATGGGAGCCGCGATCGGCCAAACCTATGGATGCAGCAGGTAAACAAACTGGCCTGGCCCACCAGGGTGCTTACCCTGCTGGGCTGTGTGCCAAAGGTTGCCGATCCCTGAGCTAGAGGATACTATATTGGAGGGGACCTGATTCATCAGCTGTTCTGGTGAGGGCTGGATTTGGAACAGACTCTGTCTCCTGTCTCTGCAGCTGGCCTCCCAGGCTTACGCACTCTGCTGTGCCGCTGTGTAAGGCATAGGCTTGGGCCAATAGTGGGGCCAAACGAGATTTTGACACATGCTTCTAAATCCACCCTGGCTCTGGGCTGGAACAGCTGTTGTGCTCCTATGAAATAGCTGTTGCAAGTGATTGAGGTGGCATTGTCCAGTGGCTAGGACACCAGAGGTGGAATCAGGAGACCTGGGTTTATTCTCAACTCCCTGTTTTGCTTGGTGCCTTAAGCAAATCGCTTCTCTGTGGCTAGACTAACTCATCTGTAAAATGAGGAGAGCAATGTGTGCCCGCTGCTGCACAGAGCTGTGGAGGTCTGTGGCTGAGGAGCTGCTCTGTGTTACTACGAATGTGCTAGAATGCACTGGCCCAGAACCAGAGGTTTGTTCGTGTACCCAGTTCTCACGCAACGGCCACATGGGTTGCACAGTGAAGCACTCTCAGACTCTAGAGAAACTCTTTGAAGGCGGGTGCAATATAGAGTCATCCTCTGCCTAAGGAAGGAAGTAACCTATTTAATGGGTAGGAGGGGAGTGAGGAGTTGAACAGTAAAGGGCTAGGACAGCTCTTGTAAGAACTGGATCTTGCTGTCCTGAGCAGGTTTCCTAACTGCATTTCATCTGCCCTGTCACTAATTCTGGTTATTTTTACTTGCTCATGGTTTCGCTCTCGATGTACCCAGGGCTAGGCGAGCTCTTCCTTACAACACCACCTGCGCAGATAACATAATTAGCTGTCTGGAATAGGCTGGTCTCCATCTGTTGTTAGCTTCTGTCTTCTACAAACACTAACAAACTGGTGAATAAGAAGCACATGAACTGGAAATAGCAGCAGAACTTAAGTGAGAAGCTGGTTCATGTGTGTGTCTGTTTATTGCACAGGACAGCAGACTCCCCTTTTATTAACCCTAAAAGCATCTGCTGCAGATACTGGGGACCTAAAGTGCCTCAACCCCTCTTGAGTGCTGGGGTAGGTGGGTTCCCTCACTGACTGCTGAGAGCTCATCCCTGCATGGTGAGAGTTCTGGGGTACGGTCCTGGCTGGGGCTGAGTTGGTTCAACAGTAAGTAAGGAATCTGATCCGTGGAAGTGAGGTGCAGGCTCAGCCCTTTACTCATAAAGTGTGGTAGGTAGCTGTGCTGTTCCCCTTGTGTATGGAAAGCGAAAATGCCACATTTTCAAGGCAAAAGTTTGACAGAATGGCTCCATTTACTGACCTAAAGAAGCTTCCTTTTGAAATGCTGATTATTTAAAGTATGTAGTGTTTAGATGAGATATGCAAATAGAAGTTACAGGAATGCTAGACCAGTATTTGGAAAATTAGAGTCTACTACTTAATCTAGCTATCTCCTGGTTTTAGGACAGTTAGAAGATTCTAATGGATACATCTTGGATCCTGCCCCTTTTCCCTAGACCTGACAAAATGAACGCTGTCTCCCAGAGTGAGCGACCAGCGCTTTGAGATTAAAATATTGATTAGGTGGCATTAGTGGCAACATGCAGGTTTTGTATCGTTTGCAAATCTGCTGGTAATACGTGGCACGGATTCTTTCTTTCTTTGTATTTGTAGAAATCTCTCTAGTGCGCAGAGTATAGGATCAGCCTCTAGCCCATACATGAAAACACAATAGAAAGGGCTGCTGGTAATATCTGCCAAACTCCCCCAGCCTGCTCCTCCTCAGTAGCCCAAGAAACAGTCTTTCACCAATAATTAAAATGATTTGAAGAACCATAAGTATTCCTAGTATAGAAGGAAAGGGTGGGAGTGTGGAAGGATAACGGAGAGGCTGTTTTTTCCGTAGATTTAATGAATGGGAGGTATAAGGGTTGTTCTCGTAAATAAAAGCTTCCTTTGGCGTCAACAGAACAAATGAAATTACGGGTTGATAGAATAAGGGAATTCGGTTTCACTTCTGTTATGCTGGGAACTGCAGCTATAGGACTGTAGTAAATGTTCATTTATGTAGGGAAAACAGATATTGAAATTCTTAAGAACCTAGTTCATGATGTTGCTTTGTTTGATGTAGATAGTCTCTGCAGATTTTAGGGCATTTGCTTAAACAAACACATTGTGTGGCTAATTTAGATAACTTTCTTTAACAAAAGGAGGGAAAGGATTCAGGGCGCTGTAAATGGTAAGATCAGGAAAGGATGATAACGTGTAGCTCCCATTCATTTTTAGTAAATTTATCCCTGCAGTCTGTGAAATTAGAGATTTCCATCTATATCCAGCTCTCCTCTAGCAATGGTTTAATAGAGGGATGTACTAGAGATTTGGTCTGTAATGTGAATTCTCCAGTATTTAACAAATTGAGATTATAAATACAGTAAAAGGCCTTTGGTGTCATTGATTTTGAAACTAGAAATCTGCCCAAAATTATTATGTAAATTAATCAAATTCAGGGCTGGTATGTCTTAATGAGGAAAAAGGTGTCCTCAATGTTCTGGGCTGTGTTGAGTTGTTACTTGTTATATTCTTCCTCTCTCAGTGAGCGCACTCAGAAAGTTTCTACTTCTTTGAAAACTGTTGTTGGTTTTTACCCATGTTCCCCATTGTAGGTGCAGGAAATAAAACTTTCCAACTGGTAGAAACTTTTAAAATGTAGACTGCAAGTGGCTCCATCGAGGAAACACTAATGGTGAGAGAGCCGTTTCCCAGCTGTGGAAAGAAAGCCATTCACTTTTCTCTTTGAATCCCATCCTGTAATCAGTTCTGATGGGGGTGATGCTTGCACTGAACCCCTGCGCTGTGTGTGGGAACAGAGATCTGCCCAGCTGGAGCTCATGGCAGGCTTGGGACTTTAGAGAATGAGTCACTTATCCCTAACTTTATCCTACTTATAATAATTCACACTAAATCCTGTTTCATATTGAAAGGAAAACCAATTCAATTTCTGCTCTCAGGAGCTGTGCCCTCAGCTAATGACAAAGCTGTCCTTGGGCTCCCCCTGCCTGGGGCAGAATGGCAGACATTCAGTGGTCTTTGTGACTTGTCTGTCCTGGTTTACAATGTGGTGCCTATGGCCTAATGCTTTATCCAAAATGGTTAATGTGAATGGGAGGAGGAGACAGGCCTGTGCAGAATGCAGCTCCTTATCATTGTGTGTATTAGCGGTATGGAGCGATCATCAGAGCGCACAAGGCTTAGTTCTTTGAACATCACTGGAAGTATTCAGAATTCCAAACCAAGGACGACTTACAATAAAATTCCAGTGCAAAGCCCTGGGTGTAATATGGGGACACACAAATGTGCTGGGCACTGCAGCCACCAGGGCCTGCTGTGCTGGTAATTGATTGTGTGATTGTTAGGGTGTGTCTCGCTAGAATTTTGTTAATCAGTTGTGCAGCTGGGTGTGAGGACGATCACTTCTGTGGCTGTGTGAAGGAGGAATGGAGAGTCTCCAGCTAGCCTGGGACTTGAGAATTTTGTGTCCAATTAATAGCACTACACTTTGATAGCAGTTTTCAGCTGTGGATTTCAACATGAAGCCTCACCACCCCTCTGATATGTGAAAATGTACTAGCCCCATTTTACAGGTAGGGGGCTGGGAGAGAACTCACCCATGGCCACACAGCCAGGAACCGCTGAGCTGGGGCTAATCCCCAGGACTCTCATGACTTGACCACACAATCTTGTTTCTTCTTGAAGTTCTGAAAACTACTTCTATAAACTAGATCTGCAGCATGGTTGAGAGGCAGTGGGACAGCAGCCTTGGCATGGAGCTGCTCCCTCCTCGCAAAGACGTGGTTCATATCAGCCATAAGAGCAAGGTCCTAGGCTCACCTACCTAGTGCCCTATGGAGATTTTACTATATCACAGCAACCCTGCTCCCCGAGGCAGTCTGCAAAATGGAATCGCAGGGCTAGTGTGGTTGCAGTAGCAGAGCTGGCTGCCTAGGGAAGCTGCCCAAAGCTGCACCTGACCTAGTCCTATCCTGTACTAGCAGCATCTCTTTTTAGAAAGACTAAACGTCACCTGCTCTGCCACCAGGAAACTCAGCAATGATAGCTGGAGGTTTTTGCCAAGAATGATACTGTTAGGTGACCTGTCACTCCACCCATGGTAGACGTGCTTGTATCTTTATTGGAATCTGAACTGTTTACCTCTAACATATATTAACAAATGTGCCCATCTGCAGGAAACTAATTACAAAAAATCAGAGCAGTGAGCATAGGAGTGCAAACAAAAAGCATACGGGCTCCAGCAAGCAGCCAACACAACTTGTATCTGGAGTAGGTCACTGTTTATACTGCTGGTTAATTGGAGGCAGAAATATTGAGAGTTGAGAAGACCTTAGAAAAAGATAAAAAGGGAGGGTCACTTCAGTTCTGTTACTTGCAGGCTAGCTGTGCAGAAACAGACGAGTGTAGAACAGGCTCTAGTTTGTACTTTTCAGTTTCTAAAGCTCTACCCCGTAGAGCAAAGCCCGTCAGACTCTCATGCCATGGCCGTCCCAATCTCTTCCTACGGCAAGCCAGCCTCAGTCTTTCCTTTGTGACTTTCCTCCCATATAATAAATTTCCTGTTGTCATTGCGACAGCCTTTATTCTGGTATCATACTCGTATACCTAGTAGCACGATTCGTTTATCAGTCATTCTATGAGAAGCTATTGATCACAGAAACAGCATGCAAATAAGCACTTTCTAGATACAAGTGTGCGTGGGGGAGGAACTTGCCGAAAAAAATCAGTAGTGTGTCTTAGACTGGAATAGATTGCAGTATTGAATTACGCACATGTTATACAGTAAAGTCAATGCCCCCCCCCCATGCTTTATGGGTGGAATTTCTTTAAAATGAGCTTTGTGGCCTTTTTAGCCTCTGCGGCTCTCCTAACGAGCAGAGCATGGTGCAGAGTCAGTTACAAGGGTCAGGTGGCCAAGTGCAGTGCAATATTCTGTGCTTCTTAACTGGCCTCTGCATCGCTGTCCGAGTCAATGCCAGCCCGTGGGTCTACACGCAGGGAGTCATACTTGGGGGGTGGGGTGCCTGGCTCTGGTGGGAGTGCTCCAGGGGGAGGAACTTCATCACGGGGGGTGATGTTGGTGTCCTCATGTTGGAACCCAAGATTGGTGTGCGCCTCCACCAGCTCTGACACTGTCGGAGGTGTGTCTGGGTACTGGGCCCGGGCTCGTTTCTGCTTCAGGCCTTTGCACCAGCTGATGATGTTAATTATGGTGATCCACAGAAAGTCAATGATGATTTCTCCAAATTCAATGAGGCACAGCACCGAGCCCCCCATCCAGAACCCAAACTGGCCGCCCAAGCTTGACAGGAGCCACACAATCTGAAATAGGAAAACGAGGTCAGGACCCACCTACCATCGGCCCCAGGAGCGTGCGTGCGTGTGTGTGGTGAAGTTTAACTAGGTGACTAGCCACACCTAGATCACACCTGCAACATTTAGCTCAGGCCCTCATGTTGCAGGCACAGAGGTGTGTGAAGGCAGCTGCTCCCCCCAAAGGAGATTTCACGGTGCTCCTAAGCATCACTTCCCCCGCCCCAACCAAGGATAAAGGAGGAGGTGGGTCAGCAGCAGGAATGAAGAAGGGATTGTGAACCAGCCTCTAGAGAGTAGTACTGACCAGGAGGAGTTCAGTCCCACACAGCAGCTACACTGAGCAGCACAGCAGGTGCATTTACCACCCAGTCCAGGTGATGGAGACACCTCTAAATACTTCAGATTAATCTCTGGGGAGCTGCATGGACACTGCTCGGAGACTGAGACTGGCAGAGTCATTTCAGTGGGAACTCTGCAGGTATTTGGCTTCTGGAAAAGGCTACGGAAACATGCTCTGGCACGTGTGTTAGAGGCAGGAGCCTGATACTGCACTTACGGTTGTAGCCGCAGATTCCGAGATGGTTCTGTAGTTATACTCTTGGAAGTAAATATTTAGCTTGATGATCCCATTTCTGTAGGACACAAGAATTAATTCAGACTAAATTCTAGCCCTGTGCATTTACTCAAGTGTAGTTCCAGCTGGACTCTGGTTCTCCCTGGGAGGGGCTGGGCTTGCATTTGGGATCAAGCTTCCCAAAGCAGCACTAGGGGTGACATTTATAATATTCTTTCTGTTAAACACACAGTCTGGCATGTAGAGGAGGTAGAAATGGTGAGACTGGTTGCTGGGGGAGAGATCTTGTTCTCAGGCACCTTATAAATTGAATCCCTTAAGGAGTCAAAGGTGCATTAAAAACAGAGCAGCCTAGTGACTGTATTGGAAGTGCTTTGAGACTCTTGGGGGAACTTGCCAGGAGCAAATGTCTGGGAGCTGATTAGCAACCTTTCCTCTGACTGACACATCTGAATAACCCCTGATGGCTGTTCTGGAGGCAGTCAAGGGATGGCATAAACTGTGTGCTAGGGAGGCGTTTGGTTTTGCCTGTGTTAGCATTTTCTGGTGGTTTTTAGAGCTGTTCCTGAGAAAGTGCTGGAGCTTAGTTTTGTAGCCATTTGACACCATTTTAAAAGAGACGTGGTAAAATTAGGCTTCGAAATCCATATTTAAGCACCTAAATAGGAGCCTGCTTTTCAGAGAGGCCAAGCCGCCCCTCTCCCATTGAAGCCAACGTGGGCTCTCGCCACTTCCAGAATTGCCTAACGTTGAAGTAAGAAAATTTTGGCCATCACCTTTACTTATTTGTTTCTGCCAAGTCTCTGGCCTGGTCTACACTACGCGTTTAAGCCAAATTTAGCAGTGTTAAACCGAATTAACCCTGCACTCGTCCACACAATGAAGCCCTTTATATCGATATAAAGGGCTCTTTAAACCGATTTCTGTACTCCTCCCCGACGAGGGGAGTAGCGCTGAAATCGGTATTGCCATGTTGGATTAGGGTTAGTGTGGCCGCAATTCAACGGTATTGGCCTCCAGGCGGTATCCCACAATGCACCATTGTGAGCGCTCTGGAAAGCAATCTGAACTCAGATGCACTGGCCAGGTAGACAGGAAAAGCCCCGCGAACTTTTGAATTTCATTTCCTGTTTGCCCAGCGTGGAGCTCTGATCAGCACGGGTGGCGATGCAGTCCCAAATCCAAAAAGAGCTCCAGCATGGACCGTACGGGAGATTCTGGATCTGATCGCTGTATGGGGAGGCAAATCTGTTCTATCAGAGCTCCGTTACAGAAGACGAAATGACAAAGCATTTGAAAAAATCTCCAGGCTATGATAGACAGAGGCCACAGCACAGTGCTGTGTGACAAGCGTAATGGAAAGCCAAAGAATCAAATGGACACTCAGGTAGGGAGCGGGGACTGAGGACTCCAGCTATCCCACAGTCCCTGCAGTCTCCGAAAAGCATTTGCATTCTTGGCTGAGCTCCCAATGCCTGAAGGGGTCAAAAACATTTTCCCGGGTGTTTCAGGGTGTATGTCGTCAATTTACACCCTTCCCCCCCCCCCCAAAAGAAAAGGAAAAAAACCCGTTTCTCGGCGCTTTTCAATGTCACTGTATGTCTACTGCATGCTGCTGGTAGACGCGGTGCTGCAGCACTGAACAGCAGCATCCCCTCCCCTTCCTTTCCTGATGGCAGACAGTACAAAATGGTGGAAAACCGTCTTCATCATCCCGTGAGTGCTCCTGGCTGGCCTCGGTGAGGTCGGCCGGGGGCGCTTGGGAAAAAATGGGAATGACTCCTGGTCATTCCCGGCAGATGGTATAAAATGCTTGGTGACCGTCCTCATCATAGCAGCTGGAGACTGAGCTCCATCAGCCCCTCCTCCCCCCACCCCTTTTGTTGGTGGCACCAGGCATGACCCAGTGTTGACAGAGGGGTGGAAAATGACAGTGCCAATGAAGGCTCCCTGTATTAGGCCTCTGCTTGTCCGAACCGCTTCTATGTTTAGACTTTAATTAACCCCACAGGCCAGATGGAAAGAATGGAATGTGTGGCAACTAGTTATCAGTACCAGGAGGCAATTATACAGCCTGCTTGCACCTGGCTAAAGGGAGTGAAACAGAATGACTGGTCAAGAAAAGTTACTAACGAGATAATATATTTTTTGCCAAGTATGATCTAACCTGTTTAGAGCAATTGCTACGTTATAATGTATTTGCTGTATGGGAACTGAAAAGGAGGGAGAAGAGGGGGGGAAGGGGGGGAGCTGGGCATTGGGGGTAATAGACATGCTTAGCTAAGATCATGTATAAAGACAGAGAGCTGCTTGTCTGGGGGGTGCTTGATCTGAGACGTGTGTCTCCAAGCATCCTGCGCTTTGAGATCTCAAATAAACCTTTTTTTGCTTCTCCACCCTGGTGTGTCTAATTGGAGCGAGGCACTCCGGGCAACGAACCACTGTTGCTGTAGCCTCAGGTATTTTGTGCCGGCAACACTTTCATGTCTAAAGAAAAGATTCTGTACTGCCTGGACTATCATAGCAGCGGGAGGCTGCGCTCCTTGCACCCCCCCCCCCCTTTAATGTCCTGCCTGGACTATCATAGCAGCGGGAGGCTGTGCTCCTTGCACCCCCCCCCCTTTAATGTCCTGCCTGGACTATCATAGCAGCTGGAGGCTGCCTCCCCCTCATTTTATCTCGCTAAAAAGTCAGAGTTTCTTATTCCTGCATTCTTTATTACTTTATCACACAAATGGGGGGACACTGCAACGGTAGCCCAGGAGGGTTGGAGGAAGAGGGAAGCAACGGCTGGGGTTGTTGCAGGGGCACCCCCTAGAATGGCATGCAGCTCATCATTTCTGCCGGATCTCTGGGGCTCTGACCCGGAGCAGCTGTGCTCTCTGGTTCTCTAGTACACTTGCCCCATATTCTAGGCAGAACTGAGTCTATTTTTAGACAAAACATAAAGAAGGGAATGACCCGGGGAGTCATTCCCATTTTTGTCCACGCGCCCCCGGCCGACCTCGGCGAGGCCAGCCAGGAGCACCCATGACAGCAGTAGACGGTACAAAATGATGGATAACGGTCATCGCCAGTTTCCAATTGCAAACGGTGCAAAATGACTGATAACCATCATCTCATTGCCGATTTACAATGGCAGACGGTGCAAGAGGGATGGTAATCGTCTCTGCTAACTTGCAAAGGCAAATGAATGCTGCTGTGTAGCACTGCAGTACTGCCTCTGTCAGCAGCATCCAGTACACATACGGTGACAGTGACAAAAGGCAAAACAGGCTCCATGGTTGCCATGCTATGGCGTCTGCCAGGGCAATCCAGGGGAAAAAGGACGCGAAATGATTGTCTGCCGTTGCTTTCACGGAGGAAGGACTGAGTGACGACATTTACCCAGAATCACCCGCGACACTGTTTTTGCACCATCATGCATTGGGATCTCAACCCAGAATTCCAATGGGCAGGGGAGACTGCGGGAACTATGGGATAGCTACAGGATAACTACCCACAGTGCAACGCTCCGGAAATCGACACTAGCCTCAGTACATGGACACACACTGCCGAATTAATGTGCTTAGTGTGGCCGCGTGCACTCGACTTTATACAATCTGTTTTAAAAAACTAGTTTCTGTAAAATTGGAATAATCCCGTAGTGTAGACGTACCCTCTGTCATGGCGGCATTTCCTGTTTGCTTCTGCCTCAGTCTCTTAAATCTATTTTATGACTCACATTATTATGGAGTTAGGCTAACTCCCATGAAGGCCTTGTTAATGTTCCTCTGCTGTTTGCCACAGAACGTGGTCTCTCGCACATCACCAAACCTGGTAGCTAGCTGGTTTTACTTTCATGCTCCGCCAAGCATTATTATTGTGCTACTTCTGTCCATTTTTGCCAGACCTTTTATGGCCAGCCAGCCTCGCATTCATTCTCTAATTCAGCACAGAACCTGCAACTTTATCTGTAGTCATCCCTTGGGCAAATGGACTTCAGTTGCAGAGAACCTCCTTGTCCTGCCTCAGTTTAAAACATCAAAGTCTGCAAATAACCCCAGGCTAACAGCTCCTAATACTGAGACCCCACAGGGGAAGAGTCAGGGTCACAGGTCTGCTCCAGGCGGTTGCCTCTAGTCCACTTCTCCCTCAGAACCTAATCACATGGTCTCGTTCTGCACAATGGCATGATTTCATGTCCACTGTAATTTTCTCTCAGATCTGTTTTTACTCACCTGTCCAGAGTCACGTTTGTTGACAGATCTCTTTCATAGGACAAAATATGGAAAATCCACTCCTAGGAAATGAAAATTGATTCATAACTGAAAAGGGAAATGTTCTCTCTGAGCCGCATGCGCTCTGGGGGAGGTAAAATATCACCTCCAAGGTCCACAGAAAGCGGGAACCTCTGGCACTTGCCCATACTAAATAACCATTGATGTTACACTACATAAAGGAATTTGTGATTCAGTCAATAGCAATTGCAGATACATGACTTTCCTCCAAGCCATAGAACCAGGGCCCAGAGAAGCAAATCAACAGGAAAATTCCTGCTGAAATGGTAAGAGAAGTAATTGTGCAGAGATTCCAATTTTCTATCAGTCCATGTTACAGGCCCTGAAATTTTAGCTTCACTGTTCTCAACTGATCATGAGAGAATGTGGTGAGGTGACTTAGAGAGTGTTTGGGAAAATGGGATCAGACAGGAAGCAGAGTCAAATTTCCATCATTGGAAGGATTTGGGGTCTGAACTCAAGTAAATGAAACCTTCCAAAGGGCCAGTTTGATGAAGTGAGTTGCCTATTATGGCAGTGTTTCTTAGCAAGTGGGGCAGTAGATGAGAACTGTCTAGAGTCTGAACAGGTAGAGGACTTAGGCCAGGAGAAGCATCTCCCTTCACAGAAACCTCAACTAAAACTTGATACCCCAGTGGGGATGAGTGACAAGTTAACCTCAACCTCAAATAAAACTAGAGCTCTAAAAATACAGGGAGGAAAATCTGCATCAGTGTTAGAGAAGAGCATTTAAAGAGAAAATAAAGCCCAAGTACAGTAGGGAAGAGGAAACAATAGGAGAATCTTTAAGTATGCTGGAAGTCAGCAAAATCAGAGAACAGGAGGCAAGGGTGTTCTGAATTTTAGAACTGGGTAAATATAAGAACTATTCCCATGTATGATTAGAAAGATGTCATAGAACCTGTATCTGTTCTGAATAACCACTTTTATTACCCAGATGTTCTACCTAGAAAAATGGGGAAAAGTGAGTACACGCATAACGTATTTAACAAAGATTATCTTCGCAGCTCTAGTAGATCTGCTGTCAGTCTAGCTCCTGCTTTTTTAGTCTCCAGGTAATTTCCTGGTTGCTCGGAGCGCTGTTCGTTGTTGCAACATCGACTCTGTACTGTGCTGATCCAGAGTGAGCTGACATAGTTCGTGGCTTTTACCAGTGATGACACCAAGGCATTGTCGGTTCTGCAGAAGCATTTACCAACTACGGAATGAGTCCCTGAGTCATTCTCTCAGGTTTGCATAATTGTTCTAACCTGTTCTTAGATAAGCAGAAGCTATTAACATGGGTTTGTACCAGAGGAGGTGACACCACTTCTTCCATTACCTTCTGCTGCTCTCAGAAACCTGCTGGATTCCTGCTAAATCCTGCTCACATTTAAAACTCCCTGTAAAGTCAGCCATGACTAATGAAGTAGGGAAGTTTACAGCAGCTGAGAGTGAGAGATACTTTTAAATACTTTAAGGCTTACTTTGATCAAAGGTCTCTCTAAACGAGAATAGACCTTGGTCTTGAATGTACACAAAGTAGGGCAGACTAGAGGATGTTACACCCATCTAAAATCTTGTCGAAAATCTTGTATGATGATGATGTATTAAACATATAGAATGTGATCATACAATTAAAGACTTGTCACGTATATGGAGAGCCCTGCACGGATACAAAATTGGTATCTGCGTCCAATCTGCAATCTGCAAACGGTCCATGGATATAAAGCTGCTCTCCGCAGATTTGCAGATCTACATATATACATAAAGAGGCAGAGTTAAGGCTTTGTGTGCAACCTTATTTTTTACATTTCTTGACCTTTGGCTGCTTAAGTCTGCAGCCTGAACATTTACTTAATGAATATATTTATGGAATGTTGAACTTTTTCACACTGGCTATTGCATGAGATCTTATCACACTTTTCTACTTCAGATAACTCTTTCATCTAGTACAAAGGTGGATGGTTTTTGTTGTTCTCTGCTATTGAGAGAGGGTGAAGTCCAATAGGTTCCATGTTGCTTCTCTAGCAGCTTCCAGCTGTTCTTGGGTAAGTGAACTATGCAGATCATAGTGAGGTGCGTAAGCTAGACAGGGAGTTTATGGTGAAATGCACAGTAGCCTTCCGTTACGGCTGGGAGTCCTGGACCATGTTCCTATTGTATAGCTTTGGCTGGGCAGCTCTGTCTGTGGAGCAGTGAGCTACAAAGGCGAGTGCGGTATTGATTTGAAAGAGGCGGCCATTGTTCTCATTGTAGTTAAAGAACATCTAAAATAATGAAGAGCCGGATTCTCCTCTCACTGACACCAATTTTACATGGTTCTAACTATCAGCTATTCCTGATTTTCACCTATTTGAAAGAACTGAGGCCTTATCTGCTTTTTATAACCAGATACAATATTCCTGGTTCCAATTCTGTTAAAGAAAAAGCTCTCCCTCCCTGTTCGTATTTCACATCCTGGAGAGTCTCTCTGCTGAGTGCTGACAAAGTGTCGATTAGCAGAGAGAGGGAGGTTGCCCAGCTGAACACGTTAACTTCAAACACGGAGGGATTCACATCTCATTATCAATCTCCATTTTAAAAGTTAGAAATTGGCTTTACCTCGGAAGCCTCAGACGGCCAATCTGCCATCGATATGGTCATCTTGTACTGAGTGTCGCTGGAAAGAAGAGACAAGAACATTAATACACAGAATTTCTTGCTTCCCTTAAATCACCAGAACTTGAGTTTGATTTCAAACCCCCCAAAAAGGATTTTAGATTTTAAGATCAGTGTTCACTGAGCGATGAATTCCCTCCACCTTGAGAGCTGCCAGAGAGAGTTCATGTACTTACTTGCACGTTTCCTTACAAGAGTCAATACAAAACTGCCTGTGTCTTATACTTGATCTCAGTGAAGAATAGCAATATGCTGTTTGGTGAAAACAAAAAGCAAACAAGCCTTTCAGATAAGAACTTTGCTGCTACACAAATTTGCATCCCCTTTAAGCTTCTGGCTTTTTTGGAAAGCCATTTAAGCAAAAACAGTTAAACTCTTAGACGATGTAACTTTTTGCAGATAGCTATTATTAAGGGCTTAACAGATTGATTCTGCAGCACTGTACTACGTAAGATGGATCTTCATCACCCCAGCAGGTTTCATGGGCTGCCACTTGAAACAGAACCTCATTGAATATACTAATGCACCTTGTTTTACTACAATCCCTTTTCTGCGAATGTCTGTCACAAGAGACCTGCAGCACTCGGAAACATTCAGAGCAGACACAGTTATGCTGAGGATTGCATCAGCTCTGTCCCACCTTGTACTGAAAGGGGGGGGAATTTATCTGGGGATCGGTACAAACCCGTGGAGAAGTGCTGACCTTTCCGGGCTAGGAAGACCTGAAATGCTGAGGCTGGTGGTTTCTGTTCACTCCATAGCCCAGAGTAGAAAACCCTGTCATCCCACGTGGTGGTGGTGTTACCAGCTGGCCACCTCTGTGTGAGCAGCCTTCAGCTAAGCTGCTGTGGAAGCTGAGGTTTCTTAATCTGATGCCAGAGCTAGGAACTCTGCCTCCCTCCTCACTATCCACCTGGTTAGCAAACGGAGCCACTGCTGAACTCCTACAAGCAAAACCTTTAATTCAGTTACTTAAAATGCTCCGGACAGAGCCCTGTGCATTTCCGATCCCGTCCCTGATGCATTATGGGGCCTCGTTACTTCATGTTCTTACCCCAGTCTGGATCATCTTCATTGTTGCAATAATTTACCCCTTCAGGTAAAGGAAACAGATAGTGGCCACACCCACAATTTTCAAACATCTGAGCTTGGAAACAGGAGCGCAGACAAGCCTGCAAAGAGGGGACAAGAAGCCATTTAGAACTGGGCCATGCTCTCACACTGATCAATGCCTCAAAGAGTGCAGACACCGCTCCCAGATGCCTTCCTACCAGGCTCCCAAAGGGCCTATTCTTCCTGCAATGAAGGGAAGATTCTGGAGACTCATGTTAGGAAAAGCTCATTTAACTCAGGGAGCCAGTTTTGCTGGTTTAACAAGATGAACTGCACTGTGTGACTTGAGGCTGATGGTTCTTACAGGTGGAGTGATAAGCATGATGCAAGGGATTTTTGTCTTTAAACTGCAGGTGTACAAATCAGACCACACTGGCAGACGGTGGAACTGTTTGGTTTACAATTCCCAGCTGTTAAATCTTTGCTTTAGAACTTCAGCTTGCTTTGCACTTTTACTGCTTTGATATCTAGTGATCTCAAAGCTCTTTACCATGGTGAGTAAATGGTAGTAACCCCATTTAACAGGTGGAATAATTGAGTCTCAGAGAGCTTAAGCAGCTTGCCTCCAGTCACACACACAACTGATTATTTAGGGTTGCTGGGGAGTTATATGGGGTTTCCAAACTCAAATAAAAAGTTAAACTAAACCTATGGACCTTGACATTGTTTCTTGGCCTTATATGGCATATTCTTCTTTGATTTATGAACGTAGATGGATAATATTCCTGACTAGGTGCTGGACTCCATTTTTCAAAATCCTTCTAACTTCTATTAAAATGTGAACAATTTAAAAGTTCTTATTACAGAGAGCAGCTCTCAGAAAGCTGAATTTTCTTCTCCACCCATCCACATCCTTCCCTTGAGACAGTCATGGCTGCAGCTTACCCTGTGATTGAGGGCTGCAATGTTCTGATGAGCTTTTCAGTCTCAGCCCATTGTGAAGCAGGATGATGCCCACAAGACATTGGACTGGGATAATTGATGAAGGCGCGAGAGAAGAAAGTGGAGACTAAGAAAAGAGAAAAATCCAACACCTCCAGCTGAATGAAGGGTCATATCTCCCATGCAATAGGAAATGTCTGAGGACTTTACTAGAAATTAGTCATAGAGCAATGGAAACAGGTCCCTTTTGATGACAGGTCTTTAAACGTCCCTTGGGAGATGTGCATTACCGATGGACTGAGGCAAAATTTAGAAACCTTTACGCTAAGTATTATTTATTAAATATTGATGGTGTCATTTAAAGTATCTGCTTAGTTAAACATTTAATACATATTTTATAATGAATGTAAAGGGGTTTAATTAAAACATTTATGTGAAGTTAGAAATGTGAAATGCTGCCTACTCCATCTAGCCCATTGCCCTGCTTGGGATGGGTGTGTTAATTGCCAATCCAGCTGAAAATGACTCAAGCAAAAGGGCTTCTGCTGTTTTCCTTAGAAAGCTGTTCCACAGTAGTCTGACCTTTATCGTTATTAGGAAATATCCCTCAGTTCTCTTGTATCCCACTATGCCTAGTTACAGCCTCTTGGAGTGTTAGAAACAAATGCTATGAAAAGCACAATATAAATGCTAAGCAAACAGTCCCGGTTTCTCTCCCTTCTTTGATTCTGAAGCAAAAGAAAGGCCTGGGGCGAATTTGCATTTCCATATAGTGAAAGCCAAACCTGTACTTTCAATCTCAAAGAATTTATTTCACTTAAGGAAAACAAGATAATGAAAGAACAAGTGAAGCCTCCATGAGAGAGCCACGTTTGTGTGTTTAGTTCCTGTCACAGGCATCAGCAGTTGTGCCTGCCTGTTTCTGCAGAAGGCAGCGTTCTTAGCCGTTTAAAGTTGTAGCACACCTAAGTCAAAAGATAACATTTATACAGCTACGTAGACCAGAGATACCTTTAACCTCCCAATACCTATAAAACAGCAGTAATCCTGCTGTTTCCCGAAATATTGTCCCATCCAGAATTGTGGTAGCTGTTTATGTTGCAATCCACCCAAGACTGTAGTAGTTATTCTAGCCTGATTACCCTCCAATATTCTAGCCGAAGTAGCATGTGAAGTATCCACTGATTATTCAATAATCCCTTCTGAGTTCAAAGCACATCCCTGGTGCACAGGTGTAAGGATTACATTA
The DNA here is from genome assembly GCF_016161935.1 of Mauremys reevesii. Classification (NCBI taxonomy): domain Eukaryota; kingdom Metazoa; phylum Chordata; order Testudines; family Geoemydidae; genus Mauremys; species Mauremys reevesii. The sequence continues at coordinate 83,628,742 of NC_052632.1, forward strand.
CAACGCCACACCCATTGGCTAGTTAACTCACTGTTCTATAATAAAAGGATTTCAGTCAATCATCAGACACACAAAAATCAATTATCCTCTCAAGACCAACAATGAAATTCTTTCCTTATTGACACTATGTAAATATCACAGTGCTCCTTTGCAGGACACCTGCAAAGGCAAAAATTGGTTTGTGCCTTTTGGTGCTTTATAATGACAAAAGGTCAGTAAAGTGTGGGATTAACAAGCTATATATTGTCCTCTTGTTGATTTAGCTAAGAAATATCAGGAATGTAGAGGCTTGTCATCCCTTTTCCTGTTGGCGACTCTAGAGAGGCCCCAGCTATGGACTGGGAGCTTTCTCAGCCCTTACTTGAGGGATTGGGGCACCCTGAATCTTAAACAAACAAACAAAGATCCTTTTCCCCCAACTGTTTATAAGCTGTGGAAGAAACAGGTGTTATCCAACACAAGTAGAAATATCAAACTGTCCAAATAAAAATTCCCTCCCCACCCCCTCAGGCAGGACTTCTGGGTATCTGTGGAGCCATAATTCTTGTTGTCCGTAGTGTCTTGTAAGAAAAACAGAGCAGAAAAGACCTGAATGTGGGATGTGGTCAAGCTGGATAATTTCTCTTTAAAAAGTGTTTCAAGCCCCCTTTATCCTTCATAAAGAAGCAAAAAGTGTCTCTCACCCATTTCCCCCTTTGCGAGTCACCTTTAACCCACTGGCCATGCCCTAGGGGAGTTCTCACCTTGCCCCGCCTCCAAAGCAATAGCCCCTAGACAGTCTGCGAAAGCAGGAGCAGCACCAATCGTCCCCAGCGTCTCCCTGCCCGCTGAGTCTGCACTGGAGGTTTCTATCTGTGGGCTCTTTTCTGTTGTCTAACAACGACAACGTCTGCAACGCGGGAGGTACAACTTTCATTCGGCATCTCATCCTCTAGCAAACCCGTTTGTTGTCCTATGCACAGCTCCGCCAGGAGGGGTGTCCCCTAATGAAGTCTGACTTTGGGGTCACTGGAAGACAAGCCCCTTTCACTCTCTCTGTAGATAAGGCACAAGGACGTTCAGTTCCTTGAAAGAATCATCGGTTTTCCTATAGGCAGTAGGAGCCCCTGGCAAGGACACCTCCATTCCTCCCACATGGGCGGCAGGTTTGTAGAAATTTTGGTGGTGCCCAGAACCCGCCCCCGCCCAAACTCTGCCTCCCCAAAACTCCGCCCCCCCACCTGCCCAAGGCTCTGGGAGGGATTTTGGGTGGGGGAGGAGGTCTGGGGTGGAGGCTCTGAGAGGGAGTTTAGGGAAGGGAGGGTGCAGGGGTGGGGCTGGGTTTGGGGTGTTGGAGGGGGCTCAGAGCTATGGCAGAGTGGTGGGGTGAGGGGTTCATGATGCAGGAGGGGGCTCAGGGCTCGGGCAGAGGGTTGGGGTGGGGGGGATGAGGGCTCTGGCTGGGGCTGGAGACGAGGGGTTTGGGGTATGAGAGGGGCTCAGGGCTAGGGTAGAGGATTGGGGTGGGGGGGATGAGGGCTCTGGCTGGGACTAGGGATAAGGTGTTTGGGGTGCTGGAGGGGCTCAGGGCTAGAGTAGAGGGTTGAGAGTGTGGTGGGGGGGTGAAAGCTCTGACGGGGGTGTGGGCTCTGGGGTGGGGCAGGGCTGGGGATGAGTTTGGGGTGCAGGCAGGCTGCTCCAGGACAAGGGCCATGCCCTCCCCTCCCCTCCCAGCTACATTTCATGGGAGAGGCCTGATTTCACGGTCTGTGACATGCTTTTCACAGCTGTGAATTTGGTAGGGCCCAATTCCTATGGTAGCTGTAGGGGTAATTTATAGCTACAGAGATTCTGGGCCATTTCTGCTCGGTTTTTGTTCGGCCCTGATAGAGTTGTGCTCAGTGCTGCAGGCCGTGGACACCCAGTGGCCTTCGAGGGGGGTGAATGGCAGATGCAGCGTTTAGGCCGGAACAGGAAGGGACACTTTGAACACTGTGGCTGGAGTAACCCTATTGCTGCCTTTGCTCTGATTTCAGGGTGGCCGGGGGCCTCCCGCAGTGGGGACTCTATTCTGGGACACTCAGCCCCGAGACAGAAACTGGGCAGCACTGTACCGACAAAGCTCACAAGCGCTGCCCGGCTGGACCCTGCTCTCCACCAGCACCAGTGTCCTGAGTTTGTGCTCTGACGTTTTGCAAGGACACGTGTCCCCTAGGGCTCCCAGCCTTCCTAAGGCCCTGGGACCTGCTGCAAATAAACAGCGCTCCGGTACTTTCACCACATTCATTTTGGTTTTGTTCTGGCCAACAGGTTCTCACTGGGTGAGAACATCTCACGTGGAGTCCTTGTCCATCTTGGTATTTCTCTCATTTACAGGCCCTAAAGGCCCTTTGCTTTATCCATTGCTGAGTTTTCCCATTACTTTACTGCTAATGCACTTATTTTGGTACATCACATTTTGTTGCACCCTGCAATTTATCTGGGAACTTCTGCCATTTCCCCTTTACGGTCTGTCCCCTTAATCCATTCAAGTTCACCCAACACTTTGCATGTTCTTCTAAAATACACTCTACTGGAAATCAGTTTGTTCTGTACTCCTTTTCTGTTCTCTCCAGTCCTCTTAACAGCTTTTATCTGGCAGAGACAGACATGCAAGCCTTTGGATGCCTGTCTGAAAGTAAATAAATGAGAGGAAAATTGGAAGGGATCCAATGAAAATGTACAAGTATCAGAGGAGTAGCCGTGTTAGTTTGGATCTGTAAAAAGCGACAAAGAGTCCTGTGGAACCTTATAGACTAACAGACGTATTGGAGCATAATGTATTTGAGGATGCACAGATATTCTAGACTCATGTATAATAATCATCCATGTCACCTGAGCTCCCACAGTCTCTTCCAGGGACCAAAAGCACAACAAAAACATTTTGCTTTTTCAGTTTATAAATTTCTGCTTTGCTTGTAAGTTGCACTTATTGGAATTCTGTGCAACCATAAGGAATGTTGCAAGCGAAACTTGCTAGGCTACCACTTTGCAGAAAGCTACAGAAAAGCAAAAAAATAAAGCTTCCGACTGGATAAAGTGAAAAGAACCATCTCCACCATGTCTTCACTCTGCTCAGCAATCTGTGTAGTAAGATTGAGTGACAGAGAATTACACTGAACTGGATTCTCTGTCTGAGCAATTTAAAAATTCCTAGTGGCTTAATATAACTTTGAATAGATAAATTGTTAGGTTTTGATCCTGCAAACATGCACATGAATTTTCCAACTGACCTCAATGGGAACAGTCATATGTATGAAGTTACGGACATGCATAAGTGTTTGCAAGATTAGGGCTCTCATTTGTGTTTTTAAAACGTGTTTCTTGTGCTTAGTTCATGCTTAATGGTTATTTTAGAGATTCTGATCTCTTATGTTTAACTTTCTTATTCTCTAGAATCGTTCATATAAATTAAGAATTTAAATTGCTTAAAATGTTTTTTAATTAATAATGCCCTTTACCTGTATGGAGTAGGAGGTGTTATATTCGTTATAAAGATTTTTTACAGGGACATCTGACCCATTCATAGTGCAGTCGCTGTAGGGATAACCCATCCGCTCAAGTTCATCCTGAAAGAAAACCAAACCCACCAAATATTTGTATGTTGTAGTCATAGTTCCTTTCTGTCGCATGTTTGTTTGGTGCAAGACCCTTTCAGACACACAGATCCTGCAACTTCCCCGATCTTTGCAGTCCGGGAGAGGCTACAATATCCACAGGTTACAATATTCAAGGAACATCATCTTTAGGAAATATATGGAGCTGAACTGGAATTCTTTGGTGCTCAGGAGGAGCCTGGGGCTTCCTGGATTACACAGCGAGGACCTCCTCAGACCCCGCTGCTCTGTGACCCCATTTGACTGTCTCTTGGGGAGGATTAATGGCAGATCCATGGGTTCCACTCTGTCCCAAACCCCAGGTTCTAGGTTCCGGTGACAACTGCATTATTGCCCACAGACGGGAAGGGGAGGATTGAGTGGAAAGCTGGGATCTATGGTTGTCTTAGCCACAGTCAGTGCATGGCAAAGGCTGACAGAGGCACAGCCAGCAAGACCAGTACCTTATTCATTGAGCATGCAGAAAGAAACATGACACCTGCTGTCTGTATAATTCTAGGAAAACTACGATGATAATGACAATGCTACAATGCTCTTAAGACTAATGACAGGGTGAGTCAGCACATGTAACATTCTGGTAACTGCACCTTAGTGAAAAGCAGGGGGCAAGGAAGAGCTGCTCTGCCCCAAAGACGCCATCCAGTTACCTTAACTGCAGTGTTAAATGTAACTGGACTCGCTTAGCCCTGCAGCTGCTGACACATGGAGGGAAGAGGCAACAATTACCTAAGCTGCGGCTTTTGGCTTCGATAAAGCCGTTTTCCAGATAAGTTGCATTCAATCTTTCATAAACAATGTTCCAAGCCATAGCTAGTAGAGAACTTGACTCTTTTGGCTTGAGCCAGTTCAGCCAAGATTGAAAACAAACTTGGCTGCTGTCCCATCAGATACCAGGAGTATTGTTCTCCGATGGTTTGTTCTGATGAAATGTCACACATACCACTAATACGCCGATAGAGGTTTCTGTCCCAGACATGGCATAGATGCCCTGGTCTTTAAGAAACGGGAAACTCTTCTGCTCATGCAGCATAAGCCTGGCCCCAGCAGTAGATGTGAGGTAGGGAATGTAGTCTTGTTGGCTGATGTCCAGAATTAACTTCAGCCCTGTGGGCACCAAACACAATATTCAAAAACCCAAACCATGAAGTGCAGCATTTATATATAAACACGACTGTTTAGAGGAACTCTCTTACTATGCAGGGAAATCCCTCTCTGCTGAGAGAGGAGAACAGACCCTTCAGCCTTACACTGACCATCGTTACACTTGTTCATGCTTTGAAAAGGACTCTTGCACTTAGCCAATGTGTGGGAAGGAAACACCTGATTCTGTGGGTGTTTTCCCAAGTATTCAGCTGAGATGCACTTTTCTTAAAGTCATCCCATTATTCCATGTTATATCCTTTGCCGTTCCATATGTAATCCATATCCCTCTTTGGGGTTTACCCCCTTTCTAATCCTGGCAGTCAGTTATCATTTCCCTATCCATCCCCTGTGCCCCCAAGAACTCATTCATAAGAACGTAACAGCCATACATGGTCAGACCAAGGGTCCATCTAGTCCAGTGTCCTGTCTGCCGACACTGGCCAATGCCAGGTGCCCCAGAGGGAATGAACAGAACAGACAGTCGTCAAGTGATTCCATCCCCTGTCGTAGCCCTAGAAGATACCATAAATTGGCCTCTTCTTAACCTGTAAGAGAATTTGTTTGCTGCAGATGAAACATTTCCCAGCCCTCCTGTTTCCTTTGTTCCTTGGGGTTTTAGTGCTTACCAAACTCTGCTCCCGGGTTGGAAGAAATCAGGGCTTCCTCATCCATTCCCCAGTTAAAGATGTAGCAGTTGCCATGGTCAGGATGATAGATCTGGGTGAAATTTCTGTAAGAATCGTGCACAATAAGGTGTGACCCTCTACGGTGGTAAAAGAATGGGACTAATTGATCACACGTTTTGATATCCTGTAGTTATGCCAGGGATGTACAGTTAGCTTGTTTATTTGCCGCACACACAAATACAACAGTTTCTTTTGGGATGCGATGCTCAGTTTTTAAGTGGCATCGTTTCAGCCAAATTGCTCTACTGAAAAATAGCAGCAGCAGCAGCAGCTCTTTGTGGGACTTCAGAGGGACTTGAAATTTTTTTTCCCATTAATTTCAATGGCAAGATTTCGTTTTTTCCTATTGAATTTGACAGTGTCGCAGACTCATTGTCCCATAGAAATCCCTCCTACGTCTGAGACAAGCGTGGTGCTGGCTGGCAAAGGGAGCAATACACTAGGTGCTAGATCAGAGCTTCAGGTAGGTGGAGGTACAGTGTCTGTAATGGTGTGAATTCTCTCAGTGCTCTTCACTTATGGGACCCTAAAGCCTGTGACTGGTGTCATCAATATGTTGTACTTAGCCCAAAACCCAAACAGAATTTAGACTCTGGTAGTCAAGGGCCTTGTCAGTACAGTATTTTCCAGTATCAGTGGAGGCAGACTGGGAGAAGGGGACGTCACACATTTAAACACAGAACTAAAATGCAGGTGTTTCCTCTGGGAATGGAACAAACTGCGCAGGAGATGCTGTGACTTGAGCCTCAGTTGTGCCTAAGGTGCATCCAGTATCTCTAGAAGCACAGCCGCTGTGAGCCCGCAGCACGGGGGGAGCCAGGGCGCATCTCCTCTGGGCAGGTTAGCGCCACTGGCCGTGCTTGCATCAGGGGAGCACCAGGTCTGACCCGGCGCAGAGAGAGGGAAAGGCTTCTTGTAGCACTACCCCCTTGCTCACCTGGGCAGGGTATAGACACAGAGCCGGCATCTCAGAGGTACATGCTGTACTGTGACGGAAAGGAGCCTGCCTGTGATTTTCTATTGAATGCTACAGCGTGACGTAAGTGTGGCACACCCAAATAACTGCCTGGCTTAGGGCTGTGATAACTGACTTGCCCCTAGGGCTGTGATAACTGACTTGCCCAGTTTGGATAAATACCCAACTGTTTGTTTATTGGTAATTCCTGTACAGAGCAGTACTGTGGGAAGGGCTCGTTACAGCCTAGGCTAGAATCCTACTCAGTTCTGCAGATACAAAGGGTTTGTCAGTCACAAGGCGTGATGAGGGAAGAAGTGTATTATCCAGCAACCTGTTAGGAAAACGTGTGTAACCGAGGGCTTGCGTTTGCTTGAGACCAATACACCGGGCCACATGCTGCGCTCTAGGGTTAGTTATTCAGACAAACTCTCCCAGGAGCCAGTTGGGCTCCGAAGGTGCTAGGCGCCTCTGAAAGTCAGGTCGCTTATTTATGTGCTCGGCTTTAGGGTGTGAAGTTTAAAGATTGGCCTTAGTTCCTTGTCCGTGGTCATGAGGAGTCAGTGACAGAGCTGGGATTGGGACTCTTCTGATCCCCTGTCCTGGGCTCATATCACCAGACACACCAGTCGCGGGCCAGAGAGAAGGGATGACTGGACGATTAAAAGTTGCTGAGCTGAGCAGAGCACCTCTCGGAGGTCTCCTGGCACCAAGGGAAGTTAGTACATTCTCAGACACAGATGGGCAAGTACATCTGTCATGTGCATTGGCACAGTCTCTCCTCTGTTAGCAGGTGGAGCCCCCACTTTTGTCAATATAGGTTCCACTCTGAGAGCACGTGGAGGATAACAATGAGCGATGGAAGACTGCAGAGCGGACATTTGGTGCCCAAGCACCTTGCAGAGTAGCGGCTCTCACGAACTCCACTGATACCCAAATCGTAATCAGCAGCCTTGGGAATATGTCCAGGGCAACTGGCTTTGTTGCTGACAGGAAGAAACAGTGACAATGCCCAGGCTCTCTACCTGGTACACAGACACACTGGCATTGTTCTATATTGGGACACTCGGTACAAATAAGACCGTGACAGAAGAGTAATAAAGTCTCTGTGCTTATGTTAGTTCCAAATCATCCAAAATGATCCTCCACCAGTAACCACAGGTGCATTTTCAGTGACTCAGTCTGTACAGCTGGAAGACGGAAGATGAGAAATGGCTACGGGTCTAATCCTGCAGCTGTGAAGAGCACATAGTTCCCACTCATGTGCAGGGGAGCTTGGAGTAGTGCTGATATTAACTAATCCATAACCACCCTGCAGCCCACGGACATGTCGGCTCTTTTGCTCCTTAGGGTCATTTCTATTGATTGACGTGGATATTACACATAATAGAAATATTACAACTAATATTTGCCAGCAAATTCCTTTGCAATGCTCCTGTTCAGAATTAAATTGATCTCAGTTACCCACACTTTACCAGCTAAGCCGTAAGTGTTCGCTTCTCAGTATGCCAATCTATACATGGAACTAAAGTGAGAGCACTATCAGATTTCACCAGTAGGGTTTTTCTAATTGTGTGTTGGAGCCTGTGGACAAGAATGAGACACTATAAGCAGGGAAAGTGAACAAACTCAGATCAAATAAAGACCCACCTGAACCTGCTTCTAGAACTCAAACCAACCCCACCCTGAGAATATTTTACTCTGCCACTGCAGCTGGGAAAATCCTGCAGGATACATTGCTCTAGTGTTAACTAGGGAGCATTGGCAATCTCATGATTCACTGAGAAAAGCTTAAGAAAAGCAGCCACTCCCTGAGCTGCTGAAGCCTATCGCAGTAGCTTTGTCCATCACTAATTACCAGTCAGGCGAATGGTCTTTGAGGTTGAAGTTTTTGAATTGAGGTGGATTTTTTTAAATTAAAAAATATTCTGCCATAAAGCTGATTATATGCATTGTTTCCCCTGCTGCACTTCACTCTTGTTGTGAAATCGACTCAAGTAGAGACTCTCCACTAGCTGGGATCTCAGAGGCAGAGCTGCAGCATGAACTGAGGTGTCTTTTTTCTTTTTTAAAATAACTAACTACTTTGGCTGGAGGCTTTAACAGGGACTGGTTACAATTTAAACCAAGTGAGATCCAGTAACACTCCAAATGGGGAAGCTGCGATGGTTAATACCTAGTTCAAGTTTAGGCCATTTCATAATTTGGTTTGAGATTCTGTTTTGAGATCCCTGCTCCATTCAGGCTAACAAGCACCCAGCAACACTGGATGGATAAAAGCCGAATTGCAATTCACTGCTGTAAGGAGTGAGACGTGTGTGCTGTTTCTGTTACAGATTAATATAGACTTCTAGCTAAACATTTTTCTTTGCCTTTTACGGACTTGATTCTGTACAATGAAAATATTTAGGAAGACAATAAAAAGAGCAGGAATCACACATTCGTGTGAGGCCCTGGCTTGTATGTGATTTAATAATTCGTAGTAGTGTAATTATTCCTATTTCCACAGCATCTAGGAGTCTCCATCATGGACCAGGACCCATTGTGCTCAGCACTGTACAGACACAGAAGAAAGTGGTCCCTGCTCTGAAGAGCTTCAGACTTCTTTTGCCCTGTATAGTTTCAAGCGACCCTGAGAGTAAGTAGAAGTTCGGTGGGTTCCACGTACCTGTAGCTGCAGGGCTCTGCCCCGTACAGACATGCTAGGATCATGTCCTCTGGCTGGTAGCCCATCCTGATCCTCTCTTGCAGCGGGACTTTGGCGAGGATGCTAGTGGACTGTAGAATGTACCATTCTGTCACCGCTTGGGCTGCGCTGGTGAAGTTCCAGTAGATGCACTGGGGAGTGTCCATGTGGTGGCACTGAAGACACATGGAGTTAGATTTTAATGTGTAACTAACGGACAACCAGCAGGCAGCTGGCCTTGTGTTCAGAGGGCCGGGATAACCTATGGGCTGGAGTAGCGACTGTGGCCCTCAGCATCCACAGGGTATTGGGGTCACAGCATATGGCCACCCCCCAGCCCACTCCATCACCACTGCCCGCATGGGCATTTGCATGGCTGGCATGGAGGCCCTTTCTGCAGAGCAAGGAGCTCTAAGTGCAGCTCTGCCCATGGTCCCCAGGGCAGGGCTTCAGTGGACTGGTGCATCTAACACTGACCTTCACCCCACAGGTGAATTTCACCTTGGAATGGGTTGCACCTAACTCAGTTACCGTGTGGCCCTGCTACTGTGCACTAAAAGATCCCCAGTGCGCTCCTCCCATGGGGTGGATAGCGGTGTACTAAGGAGCTTTCCGGGTGCGGGAGCAGAGTCCAAGCAGTGTGTGCAGCACACTAGCACGAGAGAGATTTACACGCCAGCTTGTTGTGTACTAACTGTTCATCCACACAAGCCCTGACTGTTTGATCCTGGTGGGGACCCTCAGAATCCCTAATGAATGACTGCAGCCAGCGTCCCGGGTGTGTCGCCTGGGGCAGGATCAGGCCCAAAAGATTAGAAGTGAAACAAACTGGTTCTGTGCTGGTGTGATTAAAAAATCTCAAACCCAGCAGCCCCCCAGTACACCGGCGAGTCCTATGGAACAACCCTCTTGAGATGCACCAGCCTGACGGAGCAGCCCCCAGCCATGCACCGAGTGTGTCCATGTGCGGGAAATCATTTGACATGGGGTCAGTGTTCAGTTCCAGCCAGCTCTAAACGGAGAGAAAATGGCTGGAAATGATGCACTGAGCTGTGCCAGGGCCCCTTTGTGAGCCAGCCCGGACCACACGATGCAGCTTTTCAAGAGAGAAACCTGGTGGAGAAACAAAATCCAGAGGCCCCATTTGAAGCCTCTCTCAGATGGAGAGAGCCCTGCGATGGGGTGTTCACCCCGCACTTGTCCTGAAAGGGTTAGTGAAGACTAAGCGGGGGGGTGGGGGAGGGCTCATGAACCCAAGAAGCCACAGCTGAGGGGAATCAGGTGACTAAGCAATCCCCTGACTGAGGGAGGGAGCCCAGCTGAGGAGGAATGAACTGAGCTGGGACTATAAAGGCAGGAAATTGGAAGCATAAGGGGCGGCTGCTGGGAAGTCTGCAGTTGCTCCCTGGGAGAAGGGAGGTGCGTTTTGGCTGGCAAACCTGGGAGCCAGGAACATAGGACAGGACTCATGGAAAAATCTAGAAGGGAACGGACCTTGACAGCTGGCAAGAGGGTCCCAAAGCTGGTACCCACAGTAGAGGGCAGGCCTGGGTTCCCTGCCAGCCACAGAGGAAGTGGCACTCTGAGGCAGCGAATGGGAAGACTGCCTAGGACTGCTGGCGAGGAAAGACTTTGATATCCCAGAAGAGGAACACACGTATAGTGACCTGGCCAGAGGGCTGAGTCACGAAGAGGCAGTAGCAGCTTGTGGAGCTCAGACCCAGAGGCGGACAGATGGCGTGTAATGGTGGGAAGCGGCGGTGACCCTGTGAGCTATTCCCCGGAACGACCAGGAGGTGCCACCTTAGCGGTGAGTGGAGCCCCCATCACAAGCCCTATCTGCCTTGCTCCCAGGGTCTAACTCTATTTATTCTCTGTACTATCATAGCACCCAGGAGCCCCGGTCTTCAACCGGGACCCTGGTGTGCTAGTGCTGTCCAGAAACAGAACAAAAAGACAATCCCTGCTCCAAGCAGCTCACAATGTAACGTGTCCTCAAGCGAAGTGCAGAGCATGTCCACAGGGAGCCATAAACCTCCACTTACCAGCTTCACTGCCACTTTGTGTTTCTTCGCTTCTGACGTCACGTTGGACAGGGCGGGAGAGGAATTGTTGGGTTGGGTTCCTGAGCCACTTTGGTTGGTCTCAAAGAGATCGATAATGATGGGATGGTCTGGGTCACTTTCATCAATCAGAACCAAGGGGATTTGGTTCCAGAGCTTCAGGTCTAACCTCTGAGAAACAGTCTCACTGGAGTTTAGTGGGGGAGCTGAGATTGCGTCCCCGTGCTTGGACTGCAGGATCCTTTCCAGGGCTGCCTCAGTGAGCTCATCCAACTCTTTCAATAGATGCCTCACCTTGGAGTATCTGAAGGACAAAGAGCAGTTAGCAGTTGCTGGGAAGGTGGCAGTGGCTTGCAGTAGATTGAATTTCTATAGGGAACATGGGCCTTAGGTAGCTTCATAAAGAGTTACTGAAAAATGAATGCAGTCCATGTTCGAAGTGTGATCTATGCTAGAATGTGTATCCTGCCTGCCAGACCCTGGAGCAAGAACCAGATATAAAATTAGTGAGGCGATAAACAATCAGTGTTTTACTGATGACTTGCTGTGTTTACAGAAATAATGTCATTATCTTTCAAATAACTCATGTTTCTGGGTCAGCAGTGGGCTAACATACCCAGGAGCCACTCTAGAAGGAGAAGATACAAAAATCAACCCACTCATTGTGGGTCTGCTCTGAGTTTTGGGAGACAGACTGAGATGTACTTTACACGTAGGGCCATGCCTCTGCTCGGTCATAGTGATGTAAATTTAAAGTATGTCCAGTGAAGTCATTGGACTGCCTGATTTCACAGGAGTTACTCTGAATTTACATTGGAGTAACTGAGAGCAGATATTGGCTTTTCGTGGCACCCAGATAATGGGGTTGGGTTGCAGAAAGTGTTTTCATTCATTTCTTTTGTTTTCATTGGTTTAAGGGCTTGCTGAATGATAATGCACACTTTCAGAAATCCCGTATCTTTGCAATTTGAGATGGAAAAGATTTATAGTGCTAGGCCCTGGAAATGTCCCTGAGCAAGTCAGCTTCACACTTGGTGCAGACAGGGGACTCACTTGTAGGGGCTGGCATTGCAGACTGTGACTGCTGGGAACTTCATGGTCTTAAACCCTATAGAGAGAGATGAACTGACACTGTAGGAGAGATATGTGTCAATGAGGATCCCCCATTGCCAGAAGACGAGAGATGCGAAGAGCAGAGTCAGGAAAAACCAGATGACTTTTTTCTTTGGCCCCTCTCGGATGATGCGCTTGGGTCCATGCGTGTTGGTGTTATCGCAGTACCAGACCAGCAGCTCTTTGTATGTGTATCCCGGCCCCTTCTGGAGACGGTGCAGCACTCTAATGAAATACCTTTTAAAGTTCATTGTAATGCCTGTGAACATGCAGGGGAAACAGAACTGGTTAGTCTTAGGCAGCAGGATTTAAATTACTTGCTGTATTCTGCTTGTAGGAGTCCTTCACATGGGAAGCTACCCAGCAGGTGCCTTCAGCCTGTCTCTGGTAGCTCTCCAGGTGGGTTTCACAGATCACAGGGTAGCGAGCTCACCTATGCCCTAGCGGTTGTGGTCTGTGTTGCCAGGAGGGAAATGTGAATGAGAGTCTCAGCCTCTCACTACCTGTGTTGAAAGATACCTCTCAGCCTCCCACTGTCCCACTCCAGAGCTGGGCCTCCTCCAGCAATACTGAAAATCCTTCCCACCTAGACATGGGTAACGGAAACCATGCAGTTATTGAAAGGCAGGTCATACCTGCAAACCCATTCTGAGCCTATTACAGCCTACACTGTGTAAGGGACCTAGGGTGACCAGACAGTAAATGTGAAAAATCGGGGCGGGGGGGGGGGGGGCGGGTAATAGGCACCAATATAAGAAAAAGACCCAAAAATCAGGACTGTCCCTATAAAATCGGGACTGTCCCTATAAAGTGGTCCCTTTAGGATGACCAGGTTTTGTCTCAAAGAACCATCATTCATGGCGCTATATGAACATTAATATATGCTACTACTGTAGACCAACCTTAGTCTTAAATCGTTATCGGCTCTAGTCTGTTTAAACTGCATAACTCTGAACTGGTTTAGAACAGCAATTAGGCTAACTCAGCTCAACTCTCAGTGTAGAAGGGACCTAAAGGGATTTGCCTTGAAATGACTGGGGAAGAAGTATTACCAGCTCCTTGGGCATCAGGTGTGTCCACCTCCCGAAAGGGGAGTAGGAAAGAGGGATTTGGACACAAGTGTCCTTTTTCAAGACTAAAAATATCAAAGTAGAGAGGGGTGCCTGCGAGAGAAGGGACAGTAGGTTTATTTATTTTTTTCAGATTCCTTTGTTTTAAGATAGTATCAGTACATTTTGTGCTGCTGATGTGAAGGATGCTGCATATTTTGCATTGGTATTGTGAGTACATGGTACATTTTATGCTGCTATTGTAAGTCGAGAATGCATGTTACTAAATCTTTATATCCCGGAGCAGAATTTCACAACAAAAGAGAGATCTAGCTAAGTAGAAAATCATTCAGAGGTTTAAAATGTAGAACATCAGGATTGAAGACCCATGTTAAATATGGTATGAAGCATACTGGGAACAGTAATACTGAAGGTGTAAAACTAGAAACGTTTCAATATTCAGAAGAAAGAACAAATTCTGCTTTTATGCAATGTTACTCTTACTAAATGTAATCCCATGTAGATAAAATATCAAAGGAAAGTTGCTGTACAGGTTGCTGGGGTGTAGGCCAGGCACTCAGATCTCTTTACATCTCTAGAATGGGAAGGCAATGCAGGCTGATTTCATTCGGTTAGATGGTCTTTTTCTCTTGGGCCTATTTGGTGAGATGACTGCATCAGTCTGAAACCTTACCTAGCCGAGCCGAGGAACTGGATAGTAACTGTGTACTCACACAGGCTCAGCTGTTTATGGGAGTGGGTGAGGACACCTTCCAAATCTGGCCTAGATTACAAGTGCAATGAGTTTGATAAAGATTGAAAATGATTCACTGACTTTGTGACGTCTCACAGCGTCATGCTGAGCGGCAGTCAAACTCCATCTGTCTCCAGTTACTCACAGCCCCATGATCCTTTGCCATGCCCCAACAGCTCCTCATCACCCAAGATCAAATGTCATGAGACCCAGATTACCTCTTCCCTAAGGAAAACCCATGCGAAGGAGCTCTGGAGGGGAGGAACCCTCCGCCCCATCCCCAGCACTATCTCATTCCAGAGATTTCCTAGGATTGTTCTGTCAGGGACAGGGCTTAGACTCTTTCCTCCTGGGAACAGGAAGAAGTTTTGTCCCCACGCCCAGCAGATTTCATGGAATCTGCAAAGGGGACCTGGGGCCCCAGCCCTCTGCCTCCCTGACAGCATGACTCCAATGACGTTACAATACCAAGGAAGGACTCTCCGAGCCCCCCGCTGTCAAGAGTTTCTTCAGCATGAAGGGGGCCTTCAGGTTCGAATAATTTCCCACTGGCTTTTGTGCAGCTGTGTGGTGAGGATGAGGGTGAGCAATAGGCACTTTTCCTGCCTATCTCTTCTACTTTCCAGACATGGATGCCTGACCCTGCAGAAGACCTCTGCGGGGGTTGGGGTGCTGCAGAAGCAATGACTCTTCGCTGCATCCCAACTCACCCCTGTGGAAGACAGAAGAGGTCCAAGCAGAAGGTCCGCTCTGAGCAGGCAATTCCAGAGAATTAAACAAGCCTGTAGCACAGAGAAAGGCTGGAGGTTTACTACATGTGGCCTTTTCACCTCAGCTGTCCTGCCACCAGTTAGACATCTGCTTGCTAAATCCCAGATCAGGAAACCCCTTGTCTCACAAACTGGCATAACCAAAATACACTGGAAGCCAGAGAGATTGGCAAAAGCAAACTAGTAAATATTTCCCCATCTTTTAAAAAATCCATTAAAAGATTTAGATTGATTAGATTAAAATTAAAACACACCTGAATTCCACTGGGTAATTTCCAACTTTGATAATAGAATCATAGATTAGGGCTAGAAGAGACTGCAGGAGGTCATCTAGTCCAACCCACTGCTCAAAGCAGGACCAATCCCAACTAAATCATCCCAGCCAGGGCTTTGTCAAGCCGGGCCTTAAAAACCTCTAAGGAAGGAGATTCCACCACCTCCCTAGGTAACCCATTCCAGTGCTTCACCCACTCCTAGTGAAATAGTGTTTCCTAATATCCAACCTAGACCTCCCCCACTGCAACTTGAGACCATTGCTCCTTGTTCTGACATCTGCCACCACTGAGAACAGCCGAGCTCCATCCTCTTTGGAACCCCCCTTCAGGTAGTTGAAAGCAGCTATCAAATCCGACCTCACTCTTCTCTTCTGCAGACTAAATAAGTACAGTTCCCTCAGTCTCTCCTCGTAAGTCATGTGCCCTGGCCCCCGATCATTTTTGCTGCCCTCTGCTGGACTCTCTCCAATTTGTCCACATCCTTTCTGTAGTGGGGGGACCAAAACTGGACGCAATACTCCAGATGTGGCCTCACCTGTGTCAAATAGAGTGGAATAATTACTTCCCTCGATCTGCTGGCAATGCTCCTACTGATGCAGCCCAATATGCCACTGGCCTTCTTGGCAACAAGGGCACACTGCTGACTCATATCCAGCTTCTCATCCACTGTAATCCCTAGGTCCTTTTCTGCAGAACTGCCGCTTAGCCAGTCAGTCCCCAGCCTGAGCAGTGCATGGGATTCTTCCGTCCTAAGTGCAGAACTCTGCACTTGTCCTTGTTGAACCTCATCAGATTTCTTTTGGCCCAATCCTCCAGTTTGTCTAGGTCACTCTGGACCCTATCCCGACCCTCCACTGTATCTACCTCTTCCCCCCAGCTTAGTGTCACCTGTGAACTTGCTGAGGGTGCAGTCCATCCCATCATCCAGATCATTAATGAAGATGTTGAACAGGACTGACTCCTGAGGCACTCTGCTTGATACCAGCTGCCAACTATAGACATTGAGCTGTTGAGCCCAACGATCTAGCCAGCTTTCTGTCCACCTTATAGTTCATTCATCCCATCCATACTTGATAGACCAGACTAGCTGCATGCCCTGGGATCTGCGTTCGCTCCGCTGTTTATTCACTCTTCTCACTGACCAAATAAGAATTTGAAATTGA
Source organism: Mauremys reevesii (assembly GCF_016161935.1). Lineage (NCBI taxonomy): Eukaryota > Metazoa > Chordata > Testudines > Geoemydidae > Mauremys > Mauremys reevesii. The sequence goes on from NC_052632.1 coordinate 83,645,034, forward strand.
GAGGTGCTGAGTCTGGTCTTGTTTCAGTTCTAAAAATCTACCACTGAAGGGGATCCTGAGCTCACACAGACCTGTGTATCAATGGCTCATTTACTTGAGGGGCTCGGCTTTATGGGGAAGTTGCCTGACCCCAATTGTGTCTGATAATTTTGAGATTCAAATGTTACCCTGAAATGAACATACACACAATCGTCCTCCCTCCTGGCTGCTTGATGGGAGATTCCCCTTCTCCTTCCCCCACATTCACGGTCCTTTCTCCCTCCTGATCTGTGCCCCACTCACATTCTCCTCTGTGCCCCACCAGAGTCTCCCAACTCCCACCTGCCCCCCTCAGCCTCCCACCCTTCGAATTCTTCTTTGCCCCCTATTCCTTGCTGCACCTTACTGCATCCTAACCCCACGGGTTCCTCTGCCCCCTTCAGTCTTCCCTGGTGCCCCATTCCTCTTTCCTACAGCCACCCTCCTTATTCTACTAGATTGTGCTGGCCCCCTTCATGTGCCCTTTGCAGCAGCCTCCCTCCCCAGTCTCCCTCCCTGCCCCCCCGTGACCTGCTTCTCCCACTGTCCCTCCTTGTCCCACTGCTGTTCATCAACTCCTACAGCATCCCTCTCGCTGCCTCCTGACAGCGCAAAGGAGGGGCCATTTTTATTAAGCCCAATCTGGCATTAGTCCAATTGGAAACAATGGGAGGTAGCATCCATCTTTGCTAAGGGCAGCCTCATTGCTGCCTGCAAAGGCTATTTTAATTGAGGACAGTTTTGTGGCTTCACCTCATTAAGAATAGAGTTGGCAACCATTTTGAAAAAGGGCAAAGCTTTGCAAGTTTGCTCCTAATTATCCCCAGAAGCTTTAAAAAAGAAAAACCCACACGGCAACTCTGCTACTTTCTCGTGTGCGTGCACTGATGGGAAATGCATTCTGCTGGCCACCTATTTGGCATAGCTCACTGAGATAACTGTTACTGTAAGAGGGGTCATGGATTCCTTTCAATGCATTCTCCCTGTTCAAGTAACTTGTACATTCCTGGCCAGATATTTTCACTCCCCTTCTGCCGTGGTTAAAATGTATCCACAGCCCTTCCTCTAACCCTCCTCCCACTATAGCCCATCAAACCAGCAGTGAGGCTACCATAAAGTTATTGCAGCCTACACCGAACATTTTAGCTAGTCCTCTTTGTGCGATGGAACTTTCCTCTTTCAGGTCTCAGTGGAAGAAGCTGGTTGGAGTCCTTTCAGCACAACTCCAGCAGAGCTATGCCACCAGAGAGAACAACAGGAGTTAGTGTGGAGTCGTCTCTGTGCAGAGAGCAGATCTGGGGGGGATGGGGATTAAATCTTCTGCTTTGGTGTTGGGTCCATGTGGGGACAAATCTCTCCCCGTCCCCAACACACTCTTCTCAAGTGAAAACCTTGGGAGGACACACAACAGAGTTTCTTCTCCCAAACCCCTCCTGTGAGTATTTCCTGGGAGGGTGCAATCAGACACACTGAACTAAGACCCAGGATTCAGACAGTTCCATCCAGAAAGGAATAATGCTCTGAACTCTGAAAATAAATCGTAAAGAGGGCTCTAAGAACAGATCAAATTACAACTCAACCCCTTGTTAGCTCACTTCGACTAGAACGTGAGCTACTCCATTCCTGCTGGACACACAGTGATTGCCCATCACATGGATAACGTGTTCACAGCTCTGCAGGATATGGGAATAACAACATTTTCAAATTAGGGAAGCAAATTACAGTTTATATAAACCAGAAAGCTTTGCACAACAAGTGGGAACGTTTTCAGGGTTTCACAGAGTCATTTACCCAATCAGGTGGCTAATAGTTTGGTCTAGATGCCCATGGCTTGGCCAAACTATATTCAAATGTTCCTTCTCCCTCACATCTTTGGTTTGGCAGTTTTGTTCACTCAGTGCCTGAACTTGTTCTCACCTTGTTCTTTCCATTAACAACATGAGATTGGCGAGACACTAAGATATTTTCTTTCTATTGTGAAAGTTAGGTCAACATCTGACTGGGAACTGTCAGAGACCCAACCTCTTTCCACTAAGGCACTAGTAATATTTGGTTACTACTGAACAGGACTGGATCAAGAACCAGTGACCTGGGTGAACAGCAGGTTCCTTATTGCCAATCATCCTAGTCAGCCAGGATCATGGCACAGACTTCTGAGCTCAGGTGCTTTTCAAAAATGTTCTGAGTAATCTGAAATTGCAGATACACTCAGGAAAATCACTGTTCATTAATTAGCCTTTCACTTTACTGCCCAGACAGACAACATTCATAATTCATAACACATGCATAAACTCTACTATTACAATACCATAAAGCTTATGTTTCTTATATCCGGGATTGAAGGGTTTCCTCTTGTTTCTCTTCAAGCAAATGCTCCCCAGAAGTTTCATAACAAACATTGTATTCTCTTTAGAATAAACCACAATGTTTCTATAGTCTTCTGAATATTTAAACCTTTTCATTTACAAAATGACAATCAGTTATAATACAGCATATGTACACCATTGAATCCTTATCTTTTTCAGATTAAAACCCCGAAAGTGTTTACTTATATTTCTTTGTTCACAATTTTGCAGCAGTCATTACACACACTATCTTGAATGTATTTGTATTTATCCATCTAACAAACGGCCATTTTAAAAGTGACTTTGGAGCTCATATTTCCAGTACTTTCAGCACCCTTTCGTATTCTCTTGCAACGAGTTGTTTTCACAGAATTAGCCATCAGACCCTAGATTCAGATGACTGATTTTATAATGTTTTCCTTTTATTTAAAACCTTGTCAAGTAGTTCAAACACAACATCTAATTGTTTGTTTACTTACCCTAATGTTTTTCAGTATTTTCTAAATATTAAATTAAAACTTTCTTTGGGATTCATTTCCATTACATTACACTAGTTACAACCCCACAAGAAGCAGAAAAATAACTACTAGTATAAACAAAACCAGCTAATCTGCCCAGGTTTGTTTTATTGCTCAACCTAAGGACGCTATCTTGCAACTCCTATTCACACGAGACATCCCACTGATGTCAAATGACGTGCTTGCCTGAGAACTATTCATGTGAGTAAACTTTTGCAGGGTTGGAGCATCCATGAAGAGAAAAAACAAACAGCATAAAAGGTGAAAATGAAATGAGAATTCTATATTCATACTTTGAGACATTATTAATAGAGGATTTTTAATTAGGACTAATCTTGACCATGGCCCTTTAAAGATTTTAACACAATTGACATTTCTAAATCCATCTGAGGAGACATGCCCTGGTTCTGGACATGGGAAGTGCCCTGAATTGGCTCCAGCCTAGAGTTAGGCTCTGCCCACGTCTGCTGTGACTTCAATAACAATTTTGAGGAAATCTGCCCATCTTTGCAGAACCACTGGTGCACCTCTGCTGGTGACAGAAGTGGTGGGAGAGCTACTGGAGGCAAGGCAGAGGCATTTTTATCTCCTATAATTAAGACCTGCTCTGAGCTGAGCTGGATGGCATGGTGGTGAAAGGGCTCTGAGGAGGAAGTCATAATTCCCAGCTTGAGTAGCCATCAAGAGAAGTGTAGCAGCAGGAGGGCTGGCTGGCCAAGTACACACCTACCATCTCAGAGGGGATCACAGGGTAGCTGCTTGCACCGTCGAGATGACATGGCTATTTTAGCATGGCTGCACCAACGCTGATCAAGCTGGCATGTCCACTTGAGCAGGTAAGTACATTGTCCGGTTTCAGTGTAGACATACCCTAAAGCTCCCACCAATGGAGCGGAACAGGTAGAGTAATACAAGGGTGGGGAAACCTCCTCTCTACCTCCACTAAAAAACGCTGTGTAGACCAGGCTACTAGAGATTACTGTTTATCCAAATCATTTTTTAAAACTATTTACGTGGGAGGTTAAATCCTTGCCAGGTAAATATCCAAAACAAAATAATCATAACAGCTGTTATTTCAAGAGATTTTATACAGGAATATAGTCGTCAGATCTTTCTATAGTCAAATCAGTCTGAATCCCATTTTACAACCCATTTGCAATGATGGGGTTTATGTGCACTAGGCCTAAACGCTGGTCTACAGGAGCTTTTTAAACACGATTGTGAAATACTTAACCCTGCCCATGTTGACCAGGAAAGAAGATTAGCCTAAACTGGTTTTGAACAGTGTTTAAAACTGTTCATAAAAAGTTTTATCCCCAGTGCAGAGGGAGTCAGTCCTTACCTGCATGAGTTTAACATAACCTGCCTTCGCTTTATCACTTTATAACATAGTAGTGGGGACTCAGATTCTAAGAAACAAATCCCACAGGAGGCAAACAGGCTTTTTACCCTGTGCACACTGATTTCAATGACCCTGCTCAAAGATTTAAAATTAAGCATGTGTCTAAAAGCTTTGCTGGATCAGGGCTAAAGTGGTCAGCATCTTACAGGACTGAACACTAAGCTGGATATTCCCTCCCCCACCTCGGGGCTCTAAAAAAACCCAAAAAACCCGACACATTTGAACAATGTTCTGCCCAGTGCTGGCAGCACAACAGACTGGTTAACAAACACCATTTTCAAGGGATTTTCTAATGTGGCAGGAGGCCAAGAGCCAAGCTCCCTCCCTCTGGCCGGAGTAAGGGTGGCTTTCCAAGGGCAAAGCTGGATGAGAAAAGGAAAAGTTGCACTTTAACACACACAAATGGTCACTTTTCCAGAAGGAAAGTAACCCTACATTTGTTTTTAACCTTTCCAACAACTTTAACACATTTCCTTACCTTAATTTCTACAAGCTTTTTTTCTAAGATGAAATCTTACTTTTCCCTTATTCCTGCAGCCGGGTCGGGCCAGGGTAGCTTGCTACAGGTCTGCAGTCACGCCTGCAATCCTTGAGACAGATCCTTGTGCTCACTTGAGCTGAATGTTGGAGGAGTTCAAGGGGCTCATGTTTTCTAAAGGGGTACGTCAACGGCTTCTCTGGGAACCCCTCAGGCTGCCCGGCTCTCCCCTTAGCTAGGATGTACCATGTAGTGCAAAGCACATAGGTGATGAGTGAGAAACTGGCACCTACCCACCACTATTGCACAGATAAATTTACTAACCCCACCCTGAATCAGGGAACATAGCAGCACAATACTCTTCCCCTCCCCCGCCCCACATCCAAATGGAGGGTAGGGTTGAGAACGTGAAGGTGGCAGGAGCCAGACAGAACTCCGCAGTCAGGATACGGCAGTAGCAGATGAATACAGGGAAATGCATGTATTTGTCCCTGCTACTTCCCCTAGATCACACTGTTTACAAAACTGCAGCATGCAGCAATAGCTGCAGCCATGTGGGAAACTTTATGATGCCCCATTGCTACTTCCAGAAGCTTCTTGTTTTACCTTCCCCGCCCCTGATTTGGGCACTGCTGGGTAAAGCGTCTACCAGATGCCTATCTCCTCCTCTTCTGCTGATCTTCACTTTGCCCCTACACACTACTCGGGTTGTAAGGATTCTTCTCTAATACATAAATAAGAAATTAGTTTCATTTTTCTTCAACAATGTACTGTAATAATACTCCGCCCTTTTATAGTTATCTGAGGATCTCAAAGCACTTTGCAAACTTTAATGGACACCTTCAGTCTGCAATGGAGCAGTTGTCTACACCAAATGATACCTCCAGCATTGTCCGGACACAGTTAAAGTTTGGCTCTTGCTGGCATCTGCTACCATAAATGTGTGATCTGAAATAATGTTCAATAACTGACCCTGACAATCAGTTCTGGATGCTGGGCTTCTGTAGCACGAAAGGCGCCATATGCACTTCACACTCATGGAGGCCCTATCTGTGTGTATGGTCCCAGCATGGTTTGCTTCAGCATTATGGAGAGGCTACTCCCACCGTACCCTGAGACCCATAAATCCAGTCCTGCTCCTGTTGAAGTCCAAGGGGACACTCCTGTGCCTGATGATGCCCATAGGATCAGACTCCATGTTATAAAATCATGCTGTAGACTACCTATTAGTCTGTAATAGGGTTTGGCTAGCAAAGTTCTCATTTTTAAAAAGTCCCAGTCCACGCTGATTAGGGAGGCTACACAAAAAGTCTGTTGGTAATGACTCTGTTTAATAACCAGCTGCTAACACCATTCCAGAACTAGGACAGGCCCGGAATATCTCCTATTAGTTTCCTTGCTGAAATGCACACCAATAATTCCTCTCCAATCTTCATCTGATCACATGCCACCTTTTTCACCGCCTGAACCAAAGACAAAATGTAGCTAGAAATCACCTGTAGCCTTGTTTTCCTACAGAAAGGATCTTACTCTGTTTTGATTTAACTGTTGCAACCTAGGGGTAGAAACACTTTTATTTCAATACCACTTTGCAGATGAACAGGCAGTGTAACAAAGATGGAACCAGTAGTGTACATACTCTTATCAGGTAGGAAAAACATTTACTGAACCCGTGTGATGTGTAACTTGATCAGTAAAGGTTTTGCTTCCATTATTGTGTATATCTTGGCTAATTCTAATGAGATCCAACCTCCCTGTAGTAGGGTCTATTCTCCTAGACACAAAGCTTAATGCTAACGGGGGATGGGCTGTGTGTGTTACATGTCATTAGACGACTTTAAAAAAGGATCACATTTTTAAAACAGTCTATTTCCAATATGAAAAATTACAGTACTTTTAGAGGCAGAACCACATAAGGACTTAGGCACCTAACGCCGAGATTTAAGCACCACTGCAATCCACAACCCCTCACTCAGCTGCCATCTAACCCCATAGGCATCACGGCACCTACATTTTTGCCATAAAAGTTCCCTAGGCACCTATGTTTCTACCTGTGGGCCTGCACACTGCTACCTCAAGCAGGCTTTTGGATGCCTGTCTCTTGCCTAAGTCCCAATGCATAATATTCAAAGGAATTCCCCTGCCTCTCTTGCCTGCGGGGCCCCAGCCAGTAGGTGTGCTCTAAGCATGCTTAACTCCACACAGACGGTGGGGGAGAGCCCTGGCCTTTCTTCAACTATTGGAAACGTCCCTCCTTGACATACAAGTCCTGTGTTTCTCCCATAAGAGTCAGTGGCCTTCGAGTCACTTAGAACAAGCCAAGGAGCCACATTCTTTGTGGGTTTTTAGTGAGGAGGAGGATGTTGAGAATTACATCTATGTATCATACATATCAACAGACACGTGCTAGTGTGAAGAGAAGACTTGTAACTAGAGCCACCAGAGCTCTAACCTGCAGTTCCCTCACAAGTTTGGATTTCTTAGTGCTTTACAGTAACACTATCCCGAGGGGGACAGTTCTCTGATGAAAAATCCAAGTGACAGCCGTTTGGGGATGGATGGGACACCTGGAACAAAGGACATGGCCACTGATGTATATGGAAAATCAAAACTCTAACTTCATTCCTTTAGTCACAGAGATTTAAATATAAAAACCCCAGAGCTTAATACAAATTAAATAGGAAACATTATACCTACTGCACTATACACACATTGAGTATACTCTACTGGCATGACAGCCCGTACAAGTGTTGCCAAAGTGTAAAAGAATTGAAAGACCTCAAGTCCCCATCAGCAGATCAAACACTAAAAAGCACCATGCCTGAGTGCCAAGTTTTCCATTCCAAAAACATTGGCATATACATATTACAGAAGGAGGTAAAATTAGTGATTCTTTCTTGTTATGTTAGTGAAGCAAATCATTTGCTGACAGAGGCAAAAACAAAACACACATCTTATTTGTTCAATCTAGTCCACTGAGCTTCCTGAACTTTGATTCCTCCTGTGAAATTGATTTGTCTTATAATAAAATAAAATCCATTAGGGACATGTTAAGGATGTTGTGATCACCGGAGTTAGGGGTTTATTGATTTATGTAAAGTACTGAAAACTTGTATTTTGCATTAGTATTTCCAGAATGTTTGCACAAATTGAGGGTTTTCTATTGCCAGTTTAATGATATCTACCTCATGCCTTTTGTATGGCTTTTTAAAATGTATTCCTCTTCTATAGATTGGTTTTTCACCATGGCCTGTGGAAAGCTTCCATACTGAGAGTTTCTTCTAGTGATACCAATCAATTTTAGGACTAGTTCCTTGCCCTAGAATTTTGATGTTTCCTCTCTGTATGCTACACCCCTACTCTGCCCTCATTTATACATGGAGCTAATAAGTTTTTCATCTTAATTAAGCAAGACACGCACACAAATCCTCACTCATGCTTAATCATTAGACAGCTGCCCAGTGTTTAGAGAAGTCACACCTGCTTTGCTCCTGAACAGATCTCATACATCCTGTCATTCCAATAAGGACCTCCTCCTCCCTGCCTCACGTTACACGCAGCTATCTGCTCAGAATACTCGATTCTGCAAAATATGGAGCTTAAAACCTTTACTGAAGTCATGGGCTGAAGTGCAAATCCATTTCCTGTGTTGTAAGAAAGGAATCACAGGTTCCTGTGACACCACAAACACACCAAATGAAAAATGAATTAAAAGAATGGAATACCTATTTCCTATTCTTACAATCTAAAACCAACCATTTAAATCCCCAAAGCTCTCTGATTGGCCTCCTCAGTATGTGTTTTAGGATAGCAAGTAAAATATATTCTTGGCTATTGATAGTCAATATCAGGGAGTGAATTTTAAGCATACTGCACAATTTTAACCACAAAGCAACCCATTAAAACTAATGGAAATTCTGTGGCTGCTTCTCTGGCACTGCACAAACTCCAACCCATCATGGAAAATATCTATTTTATAACTGTCACTTATCCTTTAATGCAGCCTTGTGTGTCAATACAGGTAATAGGGTGTTGCTGTTTTTATTAAGTGAATTTTAGTGCTCGTGAAAGGTGCCAGATTAACAGCACCGAACACTGAATTGTCTTTTGTCACCCCAGAACACCCTCTTAGTGTTGCCACCTCTCAGCATAGCTGATGTTTTTCTTAAAGACCCAGCTGCTGGAATTAGGTTATCAGCCGGGAATCTCTGCTTTCTTTAGTGAGTTTCTAGCCCCCATTTCTGGGGAGAAAATCTTGAAAATGTGCCCCCTGGAGGTAAATAAAAAGAACCACAACTGCATTTTTCTTTTTTAAAACCTCACGATTTTTAACTCAATCTCATTGACCTAGGGGCCTGAGATATGATTTTTGAAGGCTTGGGGTTGGCAACAGACACTACTAACAGGAGCTGCAACTCTTGTTAGAGAGAAAGCAGGACAGCTCTATTCTAAAGGCAGAACAGCGAAGTGTGAGCGATGGTGGGCTGGGCAGCCAGTCGCCTGAAGTTGATCCAGGGTGAAGGTTCTTGGCCCAGAATCTACTTGTCCCATAAACATTCCAGCCCCTCTTCGTTCTTTCGGAAATGCTGTCAAATGCATTTTAATGTGAGTCACGGAACATTATTCCATATTTCCCAAATTCACAATAGACAAAGGAAGGAGATGAGAGAAGCTACAAATGTTTTGAACGTGTAAGGATTACAAGATTGGGTTCAGCTTGATGAAGTGTCACGAGTCCCTATGCAAATAGAGAGGAAAACAAGTTCTGATCACTTCTCTGTCCCTTCAGCATGTAAGACGCACGGGGTAACATTTCTGTGCAGAATGGATTTTGAGGTGTATGCATTCGGCTGTCAGATGTGGGCTGGAGACAGGGTAGCATCTATTATTCACTCAGTGTGGTAAAAGCACAAATCATAGACTTCACCCTGAATACAAAGTAGTTAGGGAAAAGACTTCAGTGCCAGTATTGCCTGCCTATGCACTGCACGGGTGGCCTCAATATCTGCAGGAATAGACCACCACAGGAAGACCCAGGGTACCAGCTGTCAAGGAGACATTGCCTTGTTTGACTCAGTGAAACACCAGGCTATGTCAGTCTGTTGGAGTTCAGCTTGCTGCACATTTTACCAGAAAAACCAATATGGAGAACATCCTCTACCATTCATCCCTGACATACCTGGCCAGAAAAAAACACTGAAAGTTCCAGTGTGTATGAAACACAGACTGCAAGGTGGCTATTCCCTCCAAGCCGTGCTTCCTGTGATGGTGCTAACAGTTCTGTCCTGTTTACAGGAGCAAACTGTCTCCAACCCTGATTCAAGGGAACCCAGTGCTGACAGCTCATGTCAATCCGGGCTCAATTTCCTGCTTATCTCCGAGCTCTCCTGAAGGTGAGCTCTGCAGCTGAGCTAGTGACTTGTAAAGAACAATCGTTCATTATGCGAATTTCATCTTTGCAAATTTTCTAAGAGTGGATAAAAACATTCTTGCAGGAATTTGTGATTTGGGGGACTATTCCCCCATGTCTTCAGCCAGCACTTTTTGCCTGCACCTTGTTGGGAGCAGGGCACTGCCCACCTCCTCAGTCCATGCTGGGCTGCTTAGACGGCCCTGCTGGGGAGAGCTGGTTGCAAACATTGTTGGTTACTTTTAATCCGGCGGTTTTTATCCAGGAGCCATTATGGAAAGTGCCCAGCTGGGATGATCCCCCGGTGCGGAGGCTGGGGGCAGCCTGGCCCCTGCCCAGGCTATGGGGGCATCTTGAGCGAGTTCCCCGGCCGCGGGGCTCTGGGGGCCCATCACCGCAGGGTCTCGGCTTCGCAGGCACCGACAGAGTCGCCCTCCCCGCCCCCGCGCGCTGCAGCAGGGCGAGGAAACTGAGGCACGCGGCGCGGCAGTGACCGCCCACGGTCACGCGGAGCCGGCAGTAGAACCCGGGCGCCCCGAGCGCCCCCACTCGGGGTTGGGGGGTCCCCGCCCCCGGCCCCGGCCCCGCGCCCCGCGGACCTTACCTGGGCTGCGGCGGAGGATGCGGGCGGCTCGGCTCTCGCGGCTGAAGCGAGCGGCTCCCTCCAGGCGCGGGCACGAGCCGGAGCGGGAGCGCGCGTGGCGCAGGGAGCGCGCCGGAGTCGGGGCGCGAGCCACCCCACGCATTGCACCCCAACCTCCCCGCGCCCCTCACCCCCAATCTCCTCCCCTTTCCCTTCCCCCACGCCCCAACCTCCTCCTGACCCCGCCCCTCACACCTCGATCTCTTCCCGTCGCCCCACAACCCAATCTCCTCCCCCTCACCCCGCCCCCAATCTCCTCCCCTCACCCCAACATCCTCCCCTCATCCCCACACCCCAACCTCCTCCTCCCCCGCCCCCCCCTCACACCCCAATCTCCTCCTGACCCCGCCCCCGCCCCCTCACACCTCGATCTCTTCCCCGCCCCCTCACACCCCAATCTCCTCCCCTCACCCCAACATCCTCCCCTCATCCTCCCTCACCTCCTCCCCTGAGAACCCAACCTCCTCCCCCCAACCCCTTCACCCCAATCTCCTCCCCTCACCCCACCTTCACCACACCAATCTCTTCCCCCTTTCCCCCCCCCTTCCCTCACACCCCAATCTCCTCCTCACCCCCTGCCCCTTCACCACCAATCTCTTCCCACACCCCTCCCCTTCCCGTCCACACCTCAACCTCCTCCTCACCCTGCTCCCTCATACCCCAACCTCTGCCCCCTCCCCCCAACCTCCTCCTCACCCCATCCCCACACCCCGCCCCTTCACCCCCAATCTCCTCCCCTCACCCCAACCTCCTCACCCCTCACCCCGCCCCACACCCCAACCTCCTCCCCTGCCCCCTCCCCCCAACCTCCTCCCCACCCCAACATCCTCCCCCTCACCCTCCTCACCTCCTGGATAACCCAATCTCCTCACCCCTAACCCCAAACTCCTCCCACAGACCCCAACCTCCTCCCCCTCTCACCCTGCCGCCTAACACCGCAAGCTTTTCCCTTCACCCCCCCGAAGGTCCCAAACTCCTTTCCTCGCCCTCCCAAGCCTCCACCACCAGAGACCCCATCCGCCTGCCCCTAACCCCACCCCCGGAGATTCCAACAACCACCCCACACACACCGCCCCTCAGACCCCAACTTCCTCCCCTCATGCCCCTGCCCACTCAGATGTCAACCTCCCCCCTCTCACACCCTGCTCCCCTCCCTCCCCCTTTCACACAGCTGCCTCTCCTGCTTTCCCCTCATCCCTCCCTAGTTCACCCTGTACCTTTTTCCTTTCACCCCCTTCCCTCCGCACCCCATTTCCACACCTCCATTCCCTTCACTGCTTCCCTCTTGCACTCTGCACCCTCTCCCCTGGAACACCCTTTCTCTCCTTTCCCCTGCAGCCTCTTTTCTCATCAACCCTCACCCCTTTCTCTCTGCAGGTTTCAGCTGGGCTGGACTCCTTGCTGCCCCCAGGCTCCAGTGGCACCTTCTTTGGGGGGAGGGGGTAGCACTTGGCAGATGTTCCCTTATCACAGCATCCCCTGGGCACCAGCAAAGTAGTATTTGCACAGAAAGTCCCTGGAGTGTGTAGGGAGCTGGGGAGGGAATGGAGTTGATGCTCAGACTCTAGGACTCTCTCTGCCAGTATTTAGCATTAGTGGGCCATGTATTGGTAGTGCTCTCTGACGATAGTGTCTGAAGGTGGCAATTGGGGATGGAGGTAGACTGCCAGTGGTCCATGGTGGGAGATGGGAACTACCTAGCTGTAGTAACAGTGTGGGAGGTGAGGAATGCCTACTGGTGGTTATACTGAAGGGAGGGAGGTAATTATGCTGCTGTTGGGATGCCCACACATTTGACTGTCACAGAAAACAAATGGACTCCTACGAAACTTTTAAAGAAACAAAACAGATTAATCGCAAGGCAGACCCATATCTCGTGGAGTTCCAAGGAACCACAGCTGTGTTTGGTGGAATGACAACATTCTCTATGGAGAGATGTGCCAGCAGCACTGGCTGCGAATGTTTGTCAGCAAAGTGACTCCCATCCCAACTAATATTCCCCACCCAGATGCATAACCAGTTCAGGGCGGACTCCTTCAGGCCAATGCCGCACTGCAGTGGAAAGGCAAGGAATGACAGGTGTTTTCTCTGGAATGACAGGTGTTTTCTATGGAGATGGTGTTTATCACATTTTAAATATTTCATCCAACATGTAAGAGTTCTAATTTATACTTTAAGTACTGGGCAGAATGGTTTATTAATGGTATTGATTGTAAATCAGTTTGTTTAGTTGATAATTTCTCTTGATCGTAAATATTTATGGTTATTGATTTTGGCTGGAAACAGAGACAAATGTGGATTTTTTCTGAAAGGAGCCTCTATTATAACTCAGACTTTTTTCATTACATATTTCAGCATCTCTAGTTAAGTAGTTTTTTGTTAAGCTTTGTTTGCCTTGTAATTTACAGTTTGTTTCCTTTATCAACATTTGAGTGAATCGGTTACCATGTATGAACAAAGGACATTTTACCTGTCTGATTATTATGGATATGATTGAGTGGATATTGAGTGATTGATAATGTGGGTTCAAATCAAGATTATTCTTGATACCTAGGGGTCAAAACTCAGACACAGCCTCTATATTGCACTGTGACAACATCCCTTATTAAGATGGTGAATGTACAGATTTCAGATCCTCACCTTATTCCAGTTCTAAGCCCCCTCTTCCCAATCTATCAGCCATTAATGATTTCCTTGCCATCCACCTTATGGTCCAGCAGCCAGAGTTGTTTTCAAAGTGAGATGCCTTGGCCCATACCTCCTTCAAAAAAACACCCCACATCTTAACTGAGGAGAGACCATAGTGCATCTTGATCACCATCACCCTAAGCCTCTTACCAGGAGAGTCTGTAAGCAGATCAGCAGGGTTTTGGAGAACTCAAACTTTCAAGTTAAACTCAAAATTTTATTCATAAGGAACAATGCTACTGAACAGTTTAAGATGGGAAATGAAGAAGAAACCTGTATTAACTTGAAACTGTAAGAGGAATTCAGGTATGTAGAGAATTATTAGAGTTTGAGGACAACTCTTGCTCTAATTCACATGCAGTGGAATTCCACTGAGCGCAATGGAAATATAGAGAGCGTGTGAAGCAACACAATTTAGCCAGGATCAGGCCTTCTTGTGTGGTGTTCTGGTCTTCCGCCATACATTCCTGTTCCCTTTCTAATCAGCTGTTGGCTGATTATTCAGACGGAAAGAAACTGAGTTTAAACCTTGCTTAAGATCTATGATGCAAGGTGCTGCTCTGCTTTCAAAAGGGCAGGGTGGAGGTTATTGTATCACAGTAAGGAAAGGAAGGTTTGCTGTATTCTGTATTGCAGCCAGCTGTAATTGCAAAAATTGTGCATTGTGGTTTGTTTCTGAACTGGACCCTCATTATAATGGAAGCATATTAGAAGTTAAGTTCAGTCTTACTGTAAGGGAGCAAGGTTTTAGATGAGAAGCTAGTATGTATAAGCATAATAAATGCTTCTGAAGCCATGGAATACCCAAGGATGTGGTGTTTTCTTAACCAAATGTTTGTCTTCCCACATCTCCAATCCCTGTAACTCTGCCTGCTTCATCATAATTTTGGCTTTGTCTGACATAGCTTTGATGACTCCTCTGCTGAAATTACCATCTCTGGCTTCATTTCTTCTAACCTAAACTACTATGGGTCCCCCTTTTTTGATGCCCACAAACTTCAGGTCAACAGACTCCAGCATGTGCAGAATGCTGCTGTGTTCTTGCCTACTGTAGAACCATCACTACATCATACCCAGCCTCAAACACCTTCCCTGACTCCTGTTCATTTCAGGAGCCAGTTCAAAATTGTTCTTCTGACAGGCCTCCATGGAACTGCCCTAGCTGAGCTCCAAAATCTTGTCTCTTTCTACTTCCTGCTTTTTTTCCCCCCCTAATGGAGATATACCTATCTCCTAGAACTGGAAGGGACCCTGAAGGGTCATCGAGTCCAGCCCCCTGCCTTCACTAGCAGGACCAAGTACTGATTTTGCCCCAGATGCTATCTCCACCCATCTTGCCCTGGCTTCTTCTCTTTCCTCTCCCACAGTCTCACCACTGGCAGTGTAAGAGCCATCAACACTGTCGCTCCTGCTGTCTGGAACAGCCTTTTGCTGCTTCATTAACTCTTCTCGATCTCATTTCAAATTCCATGTAGACATCTGTTTTTCTCTTGCCCATGCCGCTCAGTATCTGTCTCCCTCTGCTGCTACTAATTATGTAATTCTGCGAAGAATTTTGAGATAGTTTGTATGAAATAAACTGTACAAAATAATGCATTATTTCTACTGTAATATTGTATTGGGGAAGGCTTTTCTTACCAGGTATTTATGAATTTTTAAAATATATTTTTGCAGTTCTCTTCCCTCTAGAGCTCAGGTGGCCCCCATCATGGAGCATCTTCCTTGCATCTCTCTCTCCCCGCCCCCCTTTGGAAGAAGCAAGGAGACTCTTAATAGAATGACAGAATCATAATATTTGGCAATGGAAAAGCTCTGTTCCCCTTAGGTCACATCCTAGGGACTCAGGCTGCTCACATTGAAGTCAATGGGAGTTTATAATTTACTTGAATAGCAGGAGCAATAATAATGTTGTAATAATTGGGCCTAGCAGGCCTACTTTAATTGTTAGCCAACTGGTGAAAAGTAGGTAAAAGTTCGTGGATTGTCACAATGATCTGTTATATACAATTGTGTAAGAAGAGGTGTAAGGAGGAGTCAGAAAGACTGAATTAATGTAAACAGAAAGGGTTTACTGATACCATGCAAGGAGTATAGCTGGTGAACAAAAGGAGTAGAGTACTGGACCAAAATCAGTGCTATGGAAATTAGGTCTAATTGGTGGGGAAAATAATGAGAGGATGGGCCATTCCACGCATTGCCTTTTGTGGGGCCCTTCAAAATAGACATTGGGGGAGGAAACTTTTTACCATCACCACAGCTGTGGCAGAAGGATTGTTGCCATAACACCAGACCTTGATACTCCAGTGGGAACACTTGACCATCATCGCTGCACCAGCGATGACCCAGCCTGATACACGTGAAAGCCTGCTCTGTCTTCCCCTTGTGTGCTTCTTTCTGTTCCCCATTATCTTCCTCCTGTCTTCTCTCTCTCTCTCTCGGCTTTTCACTTGATCCTGACATCAACGGTACTTCACATCCCCAGCACAGAGAGCTGAGACAGCCCATTCAGCTCTGCTCAGTCTGAGAAGGACCAGTAAAGAGAGGGACCTGACCAGACCAACCAGATGATGTCCCTGACCAGGAGGTGAGTCAGGGTCCAGACTGCCGGCTGTCATGGCTTGCCTGCCAGCCCAAAGCATCTATCCATGACTGACCAGCCTCCTGGTGTCTGGAGAACATCAACAAAAGCCATATTTACTATCCGATCTCTTCTCTCCCTTCTGGGTCTATCTGTTTTATCTAAAGCAGCAAAGTGACTATCAGTCCAGTCGCAGAATTGAACAACAGAAATAATCCTTTCTTCCCCACCAACAAGGTCTGCTTGACTGAATAAGAGACTTTACCCAATATTCACTGTCTCCAAAAAGGGACTTTGATAGGCTTTAATTGTTTGTTTCGCATAATTACTCAATTTCAGTTTCAATGCTCTTTGCCTCATTTTGATTCTTTTCCATGTATGTGTTTCAATCAATACATTTCTAACCTTTAGCAAGAATGTCCTAACGTGTTTGCCAGGGTACTAAGCAGGCTGAGGTCTCTGTTGACCAAACCCCAAACCTTGTTTAAAACTGTTTAATGTTGGAACGTTTCAGGGTCATGTTAACACCTTTGACTCCTTGGGCTGTTTATTCCACCTTTATTCCATCTAAATTAACACGACAGACCCCAGTCCATTTCCTACATTATTCCCTATAGTAATTGCTCCCTATGGTAATTTATACTGGAAAATGCACCCGTACATTTTAAATGTTCCAAATGATTGGACCTCTCCTTATTTAAAAGTTTTAGCTTGAGTACTGGCCCTTAGTTTGCTAATTCTGCCCCTCCCCACAATTTAATACAGGTGCCACAAGGACTCCTTGTTGTTTTTGCGGATACAGACTAACATGGCTACCTCTCTGAAACCTAACACCCATAGGGTGTTTTAAAATTGAGTCTCAACACGTACAAAGTAGTTTCAGGTGAGTTGTGCTAAAGGCAGTTTTCAGCAATAAATTTTATATGTCTTTTTTTTTTTTTTTTACAGAAGCTATATCTGTAATTCTGCTTGTGCAGCTGGGTTTACTATCAAGACTGCTGCTGGGTTTGGTTTCTCTGTGAATGTTTTGTATATTGTACATCTCGTGGGTGTACACTTCAGAAAATCTTGACATTTAACAGTGGAAGGCTTAGGGGTCTGTGTCAGTGGCTTAAAGCCAGCCATATGGGGCCTGAAAGATGAAGAACACATCTTATAAGGGGATAAATAACCTCTGGTTCTATTAATGTAAACAGCAACAAAACCTTTTAATTCACAAACAGCAAAATATAAGGGCATCTGGGAAAGCCAGAGGAAAAACTCTTTAATGAACAAGATACTTCTATAGTTACTACTGCAGGTGGAAGGCAAAAGTTGTATATAGTGCTTACCCTCTATGCATGTTTTCCATTTCTAGGGCTTGATCCTGCAGGGCGCTGAGCATTCTGGCCTTAACTAGCAAAGCATTCCAGCATGTGCATAGTGCTGTTAGCTTTGTTAGGACTCATGTGCCTAAAATTAAGCACATGCTTAAATGTTTTGCTGGATCAGGGCCAGAGTGGTCAGCATCCTGCGGGATTGCACCCTTGAAGTGCTTTACAAATGTTAACTAATTGTAGCGTCTCATATTAATTTGGAGCATTTTGAGTCTGATTCTGTGAAATGCTAAGCACCCTTAACTACTCCTAACAGGATTTGTAAAGCAAGTTGGAAATGCAAAGCCCCGCACAAGAGCTAATCACTGCATAAAATCTTGCTTCCCACTGTGAGAGCTAAGCCTAGAAGTTCCTTTCTCATTCAAGAGTTTCTCAGACTTTCCCAGATGTCCTTATATTTTGTTTGGGAACAAAAAGGTTTTTAAATCTCAAATTAGACAAATGCACCCCCTGCCCCAATGTCAGAAAAGGAATGCAGGATTGTGTATAAACAATGCTTTCAAATGAAGCTAGAATAAGCAGGTTTGATGGTGAAGACCAAGACTTGGTCAGAGTCTGACCAAAATCCTGTCCAAATAATTGCCTTCTGATTACTATAAACTCCCCTGGAGAACAATATCTATTAACTACACACTGGCAGTTCTAATAATTTGAACAGAACAGGTTACATTTATTTAGTATGGAAAATCAGTTGAGAAGCCAACCAAACACACTGACCTTGAATCTAACTTTACCTTTGTATTGTATCCTTCACTTACTTCACCAGAAAGGTGCTTAGCCCAGAAGCAAAAGCCTCCTGTCAAAAATACAGCTGAAGAATACTCTGTAAATCTGCAAGCACAACAAGCAGATACCGTAATGCGCTGCAGAGTAGTTGCATAACTGATGTGCTACTATGGTGTACTGTAGTCAGTGGTTAAATGCAGCTGAGAAATGAGATACACAAGACAGATTAACATTGAAATTGACTATTTTATCTCTCTAATCTATAGAATATCCAAAATATCAGGTGGTCCTTACATTTAGCTGGTGGACATAAAAACAGTTTTTACATTGATCCTGGTTTTTCACAGCTGTTTTTGTAGGTGCAGGATAGGAACACATTTTAGTTGTCTATAAGACAAGATGCTCAGTCTGAAAGAAGCAGATGACATTGTTATATTTTCACTCCTTTTTGTACTGACGAGGCTTCAGAAGAGAGAAATCTTCCTTGAAACCAGACAATGGTGGTGCCTCTTTTGCTTGAACAGATACCTTATTCCAACTATTTGGGGTGAAAGTATAAGGAGTTGCCCTTTTAGGGGTCAGTTTGCCCTTTAATCACATTTACACTACCAAAAGTGACTGCAGTGGAGCACCAGATTGCAGCATGGTAGTGCCAAACATGGGTTAAAATTTTTGGTTTTGTAGTGTAGTTGGGAATGAATTCTGTTTTAACTCTATTCCTGAGCTGTATTTCAGCCTTAGTAAAGTTCGAAATGGCTTGGTCCTGTTTACTTAAATCACAATGGGGAACTACTGTATTGCAATCTATTCTCCTAGCACGGTAGTTTCTACAGAGTAGACAGGACCTTAAAATTAACCATGCTCATCAAGAAATCTCATTAGCTGCTAGGGGCGGTTTATGATTCCAGAACATTTTTGAAATTGAGATTTTATTGAATATGGAAGAATATGTATAGAATAAGCCTTGCAAATTTCTAGTTGCTACAAATGCAGGGCAAATAATTTGTTTAGGTGGATAAATAAAATATAATTTGTTTATTATCATAAATGATCCTGGTAGAAGATATGTGAATAGATTTTCTGTCTGGGCTAGTAAATGTTCATGTTTCAGAGTGGTAGCTGTGTTAGTCTGTATCAGCAAAAAGAACGAGGATTCCTTGTGGCACCTTAGAGACTAACACATTTATTTGGGCATAAGCTTTCGTGGGCTAAAACCCACTTCATCTGATGTAACATGTTCATGTTAATTTTGCAAGTTCATATAAAATGAAAGAAACCAATACCCAGCACTCTGATACCAATACGAAAAGATGCCGTCAGATTTTAGACCTGTGAATGCAAGAAGGTACTAGCATAATATCCATGGCTGCATAGTCATTTACTGTGGTTGCATGCACATTTCTGGTAACTGCAACTGTAAAAAAACACACATATTTTTGCCTGTGCAATCTTAAAAATGGTGGCCCTTGATTGTTTATTAGTCATGCAATAGCATATTTAAAATGAGAATACATGTTGCAGACAGAGATTTCATACAGTGTTCTGCCAAATTTGACATCCCCAGGTTCCTGGAGGAGCTAACTTGAGAGTCAATTAGTGGTCTGGAGTAAGGAGTTTCCTGGCATGTTTAATCACAATGAAGTGAGAAGATGGTGCAGATTTATTTTACAAGACCTCATCCCCACTTATATTTGCTAAAACAGAGTGATTCCCAGTGGAAGTGGCTAATCTGTACTCTTTCTCTTGGATAATTAAAGGTATACCATACACCTGAAATATACTATATTTAAAAAAAAACAATTTCAATGTAGTTACAGCTCCACACCTGTGCCTTAGTCCTCTTCCCAATTTTTGTTTTTGTGCAATTCTATTTTTAATAAAGTTTTCCACTCTGCTCTGTGAAGCACCTGTGAAAATAACAGGAGATAATGACTGACTGTAAAGGGAAACAATTAAACTAACCATATACAAAGTGCTGTCAAATGGTCAAAGTAAACTGAAAAAATAAAGAAGGTCCTAAAGTTATATACAATAGTGGCAGGTTTAAAAAAACATATACATGTAATTTTAAGTTGATAGTGTCCCTTTTAACTATGAATACGAGGGACAGGTCTTTGCCTTGCTAGGCCCTGTCCCATGCATGACACTGGTGATTTCTGTGTAAATATAAAGACTTATGACAGTGAGAAATCAAAGTAATAGAATAGGAAAAATGGTTAATGAAATTGTTCATATATTAGATTAGATTGAAAGTAAAAATTGTTAAAATCAAATGATAGATTCAGTGCTATAAAGATATATTATTGGAATTTAGGTTTTTGTTTATTCACTCGTTCAATACCCCTGCTACAGTATCTGGGTGCATGAACAGTAACCGTTTTAAAACGCACACCATTTTTAGGGATATGATGTTTTAGACAATGAAAGCTTTGCTGAATCCTTTTAACACAAACAAAACCACAAACTGCTCCTCAGCTTGGGTAGGTGGGGATTTGTCTGGCTCATTAATAGGTGAGAACACTTTTCTGTAATCATTAGGAAAATGCCTACTTGATAAAACTCTTCTTTTAAAGATAAACATTCAATTTGTTTGACCTAATATTTACATTTTGTAAACACAATCTCTTACAAACCCTAAGATCAGGACATGTTTTCACAATATCTTTCTAAAAATCCAGTGAACAAAAGTGTTTTTGTAAAAACACAGCAGGAGAATGTTTGTAACCCAAGCATTGCAGCACTGAGTGAACCTGAAGTGAAGTGGACTATAAACCAAATTAAAACTGATTTTAATTGATTGTTGTTGTCCAAGATGAGAAATGCCAGAAGGAAACAAGGAGACGGAGTAGTGATTGGATTTCAAAATGATTTCACTTTTATTTAAGGTCTTATTAGTACCATTGGTAAAAAATGTGTTTATTTACAATGTATGATTTTTATGATGATGATGATGATGTCCTTTAACTAGTATTCCCGATTTTCTACTAGGAACCCATTTCTGTCATCCATCCAAAATACTCAGCACACACTTGGGGCTGGTTTAATGGTGATGCTTTGCTGTGCTCAGGATCTCTCAATGATGTAGCCACTTTGCCAGCTTTGGTTGCTCTTCCTTCTGGGATCCTCTGGATGCTGAGATGCAGGTTCACATTCCCTCATGACAGCGTGTAATGGTGGAAAAAAAGTGGGTAAACTAACAAACTAAATTCCATATTCCCCACATCAGAAGTGGATAAACTCCATACTTGTGACGGGTTGGCTCACAGAAACCCCCCTGGGAGCTGCCAACCGATGTGCCAAGACTACTTCTATCCCTGTTTTCCCTGCCAGCTCAGGACTTCAGCACCCTGTCTTGCCGAGCCAGACACTCTTGTTTACTTCAACAAAGACCCGGAGTCTGAATTACCTGCCCCAAAGCTGCAGGTTTACCTGAAAACAGCTCACAGAAGTGTGCTTGTCTTTAGCACCCAGATGCCCAACTCCCAATGGGGTCTAAACCCAAATAAATCCATTTTACCCTGCATTTAAATCTTATGCAGGGTAAACTCATAAATTGTTTGCCCTCTATAACACTGATAGAGAGATATGCATAGCTGTTTGCTCCCCCAGGTATTAATACATACCCTGAGTTAATTAATAAGTAAAAAGTGATTTTATTAAATACAGAAAGTAGGATCTAAGTGGTTCCAAGTAGTAACAGACAGAACAAAGTAAGTTACCAAGCAAAATAAAATAAAATGCGCAAATCTATGTCTAATCAAACTAAATACAGATAGGATCCTCACCAGTTCCAGAATGCTCCTTTTACAGGCTAATCTCCTTTTAGCCTGAGTCCAGCAATCACTCACCCCACCTGTAGTTACTGTCCTTTGTTCCAGTTCCTTTAAGTATCCTGGAGGGGTGGAGAGGCTCCTTCTTTAGCCAGCTGAAGACAAAATGGAGGGGGTCTCTCCCGGGTTTAAATAGACTCTCTCTTGTGGTGGAGGCCCCATTCCTCACTCCTATGCAAAGTCCAGCTCCAAGATGGAGTTCTGGAGTCACCTGGGCAAGTCACATGTCCATGCATGACTCAGTCTTTATAGGCAGAAGCCAATTTAGACATGGTATCTTGTATGTCTCCAGGAAGACTTCTTATGTGGATTGGAGCCTTCCAAACTCTTTTGTCTGTTAAGTGCTTCTGGATTGAGCACTTAATTTGCACATTCCTTTCCCAAGAAGTGACCAAATGTTTTAACTAAGGCTACTTAGAAATCAAGCTATTATACAGCTGATGTTCATAACTTTGAACACACAAACGGTGCCTGCATACAACTAGGATGAACATAACCAGTAGATCATAACCTTTACATAGATATGTTACATGGCATATGTAGCAAAACCCTATTCCAGTTATATCATACATACATTTCTGAGCACCCCCACCCCATAAAGCCTTATGGGGTACACTGTCACAATACTCAAATGAGAAGTCATGTTTACCCTCTACATGATTCTTGGCAAGCCTGCAAGAGGGATGGAAGTGAATGTCTTCCAGGTTGTCCAGAATGCAGATGAGAATCCAGGAGGCTCTTGCCTAAAGATCAGTATAGTTCTTGCACTTGGAAGCATAAACATTGCAATGTTAGCCCGGATCAGTGATTTCTTGTACCCTCCCTGACTTTCACAGAGGCCATGACTGTATGCATGTGACTGTGTGGATGTCAGCTATCTTTCTGGCACTTTATCTTCTTCTGCGTGTGTCTAGGTGACATATGCTTTCCTCTCCTAAGCTCACCCCAACCCAAAGGGGTACTGTGGCTGACATCGGGTTTCTATGTGGCACATACTAGCATGAGAATTGGTCACCTGGGAGCAGGGGCGGCTCTAGGCACCAGCAAAACAAGCTCGTGCCTAGGGCAGCCAAATCTAGGGGGCGGCAGGCTGGGCCGGCGGACCTGCCGCAGTCATGCCTGCGGGAGGTCCACCGAGCCCCGGGACGACCGGACCTGCCGCAGGCATGACTGTGGAGGGGGCGCTTGTCCCGCGGCTCGGCTGGACCTCCCGCAGGCATGACTGCGGCAGCTCAAGCGGAGCCGCGGGATCCGCGAACCGTCCGCAGCCGGGGGGGGTCCAGCCGAGCCACGCGGGACCAGCGGACCCTCTGTAGTCATGCCCGCGGGAGGTCCGCTGCTCCCGCGGCTCCGGGGCGCCTCCCGTGCATGACTGCTTGGGGCGGCCAAAACGGTAGAGCCGCCCCTGCCTGGGAGAATGTCAGCTGTTGGTGAGGAGTTAAAACACATCATGGCTGAGATAGGGTAGCTGAATAGAGGAAGGAAAAGAGAGGCTAAGCTTGAATATGCACGATAGTGCTGGCACCACTCCGTAACAGGTTTCTTAAGGGGACTGTAAAAGATCAAAAGCATTTCTCTGGGGAGGAGGAGAGAGCTCCACAGGAGAGCTGAGGGAGAGGCGCAATGGGGCAGGAGCCTCCCTGACACAGACCAAAGGACAAATCCAAAGGAGAGAAACTACAGTGAAATTAGCTGATTTTAGCCCTCTGCAAAGACAAAGTGACTCTTGTTTTGTGGGTTGTTTAGTCTGTAGTTTCTTTTCTTTAGGCCACATTCTGGCCCTAAGCATGTGTGGTTTGAAGTCCCATTGCTGCGACACATGATAATCCTCATTTCCAGAACTATGTGTCTGACTTTCCAGTTCCACTCTGATCAGTACACATCCAGCACACTCATCACACCCGTGTAATCACTGGTCTCTGAGAAGCCTACCTGTGTCCTAGGTGTGGTCTAATGGGCAGAGCAGGGGATGGGGAGTTCTATTTTTCAGGGTTCTATTTCTGGCTCTGTTATTGACTCTGTATGACCTGAGGTCATGTCACCTCCCTGTATTTAGGGTTCCCTGATTGGGGTTAATGAAGCTGATGCAACAGGAGGATTATGAAGCTTAATTAATCTTTGTAAAGTGCTTTGAGATCCTGGAATGAAAGGGGCGAAGTATATTATTGTTACTGTTTATCTGATTCCTGTTGATGCATTTTGAGACTGCTATCCTTTCCACATAACAGACGCCTTTCCTTAGTAACATCATCCTGTTTGAACCACAAGCTATACTATATTGTAACACCCTCGCTTTATGCACACACCACAAACACTCAAACATTTAAACAAATTAAATTGCTCTCTAACCCAGGCAGCAAGCCCTGTGTGCTAAGACTAAATCATTCCCTTTGTTGCCCTCCTGGCTGGGCCACTCTTCCATTTACAGGAAACTCCAATGCAGAGCAGTAACAGGAAAGAAACAACTAGCCTTGTGTCATATTACTCACTTAGCATTTATGGTGAAGTGCTGCAGTCAATAAAGCGGACAAATTTCTAACACCGTGTGCTATCCAAACAAATCAGGCTTCTCTTGTTCTTCTACAGAACTAAAACAGCCTGTTTTACCACTTTAATTGCTTGGTTTATCAGATTCATTTTCAGACATATGCTGTGATTAAACAAAATGATATATACAGCAATCTGAGATGTGACCAATAAGCTCCCAGTCAAAGACTCTGAGCATTTAGACAGACTGCAAAGCATAGGTGCTGGACCTAGGGGTGCTGGGGGTGCTGCTGCATCCCCCGGCTTGAAGTGGATTCCATTATATCCATTATATTGACAGTTTGGTTCAATGGCTCTCAGCACAGGTTCCAGCTTCTTCCGGATCCCAGGGGTGCTCAACCCCCCTAGTCCGCCCACGGCCCCACTCCCACTCCTCCCCAGGTCCTGCCCTCACCCCTTCCCCAAGACCCCACCCTGCCTCTTCCCACCCCACCCTTTCCTCACCTCTTCCCACTCACTTCTGCCCCCTCCTCTGAGCATGCCCTGTCCCCGCTCCTCGCCCTCCCTCCCAGCACCTCCTGCATGCTGTGGAACAACTGATTGTGGCAGGTAGGAGGCGCTGGGGGGAGGGGGAGGAATTGATCAGCAGGGCTGCTGGTGGATGGGAAACATCTGGGGGGAAGGGAGGGAGCTGGCTCCAGCGCTGGAGCACCCATGGAGTTCGTGCCTATGGTTCTCAGCATCCCCCACTATACGCATTGTTCCAGCACCCCTGCTGCCAAGTATCATTAGTACTTGTCCTACATAACACACCTTTAACTAACCTCTGCTTGCCTGACAGAGCTACGATCCGTCAATAAAATGAACACAATTTCTGTTTTACAAATGACTGATGCATATAAAGAAAGTGGCGCCTATCTGTGTGCATTCAGTTTAGTGCAAGTTCCCATGGTTAGCAGCCTTTTCTGCCAGACAAGTGGGGAACTGGACAGGACAATGCAGTCGGCAGTCAAATGATCATTTTCAAAGTCTTGTGCTGATGGCAGCAATCTTGCTGAAAAGTGACATCATTTATGAGCGACTCCAAGAGTCATGGACTGCTTTCCTCTTGCCCTCTTTTTTTACTGGCAAAGAAAAGGGCCTTTGGAGATATTAAGAGGCAACTCAGATTTACAGTGGATCTCTCTCTCTCTCTCTCTCTCTCTCTCTCTCTCTCTCTCTCTCTCTCTCTCTCTCTCCCAACCAACCAACCAACGGCCAGGGGGACAGCTAATAAGATTTACAATAACTAGCCAGCACTAACTCAGCCATGCCCTTGAAGTGAACACTTACCGAGTTTTTGCCATCTTAATACTTATCTTGAAAACCTCTGTATCTTTGGAATGTTGAAAGTATTTCACAAATATAACAAAATAAACTTTTGAAGTAAAACTTTGCAGATTTGGCCAGCACTAATGATGAGAAGAGTAAACCAGAGAAGAGTAAAATAAGAAGAAATGGCTTTCGTCCTTGTCAGAGAGACACCATTCTTCTTCATTGCTATGTAAGCTTCTCTGCATGGTCCTGTAATTTACAAAGAGCGGGGAAGATCTGGTGGGCCTAGTGTCCCTTGCTGTAACATGAAGACTAATGACTATAGTAGCTTTTGTCTTAACTAGTGTCACTGTAGATGCGTGTGCAGATGTGCTGCAGAACTAATAAACTGCACAGCAAGGAAATTCCATAGGCACAGTGCCAGAAGACCAGACAGATCATTTGTTATTGGTGTGATTTTTCAACAGCTTTTCACAGTACTATTAGGTAACCAACAGACAGCACTGGAAAATAGTTTTGCACATTAATTTTTCTTCAAAAGTAGTTTTACTGCAAAAATAACCAGCTTGATGTTACATTGTCTTTCTCTAAATACTCATGGCTCAAATCATGTCCTTAGTTACAGATACCTAGGGTTGCACTGGTGTAACTGAGGACAAAGCTAGTAGTATGTGCTTTTGGAGGAATAGGTATCTCAGTGGTCCCCAACGCGGTGCCCGCGGGCGCCGGGGGCATCTTAATGCGCCCGCGTCCTGGCCCCCGGGAGAGCACCTGCCGAAATGCTGCCGAATTTCAGCGTCATTTCGGCAGGGACGCCTCTCGCTGACGCCGCTTGCCATCGACAAGTGACGTCATCGAGAGGCGTTGCTCCTGAATTTCGGCGGGGACGCCTCTCGATGACGTCGCTTGTCGACAGCAAGCGGCATCAGCGAGAGGCATCGCCGCCGAAATGCCGCCGAAATTTGGCGATATTTCGGCGGGTGCTCCACGCCGCAGTGGTCCTTCGGCTGGCGCCCGCTAGCCAAAAAGGTTGGGGACCACTGAGGTAGCTGAAAATCTCCCATAGCCAGAACTTTATGGGTTCCTTCCCGTTCTCTGAGGAGTGAAGTCAGACACTTTTTGTGGCTGCTGAATTTTTCA
Organism: Mauremys reevesii; assembly: GCF_016161935.1. Classification (NCBI taxonomy): domain Eukaryota; kingdom Metazoa; phylum Chordata; order Testudines; family Geoemydidae; genus Mauremys; species Mauremys reevesii. The sequence continues at coordinate 83,671,987 of NC_052632.1, forward strand.
GCGTAAGGAAGAATTTGAAGGATCACTGATTGTGGCTGTCCTAATGACAGGAACACACTGTACTATTTGCATTAGTTATGTAAGCTTTGTTGAGAAGGTCTTTATTTTTGAGCCAGATATCATAGCATTGTTGCATGTGAAAGATGGCATGATTCATTATGACTCAGTGACCTGTAGCTTAATCAGGCTTTGGCTGTGATGTTCAAAAAACCAAGGTGTGGCCACTGGTATATCTTCTGGGATGATAACAGCTTCCAGTGAAACCACAATGTCTTTTGAGTATTATCTGAAGGGAACGTGTGAGGGGAGACAGCTACTTTGGGAGAAAAAAAAGAGACACCAGAAACGTCAGTATGTGGCAGCACAGCCATGTGGAGCTGGCAAGTGGCAACTCTACTTTCTGGGGAGTGGGGAAACTTTCTGGAGTTTAATTTTGGGTGGGTTCCCACTCCTTGAGTTTTGTTGAATCTGTTCAAATACCAAGTTCAAAGCAATACTCAACTAAGGAAGGAAGGATGGACACTTCAGCACATCTCAGTGGATCTGTGTTCAGTCCCTGATTCTGGCACAGACTGCATGGGTGATTTCTCACAAGGGACTTTTTCTCTCGGTGACTCATTTCCACATCTGTAAAATGGGGAAAATAATACTTCCCTACCTCTCAGAGCTGTTGGGAAAATACATCTGTGTATACTGGGCAGGTGCCCTGAAACTTTGTTGATGGGGCCATGTAAAACCATTTATCTTTGATAGATATTTTGCCTTTTTTTCAAAAATAATAAATTCATGATATTTGATCAAAATTCAGCCCAGGTTTATTTGAATGGTCCAGGAATACTGATGACCTTTTAGATGATCCTGTGCCAAATTTTGTTTTTTGCCATGAAACCTTTGCACAGTTCAGTGTAGCAGCCTGAGCCACTAAATCAGAAACGGACGAACACAAAGGATACCATCTTGCTCCCTTTTTAAGTTAATGAGGGTTTTGCCATTGCCTCACTGAGAGTAGGAGCAGGACCAGGGACACTAAAAAACAAAACAAAGCCCAGGGTGCTGCACCACTACTGTGAAACCGGTCCAGTACCCCAAGATGCCCACAAGACATTGTCATGCCAGTAATGGTACTGAAATCGGAGCAGTAGGAAGTATTGAGAATTGTGAAATTCAGGGCTGTGTGTATCAATATAATGAGTGATTGGACAGGTGTGGAAATTGCTACACAGTCAAACATAAAATGACAGTAATAGTTGATCTGAACTCCTTTAAGGGCAGCAAAACCAAACAAACAAAATGTAGTATGTTTGACCTAAAGCCCAGAAACATATTTTGCTAGTATAAATAATTATGTATCTGTATTGCAGTGTTTTTGTAGCCATGTTGGCCCAGGAGATGAGAGAGATAAGGTGGGGAAGGGAATGTCTTTTATTGCACCATCTTCTGTCAGTGGAAGGGACAGGCTTTCAAGCTACTCCTCGAGAAGAGCTCGGTGTAGCTCGAAAGCTGGTCTCTCTCACCGGCAGAAGTTGGTCCAATAAAAGATATTCCCTCCCCCACCTTGTCTCTCATTTATATATATATATATATAAAAAAATCCCAAATGGGGTTTCTTTCTCCATTTTGGTTTATTTCTTGAAGAAGTGCCCTTCACTGTTTTCAAAGTCTTTGTTGTTTGTGGCATGCAACGCACCCCTGGTGATTTTGGCTACTATCTAATATCCTCTTGAAGGTCCTATGCTATGGATATTGGGTGTTTTAAATGCTCTTCATTATGTAATGTCATAAGTCCCTGAGAAGCAGATTTGGCCCCGAGCCAGCAAAGCAATTAAACATTTGCTTAGTGTTAAGCAAACGCCTGAGTGTTTGTAGGATCAGGGGCTTTGTAGGATCAGTGTCTGGTTCTCAAAACGATGTGGCACGTGTTACTGAAGGCTGGTAAATGAAAGCTTCACAGGAAGGTTCCTTACAGATTTTTCTTGTAAAGTAAGGGGTCCAGGTGTAAGTGATTTGGAAATGCAGCCAGGGAGGGAGTTTGCATTCTGTTTTCTATTTATCTGGTCTAGTTTCATTGTTGCATAACAAAAGAATGGTGTGTTTCCTTTGTCATGAGCCAGGCTGGTCTAGTTGTCCTAGAAGATGCTGTGCAAACACACATGAAGTCATGATCCCTCCTCTGAAAAACCTTACAGCCTAAAAAGCACCCTCAGTGTGCTGACCAAGTTCTATTTTATATTCACTCTAATTAAATCAAACTCTGCAATTTCAGCAGGAAAAGGTATTCGTCACTTCTCATTCCAAAATCTTGTCTGTAGTATGGCTGTGTGCTGTGAAACAGCGGCTCCGTTCCACCTCAGAAAGTGGCTGCATTTCAGTGGTGGATGAAATGATCACTGGGTATAGTTTCTATACCAGCTTAAGTTTATAAAATACCGCAAGATCCCTTGTCATGAAAGATGCTAGTTAAATATGATATTATCATTACACCATAAGAGTTCTTCTACTGTATTTTACACCCAAAGGACTTGCTGCTTTACAGCATTAATTTATTAAGCTTTGTGTTACCTTGTCTGAGGTAGAGAAGTATTGATTTCAGTGGGAGCAGGATTTTGCTTATTGTATCAGTTATACAGATGGATAATTTGAGGGAGAGAGAGATGAAGTGATGTGCTCTAGGTCACACAATGAATTTGTGGCAGAAACCCATGAATCCAGACTGTCTCTCCTGCATAAACCATGGTGTTTCCTTGTTTTTATATATTAATTTATTTTGGTAAGTGCCCAAAGTTCTCTTGATGCACAGGTGACATTCATTCTAACCTGCCTGTCAAGGGAAACACTGCTGCTGCTGCAGGATAGCTCCTGGAAACCTTTCTCCAGGTCTCTGACAATTCTTCTCTGAAGGGTGGGGAGTCTCAGGCCTGGTCTACACTACGCATTTAAACTGAATTTAGCAGCGTTAAACCGATTTAACCCTGCACCCGTCCACACAACGAGGCCCTTTATATCGATATAAAGGGCTCTTTAAACCGATTTCTGTACTCCTCCTGACAAGAGGAGTAGCGCTGAAATTGGTATTGCCATGTCGGATTAGGGTTAGTGTGGCCGCAAATCGACGGTATTGGCCTCCGGGCGGTATCCCACAGTGCACCATTGTGACCGCTCTGGAAAGCAATCTGAACTTGGATGCACTGGCCAGGTAGACAGGAAAAGCCCCGCGAACTTTTGAATTTCATTTCCTGTTTGCCCAGCGTGGAACTCTGATCAGCACGGGTGGCGATGCAGTCCCAAAAACAGCTCCAGCATGGGCTGTACGGGAGATACTGGATCTGATCGCTGTATGCAGAGACAAATCTGTTCTATCAGAGCTCCGTTACAGAAGACGAAATGACAAAGCATTTGAAAAAATCTCCAGGCTATGATAGACAGAGGCCACAGCACAGTGCTGTGTGACAAGTGTAACGGAAGCCAAAGAATCAAATGGACGCTTATGGAGGGAGGGAGGGGGGACTGAGGACTCCAGCTCTCCCACAGTCCCCGCAGTCTCCGAAAAGCATTTGCATTCTTGGCTGAGCTCCCAATGCCTGAAGGGGTCAAAAACATTTTCCCGGGTGTTTCAGGGTGTATGTCATCAATTTACACCCTTCCCCCACCCCGAAAGAAAAGGGAAAAAAACGTTTCTCGCCTTTTTTCAATGTCACCCTATGTCTACTGCGTGCTGCTGGTAGACGGGGTGCTGCAGCGCTGAACACCAGCATCCCCTTCCTGGTGGCAGATGGTACAATATGACTGCTATCCATCGTCATCATCAGCCCGTGAGTGCTCCTGGCTGGCCTTGGTGAAGTTGGCCAGGGGCGCCTGGGTAAAAATGGGAATGACTCCTGGTCATTCCCGGCAGATGGTACAGAACGGCTGGTAACTGTCTTCATCATAGCAACTGGAGGCTGAGCTCCATCAGCCCCCCCCCCCTTTCATGTCTAAAGAAAAGATTATGTACTGCCTGGACTATCATAACAGCGGGAGGCTGGGCTCCTCTCGCCCGCCCCCTTTAATGTCCTGCCTGGACTATCATAGCAGCTGGAGGCTGCCTCTCCCTCATTTTATCTCACTAAAAAGTCAGTGTTTCTCATTCCTGCATTCTTTATTACTTCATCACACAAATGGGGGGACACTGCCACGGTAGCCCAGCAGGGGTGTGGGAGGAGGGAAGCAACGGGTGGGGTTGTTGCAGGGGCACCCCCTAGAATGGCATGCAGCTCATCATTTCTGCGGGATCTCTGGGGCTCTGACACGGAGCGGCTGTGCTCTCTGGTTCTCTAGTAGACTTGCCCCATATTCTAGGCAGAACTGAGTCTATTTTTAGACAAAACATAAAGAAGGGAATGACCCGGGGAGTCATTCCCATTTTTGTCCATGCACCCCCGGCCGACCTCAGCGAGGCCAGCCAGGAGTACCCATGACAGCAGCAGACGGTACAGAACGACTGATAACCATCATCTCATCGCCAACTTACAATAGCAGACGGTGCAATAGGGATGGTAATCGTCTCTGCTACCTTGCAAAGGCAAATGAATGCTGCTGTGTAGCACTGCAGTACCGCATCTGTCAGCAGCATCCAGTACACATACGGTGACAGTGACAAAAGGCAAAATGGGCTCCATGGTTGCCATGCTATGGCGTCTGCCAGGGCAAGCCAGGGAAAAAGGGTGCGAAATGATTGTCTGCTGTTGCTTTCCCGGAGGAAGGATTGAGTGACGACATTTACCCAGAATCACCCGCGACACTGTTTTTGCATTGGGATCTCAACCCAGAATTCCAATGGGCGGGGGAGACTGCGGGAACTATGGGATAGCTACGGGATAGCTACCCACAGTGCAACGCTCCAGAAATCGACGCTAGCCTTGGTACATGGACGCACACCGCCGAATTAATATGCTTAGTGTGGCCGCGTGCACTCGACTTTATACAATCTGTTTTACAAAACCGGTTTATGTAAAATCAGAATAATCCAGTAGTGTAGACATACCCTCACACTGGAACTAACTGCACCATGGAGGGGGAAACTCTTTGCAGTTTTTTCTCCTCTCTTCGAAAGTAGCTCGCAATAAACAAACATTTCACAGTCCGTTTCTAAGATATTGCCTGGAGCTCAGGGCTGCCCCCAGTGGAACATTGAGGCAAATAGTGTAACAAGGTTTCCAAAAGGGCTGGGAGTGGACAATATTATGGGCATTGGTAACATTTACAAGGGTAGAAGCTAGAAGACAGTGACCCCAATCCCCTCCCCAGGCTGTACATTACGTGCCACAAATCAATACCAAAACTCCCCGTGCTTTCTCCCGGAGCAGGACTGGGCCCAACATGATACAAGTAACATGCACTTCAGAGTGTAAACTCATCACCTGCCAGAGTAGCAAGTCCTGAGTGTACAACTTGGCTAAGGAGCATTATGGTTTATTTGTTTTATTGGGTATTTTCTTCCTCTGAATCAGCAGGCCTAGGCCACTACCAGAGAGCCAAGAGACTATTGGTCTCATACGTTACTGAGCCTACCAGTCCCGCACAGGGCGGTTTTTACTTGTGTGATATTTTATCACTTTAATTGAGTTCTTAAGAGAAATGGGTGGAAGGTGCCCAGAGAGAATTCTTTCTTAGGCAGTGAGCTCTGTGCCACAAGTGGGTGGGGCAGTGGTATTTAGCACTTTGCACATTGGGAGCACTACCTGCATAGGAATAAATACTGTAACAAGAAGAAAGTGAGGATCTCACCAGCACAATTAGATGGGTCACAAAGATGTTAACAGGGGGAACTAGTTATTGGCTCCAGGAGTCTATATGGATGTCAGGAGATAGTAATTTTTGCACATTCTTTCACTTTTAGCTAGACAGTTCCCTGGGCCATGCGGCCTGAGAGGTCCCCTAATGCTAGCAGCTGTTACCTGGTTATTAATCCACTGCAGTGCTGGGTTGATGCTTTCTGCTTTTTAAATCATTCAGGTTGTTAGAATGATAGAGGCTGTGCTTAGAGCTCAGTAGATACAAAAAGGATTTTCATTCCATGTAATAACACCTTAGTACTATCTAGAGTAGCAAAGAATGCTTAATTAGAGGTTTGGTTTTATAGCAGTCTGAAACAGTTTCAGATTTCTTTCAGAAGAAAATGTTATGAATTCACAGTCCTTTTGGGAGCAATCAGCATGGTTCTCCGTTCTTCCTAGCAATTCAGAGGCTCCCAGCATGCCCATAGGAACAGATTATGGAAGAGAACATTCATCACAAAATCCTCCAAGACTGCCTCCAAAACTGGACTAAATGTTCCAGCAAATATAAAGGAGACAGCCACATGCTAAAATGAAGACACTACTTCTCCAACATTTTGATAGAGCTCCAGCTATCGAAAGAGAGAAAACAAAGCTTGGGCTGCTAATTTCCTTACTCTGGGGCCTAATTTAAAATTTGACTTTCCAGAGGCTCAAACCATTTAATACCAGTAAATGGAATAAACCATCGCTGACGTAAACAGTTCACAAGAAACTGACGCAGCAGAGTTGGTCGTGGTTATTCCATTAAACAAGTTAAAAAAATCGAAAGCACCAAGTGAGTTAGAGCTGAAGTTCTATTTTAAGTCAGGTGTATCTCTCCAGAGATTGCATTATCATACTAGTCTGTGAATAGTTACATTGCACTGGCACTAAAAGGCAATTACAGTCACTAAGAAAAAAATGCCCATGTTGCAATAATGTGAAAGCCACTGGGGATAGCCAGAAGGGAATAAGGTCACAAGGCAGCAGCTGCATTTACCAGCTTAAACAAGATTTGGCCATTGAAAATCTACAACTTAAAGGTTCATCGTTTGATCTTTAACTCGACAGTTATTTCCAATTAACATAGGGATGTGAAAGATGGAAGTCCACCAAAGTTATAGGCAGATGTTTAAATGCCTTCAAAAGCAATTGCCTTAGAAATATTCTACGTATGAAACTGAATTACTTTATGACAAATACCACAGTTTGTTAGAGTTCAACAAGCCTATATCTATAATGTTATCCAAACGAGAAGATTAAAATATTTGAGATGTATGAAGAATGAAGCAAGTGTGTTTTCCATGGCAAGTGCGCCACTGGGCAGCTGGAGAAACGCAAAAGGACCCATCCCCTCCTTCAAGCAGTCAGAGAGGGAAAACTTGTAGGACTTAACAACATAGAGGACATGCAAAGAGCAGCCCTGGATAGACCAGAATGATGGAGCCTTTTCCATGCCCTAAGCAATGTCTGATGGCTTGGGAATTACTCAGATTCGGAGGATAAGAAAAGGATTCCCCTTGGGGTTTATTACAGCAATGAAATGGAAAGTGAAAATGCAACTCCCTTGTTAAAATGTGAGTTACACACTCACAGGGATACCGGGGCCAATGCAGCCAGCACACAGTGCCTAAGGATTCCATTTTATCTGATGATGGATATATTTTCCTTCCTTGCTGTTTTTCCACATGGAGAAAGAGGAGGAATGAAGGACAAAGTGCAGCCTAGCTGCCATGATATCCTTCGGCCAGAGAGGTTTCCATATCAGCCATCATGACCACCCCACTATTACTTTTGCTGGGTAACGTTCTCTCATAAGGAGGCGAGGAACATGTGTGCTTACACTCCTTCTTGAAGGAGAGATTGAGAAACTCCCTCACTAGGTTTGAATTTAGATGTCGCTTGCTGTTACTGTTCCCATATACAAATCTGACTCTGAAGGGTTAATGGGAATTGGTCATGCAAGTCCCTCTAGGCCAATGGAAGAATTTTTGTGTTGACCTAGCTACTGCCTCTCAGAGAGCTGGATGGAATAACCTCGTTTACAGCTGTAATATGGCTACATACAGTGATCTGCTGCAAGCCCTTGGGCAAATCGCTTCTTTTCTCTAGACCTCTGTTTCCCTCTCACTCTTTCTCTATTTTGTTTATTTAGGTTATAAGGTCTTTGGGGAAGGGACTTTTTCTTGTTACATACGTGTGCAGAACCTAATAGAATGGGCCCCTTGTCTTGTTGGGGCCTCAAGGAGATTTTATATTATAAATAATAATAATGGCTGATTTTATTTATTTTAGTTTAAATGTATCTTTAAAATGACTCAGAACCATCTACTTGTGCCACTGTAACGCTATGGTCTCAGTATGGCTCCCTTCCCTTCCCTTTCTAGGTGTCACATCCACTTGTTACAAATGATAGGTAAGCTCCCCCGGACAGTGTTCTGTGTTTGCCCAGCACCTAACTCCAAGGGGCCCTGACCCTGGGCCCCTGGGCATTACTGCCAGACAAATAATAAATAATAACAACAGTCATAACAGAGGGTCTGAGCCTCAGTTCCCTTACACTGCAATGTCAGTGTCAAGGGACCTTAAAGTGGGAATAAAGTACATTTTACAGTTACATTTATGTGACCTTTAAGGAGTGGAGAAAAGGGACTTTAGTGTAAATGAGAATCTGCTGCAGAAAATATTGACAATTGGGTAGTTTCCATGTTTTTACTATAATGGAAAAAGTAGTTTTGTTAGCATGACAGCTGATCCCTCCACTCCTGCTTTGCATTCTCTACTTGTCCAGATGGTGGCTTCCTGTTATTTGTTATTTATTTTAATTAGCTTGTTTAAGAAACATTTATTTTTTCCTGGTTGTTTCTTGTATGAAGTTCAGAGTGGTGCATCGAATTTCATTGGTATGTCCCTGAGTTCTCCTTTATACATGAGCCAGCAGAATGGGAATAACAGCATCCAGAAAGTCAACTCCACAGTGATTCTTAGGGCCCAGATAAACATGCACTGCACAGCAAAGAAGAGAGGAAACTCACTAATTTATCCTCCCCTCTCTCTCTCACTGGCTGTGGTTTGCAAGCCGGGCTCCCCCGGGGGGAGTGTGTGAGACAGGAGAGCAGGAGAGAAAAGAACTGGCAGAGAATTCCAATCAAATACAGGTGGTGATCAGGGATCCTAGAAATCCATTTGCCACAGAAAAACGCACAGAAATGCTGAATTTGCATTTTTACAGAGACTCTTTAGTTTTTATATTTTGTGAAAAAATAAACATATATTAATTAAATTTTACGGAAAGTACCAGTGTCACTTATTCAACGTGCTCAACCTCCCCTTCTTGTCATTGATTTTTGAATGCGCTGACTGCCCAAGCTCCAGCCACCGGAGCGGCTGGTGGTTCGCTTAATACGGCGAGCTCGGATAAATGGGGTTCTACTGTACATAGCTAAACATAGTCCAGTAAAGTGCTTCCAGCGTATAGAGGTTCCTCGGTGGCGTATAGGGGTTCGTGTTTTAATGCATCTCAAATTTCACTTCAGCCTCCAGGACTAACTCAGCAAGTCTGTAATGTTAATAGAAAAGTAATTTTTGCATTTTTATTTGTGCATTTAATGCACCCCCGCCCAATTTTCTGAAAATAAAGAATACAGACATAAGTACTGGGGAAATCTAAACAAGTTGCAATTCTATTAATTTTATTTTATTATAGTGATTGATGGCACTAGTAGGCTTTGAACTTGCTTAAACGTAAATTTCTCAATAAAACACTGTGTTCAACTGATACTTATATATATTGTGGATAGGGAAACTGAAGTTCAGTGTTTCATTTTAATTGTGGAAAACATGGATTTTTATGTTCTTTTCATTGGAGAATTTTTGTTTTTTATCACAGAAAACTAGGATCCCCAGTGATGATTTAAAAAGAGGAGGAGAACAGTGTAATGTTAGTCCAGACCCTACAATTAAGTACACCTCTACCTCGATATAACGCTGTCCTCAGGAGCCAAAAAATCTTACCGCGTTATAGGTGAAACCGCATTATATCGAACTTAATTTGATCTGCTGGAGCGCGCAGCCCCCAGCCCCCCCAGAGCGCTGCTTTACTGCATTATATCCGAATTTGTGTTCTATCGGGTGGCATTATAACGGGGTAGAGGTGTATGTTCTCTTTTTGCTCTTTCAAATTACATTGCAACCATGCTCACAGGCAGGAGGGACTCATCAGACTTCAGTTCCAACTCCTGGGGATCTCTGAGGCCTGACTGTGTTGCAAGCTAAAGGGAAGAACTGCATTAAGTACATTAAGTTATTTTGCAATAAAGTTGTAGCCTTGCATTCCAGGGCTCATGCCAACCTGTGTGTCACTCAAGGCTCTGCCCAGGCATTCAGGCCGATTGGTGAGTGAGCTCAGGAATGGGAATTAGAAACTCCCAAGTTTCAATCCCAGCCCTAACATGGCCTCCTCCTGTGGCGCTGGGCAAGTCCCTTTACCTTGCTTCCTCAATGACCTCACCTGTATAATGGGGATAATGCTTTCTTACCTCACCTGGGTGTCATGGGGTTTGATTAGTGTGTGTTGCGCCCTACCTATGCACTCCACAATATTACTACATACTATCTGCCTGTCCCAGCCGGTCTGTTTTCCTAGTTGTTCCAGGAGGGTCAGTTCAGGGTGTGGCTGTGGGAAGTGGCTCAGCACAGAGTTTCCTTTGGATGGGGTTCGAAGGCATTTTGTGGCTGTTATTTGTGAGTTATTTGTAAACTCAGGGCTGTGGATGAGTGGATTAGCTAAATGTAAAGAAATAGAAGACAGGAACCAGCTTATTGCAGTGTAAAGACGAGATCTCAGAATTCCACGTACAGAATTCTGGGTACAGATGAGGTATAAGGATTCTGTCTCCAGAACTGATAGCAGCATACGAGAGAAAGAGGATATTAGTCCCGTGCTTCCAGTTTTTAAACTCTTTCATGAACCGTGCACTAGATTACCCTCCACTATAGATCCTGGGTCTGATTTCTCAAGGTGCTGAGCATCGGCTGCTCCCATTTATTTTAACTGGAATCGTGAATGCTGGGCACCTCTGAAAATCGGGCCCCACGTTACAGTGATCTCATTTGTGGCTTCTTCTTACTCACATGGGAGGAGCTTTCACAGCTGGTAAATAAGAAAGCAATGAGGTTGAAAGGGCAGGGTATAAGCTTTGTTAATAGGAAGGCTGCCATGGGGAGTCTCAGCCTGGGAAAAGAGTGGCACAAGCTTGATATTAAAATAGGATATTTTCAGTAGGACAGATTGTGATTGGAAGCCAGTTTTCACATAGGTTAAGAACTGTATTCAAATTGTAACCCGCTTCCTCAATGATTGTTCAGGCTTTGGACTGTCATAGGTCCCTAATACAACCTCTGCAAACGGAGTTCTCCTACCTAGGCAGGTGCTGGACACAAAGGTTGGACACAAAGCTACAGTAGGAGGGGGACACACGAGAAAGAGATTTCTTCAAAGCTCAGTGACAATGAAAGATTCTCCGCCAGAAAGTGAGGAATTAAAATTGAGAAAAACTCTGGGAGAAGTTAAACCTATGACAAAAATAGCTTCAGATACAATGTAGCAACCTACCACATGCACATGAAATGCTCATAAATACCAAATAGCCACCTGGCTTACAAGCCTTCACTCCTGGAATGGGTTCCCTAGGGAGGTGGTGGAATCCCCTTCCTTAGCAGTTTTTAAGGCCTGGCTTGACAGAGCCCTGACTGGGAGGATTTAGTTGGGATTGGTCCTGCTTTGAGCAGGGGGTTGGACTAGATACCTCCTGAGGTCCCTTCCAACCCTAATATTCTATGATTCTATGAATGCAAAGCAGGTACTGTTGCAGAAGCAGGAGGGGGTGACTATGCAGACCAATAGGGAAAGCTTGGGGAGCACACTGGCCCACAGCAAAAAGGGGAAACTCTAAAGTGGTCTACAAAGGGAATGAAGCATATTTTCCATGAGGAGAATTGTCCACTGTGCTCTGTGATTGTGCCGTTTCCTCACGCACCATCTCAGCTGGACCTGAACTCCTCTGAATGTTTTTAAAACATGTGATCAGTTTTGCCTGCCTTAATTTTCCAGTAAATAAGCAATGGTGACTACAAGGACCTGTTTATGCTGTGGCTGTCGTGTGGAGATGGCAGGGACTTCACACGTGCCAAGTCTGGCTCATCTGCAAGGAGATCCCCTTATTTTGGATTAACCTTAAAGCCGGTGCTCAAATTACGGAGGAGTTTTGGGGGTGCTTACTATTTTCAGTGGCTACTTCGCTTCTGTCTATGGCCTCTTTACTTCACCCTACTGTTTAAATTAAAGACAGACACTTGACCCTCAGGTGCTTCCTACTTTTTACCCATAATTTGAGCTCTGGTTAGAGCCATGTCTAAAGCATCTCACTTTCCAGAGGAAGAGTTTTGCACTGTGTTATTCAAAATCTGTCAGAATTGCCTGAAATCTCTCAGTCGAATCCTCACAGCTTGACAGAGACACAGTCTGATTGTTTTGGGAGCTGTGTCTGAACTATGCAGGATGGAGAAGGCATTTAAAGACACTCCTGAGAAGCAGTGGGTGTGAGAACTGCTGACTGAGAGAATTCAATTTAAATATTTTTATTGGGGGCTGAGAGTTAGAGAGATCAAAGAACATTATCCTGTTCTCTTCAGGTTCTTTTATTGTGCCCATCACCAGGGTATCTGAGCACTTAACTCTTTTATGCTAGGAGCTGAGACTCAAAACCTCCAAGAAGAGACAGGAACTCAAATTAATTAAGTACCTGTTGCCCAGACTTTGTGGGCACAGCTGTGGCACATGGCTTTAAAAGTGTGTTTTTTAGAACATCTCTCCATCCTTTTGTTAAATATTACTTTTCTCGTGAGGGATTGTTTCACAGCCAGGGAGTCCTGGTTCATTAGCAATAAGAGAAGTATCACGCAGGCAGAGCTGGAGGAAAGTGGCCATTGCTACACCTGGGGCTCTGCACTGGAGAGCTCGCAGCCTGGACTCATCCTGCAGTCCTGAGCCCATGGTGTCACACTGTTCCAGGTCCATCCTGAAGCTTGGCCCTCTTTCTCTAGGTCCACTCCTCATACTGCAGCCATGGGGGGCAAAGGTCCTTTTGAGCTGGAGCTGAAGTTGATCCTCCTTTCATTTCAGACCAGGAGCACATTGTGACCAGGTGCTGATAAGCCTTGAGCAAAGGAAGCGACTGGTGCCCCAAAGGGAGCTGGGTTTCTCTTATGTTACAGAACAAACAAAGGAAAGATACAACCAGCCCAGCCTCCATAGCACATGAGGCTCCTCTTCTGGACATCTCAGGTTGTTCCTGCCCCAGATCAGTGGCCTACAGAAAGGATGAGAAATTCTCATCCCAGAGCTCCCTGCTTCCTAAGTTCTGGGCAGTCACAGGGCCCCATTGTTTGGTTTGCCCTTTCATAAAGCCTTTCCCAACACACTCTGTTGATAGCTGGCCCTTTAAGTCTGGGGGAGAGAAGCAGGTGCAGTCCTAAGGTGGCCATGTTGTCTTCATTTACTCCAGACTCCAGCTTCTTCCTTTCTAGTTGGTAAGTACGCAGCTGCTTTTATGTTGTTTTCTTCTTTTCCTGCAAGGAAGTGATACGTCCACACACAATACACTGTCCTTTCCCTGAAGTCTGATTAGCTGAACCCTCTTGCTGTTTGTACCTTTAATCTAAGGCTCTGAGTGAAATGTGGAGCCTTTCTCTGTTTGACTGGCCCATCATTCTCCCCATAATAAGTGTTGTTATCCCCTTCCTCTGTGTGGCCTGGGGCAGGTCAGTGTCAGAGAAAGGATATTGGACTAGCTGGAGCATTGGTCTGATTCAGTCTGGCATTCCCATGTTGCTAAGGGGTAGCGTTAAGTAAGGCTCAGTTACTGCACTTGGCCTGCCTGTTGGAGACGCTCATCTGACAGAAACAGCAAAGGAACCTGTTGAAGCATTTTCCTTTTTTGTGAACAACACTTGTATTGTTTTCAGAAAATCCGGAACCATCTTGATGCAGTAGGAATGCAGGGGGGTGGGATCTGCAGTTAGAAAGGCCCCTGTGTGCAAGGTGCTGAGCAGAGTGACTGTGCCCATGCACTGGGAGTTGCAGGACTGGGGTCAAAGTGATTTTATCCCTGTAAGAAATCTCTATAGGGGTGGATCCTGGGATTTGTCTGCTTATGTCCCTCCTAGTCTCTTGTATGAGTATGTTGCGGGAGGAACTGTCTGAATTGTCTTCTAGGGAGGGGGCATTTTGCAATCAGGCAGCAGTTCAGTAGTTATGGTGCTGCCCACAGCAGCTGGTTGATGTTCTCAACACAGTGTTTCCAATGTCTGTCTTTCCCTTTTTTCACAGAATCTGGAGTGTGTGTGTGTGTGTGTGTGCGCGCGCGCATGCATCCAGTTTCTCTTGACCTCCCCGGGCTGTGTGGAGTGGCCCTTCCTCTCGTAACTTGCTGTCATAAGCAAGTTGTGGGGGTGGCCTGATCATTTTGGTTTTTAATATTGTTCTGTTCCTTTTGTACTTTAAAGAATATAACCCCCCTACAGACTTCCATGTAATATCTGAGCCCAGTACACGCAATGGGAAAGAGCACAGATCCACAGCAGAGCAGCAAATGTTCAAAAATCAAAAAGGAATCAGACACTTAAAAACCATGAGCTTTAAAAGATAATTAATTTTGCATTCTTGTGTATTTGCCTTCTGGTTTTGGAGCCTTTGGAGTTCTTGTTCTCAAGCTTTTCTCCACAAGTCTGAGAGATGGAAACTTACTTTTTTTTTGGGGGGGGGGGGGGGGGGGGTGGAAGCTGAGATTCTCAGGAGCTGGGGCTTTAAGAAAATCTCTGAATATTGCAAACCTTGCAGTAAAACAGCAACATTGCCCAGGGCCTGATTTCAGCATGTGTCTGAAGGAGAGATGCAATGACTGTGTGAGTTACAGGGAAGCGAATACAATACATTAGAGTTTTAATCCTGTTTTAATCCTGTGTTATTCACTAACCTGAGTTGGGGCTTCAGGTACTTTGAGTTTATAATCTGGTCTTGAATAGCCAGTGTGATCCATGTCCATTGTCAAATGCCCTAGATAGCAGTGGAGAAATCACCTTTCAAAGCACCAGAATATCATGTGAATGCAGCTGCCCTCTCTGATAGTAAAAGCAACTCATTTATGACATAATAAATCAAATAGCTGATTGACAGCTGCACAAGGAATTCCAGTAACAGCACACCATGCCTTGAAGCCTATGAGATCCATACAGGATTTATTACGTTCTAGGAATAACAGGGTTTAAGATTTTATGGAAAACCCTGACAGAAAGGCATGGAGTGAATGTCAACTAGCAATTCTACTTGATGTAAGCACGTACCCCTGTAATGGAATGGTATTGCACTAACAGTGGGCGACACACTGCTTTGGCCGGATTTAGAGACGTCAATTGTAGTCATTAATGGGAGCCCAGATACATCACTGTCACTGCGATATCAGTGTCAGTCAGGCCTGGAGTTGGGTGCAGCTTTTTGCTGTTGTACCTGAGGGCAGGGCTATGCTCTGCAGCATGGGCACAGACGAGCCATCATGCTTGAGATGGGTAAGAGCTGCAGGACCCCAACTCTTCCAGGATTTTGGAGAGCAGGTCGATATAAATGGGTCATATTTGGGGCTCAGCCTTGAGACCAACTAGTCAATTGCTGGGATTTCCCTGCTTTATTCCCTCTGGGAGGCTCTAGGTATCGCTTGCAATCAGAAGGCTGAGAATCCTCTCTGATCCAGACCTATGTCTTTTATACTATACATATAAGGTGATGGGGTCTAAATTAGCTATTACCACTTGAGAGAGATTTGGAGTCATTGCAGATCATTCTCTGAAACCATCTGCTCAATGTGCAGCGGCGTCAAAAAAGCGACCAGAACGTTGGGAATCATTAAAAAGGGGATTGATAATAAGACAGAAAATATCATATTGCCTCTGTATAAATCCATGGTACACCCACACCTTGAATACTGCATGCAGAGATATATTGGATTTGGAAAAGGTTCAGAAAAGGGCAACAAAAATGATTAGGGGTCTGGAACGGCTGCCGTATGAGGCGAGATTAATAAGATGGGACTTGTCAGCTTGGAAAAGAGACGACTAAGAGAGGATATGATAGAGGTCTATAAAATCATGAGTGGTGTGGAGAAAGTAAATAAGGAAGTATTATTTACTCCTTCTCATAACACAAGAACTAGGGGTCACCAAATGAAATTAATAGGCAGCAGGTTTAAAACAAACAAAAGGAAGTATTTCTTCACACAACGCACAGTCAACCTGTGGAACAATTTTCCAGAGGACGTTGTGAAGGCCAAGACTATAACAGTGTTCAAAAGAGAACTAGATAAGTTCATGGAGGACAGGTCCATCAGTGGCTATTAGCCAGGATGGCAGGGATGGTGCCCCTAGCCTCTGTTTGCCAGAAGCTGGGAATGGGCGACAGGGGATGGATCACTTGATGATTCCCTGTTCTGTTCATTCCCTCTGGGGCACCTGGCATTGGCCACTGTCAGCAGACAGGATACTGGGCTGGATGGACCCTTGGTCTGACCCAGTATGGCCGTTCTTATCTTCTTATGTCTTGTAGTGTCTTGTCCAGTCCTATAGGTACAGCTCATTCATCTTGGTTTGCTTCTAGAAAAAGTCCTGCCTCTTCTCATATGATAACATTCCAGCATTTAGAAAAAAGATACTGTTCTTCCAGGTGTCATCCAAGATCCATTCTGAGAAAACAAGAGCGTTCTATACCAGCTGCTACAGCCCTCAATGCAGGGCACTGGGGGCTGGGCCTGCTGGAGATGGATGGTGTGGCTTCCATGTGGTATTCCGATGAGCGGAGCCATCCCTTCTGTATGAGATGTTGAGGGAGCTAGGAAGGATCATTTGAAACAGGAATTAGTGGTTTCAGTGGCTGTCTGTCTCTCCAATATTCCTGCATTGAGCACATCCCATTTCAAAGACTGTAGCAGAGCTACAACTATATCTCAGATATTCGGAGCAATTCCGTTGCTGCAATTTTTAGAGGAACAAAACAACAAAAAAATAAAGGCAAAACTGTCCTGTCCTTGGCTCTGTGCCAGCTGTGGTGTCTCCCTCCTTCCATCAGGGTTGGAGCACAGGTCCTGGGGTAGGACAGTCACCCACCTAGGGGACCCTCAATGGCAGGGAGATGATGCAAGGAAACAACTCGTGGCTCTAGAGTAAAGCTGGGCAAAATTGTTTGGCTGAAACTGTTTTTCCCTGAAAAGTGCAGATTTGGATTGACCGAAACATTTTGTGAATTTGTATCAAATTCATCAAATTGCTTTGGTTTGGTATGGAAAAAAAAATCTGAAAAAATCTCAACATTCAGCTTCCACATTTTAAATCGAAATGTTTCAATTGTTCAATTTTTAATTTTACTTCAATTAAAAAAAGGTTTAATGCCCTCAAAAAACAAATGTTTCATTTTAGATCAAATTAAATGTTTTGTTAAACACCAAATTAATTTTTGTTTTTACTTTTTTGATTTGTGGAAAAATTCATCTAGTGATTCAAAAACTCAGTTATTTGCCAGGCTTTGCACCTGCGGATCTGATTGTCCCTGTGTTCTCTGGCACCTGAGCTGACGCTGTTATTCAGTGAAATTCAGATGGCTTTCCCCACACAGCCAGGCCCTGCTGCTCATACATCTACCTCAGCCAGACTCCAGCCGGCCAGAGAACAGCAGCTGAAATGTGAATGAACTGGTCGTGATAATTAATCATCCTTAACACTTACAGAGCATTTTCCATTTCAAAGCACATTACAAGCATTCATTGATGCATCTGTTAACCATCTGGGGCCAACTGAAGTTTGGGATTTTTTGGCCAATTCTGCAGGCAGAGGAGGGGCCTGCTTTGTGCAATCCAATCCATCTGCATTTCTCCAGGTCCTGTCGCTCTGGTGTGTAGGCACTGGCTCAGTGGGTGACCTGTTCTACAGATTAAGTACCAGTTCTTATTGCTAGTGACAAGGAAAGTGGGTCATAAATATTTACAGTCTTACTAAACCAAATGGCCTTTGCTGCAGACCAAGTTTTTAGGAAAACACCTCGGAGTCCAACTCTTTGCACTGAGCTCTGACTGTAAAGGCCACTTTATTGTTCACCGTTGAGTTGAACTGTGTCTGCAGTAGGGTGTTTTTACAATAAGGTTCCTGCTGTGCTCCTGGTATATGCAATTTTAGAAGCCTAGTGTAGACAGCTGTCAGGCTTCAGCAGCTGCTCTCAGTGTTGTGTCAATTGCACCGGCATTAGCTAGTGTGGATAAAGCCCTTTAGATAGCGGCACCTTAGCTGTGCGAATAATCAAAAGAATATCTGGGAGCAAAATATTCTGTTTGCATGGTCAGATCATGTGGCTTTGTCTTCACAATATGTCCCGTTGGATATGAACGGAACATGAGGAACTATCGTGCCTGACTGGACAAATATTAGCTTAGTGTTTCTGATATGTAAGAGTGTTGGGAATCTAACCTTTAACTATGCTGATATTTAAATAGTGATAATTAAGGTTCAGGTTTAAAAACCCCTTGAGATGAAAGGGAAAAATTCAAATGATGTCCTATTGCTTCATGGCTCGGTCTGCAGGCTCCCGGGACTCCTGTCTGTGCTCTGAACAGTCCTCTTTTCCCTAGGCATGTTTCTTAAGATGCTTGGCCCCACTTACCTTAATGAGGCATTTAACTTCAAAACTTGTTTGGGGACCATTGAAATGTGAGTGTTACCTTCTGGAGTGGTGGAGTTTTTAACCCCATCAGTGCTGGTGGAATGTGCTGGATGTGCTTCTTGGGAGCAGCTTTCAATGGAAAGTCCATTCAAACCATTGGGGTGTCATGAGGTCTCCACAAACCTATGTTCCCAGGTGTCCTTGGCATGGCTGTTCAGTGGGAAAGCCTAGCAAGCCATTGTGTTCACCCCTAATTTACCAGGGGGTTGGGCTCTTCCACTTCCCTCCAGCCTCCCAGGTGAGGCACTCCTGGTGGACAGCCTAAGCAGGGAGGAATTTCTGTCTCACTTTCCAGTCTGCCTCCAGCTGGGAACATCTTCCCTGAACACAAGGGTGTGGCCATGGGCCAAACATGGCCCCCAGAGTGTGGCAGCCTGGCCCGTGGCGTCAGTAGGGAGTCTCCTGGCTTCCAGTCTCAGAGGTGCGCCGCGTGTCTGCCCAGGGATGGAACCTCGTGCTTTGGACAGGCAGCGCAGTTGTTTGAGGAGTTAGTGAGTGGGAGTGCTCAGCTGGAGAGGGTGGGAAAGAGGGCAGGATTCATGGACAGCCTGGGCGAAACAGGCTGAGTTTGACATTCCGGGATTGCTGTGTAGCTGCATAGCCCTGGGAGCTGCTGGGCAGCCAGCGGCTCAGAATGACAGTGCGGTTAGTGAGTCAAAGGGAATAGCTTTTATGGGACCCACTTCTGCTGGTGAGACACACGAGCTGTGGAGCCCCAGCAAGCTCTTCCTCAGGGCTCTCAGCGTCACAGGCAAGGAACACTCAGCATCACAGCACAATGCCAGGTGGGACAGACTGCTCAGCATAGGCAGTTAGCACATGATGTAAGGGACCATTGAAGGTAGAGAGACCCATTAACACCTCTGCAGTTATAGGACAAAAATGGGGGTTAGTGGGTTACGGATCCTTGTAATAAGCCATAAATCCAGTGTCTCTGGTCAGTCCATGAGTTTTAGTGTCTGGCTGGCAGAGTGTTCGCTCCTGGGCTCGTCTTTTGAAAGTGTTGTGCAGGTTTCTCTGGAGGCTGAGGACTGAAAGGTCAGATACAGATACGGATACAGAGGTCAGATACAGATAGACGGGTGGTTAGTGGCAGCTGGAGCTACGCAGGACATGGATGATCTCCGGTTCTGGATCGCCAACACTAGGAATTGCATGTGGGGTTGTAGCCGTGTTGGTCCCAGGATATTAGAGAGACAAGAGGGGTGAGGTCAGATCTGTTATTGGACCAACTCCTGTACGGGAGAGACGGGCTTTCAACACAGAGCCCTTCCTCAGGTCTGAGACACTAACTCAGTGTCACTGCTACCTATGGGCTGTGAACAGATTGTTTAGCATGTGTAGTTAACACACTGTTTCAAAAGACCATTAATGGTGGAGTGGCCCATTAACACCCCTCCTGTCACAGGGAGGAAATGGGGGGAGGAGCAGCTGAGACAGGTGTGTTAGTGGGTTACAGATTGTCATAAATCCAGCGTCAATAGGAAGTCACAGCTCAGAAGCCAAATCAAAATAAACCCAGGAGATTTACTTCCCCCTGGAGCAGACATAGAGCCCCATACTCAGTGCAGGCCCTTTCTCCTGGGAATGTGCATTACGGCAAGTGAGCAAGAAGATTTGCACGTCATCTGCAGAATATGATGATACAATGAACAGGAAAGTGTTTGTGGTTTTTGCCCGAAGCCCCGAAGCTCTGAGTTAAATCTCATCCTTATGGCTAAAGGGTTCCTCTGTTAGTGTCTCCTCTGGGGCTACAAGAGGTGGATGCCGACCGTCACGGATTGTGCGTTCTACTGAATGAAACGCTACATAGGGGTGACTCGCGCATCCAGGCAGCACCTTTGCCCTGCCCACTGAGCCTGCATAGAGCAGCGGGAGCTCCCCGGCTGCATCCCTCTGCGCTCGGGGCTGCTGGCCCACATGTCAAAGTTGATCCACGTTACCTATGCAGCCTAGACTGACAAGCCTGCCCTGTGCAGGAGCAGTTATACACTGTACGTGTTAAAGGGCCGTAGCCCACCACACCTTGTTCCAGGTTAGGAACTGAAATAACCCATCCCGCGCCAAGCTTTCCGGCTGCTGGAAATGCCCCTGCTCATGGGCTTGTCCTGGGCACACCCCTAACGGACAGGCTTATTTCGCTCAGACGTGTAAGTGCAGAGCAGCCTGCAGTGCATGTCTCCCATGCTTAGACCCCTCTCCCACTCCAGCACACTGAGCCTTCCTGCTCTCCACGGCCTTCCGAAAATCTTACTTCTACTGCGTCTTATGCTGGCAACTTCCTGGCCCCTCTGGCTGCTGCCTGCCAGCACCCAAAAGCTCCAGTTCCTTAGTATTCAAAATCACAGCAAACAAACCACCAGCAAGAAGCTGCCAAACATGAACTGTCCTAATGCCACCCTCACCTCATGATCTAACTTAGGTCCTGATCCTTCAATCCAGTCTTCTAGCATGGAGCCCTGCGCCCCCAAGAAGCCTAGCTGGGCCTCCTTGCTAGTGGATCCAACTGCAGGATCAGGGTGTGAGACTGTGCAATCTTCTGGACAGGGACTTCCACTGTGTGCGGTAAAGCTCTGGGCCCTCTTTGTGGTGCTGTAGAAACGCTGAGTAAAGGCTGGATGTACAGACCAGTTCACACCTTCCTCTGATGTGAACCTTCACAGCTGTTCCGCAGCACTACACAACGGCTTTGACAGGAGGTGAAGAATCCCCTGTGAAATTGAAGCTGCAATGGGAATTTTTTGTAGGTAGAATGTAATTACCCAAAGTGGAGCACCAAGCCTAAGTCTTGTCCATAGGATCTTTAATTACTGGTTATGGTCAGGACATCAGTGCCACGTCTGCAGGACACCACCCTGGGCCATTAGCTGAGCACTGCTGGCTAACAGGGAAGAGCATGAATCATCTATTCCATGTTTGCAACACCTGGGTTTTCCTGTCGACGGCCATGTCTGACAGCAGAGCTATGTCAGTCTGGGGCATGAAGAGCTGTGATCCATGGCTGTGCCAGCAAGCGCCTGAGTGCACACACCAGCAGAACGTTGCTGGAGCAGTATAGCCTGTTTTGCTGCCGTGTCTGTGGAGTGAGCTGTACCGTACACTCCTGACTATCCGAGTAGCAGGTGGGTCACAGACTTTATTCAGATAATTGGGAGGTTGGATAATCTACAAGGCAGAAGCCATTCAGCAAGAGTGGCCTTCCCAATGGCTAAGTGCTCCTCCTCCTCGCAGTCCTGATGGGAGGGAGGTCTCTTCTCTCTTCATAGAATAGCAGGCTTGGAAGGGACCTCAGGAGGTATCTAGTCCAACCCCGGCTCAAAGCAGGACCAAGCCCCAGACAGATTTTTGCCCCAGATCCCTAAATGGCCCCTCAAGGACTGAACTCACAACCCTGGGTTTAGCAGGCCAATGCTCAAACCACTGAGCTATCCCTCCCCACTATTATGTGTGCACCACTGCATTATCCAAACCCCTTCCTTGTCTCCAGCATTTAATTGCTGCACAGGGTGTGTGTCTCATGCTGGGGGACAAGAAGGGATTTGGATAATGGGGTTTTGGTTAAACGGGGAGTTAGCTGTACGAGCAAAAACCCTGCTTTGGCAGCATAGCTGCCTCCACGCTAGGAGTGCTTTGCCTTGAGTGCAGGGACCTGCCTTAGCTGACCTGTTACAGTCCCTTCCAGTCATAAACATCTATAAGCCTGCAGTACACTGGTATTCGTCAGCTGGTAACGTGCTCCTAGTGCAGACTGGGCCAAAGTATTGACCCAGGCCCGGTGTTGTTCAGTTGCTGACAGATAAAAACTTGGCCTGAGGTGGTGGCTCCTGGCCAAGCGTAGAATGGATGTTATGCAAAGTGACCCTTCTCAAGCCAGAAAATTCCTCAGCACCACATGCTGTTTACAGTCTGTTGCTGCCAAAATATGCACCCTCCAAAGATTAATCTCCAAAGATCCTGTCAGCCGAGATGGCCCCAGAAGCCTTCAGAGTCAGGAGCCAGCACAGACTTAAACCTGACATTGGGGAACCACATATTTCCCAGTATCAGAACTCCAGGCCACGTAGGCATTTAATCCAGCGACACAAGCTCAGCAGACTGGCAATACACACCGGTGATGTGACGCTAACAGGGGCTAGCCAGTTGCCTAGGGTGTGAGAGTACCCCAGACTAAATCAGCCCGTCCAGTAACTAACTGATGTAGAAGCAACGTAGCACCCGTCCTCTGTCTCCTTAGCCTGGAGAGTTACAAAATCACCCCGAGTCTTCCCTAGCTGAGACGGCTTCCCTAGTGGCAAAGAAATTGATTTTAAGATAATTGATCTTCTCATCTACTCCACGAATAAGTGATTGGTGACCAGGAGGAAGAGATGTTGGTGTTACACAGGATGGAGCTGTGTGAGCTGTACAAAAATGGCCTTGGACTCTTTGAGCGCATGAAGGCTGGGGTGTGTTGAACAGCTGTTTTCTGCCCCTTTCTAGCCTTTAGGAGTCTGCATGTTTACAGGAACTAAAACGTGACTGAACCCTCCCTCCATAGCCATGCGTGTACAGCCCTGCCAGGGTTTTCTGCCCTTCAAGTCACATCCGCAAGGACAGGTGTGATGCAGCTGCATTGATGATGGAGTGCAGCCTTCTAAAGTATGTAACACGTAATGGCTTATTCCCGAGCTACAAAAGTAACTTCTAAACGGGGCAGGTGTGGCAGTTTTCTGATGGGAGTGACCCTGGCAGAACTCCCTGACCCCACCTTCAGACAACTGGATGCTTCAGTAAAGTTAACCAAATAGCTTTTCCTGTTCTGGAATGTCAGTTCAAATGCAAAGATGTCTAGTGGGCACACCTGCTAAAACCCTCAGCTTCCTGGGAGGTGATGGGGCTACTCTGCCTAACTAGTTATTTTGGAAAGACGTAAAATGCTCTCGAACTCCCATTGTGTTGGAACATGCTGGTTCCTTGCTTAGAGAGGGATAAGGAGTTCTGGCTGCAGCGAGAACTTTAATTATTTAGAGCCCTGGTTCTTGCATAAAGCTCAGGAAGCCAGGGTGTGGCATCGGTCTATCCGTGTGACACACAGGCTACCAAACTCCTCGCTGCTACCAAAAATGTGAAGCACAATTGGTGACATATCTCAATGGCCACGACGGGCTGAGAACATACCAGCTTCACCATATCCTGCTGCACACTGGCAGTGCCAGGCTCACGGCTTCCGCTGGGAACAATGCCCAGAGGTCATGCAGCATGGCCTGGTGAGAAGCCAAGCTGTGTTTATGTACATCACGGCTCTCCAGGTGCCATTGTGCATATGAGGCCTGGCATCCTTCCTCCCTTTTGGACGTTAAACTTCGTCAGGGAGCAGAGGGGGGGCTGACTGAGGTCATACTCTTGGTTTCATCCAACTAAACGGAGGAGAGGCTGGGAAAGGCCCCGCCTTAGGAGCATGGCAGGTAGTGAGCCGGGGGGATGGTACCACCCTGGCTGCATAGGAAAGTGGGAAAGCCCTTGACATGTTTCATTTAGAAGGTCACCCCACAGAAGAAAAGCATGTTTCAGTTCCTGGTGCCAGTGGAGACGCATTGTTCCAGGCAGAACCCCGGAGAGTCCGCTGTCCAAGGAGCCCTGCCTTTCTCGCTATAAATCACAGCACATTTAGAGTGTTAAGGAGGTGTAACTTCTGGGAAATGGTCACCTGATTGCAGCACACACCTTTGGCAAAGCCCCGGAAGGTGGAGGGGAGTTTTTGTTTGGATTTGGCACAGAGTTTAATCAGGAAGGTGGCAGAAGGTATGCCTTGTGGGAGAAGGTGCCTCTTCAAATAACAAGACATAGTTATTTATAAAGAGGACCCAGGCAGCCAACCCTTTGCCCTCAGCACTTCATCCCTTCAAAGCAGAGCCTCTACCTTGCACAAGGTAAATCAATTCCACGATAGCAGCTTTGGGCTTGTCTACACGGTGGGGTAATGTGCTCTGGGGGATGTGATTTCTAAAGTGTGTTAATTGGTCCATGCAGACCCTGCTGGTAGTTAAAGCACTCCAGGGAATGTGCAGTACCAGCAGGGAGGGACCACATGGACCAATTAATGTGCATCACAACGCGCTTTAGAAATTACAGCCGCATGGTGCACATTACATTAGCCACCGTGTAGACAAGCCCGGAGAGTCACTCCCAGTTGCTGAGCAGTTCTGAGTTGGTCCCTTGTCACAAATGTAAAGGGCTGGTATAGAGCAGGCCAGGGAGAGCGAGGCACAGCTCCCCCGTTCTCAGCAATGACTTCGGACAGTCAAGCAGAACAACACACATGTCCATTAATTTAAAAAAATCAGTTTATTAAAAATATATATCTTTCCCTGTTCTTCGTTTCCCAGCCTCTCTGCTGGTAAATAATTCAGTTAAAAAAGACGTCTTGTATTGCACACTTGGAAACATCTTTGTTCTCATTGTTAAAATGCCTGATTCATTTGACAACACAGTACTCTGAAAGCCCAGGAGGTGTTGCTGGCCCAGCACACATCCCTCCTAACACTCCCACAACCCACCCTACTCAGCTCCCAGGAGGCCATGGCAGGAACCGACTAGGAAGAGGGAGAGTGAGTCATGGCTGGGCGCCCACCCTTCCATACAGAATGCACTTGCCAGGAGTGTGCTCACTGGGCACACCAGAGGAGACAATGAGCTGCAGCCTTCACTCTGGGGTCGCAATGGGAGTTTTGCTGTTGACTTCAAGGGAGGCAGAATTGGACCCTCAGTGTTCTCGTGTTCATGTTCTCGAGGCAGGGAAACGCCAGTGATTCGGGCTAACCCATTCTGAGAGAACGGGCATGAGCAGTGACCTTTTAGAACCAATGTTTGAAACTCAGCGACCGTTTTCATCTCAATTCAGTGGGTCAGAGCTGCAGGTACAGTGCCCCCTGGCCAGGACGGAACTAGTGGGAGGACCCAAGGAGCCCGTGCACAGGGGCTTGGCATCACAGAGGGCAGTTCCATAGGGAACTCGCTGCATGCTAATGGACAAGGGGAGTTTGAGGGCAACACGCCTGGGGATGGGGTCAGTGCATCTTCTGCTCACTATTCCCCATTGAGGCTGGGTCTGGGTACAGGAATTCCAGGGGGCTCTGCTGCCACTGTGCCCGGGAGTGGGATTCCTCTTCCTTCCTGGCGCTTGAGATGCTCCCCAGAGCACAGGCCAGTTCTTCGGGCTGTGTGCGGGCTAAGGGTGTGTGCCAGCCAATGGGGCTGGCATTTGAATGGTACTTCCCAGCAGAAGGGCCCGGCCCGTGAGTCAAATGACTGTAGCATGAAGAGGATTCAGCTGCCCTTTGAGTGCCGGAACCTGAGTGTGCCAAGGGCACCTGCACTGTCAGTGGGATACGTTGGGGCTAGTGTAACAGTGGGTCTGACTGTTGTTTAAGGAGCGCGCTGATTGCTGTGTCTGGTCATTATCCTGCTCAAAATTAGACTTCGGGCATTTTAAAGGAAGGGCTGGGGCTGAGTCTGGCTCCCTTTTACTCAGGCTGAGTAGTGCCTTCCTCCAGGAGGAGTTCGACTGGCTTTCAAGGTTCTCCCCCAGGCTAAGGAATTTCTCTCTTGGGGTGCGGCTGGCAGAATCCTGCCCGCTCCGTGTTTAGCCAAACCGGTTAGAATCTGACCCTACAGTGGCATTTTCCTTTCCTCTCCCCACCATCCAGTACCTGCCTGGTTTTAACGCTTTCCCCAGAGCTCCCTCTCTGCCTGCCCCTAGCCAAGTAACACAAGCCGCCCCACATGTCAGGCCTGGAGCAGCTGTGGGGTTATGCTGGATATGCCCGCTTCTCCCGAGGCGTGATTCCTACCCAGATGAAATGGAGAGGGTGGTGGCTTGTCTCTGTTTGGCAAGGCCCATCACAGCTCAATTCCACATCCTGCACAAACCTTTCACTGGAAAACACCAGGGCCTGGGACCTGGCGTTACCAACCACTGCTCTGTGCTTGGGGGCTGAGTCCTCCTGCCTGCGCTCCTCCCAGGGCTCTGAACCCTACCCAAGAGTCCCTCAGTGCTCACCCCCAGACACACACCTCTGGCTCCTGGACATCCGGATTACACGTTCATTGCCTACTTTGGCCTCTGGAGGAGGAGATAAATACTGTCAATGGCTCCTGCCCTCCAGCGTGTCGGGCAGCGGGTCTGTGAATGCAGCGTTTAGCTGCAAAGTGCTGTAGTTGGGCGGCGGAGTCCTGGGCATGTGATTTTCCTGGGGCAGTGGTAAGCGAAGGGCAGTGTTAAAGGTGGGCAGGTCCTCGTCGATGCACACGGGGTTGTCGTGGCCCTCTTTGGCTGGAGCGTTAACCTGAGGGGGTGCTGCCTTTCGGTCTTTCCACCATTTCTTCGCCTTTTGCCAGTAGCGCCGCATAATGATGAAGAATGAGTCGATGAAGAAAACTTCGATGATCTCAATGACACAAACCACGGAGCAGCTCATCCAAAGGCCCAGCTGGCCCCCGAAGTTGGAAAGAAGAATGACAATCTGGAGGAGAAGAGAGTGCAAGGTTACGCCGGACCCAGCCAGGCCTCCCTGGGGGCCGGGACAGCAGCAGCGAGCAATCGGCGTCTGTCACAAGGTGCCCAGGGGCAGGGTAACTAGACACCGTTAAAGGGACACAATACAGAGGCGTCTGGGCGCTAAAGTGAAGGCGAACTGTAATGGGCACGTCTCTAAGCTTCCTGCCGGCTCCTCTCTCACTTGTGCTTTAGAAATATCAGCTAACACAGAAACAGAAAAGTCGCTAACACTTGTCTCAGGGCCGTTCCTAGAGGAGAGGTGCCTACGTGACAGAGGACAAGGACTGAATGGGCCAAGGAACCCGAGCCAAGGAACCCGAGCTCCCCGCATGCCCCTGGAGAGGGTAGCGACAGGACAGGACTGGGGCACATTGCAGGGCACTGTTTGGGGAAGCTTGTCCTGCTGCTACCTGCACTGGACCCATTCGGGGTCTAAACAGACGCTTGCAGACGTCAGAGCTTACGTTGTTGGCGGGATTCTCGGAAATGAATCTCTCGTTCAGGTCTTTGTAGAACACCACGAGGTTTGCGAGGTCCGTTCTGGGAAGGGAGAGAGAGAGCAGGCCCTGGCTTTAGTCAAACACTAGTGTGAGGCTCACTGAAGAGTGATTTAAAGAACCAGTTGGACGGGTAGGGCCAGGCCCCTCGAAGGGAGCGTTCTTTTGTATTGCCATTGTTAGGGCCGCGGCGATTGTATCTGAACTCGGGACACAGGCTGGAAATACACAGGGGGAAACTTACTTGTTCAGCATTTTGTTGATTTTCTGCCCTTTGTCCCAGGAGAGGACTCGAAGCATCCAGTCCTTGGAAAACAAGAAAACAATGCAACTGCCATGAGCGCAAGCAAGCCCAGGGAGCCCGGGACGCGACAGCTCATTTGGCCCAGGTTTCAGTCCAGAATGCCATGATTGTGTGGTAGGGGACCTCACGCTACCACCGGGGAGGGGGGATCTCGCAGACCCAGAGAGACTGACCCCCCAGGGGACAAGTTTCCAGGTGAGCTGGTGAGCTCCTTGGCCAGGGCCGTGTCCTTGTACCTGGCTATGGGAGCCTCATGCATTGCAAGTGTTCAGATCCCCTGGGCAGGAGCACTAGGCCGATGCTCACAAATACAGGAGGGGCCTCTCACTTCCAAAGCTGCCCCTCTGGATTTAGCTGGTTCCTGTTGGAGCTGGGACGCTTCCCCTCCCCATTTTGTTTGCCCTTGTAACCTCACCTCCCCATCGCTGAGAAATCTGGGCTCACCCCTCCCTTTGGGGGAAGGGCAGCCCTCACTGAGGCTGCAGGGAACCCCTGGAGGATGTGACAAAGCAGCAGAAGCAGGAAAGCCCCAGCCTGACGATGATCCTGTGGTCCGAGGCACAAGGGAACCAAGCCAGCCGGACGCAGCGCCTGCTACCCTCATTGTGTGTCTAGCTGGCTGAGCAAGCAGAGCAGAACCGGGAGCTCACCTCAGAAACTGAAGATGGCCACTGGGCTAAGCTGGTGGTCAGCGTCCATTCCTTAAAGCTGTGGGGAAAGAGGCCTGGTGTTAGCTGTAGGTCTGAATTCCTGCATGAGGAATGTTTCATTTCTTGCCTATCTGGCAGCAGGACTTACCTGCAGGCTTCTTTGCAAATCTGCTGACAACCCAGCTGCTCCTTCACAAACTTCTCATGCAGCTTGTAGTAGCAGTACACTGCAGGAAGAGAGCGCAGGGTAACTGGCTGGGGAAGCCAGCGAGAGTCTGGGCTTGGGAGACCTGCGGTCAATTCCTGGCTCTGGAACAGACTCCCTTTGTGCCTTGGGCACGTCCCCTCTCTTCAGAGGGTCTCATTTCCCCCGCTACAAAGTGGGGATAAGTACTTCCCCTGGAAAGACGCGCTCCTCGGGCAGGGACAGGCCCTTGCCAAGCGTCTGCACAGAGTCTAGCACAGTGTTTCTCAAATGCAGCCACCAGAGGCTTTTCTTGTGGCCACAGCCTCCTTCACTGTGATTTGGGGGGGAGGGGAAAGCAGCGGCCCCTCCCCCTCCCTGTTGCTCCTGGATGCACTGCCCTGGGGTTGGTTGCTGGGGTACCAGCAGGGGTTTGGGCCCCTGGAGACACCTGGGCAACGCTGGAGGAGCAGGCAGCTGGTGAGTTCCCCACCTTCCCAGGGGCGGTGGGGCTCAGGCCTTGGGCTCCAGTCCCGGGCCCCAACCCCCAGCCACAAAGCTTCATGCTCCGGGCCCCCGCTACCTCCCCTGGCCAACCGCCCCCAGTGCCCCCTTACTTGCTAGCAGTAAATAAGTTAAGATGATTTGGACGTGTCTCTATGCATATTTGTTTGTTTTTCCTAACGCTAATTAAGTATTTTAGGAAAAAGTGTGAGAGTGGCCACCAGCAAGAGTTGGTGGCCGCACTCTGACTGTCCTGAGAACCCCTAGCACAACAGAGCCCTGGACTCAGGCGGGGCCTCCAAAGGCTACCAGGGCACAACCCAGTAGCGTTCCGAAGCGTGTAGCTGGGATTTCAGAGACACGGGAGCTCTTGCTAGCAGAGAGCTAATCTCCGGGCTGAGCAATAAAAGCTGGCAAGGGTGCCCGTGTTACTCCAAGGCAGATTCACCTTTCCTCCAGCCCGGCTGGGCTTGTGTGGGTGGAGATTTCAGTGGAGAATAGGGTGTGTGGTAATGATCTAATGCCAGGGGCTGAGCTGGGCGTGTCTGGCAGGAGCACATTTGGTGGTTGTAACTAGGCGGTAAAGGAGGCTGCGTGGGGACTTGAGAACTTACTCCAGTTGGGGTATTTCTTGTAGTTGCAGTACTCTGCACCAGGAGGCAAGGGCTGGGCGTACTGGGCACAGCCACAGGTATCCACCATAGCCCTCTGGAAACAGGAATGCAGGCAAATCTGCAGGGAAATAAACCAAGAGTTGGGTTTCTATGAGCCAACAAATGCGCAAGGATGCCTGGGTTGCTTCTAGGTTCTGCCACTTACTGCTCTATTCCAGAATGGGTCGTCAGTTGGAACCAGCAGGGTCTAACATTTCCAGCTGGAATTTCCAGTAGGTGGGGCCCCATCTTCAGTCCCTACCAACTGCAGTGCAGGGCTCTGTGCTTTAATGAACTAATCCTACTGGAGGCCTGTGTGACCTCAGCTGGCATCACATCCCAGGGGGCTGCATTTTTATATTCGATAAAAGAAGAATCAAGCCCAGGTGCCGGATTTGCAAAAAGTAGCAATTAATATAAGCGCAATGGGAATTATCATGGAGGAAACCAGGATGCCTGACGCTTTCAAGGCGGAGCCTATTACAGGAGTCATGCAAAACTAGTGGAAACTTTCTTTGTAAGCGTTCTGCTGGTTGGACACAGGTTAGATCGTATCAGTTATTCATGGAGTCTTATCTGACAGGGGTCACAATTTCGGGCTTCAAGGGTTACACTAAGCTGCAACATTTGTTTGGCAAATATTTTCCAGTCCAGCAATGCCAGAGAATTTCATAATGAGCCAATGTTCCTGCTATATGACAAAATCCCCAAGGCAACTTCAAGCTTCAATCACTTTGGAACAAAACCCTAATTTTAAAAGCACTACGGTATTCTACAGCTGTGCTCCAAAGCATTTCAACTGGAGCAGAGCTTCTGCAGGGTTGGGGGCTAGCACTGCAGAATACGGTGCTGTTTGTATACTGGGATCGCCCAAACGACTGAAAAACCTGAGGAAGAATCTCGGTGGGGCTAGAAAGCGCGTCTCTCTCACCAACAGAAGTTGGTCCAAGAGCAGATTTAAAATTTGTATTAAGACGCTGTTTAAGGGAACGGTACATAGTTTATACACGGGAGTTTCTGGTTACATCCCCCACCTTGTCTCTGAGAAAGCAAATGTAACAGAGCTTTACCTGGAGCGAGTAGCTCTTGTTGTAGAGGTTCGCTACTGGAATGTCCGTGCCAGTCTCGGTGCAGTCGCTGTACGGTTTGCTTAGCTTGTGAGACCGAGTCTGAAAACCAGAAACCAAATGTTCATTTGTGAGACCCCAGCAGAGCTGAAGGAAAGACACCATTCAGTGATGAAAACAGGAGTACTTGTGGCACCTTAAAGACTAACACGGCTGCTACTCAGAAACCATTCAGTGCTGCTTATTGGACACCCTAGGATCAGAGTCCTAAACAATAACAATGATGATGCAGGACTGAAGCTACTTCTGGGCTGTGCCCACACCGTATAGCTTATGTGAATTAGCCTGTAGGACATAGGCGGCTTTTGTGGAGATTATGTGGCTAGAATTGTTCTTAGATTCTTTCTTAATGACATTTGACGCCTCCATGAGATGCCTCCTGCCTCAAAGCCGTAATCTTTTCTGGGCGTTCACCTTTCCCCATTCTGTCTCCTGTGCCTGGAATAAGGGGCCTCCTGATTGAGGGCTCAATACTGATAGGTGTTGAGTGTCTTCAACCTCTCCTGAAGCCAATGGGAGTCAAGAGCACTCAGCAGCTCGGAGGTTCAGGCTATTAGTGCACTTGGCTACCTCGCTTACCTCCTTCCAACTTCCCTGCTTCTGCCTAGCCTCTCCCACTCGCCCACCCACCGACAGTCCTAAAAGAATGCCTGGAGACGTGCACCAGGTCTCAGGAATACTCATCCAAGCGTCTGTACATCCATCCTCTCTGCCCATACCGTGTCTGACTTGGCCACAGATCCTGCAGTCAGCTCGAGGAGCACAGAGCCAGCAAAGGGGCTCCATGTGGGTACAGGGTTCTGTGCGAGTAGATCTGACTGTAGGACCAGGGCCTGAGGGTAAATTCCTTGGGGCAGGATCTGTCTGTAAAGCACTATGCACAGCTATGGGGCTGTAGAAATTCCAGACCTCAGCAACCCTGGCTGCAGTCACTTGTGCAGTGCAGCTCAATTGCTTCAATCAAAGACTGAAATTACACCCGGAAGGGGCAAGGAAAGACACTGATTCAGTCTGGTGAGAGCAAGAAGAGACTGGTTGCTTTTGAAAATTCATGTGAAATGGCTTTTAGGTGTCGCTCTTTCAGTTCCTGGAAGAGATCTAATGCTAGGAATCCTGCCTCGCAGGACCTGCTACTGGGTCCCTTTGCTTGTCGTGTCCTTGGCTTCTGAGAGCTGCTTTTGGTAGAATTTCTGCTGTGGCAGGAGCTCCTCTTCTGTCATTCCTGCACTGAAATAACATTGCTCTGTGTGTGGACGAGGGGCGGGAAATATTACCCATGTCTGGTTTAGGACATTGTGGGCAGTATATTCAGAGGGTGGAGGGTCTTGGTGCATCTACAGAAATGTATGTGCATCCATTATGTATCCAGAAACCCACATTTGCAAAATACCAAGTGCCCGTGTACAAGCCCATCTGTGCACACACATGCAGCCGTGTAGTGGCATGGGCATTTCAGTGGATGTGTGCACTGGGCTCTCCTTTGCATGACTGGATGCATGTGCAGGATTGATCAGGGTGCCCCGAGGAGACAGTGTTGTGGGGGTTGCATGTGAAGCAGCTCATCTGTGACAATCACAGATCGCGCTCTATAAAGGCTCCCAGGAAATGTCAGGCTCAGATTCTTCCTCCTCATGATAGTCACTACTAATATGGCACCAAGATGTAGTTTTTATTCTGAGATGAAGAAACTGGATTCTACCTTCTCTGATACATCCCAATGCAAGCAGCCTGTTTGTAAGCTCTTAAACCCAACTCCAAGGAAATTTATTGAATCTTATTTTTGTGTATTGCATAAACTACCATATTTCAGGGTACTCGAAGTCTAATCACCTACACATTCAGAATATTTGCAATGGCTTCCTGCTAACCAATATATTGATTATGAGAGGGCACTTCTTCCATGTCAGACTTTGCGTGTTAATCTTTTCTGTTTCAGTGACTATCTTATTCACTGTGTACCAAGTCTTGTCCTGTGGCCAGCTGATGCCAGAAATCTACTGCCCCAAGACATGGCTCTGGGACTTTAAGGCGGTGTATGAGATAGCTGAGGAATGCCAAGGCAAACCATGTTTTTCAGTATCTACAGTTGTTCCAGCAGAGTTTCGCTAATGTGATATGTGGACTTGTTCTTATTCTATAGGCAGCAGAACAAGGACATGGGGGTTAGGCAGGACTGGGAGATATTTTAGGTCTCTGTAGATCTAACCCTCTGCTGCTGATTACTCATGCCTGCTTTTATAGAAACCTACAAGCCTCTTTGAGAAAGTCCCATATTTTTAGACACTATAAAGTCCCTTGTCCCTAATGCTGATCCAGACACCTGGAAGATAGGTTCAAATGTGCATGGAGATGACTATCAGACTTTATCCTACTGTCCTTTCTAATGCATGGACTATCAGGGCAGGGCACGCCCAGCCCTCCAAATAAGCAGCTTAGCTGGGTGTTTGTGGTACAGTGAACAGCAGAGAAAAGAAAAGCCCAAACAATCACTTAACTGGTCCTTGAGATTAATGGGGAAGTTTGTCTCTTCTGATGGCACAGCTTTAGCTTCTCTGCAACAGGCACAGGCCCCTTAGGACGCTATCACCTACTCTACACTGAACTACTTTGGGAAACTCCCAGCACCTTATTTCAGCCTCCACCCTTCCCCTAGTGACAGCGATGGTGGGAGATTCCCCTTGGCAGGGTCTCTTCACGGCCAGCCCAGCAGGGCAGGAAGCACAGAACCCAGCTAGCCAATCAGAATAGCCAGATGTCAGAGCTGTGCTTTAGCTTGTCTGCTCCGGCAGCCAAACCACATCAGAACCTGATCTGGCCACAGCCACGTCCGTACTGTGCTACAGCACCTGAGTTAAACCAGGGGTTTGATGGTGTGGATAGCGCCTCAAACGTTGTAGGAAACATCAGAATCCTCAAGAAATCCATGGGATAAAACCAGGGTGACCCATAGGTGTGGGATTCCCACAGGCCTGATTTCCAACAGCTCTCACCCCTGAGCAATGAAATGTGGCTCCGAAGAGTGCTCTAGCACAGGTCAGTGACAGTGGCTCTCTCTCTGGCCTCATGCTTTCGAATGTGCTTCAGAGAGCCAGGCCTGGGGCATAACTGGACCCTCCCAGCTCTCTGCTAGCATTCTGGGATGCTGAGAGGCAGCAGCGGGATCTATTTAACACAGTTAATACAGTGTTTGTAAGCGCTACCGTGAGCCTGAGGAGAAAGATCTCTGCCACTCACAAAGTGCATCCCAATGGAGGTGGCCGTTGCAGTCTCAATCTCAGTCCCGATATCTTCAATAAAGGGATATTCATTCTGGTCGTGGACAATGATTTTGGCCCCGGTCGAGGTCACCAGGAAGGGATTGTAATCGGCTTCCTCTATGTAAAGAACAACCTGCAATCCTGCAGAACAACGAAATAGCATTGACGGGGTTAAAAAAGCTAGATCCCTACCTCAGGGAGAGTCGACCAGTCTATGGTCACTGTACAATCTTCTTCAGTTTTAACTGTCATCATCTCTTTGGACTGAACTTATGGCTTCAAGTGGAATTGTCAGGATATTATGTGGGTGCATCAATGCCTGTCCAAGCACTGCTGCAGCTAATCTTTAGCATCCAGCACAACTAATAATAAATAGCTGTGATAACAGTTAGAATGTAACTGAAAACCTATTAAAACCCAAGTTACATAACTGGGGAGGAATAATTTCAGGTGGAAAAACTCTAGTGATGCAACAGCATTTGATTCATGTGATTTGGCAACAGATTGGGGAAATGTTCATTTGAACCAACACAATCAGATAACATGTCTAGTTGTCAGTCAATCAATCCCCTTAGGATCCAGTTCCCTGAACAATCTGCTTTCCAGTGTCTCTACTAACTTGGTTCCCTTACCGTACTCGCTGCCTCCTGTAGAGGTGGTCAGGACTTTTCCGTTTTCTCCACTATTGAAGGTGTAGCAGTTGCCATACAGTGGATGATGGAAAGGGGTGAAGTTTCTAAAAGAGAACAAATATTTTTTTCATCCTAGGCTCTGGTCTAACTGCCTGTGGCAATGTAAATTACTCACTGGATCTCCCAATCAGCCTGACAGGAGAGATAGCAAGTGGGTTTAACGAGTGTTAAGGGTCCTAAATTAGACTGTTTGTTACTTAAGTGATGAGGCTCAATGTACATATTCATGCCATATCGCTACATAAAACAGCCAACAAACATATTACAGTCCCAGGAAGAGAAGTGTGTGCACTATTAGGGTATTCAGTCACTAACTTCAGAGTGGGGGTAGCCTTGTGGCACCTGAGAGACTAACACATTTATTTGGGCATAAGCTTTCGTGGGCTAAAACCCACTTCATCGGATGCATGGAGTGGAAAATACAGTAGGAAGAGATATATACACTGAGAACATGAAAAAATGGGTGTTGCCATACAACTATAACGAGAGTAATCAATTAAGGCGGGCTATTATCAGCAGGAGAAATTAATTGACTTGTCTTGCTAGTTGGTATGGCGACCCCCATCTTTTCATGTTTGGGGGGAGGGATAGTTCAGTGGTTTGAGCATTGGCCTGCTAAACCCAGGGTTGTGACTTCAATCCTTGAGGGGGCCATTTAGGGATCTGGGGCAAAAATCTGTCTGGGGATTGGTCCTGCTTTGAGCAGGGGGTTGGACTAGATGACCTCCTGAGGTCCCTCCCAACCCTGATATGCTATATCTTCCTACTGTATTTTTCACTCCATGCATCTGATTAAGTGGATTTTAGCCCACAAAAATGCCCAAATAAATTTGTTAGTCTCTAAGGTGCCACAAGGACTCCTTGTTCTTTTTGCAGTCACTAAATGAAATCCTGGTCCAGAATTTCTCCCTAAGAGCACACTATGTTAGGCTGGTGAGTAGTTTTTGTGCACTGACCTTGTGTCACAAGATATGCCATCGAAGAAACATGTCAGCAGAAGATCCTCAGCGGAGTAGCCCATATTCACTTTCGTCTCCAAGGGTATTTGTGCCATGATGTTCATATAATGCAGCTTGTACCATTCTTGAATAGCATTTACTCCAGAGCTGAATGTGTAAACTGCACAGTCACTGCTGTTGTTTGGGTCACACTAATAATAATAAAGGAGGAAAATGAGTTTCAGGTGAGGAAGACGTGGTGTAATTTTCCATTGAAGGGTTTGCAATATGATTTCTACTGAAAAATGCTACTCAAGCAGGAAGTTTCTAGTTGCAGGAGAAAAAAAAAGGAAGACAAATGAGGTATGATGGGATACATAAACCAAGGAAGAAAATGGTTCCTCTTCAAAAGGGTCCTTGGTAAACCTCATGTTGAGAACTGTGTGCATTCTGAAGGCAGATCAGTCTGGAAAAGGTACAGAGGAAGCAAAGTGGCCTTTCCTGGGAGCATGGACATCAGGAATTGAATGTGTGTAACCTTAAAGAAGCATGGCTGGTGGAGGCTCATTATGGGGGATCTAAGAAATGACCTCTCCAGTGTCATGGTTGGCAATAAAGAGGAAGCATTTTAGGCTGGATTTCAAAAAGGACTTTTTCTTCCAGAGGGTTGCGGGCATGTGGAATAATCTGCGGGAAGCAGTGGATGGACATGTTTAAGGAACCGGTGGATGAATGTTTACCTGCTGAAAATTGCACCCCATGTCAGGGGCTGGATTTGGAAGATCTACAGTACATGGGTCTCTCCATCCTTGAAGGTTCTTTGTATCTATTCCTCACTAAAGCCTCAATTAACTCTTGAAAGTTTATCATTTCCCTCCAGTGCTACACTTGTCATCTCCTCAAACAGCGGTGCCTGCCCCAACACATCCACTCCCTCTGCCAACACCTCGCCCAGTCACCACGTGGGAATGGAACTCACCAGCTGAAAGCCCACGACATCTTGTGGATCCCCAGTATTCACTATGCTGGAACCTTGGTGAAAGACACTGGTCTCAATTTTCCGCTTATTGCCACTTGGAATCTCAGTCACAGTCTTCTTAGAGAGGTCTTCGAACTTTAGCAGAGGGATTCTTTCAAGAAATTTGCTCTCTGTAGCGTTCCAGTCATCTGCATCCCGACGTACCTTGGATTTGCCCACTGAAAATCCATATAAAGTCTCCAAAGCATTTTTTGTCTCTTTGTCCAGTTCAGACAAGTGCTCTTTCATTGTACTATACCTACATTGGAGAGAAGGTAATAGGAAATAACAGGCCATATTCTCCCTGTGTCACCCTGCTGGACTACTCCATGCAGTCCTATCCTGTCCTATGCATTGTACAATGAATAGCTTACTATAGGGGACAGCCAGCTCTTCCTCATTCTCCTCCCTAGACTGACTTAATACTGATGCTTCACTTCATATACTGTCTGGAACTTTTATTCACACAATTAATTTGAATTGTCTTGGGTAAAAGCTGGATCGTAGAGATTGCCCATTGACTGAAGGACTATGAACAACAGGCCATTATAAACAGCAACAGACTGAACTGTGAAGAGGTCACTGTAAGGTCTGAGCTTCTTTAATATTTTAATTAGTGAGCTGGAGAGGCTAGAGAAGGCAGTGACATATTGTAATACATTGAAGAGGAATTGCCAAAACTAGAGAGAGCAGAAAGATGGACGGGAAATGGAAAAGATTTATCCTGGGGACAATGCAATCTGAAGTGCAGATCCTCCGTGGGCAGGAGAGACCAGAGGGCAGGAATGGCAGAGAGACTGGGATGGGAAGAGGGACAGCAGATTATACAGTTTGGCAGGAGAAAGAACCCAATGCGATTTTGGACAGCATATGCCAAGGCGTCCCATCCAAGAGAGAGGAGATGGCAAACCCTCTGCCCCCCGTTGGAGAGTGTGTGCCTGGAATATTAGTTAGGCCTGAGCTCTCCATTACTGGAAGGACGGCGTTCAGAGAGAGCCCCAGGAACGATCAGGGATCCGGGGGGCTGACTTGTGCAGAAAGATAAAACAAGCTAAATGCATCTAGCTTGGCTCAGCACTGGTAAGTCAAATATGGCTACAGATGTCTGACGGGTGTAACCAGCCAGGAAGTAGAGGTGCTGCATTTGAGGGTGCTGTGGGAAGGGGGCAGAGATAACAGTAAGGAGGTGGAATTAAAGAGCAGTGGTGTCAGAGCAGCAGGATAAGCTTCCTGAGGGGCTCAGTGATGGAAAGAGTTTTGAGGAAAAATTATTTAACAAATGTCTGAGAAACACTTGCCTTGTGCCCTTTGAAAACACCCTGGCTGCAATGGTGTGACTGTCATTTATACAGCAATTAGCCACCCCCAGGCCCCTCATGGCTTACTTGTAAGGGTTGATGTTGCAGATGGTGACAGCGGGGAAAGGCAGCTTCTGGAACTGCACAGTGACTGAGACAGAGGCCGTGTAATAGGACATGACGAGCTCAGCACACTGCCACAGGATCAGCCCCACGGCGCTCAAGGTGAGCAGGATCCAGATGAACCTGCGCAAGCGTCCCCTTGATACCACGATACGCCGGCAGCCATGTGTATTGGTGTTCATGCAGTACCAATGCATCAGCTCACTGACTGTTGGAGCCTGAGGGCCAGTCACTGGCAAAGTCTTCTTGATCTTGGCTTTGATCGTCTTCCCAGGAGCCATGTTTAACTCTACACATGGAGGATGACAAAATATTTTAAAGAAACAAAGTGGGTGAGGTAATATCTTTTATTGTACCAGTGGGTGAGAGAGACAAGCTTTTGTGATCAACGGCTCCATGTCTAGTTGGCAGCCGGTACCAAGCGGAGTGCCCCAAGGGTCGACCCTGGGGCCGGTTTTGTTCAACATTTTCACTAATGATCTGGTTGATGGGATAGACTGCACCCTCAGCAAGTTCACAGATGACACTAAACTGGGGGGAGAGGTAGATACGCTGGAGGGTAGGGATAGGGTCCAGCGTGACCTAGACAAATTGGAGGATTGGGCCAAAAGAAATCTGATGAGGTTCAACAAGGACAAGTGCAGAGTCCTGCACTTAGGACGGAAGAATCCCATGCACTGCTACAGGCTGGGGACCGACTGGCTAAGCAGCAGTTCTGCAGAAAAGGACCTGGGGATACGGTGGATGAGAAGCTGGATATGAGTCAGCAGTGTGCCCTTGTTGCCAAGAAGGCTAACGACATATTGGGCTGTATTAGTAGGAACATTGCCAGCAGATGGAGCAGTGCTCTATTCGGCACTGGTGAGGCCACATCTGGAGTATTGTGTCCAGTTTTGGGCCCCCCACTACAGAAAGGATGTGGATAAATTGGAGAGAGTCCAGCGGAGGGCAACAAAAATGATTAGGGGGCTGGGGCACATGACTTATGAGGAGAGGCTGAGGGAACTGGGGTTATTTAGTCTGGAGAAGAGAAGAGTGAGGGGGGATTTGATAGCAGCCTTCAACTACCTGAAAGGGGTTGCAAAGGGGATGGAGCTCAGCTGTTCTTAGTGGTGGCAGATGACAAAACAAGGAACAATGGTCTCAAATTGCAGTGGGGGAGGTTTAGGTTGGATATTAGCAAAGACTATTTCACTAGGAGGGTGGTGAAGCACTGGAATGGGTTACCTAGGGAGGTGGTGGAATCTCCTTCCTTAGAGGTTTTTAAGGTCAGGCCTGACAAAGCCCTGGCTGGGATGATTTAGTTGGGGGTTGGTCCTGCTTTGAGCAGGGGTTGGACTCTATGACCTCCTGAGGTCTCTTCAGAGCTCTTCTTCAGGTCTGGGAATAGGGTTTCCAACTCTCACTGAAGCTATCCTGTGAGATTCCCCCCCCCCCCCAACATGACAATGTAATTTTCTTAAAATATCCTATTAAAATCTTCCAGATTGCTTTCAGTAGTCACCCGGAGATCAAAGCCGATTCCAGGAGACGCCAAGCCAATCCTGGAGGGTTGGCAACCCAATCTGGGAAAGGTACTCAGTATTTTACAAGGGCACTTCCCTAGGCAGACAGCGGTCTCTGGAGGGCACTCACAAACCTAGCAGAGGCAAAGCTCATTTATCTCTGGTATTTCTTGCTTGCTCCCTTTGCTAATTCTCCGGGTGATCAGTGTTAAGCCAGGGCCCCCAACCTTAGAGCTCATCTGCTCGTCCTGCACCCAATTCACTACGGGCCCAATCCTGCAAATACTGTTGATCTCAATGTTGGGGTTTACTGACACGAGTAAAGTTACTCTTACACAGAAGTGTTTGCAGGATTGGGCCCTAAGTGCACTTCCAGGGAGATAGACGCCAAGCAGTTGCAAACAGCATAGTGACATGGACATAGCAGCTCAGGCTGGGAAGCACAGACCTCTGCTTGCAATAGAAACTGCTGCAGTTACAGAGATAGGAACCCAGAATTACTGGTACTAGCCAGGGAACGTGAGCATCTAGAAAGTGTCCTGGGGCACTGATCATTTTGCTAAATATTTCCCAGCTAGGAAGTGTCACTGTAGAATATATTTGTGCAACAAATAGCAAAACACTTTCCCACAAATGACACATTCTACAATCTGTTCTTATTGCGGATTTGCCCAAGTCTCTTGAATTCATAAATCTTACAAAGGAAAATCACAGGATTTAAAACCAGACCTAAATACACGCACACGTGCAAATCTCCAGTAATGTACAAAATGTGAGAAAAATGAAGTTTACTCAAGAAATAGGAAACCATCATTTTGTACCTACAGACACAGGGGCCAATTGCAAAAGATTTAATCAAGTGAGCAACTTTACTGGTGCAGTCAGTCCCATTTGAGTTAATAGGGCTACTCGGATGAGTAAAGTTACTCAGGTGCATGAGTTTCCCCAGGATCAGGGCCATGATTTGTGGCAAAGGAAGGGTCCCTCGGCATTGGAAAGCAAGAGCCAGGCAGGCGCCTTTCCCGTGTGGTTTAAGTTATTCATTATTACAAGTGTTTGCTGATTTTAATGTGAAAGATTTACACTTATTTTCTACCCAGATATTTCTAGGAAGTGGAGCTGAAGCAGCTGTGGGAGGCACCAGCCTCACCCCTCTGGTAACTGCGGCTCTCCTTTGTCACCCCCTGCCTGAGGCTCCCCTGGCCTTGTGAGGAACGCGGGTGGGCCAGACCTGCAGGATTATCCTGCACTCCTCCTGCCCAGGGGTTTTGCCTGTGCAAGGAGGGAAGGATCAAGGCTCCTGCTGGGAACCAGCGGGAATTGGGCGCGGTGCTGGGACCCTTCGCTCACGGGCGGAATGACAGGCTGGAAAGCTCTGCCATGCCCCAGGGGTGCCGCCAGCTCTCTAGCCAGGCGCTCTCAGCCCCCAGCTGCTCGGAGGCTGCGGTAGCTGCAGAGACAGACTCGCCTTTAAAACGCTCCGGTGTTTCCCGGTGGCTCCAGGGCGGGGAGGGGAGCTGGGGACACGGGACCCTCTGGCCGGGGGGCGGCTCTGGCTGCCCGGACACAGGAGGGGGCTTCGCAGCGCCTGGTGCAGGCTGCCCGGCTCATCCCAGCGCAGAGACGGGCAGGAGCCCGCGGGGCAGCTACAGGGCGGAGGAGATGCCGGTGGACCCTGAGCGCCCAAGGACGGACAAATGCGCACTCCTCCCCGGAGCCCGCTCTGCTCCGGGCCCCCCCTGGTCCCTCCCCCTCAGGCCCCTCCGGTTCCTCCTCCCGGAGCCCGCTCTGCGCCGGCCCCCCCCCCGGTCCCTCCCCCTCGGAGCCCCACCGGTCCCTCCTCCCCGGAGCCCGCTCTGCTCCGGTCCCCCCCGTCCCTCCCCCTCGGAGCCCCTCGGGTCCCTCCTCCCCCGAGCCCGCTCTGCGTCGGGGCCCCTCCACCCGGAGCCCGCTCTGCTCCGGGGCCCCCCGGGTCCCTACCCGCTCGGGCTCCCCCGTCCCTCCCCTCGGAGCCCCTCAGGTCCCTCCGAGCCCGCTCTGCTGCAGGCCCCCGTTCCTCCCCCCGGGCCCCTCAGGTCCCTCCCCAGGCCCGCTCTGCTCCGGAGCCCCTCGGGTCCCTCTTCCCCCGAGCCCGCTCTGCTTCAGGCCCCCGGATCCCCCCCCCGGAGCCCGCTCTGCTCCGGGCTCCCCCGTCCCCTC
This sequence comes from Mauremys reevesii, assembly GCF_016161935.1. Classification (NCBI taxonomy): domain Eukaryota; kingdom Metazoa; phylum Chordata; order Testudines; family Geoemydidae; genus Mauremys; species Mauremys reevesii. The sequence goes on from NC_052632.1 coordinate 83,714,081, forward strand.
CCCTCAGGTCCCTCCTCCCAGGCCCGCTCTGCTCCGGAGCCCCCCGGATCCCTACCCCGGAGCCCGCTCTGCTCCGGAGCCCCCTGGGTCCCTCCCCCCGGACCCCGCTCTGCTCCGGAGCCCCAGGTCCCTCCCCCGGGCCCCGCTCTGCTCGGGCTCCCCCGTCCCTCCCCTCGGAGCCCCTCGGGTCCCGCCCCCCCCGGAGCCCGCTCTGCTTCGGGGCCCCCCGGGTCCCTCCCCCCGGGCCCCGCTCTGCTCCGGGCTCCCCCCCGTCCCTCCCCCTCGGGGTCCCTCCTCCCCCGAGCCCGCTCTGCTCCGGAGCCCCCAGATCCCTACCCGGAGCCCGCTCTGCTCCGGAGCCCCCTGGGTCCCCCCCCCGGAGCCCGCTCTGCTCCGGAGCCCCCCGGGTCCCCGGGCCCCGCTCTGCTCGGGCTCCCCGTCCCTCCCCTCGGGGTCCCTCCTCCCAGGCCCGCTCTGCTCCGGAGCCCCCCGGATCTCTACCCCGGAGCCCGCTCTGCTCCGGAGCCCCAGGTCCCTCCCCGGAGCCCGCTCTGCTCCGGGCTCCCCGTCCCTCCCCGGGTCCCTCCCCCCGGGCCCCGCTCTGCTCCGGGGCCCCCCGGGGCGCTCTCACCTCGCGTGTCTCCCGGCCCGGGGGACTCCATGCGGCCGGCGCGGCGGCGGGTGCTGCGGGCAGGGAGGCGGCAGGTGTCCGTGTGGGATGCGAGCGGCGCGCTCCGACCGACCCCTGCGGCCGCCCCGTCTCAGGTTGCTGCCCCGCCTCTGCCCGTCCCGCAGCGGCCCCGCGGCGCCCCCTGCCGGCAGGCCTGAGCACAGGCGTCGGGGCCCGCTCCCTGCGGAGCTGGTGGGGCGGCAGCTGCGGGGAGAGGGGCTTTGGGGGGCTGCCCCTCTGGTGGGACACGGGGTGAGCTTGGGCCCACAGGACCGGCCGGCTGCAGAGCAGTGCTGAGCGCTGCCCGGGGTTCCCATGCCCAGGACAGATGCCTGGGGACAGGGGCCATGCGGCGGACAGGTGAAAACCCTGGATGAGGGGATGGGGCAGGAGAAGGGGTTAAATCGTGGGGAGCGTCCCCTCCTGTCCGTGGGTGGGGGGCAGCGCTCCCCACTGCGCCCTCTTGGCTGGCACCCGCAGCTGAGAGTCTAGACTGGGGGAGGTGCAGTGAGTAGGGAGTGTGCAGTGGGTTGGAGGGGTTGGGTGTGCAGTGGATTGAGGGGAATGTGCAGTGGATTGGAGGGGGTGGCCCGTGCAGTGTGTTGAGGGATGTGTGCAGTGGGTTGGAGGGGGTGGGGTGTGCAGTGCGTTGAGGGATGTGTGCAGTGGGTTGGAGGGGGTGGGGTGTGCAGTGTGTTGAGGGATGTGTGCAGTGGGTTTGAGGGGGTGGGGTGTGCAGTGTGGTGAGGGGAGTGTGCAGTGGATTGGAGGGGGTGTGGGCAGGCAGTAACTTGGAGGTTGGCTCTCTGTGTGTAGAAATGTCTGGGCAGACAGGGAGAGCTGACACAGACTTTCCATATTTATACTGTTCCTTCAGAAGAAGATTCAGCAGTGTCTGGGTCTATGAAAAGTGCCTCTATTGGAGGTCTCCCTCTCCCCCACCCCTTTCCGGTGTCTCTTGTCTTCTCAGGCTGTGAGCTATTTGTGCAGGTGCCCCTGTGCTGCTCCTCGTGCAGTGGGGCCCTGTCCTACTGGTGACCGTGGGCACTACTGCGATACAAGTAAATAACAAAAGCTGCTATGGTATTTTGAGGATGGTCTCTTATTCCCCGCTCCTTTTTGTTAACTCACCCGCCTGAGTCAGCAAAGGTGTCTGGGCGTCTCTGAAGGAGGTTTGGGCAGGAACTGGGTTGTGTGTTTGGTTGTTGACAGAGCAATGTTGATTTAAAGTCAGACATGAAGAGACGGTTCCCTAGGTTGGTGGCTCTCCTCCGAGGGAATATGCGCTTGTGGTGGGCACATTGGCTTTTCTGAACATTGCTTTCAAAGGAACAAGGCACGTTCTCAATGTTGACACAAACACAAGACACATAAAACCTGCCCCAAAGGAGAGCAAGTTACAATGATACTGTCAGAGGATTCCCAGACCGAGCCTCCTGTCTCCCTAGTGTCAGCTCCAGGCCTATTGTGCCCTGGGCCCAAGAGCCTGCCTGCCCTCCTTGCTCTTCAGTCGCTCACTCCAAAGCCAGTCAGGACTTTGCTGGTGTTCTAGATCAGGGTTTCTCAACCTGTGGTCCATGGACCCCTGGGGGTCCGCAGACTGTGTCTAAGATTTCCAAAGGGGTCTGCACCTCCATCCAAAATATTTTAGGGGTCTGCAAATGAAAAAAGGTTGAAAACCACTGTTCTGGATGATCACTGGCTCTGGATGTCCCTTCTGCTGCCTGGTGGGGGGTGTATCACACAGGTACAACATGTGGGAGACCCCAATGTGAGTGCAGGCTCCTCCCAAATCTTGGGAGATGGTGGAGAGAAATGCCTTCTGAGCACTACGAAATCTCTTGGAAGGCAGGGTTTGCATGTGTATGTGGATGGGGGGATGAGGTATGTGAGGCTATTAGGGGATTTTGTACACATGTGGGGAGGCGGTTATTCCCCATGATTTTTTTTATAGTATTGCTCCCCTGTTACCGCCCCATAGCTTTTCTTCCTAGTGTATTAGCAAGGAGGAACAAATGCCTCCATTGGACAGCGATCCTGAGGGTTAGACAAATGTTTTGGTTGCTCATCCCTACACGTTGTGAATTCACATAATTCTCAGTGTGGAAACGTGAAGAGAAGCAGTGAATTGTGCAATCCTGGTCAGTTTCCCTCTGCAGCCAGCTGTGTGTGTAAAGCACTGCTGTACTGGAACGCCACCTCGACCACCAGTCTGTCTGCTGATGAGGTGTGAGGCAGGTGCCAGCCAGGAAACAGGGCACATGGCTAATCATCCTGGTTCTTTGTCAGACATAAGTGCTGCTATGAGAGAAACAAAGGGCCAGAGATAATGGCAGAGGGTTAGATCCACAAAAGAGCTTTGGTGCTAACTGAAATCCTCCAACCCCCACTCAAGTTGCTGCCTAACTCTGTAGGTGCTGTTTCTCTGGCAAAGTGGCCCATGGCTGCCTGTGGGGGAGGGGCAAGTGGGGCAATTTGCCCCAGGCCCCCACAAGAATATAGCATTCTATAGTATTGCAACTTGTTTTTATGGAAGGGCCCCCCGAAATTGCTTTGCCCCAGGCTCCCTGAATCCTCTGGGTGGCCCTGAAGTGGCCGAGGGGTCTGCCAGTCGGTATGTACAAACCACCTACATCCTTGTACTGAAGAGCTCGTCACCTCACCCAGGCCTGAGCCCCGGTCCAGCTTCAGCAGAATTCCCTAGCATGGCGGGCGGTCAGGTGACTCACCTGGGATGTAAGAAACCCAAATTCAAGTCCCAGCTGTAAATCAGCAGAGTAGGGATTTGAAAAAAGCTTTCCCACATCCCAAGTGAGAGCCCTGACCAGGCCCCCTGGGCTACTGTTGTAATGGGGTCTCCTGCTCTCTGTTCTTTACTGAGAAAGGGAGGCTGACCTGACTTGGGGGCCTAATTCCAGGAGAAGGTTCGTGGCTGTGAATCCCAAGCAGAGCTAGGCACCTTCCTAGGGCCCGGAGTTCAGTATCTAAGTACCTCAGAAGGGCGTGGCTTAGACTGAACATTGCAGCACCTACATCCCTTTGTGGTTTTAGCCCAGGGACACGAAGTATGTTATGGAGGGAATGGGCCTGGTGTGGAGGAGAACTCTGGCACTCCAGTCCCACTGCTTCCTGAAGTGGCATCAGCGCTGGTCTCACGCTCACTCCATGCGTGCTAGCACCTTGGGCCTTGGAAAGGTGGGCGTAGAGGACTTTGGGGAAAGATTGGCCCCCATGATGAAATGGTTTTGGCCTCTTGTGATCCCAGCAGTGCCTGAACCCAAACTTGGAACAGTTCCCTTCCCCTATAGTCCCTGGTCACAGGGAGCTGGCTAATCTTTATACAGTTTTGAGTCATTTCCAGGGTGTGGAAGTGGCAGCCTTGCATCACTAAGCCCAAGAGCTGCAAACAACATAATGACTAGAATTTCAGAGTTTTCCATTGGTGCTGCCAATAGAGAGGGGAGAAAGAGGAGGGCTGTTCACAGGCCATGTCTGAAATCAGCTGTACCTGGAACTATTCCATTACATTCACAGAGGGCACATGACAGGATCCACAAAGATGTCTGCAGATGAAGCGCTGACATGCTAAAGCAGTCATTGTAAAAATTACAATCGCTATCTCACTAAGAGAAGCATTCCTGAGCGTCACATATTTCAGGGTTCTGGACTGGCTACAGTATCTGAGCACCTCCTTGGTTAATAATTGACATGGTAAGGTCCCCAACTAACTTCATGGAGGCTTTGGCCTTTCCTCCCTCCCCTGGGTTTTTGGGGTGGGCCGGGAGAGGGGCAATTGTGAATATAAAGAATATGTCACTTGTTGTCTGAGCCCAGTGTGTGAACTAGTCTGTGTGATCCTGTTTCTCTTTTCGTGGTGAGTGATCGGAAGGCCCCTGCTGCTTTCTGTATCAAGTCAGTGATATGGCCCCATTCATACCACCATGAGTCTCAGACTGTGGCCTATAACAGGTTATACAAGTCAGACCTCACCAAGTGGAGAAAAGTCACTTCTGAACTCCCTGCTGCTGCCCATATGCCTGATGTCAGTAGGACGTAGGGGAAACCTATTAATAAGATCTAACATCCTATTCTAACCAATGTTAACCTACTAGGCACAAAGGCTACTTCCAGACTACCAGACCCTGCATCCACCCACAGAACAATTGAAATACTGTAATATGTCTGGAAATAAAAACACAGTGAGGGAATTTTTGTAACAAACATGCAGGTAAAAGGAGGGTTCTTGTACAGTGGAGATAAACCAGACACAGACATATTTTAACAAATGCCTGGACAGCTAAGTCTTCACAGCTGCCACAACAGTCCCTGCTTGGAACTTCAAACCAACCATTGGGACAGAACCCAGATCCTCCTGTTTCAAACCACAGGCTCCTACCACTGAGTGAAGGAGAATCTCCACTAGCTAGTAGCAGTACAGGGGCTTGCTTTTTGACTCAGACTATCTCTTACTATACGTTTCTGTGGCTCCAAGTACAGATTGGGGCCTCTGAATGATACTGTAATTATAACCATAATTTAATAGAAAAATTGAGCAGTTTTGATTCTAGCCAGTAGAGGGCAGACACTAGCTGGCTCATTGCAATGTGTTGCTAATTTACCCCCCTGCAGAAGGGTAAGCTGGAGCTCTGGAAAGAATAGGGTGACCGGACAGCAAGTGTGAAAAATCGGGACAGCACGTGGCGGGTAATAGGAGCCTATATAAGAAAAAGGCCCAAAAATCGGGACTGTCCCTATAAAATCGGGACATCTGGTCACCCTAGGAAAGAACCACCCTGAGCAGATAAACACCAGCTGTGATGTGCGCATACAGGCATTCAGAACTTCAGGGCATAGTAAAACATAACAAAGAGTTGGCTTACGGGAAGCCACAGAAATACTGCCATGAGTGAGATGTGGTAAAATACCTTCTACAAAAAATGTCAACTAACCAAAGCACTTTTAGGAATGAAAACGACTGTATGTGAGGATTTGTGCGCAAACCACAATATTGGAGCAGTGAGGCATGTCTGCAAACCATAAGCTTAGGGAAAGCCAAGCTGACTGGAAAGACTGCTGGATATGGTTTGCAGCAGTAAATTACCAAACCGCACATCTGAGTGCAATATGATACCAGGTAATATAGGATGCTGACCAATACAGAACAGATTTATGCTGGGCTCCTTTGCTGGGCCAGTGTGTGGGGTAGAACCTTGCAAAGAAAGGCCATTTTATTGTTTCTGCTAAAACATTGGCCTTGCCTCTGAGTGAGCAGGCACAGCTCCAGAGGAGGAGAAGCTCATGGTCATTTTATGCCACTTTTACAGCCGCCCAAATTCTTGGCCTAGCCTTCAGCCCTTGGACAGGGCCTGGTGCAAAGGGGCCTGGATCAGGGCCTCTAGTGTTCTCACAGTAGAAATAATAAATAACAATAGTAATAGTAAAGTGGATGCACACAATAAAATCTATGCACTGTAAGTAAAAAATATAACCTCAGTAGGGCAACAGTTATAGTTACCACAATAATTCAGCCCTCTTTTCCTCCCATTTTCATAACAAGGGTCCTGCTCCTCACAAATCCTATTGTGCACCACTTTCTTTTCGATGAAGGTGTGGGAAATGTGCATGAAGCCATCACCCAGGTCATGGTCTCAGCAGATGTCACAAGCTGAGTAGCGTTAGGCATAGTCATTATTTGGATGGGAATCTGCCAAGGAAGACCCAGGTGATGTGGAAAGTTTCTTGAGTGAGTCAGTTCATGGCATGCTTCACACAGAATGGGCCTTCACTTCAGAAGTTCCTGGTAGATTTGCAGGGAGTGATTCTGGCCTTGGCCTGACTCTTGTACACTGCTATAGTAACACACAGGGGCTGTAAAATGAGCCACAATGGGCCCAGGAGAATTCTCCCAGTGCAGGAGCATTGTAGGACTGATATAAATGGCTCTACACTGCCCCCTCCATGGAACTTGGCATAGGGGACATTTTGGGAGTGGGGCTTGGAGCAGACTGAGGCCTTGCCACAGAGGGTATTAGAGGTTAGGCTTGGAAAGGAGTGGGGGTGAGGTTATGCTAGAGTTGCCAACTTTCTAGTTTCAGAAAACTGAACACCCTTGCCCCGCCCCTTCCCAGAGGCTCCGCCCCTTCCTGAGCACTCCCCCCCTGCTCACTCTATCCCCCCTCCCTCTGTCGCTTGCTCTCTCACCTGCTCATTTTCACTGCAAGGCCCAAACAGGCATAGTTCTTGTTTTAACAGATGTATTATGCTACGTTCAGGTTTTATTTGTTACAGGATGCTAGAGCTGGCAGCAAAATAGTCAAAAAGGGTAATTAAAAAAAAAAAGACATTTCACAAGGGTCTTCATGATTCTTTCCCTCCCCCTTCCCGTTTTTCGTAACCAGCTCCATGTTTTTTGTTCATTAAAGTTACTCTAATTTTGTGTGTGGAATTAGGACCACACATTATCACAGCTGCAGTGGGTCCATTAAAGGCCCACGCCTGAAGCCCAAATACAAATCAAGCAATTGGTGACAGAGGAGGGACCAGCAGGGCAGCTGGTGACAGACCAGGACAAGTGGGGCAGTTGGTGACAGAGGAGGGACAGGCAGGGCAGCTGGTGACAGACCAGGACAAGTGGGGCAGCTGGTGACAGAACATGGCAGTTGGTGACAAACCAAGGACAGGCAGGGCAGATGGTGACAGAACATGGCAGTTGGTGACAAACCAAGGACAGGCAGGGCAGGTGGTGACAGAACATGGCAGTTGGTGACAGGCAGGGTAGATGGTGACAAACCAAGGACAGGCAGGGCAGATGGTGACAGAACATGGCAGATGGTGACAGGCAGGGCAGATGGTGACAAACCAAGGACAGGCAGGGCAGATGGTGACAGAACATGGCAGATGGTGACAGGCAGGGCAGATGGTGACAAACCAAGGACAGGCAGGGTAGATGGTGACAGAACATGGCAGTTGGTGACAGGCAGGGCAGATGGTGACAAACCAAGGACAGGCAGGGCAGATGGTGACAGAACATGGCAGATGGTGACAGGCAGGGCAGATGGTGACAAACCAAGGACAGGCAGGGCAGATGGTGACAGAACATGGCAGATGGTGACAAACCAAGGACAGGCAGGGCAGATGGTGACAGGCAGGGCAGATGGTGACAAACCAAGGACAGGCAGGGCAGATGGTGACAGAACATGGCAGTTGGTGACAGGCAGGGTAGATGGTGACAAACCAAGGACAGGCAGGGCAGATGGTGACAGGCAGGGCAGATGGTGACAGAACATGGCAGTTGGTGACAGGCAGGGTAGATGGTGACAAACCAAGGACAGGCAGGGCAGATGGTGACAGGCAGGGCAGATGGTGACAGAACATGGCAGTTGGTGACAGGCAGGGTAGATGGTGACAAACCAAGGACAGGCAGGGCAGATGGTGACAGAACATGGCAGTTGGTGACGGGCAGGGTAGATGGTGACAAACCAAGGACAGGCAGGGCAGATGGTGACAGAACATGGCAGATGGTGACAGGCAGGGCAGATGGTGACAAACCAAGGACAGGCAGGGCAGATGGTGACAGAACATGGCAGATGGTGACAGGCAGGGCAGATGGTGACAAACCAAGGACAGGCAGGGTAGATGGTGACAGAACATGGCAGTTGGTGACAGGCAGGGCAGATGGTGACAAACCAAGGACAGGCAGGGCAGATGGTGACAGAACATGGCAGTTGGTGACAGGCAGGGTAGATGGTGACAAACCAAGGACAGGCAGGGCAGATGGTGACAGGCAGGGCAGATGGTGACAGAACATGGCAGTTGGTGACAGGCAGGGTAGATGGTGACAAACCAAGGACAGGCAGGGCAGATGGTGACAGGCAGGGCAGATGGTGACAGAACATGGCAGTTGGTGACAGGCAGGGTAGATGGTGACAAACCAAGGACAGGCAGGGCAGATGGTGACAGAACATGGCAGTTGGTGACGGGCAGGGTAGATGGTGACAAACCAAGGACAGGCAGGGCAGATGGTGACAGAACATGGCAGATGGTGACAGGCAGGGCAGATGGTGACAAACCAAGGACAGGCAGGGCAGATGGTGACAGAACATGGCAGATGGTGACAGGCAGGGCAGATGGTGACAAACCAAGGACAGGCAGGGTAGATGGTGACAGAACATGGCAGTTGGTGACAGGCAGGGCAGATGGTGACAAACCAAGGACAGGCAGGGCAGATGGTGACAGAACATGGCAGTTGGTGACGGGCAGGGTAGATGGTGACAAACCAAGGACAGGCAGGGCAGATGGTGACAGGCGGGCAGGGGCGGCTCCAGGCCCCAGCACGCCAAGCCCGTGCTTGGGGTGGCACGCCGCGGGGGGCGCTCTGCCAGTCACCGGAGCCGCGGGACCAGTGGACCCTCTGCAGGCACGCCTGCGGGAGGTCCCCGGAGCCGCGGGACCCGCAAGCGGCAGAGCCCACCCCCCGCTGCGTGCCACTGTGCTTGGGGCGGCGAAATGGCTAGAGCCGCCCCTGCAGGCGGGGCAGTTGGTGACAGAGGAGGGACAGGTCCTGCGGACGGCCCGCTGCTGCACTGGGGCCGGGGTAGTCCCCGGGCCGCCCCCCGGGGGAGGCGGGGGCGGAGTCTCAGCGGCGCCCCCAGAGCGGGCTCGAACGCACCGCCCTAGTAAAGATGGCGCCCGGGCTGCCCGCTCTCAACATGGCGCCGGCGGCCTCGCGGCGGGCACGTGACCCGCCCGGGCTCCGCCCCCAGGCGCTCCGTGGAGTCCCGGCGAGCCCCCCAGCGGGCAGGGGAGCCGGGTTGCAGCCGCTACGGGAGGCCGGGGCTGGGGATGCAGCGGCCGGCGGGCTGAGCGGCCGATCGCAGCCCCCGCCGGGCATGTGCCCTGGGCTCGGGAGCCATGTCCAGGGTGAGCGGCCCCGGGCCGGCCGGCGGCCCCAAGGAGAAGCGCTCCTTCAGCAAGCGGCTCTTCCGGGGCCGGGCCGGCGCGGGCTCGGCCCGCTCGCTCAGCGGCTTCATGAGCCGGGTGCTCAAGACCCTCTCCACCCTGTCGCACTACAGCTCCGAGCCCGAGGCGGCCCGCGGCCCGCCACCCCCGCCGCCCCGCGGCCTGGGCAGCTGCTTCCACCCGGCCCGCCCGCCGCAGAGCCCCGAGCCGGAGCCGCCGCCCGAGGCGCCGGAGCCGGGCCCGGAGCCGGTGCCCGGGGTGGCCGGGCTGAAGAACCACGGGAACACGTGCTTCATGAACGCCGTGCTGCAGTGCCTCAGCAACACCGAGCTCTTCGCCGAGTACCTGGCGCTGGGGCAGTACCGGGGCGGGGGCGAGGGCGAGCCGCCCTGCGCCGGCGAGCGGACCCCCCCCGACAACGCCGCCCCGCCGCCGCCGCCCAAGGGCGAGGTCACCGAGCAGCTGGCGCACCTGGTGCGGGCGCTGTGGACGCTGGAGTACACCCCGCAGCACAGCCGCGAGTTCAAGGTGAGGCGGGCGGGGCGGGGCGGGCTCGCCTTGGGGCCCGACGCCTGGCTCTGGCAGCTGGGTGTGACCCCCGCCGCTCAGCCGCGAGTGAGGGGCTGGGCGTGACAGACAGGGCGCGGGTCGGCTCAGGGCCTGCCCTGCTCGGACCCTGCTCTTCCCTCTCGCAGCAGGGGCTGATTGGTATCGCACACGGGCCTTGCTGGTTCACACCGGCTAGCTTGCCCTGGGGTATGTGGAAATCTTTCACCCTTTCTAAGGACTAACAGAAGAACGGGTAACTACGAAGACAAGAGGAAAGGCAGGTGATACGAGGTCATAGCTTAGTAGCGCACATTCTGGGGCAGGTAAACTTTTTGGCCTGAAGGCTACACCGGGTTTCCAAAATTGAATGGAGGGCCAGTTACGGGAGGCTGTGCCTCCCCAAACAGCCAGGTGTGGCCTGGCCCCAGCCCCCTATCTGACCCACCCTGCTTCTTGCCCCTTGATGGCCCCCCGGGACTCCTGCCTCACCAACCCCCCCTTGTTCCCTGACCGCCCCCAGAGCCCCTGCCCTTGACTGCCCCATCCAACCAACCCTTCTCCCTGATCCCACCCCCAGATCCCCTACTTCTGACCGCCCCCGGGACCCCTGCCCCTATTCAACTTCTCTGTTCCCCACCCTCTGACCGTCCTGACCCCCCTATCCACAGTCCTGCCCCCTGACCACCACCCTGAACTCCCCTGCCCTCTATCCAACCCCCCTGCCCCTGTACCACGCTGCTTGGAGCACTGGTGGCTGGCGGCGCTACAGCCGTGCTGCCCAGAGCACCAGGACAGGCAGCTGTGCTGCCCAGAGCACCAGCCATGCCACTGTACAGCACAGAGCACTGGGACAGGCCGTGGCTCTGCACCTGTGCTGCCCAGCAAGAGCTCGCAGCCCCGCTGCCCAGAGGATTGCGCCTGTGGCGCGGTGAGCTGAGGCTGCGAGTGGGGGGGAACGGCAGGGGAGGGGCCGGGGGCTAGCCTCCTGGGCCAGGAGCTTGGCAGGAGGGTCTCACGGGCTGGATGTGGCCTGCGGGCCATAGTTTGCCCATCTCTGACATAGGCTGACCTAATAATAATAGGAGATATACCAATCTCCTAGAGCTGGAAGGGACCTTGAAAGGTCATTGAGTCCAGCCCCCTGCCTTCACTAGCAGGACCAATTTTTGCCCCAGATCCCTAAGTGGCCTCCTCAAGGATTGAACTCACAACCCTGGGTTTAGTAGGCTAATGCTCAAACCACTGAGCTATCCCTGTTTCATTTACAAGTGTGAGGGCTTTGGTATACACTAGGACAGTGGTTTTCGAACCGCAGGTCACAGTAGTGGGTCGCGGAATGTCAGGCACTGGGTCACGGCGGCCCTGGTCAGCACTGCCGACCGGGCCGTTAAAAGTCCTGTTGGTGGTGCTGCCTGGCTAAGGCAGGCTCATGCCTAGCTGTTCTGACACTTCACTGTGCCCTGGAAGCGGCCAGCAGCAGGTCTGGCTCCTAGGCTGGGGGCCAGCGGGATTCTGTGCAGTGCCCCGGTCCCAAGCACCGGCTCCGCACTCCCAGTGGCCATAAACCAGCCAGTGGGAACTGGGGGTGGTGGTGGTGCCTGCAGGTGAGAGCCCGGTGGAGCCACTTGTGTACCTCTGCCTAGGAGCCGGACCTGCTGCTGGCCGGTTCCGGGGCGCAGCACAGTCCACGGTGCCAGGACAGGCAGGAAGCCTTCCATAGCACCCACCTGTGCTGCTGACCGGGACCTGCCCCAACCACAGGCACCAACTTTTCTTGGTGCCGGTGGATGCTTGTGTGCCCCTGGCCCCTCCCTACTCTGCCCCCTCCCTGCCCCTATTGGACCCCTCCCCAAATCCCCGGCCCTGCCTCTTCCCTGAATCCTCTCCCTCCCTCCCACCGCTTGCTGCGCGAAACAGCTGTTTCATGGCGCAAGTGCTGTGAGGGAGGGGGGAGAAGCAGGAGTCAGCAGCGTGCTCAGGAAGGAGGCGGAGCGGAGAAGGAGGTGAACTGGGGCTGGGGGTGGGTTGGGGAGCTGCCCATGGGTACAGAGCACCCACCAATTTTTCCCCGTGGGTACTCCAGCCCCAGAGAACCCACGGAGTTGGTGCCTATGGCTCCAGCCCTGCACCCCAATCCTGTGACCCAGCCCTGAGCCCCAAAACCTGGAGCCCCTTTCTGTACCCCAAGCCCCTCATTCCTGGTCCCACCCCAGAGCCTGTCCCCACTCCCACATCCCTCCATGTCCCCAAGCATTCCATTCCTGGCCCCACCCTCCCAGCCCTCACCCCTGTCCCGCAACCCTCTGCCCCAGCCCCGAGCCCCTCCCACACCCAAAACTCCTCATCCCCAGCTCCATTGGGTCGCAGGCATGAACAAATTTCTTCAGTTGAGTCTCCAGAAAAAAAATGTGAATACCAGTGTACTAGGGAGATTCCTTTATTGTTTCAATTAAGTGTTTTCAGGAGAAAGAACTCTTTTTAGTGGATATTTATCTTTTTATTCTTGGTCACAGATGTTTATCTTGGTCTATTAAGAAGCTGGGACCAGATGTGGCCCACTAGCTGAAGTATAAGCAGATTCATAAGGCATGTTATGTTATACATTGGCAGTCACTAATGACTCTCTCTGGCATAACCAATACCTATGTAGCTTTTTGAGTGACTCATGGATTTCACTGAATGTTGTTTCTCACAGTTCTGAGTAAGCAAAGATGCTAGCTGGCTGTAAACAGACAAACAGCAGATTGGAGTTTTCAAAGTTTGAAACTTCTGTAATGCAAAACAAAAAACTAAATGGTGAAATTGAGTGTGAAGGGAAACTTGGCAGTGTTTGCAAACAACTTGTTTCTTGTCTGTAGAGCAGCAGTTGCTTGTTAACCTGGCTATGCTAGCAATACCCTGCTTACGTCTTTAACTAGTTTACTTTTTAAGTTAGCCCCCCGCTCTTTACTCAGATACAGTCTCAAGTGCCAGTAGCTAACTTTGCCCTTGGGACTAGTTTGCCTGAGAACCTTTCTCTGAATAAGTTTATAACTTATTAACATTAGTTCCAAACCAGGCACGTAGCAAGTTAAGTGTGTGCCAGACTTTGTTTTGGTGGTCTTTTCCTATCTTAAACTTTATTCCAAAGTCCCTTGGAACAGAATTTTGAGGTTCTTGACATGTCTGAAATAATATTTCTAGAAGTGTGGCCCATATGTTGCTAATTGAAAGCTGCCTGGTGGAACCAACTTATGGCTGTGAGCATAAAGTATACTTCAGTCATCTGATTCGCAACAGTTTGTATTGTGTAAATAGTACTCTCTCAAGTAGTCTCCTGTAACAACTGCTTGCCTTTGCCTCAGGCCACACTTTTTCTTTGGCATTTCTGTTTGTGGATGTGAAAAGGGGATTGTTTATTTTAACTTGTGGTCTGATCATAGACATTATTGGGCTGGGTTACTTCTTGGTGTTCCTAGGAGATCTCTCACCCTAGTTTTGGTCTACACAAGAAAAATTATTACCTGTATTACAACAACTGCCACCAATATTGCAGGCACTGGTGTAGTCATGGCACCATGACAGGACAGAGCAGGTTTGCATGACTGCCCTAGCAGCTTACCACTAATGCAGTGGTTTTCAACCTATTTACCATTGAGGGCTGCATATGCAGCTCTCTCTGTGTTATGTGGACCACATCCACACAATATATATACTATATGGCCCTGAGGATGTCACATGGGCTGTAGCTGTGTGCTGATTGGGCCACAGGTTGAGGACCACTGCACTGTTGCTGTAATATAACTTCCAATTTTTGTAGTCTAGCTGCAGTAGGACCTGATGTTAGTGATTCAGTGGGCACGACTTCGCAGCATGATGCTGGGGAGTACTGATGCTGGGGCCGGTTTTGTTCAATATCTTCATTAACGATCTGGAGGATGGTGTGGACTGCACCCTCAGCAAGTTTGCAGATGACACTAAACTGGGAGGAGTGGTTGATACACTGGAGGGTAGGGATAGGATACAGAGGGACCTAGACAAATTAGAGGATTGGGCCAAAAGAAATCTGATGAGGTTCAACAAGGACAAGTGCAGAGTCCTGCACTTAGGACGGAAGAATCCCATGCACTGCTACAGACTAGGGACCGAATGGCTGGGCAGCAGTTCTGCAGAAAAGGACCTAGGGGTTACGGTGGACGAAAAGCTGAATATGAGTCAACAGTGTGTCCTTGTTGCCAAGAAGGCTAATGGCATTTTGGGTTGTATAAGTAGGGGCATTTCCAGCAGATCGAGGGATGTGATCATTCCCCTCTATTCAGCACTGGTGAGGCCTCATTTGGAGTACTGTGTCCAGTTTTGGGCCCCACACTACAAGAAGGATGTGGATAAATTGGAGAGAGTCCAGCGGAGGGCAACAAAAATGATTAGGGGGCTGGAGCACATGACTTATGAGGAGAGACTGAGGGAACTGGGATTGTTTAGCCTGCAGAAGAGAAGAATGAGGGGGGATTTGATAGCTGCTTTCAACTACCTGAAAGGGGGTTCCAAAGAGGATGGATCTAGACTGTTCTCAGTGGTAGAAGATGACAGAACAAGGAGTAATGGTCTCAAGTTGCAGAGGGGGAGGTTTAGGTTGGACATCAGGAAAAACTTTTTCACTAGTAGGGTGGTGAAGCACTGGAATGGGTTACCTAGGGAGGTAGTGGAATCTCCTTCCTTAGAGGTTTTTAAGGTCAGGCTTGACAAAGCCCTGGCTGGGATGATTTAGTTGGGTTTGGTCCTGCTTTGAGCAGGGGGTTGGACTAGATACCTCCTGAGGTCCCTTCCAACCCTGAGATTCTATGATTGACGCTGTTTCAGGAGGAATGCAAAGGATGGTTCTAATTTGAAACATGCCTCTCCATAAGGGGCCTTGTGGGATGCAACATTTGTATTTCAGCAGCTCCAGAGACCTAACTTTGCTTTTTTGAAGACACTTAGAAGCTAACTTGCATTTTACTTGATAGTGCCACAAACTCAAGCTATAAATCAAATGAGAATCTTTCTGGCTCATGTATGGTCACCAGTAATAAATATTCTGCAGATCAGATTCTATCCTCAGTAACTCCAGTATTTTCATTCTCAGTGTTTTATTGAAACTTGATAAACAATTCTGTTGGTTTTGTGAGAGCCTGAAAAGCATCCACCTTGCTGTCTGGACTCTGCAGTGGTAATGTGTTAAAACTAAAACTTGTTTTTGTCACTCAAGCGAGCAAGTCTGACTCTGATTACATGCAGAAAGTAGGTCTGTTGAATAGCAAGATGCCATTCTTACAGAGTCAGTCATTTTAAAGAGTAGATTCTTACACTCAAACCAATTTTCTGACCATGTGAAAATATCCAATTTCACTTTTTGCAAGAGTGGAGGATTTTAATCTCCACATCTGTGCCAACTCCTGTTTTACTTGGGTGCATACTGCCTACTTCAGCATTTCTTCTGCAGTTTTAGTTTCTGCCCTAAGCTTCTGTAAAGTATTGTGCTGTTCAATAGCTGTGCTGTTTGCACCAGAAGTCAGGTCACTTCTGTGGTGGGGGGAAAGTGATCTTGTGTCTGTAGTCTTTAAAGCACTGTAGATCCTTTGGGATGAAAGGCACCAGACAAAGGTACAGTAAGAGAGGTTATTCCTGGGCTAGTTTTACTCCTAGCATAGTGAGAGTACAGTACTACCAAATTACCTTCTTTGTAACAATGACTCTTTGGAGTATCAAAATTCTGCTCTCCCATGGAGGATTAAGAGACAGTGGAGACTTCGTTTTGTTTATCTAAAAGGTGAATTATTTTCCTGCATGGTGGGATGAAGAGACGATGTACCGGATTATAGCAAGAGCAGCCGGAAATGTGGTTTGTGGGTCTGATGTGGCTCTTGAAAGCACCATAGGGCTCCATTATCCAAATGGTGGTGTGTCCAATGGAGACTGCAGGTCCCAGCATGCAGTGCTCTACCTTGATCTGAGCAACTAGGTCCCATCAAATTCCAGACTATGTAATCTTCACATGCTTCACTTTCTTACTGAAGATAAAGAAAGTAATATCCTGACCCACCCTATGTATATACTAGATGTACCCTTTTGATTCCTGTTCAATTGCCCGTTTGGAGGCTGCACTGACACAATTTGGGCTCCCTGATCTTCTGAATTTGGGACAATGGCCAGGAATCCTGTCTGTTACCACACAGGAACTCCACTGATGTCTTTCCATTGCAGTCCTGCTATTTCCATGTTTTTTGATGTGGAGGTCTGTTAGTTCACTTGTGAGCTGGGCCCCATTAGCTGCTGTCTCTGTCGTGTGTATGTCACAGCTAACTGCATGTTCAGTGATGACATGCATCCGACGAAGTGGGTATTCATCCATGAAAGTTCATGCTCCAAAACGTCTGTTAGTAAGGTGCCATAAGACTCTTTGCTGCTTTTAGTGATTACATTGTGCATAGTTGCAGTGTAGGGTCCTCATGTGAGTGGACATTTCTTTTTTCAATACTGAGTATCATGCTGGGCAGTATAAGCACTGGAAGAACAGACCCCTTGAACTGCAGGAATAATGAAACCATTTCCGGAAGTGCTTGGGGACGCTGATGCATCAAATCCATTATTTTCTGATAGTGCCTGGAGCGAGCAAAGTGCTTCCTGAATAGAGAAAGGATGGTCCTGTCCCAAGGAGTCCACAATCTAAAAACTAGTCTGTGAATGGGTCATACAAACTATTACCACTTACTCCTTCGACTGCCATTATCAAATAATCAGTTGCGCTTGCATTAGGAAATTTATAAATGACTTCAGATTGCAGAGGAGTTTACATTGCAGTGACAAAATGGTGATGGAAGGTGGGGAAGGGAACATTGTAAGCTCTTTGGGGCAGGGACCATCTACTACTCTTGAGCTTGTACAGTGCCTCCACGAGGCCTCACTTGGTTGGTCTTTAAGCACTACCATTATGAACACGATTAATAACAACAATAATACCTAGATAGAAATAACTGCAGCCTTCAAAAGATTTTAGTAGAACTCTTTTCTGCATTCCCATCCCTCTCAAAATCCCCACAACCCCTAGGTGAGCTCCTCTTTCTAGACATTCGTTGTATGTCTCTGGCATACGATCTTTTGAGTCACCTGAGGAGCCTTCTGGGTAATCTTAAAAGCAACATATCATGGGAAATGCTGTTGAGGGATTGTCTGAATGAACAGTCAGTAAGCTGGGGTGTAAATCTACCTTGCAGTAGCCTGCTGCTTATTAGCTGTCTGTGTGAACCCTGCTGCCATGTACTAAAAGTTCCCTGGCATGCTTTGATATACTCCTGTTTATCCTATTCAGAGGGGCCACACAGACAGTAGATTCACACCTTAGCTTACTGTGCACTGTTTGTTTAGACTCGCACTGAGTAAGATCCATCTTCACATCTGCAGAGAGTGAGCAAGCCGGCTTATACCAGATACAAAGCGATTTGATGATTACACTCTGTCAGGTGCTTAGCTGCCTCTTTACAAGGGACAAGCGGTTTCTAGTGAATTGACTTTTTGCATTCTCTGTCCTGAAGTGTAACCATCCTGAGCCTGCTGTTAACAATCCCATAAACATAGGATTTATTTGCTAACGGACAGATTTGCACAATGCTTCCTAAAGCTGTAAGTAAATACTCTTGTGTGGCTAAGGCAGGGACGTAAAGTAGGGAATAAGTAGAACTTGAATTTTTCAATTTAAAAGCGAGAGCTAAATGAATGTTATCCTGTTATCAGAAGCAACACCGTGTTTCCTAGTTCTGTCCTTTCCCTAGTCAGTCTTTAATACGTTTATTGAAGTATGAAGGTATCTAGAGGAGAGCAATATTGCACCCCATCCTAACAACTTCCTGGGCAGACTTTCTGGAAGCCCTAAAAGCTAGTTACCAGAAAATAATTACCTAAAGGTAAAGTTCCTGTAACTATGTTAGCCAGCTTCATGCTGTGGAATGCTGATTCTGGGCCCGGGAAACAAGCACAGACTGGTGGGACCGCATAGTGTTGCAGGTCTGGGATGATTCCCAGTGGCTGCGAAACTTTTGTATGCATAGGGCCACTTTCATGGAACTTTGTGACTAGCAGTGTGGAAGCTTGCAACGCCTGACAGCTACCGGTGTCAGTCAGGAATCAGTTTGGAGTGGGCAAATCTACTGTAGGGGCTGCTGTGCTGCAAGCAGCCAATGCAGTCATTCACCAGCTGCTATCAAGGGTAGTGACTTTGGAAAATGTGCAGACCATTGTGGATGGCTTTAATGTGCTGGGGTTCCCTAACTGCAGCGGGGTGATAGGGATATGCGTTCCATCTATCTTGGCCCCGGCACACCGGGGCGGCCAGTACATAAACCGCAAGGGATACTTTTCCACTGGTGGATCACAAGGGACTTTTCACTGACATCAACGTGGGATGGCTGGGAAAGGTGCATGATGCTTGCATCTTCAGGAACTCTGGTCTGTTTGAAGCTGCAGGAAGGGACTTACTTCCCAGACCAGAAGATTACTTTTGGGGATGTTGAAATGCCTATAGTTATCCTCAGGGACCCAGCCTACCCCTTAAGGCCATGGCTCATGAAGCTGTACACAGGCACCCTGGACAGTAGTAAGGAGCAGGAGCAGTTCAACTATAGGCTGAGCAAGTGCAGAATGGTGGTAGAATGTGCTTTTGGATGTTTGAAAGCGCGCTGGCGCAGTTTACTGACTTGGTTAGATCTCAGCACAACCAATATTCCAATTGTAATTGATGCTTGTTGTGCTCCACAATATCTGTGAGAGTAAGGGGGAGACATTTATGGTAGGGTGAGAGGTTGAGGCAACTCACCTGGTGGCCAATTTCGCACAGCCAGACAACAGGGCGATTAGAAGAGTGCAGCAGAGAAGCTTTGAAAGCCAATTTCATGACTGGCCAGGGTATGGTGTGACAGTTTGTGTTTTTCTCTTGAAGTTACCTGCCCCCTATATAGATCTATATCTATATGAAAGGAAATAAAGTCAAAATTGTTTAAAAACTGTTCTTTATTATTTGTTGCACAACACATTGAGAGAAATCTGAAGGTAGACCGAGGTGGGGGGTATTGGATTAGGGAGGTGGAGGAGGAGGGAAAAACAAGTTGAGAAACCAAATCAAACGTTTGCATATGCCAGCTTTCTGGTGCTTGGGGGATCCTCTGGGGTTGAGTGTGTGGGTCCCCGTAGCCTCCCCCCTCGTGTTTTTGGGCGTCTGGGTGAGGAGGCTGTGGAACTTGGGGAGGAGGGAGGGTGGTTATACAGGGGCTGCAGTGGCAGTCTGTGGTCTTGCTGCCTTTCCCGCATTAGATCCACCATACAGTGGAGCATGTCAGTTTGCTTCCCCATGAGCTTGACCATAGTGTCCTGTCTCCTCTCATCACGCGCGTCCCTCCTCTCTTTGTGTTCCTGTAATGCTTTACGGGACTCCGCAATTGTTTGCCTCCACGCATTCAGCTGGGCCCTATCAGTGCGGGAGGACTGCATGAGCTTGGCGAACATGTCGTCCTGAGTTAGTTTTTTTCTGCCTTCTGATCTGGACCAGCCTCTGGGACGGAATATATGGGGCCATGTTGAAACATTTTCACCTGTGGGAGGAGAAAAAGGAGAGGATAGTATTTTAAAAGATACATTTCAGAGAACAAAGGGGACGCTTTGGTATGAGTAAGCCATCACACACAGCCGGGCAACAGAATTCAGCTTGCAGGCAGCCTAGGGGCACGCGGGGTTCTGCTTCTTCTACATTCATTTCAATGCTTTCAAACTGCTGGGCCCCCTTTCCCATAGCAACCAATGCCTGGTGGGTTTGCCATATAAAAGGATGGCCTGCGGGCTCTCTGGGATGATCGCTTCACACCCCCCACCCCCTGCTCCCACTGCGTGGCTCTGATGAGGCTCTGAGCAGGGATGTGCCCTTTAAATTAAATGCAAACAGCCCAGTGTGGCTGGGTTTCCCCTCTGCCCCCCATTGCGTGGCTCCGATCAGGCTCTCACTCACCAGCAGTACCATGGTCCAGGAGCCTGCCTTGGGAGTGGGGGGAAGCAATTGGCTCCAACATTAAGCATAGTTCCTGGCTAGGGGGGTAAATGGATACCCCACTTGCTTGTCCTCGTCCTCCAATGACTCTTCCTCCTTGCTCTGTGCAACTCCCCCCTTGCAAGTGTCCATGGACAGTGGTGGGGTAGTGGTGGTGTCACCCCACATAATTGCATGCAGCTCATGGTAGAAGCGGAATGTATGGGGCTGTGACCCAGAGCACACATTCGCCTCCCTGGCTTTTTAGTACGCTTGCCTGAGCTCCTTGATTTTTGTACGACACTGCTCTGTGTCCCTGGAGTAGCCTCTTTCCGTCATGGCCCTGGAGACTTTAGCGTACGTATTTGTGTTCCTTTTTTTGGAACATAGTTCTGCCATAACAGACTTGTCTCCCCAACATGCAGTGAGATCCAGTACCTCCCGTTTGGACCATGCTGGAGCTCGTCTTCAAATCCAGGACTGCGTGATCTCCTGTGATGGTGGACTCTTCATGGTCGCCTGTGATGGTGGACTGTGCTGATGGTCACCTCTGCTGATGGTGACCAAACAGGAAATGAAATTCAAAAATTCCCAGGGCTTTTCCTGCCCACCTGGCTAGTGCATCGGAGTTGAGAGTGTTGTCCAGAGCGGTCACAAGGGAGCATTCTGGGATAGCTCCCAGAGGCCAGTAACGTTGAATTGTGTCCACAGTACCTTTAACCTGGGATTGCGATCTTGATTTTAAGCGCTACCCCACTTGCCGAGGTGGAGTACAGAAATCAGATTAAAGAGCCCTTTAAATAAAAAAAACCTGGTTTGGTCGTGTGGACGGAATCTTTTTCTTTTTCGAATTAACTCGGCTAATTCTGAAACAACAGATTAGTGTAGACCAGGCCAGTACTGTAATTGTACTCTATACGAAATCTCTTTTTGACCGATACTAACTCTTCTGTCACAACTACTTCTGCTTCCCAGTTTTCACATGGTCTCTGGCTTTTTAGAAAAACAACTTGATGGCAGCTCTTCCTCTCTTCTGAAATCTAGCTACTTGCATCTGTTTGTACAGTAGCTTCTCAGCACTAGCTTTGGGAGCATAGCACTATGTAATGGAGCTGGGCATGGTCGGAGGGGAAAGTTTCCCAGAGATTCTGAGGAAGCACTGTTGAATATACTGGTGGAGTGTGTTCCCTCTGTCTGATTCCTATGCTTCTCATGCCCTTACAGAATGTAACAACCAGCTTCTCCTGGCTGCTCAGCATTTTTTCTGCCTAATGAGAGCAGCTGCTCTAACTGGTGCCAATTTCGCAGCCTGTGCTTCCTTTCTCCTCTTTGTAATGCTGTGGAATTGGCAACAAGCAACTGTTGGGTAAGCAGTGCTGTGTCTAAGGGCTTGGCTACACTTACAAATTTGCAGCGCTGCAGCAGGGTGTGAAAACAGACCCTCTGCAGCGCTGCAAATTGCGGCGCTACAAAGCGCCAGTGTAGTCAAAGCCCCAGCGCTGGGAGCCGCGCTCCCAGCGCTGTCTGTTATTCCCCACAGGGAGGTGGAGTACGGACAGCGCTGGGAGAGCTCTCTCCCAGCGCTGGCGCTTTGACTACACTTAGCGCTTCAAAGTGCTGCCGCGGCAGCGCTTTGAAATGCAAGTGTAGCCAAAGCCTCAGACTTGTTTTTCACAGGAGACTTGCCATTTCTTTCTCTGAATGGCTTTTGGACTCTGACATACATGGCACAATCTTTGCCATAGAGATTTTTAAAGCTGCTTAAAGGATCTTGGTGTCCAGTTTCCATTAAAAACAGTGAGAATTAGGTTTTGAAAATCCCACTTTCAACACTCTCCAAACTCCATTAACTGGCCTTCCTTCGGCTCTTGTTCTCCTTTCTGGTGGGGCTTCTCCTGGGACCAGTATTATATATTATCTTTTGAACTTTACATACTAACTGCCTGTCAACGCAGGACCTGAGTACATAGGCTATAATATAAAGCATCCTTAATTGGCTAGAGCATGGAGATACTTTACCTTCTACAAGTTGAGGACTGCCTTTTTTTTTTTGTAACTTTGATTTCAAGGAGCATTGTAAGTTTAAGACACTTGATATTGAGCTGGATTCTTATCAGAGCTGATGAAACACTGCCAGGAGTGCTATAAATGTTATCACTATGCTATATTGACAAAACTGCACCCATTCTGTTTGTATAATTTATTATACTTAGTATTTGTATAAAAATAAATCATAGAGTTTCAAGATGCACATGCTTTGGGGACATGCTGGATGTAAGCACAGTACCGTGAGGAGCGATCTTGTAAATATTGTGAAGGTGCTGAAGTCCTAGAACGGGTATAGGTCATTGCTCTGCAAAACTTAGTAGCAATCTACAGTCCTGGGAAAACCAAGTGCAGGGTAGTGTTGGGTGCATTAGAAATACCATACACAGACATCACTGTGGAACTGACTGCACAAATTAGGGGTGGTTGTACAGTAGTTAAAGGTCAGGATGAGTGTTGAATATTTAGACTATCAAGTGCTTTAATGAATGTTACTGCTTCTACACCTTGGACAGAGATAGCATCTCACACTGGATGGAGTTAGCTCACAATGATTGATTGTTTTAGATATGGTAAGTGTCACATATTTGAAAAGGTGGAGAATCTAAACCAGCCATGTGGGGGAAAGAGCATCTCCATCCTCAGAGGCTTTACTTCTGTGGGGGTGGGGGAATAGAAACATAGGAATTTTACTGCTAGGAGAGTTGCCCTTATCCCACAACAGCACTTATGTGCAATCTGGGGACAGCAAAGCAAAATGTTCTGTGGACAAATGTATTCAAAGTGCTTGTGGTATGAACAGTGAAATCCTTATATAAATAAACCCTTGGAGAGAGGACTGCTTCTTGTGTAACAGGAAAATTTCTTACCAGTTAGTACAAGTACGGTAAAGCATTATGTTCTGTATCAGTTTAGGTCAAGTCTGTACAAATGGTGAAATGTTGAGCAAATCTAGGGATGAAGGAATACATTGATCCAATATACGTATTTGAATATAATCACTATGGCATGAGGCAGTGCTTTCCTAAGACCACAGACTTGTTTCCAGGAATTGGTTATTGCCTTCCCTTGCTGACTGTTGACAACTCCCACTACTGTGTATGAGCCAGCTATGTGAAATCTTAGTAGAAAGAAACCAGAACTATTTTATTCTATCAGCTTAAATAAGAGCTAGCAGTATTGCAATAGATCAGAGGTTCTCAAACTGGTCCGCGGATGGTTCCATCTATGGTGCGTGCCTGGGTGGCTGCACACGAGACAATGAAGGGCTACCCACCTATTTAGTGGAGCTGCACAGGCATGGCTCCACTAATTAGGTGCCTGGACCCTGGAAAAGACGCATGTGTAAGATCAGGTGGTGGCCTTGGGGGAGAATTGGGAGTAGGTGGGAGGGGGCAGTGGAGTGAGAAGAGAAGGTGGGGGGAATTTGGGAGGTGCAGGGCTACGGCGGCCAGAGAAGGAGGCGACTTTCCCAGCTCCAGGGGTGCAGCTGCCGGGGAGAGACCCTCCTCCCTTCCCAGTCCCAGCTCGAGGGACTGCTGTGGCAAGGGAGAGACCCCCCTCCCTTCCCAGCCCGAGCTCTGGGGCTGCTGTGGCAGGGAAGAGAGGGCACAGCCATCACATTAGAAAGGTAAGACTACTGATATTTTAATATGAGTTGTGTGCTTTTATTTGTAGAACAAAAAAAGTTAAATCTTTTCATGTAGCACTTTTATCCAAAGTGCTTTATGCTAGTTAGCTAATGGTAAAAACAACATTTGGAAAGATCATTAAGTGGTCCACCGAGACCCTTAGTAATTTTCAAGTGGTCCGTGAAAAAGAAAGTTTGAGAACCTCTGCAATAGACAATTGAACTATGTCCCACATAAAGGCTGTTCTTTTAGTACAGATTGGTTGTGTATCTTTTATCCAAACAATAACACTTGCTGCCTTGTGATCACTGACTTTTATAGGGACAGTAAAGCTCAGTTTCCTTGTCAGTTGGATAAACATTGGACTCTGGTCATTCATCTGTTAATTCTGCTTCTGACCTTTAAAAAGGTGACTCTTAATGAGTGCTTAAGTCCACGGCTGTTGATCCTACTTTCCTGGTAGATGGTGAGAGGTTAGAAATTCCCAGTCTGGTGCCTGGCCTGGGCTGCCTGACCCATGCTGACCTTCTGGGCAGGACTTTTTTCCTGCGCATGCAGTCACTTGGGCCATGAGCTTCTCCGCGTCCATCCCATGCATTTGACTAAAAGACAG
This sequence comes from Mauremys reevesii, assembly GCF_016161935.1. NCBI lineage: Eukaryota > Metazoa > Chordata > Testudines > Geoemydidae > Mauremys > Mauremys reevesii. The sequence goes on from NC_052632.1 coordinate 83,738,575, forward strand.
TCCTTTTAGGAAACTGATTCATTATTTATAGGGGCAATGCGATCCCCCTTCAGGTCAGAGTTTAATATCTTGTATCCTGCACATTCAGCACAGCGGTCAGTTTTTTTTATTCTATACAAAGGGTCAGTTGCATGTTTGTTGTTTTAAAATAGTTGTATATGAAACAGTATGTGGTTCTAACCTTTACTCCAGGCCCACCCTTCTCCTGTTCTATGGATAGTTCTCCTTGTGAAAGAAGCAACTCGACGCACTGTTTAAAACTTGTTTAGGGAGTATTTCCCAGTTGTTAATGTTTAGTGGAGTTTGCAGTGAGGCAGTAATGTTATATGAAGTGCGCTCCACTCAGCGAGTGATCACTCCAGCCTGTCCGTTCCACTTCAGTGCGAGTGGATGTGATGCAGGCTTGAACCCAGTCACCTCATGTTTGCCTTTTTCAGGTAGTTTCACGCGTTGGTAGTGCTAGTATAGACTGCTGGTGTGTCTGGCACTGTGCTTGTCTAGACTGGCGTACATCTAGGCAAGGTGACATTGTGATTGAAATGCCTGAGCCCTCTCTGTGCTACCACTGATAGTGATGTCATGGTGGGAGACTTCCAAAAAAGGGTTAGTATAGATGTGGTGAATTGAGTGCTAATCCCACAGCTGCTCTGTTAGTTGGTATCATTGTCAGGTGCCTTTTCTTAATAAAAGTGAAAAGTAAAGTTTAAAAACCTTCTGTAAAACAATTGCAGCATTTCTGGCATGTTATCTAGAGTAAATGTGACCTGCTATTCACTGAAGTCTCTGGTAGTCTTGCCGAGTTAATATTTTTTTGTTTAATCATCAGTGAAATCTGAGCTTTGCTTTTACTACTTGTCTGTAGTTGCTACTAGAAGACTCCACACATCTTTCAAAATGCTAGTCAGTGTTCGCTGCCTCCTTGCTCCCATGACCGGGAGGAGGGCTCACTGAGAGCAGGTCCTCTTCAGGCGACTGTTTTGATCTGTCAAGTTCAGTGGCTTGCTGGCGATTTGAGTTTAATGGGTTAGACTGTGAGTTTGATCTGTGAATGGTAAAGAAGGAGGTAGAAACTGAAAGCAAATTTCAATGTTGAACAGCCAGGAGATGCTGACTCGATTGTTTGCAAAGCCAGGTCTCTAGTAAGGAAGAAGAGTTACAGTGAGGCCTGACAGTTCTAGAAGGCAAAGGAAACACACACAAGGAGGGGGAAGCAGCTGAACAGTTGTGGCTGTATGCTGCTTTGCCAGCTAGCCCTACAAGCTTTTTCTAAGTAGGTATGCGATCTCAGAGGTGCTGGGCACTGTAACTGACGTCATGTGCTTTGGCTCTGTGATAAAAGTTACGCAGCAAAAACATTAAACTGACCCTTTTGGTCGCCCACTGGTATGTGATAAAATAAGTGAGTGACGTGTTCCAATGAGACTGAAATTAATCCATATGTCCTAACCTCCTCATTTGCAGGCTTGCATTTATAGGTGTATGCTTGCCACTGAAGTGAGCCTGTTCAGGGACCCATTTGAAAATTGGGCCTTTAAGAATAATTAGTGACATCTGATCATTTTAGATGTGACTGACACGACAGTTAACTTCTCATTATTTATTTTAGAGCACATGAAATGTGTTGGGAGCTTTACAGAAGAAATAAAAGCAAGTCCCTGCCCCAGTGGGTTTACAACCTTAATTTGAGATATGAGGCAACAAATGAGGCAAAAAGGTGGGAAGGAAAACTGCAAAGGGAAGTGACTTGCCTAAGGCCTGGTCTACACTACGTGTTTAAACTGGTTTTAGGAGCGTTAAACCGATTTAACACCACACCCGTCCACACTAAGAGGCCCTTTATATCGATATAAAGGGCTCTTTAAACCGGTTTCTGTACTCCTCCCCAACGAGAGGAGTAGCGCTAATATCGGTATTACCATATCGGATTAGGGTTAGTGTGGCTGCAAATCGACGGTATTGGCCTCCGGGCGGTATCCCACAGTGCACCACTGACCGCTCTGGACAGCAATCAGAACTCGGATGCACTGGCCAGGTAGACAGGAAAAGCCCTGCGAACTTTTGAATATCATTTCCTGCTTGCCCAGCGTGGAGCTCTGATCTGCACGGGTGGCGATGCAGTCCCAAATCCAAAAAGAGCTCCAGCATGGACCGTACGGATGTGATCACTGTATGGGCAGGCAAATCTGTTCTATCAGAGCTCCGTTACAGAAGACGAAATTCCAAAGCATTTAAAAAAAATCTCCAGACAGAGGCCATAGCAGGGACTCAGCACACTGCTGCGTGACAAGCGTAACGGAAAGCCAAAGAATCAAATGGACGCTCATGGAGGGAGGGAAGGAGGGGGGACTGAGGACTCAAGGTATCCCACAGTTCCTGCAGTCTCTGAAAAGCATTTGCATTCTTGGCTGAGCTCCCAATGCCTGTAGGGTCAAACACAGTGTCCGGGGTGGTTCAGGGCATAGCTCGTCAATTTACCCCCCACCCCACCCCACCTCACCCCCAGAAGGAAAAGGGAAAAAAATAGTCTCTTGACTCTTTTAAATGTCACCCTGTCTACTGAATGCTGCTGGTAGACGCGATGCTGCGGCACTCAATTGCAGTATCCTCTTTCCCCCTCACTGGTGGCAGATGGTGCAATATGACTGATATCTATCGTCATCATCAGCCTTGTGGCAGATGGTGCAGTGCAGAAGGACTGGTATCCGTTGTCCTCATCAGCCCGTGAGTGCTCCTGGCTGGCCTCAGGTGAGGTCGGCCGGGGGGGCCTGGGTAAAAAACTCCTGATCATTCCCAGTAGATGGTACAGAACGGCTGGTAACCATCTTCATCATAGCAATAGGGGGCTGAGCTCCATCAGCCCCCGCCCTTCATGTGTAAAGAAAAGATTCTGTACTGCCTGGACTATCATAGCAGCGGGATGCTGGGCTCCTCTCCCCCACACTGCTTAATGTCCTGTCTAGACTATCATAGCAGCTGGAGGCTGCCTTCCCCTCATTTTATCTCACTAACAAGTCACTGTTTCTTATTCCTGCATTCTTTATTACTTCATCACACAAATGGAGGGACACTGCAACGGTAGCCCAGGAAGGCTGGGGGAGGAGGGAATCAACAGGTGGGGTTGTTGCAGGGGCACCCCCTGTGAATGGCATGCAGCTCATCATTTCTGCAGGATCTGACACGGAGCGGCTGTGCTCTCTGGTTCTCTGATACACTGGTTCTCTAGTACACTTGCCCCATATTCTAGGCAGGACTGATTCTATTTTTAGATACCATAAAGGAGGAATTGACTCGGGGAGTCATTCCCATTTTTGTCTTTTGCGCCCCCAGCCGACCTCAGCCAGGGGCACCTATGACAGCAGCAGATGGTACAGCACAGAAGGACTGGTAACTGTCATCTCATTGCCAATTTACAATGGCATGGTAGATGGTACAGAACAGCTGATAACCATCTCTGCTATCATGCAAAAGCAATGAATGCTGCTGTGTAGCGCTGCTGAATCGCCTCTGTCAGCGGCATTTAGTACACATACGGTGACAGTGACAAAAGGCAAAACAGGCTCCATGGTTGCCATGCTAATGGCGTCTGCCAGGGCAATCCAGGGAAAAAGGGCGCGAAATGATTGTCTGCCGTTGCTTTCCCAGCGGAAGGAGTGACTGACGACATTTACCCAGAACCACCCGCGACAATGATTTTTGCCCCATCAGGCACTGGGATCTCAACCCAGAATTCCAATGGGCGGGGGAGACTGCGGGAACTATGGGATAGCTGCGGAATAGCTACCCACAGTGCAACACTCCAGAAATCGATGCTAGCCTTGGACCGTGGACGCACACCACCGAATTAATGTGCTTAGTGTGGCCACGTGCACTCGATTTTATACAATCTGTTTTACTAAACCGGTTTATGTAAAATCGGAATAATCCCGTAGTGTAGACGTACCCTCAGATTGCACAGCAGGTCAGTGGTGAGGAACTAAGGTCTCCTGAGTCCCAGTCCTGTTCCCTGTCTCTGCATTTTAACTACATTTTGAATTCTGTTCATGTGAAAATAGCGTCCCATCCTTGGTATTTTGCCCAGTAGCACTGAGACCCAGGTCTAGCTATATCGGTTGCTTCACTGAATGTTTGTTTATATTTTTAACAGCAGGGTTGTCTGCACAGTACCATCCCCAATTGCTGTGTGACCAAAGGAGTGGGTTATTTTACTGGAAGGCTTATGATTATGTCCCTGACAAATTGTTTTTTCTTCAGCAAAATTAGAGAAAACTAGAAATAGGATCATTAAAGGTTAAAACTAGAGGAATGGGGCTGATTGCTAGTGTTTTGCCAGACTGCTGGCATAGGGAGAGCTGGGCAGTGTTCATTGATCTATGAATTTGTATCAAACATGGGCTAGGAATCCACTGTGCTGCTTCTTAATATGCTGGTTTCTATTGAGTCTGTGACTTTCTTTAGGGAAAAGCAAATTTCCACACTTCTCTCTGAAGAAGGCAAGTGCTCTGGTGTAGAACAGAACGTAGCAGCAGCTTCTGGGGGTGGCAAGCTGCCAGAGAGGCTTCCGCTTTCCTCTTTCCTCTTTGGAATGCCATGCTTAGCTGTGTTTGGCAGCAAGACTCATGAAGCAATTTTGGATAAGGATAAAGAGCCTTAACGCTTCTCCTAGCAATTTCATATGCAGTAAAGCCTGATTTATCTTCATGATGACCGATTGATGGCTGTATTTCCTTCTTACATTCTGAAAGGCAGATTTTACAGCCTCATAGTAAATTTAATTACAAAGGAAAAGGGTTCAGTTAATCAAAGTTATAAGCGCCTTATTTTTAGTACCAGGGCAGCATGACAGTCAAACACGCTTGGGAGGCTAGTGGTGAGCTCAGTGCATTGTCAGCTCAGTGTCCATCTGAGACAGAGCAGGGAGCTTTTAAACAGCCATGGAGATATTATTTGCATGTGGCTTATTCCTCTCCATCTACACAATAACAATGGCTGGCCTGCTGTTTGTCTGGCCAGATGGCATTACTTTACGTGCTAAGGCTAGGAAGGTTAACTGTAGTACATACAGACATAACCAGCAGTGAGGGAGCCCTATAAAACCTGGAGCAAAGCTTCACCAGGCGCCATAAAACTGGCTATTTCTGTGTGGACTAAGTATACAAAAGCTTTCTTGAAATGTCTACCTTCTGAGGTAGGAGGAGGCTTTTTATATTCACTAGGATACAACAGTCATTGGGAGGTACTGTTTTGAAATACAAATGTGCCATTTCAAAGGACAGTCCTCTGACCCATCTTAAACTAGAGTAGAAATCATGGTGAAATGAATTTGGGCCACGGTCTTCCGACTGGCTGATCTTTATTGTTCATCCCCAGGTTGCAGAATGTTCACCCCGTGAAGCCAAAAAGCCCTGTGGAGAGACCTCTTTCTCCCAATAGCTTTAGTAGCCATGTGACTGCGCTAACCTGCCCTTGCCACTTTGTAGGGCTAGGATTAGGACTTTTGGTAGGGTCAGTGAGAGGATTATTTGGGCTATCCTCCTCTCCCTTCCCCAAATCCCACCCTCATATCTGATCCTTCTTAAATTGACGGGCGAGCTGATGGTGACCTAAGGTCTCCTGTATCCTCTGCTGCAGGAGAAGTGGCGCTTGTGCTTGAGCCCGTGCATAATTGCCACCATCTAACACTTGTTTGAGGAAGGACTCTCCAGATCAGCTGGAAATCTGGGGGATGCTAAGCCGCCATCTTTTTGGGGGTGGGTTGTGACCGAATGCACTCCTGTATTCACACCCTGCAAACCAGTGTCATTATCTTTGTACAGAATATGCCTTGGGAGGTGTCATTTGAAAACTAATAACTCACTGGTCAATAATATCATGGTGCAATGGGTGTAGCAACATTATGTGTGAAGTTATGAATTCCCCCCTAGGATGTTGTTAGCACATGTTCAAACCCACGTAGCCCTGACTAAGCAGAAGTAGTTAAACATGTGTATACCAGACAAAGAAATGTATTTATTTCAGTTAACATGTAAGCAGGAAAGAGGGTTCTTGGAACAACGAGAAGGGTAAACCGGTTAGTCAAAGACAAAGGACAAGCTGATGCCTCTAGCGAGCTGTCATCGAAGTGGATTGGCAATCACTGTTCTGGTGGCCCTTTTTGGCAAATGGGGGGGGGGGAAGCAGGAACAGATCGATCTGCATTTTAGAACAACATAGAGCCTCTTTCACCAGGACACTCCATGGCTCTGTCCTGTCAGCGGGAAGGACCTTTGTCTAGGGGTAACCCTCAGGACAACGCATTTCAAAGGTGATTGGACTATAAAAGGGAGGGGAAAACACCCCAGGGTATCTTTTTCTCTCCCTCCCTCTCTCTCTCATCTAAGAAGACCAAGGAACCAGCCTTTTGACTTTGGGTGTGATTCTGATCTGAAAATGTGGTCAGCAGTGTAGCTGGTAACGTGGTGAGGATTTTACTTTGAATCAAATCTAGTTTAAGTTTTAGCTACTAGAAGGCATTTTATTTTGTAACCATTTCTGACTTTAATGCCTTGAGTGAGTACAACTGCATCTCTTTGTAGTTAAATAAACTAATCTAGTGTTGTGTTTAAACTGTACTGTTTGGGTAACTCTAGATATTAGGTCTGTTGTCCCTGTAAGGGAACAGATCTCCAATAGTTTGGTACTTTAACTGAACTGCCCAGGAGAGGGCTGGACAGTGCAGAACACACAATTTGGGAAAAATGTGGGACTGGGAGTGTGTTGGGGTCACCCTGCACATAGTAACCCAGGCTGGTGGAAGCCAGAGTGTGGCTGGTGTGTAGCTGACAGGCTCCTGTTGTCAGAATTGCTGGACCAGGGCTGCAGCCATACACAGACACTTAGAGTGTGCCTTGCATGCTGTTGGAGAGTGACCCAGGTTGGGAGATACAACAGCAAAACTTTGTGAGGCACCCAAGGTTTCAGGGCAGGTGGGATGGAACCCCTTGCTGGTATGCATTGCACCCTGGAATGCGACAGGAGTCTTGGGCACAGATTTTCCCCACTGTTTCCTCTCTCTGTTCTCTTCTTATCTCTCTATTGGGAAGCATCAGCATCTCCTTTCCCCATTTTGTATTTGTGCTCCATTTTTGTTGTATTCTCCCCCTCCCCCAAACATTTTCTGTTCGCCCCCTCACAGAGATGCCCGTTCCTTCTCTGTCCCCAAGGAGGCACTGCAGTGGTGGGGCGGGAAGATGAACATGGAATCCCTCTTCCTGTTGCAGCCTCCCCTGGGATTCAGTCTCCTCTTTGGATACATCTGGGTTGGGGGGGAAAAGCTTGAGGTTTGCTCAGAGTTGGCTGATGTGTTAGGCTGAGATTGGTCAGAATTGGCTTTTCCCCTACTCTAGACAAACCTTTCCTTTGTTGCTGTATTACCTCTTCTATCTCTGCCTCTTCCCATCCACTCACCCCAGTTGATTCTGCTACTGTTAAGGGTGTGGAGAAGGGAGACTGTTTCGTCTGTTTCTGCATCCTTTGCACTGGTTCCCTGCCTGCAGCTAAATCAGCTCCTCCTCTGTATCTGGAGGCCATACTGGTCCCTTGATAGAGTCAGCTCAGTGCCTGGCAGGCCAGGAAGGAACATGTGTTGGTCCCGCACCAGTCATTGCAAGCCTAGGTAGCTTTTGGGTTGCAGTCACCACTGTTTCAGGGATACTGTGTCCTGTTTTGGGGACAAATGGAAGATCTAGACTGTCCAACCCCTTTTTAGTTTCATGGTGTTTGCTCTTGGAGAAACAAACTCTGCACTTTCCAGATTTCGATTTCACCTTTATAGAGAAGGATAGCTGGCTGGAGAGGGGGGTGGAGGTGGAAACGCTGGTCCTATTCAGATAACATCCCGTGCTCAGAGAGATCTGCCTGTAACATCATTTCCCGAATGCAGAATGAGGTTTGTGTGTGATAAAAATCTGTCTTAACGTCACTGGGTGTTCTCTATTGAAAGATAAAGAATAGATATCTTTCCTGTGCACATCTGTGCCATTATGTTTTCAGACCTCTAATGAGCTAGCCCCATCGGTTTACATACACGTTTCCACAGGTGTTTCCTACCAGAGATGTACTGGAAAATAGCAGACCCATATTTTTCCCATTTAAAATCTTGTGTGTTCCAGGGAACAGAAACAGCAAACGAAAGGCTAATAATTCCGTTCCATGTAGTTTTATTTACTGTTTGTGATTAGAGCAGTAAATTAGACTGGTTGTTTGGTCTTGTGTGTGGTGTTCTGCACTGATGTAGCTGCACCAATGTTGAGACACATTGCACTGGTGTGAACAGCAACTTGTGTCTGGATAAGGTTCCCACACTAGGGGTTTATGTCCATGTAGTTCCCTCAGTGTAGACAAGATCTGAGTGTGGAATTTGGAAACTTCCCCTTTTTCCTCCTAGTGACCCTGTTTCCCATTGCTACCCTCTAATTTTGTGAGACTGTAGTTGGTGGTAAGTGCTGGAGTTACTGTACAGTGAAATAGGCTGTTCACAGAACTGGTATAGCATGGGCAGCACAGCAGGCTTCCCCACACTGTCCTGCCAGACTTCCTGTGTCCTGATGTAGAGGTGCTTTCTTTAGGGCCTTGTCTACGCTGAGAATTTGATGCTATTTTCTCACTGCTGGCCTAAGTATCTGTGCAATTTTACTACTGTGAATCAGCACAGGCATTTTAGCTCTGTCATCTGGAGCTGCTTGAGCAAAGGAAGGCAGGTGGCTGGTGTACCCTAGTAGAGCTGCACAGGTGCTAGGCTAACGGTGGGGAAAACTGCAGGAAAGTCTCAGTGTGGGGTCCACTTGAGTGCAAGGGGGGCTTCCTTATTCTGCGTCTGTGGCCCATGCAATCTTTCTTACCTGTCTACTGAAACAATGTAGTACTAATTGTGGTGGGTTTTCTTGTGCCCGTTTTGAACTGCCCAGAGATCAGGGTAGTGTGAGCTCATCTAGTGACTGGGCAGCAGGCTGAGAATGGGCTGGGCTTGAACTGTTGACCTGGCAGTGAGAAGGACCCTATCCCATTACTAAGCCATGGAGTGTAAGTTTAAAGAACATCTTACTAAATTGCACTTGTAATTAAGAGTCTACTCTTGATCTTTTGTTTAGGTTCGATTGTGTTCCTTAGTACAGCCAGATTGTACTGTGTGTTCTTTGCTATATGTCTGTTGCTTCCTTGCTACCTTGCTCGTCCCTTGTTGATTACTTTGCTGCCACAGCATCTTATTAGAAGAGAGGCATGGGACATTTCACAGAGCAGCAAATGTAAAGGTTTCAGTAACAACAAACCCACTCCAGAGCAGTGATGGCAGAAGGGGCATGAACAGAATTGGGAACATGCTGCTACTGTCGGTGGAGTCTCCAGAGCAAAGTAACTCATGAGGAAACTGCCACTGATGTTCTGTGGTACTTCCTGATTCACCTCCAGTGACCTAGCAATCCCTCTCCACAGGCAACTCTCTTTATTCTCTGCCTGCTCACTTCACTTCTCAGTGTTCTGGAGTTGGCCAGGATAAGTATCATGGAGGCACCTGTGAGGCAGGGAAGGAAGATACCACCACCCAAGATGTGCTGTTTGCTGCTAGTTGCCTGGTTTTTCTCTCCATTATGAACAGAGATTTCCGTTTCTACGGGATTGGCTGACTTCCTCGTGGCGTGAAAGCTCATCAGCGACGGTTTTGGTTAAATGCCACTAGGCTTTTGATTGGAGTGATGTGCAGACAATAGTGGGGAAGGGAAAATGGGGCAACTTGGGCCTAGATTTCTGTAGACTATTTCTGTGTAGAAAGCTCACTTTTACCTTGTATACCTCAAAGAGGGGTTCTGCAGACTCTTTCCTCTGAGGCTTTGTCTAGACTAGGATTTTAAGGTGTGATGCTAGCATGTATTAGCATATAACCAATATGTTTTAAAATCTAGTATAAACAAGGCACACTGCCTTTGGCATGCTAACCTGGTGGAGCTAAAGCTAACAGGCTAACATCACACCTAATCAAGACAAGGCCGTGTAACTGCTTCTTGCTTGTACCTCTCCTCCTCCTAGCCCTCTGGCCACTGAGAAGGATGGTTGTGGGGTTGGTCTGTGATGTAGACTTTCTGCCTGTTGGGGATAATAGCCTAGGCAGTTTCTCAATGAGTGAAGTGCTGTCTGGCAGGAAGGGTGAATGCTCTGACAAGGCTGTAAAGTGCAAATATATTATTGTGGAGGCATTGGTAACAATTGCAGAGTAAGGTTGTATTGAGATTAGCACTTAAACCAGGACTGAAATCCCTCTTTCACATGTGAATGAATTGAATTTGGTCTACAAAGTTGGCCCAATATTTTAAGGGCCAATTGAATTTTCTGTGTAACCTTTTTAGCAAAATATGTACTAATGAATGCTGAGGAAAGGTAAAAATGCTCCTTTAAAAAAAAAAGTCCTGTTTTTCCCACATTTCTTTGGGTTTTTCTAGCTAATCCAACTTCAGCCACAGTTTCTTGGAGCATTAAACCTCATACATTTATTTTAATACGTAGGATAGAGCTCACTCTTGAAACTTTAAAATACATAGTTATTCCGCTAATTCTGGATAATCCAGTTTAGACTGCACAGATCCATCAGGTCGTCTCAACTCTTACTTCCATCCTTCTCCAGCTGTGTTGGGCATGTGCCCCAGGTGAGGTTTACAACTACAATGTTCTGCAAATACCTCAGGCCCAGTTCAGTGCTGCCTGCTTGTGAATGCTAGTACATCACTTGTTTCTGATACAGTATGCAAGGGGCTCTGTTAGTACCGTATGTTCTCTGTCAGGACACTGTCCTTTCCATGAGGCTTTCTGGCACTGTAGACCCACCAGTTCCCCTGCCATTCCTGGCAGAGTAACTAGGTTTAAAATGTCTGTAAGTTATGACCCTCTGTATGGCAACTCCTGGGTTTGTGGGGGCTCTGTGTGGTGGTGGTGGAGGAGGAGGAATAGAGGGTTTCAGGTACATACAAGACTTTGCAGATGGGAAGACAGTAGTCCCTGTGCAGGCATGAGCAGTAAATCCACTAATGTCCGTGGAAATTACACATCTGTATTGAGAGCAGATTATATGCCTTAGCTTCATCTTCCTCTCATTTGCTGCTTTGGGGCAAGTGGGCAGATTACTGAGGAACTAGAATAAATATTGATTGGCCCATTTCCCTCCCCAGCAGTGACCCCATTTCCTAGGGGATAAAACAATAGCCCAACCTCCTTTCTCAAATCTGTTGTAAAGTCTGATTAGAGACGGGAGGGGAGGCGGCTTGATAACATGAGCATGTGTGCAGAATATCTGGTCTCTTCTAGCAATCCCCTGTGTTGGTCGTGCTGTTATTGCTGATTGTGTTGCTCTTATAGCCCCATTTTCTTGTTCCTGGTCCTGCAGGAATATTTCCTTACTGGACTGGCAACTCTTGCATTGGGACAGCTTGTCCTGTCACATGCCTGGTATGGAAAGAGAACTGTGTTTCAATTTCTTCACCGTAGTTTTCAGATCACCTGCAACTGGCATCCCCTAGCAGTTGAGCCTTGCTCAATGAGGAGTCTGAAAATTATTTTCTGGATACAATTGCTGAGACTTAAGACATAGGAAGTGTTCTGCCCTGTGACCATTTGAGTTAGATGTGTGTCCCTCCTGGCTAGTGAAAGTCAGAAGGAAGGTGCTGGGCCTCTTTCGCAGGTGACTTAGCCCAGGTCTACACTGGTTGTGGTGGTGGTGGTGGTAGGGTCGAATAGCATAGCTGAAGTCGGCGTATCTTAGGTCAACTTACCTGGCCGTGAGGACGGCAGCAAGTCGACCGCTGCCGCTCCCCCGTCGACTCCGCTTCCGCGTCTTGTGAGCTGGAGTTCTGGAGTAGATGGGGAGTGCGATCAGGGATCCATTTTATCGCGTCTACACTAGATGCGATAAATCGACCCTCGATAGCTCGATCACTACCCACCGATGCGGCGGGTAGTGAAGACCTGCCCTCAGTTAACATGCCAAGGACTCAGAGGAAATGTGGTTCCTGTTGCTCAGTAAGTCCTCTGTCGACATGGCCGATCTCTCCACCTGTCACTCCGTATCAAATCTCCCGTCATTGGGCAGGAGTCGTCATCAAAAGCTGGGCAATGCTGCTTCAGCAATATTTTGCATTTTCAGGCTTCTCTATCTCTAGGCAGTTTGGTTTTGGGCCTGGATATGCTGGTCATACAGAAATTCTTAGATCTTTATGATCAGCTGGTCTGACCTGCATAACAGGCCAAAGAGCCTCACTCATTAATAGTGCTGCAGCTATTGGTGAGGAGGATCCTAGTGACAGCTTTCTGGTAAGCTTTTCAGGGCAGGAGTCACATCACCTCAGTATAGTGCAGGGGTAGGCAACCTATGGCATGAGTGCCAAAGGCGGCACACAAGCTGATTTTCAGTGGCACTCACACTACCCGGGTCCTGGCCACTGGTCCGGGGAGCTCTACATTTTAATTTAATTTTAAATGAAGCTTCTTAAACATTTTAAAAACCATATTTACTTTATATACAACAATAGTTTAGTTATACATTATAGACTTATAGAAAGAGACCTTCTAAAAATACTAAAATGTATTACTGGCACGCAAAATCTTAAATTAGAGTGAATAAATGAAGACTCGGCACACCACTTCTGAAAGGTTGCCGACCCCTGGTATAGTGCAAGGAACAATGGAAGCCTGATCCTGTTTGATGATCAGGTGCTGAGAGCTGGAGGTGAAATAATCTGCTGTGGTGGATCCCTGGCAGGGGGAGGGACAGCTCAGTGGTTTGAGCATTGGCCTGCTAAACCCAGGGTTGTGAGTTCAATCCTTGAGGGGGCCATTTGGGGATTGGTCCTGCTTTGAGCAGGGGGTTGGACTAGATGATCTCTTGAGGTCCCTTCCAACCCTAATAATCTATGATTCTATGATCAGTTGCCAAAGGGATGCTATAGAGTATAGACCCAGGGCTCTCAACCTTTCCAGACTACTGTACCCCTTTCAGGGGTCTGATTTGTGTTGCATACCCCCAAGTTTCACCTCACTTAAAATTTTACTTACAAAATCAAACATAAGAATACAAAAATGTCATTGCACACTATTACTGAAAAAATCCTGACTTTCTTATTTTGACCATATAATTACAAAATAAATCAATTGGAATATAAATATTGTATTACATTTCAGTATATAGTATACAGAGCAGTATAAACAAGTAATTATATGAAATTTTAGTTTGTACTGACTTTGCTAGTGTTTTTTATGTAGCCTGTTGCAAAACAAGGCAAACATCTAGATGAATTGCTGTGCCCCCTGGAAGACCTCTGCGTACCGCTGTGTATCCCTGGTTGAGAATCACTGCTGTAGACTAAACACGCAATCTTCGATTTATCAAATGTGCTAAGGGTGACTTAAGGGGGGGGGTGGAGGGAAGAAACAAGTAGGGAGAATGATTCCGTGGGAGATCTGAAAGCAGGGGTGCATGTTGTGTGACAGGATGGCTAAACAGGCAGCAGCGTTGTAAGCAGCCATCTGGCCAGCACAATCCCTGAAACTGCTGGTGGTGGTGAAGCTGAACTGCAGGTTTTCACAGCTAGTAAACTCCAACAAGCAGTTCTTGTTTGTGTCCAGGAAGAATCAAGTCTGGGCAAATATCCTGGGTGTGTGCCCATGCTTCTAATACATTTCTGGGAACTCAGATGTAAATTAGGTGCATCCCTCTGGCTCCCAATAAGAAGCCGATGTAGCTCCTGTGTTAAGCTTTCCCTGGTGTGGAAATCCCTCCACAGACAGCACAGTCTCTCTGAATACCTGCTCCAGCAGTGCTCTGTGTGTGTGTGTGTGTGTGTGTGTTTCGCTGTCTCTCAGCCATCCACACCACCCACAGTCTCTTTGGGGAGTATTTGTTGGGTTAGTGGTGGTCATGCCCTTTGCTACCATCAGATTGTTTACTCTGCTTCTATGTTCTGTCCCTTCCCTGACCCTGTCTGTCTGGTCTGTTTAGATTGTGTGCTCTTCAGCAACTGTGTATTTGTACAGTCCCTGACACAATGGGGCTTCGTTCCTGGCTGGTCCTTAGGCACAACCATCATAAACATGATTAATAACTTGGAGTTTGAGCATTCCTGGGTGCATGGCACAGTCTGCTTGGGGGCAGAGTGACCTTGTCAGAATTTACTGAAGATGGGTGGGGAGCAGGGAGATGGCTTTGGAGCACTTAAGACAGGAGCCTTTTGTGTAGTTGGGTGTATTGGAGGTAGAATCCAGGCTAGATGGCATGCGTCTGAGGAGCTATCTGCCGCATGCTTGTAAAGACAATGTGTTCAGCTACAGAAAGCAGGTTTCAATGTGTTGTTGTGAAAAATCAATTATTAGTTTAGCTTGTCAATACTAGGGTCTCTTTAGATCTTAGACCCCTTTCAGTCACAACTCTAAGCTCCATAGCCATATGTTCCTAGGTATAAACAATGGTAAAAGACCAGAGGTCTCTGCCTGCCCCACCCCAAATCTTGGTTTTAAGAGTAAAGTCCAACAACCAGCATTTGAAATCATTTCTGCTCTACGAAGGTGGTGAAGGGACTCAATCAGGTAGTGCTGTGCGCTGGTGCTGTTCCTTTGGGAGATGTAGTTCTTGATGGCTGCCAGCCTGTCTTTAATGGCTTCAGTCTAGGACAGGAGTATTACAATAAATAGTACTTTTCTGATAAAATAAATGTGCAGTTCTCTGGCAAACTTCCCAGTTCCTTGCTTGTCCCATAAAGTAGAGGCTAGGCTGCTGTATCCAGGCTGACAGCGAAGCCCTGTTCGTAACGACATAGCTGATATGAAGGCAAACAGTGCTCTTGGTTCTAGGTTTGTGCACTGGGTCACTGATAGTTGCACTTGCTTCGCTGATGAAACACGTGGTAAATGTGCTTTTGGGCAAGCAGCCCCTCGGCCAGGATTGTAGGAGTGGCTGGAATTTCTATTTGCTAGTCCAGATAAATTTTGGATTAATGTAGCTATCTTCAAGGGTTGAGTGTCCTCAGCAAAGGATTATGTGATTCATCTGACTTCTGGCTCTTTGACACAAGCTTGAGCCCAAAGACACGTCTTAACAGCAAACACTTAAGGCTAGGGATTCCATACGTTGAATGTGAAGCTAATCAAGATATGCAGTGAACTCCTATCCAAAATGATTCCAAAGCACTTTGCAAACTGTCGTGACATTTACCTACCTGTATATCACTTCACTTATCACTGAAATGCAGCCACTTCTGGATCGAACAGGCAGTTGGTTAACAGTGCACAGCAACACTGCACGAGTTCAGACACACAGTGAAGACATGTTTATTGTTTTGAAATAGTGGGGAATTTATGGCCCAGGTGTACTACGAATCTAACTGTACTAGTGTGTGCTTAGTAGCATCTGTGTTGCAGGATGTTCAACCCTGATTTCTGGCATGGGCTTAGAACTGCCAAAGCCATGTTACAATGTAGGTGCCCCATCCATGCCAGATGAGTATTGTTGGCCTGGCTAGACTAGGAGTGTAGATAGTCCCTCAAGACAGACTATTAATGATGGAGCTGGATTTTTCCTCTTATTCTTGGGGGGGGGGGGTGTCAGGTGCGTTTTACACCTTCTCCAAAAGATCTCTAGGCCAGCCTCCCTGCAAGTGCCTGTGCTCCACTTTAGTGGATCCAAAATGCACTTGCCTGATTTTTAGCTAGTACTAGTTCTACAGACTGATCACTTTGGTGCTCATCTCTTTGAATCAGTCAATGCATCACTTACATTTCTGTCTAAAATAGAAACAGGTCCCTTGGTAGCCTCTGCCTTAGCCCCACTGTCCAGTTTTCAGATCAGATAGCAACTTCCACATCTCCTGCAGCTCTCGGCTTACTTCAAGCTTGGCACAGAACCCACTGCCCCTTCCACCTATAAATGCTCCGCCTGGACAACAGGGAAGCTGTATGTTTCTGCATGCAGCGGTTAGCTGAGCCTGTTTCTGATCACAGGTCTGTTCTTGAAGGCAGATGTTCTGTCCCTGGGCTTGTACTGTGTTCTGAGGGCCTCTTTGCTGTTCCTTTGCAGAGCATTGTCTCGAAGAACTCCATGCAGTACCGAGGGAACTCGCAGCATGATGCACAGGAATTTCTGCTCTGGCTGTTAGACAGAGTTCATGAAGACCTGAACAATTTAGTGAAATACAGTGGCAGACCTCCATTGAAGGTAAGGCAAATCCAGCACAGGCCAACAGGGACTTTTTTTTTTAATTGGTTCCATGGAAGCTTTCCGTTTGAAACAAAATATCTCTGTATTAGCTTCCCAGTATGTCTGTAAAGTGATTAAAAAAAAATCAGTTGCAATTAATTGTGCTGTTAAACAATGAGTACTATTTATTTAAATATTTTTGGATGTTTTCTACGTTTTCAAATATATTGATTTCAATTACAACACAGAATACAAAATGTACAGTGCTCACTTTATTTTTAATTACAAATATTTGCACTGTAAAAACCAAAAGAAATATATTAGGTGAATTGAAAAATACTAAGTACTGTAGTGCAATCTCTTTATCATGAAAGTTGAATTTACAAATGTAGAATTATGTACAAAAAAACTCTGCATTCAAAAATAAAACAATGTAAAACTTTAGTGCCTACAAGTCCACTCAGTCCTACTTCTTGTTCAGCCAGTTGCTAAGACAAACAAGTTTGTTTACATTTGCAGGAGATAATGCTGCCCTCTTCTTTTTTACAATGTCACCTGAAAGTGAGAAGAGGTGTTCGCATGGCACTGTTGTAACTGGTGTCGCAAGATATTTACGTGCCAGATGCGATAAAGGTTCATATTGTATTTCATGCTTCGACCACCATTCCAGAGGACATTCCTCGGTGCTGATGACGGGTTCTGCTTGATAACGATCCAAAGCAATGCAGACCCCGATGCATGTTCATTTTCATCATCTGAGCCAGATGCCTCTAGCAGAAAGTTGATTTTATTTTTTTCAGTAGTTCGGGTTCTGTAGTTTCTGCATCAGAGTGTTGCTCTTTTAAGACTTCTGAAAGCATGCTCCACACCTCGCCCTCTCAGATTTTGGATGTACTGTAGCTTGCTTTAGGAAGCTCACATTGGTACCTTCTTTGTATCTTGTCAAATCTGCAGTGAAAGTGTTGTTAAAATGATCAACATAGAATTGGAAGGGACCTCAGGAGGTCATCTAGTCCAACTCCCTGCTCAAAGCAGGACCAATCCCCAGACAGATTTTTACCCCAGTTCCCTAAATGGGCTCCTCAAGGATTGAACTCACAACCCCGGGTTTAGCAGGCCAATGCTCAAACCACACATGTGCTGGGTCATCATCTGAGACTGCTATAACATGAAGTATATGGCAGAATGCAAGTTAAACAGAGCAGAAGACACAATTCTCCCCCCGAGGAGTTCAGTCACAAAAATGAATGCATTATTTTTTTAAAGGACATCAGCATGGAAGCATGTCCTCTGGAGTGGTGGCTGAAGCATGAAGGAGCATATGAATGTTTAGCATATGTGGCACGTAAATACCTTGCAATGCCGGCTACAAAAGTGCCATGCAAATGCCTGTTCTCACCTTTCATGAGAACAGCATGAAGGCAGCATTATCTACTGTAAATGTAAACAAATGTTTGTCTTAGTGATTGGCTGAAGAAGAAGTAGGACTGAGTGGACTTGTAGGCTCTAAAGTTTTACAGTGTTATGTTTTTGAGGGCAGTTATGAACAAAAATCTGTTTGTAAGTTGCACTTTCATAATAGAGATTGCACTACAGTATTTGTATGAGCTAAATTGAAAAATACGAATCTTTACAGTGCAAATATTTGTAATAAAAATTATATAAAGTGAGCACTGTACATTTCGTATTCTGTGTTGTAATTGAAATCAATATATTTGAAAATGTAGAAAAACATCCACAAATATTTATTTAATACATTTCAATTGGTGTTCTGTTTAACAGTGCGATTGGGGCCAGAGGGCTGTTCCTGGCCCCTGGGGCTGCAAAGAGATTCTCAGTCAATGCGTGGCAAGTGTGCACCAGCCCAGTGTGAATGGTGACAACTGACTGCCACCCGTTAAGTTTGGCAGCTTAATGATGTGCCAGCTATATCCAGTTTCAAATACTTGGCTTTGTTCTGGTGTGTTTAGCTCAGGAGAACCTAACTTGGCTCTTTCCCGTTTAGCTGTATGTGATTGGTGTGGCACTCCTGTGTATCCTGGCATGCCTCCCTTTGGAATTGCTTTTCCTTTTCAGCCACCATTGGAAGATGCTGCACTGCTCGAGGCACCAGGCTTTCCAATCAGTAGCACTTTCGTACAGGAACTCTTTCAAGCCCAGTACAGGTACAGTAACGTTCAGCACACTCTGATTATAGGGGTTTATTCTTTAATCCCTGGTGGCAGAGCCCAGTGCAATGCAGCAGGGCTGTGTGTGGTGCGGGGGCAGAGAGGTGGTAGGCAATTAACCCTTTGCAGCCCTCCATTTTGTTTACAGTGCTGCTATGTCCCACTTGGTCAGACTCCCTTAGTGGTTGTCTCTCACTTTGGTAAATGAAATCTGGCCTAAGAGATCTTGCTCCAAAGGGGAGTAGCGGCCAGTTTTATTGCACTAAAATTCTTTGTCACTTCAGTGGAAAATGTACATTTGTTTCCCTCTTGCCAGTAAATCGGGAGTGTTTGTTTCAGCCTTCACCCCTGAGACCCCACAGCATTTCCAGGCCAACTGGACAGGGAGCAAAGGAATGGGACACGATTTCGCATGTCTGAGATCTGCCTGGGTTGTGCCGAGTCAGGAGCCTGTGGCATGAACTGGAGGCATGTGGTGGCTACTTGAGTTTAGAATCCCACGCAAGCTGGTAGTAATTATCATTAAGCTAATGAGGAACCCTCCAGCAGAAAAGAAATTCTGTGCTTAGTCCTTCACTGCTCCTTTGTTCATGGGAACTACCCCAGCTTTCCACCTGGGAGCTGAAGTTGAAAAAAAGTGGCCAACTTCCAAACTCACCCAGCAGCACTGCAGCCGGTCTGGTGTAGGAGATTGCGTGGTCAAACAGTCTTCTCAGTATGTCACTGAGGCTCCCCAGTGGCAAAGAAATAAACTTTGGGATATTACAGAATCCTGAGCAAGACTTAGAGTGACCTTATGGCTTGTTAATTTGGGATATGAAATACTCAGGGGTGTGCGCGTGTGTGTATGTGAGGAGTCTCCTTTCTGAGTGAATGAGATTGAGGCCCATGCAGTGCTGTCTGCATAAGCATCCCCTTGCCCACTTGTCTGGGGGAGAATAGTCCTTGTCAGTCTCTTTAGATTAGAATCAAATATGGGCACATTGTTAATTTCACAAATGTCTCTTAGTGGAGGCAAAGTGGAACAATAGAGAGGAGCCTGGTATGCCCTGTAATAAATGAACTCAGACTAATTACTGTGTGAGCATCTGGGAATTAGGCGCCTTTCATTTACAGCAAGGATTTGTCTGCAAAAACGCTGTGCAGAACCTTGCTGGAGTGTGTGGGGGAAGGGGTTTGATCGGGAGGGAAGAGCAGGGTCGCTGTTTGTGTTCTGGATGGTTTGCGTGTCCCTCATTAAATGAGAGATGTAACTTTACCCCATTGATATTTTTAATAGGTCCTCTCTGACGTGCCCTCATTGTCAGAAGCAGAGTAACACCTTTGACCCTTTCCTCTGCATCTCTCTGCCAATTCCTCTGCCTCATACACGGTAATGTGCTAATCTGTGCCTTGAAGTTAAAATTCTGGGTGTCTGTCCCAATGCTTGGTAGCACTGCAAATCTTAATATAGAAGAGATTGAGACGCCAACAAGATTTGTGGCAGGTTGGGATTGTATTGAATGGGCCAGTAGAGCTGTATTCTGAAGGGAGACCCCAAACAATGTTGAAAAGATGAGCTGTGGGAACTAGTTTTCTTATTTCCCAGAGGATTCCATAAATCTAAAAGTTTTTCCTATACAAAGCAGAATTAAAACAAAGATTGAAATTTCCTACAAAACTTAGTTTCAAAATTTCATTTTGGGTTAAAGTTTTTTTGTTCCGATTTTGACTTTTTTTGTTTTTTAAATTGTTCTCCAGGTTCACCAAGTGTAGGAGAAGAAGTAATGAGCTGAGTTTGCAGCGAGAGAGAGATTTAGGTTGGATATTAAGAAAAACTTTCTAACTATAAGGCTAGTTAAGCATTGGAGTAGGTTACCTAGGGCAGCTGTAGAATCCTGGTCATTGGAGGTTTTTAAAACCAGGTTGGACAAACACCCGCCAGAGATGGCCTAGATTAACTTGGTCCTGCCTCAGTGCAGGGGATGGGCTAGATGACCTCTCAACGTCCTTTCCAGCCCTACGTTTCTTTGATTCTAGAATATAAAAATTAAAAAAAATGTGAACAGAAAATTGGAAATATTTGGTTGCAGAAAGGCCATTTTGCTATTGACAGATTTGGCTTTTGCCAATGGGAAAATGTTCTGTGGGAAAATTTCCAACCAGTTGTAGAAAAGAGGCTGCAAAAATGCTTTCACTCTTCCCCTTCTCTTTAACCCAGTGGGTTTTCCCAGCAGCACCTCTTTGAGCGTGACTTTAGGATGTCAGTTTTGATTGATCTGGGCCATGTTACAAGGATCCTTGAGGTAAAATTAGGATTGCCCTTCAATCTAGGGCAGCCTCATTCAGGAACTGTATTTTGTGATTCCACTTCCTTGGGGGGACTCCCCAGTTAGTGCATAGAGTAGAGGCTAGCACCATAGGGAACATACCTCTAACTTGGAGCAAGATAGGTGTCCATCCCTCCTTTATTTAAGGGTCTGGTAGACATTTGGGACTTCAAAGCATCTTCTGGGTGGGCCTGGTTGCCTGAATAGCTCCAGGGTAACATGGTCCAGAATGGTCATGTATGACTTCATTACTGATGATGCAACCAGCCTCTTTGGGAGCTCTGTGTGGGAACTAGGCTTGGGTCGTGGCCCAAGGACTGAGTGAGATCCTTACACCATTTTTCCATCCCTAAATGGCCTGGAGGTTAAGTCATAACAACCAGATCAGAAATGGTCTGTATTCTTATGGTGTGTGCAATGGAAAAGTCCCCATTCAGGGTTCTGGAGCCTGTTTTGTTGATCTGACCAAGCTTAGCTCAGGCTGAGTTTTTCTGAGTACTGTATAGAAATGTTCAGCCATCCCAGTTGTTCCCTGTACTCTCTGCAGACCTCTGTATATCACTGTGGTGTATCAAGGGAAGTGTTCACATTGCATGCGCATCGGTGTGGCAGTGCCTCTGTCTGGAACAGTGGCGAAGTTGCGTGAAGCAGTATCCATGGAAACCAAGATTCCCACTGAACAGGTAATAGGCTGGTCTTTGGTCACCGTGGTGCCACTGGTGTCCTGCAGGAGTTCTGATGTGTTTT
Source organism: Mauremys reevesii (assembly GCF_016161935.1). NCBI lineage: Eukaryota > Metazoa > Chordata > Testudines > Geoemydidae > Mauremys > Mauremys reevesii. Next base: position 83,760,003 of record NC_052632.1, read on the forward strand.
TTTGTAGTTGATATGGCAGGTAACAATGAACACTCGGGGTTCAGATCAGTGGACATAAATTTGTGGAGGAAATAGGTGACTGCAGAAACTAGCCTGAACGCATTGTCTCTTGCGTGTAACTCTCACATGAATCGGTTTGGCTGCCTGTAGGTTATACCAGCTCCGTGCTCAGGCCTCCAGGCTGCATTGCTGCATTTTTCTCTATTACTTGAGGAAGGGAAAGCCTGTGCTTCTGCCTAACAGCTCTGCAGTGACTGTGTGTGCACGTGTGTACTCTGCTCACTATTGAGAAATCAGCAGGGCTCATGGGAAATGTCCTGGAGTTTTGAGACTCCTGGGGAAAACTACTAAGAAGACACTTGAAGGGTCCCATGAAAACCCCTGCATGTGTTCCCTTGATCCCAGCTGCTCCCTCATGGCCAGACCCTCCCCCATTTCTCCTTATGGCTGGTACTGTAAGACTGGAGAATTCCCATGCTCTGTCAGGAACACTTCAGCGAAAGTCCATTTGTTAACTTCTCTCCCCATCCTGGGAGCTTGGCAGCTCAGCAGTGGCTAGCGCTGATGGTCTAATGGCTGCTGTTCCATTTCTGCCTTGTAGATTGTGCTGACGGAGATGTACTATGATGGGTTCCATCGCTCCTTCTGTGACACTGATGACCTGGACACGGTTCAGGACAGTGACTGCATTTTTGCCTTTGAGACCCCCGAGATATATAGGCCTGAGGGGATCCTTAGTCAGAGAGGTAAGTGGGTAGGTCTTCTAAACACCCCTTCCCCCAAACTCCACCCCTACTGGAGTATTGGCTATGGGGAATTTGTTTGAAAAAGGGGCATTTGGTTATATATGTCCTAGGCCTGGAGAGGAACGTGGAGTGTTTCCTGGTCTGCTGACTCTAAATTGAGCTCTGCTTCAATGGGCTGGCATTCCAGACATAGATGGCTTAGCTTCGAACCTGGCATCACCAGACCTTGCGGCGGGAGGGGTGGTACAGAGCAACCTGTTACAGTACAGGGCAACTGCACTTGCATTTCTCCTTAGTGGTTCAGCAAGGGCACTCACTCAAGCTTCCAGCTCCTCAGCTGTTGCTTCTGTTGGGTGGAGACGTGTGTCCCTCTCCTTCTCCTTCTGACCTGGTATCTCCAGGCTGCACAGTTTCCTGCCTTCGCTGTATACTTCCCAGCACGGACAAGTTGCTCAAGAACACTGCATGCTTTCTCTTTAGAGATGGATAACAAGTGTAATTGCTACAGATTTGTTACCACACAGACTTCCCAAGCAAGCCTACTTTATTCTACTGGTAAAAAGCATTGCAGAGAAAACTTACTAAAAACAATAAAAGAACCTACAGACATGCTTTTAAGTGTCCTAAGAACCCCAAGCCTTATATGGATTGTGGCAGGATAAGTCCATCAATACCCCTCCCTAGGAGAGTTCTTGATTACCAGTTCATCACAGCTTCATTTCCGAACAAGCACACTCATAGCATGTTCAGTTCACACATCATACAGTTCAGAGGTCTTTGACCTGGAGTTTCCAGAAGCAAGTAATTGGTACAAAATGGACCTCTCTTCAGGGTGTATCTTCAAGAGGTTGGCATTCCCTGCACCTCCAGGTACTTCCTAGAAAATCCACTTCACACATGTTGCCAAAAGATCTTTGATGGTCCTAGTACCTTTCAGAGATTGCATTAGTCCTGTCTTCCTGCTAAAGAAGTTCCATACAATCTCATGATAGTAAATAAACACTTGCATTTCTAATACAATGTACCCCGGGGTATTAACCATAATTCAGTAAGGTGTAACTTAATTCATTAAAGCTCATTCAGGATATTGCCAGTCTGTCACATCTCTCCCCTTACAGAAGTGGGTGTAATGAGGGTGCTGACCCACATTCTAGGGGAACACATTGACTGAGTGCCTGGGTAGAGGTATTCCCTGCATGGCAGCTGTGCCATTACTTCTCTGTTTTACATTTCACCTGTTCCGATAACATACCTGCTGCTAGCAAACCAGCATACATCCTTCAAAAATATGTATGGCGTTGTCTGACCAACACCCTACATAAATTTCCTCTTTAAACCTATGGGACTGAACTTTCCCAAGTACCTTTTTGCCGTTACCCCAAATCCTTGGATGGAAACTTGAGACCTGATTCTCCCACTTCTCATGGGTCATGTGTTCATGTGTCATGTTCTGTGGTGCCCTACGGGGTCAGTTGCTTCAGTTCTGGATTGAGGTTCCGCATGTGCCACCACCCAGGAGCCATTCTTTGGACCACAGAGAGAAATAATTCTGCAGTGGCTCTCAACAATGCACTGCTTTTAACAGGGAAAGTCAAGCCAAGGGAGTGTCTTCAGACCTCCCCCATAGCCAGATTCCTTTCTCTGACTCACCCCCCCCCCCCGACCCCCCCGAATCTGGGCTTCAGGGATTCCTGTGGCCCCACCCCTGCTCCTCTGGGTTCAGGCGATGGAGTAGCGATCCCCCACACCATTGGTTCCTTTTGTCCACCTCTTACACCCCCACTGAGTCAAGGTGAGCAGAATTCCCTCTCCCACCTGGCCCAGGGTCCGTCACCATCTCCCCAGCAGCTGTCTTACTCTGTACTTGTGCATTTCCCAGCCTGGGGTAGATGTGTCAGTGCACCGCAGCTGCCTCAGTCCCCCTGCTTTTGGCTGGCGACACTGCTATCAGCAGGCTCTGCTCTGCCTCGGGGTCCCTTTGAGGGGCTGGCAGAGAACTTTATTTCCTGAGCTGCATTTTAGGACCCAATTAATTTCCCTTTTAAGTCAGTAGGTCTTGTCCCTTCTGCTGAGCAACAAGTGCTCTTATCCCCTCGGCTCTGTCTGCGTGCTCGGGGGGTATAACCGGACTCCTCTTGGACATGGGCAGTGGAAATGTGATGCCTCTTCCCCCTGTCAGCCACTCTCTTGGCATTTTTACTCTCATGCCCTTTGCCTGTTTGAGGCTAACTGAAGACTTGTCTACACTACAAAATGAAGTTGACTTACAGCCACCACAGTAATTAAAGCTCCTTCTTGTGCCTTCTGTGGGTGGTGCGCATGCTCACCAGAAGCACATCCAATCCGCCAACTGAAGTGGGGCATTGTGGGACACTGACAGCGGAAGCCTGACAGCCCTGCCCTCTGCCGCGCTGCTGACAGCCTGAGCGTCAGCTGGGCCCTTCCTTCTGCTCCAGTGCTGATGGTGAGCACAGGCTGTCAGCCCCATTAATTTGCAGGTCTCATTGACCATGGTCACCCCACAACCAGCTCCCCATTTCCTTACATAACTCCTCATTTGAGTTGAAACCTCGGCATAGGTCATGTCCCTTTTGTTCTAAACTCCCGGAAACCTTCTCCTATACGTTTCGGGGGTCAGTTTAAACTTTTGTAACAAAGCTTAACTGTCGTCATCTTTATAGTTCTCACTTCCCATAAGGGTAAAAATGGCCAAGGCCTTTGTCCCAGACAGCAGTGGAACAAGGTACCTTGCCATGTCCCTTTTCCCCCACTTTATTCAGCTAGCACCCCAGTTCAAAAGCATGTTGGAACACATCCCTATCATTCCCCTCCCTAAAGTGTGGTTCACCACCCATCAGGACAGGTACTGGGGACTGGTTCCGACGACTGTTCTGCTGTTGCAGTCTCTGTATCTGGAGCTGGTAGTGCTGCTTCTTGTCCTTTTCTTTCTCATACAGACACTGCTGCTCCTGGTCAGATGCACTCTGTCCCCCTCCAACTGCAGCTTCTCCTGCTCCAGCTAGTGAGCTGTCCACCACTCCTGTTCCAGTGGTGGGCTTGGGCTGGATGGAACATAGTTGTGCCTCTCTGTCTCTTCCCTGCAGGGCTCTCCATCTGCTGGATCCTCCTCCAGCAGGCTGGAGGTTTTCTGAACCATCAGTCCTCAGCTGGTCATTAGAATACAACAAATTGATTAGTTAGACGAATCAGCTCTGAAAGCATTTCTCTGCATAACTCAACGAGCCCATTTTTCATCAGCTGTTCATAATTTGTTTCCCCCTGTGTCTGTTTGCTATTCCTTCCCCCAAAATGACTGAGACAGTTGTCTCTGTGCTTTTCCTTCTTCAGTACTTGCTGTTGGCACTTGTGGAATTCAGATTGTTACAGATCCCAAATACACGGTCATTGTATATGTTACAGTTCAGGGCACCTGCCCCTGTATTTCCCATTACTGGCCCAGCAAGGGCACTCTCTGGCAACAGCTGGGAGGCTGGAAGCACAAAAGAGGGTGCACCTTTTGGGCTGCTAAAGGGACAGTGCCAGTTGTCCTGAACTCTGACACAACCCAAGAAGCTAAATTTTGCTATGAAAATCAGATTGCTGGTGATGTTTCAGGAATAAACAAAATGTGCCCCTCTCTTTCTAAGGCCCTTGGGCCCCTGTTCTCTCCCTGTCTGGGTAACACTCATTCAAGTCACTAGGAGAAACTCGGATCCTGCAGGATGAAAGCACTGAGTTTCTCCTTTTTGCAACAGTTGGTGCTAACATATGCTTCAGCCAATTCATGCATTTTCCAGTTGAACTGCATGCTGCTGGTGCACAGGCAGATAAGGAAACCAAAAGAAGCTAGATTTGCTGGAGCTCTGTTGGCAGTTTGGCAGAGTACAGATTTCACCAACTAGAGGAAGAAACATCTGAGAGTGGGATGTAGGAGAACAAAAGCAAAATTTTATATTTGAAAATGAGCAAGGGTTTTTTCATGTACTCCTTCAAACTGTTCTCCTTCTACATACAAACAAAACGAGCTGCTCTAAAACTACAGGTGCATATGCAACAATTGAACTGGATTTCCAATGTAAGATACTAGGGTGTGTGTGTATGCTCTATTGTATCTCTGTTGTACAGAAATAATCACACATGTAAAATCATGCATGTCAACTTTTTGTTGAATTATATTAATTGTCAAATAACTTTTTTTAATATAAATGACCCAATCTGGAAGCCCTGAGTTTACACTGACATGTTGTTCTAAATTAGAAGGCGGCTTCTTGAGAGCATGTTGACATTTCCCTGTCAGTGGAGGGCACAAGGACCCAGTGGTAGAGGAAAACAATTTAAAATGCCTTCTCTCCCCTAATGTTTCAGGAATTCATGTGAACAATAACCTGAATAACTTGAAATATGGCACTGACCACCACAGAACATCATCTTATACACAAGGGGTGGTGAAGTCTGGGAAACAGGAAACCTCTACTCGCTCAGCAGCCAGTGACAAGATTGTATTGCTGGTCTGCAACAGAGCATCTACTGGACAGCAGGGGAAAAGGTAAACACCAGCTTCCAGGCTACAGCTCTGGTCGTGGCCTCCATGGAAAGCCAGGATTCACTGTTGTAACTATCCATGTACTGAGACGACAGCATAGACACCTCTCTGGAGCCACAGTGTAAAGTCCGAACTCTTGTTGGGAGCCAGGGTGATGTGTGAAGACTTGTTGGCCCACTAAAAACATATGTTCAGTGATGTAGCCATTGGATTCATTTGAAACCATTAATAGTTGAGTCTGCAGTTAAATGGGCGCAACTTCTGCGAACGCTAATGGGAGCTCTGTGTGTCATAGGGAATTAGATCCTGTCAGGTGGCCTGAAATCACCTCTGAGCCAGCCTGTCCTTTGAGGGTGGTGCTGTTCACACTCGTACCTGATGTGCCTCCCTGCCAAATGTCAAGGCTCTATCTGCTCTTGCTGAGGTGCTCGAGTGGGCATGGGAAATATTTTGAGAAGTTTATTCTCCTTCCTCATCTCGTATTGATAAATGGCTGAGCCATTAATGTGCACACGTTCCAAAAACTCACTTTCTGGTAGGGGCTGGATGCCCAAAATTTCTGCCTGAAAATGAGACCTTGTCGGTGGGAAGTTAGAACCAACTGAAAAGGCCCTTTTGAATGTGACTGCTGAGACAGCCTTAACAGTAACTTGTCCCTGTGTGCTGAAGGGTGTACCCCTACCTGTTCACCCTCCCTCCCCCAAAATCCATCTGGGCTTGATTCTGATCTCAGTAGGTCTCCGAGGCCTGGGCTCCACTGAACTCTGTGGAGGTGGAGTGAGGGTAGAATTGGGCCTTTTCCTGAGATGGTAACGAGTTAATGAGGAGAGGGTGAGCTTTGTCACAGACTCTGCTGGGAGCAGAATGAGACCATTGCTGGAAATCTCATACAGTGTCATCTTTCACTTCGAAACTCCAGGCTTTGGCAGGGTTGATGCTATTCAGTGTCATGTTGTAGACATGCAGTGAGAGGGGGCAAATAACATCAACTGAATCAGGATCGTCCCTTCAGAAAGACTAATCTTCTAACGTCGTCTCCAAATGTTGCTCCCTTCGATAGGTTTGGCCAGCCCTTTGTGTTGCACCTGGAGAAAACAATTGTATGGGATCTTCTCCAGAAGGAAATCCTGGAGAAGATGCAGAATATTCTGCGGCCCTCAGCCTGCATTCAGGTAAGACAGACTGACGCGTCTGATCCTGGAATTTCCACCTCTTTTTCTTTGTAGCTTAAAGCTGATGGAGAATCCAGTTGATTGGAGGTGGCGAAGGTGCTGTGTGTGGTGATGGAATATTCCGTAAGTGAAATATATCCCCGGGGATAGTGTGCAGCCTGTGTCTGCCGTTTGCCGAGTTGCCCACTTTTATTTACCACCTTGAAAACATATAGGTGCTCGGCCTGGGCAGGGGCTGAATGAAGTCTGCTTCCAGTGGCTGTTGCGTAAAGGATTTCTGTCAATAGCTCTGCTCACCATTCTGAGAGCAGCACGCTGTAAGAACTCTTGCTTTACGCTTCCTTCTATAACGGAAACCAGCCAGCGGGAGACCTCTGCCTGTTACACCCCTTAGAACAGAGCCCTTCAGTCTAACCCAGGGGTCAGCAGCCTTTCAGAAGAGCTGTGCCACGTCTTCATTTAGTCACTCTCATTTAAGGTTTCGCGTGCCAGTGATACATTTTAATGTTTTTAGAAGGTCTCTTTCTATAAGTCTATAATATAGAACTAAACTATTGTTGTATGTAAAGTAAATATGGTTTTTAAAATGTTTAAGAAGCTTCATTAAAATTAAATTAAAATGCAGAGCCCCCTGGACCAGTGGCCAGGACCCGGGTAGTGTGAGAGCCACTGAAAATCACCTCGCGTGCTGCCTTGGGCACACGTGTCATAGGTTGCCTACCCCTGGTCTAAACGATAGAGCCACCCAGTGTTCAGGTCTCATACTTGGAATTTCCCCCTGATATTAAAAGCCTGGGCTTGGCGAAATTGGGATGAGCAGGTGTCTGAAATTTGGCGTGTGACCCATTCTGGGGAGCACCAAAGGGATTGCCCTAGGGCTGGGCACCTCCAGTAGGCAGTAAATGCTTATATGTTCTTGGCGTGCTATATCGATAGTCACTTCGTTCTCAGGTCAGACATCTAGTGATCAGGACGTAACTTCCGCATTGAAAAGAGAAAATCCCTTTGCAAAGCCCTCTGAGCTGAGGCGAGCGTGAGAAATGCAATGCCAAGGGGAGTAGGCGCACTAGAGTGCTTGGCTTCAGCCTGATGCAGGCACTGTTTGTCTTCAGTCTTTGCATAAGGTGGATGGAGGAGCTTAGATCAGGTTAGATGGGAAGCCAGAGAATTTTCCTGTCCCCTTAGTACTTTGGCGGTCTGTTTAGAACCCATGCTGATCTTTCCATCTCTTAATTCCTGGGGAACTTTTGCTCCAGTTAGTCCTTTGCTTATAATTGTTTCAGTGAGAGGATTGCTCATTTTCCTCATACCCCCACTCAATAAGCCTCAAACTGTTCACAGTTTAAATTGCAAAAATCTGAGGCTTGAAGCTGTAATGAGTCATTTGTAAGATCAAACACGTGCCAGCCTCTGTTTTGTAGTTCTGCCATTAACATTCTTAATTGAGAAATCTGCCTTAGAAAAGACTTGGAAACATTAAAAGCGGCCAAGAGTCCTGTGGCACCTTATAGACTAACAAATGTATTGGAGCATGAGCTTTCGTGGGTGAATACCCACTTGGTTTATGAGGTGCCACAGAACTCTTTGCTGCTTTTACAGATCCAGACTAACATGGCTACCCCTCTGATATTTGAAACATTAGTTGATGTTTTCATGGCTCTCATAAGCATGCTAGGTGGCTGTTAGAGCAGACATGTCTGTTGGAAAAGTCTGTGTAAGAACAAGCAGGTGAGGGGAGAGAAGAGAGGTTGCCTATCACTATGGAGGAGTTCCTGGTGATTCTCCCAAACCTCATCTCTTTCACGTGTCCCTGCCTTGGATTCCAGGTACAGGAACATCAACTCTTAGCACAGTAGCCACGAGAACTTAATCTACTTGTTTTCTCTTGTGAAACGCTTACTCAGAGGGGCAGATCCTGCCTTGGCACTTGCAGGGAGTGAACCAGCCCTGTAGAATAAATCTAACTTCAGTCACTTCACCAGTTCACTTTTTTCCCTGTTTACCATAGGTGTGTCCATTCAGCTTGCGGGTGGTTAGCGTTGTGGGCATAACATACCTATTACCTCAGGAGGAGCGGCCCCTCTGCCACCCCACTGTGGAACGGTAAGTGCGGCCCTTGTCCCCCAGTGGGGCACAGTGTTTCCCAGTTCACTACTCACCTGTTCTAGTGTTGCAGTTAAAGTATTGCTGCTTAGTCCGTGGGAGACGGGTGCCTCACGTGTGGGAGCATAGACAGACTTTCTAAACCGGGATGGCCATGGGTGTATTTTATATTTGTTGTTAGAAAACTTCTACTTGGTGCCACTTGGAGAAGGAGAGCGAGTGATTGGAAATAGATGGGGAGAGAAGATGAGAGAAGCTTTGAGAGGCAAGTGTGTGGCGCTGGAGATGGTAGAAGACTAAGGGAGTAAAATGACTGCAAGCCTCATGGGCGGCAGGTCTAATGGCCAGGGGAGGCTCTGCCTCCCTTGCCGCGGCTGCCGGATCCCCAGTTGTGGGGTTTGGTGGCGAAGTTTTTGCTTTATTATGCCCCATGCAGGTTCCAGGGTGGCTGAGGAGGCACATACCAGTGCTTCAGCTGCCCCAGAATCTGCATCGGGCATATCAAAAGCATCTTCTAACAGACACTTTTCCCCGGCGGGTTGGGTCCCGGGAGGGGAGGCATGGCATAGCTTCGGCCAGCCTGGGCCGGGGCTCCTCCAGCTGAGGTGGGGGCGCTCAGGCCTTCGGCCAGCCGGGTGTGTGTGTGTGTGTCTTGGGGCTCCGGCCATGGGGAGGGCGCAGGCAGAAGGGGTGGAGTTGGGGGCTAGCCTCCTCAAAGGGGGGCTCCACCTGCTGCCCGTGGAAAGCCATGCATAATGTACTGAGCAAGGGCTGTGTTCAGCTCTACCCAGGATGGGACCATCTCTGGGAGCGAGAGCAGTTCAGCTTGCCGGCTGTTAACTGCCATTAGACATGCTAGTGTCGAAGGAAAACAAGGAAGGGACTGCGGGCTCTAAACCTCATCTCTAAAATTGGATTTCTGCACCCAGAGTGGAACATATTATAGTAATTCTGCCTTTCCCTACTACTCCCATCCCACAGCGCTTCAGGAGCCTTACTCAAGAACTACTTCACCCATCATTGCAATGCGCACTCATCTAGGTGCTTGGATAATGTGTTGAGCAGAGTCATATATGTACCTAGAATAGATTAGAATGCAAAACCATATCAGCAGTGTGTGACATTACTGCAGTATTCTGAAAACAGGGAATGAAGCAAGAAACTGTACCCAAAGGAATATGATGGTCAGCAATAAAATACTGAAGTGATGGGCATAATTAAGGTTAAGTTTCTGTCACGGTTATTTTTAGTAATAGTCAGGGACAGGTTGTGGACAAGAAACACAAATTCACAGAAGCTCGTGACTTGTCCCTGAGTTTTACTAAAAATACCCTGCGCGTGGGGGCGGGGAAACGGACGGACAAATAGATCACTGCTGGGGGCTTGCAGCTGTTCCAGCCCCCTGCACAGGGGCGGCTCTAGAAATTAGGCTGCCCCAGGCAGCGCGGTGTGCTGCGCCGCCCTTCCTCGGTCCCGCGGCGGGTCCCCTCTTCCCGCGGCTCCGGTTGAGCTCCCGCGGCAGGTCCACCGGAGCCCCGGGACGAGCGGACCTGCCGCAGGCATGACTGCGGGAGCTCCACCGGAGCCGCGGGAACAGCGAACCTCCCGCGGGCACGGTCCGGCGGCTCCGCTTGAGCTGCCGCAGTCATGCCTGCGGGAGGTCCAGCCGAGCCGCGGGACGAGCCCCCCTCCGCAGTCATGCCTGCGGCAGGTCCAGCCGAGCAGCGGGACGAGCCCCCCTCCGCAGTCGTCCGCATGACTGCGGCAGGTCCACCGGCCCAGCCTGCCGCCCCCTAGATTTGGCCGCCCTAGGCAACAGCTTGGTTTGCTGGTGCCTAGAGCCGCCCCTGCAGCATGGGCTATCTGCTGCCGCCCCACCCTGGGGGCAGTCTGCTGGTTTGGCTGGCCCCAGGGGCGGCTCCTGTAGCAGGGGCTGACCCAACCCCAGCTGCTGCTTCAGCCCTGCCCCAGAAGAAGTCAGAGAGCCTGGAAAATCATGGCATCTGTGATCTCCGTGACAGAATCATATCCTTAGGCATAATGAAATGCCACAGGTAGATCCCCAAATTGGAATTTGGCCAGTTCACTGGGGCAAAGTTTCGTGGGCACCACTCTTCTCTGTTACGTGCCATAGTACATTGAGTGGCTAGGGCCTCCAATTTTGGATGTGAGAAACCCTTTAAAATTCTTGTCTGTCTTGTCCATGGGACAGGCTTGATTACAGACAAAATCAGCCATTTTTCAAGGGAGAAAATGCTGGAATCCAGTTGGCTAACAGAAAATCTGGTTCGTGCGATGTTTCTCTGGTCACACGTGTTGCTGGCTTCAGAACTTGCTGTTTGAGGAGTTTTCCTTGCTCCGTTTTACACAGTGAAGTGTGTCTAGCACATGAATTGACAAGTAGTTTGTTTCTGGTATCATTTCTGTATTCTATTTCCCGCTGATAGCACAAAGGAAAATCCCCCAGAATATCTGGTCATTCTTGTGAATGGAGACTTTGTGGATAAGCTGTTCTTGCTGGATTTTATTTTCTGAGTAGCCTGTCTGTATTGATGCAGCTGGTTAGCAGCAGTAGTAGCTAAGCTGAAGAACTTGCTTCTCTGATCCAGCTGAGTTCCTACATCATAGGGCCCTGCTAAGTTAGCTCAGGGGCTGAGGGTGCGCAGTGGGTATAGATAGATACACACATACACAGAACAGGGTGACTTGAGTTTTAGACTCAGTGCTGTTCTAACCCTATGATGTCTGCTTCTCTCTCCAGGGCACTGAAATCATGTGGACAGGGTGGAACTGCTCATGTCAAGTTGGTGGTAGAATGGGACAAAGAGACTAAAGATTAGTAAGTATGATTGCATTAACTGCAGGGAAATATTGGCAAACAGCCTGGCATGATAGGAAATGCAGCAAAATGTTAAATCCCATAGAATCTCCAGCTTCTGAGATGTTCAGATGAGACTGTAGCTGTAAAGACAGGAGGATCTAGTGACTGGGGCTTCTGTGTGGTGGGATCCCTACCTCTGTCTAGCCTGGATTCCGTAATATCCGAGCTGGCTTCTCAATCACAAACCGTTTGCTTCATGTGCACAGCTCCCATTCATGTCAGAGGGGTCTTAAGGGAAATACATGGGGTGGCTTTTCTGCTACCTGATCCAGACCTAAGGCTGAGTGAAAACTGCTTCCCTTTCTTGCTTTAAGTTAGTTGTTGTAGAGCAGCCTCTTACCAAGGCTGGCTCTCTATGGGATGAGACAGATCACGCAAGCAATCCCTCCAGCCCTGCAGTGGCTCCTCTGTAACGTTGGGGGCGGGGTGTATTGTACAACTGGTAAATGCCTTGTTTCCCTGATGCAGTTTGTTTGTGAACATGGAGGATGAGTACGTCCCAGACTCCGAAAGTGTCCGTCAGCAGAAGGAGCTTCATCACCAGCCTCAGTCCTGCACTTTATCTCAGTGTTTCCAACTTTACACCAAAGAGGAACAGGTAGATGCACTAGTTTGCTGGAGTAGCTGTTCTGCAGACATGGACTCATTGGGGTGTCAGAGCCCCAAGTTCAAATCCTTCTCCCCCTCCTTGGTTGTGTCCACCTTTTGGAGGGGTAATGCTTTCTGCAGATGTGCTTTACGATAGTCTGAAGACAGCGTGGGCTTCTCTTTATTCTCATGGGAACATGCTATTGTGTGTTTCCAAGTCTCGGAGGCAGACCAGGAGGATTTTTTTCTCTTGCAGTGCAGGCTGCCTCTAACACCTCTACAAGTGCACTTGGGAGCTACCCTGCTCAGTCTGAGCCTCCATGCTCACAGGCTTCCTCAGCAAACATGCTGATGGATCCTTCTCTCCAACTGTGTTGCCCCTTTCTCTTTGGCCATGGCTACACTTGCAAATTTGCAGCGCTGCAGCAGGGTGTGAAAACACACCCTCTCCAGCGCTGCAAATTGCGGCGCTGCAAAGCGCCAGTGTGGTCAAAGCCCCAGCGCTGGGAGCGCGGCTCCCAGCGCTGTCCGTTATTCCCCACAGGGAGGTGGAGTACGGACAGCGCTGGGAGAGCTCTCTCCCAGCGCTGGCGCTTTGACTACACTTAGCGCTTCAAAGCAGTGCAAGTGTAGCCATAGCCTAAGTCTCCATCTAGCAGGGAGTGCTATTAGGAAGGCTGGAGACTCCCCTCATCTAGATCGTGCTGTACTTAACCTCTTGTAGAAGAACCTCTTCAAGCTAGGGAACGTTAGAGGGAGAGATTGCTAGTTTGGTATCAGGTGCCTTCAGAGAGCAGCCTTCATGGCTTCTGGGAGGGATGTTCTGTGCATGGTAAACATGGGGCTGTAAAGGAGGATAACGTGCAAATGGCACTTTAATGCATGCACATGTGATCTACCTGTCTGGCCATGAAACGGGCTGGCACAATCCAGAACATGAAATTGGGTTCCACATTTCTTGGGCAGGGGCTGTAATTACCTAGAGAAAGCAGTGTAGTCCCAAAACTAAGTTCAAGCTGTCCTGCAGTGGCTCAAGAGCATGAGCACCAGCCTCAGGGCAGGCTGTTTGGAACCAGGGACCAACCCCAAACGGGCTGTGAGTTCTATAGGTAGATTTCACCCACCAACTAGCAAGTGTAAACTCCTCGGGCGCTATCACAGCCTAACCACGGAGTCACAGACAGTCCCCTTGGGTACCTCCTATTCTGTCTTGCCACCCTGGTACGCCTACTTTTGTGATCGACCGTCCCTTACACCAAGTATCACAGCAATGTTCAAGACACTTCCCGTCTCAAAGAACCAGTCACTTACCCCAGGTCACTTGCACTTTGGATCTCACCCCAGAGACAATGCTTGTAACCCATCCTATAATAAACTATCTGAAGATTTACTGTGTAGGGAGAGGATACAAGAGAGTTATTTACAAGGTTAAAGCAGGAACCTAGATATGCACAAATGAGTTAGTCTAAGTTTTAAAAGATAATAAAAGTGTCTATGATAAACAGAAGATCCCCCAGGTTTAGCCCTAAAGGTCATACAGAGCTTCCTTTTGTCAAATAATCCTTGTTCTCCAGAGTCCAAGCAGCCTAGAGATACAGCCCCTCCTTGTTAGGAGCTTTGAGCTGCAAACTGAGCTGCTGGGAGGAATTCACTTGCAAGACTCATCCTCAGGGGATGTGGGAGGAGAGTAAACAGTCTTTTGCCCTTTGATGTTCCACTTTAGCCCATCTGCTGTTGATGGGCCTTCCTTGTGAGGCAGGATAGAACCTCTTCTGTGGGAGACCAGCATTTCACACTAAAGAATGTTTCTCCTCTCTGGTGATTTGCACAGTTGCAAAGGCTTAGAATGCAAATGTTCAAATATTACCTTACATTATGGGGTACAGACGTTATATATGAGATTAATGCACGCAGCAGCTCACAAGCATTCAATAAAGCTTAAACGCTAAACACATCCTTGTAATTCCAATACCTGTTTTAAAATCGCTTTCTCATACTGCCAGACCTGTGTGTGTGAGAACATGGAAGGGAGTGTTTGGAAGTGGAAGTAGGTGCTTTGCACAGCTGCACTGGCTGAAGTGCCTCCTGCATCCATCCCCTTCATGTTTATTACGCACCATCAATGTGGCGAGTGGTGGGGAGCTTCTCTGTGCTGCTGGAAGCCCCTGTTGGCCAGGGTGCCAGCCGGACAGTGAAGGTGTCTGGAGCAGGTGTCTGGATGCACTGGGTCTGAGCGCATAAGTGAGCAATGGCTGTAGGGAAATATATAATTGAGATGTTTGCCAGCTAACCGCTGCTAATGCTCCTTGTTCTTAGCTTGCTCCAGATGATGCATGGCGCTGCCCCCATTGCAAACAGCTGCAGCAGGGGAGTATTACATTGAGCCTATGGACCTTACCCGATGTTCTCATCATACATCTAAAGAGGTTTAGACAGGTAAGAAACCTGAAGTGGGAGACTCCAAAAGGAACCCTGAAAAATGGCTTTTCAAACTACTGACCCTCTGAGGCTAGGCAGTTGATTGGCACTTTGCCTTTTGGCTACATTGCAATGAAACACTGTCCCCAAGTGGTGAGTTGTGCTCACTAGAAGTATGAATATCCTAGAGGGGCTTGTATAGACACCTGGAGTTGTGGTTCTTGTGCAAACCACAGTAAAGTCGGAGTGTTCCTCACCACAACCGACACTGCTGTTCAAAGCTGCATTTACTGCGCACTGGAACATGTCGGCATTGCCTGCCTTCCTTGCGTTCTTCTGTTTTCCAAAGTCAAAAGCGGTTGTGGCACTTTGCTCTCGTTTCTCTAGTAGCCTCTGGAGAGAGGAGTTGCAGAGAGAAGTCCCTTACGGTGTGACTGTGCTTCTGCATCATGCATTCCTCTTCTCCTCAAGCTCCGGATCCTCCCTGCCATTGTAACACACACTTCCTTTCAAACAGGAAGGAGACCGAAGAATGAAACTGCAAAACATGGTCAAGTTCCCTCTGACCGGCTTGGATATGACCCCTCACGTCGTCAAACGCAGTCAGAGTAGCTGGAGTCTGCCATCTCACTGGTCCCCATGGAGACGACCCTACGGTCTTGGAAGGGACCCTGAGGATTATGTCTACGACCTGTATGCGGTGTGCAATCACCACGGCACTATGCAAGGAGGGCACTATACAGGCAAGTCCTCTGCAGCTTTAGACTGATGGACTTTCCAGAAGATGGTAACTGTCAGAGTGGATCTCTGTACCCTCACCAATGTGCCGCCTTCCTAAACCTGCAGGAGTCTAGCTTGGCCCCTCTGAGCCTGCTAAAAAGGGGTCACTTAGTGTCAGTTTTATAGCTGTGTTTTTGTGACTTGCTTACAGAGAACTGGAACAATGCCCTCTAGGCCCAACTCCCTTCACACATCCTACCAAACAGCCTGTGCACAGCTCCTTCTGATGCAAATAATTCTAGAAGCACAGTCAAATAGTTGACTCCAACGCTAGTTGCTTGGAGAACATGGTGATGAGGGCTGCCAGGTAGGTACTTAGAGCCCTGTTTGCTGCTGTCTTCTCCCTAATGTCACTGACTTTGACAGGAGTTTGCCTGAGTCTGGAGTGCCAATAGGGTTTTAGAAATGAGCTGCACATTAGATGAAATTACAGTCAAATCTGACACACATGAGTGTCTCCCAGTTGTCCTAACTGCTTTTCTTGCAGATAAAAATGCTAAAAAGCCATAATCCTTAGACTGGATGGTCAAGTTAACCCTCCTTGCAGCTTCCAAAATACTCGCCTGCCACCAGAGCCTATGTTGTATATGAGCTTCAGCTGAGTGTGTGTGCATATTCCAGTAGATTCCTACTTGCTTGGCCTTATGTAGCTCTAAGGAACAGGTGGAGAGAGACAGGAATTTAACACCGTTCAATGTCTTTGCTTGTGTGCTCCACCAGTCCTTCAGTGTGTATCCTCTGGATGTTATAGTCCTGCATAATTCTGAATAGGTTCCGTTAAGAGACAAGATACAGCAACAGAAGCA
Organism: Mauremys reevesii; assembly: GCF_016161935.1. Taxonomy (NCBI): domain Eukaryota; kingdom Metazoa; phylum Chordata; order Testudines; family Geoemydidae; genus Mauremys; species Mauremys reevesii. The sequence continues at coordinate 83,776,040 of NC_052632.1, forward strand.
AAATGCCACAAACAAAAAATAAAACAAATAGAGCTGTCCCAAAGCAGGGGTCCCTTCTCTATGGGCAGCATGGGGCAACCGTAGGCACTGGAGTGCGTACAATGCACATCTCTGGTGTCTTCAGCAAGCTTCCCGCTGGCCATTCAGCATCTGGGTAGCCAGTATAATAAATCTGTGATCCTTCCTTCTCCACTTTGTCTAACTGAGCCCGGGGAAGCAGAAGAGGTTGCTTGCAGTTTGCCGTACAACAGATTTGGCTGGAATGAAATGAATGGTGCCTGGTGCTGTGAGGTCTCTAACGCACTCTTCTGTCTCACAGCATATTGTAAGAATTCTGTAGATGGCTTGTGGTACTGCTTCGATGATACTGACGTGCAGCAGTTGGCAGAAAATGAAGTCTGCAAGCAGACAGCTTACATCCTCTTCTACCAGAGGCGCACAACAATCCCATCATGGTCGGCTAACAGCTCTGTGGCAGGTAAAGCCAGGCTAGCTTGGTCAAGGAACTTCGGTAGTCTTTCCTTATAGAAATGACAGAAGAGCTTTAGCTCAGTGATCAAATCAGCCTTGTGCCTCTCTCCTCGTCAGCCCCTGGTGTGCAGGGCTACAGTGGGAGTGGTCAGGGAGCTGGCGTAGCTAACTAGCGGTGCCACTAGCTCTTGTGGCTGCCTGTTCTTAATGATGATTTCAGCTTGTGCTGGCAAGGCAGGAGTAGAGACAGCTCCCAAAGAGCTTACAGCCCAAGCTCTGCCCATCCTAGAGCATGTGCCTGAGTTTGCTCCCACTGAGGCCTCTTCTCAATGCCGAAGATGCTGGGAAATTCTTCCACTGCTGTTCTGGCACTTGCTCTGTTCTCTTGGGGCTAGTCCTGGGGGACCTACTCCTGTAGTTAATGCACAGGCACTTTTTACCACAGAGGGCCATTCTGAACAACCCAGAGATAACACTGCTGGCCAGATCACACTAGCACGGCCGCTGGCGGAGCAGCCCTGGAGGGAGGTCTTCAGTCTCATCAGTGCTGAGGGAACTTTAACCAGCCTGGCTAGTGTCCTTGCCCAAGGAGGTTCCAGTTCAGTTACTGCACTCAGCTGTGTCCCTTCAGCCTGCCAGAGGCTCGGGGCTTCCTTCTTGTAACCAGTTCAGCTCTGTTTTTATCTAGGGCACCCCGATCGTGTGTATACAGTACTTTGATCAGTCCTCCTTTGATTAGGAGGCCAGCCCAAGTGTATAGCTCCATGTGTCACTGGGGAAGCTCCACCTGCACGTTCTCCAGGCATGCTCTCCCTGCTGAGGTGCTGTAGGATGGCTTCCCAGAATGCACTCCTACAAACAAACGTCTTAGTGTATGTGCACCGTGCCTCAGGTGGCATGGACCCAGGTTTCATCACCATATTTGGTCTGCTGGGTGGATCATAAGCTTCCCTGGCCAAGGCCGGGTACTGATGGGGAGTGCAACATGACTGTTGATCCATGCCCCCTGGACACAAACTGAAGTGTTCCGGGTAGCAGGTTAAAGTGGCTGTGCCTCTGACTGGTTACAAAATCATGGGTAAAAGATGTGACATGGACGGGGCCTTAAAGAAATCCTGGGAGACTTAATATCCACAAAGGGAAGAGACTGATTTGTCTCCCCTCCTTCCCACAAAAGGAAGAAAAATCTCCTTCAGGGAAATCGTACGTGTGCACACTTTGGGGTGTGGCAGGGTTGGGGGAGGGGAACCACATCAGAGGGGTTGAGTTGAAGAATATAGTAAGGGGAAAGTTGAATATGAAGGGGAGAAAGCTAAGTCTTGGAGTCCATTTTGATTTGGATGTTTGCATATGTAGCAGCCAGTCAGATTGCTGGAGCATTATTCTTCAGTTAAAAAAATGAAAAAAAATTTTTTTTTTAAAGCTGGCCAGTCTGAAACTAGTTTGTTCATCCAATTACAGTGATATGCTATAAATATAACCTGGTCTGTCATTGGTAGAATGTCCCTAATTCTCTAAGCCAACCAAATGCAGCAAGTCAGTGGTCCTCGGTCAGTTGAAAGGAGTGACTCCATCCATTGTGGGGTCAGATAGAAGTGAAGTCGCTGGATCAGGATCTCTGCCTTTAGAGAGGAGCTGCTGTGTGTTTGAGTGGCAGCCTGGGCTGAGTTCTGCTCTAGTGGTACTCTGGCTGCAGTTCACATGTTGCTGGAAGAAGAGTTTCACTTTATGGGTGAAATCATGTGACGTGAATGGAATTATTCCTTCACTAGTCAGGATATTGCAGTCACATAGGCACAGCTCTGCTTTCGGGGAGTTAGAGTTGAATCCCAGTGGTAGGAATGTAATTTGCTTGGTAGGGGGTGTGTGATCTGTAATTGGCCACACGCTGCTGATCTGATCTCAGTGCCTTGATCCTTCTGCAGGCTCTACAAGCTCTTCTCTGTGTGAACACTGGGTGAGCCGGCTTCCTGGCAGCAAACAGCCCAGCATCGCCTCCGCAGCTTCCTCCAGACGCACGTCTCTGGCCTCGCTTTCAGAATCAGTTGAGCTGACTGGGGAAAGGAGTGAAGATGATGGTGTGTATGAGTGTTCCAATGCATTGTGTGGGAAGGCGGTTCTAAAATCAAAACCAGTCTGTGGATCTGGGGTTTCCTCTCAATTTCCTCCTAGGATAGCAGCAGACTGCACACAGCACCGGAAGCGGGCTCCCTAACCTGAGCAGGGAGTGCTGGGGAGGCAGGCAGTGTACCCAGCCTCTAGGAGCAACAGACAGTGATCAAGGCGTGCCAGGAGACTGAGTGGCACTGATGGGCTGCCCTTTTTGGGAGGCTGGGAACCCGCACAGAGGGCCTTGGAGAGGTGGAAACCACAGCTTGTGCCCAGCCCCCCTCTAGAAAACAGTTTTGTTTATTTTTTTGAGAATTAAGTGATTTCATGTTTGCAGGGAGCAATATCAGGCTGACACTCCACGTACGTTTAGTGTAGAGCAGCGGTCCTCAAACTTCATTGCACCGCAGCCCCCTTCTGACAACACAAATTACTGCACGCCCCCAGAAGGGGGGCTGAAGCCTGAACCCACTCGAGCTCTGCTATCCTGGGGGGCCAAAGCCGAAGACCAAGGGCTTCATCCCCAGGCAGGATGCTTGTAACCTGAGCCCCACAGCCCAGGGTAGAGCCCTCAGGTTTGGCCTTTGGCCCTGGGCCCCAGCAAGTCTAAGCCAGCTCTAGCAACCCCATTAAAATGGGGTCATGACCCACAGTTTGAGAACTGCTGGTGTAGTGTTGCCATGCTCAAAGCCTGGGGCATGGGGCATGATCTTCTCATTTCCCCAGCAAAGAGAACACTAGCAGAGTCACCTTTACAAATAACCCGAGAGCTGCTGGCTGCACTCCGCTTCTCCAGGCTTTCTCCATCTGCTCTCGGCTTAGCTTTCTGAGTTAAAAAACAAAACAAAACTAAGTGTTGCTCTCTTCCCCTGCAGGGGGGTTCTCGACTCGACCCTTTGTAAGAAGCGTCCAGCGTCAGAGTTTGTCTTCTAGATCCTCTGTCACCAGCCCTCTGGCAGTAAATGAAAATGGGATTCGGCCATCCTGGTCGCTGTCTGCGAAGCTGCAGATGCGCTCCAACTCTCCTTCACGCTTCTCTGGAGACTCTCCTGTGCGCGCTTCTGCCTCGACACTGGAGAAGATCGGGGAGGCTGCTGATGATAAAGTGTCCACCTCCTGCTTTGGTAGCTTAAGGAACCTCTCCAGTAGTTACCCAGAACCAAGTGACAGCAGCAGCAGGCGAGAACATAGGACAGTGGGCAGAGCCCCTCTGGCTGTCATGGAAGGGATGTTCAGAGAGGAATCTGCTGCAAGGAAATCAAATTCTGCTTTCATGGACCCATATGGGAAAAGCTTGGTGCAAGCAGACAGGAGCCATCTGGCTCTGGACCCTTTTGATAACAACAATCAAATTGCTTTTGTGGATCAGAGTGACTCTGTGGAGAGCTCTCCAGTCAAAGAGGTGAAAGCCCCCAGTGGGACAGGGCTGCTCTCCGAGAAGGCAGATGGCATCCCCAAGAAGGCTCCCAGCTCCAAAGGCATTTCTGAGCCAGATAAAAATTTGAGGAAAGGAAGGACAGTCTTGTCTAGCCAAGAATCCCCAATTTCTCACCCGTCTCCTGCCTCTGCCCCTCCCTTAAAGACCTCTCAGAAGGTTTCCCGTTCTAGAAGCAAGACAGATTCTTCCAGGGCCAGTGGGCGACATGCATCTCCTGCTTCTGGCCAGGCTAGAAAGGAATCTGGCACCAAACTCCAGGAAAGCCAGGCTGTGTCATTGACTCAACAGAAACACAAGTCAGTTTCTTCCCCATCCTCCACAGCTGCTAAGAAAACCACTTCGGGGTCAGTGACACGGGGGCCCTCTGCTGGGAAAAGCAGGACTTCAGACCGAAGCCTCAGCAGGGAGGGCTCCAAGGTAAGCCTTGGCTCGGATAAGACCAGTGTCACTTCCAGCTCAAGAACTAGCTCTCCTCGGATAAGCCAGCCTAGAAGCGAGAGCAGAGCAATGGACAGCAAGCATGTGCGGAGCTCCTCAATGGCCAGCCTGAGGTCCCCAAGCATCAGCATGCGTTCGGGTTTAAAGAGGGACAGCAAGTCGGAAGATAAAGGGCTGTCTTTCTTCAAATCAGCCCTGAGGCAGAAGGAGACCCGGCGGTCGGCTGATCTTGGAAAGACGACAATGCTGTCAAAAAAGACTGCAGGTGGCTCCTCCAAGCCAGGCAGTAAAAATGTGGCAGAAGACAAGTCAGAGAAGAGCAGCCTCCCACCAGCCTCTCTCACAAACCCCAGCATTGCTGTGAAAGAGAAGCTTGCCCTGAAAGATGCCACACCCAGCAAACATTCTCTGCTGTCCAGCCGCAAATCCAAGTCTTCCCAGCTAGACCCCGGAGCGCAGTCTCCTTCCAGTGACAAACAGTCTGCTGACAAGTCACTGAAAAAGTTACCTTCCAGCATGCACATGTCTGCACGGCCTTCTCCGAAACCTCAGTGAGATGCTGCAATCCAGGTGTTTTTCTTTCTTCTGCTGAGAGCTAATTTATTCTGAATTCTTGTTGGTTTTTTTGTTCATGTGCCTAATGTGTGTTTGAGGAGAACTTAACTGCAAATTGGTAAAGCGCCTTTTGATTCTGCCATCAAACCAAATAGCCACAGCTGGCCAGCACTGATACCAAGTGAAGTCCAGCTGGAGTCATAGAACATGAACGCAGCTGTCCCATAGCACTTGTACAGAAGTCTCTTTATAGAAAAATGCAACAACTTTCTTCAGACAGCAGGTTTGAAACCTGTGACCCAGTTATACTGTAATTAGCGTGCTTTATAGAACTGTCAACTAATATTCCATTGGTTTGTCTAAGCAGGTGCCATCTGTGGTGATGGGTGGCCTGGTTCTTGGCTGCAGAAGATGCTAAGGGACCTGTGAAAAAGAGAGAGACTGCCGCTTCTTTGTGTTCTCCCCAGCCCCCCATTTTCCAAGCTTTTTAAAGGGCAATATCTCAACACTAATGTTGTTTCTCAGGTATATACTCAGCCAGTATAGGAGGGTTAGCATTAGTGGCTGGACAGCTCCAATAGGTACTCCCATGTATGTGTGTGCAGAACAGGTTTCATATTTTCATTCCAACAGGCTTAATTATTTTTATAAAATATAACTTGCATTTTGTTGCCATATCTGGAGACTCTACTGTCTGCTCCAGCTTCCTTCTTCCTTTGAGGTGTTACACTACGCAACAGAGAAAATGACTAGTCACTAGCTATGAAATGTCCAAGGTGAAAGATTATTATAATGCCTAGAAAGACAGCTGGAATTCTTAAGTCTTGAATAATAGTGAAGCTGGTAGGACCCTTATGGTTAAACCCCTGAGAAGCATTTTCTAACACACATGCTCAGATGCTTAATTGGCATCTCTCTATCTGCAGGAGACGTGAATAGATGTGCCACATGTTCTGTGCTCCCTTTTTGCATTTTCTGAGTGTGTTTCAACGCACCTCTGTGGGGTTGTATTTTGACCAATAGTGTAGTCCCACATTCTTCTCTTCATTCTACATTTCTAATGCTTGCTGACAGGTCCAGCTGCAACAGTGTCTTACAAGACACGTCTGGTTTCTGATCAGACGAGGAATTCTGTCAGGGTTAAAACACTACATCGGCAACACCTTTGCACACACTGCCTCTCTGAAAGGTGGCTTCTCTTCCCCCAAGTCCTTTGATACACACGTGGCATTGTCTGTTTTTATTCCATGAGCTGCTGCTGCTGAATTGCATTCTCATTTTAAGAAAACAACAAACTGTGTCCTTCATGTATGGAATCATGTTTTGTGATAAATGGTGTATGATAGCTCAGTTGTACGGTGTGCACAAATGATCTCCAGTTTACATTATTATGCACATTCATTCTTTGCCTGTCACATGAACACTTCTTGCTCTGTGAGCTTAGTGTGTGGACAGACCTATTTATTAACCTTTCCTGCTCAGTATTACAGTAACAAATGACCCTGGAACAAATAGTTATTGTTAAATATCTGGTTCAATCTCCTCTCTTGAACCTGTTGGGGAAGTTGCTCACAGGTCACTGATTGTGGCTGCTCCTTGGTCACTTACACTTAGCTCATTTGCAACAAGCTGTTGAGAGATTTACTTTCAGGGTAGCTTCAACTGGTAACACAAGACTTGCATATATGGCCTCAGACGTGATTGTGCATACCACAAAGCTCTGTGTAACCACACCATCCAGTCCAGACCATACCCTCTGCAGGACAAGCATTCTTCATCCCCACAAGCAGTGATAGTAGCCTGTAATGCCTCTCTCTACTCTGCCTGACCTTCCATGTCGTGGATTATGTCTTAAAACCCAAACATGGCCATTTTCTCCATTCATTCCTGTTCCTATATCACACTTAGTGGAGCAAAAAGCGGGCAAGAGGCATAGAAAATTGATCTTAATTTGTGAAGCTGGATTGTTTTGTTTCTTGTTTCCTGAACAGGCAGGCGTTACTGGGCATATTCCTCTAGTCATAAATTTCTACCTAAAACTTCTGATATTGAAGCATTACTTTAAGGCTTTGTCAACATGGTTTGCGCTCTCAAGACATCTCCTAAGTTGCAACAGTGCTAACATGGTCTGACCTCTTACTATAGACTGGGCCTAGTTTGCCACCTCATTGTGCAAAGTGATCATATGGAATAGCTTCCCTCTCCTGTGCACTCGTTCATTGAGCAATTCCTGTATTACATACAGCTGAAAGTTGGTTTAGGGTTTCCAAGTGGTAGCTTTACTTCTTGTGTTCACTGCCTTATTGAAGCAAATCTGCAGCAATGACTTTGAGATTGTGTCGTAGACCAATGCTAATCCAGTGTGCTTGTACCATGTGGTGAGCTTGCTATGTAGACATAGGCTGCAGTACCAAAATGGGAGCAAGAAGTTTATTGTTGCCAAATAGTCTAATAGTTAAGATAAAAAACAGCCAAACTGCCCCTTTATGGTAGGTAACCCCAATCGGGGCCTGCTGATAATCCCTCCTTGGGAATTCCTACTAGCTCCAAAATCATCTCTCTCCTTCTGCAAACTGTCCAATGTGAGTTGGTACCAGCACCTTTGAAAATGGGAACTATGATACACAGGACCCTTGCGTCTGGTCAATCCCACCCGTCGGAAGTTTTTAGAATATCACCCTCTTCCCATTAATTTTTGTCTCGGGGAAGAGTGTAATAACGAAATCTCTCCTTAAAGTGAGTGATGTGCTGTTCTCCTGTGACAGACTGCCTGCACTTGAGAGATATTTTTGAGTAGGCAGGCTGAGCCATACAGCAAATCACTTCAGTTTATATAGGGCAGTGGATTTCTGTTGGTGGTCTCAGAAAGTGGCTAAAAGATGATGGCCGTGACTCTTAACAGTAACTAGAACTGGAGCTGTGTCTTTATGGGCAGATGAAACACGAACACAAAACTATCTGGAAAGCATCACGATTGTTGGCTGCTTTTCTGTGCATCCTCTGCCCTCGGGTTCTATTGATATCGATAGAATGTGAAATTCCGGGAATATGTGATGCTTGGCCTGGTGGTGGCGGCTCTAGAAAAGAACCCCCCTGAATACAAATCTAAGCCAAGCATCTGTCCTGTTAGCCCTGAATGAACCAGTTATGGGGAGTGGATTTTTCTAGGGCCGTCTGCACGATTTTGGAGGCTTCCCAGTGAGATAATTTGGGGAGGAGGGACATCATCTCAATCTCGTTCCCTCACTTCCCCATCACTCTGCTTTCTCTCCTGTCTACAAGATGAGAGGAAGGGGAAGCAGCTGGTGTGTGCTGTTCAGCACAACAGTTCGACCCTAAATTAGGGGTAACCCCAGGACAGGGTCCCTTTAGCCGTGAGTTTTGGAAGTCCTAAAAGCCAGGTCTGGCAGGGATTTATGTCTTAGTCCGTAAAGGTCTTGGACTGCCCTGAAGCAGTTACCTGTACCTGGTTTACAGTAACTTCATTTAGCTTTGGCTCCCAGAGCAGCTCATACCTGATGTGGAGATGCAACCTGGGGGGATGGCAGGACCCGGGATGCCATTCTGATCTCATGGGTTTGTATGCTGGGTCCTGTAGGCTTCATGTCTGCAGCTCTGAATTAGACAAGTGGCTGTAATCCTGCTCCATTTTATTAGTCAGGCGCAGCCTTTGGGCTTCTGTTGAATTGCCAGTGTAGCCTTTAGTGGGGCCGAGCCTGGTCTCCAGCTTGTTTAGCTCACAGGTGAGATCCTGCAAGACCAGAGACTGATGAACTAGAAGAGAAAGTTACAGTACTAGATGTAAGAGTCCTTTGAGTAGGGAATTCCAGTGCTAGCCCTGTCTTTGAAGTTCCAGCAGAGCCACACAATCCTCGGAGGATAAGGGAGAGAGTTAGTCATCTGAAGGGCTTAATAGATGGTTATAACCATCTGTGGGTGGGCCTGGTGTAAATTAATTCATTTCTTGAAGTGTGGCAATTAAAATGTCTTTAGTTACTCGCTTCTAATCCTGATTGCAGAAGAGCTGAGCCTTCATTCCATAGCTAGACTCTTGCTAGAGCCATTTGAAGAAATTATTTTCACCCTTCTGGGCAAGGTTTTTTGGGAAGTATTTAGTAGTATGTGAACTAGAAGTACATTTTCAATTAAATGTGTTTATAGAGGCACTTTGTATTTTGTATTACTTGCATTTGATAGACAAACTGGTGCCTCCAATTCTTTGTAAGTGTGATAGGTGTCTCTCACTTTGGATGGATGTGCAAACTTTTAACCCTTTCAAACTTAGGCGATCTGTATAGCTAAGTCAAAAAAGACATGCTTTAGATAGAAAATTAACAGCTCAATTACAGTACGTTTAGCTCACTGCAAGTTCTCTGGTCTCTACACGCAGAGCTGTCTCCTTGTCACAACAGAAATTTAAGCATGACCAACCATTTTTTCTAAGAAACGAAGACAGTTTTTGCATGGCAATTCTTGCTGTATCCTGACTGCATGCACTTATTAACTATGCAAGCATTAATATAAACTATAGATTGCACTGTCAGTATCACAAGCTACTAGGTAGACTCTGGAGCTCTGTTTTTGAATCTGTAATTTTATTTCCCAATACAGCTACAACTCAGCACAGAAAGTATCAAGCACCAGAGAAGAGCATGTATCATATTTCTTGCTTTATTTGCACATCTTTTATTCTCTTTACTTTGCAGAATGTTGGATTACTGACAAGACCGCAGTGTAGAGTAAAGTCAGAAAGGAATCGGAAGTGTTGAAATGAGAACAAACTGGTTTTCTCTATATATTTTTTTAAAACTGGAATAGCCTGACTCTGTTATGTTCTGTATGTAGCCTGCCACTTTCTATATGGTTTTAATGACACATTCTGTACATCATGTTGAGAGACAAGGAGGCAGGGGCGGCTCCAGGCCCCAGCATGCCAAGCACGTGCTTGGGGCGGCACGCCGCAGGGGCGCTCTGCTGGCGCTGCGAGGGCGGCAGGCAGGCGGCCTTCGGCGGCTTGCCTGCAGAGGGTCCGCTGGTCCCGCGGCTTCGGCGGACCTCCCGCAGGCGTGCGGCCGAAGGCAGCCTGCCTGCTGTGCTTGGGGCGGCAAAATGCCTAGAGCCGCCCCTGCAAGGAGGTCACCTGTAGCAGTGTTGACAATCTAAAAAAGCTTTTGTAGAATTTCAGTGCTGTCTAAGGGAATGGTTACCAGCCATTGGCATGTTGCCTACGTTGGCACAGCAGGCTTTAGTGACTGGGACCGTAGGTTCCTCCCTGAATGATGAGCTTTTGTCCTAGGCCCTGCTGTTCACTGGCTGTCTACACTCCACTGCGTTCCCCATGCTATGACCACCTGGAGCTTGGCTTTCTCCAGGCCTCAGTCTTGTGCAAGTGCAGACTCCACAGTGGGGAGAGTGTGCACGGCCTAATGGGAGCATCATGGGGTTGGCTGAGGTCTTAGCTTGGTACAGTTGCCTGAGGAGATTGACAACAGCTGGTCTAAGGGACTGTGCCCTCTTAATTCAAAGATGGGTTTCAAGACTTCTTGAGGGATTGGGCATTTTATTACGGAAAATTAAAGAGCCACAATGAAACATGTTTATAATTTTTCTGGAAAACTGAATGTGACCCCGATAGGAGATATTCCCTCTCATACAGGCATCTTTTCCATAGGCAACAATCCAGTCAGTCGCTGGTCACATCTAGGACATACTTATCACCCCTACTTCTTTGTGGCATCTGTTCCAGGACCCTTTTTTCTCAGTTGGACAGCAGTTATAAAGAACGTTTGTTTTGAAATGACATTCCAAATCATTTTACTGTAATCCTCTTTATCTTTGCTGTCATTTGCCTACTAATCTGAAATAATTTGGCAGTATCTCATGTTATCTGTGGAGGCAACTGAAATTTAGTTTTAATCTGTGGTGAGATGAAAGTACTACATGGTTTTCTTAATAAAAGCACCACAAAACATTTGCTACCATTGGAGCTTTATTTTGCAGAATAAAGGTAAAATGAAAATTCCTACAGTACCTTTCAGGTTTTTCAAAGCTTAGCGGGGTTTTTAAAAAAGCCACTAACATCCAGTATACCTGCAAATAGTGTTTAAATGGCACAGATTAAAACTAGGTGCAAACATACATTCTATTCCACTCTTCAGGCCCTGCAGCACAAACACTTTTCAAGAAAGCTTGTGTTAGGATGCAGCATTTGTGCAATGCAATATGGAAATGTTTCTAGGTGCTATACAGCCTTGGGAGTATTGAACACCAGGGGATATAGGCTACACATGGCTAGAACACTTCCTTGTGGCCTTCAGAGTATACAGGTTTGCTCACCAACTGTGCCTCACCATTGGTTAAAATTGAATTTTAAGTCCCGTTACAAATGCAGTTTCTCTTCTGGTCACCAAATTTCAGATTTTACACTGGAATATCTACAGTTCTAAAAGCTGCATGTCATATCACTGTACACTGATACTGGGCAGTGGGGATCACCCCACCTTTGATACTCTTCTGTATTTTAATGTTTTTGAACTGTACAGTAATCTGGAAAGCAGGCTGTCTTTACTTGGGGTTGAACATTGTACCATAAAAACTTTTAAATTATTTGAGGACAAGTGCATGAGACTGTGATGCCTTTTATTATTTATTTGTATGTTTTATTATTCAAGGTGTATGCACTTTTAATATGCAGAATTTATATTTTTATGTTAAAAGATCATTTTCTTTCAGAAAGAAGAGCTTTGAATACGAGGAATTGGAATTAAGTGGGAAAATGTAATAAAATACAATAAATTTATTACCATGCATCTTGGCTGCATGAGCTTTCTTCAGGGTGAGGGGTTGGTGCCTGCTACCCAAGGCACGTGGTTCGGATTCACCCCATAAACCTGCCCCTTTTTCATCTCGGCACTACTTTCCATTTTTCCCTTTCTCCACTTCGCTCCACCTTGGCCACAGACTAGCTTCCCCCTTTGGGGTATCTCTGCCATTTCTGGGTTGGCCTCCCTTCCTGCACGCACCCCCATGCTCAAACCCTTTCCCGAACCTGGTCTGACACCACGTCTCTCCTTCAGGCCAGGCCCAGGGACGCACATGAAGGTGGCACTGTCATGCTGTGGCCACTCACCTCCAATCAGGCCCCTGGCTTCACCGGGCATTCCTTCTCCCTCCTCTGTTCGCATGCTACTGCCTGGATTTGTGAGCTCTTCTGGAAGGGCCTCTAGAGTAGGACGACTACATGCATAGAGCGCAGTGTCTAGCGTACAGGTGGTGGACAAAGCCTTTACTCCTGACATCTCAGTTTAGTGACTGAGGGGGTTTGTCTCTTGTCCCTGTGAGCAAATGACAAGAGATGAGCCAGATCCAAAGGCACTTTTTACAGTTAGATGAGATTTTACAACGGTCAAACTGCATGTTTCCTGTCTTGCTGGCGAGTAGCGTAGAATCTCCTTCGTGGCCACTAGATGGCACAACCATCCTGTGTTATTCCTGATGGGGAGGCAAGTTTCAGAAACTCATCTGGAGGCGTCTCAGGCCTGCAGACTCATCGAGGAGTGAAATGTTTCGATGCCTTGGGCTCGATGGGTTTATATACCACTGAGGTGGGATTTTCATGGAATTGGTTCTCCAAGGTGCAATGCAGACCTCAAGGGAGTGAATGTCTGTGATTCCGGTGTTTGCTCAGAGCCCCTTGTTGGATGCACGACAAATCCTACCTGACTTCAGTGCCTCCTGCCCGAGGCCCCTCTCCTCAGGGTCCCTTCCTACTCAGCTTTGAAAAGTGTCAGCAACTAAACCAGGGCTTCAACCAGTCCCTCCCAGAAATCCACCCTAGTCCAGCTCAGCTCAGCTCTGCTTGGGCCCAGGGTGGCACAGTAGGTTGGTAAGGCAGTGCTGAGAACTTCAGGCAACCCAGGCCGCTCCCTGGCCCTGAATCGCTTTGCCACGTGCCCTTCAGCAAAGATAGAAAGATCCAGTGCGTCATCTTCAATGTCCGTTTACCCTTGCAGGGCAAGGGAGACAACCTGGGAAAACAAATGGTTCCGTTGCTGCAGAGGACAAGAGTGATCTAGAACATACTTTACACCTATTTAATTCCATCTCCTGACAGACTGTGGGGCGGAGCGCGCGCTCAGTAAAAGACACAACACCGCAACTCTTCCTCAAAGGGCTGGGAAGCCTTCCACTTCAGTTCTGTAGCAGAAGCAGGTAAGACCAGACATGGTTCCTGTTTGCGAAGGTTAAGGAGAAGCAGACCCCTTGCCCCATCCCACTGTTTTTTTCGGGCCTCCTCTCTCGGACACTCGGAATGTTGGATGTTCTGGTTCTTGTGCTGCCGCTGGCGGCTGCTGTATTGGACTGGAATCCCCTCGTGATGCCCTGGGGAGGGGAGACCCCAAACAGGCAGGAGCCCCTTTACTTTGGTGAGTGGTGAACTGGGGGGAGCAGGCTGGCAGTCTGAATCGCTCTCAGATTCCTGTTTGGCTCCCTTGGGAGGATTCCTTCAGCCCTTCATGTGTCTGCCATCCCCCCAGGCTGGCATCTGGGGACGATCCCCTTATGCAGAGTGCAGGCTCCTCTCAAGCAGCCTTACTGTCAAGCTCCCTAGTGCGATGGGAAGGCTTGGGCCTCTGCTTAGCAAAAGCAGCTAGTTCAATTCTCCTGCAGCCATTTGCTTCTGCCTCTCCAGGAGGAACTGCGAAGTCCTACAGCAGCTGCTGCTCCCATCTTCTCTGTGATTCTCACTGGAGGGAGCTGGGAGGCTTCCCATTCAGCTCTTGTCTGACTCCTGCATCTTGCTCCTGTTTGCCTTTTGTTTTCATACTGGTTTAGGCAGAACTCTCCTCAGATCTCCTGTGCTGGAGCAGTTATTGAAATGCAACATGCAACTTCCCTATGTACATTTCGATATTCTATTAGTCTTTTTTAATGGCCCCTTATTGAACGGAGGCTTAAACTGTGTAAGACTGATAGTAATAGAACATTTAATTGTGTGCTTGTCTAGCTCTGTCCTAATTAAATATTGTTTTTCATTTGGTAGGTTATGCAGTGATGGTTTTCCCCCTGTCAGTGATGAGAACACGTGAGCTCTCCTGGAATGTAGATGAGTTGCTGATTTATTCTGTGCTGTCAGAATAGGGATGTACAGTAGTTCTCCAGCTCCATTGCTCGGCTTGGTCCAGACTGTGCTGGTGAACGTGCTGGAGGGGAGGGCTCCAGCCTGGTTTGGGGGCTGGAGGAGAAGGGATTGGAGAAATCTCCAGTTCTGATGGCTGATTACAGCTCCAGCCAGCTGTTTGCTCATGACTAATTCTGATGTCAATGAACTCTCCAGGCTGTGGTCGGGCAGACTGGGAGCTGACTCTCGTTGTCGTGGCTAAGTATGTACGGCTCCCAGGAGCCGCTGGGCTGCTTGAACCGGAAGCACAGTGACAGTCTGTGTCCCTATGTTCACCCTTTCTACAAAACTATAATGGATTTTGTACAAACAATGCCTTGTGAGGTATCATTCGACAACCCATATTCCACTGAACATTATTGTCCTGGTAAAATGTGTGGCAACATTGTATGTAAAATTATAAGATTCTCCTCTATAAGACATGTTCCAAGTCTGTGGAAACCACTTCAAACAAGTTCCCCAGAGACAAAAGGCTAGCCAACATTGGAGCCAGGTGTCGTCAACATCAGATGGACAGTCACCTGGTTAAGTGGCCATTCTTTGGCAGGAAAAAGAGTGTGAGCAAGAAATTTATATTTTGGCCAAGGACCAGCTGGAAGTTGTCGTCCCCACAGACGTCCTGTCCCCTGAACCCCAGCTGGAGATGATTTTCCAAAGGAAAATAGACGTATAAGGAAAGAGGAACAGAGGCCCCCAAATCTTCTCTCCCTTCATCTCTCCTCACAGCATCAACAACACTTGAAAGACAAAGGAAGCATCATTGGACTGGGGAGGGATCCTGGTTGAAAGATTCAGCCAGTCAGACTGCAAAAGCATGTGGCGAGAGAGACATTTTGCTTTGAATTCACTTAGCTTGTTAAGTATTTGTTTTACCTTTTATTTCTTTGTAGCCAGTTCTGACTTTTAGGCCTCATTACTTGTAGTCACTTAAAAGATATCATCTGTAGTTAAGCAGCATGAGCTTTCGTGGGTGAATACCCACTTCTTCTGCTTGCATCCGAAGAAGTGGGTATTCACTCACGAAAGCTCATGCTGCAAAACATCTGTTAGTCTATAAGGTGCCACAGGATTCTTTGCTGCTTCTACAGAACCAGACTAACACGGCTACCCCTCTGATATCTGTAGTTAATAAAATTGTTTTAGTGTTTTATCTAAACCAGTGTGTTTGGTTGAAGGGTTTGAGAACCTCCACTGGAGATAACGGGTTGTGCGAATCATTTCCTGTTAATGAAGTGATGGACTTTCCATGAGCTTGCATTGTCCAGAGAAGGAGAGAGCTGGGCAGTACAGGATGCACATTTCTGGGGACAAGTCTGGGACTGGGAATTTGCTGGTGTCGCTTGGTTATATAATTCAGGAGTGACTGGCTGTCGCACTCTTGCAGGATAGCTGGGAGTAATGTAGATGCTGGAGGCTGGGTGTGAGGATGCCAGGAGTGGTAAGGCTCACAGCGAAGCAGTGTAAAAGGCACCCCAGGTTGGAGAACTGAGGGGACACAGAATGGACCATTGAACAGCTGTACTTAGGGTAATGTCCATGTATGGCTCCCAGGAGCAGCTGGGCTGCCTGGACCGGAAGGGCAGGTTAAGGATGGAATGGTGACTGCTGAGCCCAGTGCGGAGCTAAGTACCCTGATCTCAGCAGGTCCTCTAGCAAGAAATGCCATCCCTGAGCACCAAGGCTGGGAGCAACCAAAGATGGACCAAGAGCCTGACTCCATCTTTCTTTCTAAAACCTCATGACTGGGTCTGACTTGCGCTTCGTGGACACGTAGGGCTGCTGAGACTGGTGCAGTGCCTCTGCTGGCGGGGCTCAGGCTGCCGTTCCAGGGCCAGTGGAACCGCCGTCGGGGGATGGGGAGACACGCCTCATACATGTAACCTCTGAGTAGGCGGGTGCCTCTCCTCGATTGTCTGGGGAGGGATAGCTCAGTGGTTTGAGCATTGGCCTGTTAAACCCAGGGTTGTGAGTTCAATCCTTGAGGGGGCCACTTAGGGATCTGGGGCAAAATCAGCACTTGGTCCTGCTAGTGAAGGCAGGGGGCTGGACTCGATGACCCTTTGGGGTCCCTTCCAGTTCTAGGAGATGGGTATATCTCCATTATTAAATTTCTTCTGGCCCCTTGTCCCCAGGGGTCAGAGGCTCCTGTCTCATCTGCCACGTTCTGCTCTGTGAGTTTATCCTGGCTTCTGCATGCGTTGGGAGGGATGCCCTGTCTCTGGGGAACACGGCTTGAAAGAGGAAGTGGAACCACTGCTGCCTCCCTTCCCTTCCTATGGAGACTCCTGGTGCAGCAGGGTGAGGAGCTAGACACCTGCTGGTGGTTAAAAGTGGACTCCTCTCCAGATCTGTCACGGGGACTCCAGCTCCCTCCCAGCTGCGATAGGAGCCGGAGCTAAACCTGCTTCTGGAGGCTGCTGAGCTTAATATTCCTTCCCTTGTTGAGGCCTTTTCCTGCCTCCGGGCCTGTGTACCTGTACAAATAGGTGCAGTTTGTGCCCATCAGTGCAGTGTGAATGGCATAGTTCTGAAATGAATGGCAGCACCTCTGACTCGGCACGTATGAGGCCAGCCATTAAGGGGGAACAAGACTCAGCCATTTACTAGGGGGTTTATCTGTGTGTCCCCAGCTTCCAGTGTCTTGGAGGCCTCTGGAAACTTCATAACAAAATCAAGAGGCATTTGCCACGTTATCTGGAGAGGCTCACGGCCGAGAGTGCCAACCTCAGGGCACAAACCCCAAATTGGTTGTGTTCTACGCTTAACTTTCACAACCAAGTAACAAGTGTGAATTCCTCAAGCACTAGAATGGCCTTGCCATGGAGTCAGACAGTCCCCTTGGGCACTCCAGTCTGTCTTGCCACCCAAGTGAGCCTGTCTTTGTGGTAGATGGTCCCTTGGAATATTGTTCTGATATTATATGTAGGCTACTCCCAGTCCCAAAGGACCAGTTACTTGCCCCAAATCAATTACACCTCAGATCTCTCACTAGAGTCAACATTTGTAGCCAGACCTGAAGTAAACTAATTAAAGATTTATTAACTAAGGAAAAGAAATGTTACTTAGAAGGTTAAAGCAGGTAAACGTATGTATACACACAGGTGAGTTAGTCTTGGGTTTCACAAGATAATAGAAGCTGCTCTAATATGCAAGATGTCTGTCCTTTAGGGCTAAGGTCCCTTGCTTAAGATTATAAATATCACTCTCTCTCCAAATTCCAAACGGCACCGTAGTCATGTTTATTCTAGTCAGGGATTTTTATTCCCTTCCTCTGGAGTTCAAACTCATGGAACAAGTGTCTGTGCCTGTCTCCTCTTCATGGTGTGTGTGTGGACAATCAACAGTCTTTGGCCTTTGTTTCACAACGGCTCGTTTGGTTTCAGTGGGCCCTGGTATGCAGGACAAGCACTTCACAATAATTCATGCTGCTTTCCTGTTCGGTGAGCTACACAGGGATAGAGGTTTGCAATGCAAACACTCAGTGTAACTTTAGACCATGGGCTGCAGATATTATAAGCGAGATCAATACATGCAGCATCCCACAAGCATTTCATGTACTCTAAACTAGGGCTGTCAAGCGATTTAAAAAAAAATTAATCACGCCATTAATCGCGCTGTTAATAATAGAATACCATTTATTTAAATAGTTTTTGATGTTTTCTACATTTTTCAAATATTGATTTCAATTACAACACAATACAAAATGTACAGTGCTCACTTTATATTAATTTTTTATTTTAAGTATTTGTACTGTAAAAAACCCAAAGAAATAGTATTTTTCAATTCACCTAATGCAAGTACTGTAGTGCAATCTTTATCATGAAAGTTGAACTTAAAAATGTGGAATTATGTACAAAAAACCTGCATTCAAAAATAAAACAATGTAAAATTTTAGAGCCTGTAAGTCCACTCAGTCCTACTTCTTGTTCAGCCAATCGCTCAGACAAACAAGTTCACATTTTCAGGAGATAATGCTGCCCACTTCTTGTTTACAATGTCACCTGAAAGTGAGAAGAGGTGTTCGCATGGCACTGTTGTAGCCGGCGTCGCAAGATATTTACATGCCAGACCCACTAAAGATTCATATGTCCCTTCATGCTTCAGCCACCATTCCAGAGGACATGCAACTACGCTGATGATGGGTTCTGCTCAAATACGATCCAAAGCAGTGCGGGCTGATGCATGTTCATTTTCAGCAACTAAGTCAGATGTCACCAGCAGAAGGTTGATTTTCTTTTTTGGTAGTTCGGGTTCTGTAGTTTCTTCATTGGAGTGTTGCTCTTAAGACTTCTGAAAGCATGCTCCACACCTTGTCCCTCTCAGATTTTTGAAGGCACTTCAGATTTTTAACCCTTGGGGTGAGTGCTGTAGCTATCCTTAGAAATCTCACATTGGTACCTTCTTTGTGTTTTGTGAAATCTGCAGTGAAAATGTTCTTAAAATGAACAATGTGCTGGGTCATCATCCGAGACTGCTATAACATGAAATGGGAGTAAAACCGAGCAGGAGACATACTCCCCCCCTCTCCCCCCGAGGAGTTCAGTCACAAATTTAATTAACACATTTTTTTTAATGAGCGTCATCAGCATGGAAGCATGTCCTCTGCATTTATGCAGTTATGTAACAAAAAAAATCTACATTTGTAAATTGCAGTTTCACAACAAAGATTGCACTACACTACTTGTATGAGGTAAATTGAAAAATACTATTTCTTCATCATTTTTACAGTGCAAATGTTTGTAGTAAAAATATACACTTTGATTTCAATTACAGCACAGAATACAATATATGAAAACAGAAAAACATCCAAAATATTTAATAAATTTCAACTGGTATTCTATTTAACAGTGCGATTAAAACTGCGATTAATCACGATTAATTTTTTGAGTTAATTGTGTGAGTTAACTGCAATTAATCAACAGCCTTAGTCTAAACACATTCAACTTCACGTGGGTTTTAACAGTGCTAGTGCCCAGGTGAGCCAGACTGGTTTCCAGCTGTCTGGAATTGCTGGCTGGTGATACAATCCATGTCCGTGTCCAGTGAGGCCTAGAGGCCATGGCTGAAGCTGGCACCTGGTCTGCCAGCATCACAGCATTGATTTTAACCACGCTGAGGAACCAGCCATGCTTTAACCCTCTCATTTACTGCTGGTGTGAAGACCTGGCAGCGTTCATGAACCTGGAGAAGCTAATGAAGAGACTGATGCGGCAGCTCCCTAGTGGAGTCTCGCTCTATCGCTTCTTCAGCCATTGGAGTCAGACTTCAGCTGGGATTGTGGCGATTGTCTGGAAGCATCTGGGTCACAGGGCTGCTTGAGGCTGGCGGAGGTGGAGGGCCCCTGTGCTCTGTTCTTTCCCAGCTGCTGCAATTGCCTCCTAGCCGCACTGGTTGCATGGTCCTTCTTCCCCTCCTGGGCTTGCCTTCTCCCTTAGGCAAAGGGGGCTCTGGCTCCTGGGCTCCTCAGGGAGCAGGAAACCCTGTGTCGTGGCCAGCTGAGCACCTGGCTCTGGGACTCTGCCCGTGTCAGCACAGCTCTGGGTTTGTTAGTTAACGTGGGCTCCCTCTCCCAGCTGCGTCTGCGGCAGCAGCACAGAGACTAGCAGGTCAGTCGTGGCTCTGGACTAATGGGCTCTGCTTCCCTTTGCTTAGTGCCCAGCGCTCCGCAGGCGCTGCCCCAGACTGGTGTGAATGAGCCGTGAACCCAGGCTCAGCTGGGGGCTGGCTCCTCTCCTGTGCATCTCCCTTGCAGGCGGGACAATAGCTGATAGGCCGAGTGTTCCTGCCACTGGCAGTTCCCCTGCAGAGAGTCCTGGACTCCGGACGGGCCAGGTGACCCGTCACGCTCTGACGTCCTGACAGTTGGCTCTGAAGTTTCTAGATCGTGTTCTGAATAACGCAAGAGCTTAACTGGGCCAGCGCGTTGGTACCAGCGGCAGCGTCTTCCTCGGAGTCTGTAGCCTCCGTAAGGAAAGTCTCTGCCCCTCTCAAAGCAGCCTGGTCTGAGGAGCTGTAAATAGGGGTTTGCAGCCGCCCAGGACCAGCCTGTTCTGTATGGATTAAATGGAGGGGTGGATTGAATGCTGCTTTGGCAGCCGGTTACCGTGCGGTGCCTGCTGTGTACATAGATGGGGAGCACGGGGAGCAGCTGCTGGCTGCAATAGACCAGACTGCCCCCCTTCCCCCCCCGGACCTGTGCTTTGTTTCCAAGGGACGCACCCCCGCTCTGCAGGGCGGGGGGGGTGGAGGGATGCAAGGCAAAGCTCTCTGAGCCGTTCAGAATTGTGTGCCAGGGCTCTGTGCACTGGGGATGTTGGCAAATAGCTTCTGGGGGGCGGCGGGACCTGAACGGGACCCAGCTGGGTGAGACTCCAGCTCGCTAAGCGAGTGATGGTGACGCTTTAAATGCCCCACAACTTTCCACAGCAGGAGCAGACCAGAGCAGGGCTAGTGTCCTTGCCGGAAAGCTAAGAAACGCCGGGGATGCTGGGAAAGGAAGGAGGGGTGATGCCTCCTGCCTTGGCACTGCTAAGGAGCCGACCCTGGGAGGGGTGCTCGGAAGCTGACCCAGAGTTGCTGATCTGGGATCTGAGACTCTGGCTCGGCGGCTTTGCCGTAGGCTGTGAGAGCAATGACACTCGATCACTAGAGTCCAGCATCCATCAAATGCTTAGGGACTCAGCGGGCGAGCAGCGCCGGCCGGTGGCTGACACCTCCTGGGAGCCAAGCAAAGTCTCTGAACAGGGCAGAGGGACTGTAAGGCCCGAGATCTTTTTCGGCAGCCATGTAAGGAAAGTCACATCCTCACATTCCCTCTAAATTCTATCCAAACAACGAAATGTCGGGCTGTTAAGATCAACTTCTGCACAATATGCCGGCAGGGTGAGCAGCCCCGGACGACCTGTTCCTGCCAGGCCACCAGGAAGAGTTTGTCTGATTACTGGGAGTGGTGAGCATTGAATGCTCAGCGTGTGCAGTCTGGTTTGGGGATTGTTAATAAATAGAGGTTAAGAATATTACTGTGTAAGGCTCTTTCACTGGTAAAAGGCCCCGCAAACCCGCAGAAGATTATGCCCCGAGCCCGGGCAATTGGGTAAGGACGGGTACTTGAATGAGCCAGGTTACGCTCTGAGCCCTAGGAGCTGGGTATGGGTGAGTGCCTGAATGAACGGGGTTACGCCCTGAGCCCATGGCAGGGTAAAGGCGGGGGCCCTACGGCCTGTGGGTTACAGAACATGAAGTTGGGAGATGTTCAGAGCACATTGGATGAGGGTCACAGGCCTTGGCAGACTCTAGCCAGAGTTCAGCTGGCCAGAGTACCGGGCTGGCCCTGCCACGGGAGCCCCTCTGCCAAAGCCGCCGTCGTTACCATTCACCACCTAACGCTCGGCTGGGTCACGTGACTTACGCCTGGCCGGAAACGGGGGAACGAAAGGACCCTGCTGCAGGAGGCTGCACTGGTGCTGGAGGTGAATGGGTGACCTGGCCTCTCCTCCGGCCTCGAGAGAGGTCAGATGAAGTGAGTTTGTTGATCTTTCTAGTCCCTTGTGGATTTTTGCCCCAAATCACAGCGAGAGGCTTGAGGGGCACGGGAGGGGGGGAGATATTTTGCCGGGAGGGGGGAGGTGGCTTTGGGGGCAGGTTTGCCCAGGGAAGGTGGCTCTGGGGGCTGGTTTGCCTGGAGGAGGCAGTAGCTGGGGGGGCAGGTTTGCCCGGGGGCGGTGGTGGCTGGAGGGGGCAGGTTGCCCAGGGGAGGCGGCTCTGGGGGCAGGTTTGCCCGGGGTAGGTGACTCTGGGATCCATTTGCTCTGGGGTTCTGAGGCCCCTCCCCACTCTGGTCTCTCCCAAGAGCCAGTTCACGAGCTGTGGGCCAGTCGCTGAGACGTCTCCACCTGCTGCACGTCCAGGCCCGGCCTTTGGGGACGATGGTTCCATGGTCTCGGTGGGATGTAGCCTGGGGAGCTCATGGGCACTCAGGCTGAGGCACCCTCAGGTAGCCTGGGCCAACCCCACGGAGGGTGGTGAAGACGAGACCCGAGTCTGACCCAGTGTCTGAGGGAGCAGTGCAGGCAGCTGAGCCGGGTGTGGAGGGGTACGTTGCTCTGAGCCACGGCAGCTGGTCTCGGGTTTCCTAGGCTATTGCGTGTGTTTCTGATCCCTGCTGGAGATGTGCCTTGTGGACTCCTCTCCTCCCGCTGGAAGCGGGTTCTGTGGCTGGTGACTCCATGAGGCTGTGGGAACCACTGGCCAGCGAGACCCTGGCTGTGTGCTTGCAGCGTGTGAGGCTGTGGGAGCAGGCGCTCTGCAGTGCGACGTGCTAGCGAGTCCAGGCTGGCTCAGACTCTGGGGGCAGGACCCTGGCTGCCTGCCTGGCCCAGCTCTGCAGACCCACGTGGTAAGAGCTGCTTGGCCACAGGCTCTGACCTCTGCTGCTCCAGCCCACCCCAAGGAGGCTCCAGTCGCAAGGGACTCAGTGAAACACTGTGTCCTGCCAGAATTAAGGGGAATTTAGTAAGGGAGCCATAAATTATTGAATAGAGGTGGTTATAAACAAATGAAATATGGCCTGCACTGCCAAGGGAGCTGCGTTTACCGCACCAGGCAGGCTCCGGACACCCATAAATCCCCCCAAAACGTGGGTTGTGCTGTCAGCTCTCGTTTCTCTCCAACAGGCCAGTTGAGATTTATGGGCGTGTGGAGAAGATCTTGTTGTTTAAGAAACATGCTGGGACTAACGACTGCCTGGGCAGGGCGACTGGGGGAGAGGCAGAGGCTGGGGCAGGGCTCCTGGGGGTCAGTCCCAGTCACTCGCATCAGCCTGAGAATCTCCGCAAGGTGCGGTACGCAGCACAGACGGAGCCCCCGGGCCAGGGCTCTGCTCCATGGGATGTGCGTTCGCTGGCCCTGGCTGCTGTATTCCGTGTGCACTGCACGGCACCGCTTGCCTTGCAGGGCCCTCGGGTGGCTGCGGCTGCTGGGCAGGAGGGATGCGGAGGTGGGGGGCAGAGATGGGGCCTCACCACTGGCCTCTCCCATTCAGCCAACACCCCCTGCAGCTCCTCAGCACCTTGCGCCCCCACCCCAGTCGAGGAGCTGCTGCCTCCTGGCAGGGAAATAGGGGAGGGAAGGGGCAGGAGGCACCTCTGGCTGCCCCTCACTGGCCCCACAGCAGCCCCGGTGGCCGTGAGGATCAGCCCCTGGCCCATGGGGACGGGGTGTGGGGCTGGGCTGAGGGAACGGGCCAGGCCCTGCGGGACAATCGGCTGTAGTTGAGCGTTCCAGCGATGCGGGCCCCAAACCTCCCCCCTGCAGCTCCTGTCCCTGCCAGCACCCCTCTCCCAGCCTCATGGGTACAGAGCGGGAGCTGGGGTCCAGGGAGACTCAACGAGGGTCCTGCGGGGAGCTGGTGGTGAAGCCAGGAACTGACTTGCTGAGGATGAGGAGGGCTGGTTGGGCCATGAGGAAAACACGTTGACGTTTCAGAACGTGTTTTCAATGCAGCGCGGAGCAAACCGGAGCCCTTGTGATGTTTTTCACAAACGGAGGCGCCCCCAGACTAGCCAATAGCCCAGAGGTTCAGACACTTCCCCGCCCCCTCTCATCTCTTGTGATCTGTGCCGAATTGGTCAGATCAGGGACTCGACCCTGGGTCTCCCCTATCCCAGGTGTGTGCCCCGAGCACTGGGCTAGGAACTAGTCTGGGGGATCCCTCTTGTCTGAATCCGAAATTCCATCCTGCGCTTGAGAAACCTTCCAGAAGATGAGTTTCCTTGAAACTGACACGCTTCCACCAAGAGTTTTGGTGGCGACAAATAGGCATTTTCTGATAGAGGAAATTTTCCAATGATGTGGGTTTTTTTTTTCTATTTCCACGCCCTGCTCTCCTGCCACCACCACAGGCCCCTCTCCCCTTTTGTCCTCTCTCACTGGGTGTGTTGACCCTGGAGCAGCAGCCAAGCAATTGTGTTGACTGTGAAGGCCCCTGTGTGAGGAAGTGGGAATGTTCTGGGTGTTCTGTGAATGCTGAGTGGGGAGTGTTGACCTGGGAAGGTTGCAGGGGAGTTGTGCTGGGACAGCCTGCACTGGGGAAGGGAGGAGACCTGAGCATGTAACCTGAGACCCCAGGAGGGGGGTTGAAGGCCAGGTAACACCTCTGCCCCGGACACTGAACAAAGGACACAAAGGCTGGGGGAGGAGCCGGCGGGAGGCTGAGTGAGAGGCTGGAGTGAGTTTGAGTTTGAAGCTGGCTGGGAAATGGAGGGGAGCCCGATGGGGCTTGGGCTTCCCAACGGGGCTGTGGCCTCCCTGGGGCCCCAGATGGACCTAACTAAAGGAGGCCCTGCTGTCTGTACCGGCAAGACCTGTCTTGGACTGTGTTCCTGTCATCTAAATAAACCTCTGTGTTATTGGCTGGCTGAGAGTCGCGTCTGACTGCGAAGTGGGGGTGCAGGACCCTCGGCTTCCCCAGGACCCCGCCTGGGCGGGCTCGCTGTGGGAAGCACATGGAGGGGCAGAGGATGCTGAATGCTCCAAGGAGAGAAGGCAAAAACTCTTAACTAACTGTTTATGACAGACCCAGAAGGTGAAGCCGTGTGAGCTTCTTGCCCTGCAGACAGTCTGCTCCAAGGGAGAGGAGGCTCCCCAAAGTCCTGACTGGCTTTGTGGGGAGCAGTTCCAGAGCATCGCCCGGGGACTCTGTGACACCCTGCATGCCAATAGTGCTGTACAAATCACTATTAGCAGCTAATTTTCAGTTACCCTTCGCTGTCCCAGAATACCTTGCATTTCTCCTTTTCTGTTGCTTGGCTACCCCCAGCTTTGGCCTCTACATTTCACCGTACGGTCACGGATACAGATGAAATCCATATTTTTATTACATTTTAAAGAGCATAATTGCTTCATATCTTGTATGGAAATGGGTATGACAGATGTCAAATTAAATCATAGGCCCATCATTTATTTATAGATGATTATATTAAAGATATATTAATATAGCCTTAGGCTTTATGGAATTATACACAATAAAAATATATTGAGCCTTATTGGCCAATATTTTTCCAATCCTGTCAGGTTTTTACAGCCACTTATTCAATCGAGATCCCCCTGCAGCTCCCCTAATAGAGCTGGAAGGTATTGACCAGGCAATTGGAAACCACTTGAGAACTTTGATCTTGCTGTGATTAGATTGTGTCGCTCCTTAGCTTTATGAAGGGTCCCGTACAAGGTGCTTTGAAATGAGCGGACGGTAGCTTAGAACGTGCGTGGTTAAATCTAGGTCACCAGAGAAGGTTAAGTACCAGAGCAGAGCGTGCCAGCCCAGCTGTTGTTCGACTGCTTGGTCAGGATTATTGCAGGGCTAAACCAGGATTAGGTTATTGTGAAACAAGGCTAAGATTTCTAATGATGAGGTGGGGGCTGAGCTGAGGGGTTTGCTGTAGGCCAGACGCTCTGTGTCAGGAGAAGGTGATTCTCAATATCCCGACCGTGCTTTCCTTTGCCTCAGTTGGCTTCCTGCTGCCCGCCCGGCCTGCAGAATCCAGGGCAAGTCCTCCATTTCCTTTCCCTAGTGCGAGAGAATCTCCAGCATGTTTCATATGGTGGGAATGCCTGTCATGGACCACCCCAGCAGTGCACGAGGTGCTGCATGAACACAGAACACAGACTCGGCCCCTGCCCCCAAATGCTAACGATCTGAACCAGCCTGCGAGCTCTCCGGCCGCGGTACGGGGTGCTGGTTGGCTTTAGACTCCCGTGCCTGCCATGTATTTCCTGTTGTAGCCCCTTTGCAACTAGTGCTGCTCCCAAAGCCAGTGGGCAGGTTCCCTGCCTCGGAGCGTAACCACCCCCAGATGTGCTGAATCACAAGCGCGGCACGTCTGCACGTGTGCACTGGCTGCTGCCTGAGGCCCCAGGGGGGTAGCTGCACCAGTGCCAGCCCTGGCCTAGACAGGCCAAGCCAACCCAAGCAGCAGTGACAGATGTGGCAGTTTCCTCCTCCATGACAGGGCTGGCTGGGCCAATCTGAGGAGTGGCTTTGGACGTGACACACAGGGCTTGGCCTGGCACCTAAGCAGAGTCAGCCACCCTAGGGAGCTGCCTGGAGTTCCATGGCTAGCACGGCCCGTCGGCTGTTTGCAATATCTCCGGTGAGCAGGGAGAGTGCTCTGCCCTTCTCGGGAAAGGTGGCTGAGCAGAGTCTTGTGCTGGCTGGTGGGGCTATAACGTGTCCCTGTGAATTAAACTGCCCTTCGCCGTCCCGTACCAGCCTAGGCGGTGGTGACGCTGGTGGGGTTTCTCTCCTGTGTGCGCAGACCAGCTCTGGGTGGGGTTCAGAGCTCAGCTGTCGATGTGGCTGCCCTGTGCTTTGGAGGCATAAAGGCAATGCTCCAAATCGTGCTGTCCAGGCTGATCTGTAGTGTGAGCAAACCGAGCCCTGGCAAAGCGCCACTTTCTGGAGACTCATACCCTGGCTTCCAGCCTCACTTGAATGCCGCAGAAGGGCCTTTGGCGTGCGAGAAGCTGCCTTCTCCTGGGTACCAGGAGTGTTAATGACGTTTAAGTAGGGCTGTAAGATCCCAGTCAGGGCAGGAGCCCTGTTTAATATGCACCGTACCAGCAGAGAAAGCCCGGGCCGCTGACAGAGGTCAGTGAGAGAGAGACACGTGGGAGACGGGCTCTGCTCTGCGGAGGGCACTGCTCTGCGGAGGGCACTGCTGCCTGCAGAACAAGTCTATGCTGTGCAGAGCACGAGCGATGGTGTTTCCACTCTAGGAGGGAGGGTCATTAGTTACACTGATTGTAGGAGACAAGCAGCAGGCAATAGATGCACAAGAGTCACCCCTTCCCTGGAGTTAGGTACGAGGCTTTCTGATATTTTATGAACACCCAGCAGCCTCACTACGAGAGCCAGAACAAAAGCCTAATCTTAGGGGACGTTAATAAATTATAACATATTAGGCACTGTCAGCGGTAGCCCTGGACTCTTAAATTTTGTTCTAATTAGAGCATTGCTTTCCCTGTCTCAGCACTTTTCCCCTCTGCTGGGTATCGATCCGTTCTCTGTGGGGATCTGACCAACTGTTGACAATTTATGGTAACATAAAGCTAGTACCTCTTGCAGCAAAAGCACAGCTTTTAATAAAAACCGCGGCCACCAGCCTCCTAGAGGCAGCCTGGCCTGATTGTGGAATGGATTTAGCAGTTAAGGCGCACCCGTGCCGCTAGGCATTTTGCACATAGGGATTTTTATTGTAACACCGAGTCTTTCAATTGTCGGAGTATTGCATAAATGTCTAGGTACCTAATTGAAGCTACAGGGGCCAATGGAAACCAGTGAGAGCTATTGGCCCCTCCACTGGCTCAGGATGCTCACATCTTCTCTTGACAGTTAATTGGGGCCTCAGTAGGGCCTGTATGATCATGTCCCTGATAAAATCATTGTCTCCTCCCGGCAGAGAGACATTTGTGTGCAGCTTTTTTATTAGGTACAGAAAGGAGACAGATAATATTTGGGAGATAGGATCCTCTCCTATTAACATTTGAATGTGGCTGAGCTCCATGCCGAGAAGAGCAGCGCTCCTCTAGGGTTGCTGCGGTCTGGAGCACAAGTACATTCTTACAGAGATTTGCCATGCTATCGCCTCCATCTGTGCATTGGAGAAATCTCTAATTTAGGGTTGAAAAGGCCTCGCTCTGTATCTGTGCTGGAAGGAAGCTGGTGGTTGGTTTTATTCATTGAACTGCAAAGGAGGTTGTAGAAACTCGGTGAAAATGGCAGGTTCTTAGGGCTCCACCCCATGCCAGCCCCATGCCCTTCGCTATGGGATTCATCGCTTCCCCCTTCTGTCTGTTTCTGGTACGTGTGTGCTCAGGAGCTGAACTCGAAGATGAGGAAAGGCTACTCCATAGCTGATTCAATGGCGTGGGCTGTTGAGTTTCCACTCTGTCCTCAGAGACGTTCCCTCCAGTTACCTCTGCTTGGGAGCAAGGACAGTGGGGTGAGAAGATGACAGAGCTTCCCTCACACCACCGGGACTCTCTGCTACATCAGAATGGTCAGACAGGGTCAGACCAATGGTCTAGCTCGCTATCCTCCCTTTTGGTAGTGGCCGATGCCAGATGCTTCAGAGGGAATGAACAGGGCAATTATCAAGTGATCCATCCCCTGTCATCTAGTCCCATCTTCTGGCAGTCAGAGGCTTAGGGACACCCAGAACATGGGGTTGGCAAATAGCTATTTATGGTCCTATCCTCCATGAATTTATCTCATTCTGTTTTGAGCCCAGTTTGGCCTTCACAACATCCCCCGGCGATGAGTTCCATGGGTTGTGCGCTGTGTGAAGAAATACTTCCTGTGTTTGTTTTAAATCTGCTGCCTATTAATTTCATTGGGTGACCCCTGGTTCTTGTGTTATGTGAAGGGGTGAATGTCACTTCCTAATGCACCTTCTCCACACCAGTCATGATTTTATAGATCTCTATCATATCCCCCCTTCAGCAATGGCTCCTTAGAGACACGAGCTGTTTCTTGGCTTCCAGTCGAGTGTGGGGGCTTGAGATGTGAACTGCTGCTGGTCTAACAGGCCAACTCCGTCAATGTCTGCTCGAAGGAGTGCTGGCTGCCGAGAGACAATGGGAGCTTTGAACTTTCTCTCCATGGATTGAGTGTGTTACTGGGATTTCAGAGTGAATAGACTCCTGCTGGGGCCCTGGGGATAGGCTGGATGATGGGATTGTTAAAGGCTTATCGTGATGGCAGTTCTTGCTTCCGTGGACAGCGTAGGCTGATGCCAAATGTGATCCAGAAGGAGTTTTTCATCCCAGTAAGGAAACTGTGGATTTTTATGTCCCCTGAAGATGTGATCAGGGCTCATCCAGTAGGGCCAGGGGGGTTCATTTGACTGGCTTGTTTTCCTTTGATAACAGACGTGGAGGAGCTGGTGGCTCCCAAAGCCCAGCCCTTCAGGTCAGGGGGGAAATACTCTGCTTCTGCATCCCACTCTCTTCAGCGCCGACACTGATTGGCCCCTCGACGTCCATTGCCCCTTGTCACTGAGGCACTTTTCTCCTGCTCCCTCGTGTCCGTGAGCAGTGAGAGCTCAGGCTAAGTCAGCAACTGCCTCAGTATTTTTAGAAGTAGCTTCAGTTGGAATTACGGCTAAATCACCAGTTGTGCCTTAAATTTGCGACTGGCTCCCTAATCAAGGAGGTGAGACAGCAGAAGAACAAGACTTCGATTAACAGATTCACAAATGTGAAGGCCCACAGGTGGCCATTAGATCATCTGCTCTGGTGTCCTGTATATCACAGGCCATTATGTCTCACCTAGTTATTCTGTACTGAGCCCAGTCACTTGTTTGACTAAAGCATCTTCCAGAAAGATGTCAAGAGATGAGGAATCCACCACTTGCCTGGGGAGTTTGCTCCAATGGTTAACCACCCTGGCTGTTCAAAAACCAAAACCAAAATCTCTTATTTCTAGTTTAAATTGAACTGACTTAATCTTCCAGCCATTGGCTCTTGTTATGCCTTTCTCTGCTAGATTGCAGCCTTTTAGTCCTGGTGTTTTCTCCCCGCGAAGGTGTCTGCATACTGTAATCAAGTCCCTCTAGATCATCTGTTTGATGCACTAAGCAGATGGAGCTCTCTACACAACCGTGCTACATTGGCACAGCCGCACTGCTGTAGCGTGTCTGCTGAAGACGCTCTGCGCTGACAGGAGAGTGCGCTCCCGTTGGCTGAATTACTCCACACCTCCGCGAGAGGCGGCAGCTGTGTTGGCAGGAAAGCGTCTCCCGCTGACATAGGGCTGGTGTGGACAGCGCTTAGGTTGATGTAACTTACGTTGCTCGGGGGAGGAGGGGGCTTTTTCACCCCCCTGCGTGACGTACGTTACATCGAGGTGAGCGGTCGTGGAGACCGGCCCTGAGTCTCTCAGGCATTTTCTCCAGCCCTTGAATCACTTTGTTGCTCTTTTCTGCACCGTCTCCAATTTTTCAACACCCTTTTAAAATGTGCTCACTAGAATGGCACCCAGTCACCAGCGTCTGTCTCACCAATGCCTGATCCAGAGGTAGAATCAACTCCCTACTCACGCCCACTGTTCTTCTGTTTTATACATCCAGGGATCACGTTAGTCCTTTGGCCACAGCATCGTGCTGGGAGCTCACACCGCGTGGCTTGTTCAGTGTGACACCTAAATCCTTGTCAGAGTTGCTGCTTTCCAGGGTACTGTCCCCCATTCTGTAGGTCTGGCCTGAATTATTGGTACTTGGATGTGTAACTTTGTATTTTGCTGTATTTAAAATGTACTTGATTTGAATGGGCCTGATTTACCAAACAATCTCAATCGTTTGGCCTGCCCTGTCCTCAACGTCACTTGCCACCCCACCAATTTTTGAGTCATTCACAAATTTTATTAGCAGTGATTGAATGTTTCCTTCCTGGTAATTGATGAGAATGTGTGTGTCAGACCTGGTACTGATCCTTGCCGAACCCCCCTAGAAACACCCCGGTAGATGGTGATTTTCTATTGAAAACTCTTTCCTGGGATTTGACAGTCTGTTTATAATCTATGTAATGTGTGTTTGTTGAAATTGTATAGTGCTCTTTTTTTTAATTAGAATGTTGTGTGGTACTAAGTGACACACCTTACAAAAGTATATTAATCTACAGAGTTACTTTTATCAACCAAATGTAATGTCATCAAAAAATGAAATCAGGTTTGTGTGAAGACCTGTTTTCTGTATAACCATGTTGATGGGCACCCTATTCCTAGCCTTTGATCCTGTATCAGCTTTTCCATAATTTTTCCTGGGATTGATGTTCAGGTTAACTGAACTGTAGTTACCTGGGTCATCCTGTTTGCTCTTGTTGAACACTGTCATTACATTAGCCCTCTTCCAGTATTCTGGAATTCCCTGTTATTCCAAATTTATTAAAAATTAACCTCAGTGGGCCAGAGATCTTCTCAGGCAACTTGTTTGGGTGCAAGTTTATCCAGGCCTGCTGATTTTCAATAGATTGATCCCTAGTCGATGTTGTCTGCCGTCCTCCTCAGTGGGGAGCAGTGTCTGCGCTGTGACCTGGCTGGGGGGATGTGGTGAACTCTGATGGGGCAGCAGAGAGAGAGAGCTGGGAATGAGCAGGGGAAGGCGAAGGCGCTGGCCCAAGGCGGGAGGAGCAGAGAGGGAGGGGGGAGGGTCGGACAAAACCCAAGGAAAGCAGGTGCCTTTCCCTGTAAATTAGGGCAGAGTCAGGTGGGTCTAACGCAGTTCATCTCCAGTCCTCGTGTGAACAAGGCCGTTGTTGTGACACCGCCTCAGCCAGCCCCGCGCGCTTCATCCAGGAGCAGGAGGCGCAATTGGTCCTGTTGAAAGCGAGTGCTCGTCTTCCCCGTGCCGGAGCCCCCTGGATGGGGAGCAGGAAGGGGAGGGGCTGTCACTGGGGGGTGGGGTGGAGGGTGCATTGTATTTTGGGGAACAGGATCGGTCCCCTAGCATGTCATTAATGAAACAATAAAACCCCAGCAGCAAAACCAATCATCTCTGACGTGATCCCAGCCAGGACCCCCTCGCTGCCCGTTCAGCACCCAGGTACCCCTGCGGAACAGGTTCCCTTTGCAGCGTGCCCCAAAGGTCGCCGCGTGTTTAGCCTGAGTGACAGCGAAGTGCTGGAGCCCCCCCAGGGAGGGGTGTCAGTGTGAAAGGGGGCGAGTCTGTGAATCTGCTGAGGGTCCAGTTAGGCTTTGAAGATTAACTAAACAAACGATATTTCCCAGTCTGCATTTTACAGCCAAGGTGAGGATGAAATCCAACAGGGTGGCCCCCTTGTGTTGAGTCCAGTGAGCATTAGCTTACTAATTCGATGCTAGGTTCTTTGCAGGTCAGCTTTTAACTTGAGCAGGATTTATCAGATCAGGGCATGTGGTTCTTTTAACCAATCAGCAATTTATTCATTCACCCAGAGCCACCCTAGTATGCAATACAGCTCATCAACCAGGTGTAGACACCACCAAGGTTCTAGGTAGGTACCGTCTTGCAGGCAGTTGTCAAAGACTAGGGTCAAGGCTCAGCCATTATGCCAGGGATCAACGCAGATCACCAAAGGCTCAAAAGGCAGAAGGGAAATAGAGAGACCCCCAATTCTAGTATTTTTACACAATCTCCTGACTCTAAAGCCAATCTCATGATTTTTGGTGAGCCGGACTCCTCGTTTTTGAAGGTTTGGGGTTGGCCGTACTGGGGCTCGTACAAGCCTGTGCACGGTCACATCGTCACTGCTGTTGGTACCCCTGCTAGCTAGCGCCAAGCTAACTTTGTCTAACCAGGCTGCAAGCGCTCCTCCTGATGGTGGTGTAGACATGCCCTCCGCTCAAAGGGCCTCGTGGGGTTCTGCTGCTGGTGCAGACAAGGATTTCTGCCTGAGAACTAGCTCCTCTCCGCCTAGAGGAACTGAGGTCCTAGCGTGGTTTTCAGGAAGCAACCTCTGGCCGTGCTAGTGGGAGATGGTATTAGGTCCCCACTAACACACGGCATGTGGCTTTGGTTGTGGGGCAGATGGGCTGTGCAGCAGCTGGAGCAGGGACCTTTTCCAGGGCAGCAAGTGCTCCGGGGGAAATAGGAGGAGATGCTAATGGGGAATTTGAATGTAAAATGATGGTACATGGTGGTGTGTTTGTGCATCTCCAGCAGGGTAGTGGGGTGGGAGAGATGGTCCGTGAACTGGTCTCATGTCCTCTGGAGTTCGAAGTTCCTGCCGGCCCCTGGGAGCAGAGGTTGTGGCTCCGGCTTCCCTTTCCCCAAGGCTCAGGTCCTGCTGCCCTCCTCCCTATTCAGTGCTTTCCACTGGGGAGGCCTGGGAAGGGGGCGGGGTCTCTTATCTACCGGGATCACGTCCTTAATGGTGTCCAACAAGTAGCAGCACGGAGCCCAGCAGGGACCGCGAGAGCCACGGTGCCTTCCCCCCTGCACTCATTCACCAGCTTTGGCAGCATGGTGTTCTCCAGCGATTGCTGCTGCGTGTAGTGGGAGCCCTGGTCCCCGGGTGGCCTTTCTGAGACTATAAACCCGATGTGCCGCTGACGGGAAATAGCGAAGCTGGGCTTGAATGCTCCTGGCGAACACAATTTACTCATTTGCTGCAATGACCCTAGAGGGACTAGTCGTTCAGAGCGAGCTCTTGCTTATTGAGCCACTCTTAGCGCCGATCTTTTGGCCTGGTAAATTGCACAGGTAGGGAGGGAGCACTACGCCCTGGCCCTGGCTCGCCTTGTCGAGCGGAACACGTGCCACGTTGCTTCCTCTCTGTTCGCTGCCTCTGACTGCCTGGTCTTTGACACACCAACGTTCAGTTTCCATGTAGGAGCTCAGCAGACACCAGGATTTGTTTCTATAAAGCCGAGTGTTTGCGGCGATAACAAGGGACATGCAAACACATTCAATAGCCATGACCTCCTTTCCTGCTCGCTGGCGCACAGAGTCCCCAGCTGGCCACTCTGGTCTTTGCTTTGACCCAGCTGCCATTCGGTCTAAAAACTCCTATCACGGCGCCCTGATCCGGGGACAGTCAGTCGCTGGGACCTGCTGGGGCCCAAGGGGAACTTCTGGTAATCGCCATGACAGCAAATCATGTGAAAATTATTAGTTATTTGGTAACTGAAGGCAAGTCCCAATCCCAGCCCAGCTGGGAGCTGCAAATGCTAATTACTTTGAAACTAGTGTGTGTGTCCGTCCCCCCCTCGAAGATGTTTAAATCAGGAATAACTAACACACTGTTGGCTGCCGGAGACATTTATCACGTCACCGCGTGGTCTCCTTTTCACAGCAGTTTCATCCAGTGGAAAAATAATAAGAAACCTTGTGTCTAACATAATGACGTGAATTTCTTAATAAACACATGGAATATGGATGGCTGTATGTTTCCACTCAGCCTGAACCAAGCCATGATGAATTAATCCTTCCTAAATGTATTGAATATTTCTTAAACTATTCATCAGCCCCACGACAAATACAGCTGTCGGCCCCAGCTGACACCCGATTTTAAATACCTCTCCCAGCGTGCCAACACAAATAGATAGTTGCTGCTGCTTGGAAAGCAGGGACCTCATCATTTTTTAATGCGCTGCAGTTCTTGGGCTTCTAGAATATTTATAACAATGTCATTATTTATCATGTGCGTTCACAGGCATCCCAGGCCAGCGACTCTCGGGCATGGGGAGGGGCAAGGGGCATTTCATTTCCCCCCGCCCTGCTCATTCCCTGCCCCTCTACGTCAGCAGCCAGGTAGAAGGTCAGATGTCCCTGCCCCTGGGGAGCTGGGTGGGTCGATGGCTCCAGGGAGCCCGTTACTAAGGGAGACGAGCTCTCTCCCCTGCCCGTGGGGCTGGCGCTGGGAGCTGGTTGGGCCTCTCCCCACTGTGTGTTGGCCTTTGTCGGTAGAGGTCGCGGATCCAGCTCTCAGACACTCCTGGCTTCCCCAGGCTTCTGGACCGTCCAGGAGCTCCGGCGGGGGCTGCACTCAGAGGAGCTGGTGTTTCCCTTACCCTGGAGGATGCCAATTTCGCTGCTCCTCCCACAGACATCCTGGTGCTTCCTTCTCGCTCCCCCTCCTGCCTGGGTTTATCTGTAAGGCCCCCCTGCCCCCCGCAGGCATCTCAGCAAAGGGGGGGATTGCGAGGAGTCGGGCGCTCAGTGGTGATTGGCTTGTGCTGCACAGTTAGGGGGCTGGTTTTCATTTGAGAAGGAAATTAGCTCCTGTACCATGTGCTGGATCTTAAACGCGGCCAGTCTGTGTCCCTATGGGGGTTTATGGCTGCTCCCCTCACTCCCCCACCCCAGCTCTTCCACCCCCGGGGTTTGGGGCACGCTCTCATTGCATCTACCCCGAGCTCTCTGGGGCTGGGACAGGCTCTAGCTCTGTCCTTGCTGCACCCGGCTCAATGGGGGCCCCGATCCCCAGCACGGAAACAAGGGTAGATCCTCGGCTCGGCTCCCACTGGCGCGCGTCTCTTTTGGGGCGGGGGCAGAAGAGGGTTTGGAGCCACCTGGGGTAGGAGCTCTGGATTAAGCCGCTAGAAGCGAAGGTGAACGGCCCTAGCCAATGAGCACCGCAGGGCGGCAGAGCCCATTCTGCTGTTTCCCTGCCCGTGGGGCAGCCCGTGGCCACTGACTCGGAGGGAGCCACCGTCATGTCCAGCCATTACGTTTGCGAGAGCACAGCGCTCCGGGGGAGGCCGGCGTGGAGCTAGTTACAGGCGGCAGGAGACTGCTGGAGCCTCCGTGTATCCTGGTAATGGAGAGGCCTGGTGCAGCTGGTATGAAGCTGTTCCATGCGTCTCTCTGATGGACACATCACAACAGCTGCTCCAAGGTGGGTTTCCATGAAGCCGACCAAGTGTTTCATTCTTCACCATTCAGGCTACTCTTCCATTGACCAAAGGGCCCAGGGAAGTGCCACCCCAAAGGCTCTTCGAAATTCTAGCCAGCAGCATTCAATACAAATTCCCTCACCCTCTTGCTGTGAGCTGTGGGATTTTACTTTGCTGTTTGCTTTGAAAACATCTTCAAACCTTTCACTTGTCTCTTGTTTCATGTCCCGATCTCCCTCCGTCCGTGCCCAGACGGCTGCTCTCTCGCTTTCATTCGTGTAAATTATTGACTTCAGAAATGCTGAGTCAGGACACTGAGGCTACGACAAACGCTTCCTGCTCAATGTGCTGATTCAAGGCAACTTTAGGCTTCCTGGCTTCTTTGGGTCCCAGTCCCACGTTTGGGTTTCAGCGGGTGGAGAGGTTGGGGAAAGGTCAGGCAGGTGGCGATGTTACTGAATTAATCCTGTATGTTCTGCCATTGTCCTGTCTGTTTACACTGGCCCCATCTCCTGCAGGTACCCCGCGAGGATTTAAAAATAGAAATAACCATCCCTCTTCCTTTCCTGCCTGTCAAGGAAATAGCTGGAGAGACTAATGTTGGTATGGATTAATGCAGTAGATCCTCGTCTGCCTTGCATTCAGGCTGCACTGAGGAGGGGACGATACACCCAATACCAGTGCTGGGTCTGACTCAAGACATACAAAACATTGGAGTCAGGAAAGGAAGTTGGCCTAGTCCTTATCGATCTGTCGGCAGCCTACGGCCCTGCGTGGGACCTTGGGCTGACTGCTGTGCCCCGTAGGCCGATGGTGCAGGTCAGCCAAGGTCTGGTTAGTAACTGAAGATTCAGCCTAGAAGCAGGGGAGAAAAATCAGTCACCTTAAACCTCTCCACAATGGCTTTCCCAAGGGTGTGCTTTGCCTCCCCTCTTGTTCAATACACCCGCACACATGAGCTTCCTGAAATGCAGGCTGAGGGCTGGTCCACACTAAGAAGGGGGGTCGAACTAGGGTATGCAAATTCAGCTACGTGAATAACGTAGCTGAATTCGAAGTACCCTAGTTTGACCTACTCACCCGTCCAGATGCGGCGGGGTCAAACTCCGCGGCTCCCCCGTTGACTCCACCACCGCCGTTTGCAGTGGAGGAGTACCGGAGTCGACCACGGCGCTACCGGAGTTCGAACTATCGCATCTAGATCAGACGCGATAGTTCGAACTCCGTGAAGTCGAACTCACCGCGTCGACGGGGAAGGTAAGTGTAAACCTACCCTGAGAAGTACAGCTGTACTGAAGGGAATCTCAGCCAAGACAGAGAACATTCGACCACTTATTTCCAGCTCCGAAGTGTGATTCTCAGTGAGACCAGGACAGTGGTAATGACTTTTCATCGAGGAAAACCTTCTTGCCTGTCAACCCACCTCGATCCCTGTACAAGCCAATTACAGCTGTTCCAACCAAATGTCACATTCTTGGGAGCAAAATGTGATTGGAGCTTGACATGCCAGCCTCCCTGGGACGCCTGAAAATGAATCTCTTCCTGTACTGCCTCAATGCACAAACGATGGGGAACCTCCTGGGGAGCAGACCCTCCAGTCCTCCATACATCTGCATTGGCCTTGGAATTGGCTCCAGCCTGGGGCCACCACGCTCAGCTGAATTCCTCCCCTCCTATTCTTAGTGGCTGCTTGAATTATACACCAGTTCCAGGCCCATGTGTGCCAGATCTGTCAGGAGATGCAGCGACTGTTAAGGCTGCCTGGAGAGCTGGGACAGATGACCCCAATCTTGCATCTCCGGTTGACTGACAGGGAACAACATGCAGCGCCAACTCCAACGCCTGCTCATGTTCCAGGGAGGAATCCTGCTCCTGTGGATGGGGTTGTGACCCCATGGCTGATTTCTTGACACCCTTTTGCTACAGCCGCGCATGGGCTCTGGACAAGAGCGCTACCGGCCCTTTCCCACGCCCAGATGATCAGCACCACCAGGGAACTGAACACTGTTCTTACAGCGTAGGGTGGGAGGGAGAGAGTCTAGCACATTAGGGAAATTCCGGAGTCCATCACACACCTGCATCCCTGCCCGTTTGCTGGCAGATCCTGGACCAGGCTCAGTAGGCTACTCTCTGCTTCGTCCACTGTTGCCGCAACCATGCACCAGCTTGGCCTGGTTTCCTCCCCACGCTGTGACCGTGGGGCAGCAAAGCAGACAATAACATATGGGGAAATGTGCCCAACTCAGTGGCCAGAGGGTGAAATAGTGGTTTGCCACAAGGGGTGTCATCTGATGTTCCACGCGGGAGACCTGGGTTCTTTTCCCAACTCTGCCACTGACCTGCTGGGTGACCTTGGACAAGTCTCTTCATCACTCCAAGCTCCAGTTTCCCTTCCCACCCGTGTCTATTTAGCCAGTGAGCACTTTGGACCAGGGACCGTCTCGCGCTATGTGTTCATACAGCACCCAGCACAATGGGGGTCTGATCTCAGTCAGGGCCTCGTAGCATGACGAGAATGCAAATGAGCCATCTCTCTGGGCCTGAGCTCCGTCCCGGACGGCTCAGCTCTGAACAATGAAGGCCCTCGGGAAGGTGGCAGGCGGGCAGAGCAATCTGAAAGCAGGAGTGGAAGGGGTTGTTTCAGAGGGGAAAGTTGTTGGATTCCTACCTGCTGCTGCATTGTTATTTACTCCAGGACTGACAGCTGGATCCTGGGCTGCCGGTGCCCCACTCCCTCCTGCTTCCCTTGTGTCTCTGTCCTGAGTGATTTATTCCTGTCTTCTTGCACTGGCTTCCTCCCAGCCGCCGTTCTAAGGTGAACAGGACTCTCTGCGCGGTACGTTTCTATCAGCTTGTTCTTTTGGGTGTCACAAATACTGTAACATCTGCTCTGGCTGCCATTTGCTGCCATCTAATTCTTTTTTTATTGAAATGAGTTTAAATTGACGGAGAATATATTAGATTATTCTCTCCCTGAGGTTGTGCACTTGTGTAGATGTGAATAAACTGCACAGTTAGCAGCACTCCCTCTTTCTCGCTCTCTCTTTTTTAATCTAAGAGAAGCTGGCTCCCTGGAGAATTGGCACGTTTCCTAATGACCTTAATGAGTTTCCATAGCTGAGGTCAGATTTATCTAGGAAGGCTGGTAATGGTAGGGCATGGAGGTGGTTCGTTCTCCACTGCTGTGAACCTCTGATAGCTTTGTACTCCAGACAGTAAATAAAGCAGAATTTGATAGCACTGCCTGGCTCTGTGATTAATACATTTTCTCCTTTAACAGGCAGAAGCGTATGGATTGCAAAGCAATTCATGGAGACCAGATGACAGTCTTTAAGCATTTTAATATTTTGCAAATGATTTATCATTGGTAATGAGCAGATGATATACTCCACTTCAAGGGTATGGATTATATATTAAAGCTGGCACCATGAAAGGCAGCTGCAGATGACATATTGCTAACAGGAAATGGAAAGTAAAGTACAACTTATCTTTTGTTTAACAGGAGAGGTCAACTGCTTCTGCCCCAGTCTGGGAGATAACCTGCCTTTGCGTTCTCTCATATTAATGACTCTGGTAAATATTCTCTTCTCTTTGGGTTTTGTGCTGTCACAGCTTGTTCCTCCAGCGAGTCCACGTGCAGGCGTCTCTAGAGGTGAGTTAGGAGGCCAGGGCTGAGCTGATTGGTTTCTAGGCCTTGGCACCTGATCTGATCATCTCCAGGGTTGGTTATGCTCCGGGTAGTTTGGGAGAAGGATGCTTGTTTGTTTGTCTATAATTCCACTCACAAAGCCGTCACTCACTGGTCACCCAGCCCTGGAGGGCAGGGTCAGGCTTTAGCTTGAAGCAAAACTTTCTGTAGAGCTGGGCCAGAGCCTTCTCTCTGCAAACCGGGGGAGCGGGACGGGGGCTAAGGTGACCCAGTACAGCTGCTTTGGCTGGGAACTCCGTTTTGCATTTTGAACCAATGCCTATGTTGGCTCTTGTTTTGTTCATCGGCCAGTAGTCCAGGGGAGGGTACCGGGCTGGTAATGCAATAGCCATTCCAGTGGAAGGTAATAAGCCATTCACTGTTCCGTACTAGACACACATTTATGGAGGATGAATGCAGTCATTGTGCAGAGCCATGTTTTTATTATGTAATCGCCTCTCATGTGTAATTAGGATGCAATTGCTCTCTTGCTGGCTCCAGGCTGCATCCAGCTAGACTGGACCTGCCGGGCAGCTGCATGGTCCCAGGTATGGCTGAGGATTCCCGGGATTCCAGTACAATGTTACTGCCCGGCTGCATAGTGGATATTGTGGGGGACTAGACGTGTTAGTGATATTAAATGTAGCATTTCACCATGAAAGCTCCACCCCCAGCCTGGGTCCTTTACCCTATGAAAGGGAGTTGGTGGATGAATGGGGGCACGTGCATGTGAGCAGGGTTAGACGAGAGTCCTGCAGAAATGCCCTGTGCTGGGCGAGGCAACCTTCCTGCTGCCCAGCTGGTCCCGTCACACTGCTGGGAGCGAGATTTTCTTATTGCAGATCTAATCTTCCTTTCTCAGGGAGTGGGGGTGCTTGTCGCTCCCAGAGTGATCAGGAGCTAAGGGCCCAAAGATTAGCAAGGGAGCTTGGCAAGACTCTGTTCCTGTTTGAATGTTCCCACGTGAGGACCAACCACTGTGATGCTTTGTCAGCTCATGCGCTTGGTGCGTCTGAAATTGTACCATGGCTGTCAGCAACTAACAGTTTTTTTCTGTGGTCGGGAAAAACCCACCTACGGATTGATTTTTGGGAGTATTAATATTATTGATGATTAGCATCTAGGAGCCCTGGTCATGGACCAGCACCCCATTGTGTCAGATGCTGTACACAAACAGAGAAAACAGAGGGTCCCTACCCCAAGGAGCTTGCAATGTAAATTTAAGACAAGAGACAACAGATGGATACAGGCAGACGGGGGAGTGTGAGGAAACAGAGGCAACACTGGTCACCTTCGCAGGCTGATCTCACAGCCTAACTGCTGTCAATTTTTTTGTAGGCACCACAGCAAAAGGGAGTTTTGAGGAAGGATTTTAAGATGGTTTGTCACCAACATGCTGGATTGGGTTCTGCTTAATAATCAGCCACAAATTACTAGGAGAAACACTGGTTCCCATCAGATGCTTTATAATTATGTTCTATTTACAGTGCGGCTTTAATTAGTTATTAGTATGATAAGACATTAATATCGCTTTATAAAAGTCACTGCAAATCAGCCATTCTTTCAACCTCACTTCAGGATTATTTGCCATCAAGCTAACTTCAGCTCTCTCCCAGGGATTGTTGTGGAGATTCCCCCCTGGATAAGGGCGCAAGTGAGGTGTGTACCAGGGACTGGGAGCTGCGATCTGTGTACACAGACCCATTCGGAAGGGAATGGGAAGCAGACCCCAGCTGGTGTAAATCAGGTTCAGTAGGTGGTCCCTTGTTCGTGTGTTGTTAGAGGTAAATAGCAGTGCCCAATTTCCCCTCTCTGGATCATGCATTATTGTGTTTACCTCCATCTCTAAATGCGACAGTCCCAGTCTCTTTTTATATGGCTGCTTTCTTCTTAGCACCTCTTCCTCTCTGCTATGTCCTTTTTGAGATGGGCTGATGAGGACTGGGCCCGGCACTCCAGGGCAGCATGCCCCTTTGATTTTAGTAATGGCATGATCATATTTTTAGTATCATTCTGTCCTTTTTTCCCCATGCACCTTTGCTTCTCTAATGCTCCTGCACAGGGAGCTGTTTTCACGAAGCTGCCCACACAGACTCTGAGGTCTTTTTCTGAGGGGTCTGTTAATTTAGAATCCATCAGCATCTGAGTGGTTCAGATGGTTCCTTCCAGTGTGCATCACCTTGTGCTTGTCGGCACTGGATTTCATCTGCCTCCCTGGGGCATGTTTGTCTAGTTTTGCTGGGACCTTCTGATCAAATTCTACTCTCAGTTAATCTGGAGTCACTCTATTGACTTTCACTGGGGGTGCCCAGGATTTACCAGTGTAAGCGAGAGCAGAACCTGACCCCGGGAGAGAAGGGGACATGAAGTCACTTTCCATTGCTAGGGAAATGGTTGAAGTTTAGTGGGATGAGTTTAGTCTTGGTTCAGTCATTAGCCACCTGTGAGGAGCACTGATGTGTTATCTGAATGGGAATCGGCTGGAGAGGGAGCTGGGCTGCCGTACCGGCCGGCTGGGCTATGACTGGGGAGAGGGAGAGAGTGTGGATTCTGGTAGCCCCTGGCTCAGCTCAGTGACTGAGAGGGCAGCTACTCTCCCATCAGAGGGTGAAGAACTATAGCCACCGGTGCGCAGCCTCAAGGCCAGAGCAGAAGGATGACCTTGTGGGTAAGACATCAGCCCGGGAACTGAACGAGCTGCGTTTAATTCCTAGCTCTGCCACCGCCTACCTGTGTGACCTTGGCCATGTTACTTAGTGCCTCACTGATGATAACCTCTCTGCTTCCCGGGGGAACTGTGAGAATAAATTCATCCATTTCTCTGAGGAGCTCGGTTACTGCAGCCATGGGGGCCAATGGGAAGGTCACTGGGCAGGACTGAACCTGGGACCTTGCGCACATAAAGCATAAGCCTTTACCAGCCGAGTGATAAGAGTGCTCCTCTAACAGCGAGGTGGAGGATGGACAGTCCCTGGGACCAGGCGCTAGAGGGGAGATGCTCGCACACACTAGACCATTGCAATAGGCATGCACCTTGCACTGTGGTCCTGTCCTGTGTCTGCACGTACAGGTGCCCTTTGCTGGATGCAGGTGCAGCTGCTGAAGTGTTTTCTTGTGATCTTGCCCTCTGAGGCCTGTGAGAGCGTAAGGTACCAAGGATATGACTCTGGGCGGGGGCTGTAACGCCAGGGCAGAGGTCTGCACTGCTGGGGCAGACGGTGCAAAGTTCGGTGCCTGAGGCATGGCCTGCACTCCCTGTAGCCAAGCCATGTAGCGGGGGCAGCATCCCCTTCATGCCAGTGGGGATAGATCCCTTCTTCTGTTCCCGGCTGGAGCGTCACACGCTCCCCGCAGTGCTGCAGCCAGCAGGAGCTGGCCTGTTACTGGCCGTTTCCACCGGATGGCGTCAGATATTTACAGTTCTCACTTCCCACAGCTGTGGGGCCTTTCCCATTCCTGCTCCTCAGCCGTGGGGCCGGGGGAAGTGCTGGTGCAGATGGGGCACGGGGACCCCTGCCCCGGCTCCTCTGATGCTGGAGACACGGAGTTCCTGTGCGGGTGGACCTGGCTTCCCTCGGGCCTCCTTAGTCCCTGGGATCTGTGGGGGTCAGGGACAGGCGCAGGGAGCTGGTCCACGGGGGGAGGGACGGGGGACAGCTCCCCTCCCCCAGGAAAGAACAGGGGGACTTTGCCAGCAAGGGCCCGTGGCCGTTTCCTCCCCTGAGTCCCTCCCAGGGGTGGCAGGGGCGGAGCTGAGACCCGGGCTCTGAGGGGGCTGTGGGTGTGTCTACACTGCAGTTACACACCCAGGGTTGGCCCGGGCCAGATGACTCCTCGTGTGTTTCATTGTGGTGCAGATGTCTGTGCTTGGGCCAAAGCCTGAGCTCTGGCACCCTCCCACCTTGCAAGAGTCCTAGAGCCCAGGCTCCAGCCCACAATGAAACAGCCCCTTAGCCCGAGCCTGGTCCGCTGGCACAGGCCACCCCTGGGTGTTAACCGCAGTGGAGACACCCTGAGAGTCTCCCTCATTGGCACTGAAAAGGGATTGCTTTGAATGTGGGTTTGTTGCATGGAAGTTTTAGTTTATACAGGGGTGTGTGTGTTGGAAGGGAGAGCTAGCTCATGCTTGTAGACCTACAGTCGGGCATTCTGCTGGTGGCTGTAAAAGCAGACTGAATCGAGGTATTAATTCATTTTAAAGGTTTTGTGCCATAGGGTTAAAATCTAAAATTACATTCTCCCAGCAGCCGCCTTTAGCAGTAAAACGGTGCAGTAGATTGTCCTTGAAATTGAAGTCATTGAATTTCCTCAGTCTAACAGAGGAAACCAGTAAATCAACATGTAGTTTAATATTCACTGATATTTTCACTTGCTTTACATAAGAACATTAAAATGGCCACACTGGGTCAGACCAATGATCCGTAGCCCCGTATCCTGTCTGCCGACAGTGGCCAATGCCAGGTGCCCCAGAGGGAATGAACAGAACAGGACAACTGAGTGATCCACCCCCTGTCGTCCATTCCCAGGTTCTGTCAGTGAGAGGCGAGGGACAGCCAGAGCATGGGGTTACATCTCAGCTAATAGCCATTGATGGACCTATCCTCCATGACTGACTTAATTAATTTTTAAACCCTGTTCTAGTCTTGGCCTTCACAACATCCCCTGGCAAGGAGTTCCACAGGTTGACTGTGCATTGTGTGAAGAAATACTTCTTTTGTTTGTTTTAAACTTGCTGCCTATTAATTTCATTTGGTGACCCCTAGTTCTTGTGTTATGTGAAGGGGTAAATGACATTTCTCTCTTCACGTTCTCCACACCAGCCATGATCTTATAGACCTCGATCACATCCCCTTTAGACGTCTCTTTTCCAAGCTGAACTGTCCCAGTCTTTTTAATATCTCCTTTTATGGAAGCTGGTTCCATGCCCCTCCTCATTTTTGTTGCCATAGACGCTGACTCCGTGGGTGCTCCAGGGCTTCATCACCCACCAAAAACAATAGGGGCTGCCACCTCCTGCTCTGCCCTAAAGTCCTGCCCCCCAAGGGCCCACCCCTGCTCCAAGGCCCCGCCTGCTGCTGGCATGGAGGGGAGGGGGTGGAGAGGAACCCTCACTGGCAAAAACAAAAGTCAGTGTCTGTGTTTGTTGCCCTTCTCTGAACCGTTTTCCAATTCTAATATATCTTTGTTGAGATGCAGCTACCAGAACTGTACCCAGTATTCAAGATGCAGGGGTACCATGGCTTTATCTAGTGGCATTATGATATTTACTGTCGTCTTCTC
This sequence comes from Mauremys reevesii, assembly GCF_016161935.1. Taxonomy (NCBI): domain Eukaryota; kingdom Metazoa; phylum Chordata; order Testudines; family Geoemydidae; genus Mauremys; species Mauremys reevesii. The sequence goes on from NC_052632.1 coordinate 83,820,567, forward strand.
TCTCCTTTTCCTAAGAGTCCCTAATGTTCTGTTAGCATTTTTGACTGTCGCTGCACATTGAGCTGATGTTTTCAGAGAACTGTCCACAGTGACTCCAAGATCTTTCTTTGTATATATAGTTGGGATTATTTTCCAATGTTCATTACTTTGCATTGATCAACATTGAATTTCATCTGCCATTTTGTCACCCAGTCACCCAGTTTTGAGAGATCCCTTTGTAGCTCTTCGCAGTCTGCCTGGGACTTAACTATCCTGAATAATTTTAGATCATCTGCAGATTTTGCCACCTCACCATTTACCTGCTTTTCCAGATGATTTACGAATATGTTGAATAGGACTGGGCCCAGAACAGACCCCACTATTTACCTCTCTCCATTCTGAGAACTGACCATTTATTCCTACCTTTTGTTTTCTGTCTTTTAACCAGCTACTGATCCAACCTTCCCTCTTATCCCATGGCAGGTTACTTTGCCTAAGAGCCTTTGGTGAGGGGCCTGGCTCACTGAGATCACAGGGAAACACTCCACTCCAGTATAGCAAGAGCTGCAGCTCTGCTCGCTTCCCTTTGATTTACGCCAGAGGAGCAAAGGGCTGCTCCAGCGCTGAGAAGAGCTCCTTTGCAAGGCGAATTAGCCCACGTCTACATGGCTGCCTGGAGCACCTGTAAGCCAGGCTGTGAAGCAATACAAACATCCCTGCACCACTGAGAGTCTGCAGAGTACAACTGGCTTCCAGCACTAGCGACAAATCACATCTTACAATCAATTATGAACTGTAATTTCTTCATCAGATTTGGATCAGAGCCTACAGCTTTATGCTGATTATAAGCTGCTGTTGGGAGAATAGTAGCAGATCTTTGCATTTGATCCCTTGTCTCTACTGAGTTGAAGTTCAAGGATCTCTTGGACTCACGACAACGTTTTACCTGCTTGACCAGCTCAAGCCCGATGTAAATCAATTTTGCATCTGCTCATACACTGGAGTGGTTCTGAGCTCCTGCCTCCCCCTTACTCCTAACAGATGTGGCCTCTGCTGAGAACCATCTTGCTCAAACTCCACTACCCCGTGGGACAACGGCGTCCTTGGCAGACTTCCCGCCCTCCTGACAGAGATCTTGGTAGAGAAAGCGCCACCAGGAGGGGATGGAAATGTTTCACTAACCTTTGGGCTATCTGGGGAGTTGGAGGCAAATCCCACTAGCCCACTGCCTCCAGTGACAGACCATTGGCCAATCCCAATACTAACAGCAAACACTCGCGTGTGCAGAACAGGGGCAGGAAGGAACCTGGCTTTGCTGACCAGGATACAGCCTGCTGGGCACTCGGGATGTTCAGGGTTAGACTGTCGGGGATCTCCCGTGAGAGCGTGGGCCCAGCTCCAGCCAGGCATGGAAGCAGAAAAGCTATGGGAACAGCCTTGCTTGGAATGTTTCTTGTTTATCTGAACCCAGGAGAAACTTGGTGTCTTGCAAGTCAGTCTGGCCCGGTGCACTGCCAGCCCCCCGTGGTTTGGAGAAGTTGGGGTGAGCTTTGTGTGTGCAAGGGAGCCCCCAAGTCTTGTGAGGCTTCCCCCAGCCACGGCGGGAAGCCATCTGGATCTGCAATAGCTGCTCTCTCCATGAGGCCCTTTCGCTGCAGAGCTCCCACCTGTATCATGTTGCTGCACATCCAGCCTTGCTGTCTCACTTCAATTTGCAAACACTTTAAGTGGTGCAAACTGGTGTGGGAGTGACGAGCTGCCCTCGTGTGTCAACACATCAATTATTTCTGAGAGCACTGGCCTGTCACTAAGGCTGTGAGATGCCTTCTCCCCAGGAGAATGTGCTTGCTGGCCGTTTATAGGCATGTGGAAGTGCCTCCCCACGCCAGTGCCATTCCACCTCGGTGCTCCTGCCATCCCGGCGCTGTTGGCGTGCCGGTGCGTGGCGGTACTGCTGCTCCGGGTTGGGAGAGGAGGGAAACGTGCAGACAGCCGGCACACACTGGGGGTGAGCACAGCAGGCAGGCTCTTCGGCGGCAGTCGGGCTGCACCTCCTGATGCATACAGCAGGGGAAGGTCAAACCCCTGAGGGAAGGGATGCTGTGTCCCAGCCAAAGAGTGTCTTATCCCTTGGGCAGCCCGTGCCCCCTCCTACCCAGCATCCCTCGAGCACCCAGGCCACAGACTTTCTGCCAAGGCAGCCAGGTACCGGGATGTGCCTAAGAGAAAGTGGGAGCCAGCTGCAACCTTCACCCAAACCTCGGCTGAGGTTTCTTTGCAGCTACAGAACCTCACTGGGCTGCCATGTGTCCTCCAGGGCAACAAGGGTTTCCGTCTGCCGGGCCGTTTCCCCCCAGGCTCGGGGGCACTGAAAACCTCAAACAGGGTGCGAGACGTGGCGCGTGCTGGGGCCCAGGGCTGTGGCTCCCAGCAGCACTGCCTGTATTACAGTAGTGTCTAAGGGCGCCCGTCAGCGCCATGCTGGGCACCGTGTAGGGAACAGCCCGGCTCTGCCCTAGCGAGCGCACAGTCTGGCTTTGTGAGGAGAAAAATAGAGCCCATTGCGCTCCATTGGCGCCGCCACATCTCTTGCACTGGGGTGTTGCCCCACGGTTCACAGGGACCAGGCCAAAGGAAGGCGAGAGGACGAAACACCCGGGAGCTGCTGGCTCGCTGGAGGCTGCTGCCCGTGCTGGGTTTGCCTGCGGAGCTTGTCTTGTCTGTTTTGCCGAGGGAGAAGGAAATGCTCTCCCCTTGCCGCTGAGGGCCCTGCTGCAGCAGAGAGCTGGGCCGGGGCCCGTCAGCGGGATGGGGCTGGGGAGCCCACGGGACTGCAGGCGCACGCCTGGGGTGAGGTTCCATTTTTTGACTTGTGGCTTTAGGCATGAGGGTGAGGGGATTGTTCAGACAGAGCCAGGCTCCTTTCTGAGCCTGTTCCTATGGGTACGCCTCCCCCCGCCCCCCGAGGGCAGATGTGCTCCGGCAGGCAGGGGTGTGCGTGGACTCTGCCGGTTCCCGGGTGAGGGCCAGGGGCAGGGAGCGCAGCGCACTGCTGGTGCTGGGAGTGGGCTGCAGTGGTGATGGTGGGTGACTGCTGAAGGGCAGAGGTGGCTCGGTAACGACAGACAAGCGGAGGGGAAGAGGCAGAGGCTGACTGTGTCGTGGCCTCTGGCCCCAGCAGCCAGGCACCGAGGGGGAGACACTCGCACTAGAGCTGCAGGTACGTTGCCCTGGGTCCCCAAGCAGAGGCCACGGTGACGCTGTGAGCTGTCTGCTCAGCCAGAAATAGCTGCTGTGAGTGGGAGCTGTGACAAGCTTCCCTGGGAGGTTTCAGGCAGGGCCTGAGCTCCCTCTTTCCCACTTCCTGGCAACGCTGGCACCATCGCCTGAAAGAGTCTGAACCCCCGTCCTCCACAGCTGCTGTTCTCCTGCAGAGCCGTGGAATGGCTGGAGGGGTGCAGCAGGCCTGGCTCCTGTACCCCAGCACTAATTAGCACCCCCTTTTCTCCAGGCGTCAGTTAATGATGAGCCCCGACCTGTGCCGGGGCCTTGATACACGTGGCTAACTCAGCTGTGACGCTGGCAGGCCAGGGGCCAGCTCATGCCAAGGGCCCTGTGGCTCAGCTGAACCCTGACAGCTCCCTGGCTGGAATCCGCCTGGCTCCCCGGGGTGTTAGGATTGTTACAACAGGCATTAGAGTTACAAAACTGTGCTTAGTGTTTAGGCTTCATGAACTGCTTGTAAATTGCTGCCAGCATTAATTTCACTTGCAGCATCTGTATCCCCTGTTATAAGGCTACAGTGAGCGCTTGCCTTGTAATCCTCTGTCACTGCGTAACTCCCCAGAGGGGAGAGCCCGTCACTAGCGTGAAATGCTGCCTTACATCTTGCCCTACAGAGAGAGCCCATCGACACCAGAGAAACTATTGTGGAATCTTGAAGGGGACAAAAGACTGTCAATTGCTCATCCCCTCTCTCCCTCCCCTCCACCCCTCAAATGAGTCTTGCAAGGGAATTGCTCCCATCAGCTGAGAAGCACAAGGGGGGAGGGGATAAAAACCCCTAACAAGAAGAAACTGTATCTCTCTGCTGCCTGGACTTCCAGGAGATCCCAGTGTTTGGCCTGGGTTAGCCCTAAAGGACATTTAGAGCTTGCTTATTAGAGAAGCTTCTATTACCTTTCCAAACTTCAGACTGAAAGTCACTGGGGTGTGTATGTTTACCTGTGTCAAGCATGCAAAGAGCTCTCGTTTCCTTTGCCTAGTTAATGACTCTTTATTATAGGCTTGGCCACAAGCGTTGTCTTTGCGGGGAGATCTAAGGTGCAATTGACATGAGGTAAGTGACTGGTCCTTTGGGACCAGGAGTAGCCTGAATATTGCTGTGACCCTTGGTGTAAGGGGCCACACAGGCAGCTTTGCCTAGATGACGGGGGAACCCAAGGGGACTGTCTGGGACCCCGTGGTTAGGCTGTGAGAGTGGTTGCTAGTTGGTGGGTGAAATCTACGTCTAGAACTCACAGCCCGTTTGGGGCTGGTCTCTGGCTCCGAACAGCCTGCCCTGAGGCTGCTGCTCATGCTCTTGAGCCACTGCAGGACAGCTTGACACCAACAGTTAACCGGAAACTCCGAGCTGGGTAATTTGAGGAAAGACCATTTACCCAAATGTATCTGCACAGGTCCCTCTCCTGCCCCTGCTGGTCCAGAGCGCCCGTGGCTGCTCTGGGGAAAAGGCACAAGCACCCAGATTCTTACAAGCCACTGGGCTCGTTCGTCTTGCCTGTAGGAGCGGAGGCAGGCTGGCTCCGACGGGTCTGCACAGGGTATATGCTGGCTGGGCTGAGGGATGCTGGAGCGTTAGGATTAGGATTTCCTCCCTCCGTGGGGCTAGTGTAGGCTGTTTGTGGTTAGCGCCTCTTTGGTTATAAAGATCCCAGCTTATGGGAACGAATGCAGCTCCCCAAGGAGCCTGCTGCCCCTACTCACAGGAAGGTGCCAGGTTCTCCCCCTGGAGTTATTACAGCGCTCAATGGAGGTGTGGCCCCATCCTGTGGCTGGCAGAGAGAGGGTTAACCCAGCGTGCCTGCACTGCCCTGAATGCAGCTAGTACCAGTCCCACGGGGTTATGAAAGGAGCCAAGAGTTGGCCTTGCCTGGGGAGGGAGGGGGCAGGCCTTGGCTGGGAGAAGCCTGGCCTTTGGGATAGCCCGAGTCCTGCTAACACCTCTAACCGCACTCAGCAGGGCTGGCCGGGCAGGCGTGGGGCTCACATGTGACGGCCAGATGCTGGCTGGGTGGTTCTGCTGCCCTCACCTGCCCCAGTGTCCTGGACTCTTCGCTTTTCCAATGCGTCCAAAAATCTCCTCCCGCCCCCTTTCCCTTCCACACACACCTGAGCCGCTGACTGGCCAATTTCAGATCGGGTTGAAACCCCTGGGACTCAGTCTCTGCTTGGAGCCTTGTCCCACCAGTCCCAGTCCTGCCTGCAGGAACGTCTCTCCATGGACACGCACCAGGCTCCTTGGGAGGCCAGTGAGTGGTGCTGTCTGCGTGGGATGAGCAGTAAAGAGAGGCCTCCCAAGCCAGCGCCAGAGCCAAGAAGAGAACCCAGGCATCCTGGCTGGGCAGAACGTTACTGAACGCTGTGCCCCCAGCCCCTGGTCCTTGCTGGGTCGGAGTGCTTACCCTGGCCTGTGGGGCTTGTCCTGCACGTACCGAAGGGGTGGGGGGCCATGGGGACGCCTTCCTCCCCCAGAACTGGCTGCTCCCCTCTTCCAGCTGTGGCTAATTACGGCCGTGCTGGAGCTCTCACAGAAAGGTAAGCCAGCCCTTTGAGCCACTGCTGCTGTCGGGGGCAAGAATACGCTGCCCTCAATTATTATGCAGCCTTTGTTATGGTGAGATTAATGTGGGTTATTGGATTGGGAGTTTTATCACCTGAATGTTTCCTCTTAGCTTTCGAAACAAACTTCAGCGTCGATTTATTACCCAGCCAATAAATACGAGTGCAAGTTTAGTTCACTGCTCGTTCCTTGGAAGGAATGAAAATATAAGCAAAATATTAAAAATAAAATAGACTGAGTTTTACTTTAATTGACCTTTGATTCTCAGCGTGATGCCTTTCCCGTGCTGCCGCTCCAACCTTTCATTTCTTTTGGTGAAGTGGTTGTGCTCAGTGATTCATTCTGTCCTGAGGCAAAGCACACACTGTAATTGGTTTTTAACTTCCGGGAATGTCAAAGCCAGGATTGAAATTTTACGTATCACACCACCAAGTCAATGCTGGCGTTAATAATAATGTTGCAGAAAGGAAGGCAGATTTACAGCTGTAGAAGAATGTAATCAAATTTTGAGCCAGAACGCAATAAGTCCAAAGACTAGTTTTCATTTGGAAGCTTGTTAGATAAATGTGGTATCACCTGAACTGTTCCAAAATAATTTCTTCCTTCCCTCACAACACTGAGTGGCACTTGTGGCTGTGGGAGGGAGGAGAGTGATAAAAGCTGTTACTGTGGTATTAGTCTGTGCTAGGGCGAGCCGTGACTTGGGGCAGAGTTCGAGTGACTGGCATCTGGTAGATGCACAGGCAGCAAAGGCTGCACTTTATGTAGAGGGTAGATGCAAGCTAGACAGCTGCTGTTAATCTTCAGGAATGAGCCTTTCACCTTCATTATGGAAACGCCTAGAAATGGGAAGGCCCTCTGCTGCGCTAGCGCCGTTCCTCAGGGCGCTCACACGCCCCTGGCAGCCCCCGGAAAGGGAAGCTGGTGAACACTGCCATGACCCTTGTATTGAGGCCCAGGCTGGTCACACAAGTGGTGGCCCAGTCAAGAACAGAACCCAGGGGTCCTGGTTCCCCATCCATTGCTCTAATTCCTCAACCCCATCCACATTCCAGATCATCTCCTGTCTGCCAGTTCATGGCTCTCATGAGACCCACCCACTCCGTGGCAGGACGTGGGTGCTGGGTTTACAATTCCAGGTTTAGTTTTTCAGTTGGGTCAGGGCAGTTGCAAAGAGGAAAGTGAAACCCAGCTCGTTCCATGGCAGAGACATCTCCTGTGGCGCTCAGCCCTGGCAGGCCAGGAGGAGAGAAGGGAACGGTGTTCGGAGGAGTGAGAGTGGGAGCTGTTTGCAACGTGTTCTGGTTTCCAGTCGTTCTTTTCCAAAGTGCATGCACAGGAGAACGGAATGACCATCCTTGCCATGTGTCCCCGTCCTGGCTTTGCCAGCTCTCTGTGGGCTCGGCGCTCTGCCTAGTCACACTGGCACAGTGCTTTGTAGCCTGGAGAAATTACCTAGCACCTGCCAAAGAAAGCTGCCTTTCTCCAGCTCTACCAGGGGCCTGGCTAATCGCTCAGCTCTGGTTGCACCAGCCCATTCCCAATTGATTGAAAAAATACCCCTAATACACTGCAAATGCCAAATAAGTAATTGATTTTAGCCAATTAATGTCTGATTAAAAACTAATAACCCTCCTACCCCCTTCTGATTACCCAATGACCTCCAGCAATCCATTAGCTTAACAAATGGTATGTCAGTGTTCAGCATGCCTAATGACTCTGGATTAAACCCAGTGACACCTAATTCATCAATAAACTCCTCCGCTCCCCTTGCCCATTAAGCCTTATTGTCGTCCATCATTACGGTTTTCTTACAACCAGGAAAACGTAACTTGGGTTGTGGATTGTGCTCTGCAGGCCTATGGGGGCTAGCAATCAAACAGAACCCCCCATACACCACTACTCTTTGTTTAAAACAAACAAAGGAAGTATTTCTTCACACAAGGCACAGTCATCCTGTGGAACTCCTTGCCAGAGGATGTTGCGAAGGCCAAGACTTTATCAGGGTTCAAAAAATAACTAGATAAGTTCATGGAGGATAGGTCCCTCAATGGCTATTAGCCAGGATGGGCAGGGATGGTGTATCTAGCCTCTGTTTGCTAGAAGCTGGGATTGGGTGACAGGCGATGGATCACTTGATGATTCCCTGTTCTGTTCACTCCCTCTGGGGCACCTGGCATTGGCCACTGTCGGGACACAGGATATTGGGCTAGATGGACCTTTGGTCTGACCCAGTGTGGCCGTTCTTGTGTATCCCTTTATGGCTGTACAGTCTGGAAATGTCCCATGGCTGGGAACCGGACATCCAGAGACTGCATTGTGCTTCCCCCTGGCCTTGGCTGAGCTTGCTTGGCACATCTGGAGTAATATTAGGGAGGGAGAGGAATTATTTAAGCTTAGTAACAATGTGGACACAGGAACAAATGGATATAAACTGGACACTAGGAAGTTTAGACTTGAAATTAGACGAAGGTTTCTAACCATTAGAGGAGTGAAGTTCTGGAACAGCCTTCCAAGGGGAGTAGTGGGGGCAAAAGACATATCTGGCTTTAAGACTAAGCTTGATAAATTTATGGAGGGGATGGTATGATGGGATAGCCTAATTTTGGCAATTCATTTGGCAATTGATCTTTGATTATCAACAGGTAAGTATGCCCAGTGGTCTGTGATGGGATGTTAGATGGGGTGGGATCTGAGTTACTACAGAGAATTCTTTCCTGGGTGCTGGCTGGTGAGTCTTGCCCACATGCTCAGGGTTTAGCTGATCACCATATTTGGGGTCGGGAAGGAATTTTCCTCCAGGGCAGATTGGCAGAGGCCCTGGGGGTTTTTCGCCTTCCTCTGCAGCATGGGGCACGGGTCACTTGCTGAAGGATTCTCTGCAGCTTGAGGTCTTCAAACCGCAATTTGGGGACTTCAATAACTCAGACATAGGTTAGGGGTTTGTTATAGAAGTGGGTGGGTGAGATTCTGTGGCCTACATTGTGCAGGAGGTCAGACTAGATGATCATAATGGTCCCTTCTGACCTTACAGTCTGAGTCTGAGTCTATCTGAGCCCTGCACATACAGGGAGCTGGGCACACGGTCCTTGGGGCTCGCGGGGCCTCTCACTGGGAACCGGCCACTAGAACTGGTTCTTACCCTCTGTCCGCACTGCTGCTGTGCTGCTCTGCTCTGCCACTGGCGCCTTGGAAAAATGTGTCTTTCCCAGCTGCCTTGAGAGAGAGAGCTGCTAGCTCTGAGGCAAGCAACCTTCTGTCCTAGGAGACTTTTAACAAATAGTTCTGAGCACCCCAGGTGACCCGAGCTGCTGGGACAGTGCTAATGCGCCGCAGCCTTTCCACTGAAAGGGCGGAAGCCCACGCAGCACCACATTTATCACCTGCATTGCTGCCTGCAGCCTCCACTCTTCACTTATATTGTCCTAAAAAGCTAACGAAGCTAAAATTATTTTCCTTCCTTAGATGAGCCTTTAAATAATGTATCACCCTCTCTTGCTGTTACCGAGTATTCTAGAAATCCAAGAGACTTTCCCTCTTGCTCATATATTTGCATCTGTTTGTCACCAGCACCAGGAATTGTTGAGGGGTGCAATGAAAAATGATCTTTCAAGTGCAGAGCACTGATGGTCTCTCCACAGCAGCAAACCTGCGTGGGGAACTCTAGGTCCAGCACAAGCCACTGCTGAGACACTGGTTTGAAACGATACTGCTGGACCCTGTGCGGGAGGTGAGAGACGGTCGCTAAGAGATGGAGTGGGCAGCAGCCCCGTGAAAGCCTCAGTGGTTATTGGCTAATGGTGGGTTGGTCACTTAGTTAGCAACTGCTAAGCAGCTAAATCAATCTCCTGCAGCAACTCAAGGGGGGCTCAGAGTGCACAGATCCAGGGTTCAGATACCTGTAGGTCTTTGGCCTGGCTGGGGGCTGGGGTTTGGTTTGGGCCATTAGGAAGATTCAGCTCCTGCTTCTCGTGTTGACTCCCCCAAAGTTGGCAGGTGTTTGGATCTGGGGCTTGGGTTTGGGCCCGGTGCTGGCATACACCCAAGTTGGTCTTTCGCTCCGAGCCGGAGATCCCCAGTCTTTCAGTGTGGACAAATCAAACCAGCAGTACCTCCTCCTACCACCCAGCTGCGAGGGGGGTGCTTCCCCGAGAAACGGAACCCCTTCTCCTGGGCCAGCCACGGGAAGGAGGCCTGCTCCCGAACCTACATGATGGATATTTTATTCGGTGGATCGCTACCCAAAGCTCCTTGTTAGCATAATTGCTGGGGGGTCTGTTCTAGGGGTTTGTTGTTATGTTCATAAATATTCCCATTAGCAAAGCAGATGCTGTTGGACACCAGCTGTGTGTCTCAGACTGTTCAAATGTCCTGCTTTCCAGATGAGACACTCCGGCTGCAGCAATGACGCCTGCTCCTAGGCCCAAAGCAGGGACCGAACAACTCCAGCCTCTTGGGAACGTGACCACCCTTAACTGTGGCATTTTAAACACGAGCAGGTGGTGGCTTGCTCTTGTTTCTGCCAGCCCTGTCTTGGCAATCTCTTTGCAGGCCCCCTGCAAACTCCTCTGCCTCCCAGCTAAATGAACTTGGAATCTAATGATGGCAAAGCCTCAGCTTGGAGGTTTAATGATGTAAAATCATTAGCAGATATTTCCCCCCCAAGGACAAATGAACGTACATCTAGCGATGTAAATGTAAATACAGTAACTGCACTGGTACCAGGACATGTGAGCCATATTCAGCCCCCAGGGTCACTATGCAAATTCAGGGACACCCCTGGAGCTGCATTTATTCACCCCAGGCTGTATTTGTCCCTGTATCTTTAACCGTCCCTGCAGCTAGATTTTAGTTCTCAAGATGTGCGTTATTTTATGTCAGTGTCGCTAACACCAGACAAAAATCAGGTGTTTGTAGTGTCCATCCATGGAAAGTGGAAGATTGCTCCTTCTTTCCTCCAAAATATTTCTGAAAACTCCCACTGGCTGTACAAATGCCAGACTCCATGATCGGTCCCGGAGGGGTGAATTCGGACTCTGCAGTCACTGAGGTGGGAGCAGGAGGGTAACACCTGTAACTCTTGGGATCTTCAATGCCTGGCTGTGGCCAGGACCTCGCTTTTCTCTCTCCCCAGGTAGGTGGCACCTCCAGCAGCCCAGCTTCCCCCAGGGCCAGCCTGGGCCTTTGCTGTGGTGCCATCTCAGCGGGAAAAGCAGCCCCCACAACATGCCCTGTCCTGCTTTGCTGGTGAGCTCTGAGGGAGTTGCAGCCTGCAGTGCTGCAGCTGTGTGAGAGGAGCCGCGGGGATTAGTCCACCTAGGGCTGGTTCCCAGGCTCAGGCTGTCTCCTCCGAGATTCACAGGCTCTGCTCCGGCAGCCCCGGGGGCTGGCGATGTCTGGTCTCTGACTCTTGGGGCCCAGCTCCGTTCCTGGGAGCTTGCAGGAGAGAGTGGAGCTGTCGGCTTTGTAATGCCAGTCAAGACTAGATGGAATGTCTCCGGGAACAGCTGGCGTGTTTAACGTGAGGATAATAACAGCTGCCTTCCTGAGCAGTGCGCTATGTCTCCTGCACGGCTTGGGAGAGCAGGCCTTGCGCTGCCTCTGGCTGACCCGGGATAGCTACGGAGCAAGGCAGCACAGAGAGGAGGATGCATCTGACGTGAAGACTCTCTCTTGCCTCGTTCGTTTGGATTTGCTATTAGTGCTTTGGGCACAGCCACAGCGAGATGCACCATGATGACGCCTTGCTGTGCCAGCATTACAGTAGCTCTTGGCTGTGAATGCTGCTTGGCTTGCCATTGATGCTGCAATGGGCTTCCTAGGGCTAGGTGAATAGCTCAGAATCCAGGCTAAGTCCGAGACCATGGTCCCATCGCCTCCCGTGGGGCCAGGATTTCACCCTCGGTTTTTCTTTAATATGGACAGGCTGGGTGTGGTTCCTGGGGCCCTTATCCAAGTGTAGCATCCAGTGCTCTCCTGTCCCCTATTCAAATAGCCATGCACTAAAACTAGGGTGACCAGCTAGCAAATCAGGAGGGCGGGCGGAGAGTTGAGTGTATAAGACAAAGATCGGGATGTCTGGTCACCCTAACTAAATCTAAATTCACAAATACTGAACACAGCACTTAACAGCCTTTCTCCTGAACCACTCACTGCCCGGCAAAGGGTGCCAAGGACTCACTGGAAGAAAACAATGAAATTAAGTGAAACACCAGTAAAGCAACCACCTCCTGTCTCGAGCATCTAGTGGGATGGTTCTTCTACCTGGCTGAGACGTATTGTCACTCACTCTGCTAGGTTTTAAATATAATCCAGATTAACCCCAAGCAAGTGTCAAACTGTTGGGCTTGAGATGCTCCTGGCTTCACGTCCCAGCCCAGGACATTGGTGGAGGCTGGAGTTCTTGATCAGCTGAAATGAAATCACTTATTTGAGCCACTTTGCTGGTTGGCTGCACATCCAAATTCATTTGCAACCTGCATTTCACAGGAAATTAAGCTCTCTCAATAGAGCTAAAGAAAATATGAAACTGGGTCAGTTTTAAACCTGTTACAAACGTGTCCCATGAAGTTGCCCCCAGATAGATTTCCCCGTTCCTTGAAGTGACAGTGTTTTAAAATCCTGTCTAAAGCCCTTGCCAGGCCCAGGAATACCAGCCCTGGCACGTACAGTTGGCTTGCAGAAAATAACAGGGCTCCAAGGAGGGATGGTAAATTGCGAGCTGGGATTTGGCCTGATTCTTATGCCCCTGCATGAATTGAGGTGGGAGCTGCCACTGGCCCCTAGCAGTGCTCTGGAGGTTGCATGGCCCATCGCCACTCAGCTGCCTGCACTGGAGCTGCCAGCTGGGAAGGCACTGACCCCGCTGGCGGGATGAGGATGTCACGCCTGTCGGGAACCTGCCGGCCCTTGTCTCTACCTCGCCCACCCAGCTGAGGATGGTACAATATTAAATGAACCCTCCCAACCATGTTTGTCACGTCACACCGCTAGCTTTTCGGCTGGATACTTTGAACTGAGCTGGTCAGGTATGTGAACGGCAATGGCTCCGTCACAAAGGGTGAATACGTTCAGCTGCCGCCAGCGAAGCTGAGCGGAGTGAGGGCCTTTCCCCCTCTGCTGTTAAGCAAAGAGCAGCCTCCTCCAATCACAGCCCCACACACCAATCCGCGGTGCTCCCCTTGGGCTGCTGCTGGGAGCTGCCAGCGTGGATGACACCTGTCGGACTCCGCGCCAGGGCACCGCTGGGCTGGTCAGCATGCTCTGCAAGTGCACCAGAGGTGAGGCCCCTGCGCCCTTGGTCAGCAGGCAGCAGCTGCTGGCCACAGCTCTTGGCTCAAGACTTGGACTCACCAGGCTGCTCCTCAAGTGTTTGTGTATGTCACAGAGTCTGTTGTAATCCGTTGAACTGCGAAGCAGCAGCTGAAAACAGGCTAAACCCAATGTGATGAGGAGGTTTGATACCACGGTGATGGGTGTCATACAACAAACTAACCAGATAGTCCATTCCCTTCTGGCAGGTGTCCGCTCTCCAAAAACCCCCCAGCCCAAATGAGCCCTTCCTGGCAGTCTCAATGGGACTGAATGGGCCACACAGACGGAGCGCCTCTGCCTGTCTGTGTATCAGTCCTTTAAACCCGGCTCTCATATCTGTGCCCCCAGGTCACACGACCCCTTTGTGAGCCCGCGGCTGGGCGAGGGAGGCAAGGGAACAGTGTCTGCCCCGTTGCCGGGCTGCCAAAGAGCTCAGGAAATGGGCAGTAACCTGGGCGCTGTTATCCTGGTTGATGTCCTAGAGTGGAAGCCTAGCAGGGCCCGTCTGTCACAGGCCACTAAACACCACCCTGTTACCCTGCTCCTGAGCCCAGTCGTGTGGGGTAGGTGAAAGGATTTCAGTCCTCGGGAGACTGGGTTGTAACCAGAGGCAGAGAGCAGCAGAGACTGAGGTGCCACCAGTGGCAGAGGCCCGGCAAAGGCAGGGAGTTGATTAGTAGGAACATGCCCTGGTGGTCAGCAGCTGGTCCATCCCCCTGCCAATCTGATGTGTGGGAAATTCCTTCCCACCATGGGCAGTGGGTGGACCCCCACGTTCGGGGAGGCTACCCCTGCCCCTTCTGCACAAGGCCATGCCCTCTGCGGCAGGAGCCCTGAGCCCCTCGCACTGCCCCTGCGGCTGGAGAAGCCCTGGGCCGGCCGGAACCCCAAGCCACCCCCCCACCAGAGGAGCCCCAGGCTGGCCCCAGCTGGCCAACCAATGGCCGGCTGGCCTGAGCAGCCCCAGCCTGGCTGCTGACCCCAGCCCTAAAACCTTCCCTGGCCTATTATACCTGCCACCAATGCTTCCCAGCCCTAAATCTGGCAATGCAAGTGACCCTGAACACGTGAGCAAACACACCAGCCAGGGAGCTGGACAGAGGCTTCTTGTGCACCCGTTGAGAACGCTGGTGTGCCCCAGGCAGTGTCCCATCTCCAGCTGTGCCCAATCTCTGGTGCGTCGGGGGAAGATGGGAACCTCTGGCGTGCCCACCTGAGCAAACAAACCAGCTGGGACTCTCCTCCGGTCCTGCGATGTAGTGGCTGATGCTGGGATGACTTCGGCAAACAGAGGCGTGGGACAGGGTTGCTTGGAGAAATTCCCCAATAGTGCTGGGGGAGGGTGGCAGTGCTGGGAGATGCTGCATTGGGCTGTCAGATGACAGGCTGTGCGGGATTTAACCAAAGTGTCAATATCCTTGTCTCCGTTTGGTCACCAGGCATCATCCCAGCACCTGCATTTCATCCAGATAGGGCCCAGCTTCCCGTCAGACCAGAGCAGGGGCACGAGCAGGGCGTACAGCAGAGGTCACGGTCACGGGTCTGCAAAGCATCGGTCCCACCGGAGCCAGGCTGCCTTGGAACCAAGGGACTGACTGATGCCCGTGACTCACTCTGGTGCGGCTAGTCAGGGGCCTGCCAGCAGGTTTGTCTCAATCCCTCTTTAGAAATGGCACGTTGGAGGGTCTCTGGAGAAAGGCAGCCGGATCAGTATCGGCGGAAGAGTCCACGCCCTCCGAAAGGGGGGCAGCCGTGTCTGCTCTCCCCGTGTGTCCAGCACCGGCGAGAGAAGCCTGAGCGGCTGGGGATAGCCAGCCCCCAAGCCACTGGACCAGCCGAGCTTCATCTGCATTCGGGAGTGCACCGCTCACGGCTCGGGATCTCCCTGTCTTTGCCCACTAGTGGCCAATCAGGCTTCGCTCTTGGAGTCAACAGGGCTCTTCGGGGTTCACCTGCCGGGGAAATCCCAGGATGTCTCCAGAGGGGCATGCAGCAGGAGCTGGCACATGGTGTCAGAGAGGGTGGCGGGGTGTGTCCCAGCTCTGACATCCCCAGGGCTCGCGCCAGAGCTCTAAGGACACTGCCCCTGAAATACGAGGTGGTTTTTGTTAGCTAACACTGAGGGGCTGGCTGTAGCTTTTTCTGCTCTTCTTCCTCAGTGCCGAGAGAGACTGAAGAGCTTATGGGCTTCTGACATGGTTAACCTGTATTTATTATTTAAACCCATCCTGGGAGTGCATAGTCTGGGCAATTAGTGCCTAGAATTACGGACTGCGTTTCCATTGTTATCGCTCAGGTTCCTCCTGTCCCTCACTCAACCGGCCTGCTGGTGCTGGCATTATTATTATTAGCGCTTCACTCTAATGAAACCCGCTCTCCATCTCCAGGCGAGTCCCTGGCGTGCCATTGAGACGCCGAATTTCCAGGGAGGAAGAGCAGTATTCTAAGGAGCTTCCATTAACCTCGGCCCTTCTGCTGTTGCTTCCTGGGAGAAAGCAATTATTGCTCCCTCACGTGACTTTGGGAAGAAAATGTGGCAGGGGTAGGTGGAGGTCTGGCCATCCCGTGTGTGTGTGTGTGGGGGGAGGTAGGTAGAGGTCTGCCCATACCGTGTGTGTGTAGGGGGCAGGGGGTGGTGGAGGTCTGGCCATCCCGTGTGTGTGTGTGTGGGGGGAGGTAGGTAGAGGTCTGCCCATACCGTGTGTGTGTAGGGGCAGGGGTGGTGGAGGTCTGGCCATCCCGTGTGTGTGTGTGTGTGTGGGGGTAGGTAGAGGTCTGCCCATACCGTGTGTGTAGGGGCAGGGGTGGTGGAGGTCTGGCCATCCCGTGTGTGTGTGTGGGCGGGGTAGGTAGAGGTCTGCCCATACCGTGTGTGTAGGGGCAGGGGTGGTGGAGGTCTGGCCATCCCGTGTGTGTGTGTGGGGGCGGGGGTAGGTAGAGGTCTGCCCATACCGTGTGTGTGTAGGGGCCGGGGGGGGTGGAGGTCTGGCCATCCCGTGTGTGTGTGTGTGGGGGGAGGTAGGTAGAGGTCTGCCCATACCGTGTGTGTGTAGGGGGCAGGGGGTGGTGGAGGTCTGGCCATCCCGTGTGTGTGAGTGGGGCGGGCGGTAGGTAGAGGTCTGACCATACCGGGTGTGTGTAGGGGGCCGGGGGTGGTGGATGTCAGGCCATCCCGTGTGTGTGTGTGGGAGGTAGGTAGAGGTCTGCCCATACCGTGTGTGTGTGTAGGGGCAGGGGTGGTGGAGGTCTGGCCATCCCGTGTGTGTGTGTGTGGGGGGAGGTAGGTAGAGGTCTGCCCATACCGTGTGTGTAGGGGCAGGGGTGGTGGAGGTCTGGCCATCCCGTGTGTGTGTGGGGGGGGAGGTAGGTAGAGGTCTGCCCATACCGTGTGTGTGTAGGGGGCAGGGGGTGGTGGAGGTCTGGCCATCCCGGGTGTGGGTGTGGGGGGGGAGGTAGATAGAGGTCTGCCCATACCGTGTGTGTGTAGGGGGCAGGGGTGGTGGAGGAGGTCTGCCCATACCGTGTGTGTGTAGGGGGCAGGGGGTGGTGGAGGTCTGGCCATCCCGTGTGTGTGTGTGGGGGGAGGTAGGTAGAGGTCTGCCCATACCGTGTGTGTGTAGGGGGCAGGGGGTGGTGGAGGTCTGGCCATCCCGGGAGGGCAGCAGGGATGAAAAGTAAAACAACCGGACACACTGATGGTCACACTCGGTTCCCCTAGATAAACATCTCTCCCGTCTCCAGCGGAGTCTGGTGCTGAAATGTTTTTCTTCCTGTGCAATGGAGATTCCTCACACTGTGTAATAGTTTAAAGCCCTGGTGATTTTGCTCTTATCCCCTTTTGGTAGCGATCACACCACACAATGCTTTTGTTTCTTCCATGCTAGCAGTGAATTACCAGGAACGTTTTTCAGCCTGCGTTTGGCTATACCTGAAAACGTCACTGACTTCGAAGACCTGACTAAGTGGGGGCTGTGTCGGGAATTCTGCACTGGAGCCATTGCTCGGACTGACAGGTACAGCCCTAGCTTCCCTCTCCTCTGCTCTGGAGCTCGTCCCATGAGTGCCGATGGCTGAGATCTCGTCAGAATGTCGGTTCTCCTTTGGTGAACTGTACACAAAGAATCGGGAGGGGTTTAACCGAGTGCTGAAACCCTGGCAGAGAAGAAGTGGATGTAACCAGGACTCTTGTCATATACATTTTGCATGGTAAATTCGCTGTTTAATGCATTTTTTCTATAATCTCTGAGCGATGCGGCGTGGTGCTCTTTGAATAGAAAAGCAGAATACAAATGAATATCTGCTCTGACGGGCTAGTCTGCTGGAACAGAACATTTTAGTGTGGGAGTATTTCATGAAAAGGAAATTCATGGACTGTAATGAGCTTGGTATCAGACGTAAGCTCTGGCCCTCAGACCAGCAAAGGAAGGGAACAGGGGAGAGACAACCGAGGAAAAGATGTAGTTCTGAGGGCCCAGGGCATGAACCTTCGGGGTCCACTTGAGGCTGATTAATGGGCCCTGGCCACAGTTTAACTGGAGGAAAAGTGACATAAGCCATAAACATGAGTCTCTTAGCTGCGCGTCCGTCGCAGGGCAGATTGAGTCTTGCCGCAGGAGGAGGCCGCAAAGGGGCTGTCTACTTGGCAGTAAAGGACCCCCAGCAGGGACGTGGCTGGCCTGGCTCAGCTGACAGGCTCTCAGGGGCTATCAAATATCAGTGTAGACGTTTGGGCTGGGGCTGGAGCCCGGCTCTGAGAGCCTCTCCCCTCGCTGGGTCCCAGAGCCCAGCTCCAATCTGAGCCCGAACGTCTACACTGCTGCTGTCAGCCCTGCGAGCCTGAGCCACCTGACCCAGGCTCTGTAGGTTTTTTACTGCAGCGTAGACATAAGTGACCGCAGGCCCTCCTGCCTGAGAGCCAGCCACTCCCGCAGCCCTGGCACCCATTGAGCAAAAGGCTCGTACGTTTCCTCGAGGCCGTGACGGGAGAGAGACTGAAAGAGGGACCAGACTGGGCTATGGCTAAGAATGAAATGGAGTTGTTCTAATTAATCATGGTTTATTTGGAGGGATACTAAACCTCCTGCTGTAGGGTCGATGCCAATCCCTACTGGAGACTGGGATGAGACCTTCATGGCAGGCAGATTATCCCACTTCTGATACTGCTGGGTTTCTTGCACCTTCCTCGGGGGCATCTGGTGCCAGCCACTGTCAGAAACAGGATCCTGGCCTAGATGGCCGCTGGTCTGAGCCAGTCTGGAAACTCCTCTCTCCTATGTGCCCAAGGAAGGTCCTCGCTATTCAAACGGGCCAACGCTCCTGGTCCCAAATCAAGTCCAATCTATAGCATCAGTAAAGCTCTGTCTGGCAGGTTCCATGTCGTTACTGGGGCAGCTTCCATCTGATCCCTCCTCCCGGGCCCCTCCACCCATCTCACTCCCCCTGGCTCCTCCTCTAGCCTTTGTCCATTTTCCCAGGCAAAGGTGTCACCCGGCCCAACTCCCCGTCCCTCAAATAGAGTCACCCCCTGCTCTCCCATCCCCCATGCAGACAGTCCCAGCAAAACTAGACGACATTCCCAGGTCAATCCGCCCTGCTCCCTGCTGCGTCACATAAGGTCTGTGCTTTTAAAAGCTTTCCTGGCCTGGCAGCATTTAGACAGTAGGCGCAACAGGCTGATTTACTTAAAGTAGAATCCTCTTTATTAGAAAGTCCCATTTTGTAATGGGAGTGCCCCTCCAAGTTAAAAAGTAATAAAAAGACTGGGGGGGGGGGCTGTGATTCAAAAAAGGCTGAGAGCCCCGGCTTAAACCTTCTCTGCTTATGACAATAATAAACCTCAGTGCTCTGTACATGGCACTTTTCCTCTCTCAGCACTTTGCAAACAGTGCCTAATAGGTGGTGTGGGAGTAGGGCTATGCAGGTGACTTCAGTCGGCTTTCCTGGGAACTGACACCGGCTCATTAATGGATGAGAAATCTCCAGATTGCTGGGAACAGCCTATTAGCCAGGCAGGGACTGGAGCTTCCAGAGCTGTCGGGGGTTTGCAGCGCAGACTGGGGAGCCCTGCTTCCTGCAGCTGTGCGCGCTCAGGGCATCCGTCGTGACTTTGAGACTGAGCCGATCCTGCTCAGTGCAGCCATTCCTGAGCACGTGGCCTCACGGGACTCCTGAGCCTTTCCCAGTTTGCACAGGTGCCTAGCAGCCCCCAGCTCAGGGCATGAGGCTGAGGACGCAGTGTGGCTCCGCTCCAGCTGGAGCAGCAGCTTTGCCCCTCTAGCACACAGGGGTTGGACTGTTGCGTTTGCCAGACAGACTGAGATTTTAACAGGGGCATCTCACATCACTGCCCATATGCTAGGTGGGCTGCAGCATGTGCTCCATGCCACCGAGAAAGGAGAGGCTCCCAGCACCCTCGGCACGGTCTAGCAAGAGAGGTCTTGGATGAACTGAAATGAAGCTGGGTGGAACCATTCCCAGCAGGTGCTGAGTTCAGCTCCGTAACTTTCTGAGCACTTCCGGGGTTTCCTTAGCCAATGGCCACGTCTATCTTGGAGACATCTCTGCGGCATCACCTATAGCGACACCCTGTCCTCAGACCCATATTCTGTCCTAGGCTTGGAGAGAATCAGGGGGAGTTCTGGATACTGGGTGCAGAATCTCTGAATGGAGCCCCAGTTCTGACGGGAGCATGTTGCCCTTTTCACATTCAATTCCATTTTCCAGCCCTGCTTAGAGATGTCTCCCATCTGTGGGTTGCAGGGAGGACAAAGCAGCTGTTATATAACAGGACACTGAAACTGTGAAGACATAGAGAGAAACCTGACCACTGCTTCCTACAGCATGTGCATGTTAGTCCATGGGTGGGGGGGTTTCTGGGGCACAGTCAGGCATAATAGGAATATACAGATTCAGCTAAAGAAGGTGTGGCTGCTAATCCACCAGCCCAGCATGGCCAGGTATCTGAACCCTGAGGTAGTGCCCTCAGCGAGCATTCTGCCTGCGGGGTGCTTCAGCCAGTCAACGACCCTTTCTTTGAACTTGCCAGACCAGCTCCAGTGGAGTGACACTGATTTTTGCCAACTGAAGGTCTGGCCCAGCTAACCATCCAGGAGTGTTTTGTAGGTTATGGTATTCTTAAATTCTTCTCCCACCAGATTCGAAACACAAGGCAAAATGTTTAATAGTCTAATTTATAGAAATGAAACACCAAAATTTCTATTGCTCTCTTAAATCACTCCTGTGGAATCACTGCAGTGAGACCGGTGGGTTTACCTCTCTTGAGCAATTCTGGGTGTTTTGTAGTTAGCTGCCTCTAAATAGCTGGCTGTCAATTGCCATCTTATTCCCCCTTCACGGTGTTGTATTTGCCATGAGTCAGTTTCCAAGCCTCTCACGCTTTTAGGTATCATTTAATATTTAAATACTTGTCACTAGATTTTCAGGCTTTGAACACATTCAACAGGGAGCCTATCCAGCCTGTCAACCTGTGTTATTGTCGATGGGACTTATGTGCAGACATCAACAGGAGAATCGGCCCCGGAGAGTTTTGGCAAAATTCTGGTCCACAGTAAAAGCGCCAGCCTTTGAATTATGGAAAGCCCATTTGGAATTCTGTTTCTTCTCATGCTTCGTCTTTTAATCCTAATTACAAACAATTAAAAAAAGTCAGTTTAAGAAACACAAAAGTTTGTCCGACATGATGTTC
Source organism: Mauremys reevesii (assembly GCF_016161935.1). Classification (NCBI taxonomy): domain Eukaryota; kingdom Metazoa; phylum Chordata; order Testudines; family Geoemydidae; genus Mauremys; species Mauremys reevesii. The sequence continues at coordinate 83,841,407 of NC_052632.1, forward strand.
TAAGCATCTCTGTAGTTGCTCAGAGAGAGTTTTTACTGCATTTCATTCTGGGGGCCGTGTGAGATGGTGTTTGTCAGAGAATTGTTTTCAATATGCATCTGACTCATTTGAGCAGCATACGACTCTGTCCTGGCACTTGTGCTGGGGGACAGCAGATGGCCAGAAGACATCCTCTCACAGTAAGTTAGGCTCAATCAAGAGACCACAGCTGAGAAGAAAGCACATTATTGCGCACACCTTTGGTTGCCTGAAAGTGGAGGCTTGACTGTGTCCATTAGCATTGGGAGGGCTACATTTGTCTGTCAGGAAGTGTGCTAGCTCTTGGAACAGCTCTGAGTGATGCATAACCTAACCAGAGAGCGATCTATTCCTCCCTCCCTCTCCATGTTCATTATAAGGCCATTAGTGAGAGAGTTTTCAGCGGAGATTTGAGCTGGGGGTGGGGAAAGGGGAGGCGGGAGGGAGCTGATGAAGCCAAATGACATGGGGAGGCTGCACAAGTGGCATAGGAGAAGGTGGCTGCGAGGGTATCTGAAGGGCCTGAGAGGAGGCTGATGTTGGATAAGCACAGGAGGCAAAGCGAGGGAGACATTCCCTAGAGGGTTTTTAGAAAGAGGGAGGTATTTCCATGTGGTGTGTTTGTACAGCACCTAGCATGTGGGGATGGGTCTCTCAGCACCACTGCAGTACAAATAATTTACAAGAATTAATGAGGGCAATTGACCTGAAGCAAATTGGGAAAGAACAGAGGTGATTCTGTCTATACTTGCGTTTGCCTAGGACTCTCCCGGAGCAGCCAAATCTCTTAGCATCCCTCTGACTCCTGCTTCACTGCATATCTGCATCGTGCCGGCACAGCAGAACCCATCTGAGTCTGGGCCGAGGGTGCATTGGACTCCGACAAGTCCCCAGCGGTTCTCAGAGGCTGAACAGGAACGTTTTGTGACATTCTATGCCTTGGGGGAGCGTCCTGGAATGCCCATAGTCCTCATTTTTATAGAATCGTGATCCTACGTAGAAAGCATGCCTTGTAAGGTGTCAGCCATTGTCCAGCAAGGGAGCCACGATTCAGTGACTCCTCTGCATGAGGCCACAGCAGGGGAATTGCTCAACCTTGCCTGGAGCAGGGGCGGCTCCAGGCCCCAGCACGCCAAGCACGTGCTTGGGGCGGCGAGCCGCTGGGGGCGCTCTGCCGGTCGCCGCGAGGGCAGGCAAGCCGCTGAAGGCAGCCTGCCTGCCGTGCTTGGGGCGGCAAAATGCCTAGAGCCGCCCCTGGCCTGGAGACTCAGCAGTGCCCACCCAGACATGCCTGGCCTTGTGTTTTCCAAGCACATGGACTGAGGGTATAAAACGGACACAGTGACCACATGCGGGGCCTTTACTCCTGTATATTAGGGACGGCAATATCCAGTGGGGTAAGAAAACTGCTTAATCTAGATGTTGCCCAGTCTGACAGGGCTGAGAGTTTAGACTGCGTGTTTATATTTCATTTCTTCTGGTAACTCACCCTGACTTTTTGCCTATCACTTAAAATCTATTTGTTGTAGTCACTAAATTTGTTTGACTGTTTATCTTTACCAGTGAGTTTGTATGAAGCGTGGGGCAAATCTGCACCACTCCCCATTGGTGAAGTGGTGAACCAATTAATTGATACGCATTGCTCATCTTGAGCAGTGCAAGCCGGTATATTCCTGGGGTACAGTGCTGGGAGCTGGGGGGATTTGGCTGGTGCCTTTCCTTGTGTGATTCATGAGTGGCTCTGGGAGCAGCCATGCAATCTAGCCGGGTGTGGGGCTCCACATGCGGTTGTGCTGAGTGATCACAACGCCTGGAGGGGCTTGCTGCTGGTCACTAGCAAGGCATTGTGAGAGACGGCCCAGGGTGGAGAGAGTTAAGGGGGCACAGCGGTCCCACGGTCCCAGGCTGCACCCCGGGGATCCCGTCACATGTTTAATCCCCTCTCCTGCTCCAAAGAAAGCCACCTGCCTCCCTGGAGCAAGTGCTGGGCCATTCGCATTTCCCTCGGGCTCACGTTTTGTCTGGTGGGCAGACATTTACACTCCTGTTTCCTCACAGGTTTGGAGGGAAAATCTGCTCCCGCTTGCTGTGCATGAGGCTGGAGCCTGGTGCCAGGCCTTGGGGCTAACCTGGAGAACAGAAGTTTGGACTTTGTTCTGGAGCAGGTGCGTGCTTCCTATGGGGCCGTGGCCTGCACTGTAGCCGGTGTCAACTTCGCAGCTTCCCTACCCTGCTAGTGACAGGGAAGGGGGTGGCGCTCTGCACCAGGGGCTCCAAGGTGCTGACAGTCACTTCTGAGGGGAGCGGGCCACTGCTCAGCTCTTCCGTCTCCCCCGGGATTGTGCTGATGGGCTGTTCCCTCTGCCAGGTTCCCGTCTCTGTTCTGTCTCCTGTTGCCCACAGAATCCCTTTCCGGAGGAGTGGCAGGGGGCTTGGCTTTTCTAGGTTCCCCTCTCCCCCTTAATTCCACTATTGGCCCCTGCAGAGGAAAGCAAATCTGCACGCTCACCAGAGTGCTCCTTGTCTCAGTTTGGGGCACCTACTCTAGGCTCCCAGCTCCTTGGCGGTCCCCAGTCTGGGCAGAGGCCGTTCTTAGGTTCCTGTATGGAGAGGCCGTGGGGGCCAGGCAGCAGGGGAAGTGCGTTCCCCCTGGAAGGTGCGGAACACTGGGCAGCCAGTGCCTGGGGTCAGGATGGAGCTGGCCTGTCTGGCAGCGCTTGAGGTTTGGGCTATTTTCAAGAGGGCCAAGTCTCTGACTATGAGAATCACTGGTGAAAGTTTGAGGAAATGGAGAAAACTCCCTGCTCGGCGAACATAGACTCACAGACTTTAAGGTCAGAAGGGACCCTTATGATCATCTAGTCTGACCTCCTGCACAACGCAGGCCACAGAATCTCACCCACCCACTCCTGTAACAAACCCCTAACCTATGTCTGAGCTACTGAAGTCCTCAAATCATGGTTTAAAGACCTCAAGGTGCAGAGAATCCTCCAGCAAGTGACCCGTGCCCCACGCTGCGGAGGAAGGCGAAAAACAGCATCTGCTCTGGACGTTTTGTGCCCTTCTCACCCTCCGCCTCTTACGCTTTGCCCTAGGGATGGGCAGCTGGCACTGGAGGCTGGAGCATGGGACTCTGGTGTGGCTCGGAGCTTGGAGAAAACTCATCTACATCTATTCTAGCCTTTTAAAGAATAGCAGGCGCCCAGTTCCCAGCCAAGCCTTTGCTCCGACTACTGTCCTGATCAGCCCCATCTCCAGACATGATCTCCGAAAGGGCAAGGGCTGTCAGAATCCACGCTTGGTGAGGGGTAAACACTCCGTACTTAGGGCAAAACTCCCCTTTCGGTTCAGCAGGGCAAGGTGCGCCCATAGATCCTCGCGCCCATGCCCGCTGGGTCACGGTTTCGATTACAATTTGTGACTTTCTGCCAGTGTGTAGCAGCTCTCCAAGCATTGTTCCATGTCAGTGGTAAAAATATCTCCAAAATTGCAGTGGGTTTGATTATTGAGAGGCCGCTGTTTGGCCCAGTGCCCTTTGGTTCAGCGGCTCGGCTGTGTGTGCAGAGGTGGAGATACACAAGACTTTGCCATCAGAGGAAGTCAGGTTCCAGCCACCAGAAAAATGACTATTTCCTCCACATTGGATCCCAAATTAGGAAATTAAGGCAAATGGACAAAATTTGAGGAAATTGAGCAAAATTACGTCTTGCAAATATTTTTGCAGCACTTGTAACACTCTGTGAAGTGTAGGTGGGGTTGTGCATTTCACCCAACTCTGCCCAAGACTGAACCACTGAAAATTAGAAATGAAGTATTAGAAAGATAATAGAAAACAGCAGGGACTCAGAGTGGGGCCCTGTACTTATGTCAGATCCCAACAGGGCAGCCACAGCTGTAGCATTAAACTGACAGTGTCAGTGCAGACATGATTCCACCGTCTAGCGAATGCCATTCAATCCTCCCTGCAAGGGCCCTGGGGTTTTCTGAGAAAAACAATTTGGCCTCCTAGTGAGCAAAGGGCTTTTGGAAATGAGATGACAGTTTGCAGATGCCAGTGTGAGGCTGAGCTGCTGTGGGATAAGAGCTGCCAACTTAATTTGTGGTGAAAAGTGGAACAGCTCCGCAGAGCAGCAGGAAAAGGACAGGAGTGGGGCTTCTTTTCCCTCCATCCCTGCCGACACACGGTCTCTGTCTCACTTCCATCCACTGGGCAGGACTTGAGCAGCTCTGGGCTGCTCCTGGGCCTGCATCTGCAGTGGAGCTCTGCTCCATGCTTGTCCCCTGTGTGGTCGTTATACGGGATTTTGTGCTGATGTGTTGCCCATAATGCCCATTCGACGAGCTCCTTTTCTACCCTTATCAGCAAACTGCAAAGCCTCCATGCCACTTAGCGCTGCTGATAGTAACCTCCTTCCCGGCGCACTCTGCAGCAGCCCGGCAAGCCGCGGATACGGAGCCTCCTTTTGTCCCTGCAGGGAAAAGGCTCTGGCTAAACCCTGCAGCCTCAGGCAGCTGTGACAGGCTGACTATTCGCCTTGGCTTAGGTTAGAACCGTTGCCGAGTTTGTAGAGTGCGTTTGATGCCCGGCTGGCTGCTGGGCTCAGAGGCTGTTGGCGGGGTCAGGTGCAGCCGGGGGTGGGGAAGTGAATATGTTGAAAGTAACAATCTTTATTTGACTTTTGTTTGGGGTCCAGTAGCTGTTCCTGGCCCCAGCTGGGCATGGGAGATGGCTGCTCTCCTCTTAGCGACGTTGCTCTCCTGCTGCTTCTAGCGCTCTCCTGCACCCTGCCCTCGGCTGAGCTGCTGGCCTTGCGGTCTCTCTTCCCTCCTCCTGAGGGCTTGGAGCCCCTCGTCCTGTGCACCGAGGGGCCTTGCTCTCCTCCTTCAAGTCTCGGCTTCTCAGCACCGGTCTCTGGCCCAGGCAAGTGAGAGCCAACCCCCCAGCAGGGTTCCCCACCCTCCCAGTTTGGCCGGGAGTCTCCCGGAATCAGGCTCAATCTCCCGGAGGCTACTGAAGCCAATCCAGGAGATTGTAGGCCGCTAAAAATCTGGTGGTGCAGTGGGGCTAAGGCAGGCTCCCTGCCTGCCCTGGCTCCACACCGCTCCTGGAAGTGGCCGGCACATCCAGCAGTGACTCCTAGGAGGAGGCGCGACCAGGGGGTCTCTGCGCGGTGCCCCTGCCCTGATCGCCGACTCCGCAGCTCCCATGGCCGGGAACGGGGAACTGCAGCCAATGGGAGCTGCGGGGGCAATGCCTGCAGACAGGGACAACGCGCACAACCATCTGGCCACCCCTGAGCCCAGGAGCCGCTGCCAGACATGCCGCCACTTCCAGGAGCCACCCGAGGTAAGTGCCACCTGGCCGGAGCCTGCATCCCGAGGCCCCTCCTGCACCCCGACCTGCTGCCCCAGCCCTGAGCCCCGTTCTGCACCCAAACTCCCTCCCCCCCTCCTGCACCCCAACCCCCAGCCCCAGCCCGGTGAAAGTCAGTGAGCAGGGGGTTGGGCCTTCAGGAAGGGGCGGGGCAGGGAGTGGGGCAAAGGTGTTTGGGTTTGTGTGATTAGACAGTTGGCAACAGTGCTCCCCAGACACAGCGGAATGACAGATCAGGGATCCAGGCAACACCCCACTTAAACCTCCCAGTCACTGCTCTGCCCGGTTCCCCTGGGCCTCCCCCCTTCCCTGCAGGGTGGCGGGTGGGGTTCTTGTTACTGGCCGGCTCCTTCAGGCAGGGACCTGGTTTCTGCTAATGTCTGTGAGGCACCCGGGAGCCTGCTTCTCCTGCAGCTCTTACTGCCTCCACCGGACTCGTGTCTTCTCAGCCCCTCCCCACTCCATTGCTCTGCAGCTCTGTCCTGAGACCTGCTGGCAAAGGGCTGGCTGACGCTTCACAGAAGGGTTCTGCTGCCTGGGCAAAGCCGACTAAATAAAGCCCCCTCCACTCTGGGAGTGGGGGGCATGATCCCCAGCTCACGCAGCCTCTCAGAGCTAGCTCGCACTGAGCGAGCGCACTGAAAATAGCCGTGTAGCCACTGTAGCCCAGGGAAAATCAGGGTGCACCTCTCAGGATAGCTGGTGCAGGGCAGGACTTCTGCATGGGCCTTGTGCATGAGGAGACCTGGGTTCGGAGGGGTTAGGTCAGGAGGACGCAGATTTGATCATCTCTCTCCTGCCCCTAGTGGGACTCATCCCTCACCGAGGCTGGTGTGATTTGCCGCTGGGGAGTGGAATAGCCATGGGTGCTGTGGGTCAGGATCGAGGTGCACCGGCAGAGCTGTGGGTGGGGCAGGGATGGGCAGGGCTGGAAGAACAGGGAGAGCCACAGATCTGGTGTCTCAGCAGAGCGGCATGTGGGGAGACGAGGACCGAGGTGCACCGGCAGAGTCCTGCAGGCCTGTTTGTAGGCCCAGGGCAGGAATAGTGGCTGCTACAGACCAGCTTAAGGCTCGGTTGGCCGCGCTGGTGGGCTCATGACTTGCAGAGCTGCGGCTGCTGCTGGTCAAAACTGGTGCATGAGCAGCACTATGGTGGAGTGTCCAGAGCAGCTGCCTGCACTGCCCCTGAGACGCTACCTCCTGCTTTGGGCTTTAATTTCATTAGCAGGAAGCTTCACCTCCTGCCTGCCCTCCGCCCCAGAATCTTCCCCAGCCTATTCAGGGCAGAGTGCAGGAGCCCCAGTGCTCACTCGGCTTTCTGAGGCAAGGCTCGCTTTGGTTTGTCGGCATTACAAGGGTGTAAGGAAAACCTGGAGCAGAGATACTGGGATCCAGCCTCTCAAATGCTCTCAGGAAGGGCCTGGCATATCTCTACTCTCCACCTGTGTTGCTAAGTCTGGGTTTCCTTCCTGCCTGATCACCGCGTAAACCAGCCACTTCGGCTGCCACCCGGACACCTGCCCGTGAACTCCTGCAGTTAACTCCATCTGCCCTGTTCATGACGCTGGCTCACCGATCAATGAAGCCCTCAGTGGCTTGTCAGCTCTAATCTGCTCTGCCGCTTCCTCTGTAGGGGTTGGGGTTTTTATAAAACCTAATCAGTGCTACTAAAAATTGCCACTACCAACAATCCTGCAGCCTGCATTATTTATTCCTGCAACTCAGCTAAGCTGCAAGTGGGGGGGAATTATAACTCCTCTTATTTCAGTGAGGCTCTTTCCTGTGTGAGTTTATGAAACAGGGCACCAGCCTAATTGGTGCTATTGCTGGCTTTGTGGCTAATTCTATTGTTTTACAGCAACAGGGCTGTGTTTTCTATTGATTTCATAGGTTGCTAATGGCTTTTTTTTGTACAATAAGAGGCTTTTGTGGCAACAACTTAATCCAGTCATATAGCAGAGTGAAATTGCACAGCTTACTGCTTTGATTTCCAGGACGTGATTTGCTTTAATAGGAGAAGTAGTTTTATCTAATACCCTTAATGCTCTGATATTTTTATGGCACACAGGATTCTAATTAAGCTTTGTGACTGTATCGGAAATGCGCCAGGCGGGGTAGCTGCTGTGTGTGCATTTGACACAGTCAGGCTTGGATTCTGCAAGCTGCCCCCTGGGGGGCTTTCCTACAGGACTGGCACCTTTGCTGACTGTCATGCAGCACTGTGGGAGGTTCGGCACTGCAACCCAAGCTGGCAAAACTCACAGATTTGCTACAAGAATGGTGATGTGTCTTGGCGCAAGTAGCAAATGTCTCTTTCATGCAGTCAAAACTTTGTTTCCTCCAGGAGGTTGAATTTCCCCTTTTCTCTTTCTTTTATTTCTGTTGCAAAAAACCCTCTGCTTCTCAGGTGCAATGTCCAGTGCCAGGGCTTGGAAAGTGGGCGGGAATGTCCCTGTGTGGGGCCGGCTAAGTAACCGCTGTCACCTGGGACACCCAAGACGTGTCTGGCGAAAGCCCTTGGAAAGGTGCGATGGGGCAGATCTGCCTGCCAGGGGGATGGCCTAGCCTGGATGAGTGAACAGGCCTCGTGCCAGGTCTAGACTCTGCTGCTGTGTGACTCTACGCTGTGCCCAAAGGCAGGGGGCACCTGGGGGTTACTGAGGTGGTGGCACTAGGATGGAGGCGCTAGTCCCACAAGAGTGTCACAGGGCAGGCGTCTGGCAGCACGATGTGTCTGGTGGGGGCACTTTTGCTGCTGGTCCCTTGGAGCTGGCTCTCCAGGGCCGTTCTCTGCAGTGAAAAGCTGTTCTTCACACGCTCAGTTCTCGCCATTGCCCCACTGGGCTGGGGGCTAGCAAGGCAGCACAGTCATTGCTGGCTGGAGTGGAGCTTTCCCCATGGCGTTGGCGACCCCTTGGTCTCTCACTGCCTGGCTGGAGAGCCAGCAGCTCTGTCCTGCAGGGTGCTCTCTGTCGCTCTGCAGAGACCCCCGTTGGCCAGCGGCCGGAGGGGCAGCGACTCTCCTCGCTCTGCTCAGGAAGACTGCAGGCAGGCTCTGTGCGGCGCCAGCTGGCCTTGCTGCTTCACCCAGTGGGTTTCTGCATTAATAACAGGTCGTGCATTGCAAGAGTGGGTCCTATAGGTGTGTAAAGTCAGGCTTGGAGCAGAGGAGTCGTCTGAGGCCCTGGGCAGGGAGCGGAAAGGGTGCACTGGTACCCGCTCCTTTAAGCAGCGCTTTTAGAAAGAGTGAAGCAGTTGGAAGAATCTTCCTGGGTCTAGAAGACTGAGAACAGGGAGTTCTGTGATGGCAGCCCAGGGGGGGAATTGGGCTTTGCTTGTGACTTTGAATTAAAAGTGCAGGAGATGTCTAAATGGATTGTGACTGGAAGGATTAAAGGTTAGGAAATTTCCCTGTGTATCTTATGTAAATGAGGACTAATGAGGTTTTCATGATTGCCTCTCATTAGCTTTACTGCATGTAGTGCTGATTTATAGCCATATGAGCTTGGACAGATGACACGCGCACACACACACAGTGCATTGCCACCATTAAAACAGGATTTTTTAATGAGTCTGCAGTATTCAAATTACCTATTAAATGTTTAATAAAAAAATTCTAGGGGGAGAAAGGTACAAACATCGTGTCGCTCTTCCCCCAACCCCGTCCCCCTCCACAGAAATCCTTCCTGCTCAGTTACCCTGCGGACTTGGCGTGAAGACTCCTGGTTACGTCACTTGGGAGCTGGGCACAGGGAATGGTGAAGCTGTGAGTCACAGACGCCGGATGATAAAACCCACAGGCCCCTCTCTCCATTTTGCTGGGAATTACTGTTGGTCTGGGGAGCAGCTTAACGAAAACCCACCCAAGTAACAGAATGTTTAAACCTTTTGGTTTTAATCAAACAAGCTGCTGCGTTAGTGGCAGTGGAGCCGCTCGGTCTCTCTGATGTTCATGATGGGCCAGATTGTCAAGCATGCTCAGCCCCCAGCAGCTGCTCTGGCTTGCAGTGGGGACGGGGTGGGGTGGGGGCACGCGGCTGGAGGCTGAGCACTTCCGACAGCCCAGCCCTATCACTGTCACACTGACTGCCCTGTCTGGGGCGTGGTTGTGTGACCAGAACACTGGCCCTGGAGAAACTGGTGGCTTTTCCCATATAGATTACTGCTGTTCTATTTGATTCCAATTAATCCTTTCAGTCTCCCGGTGCAGCTCGGTCCACGATACGGGCCGCTCGCAGTCAGATTCTGGCCATGCGGGCAGCTCAGGCACGGTACAAACCATTATCCCATGACAAAAGTGTAACAGGAGCTACTCTGACCCCAGAGCTCCCCCAGTACAAAGGCAGAAAGCCCGGCGTGACCTGCCAGCCGTCTGGGGAAGCGGAATAAAGGAATGTGCAAAGCAGGACACTGGCTAGACCTCAATTTAAAGCCCCCCGTGAATCTAAATGCTACAGGTTCAGGGGATCATTGAGGAAGGGCCTAACAGGCAGGAGAGAGAGTCCAGCTACAAGCTGGTGTGTGTTTGTTGGCAGGGACGGTGTCTAGGAAATGCTAATCAGAACTACAAGTGCAAACACAGGAGAGAAGTCAACAACTAAAGAAGTCAGAAAATCCACAAAGAGAAGCATTGAGGATAAAGGTGTACGAACCCTATGAGCTGTCACAGTGACACACACTTCCCTGGAGCCATGGGCCGGACAGTTCCCCTCTACCCCCAAACACCGACAGTTTGCGGAGGGAAGCAATATTAATAGTGCCCCAGCTCCACCTCCGGCATGGCCACGCCCCTATCTGCTTCCCTGGTCCCAGGGTGCTCTTACTGGGCACGCTCAGAAGGACGCTGCTACTATAAAAGAGCCTTGTGCAGCCTCCCCTAGCCTGGAGCCAGGCTCTCAGCGCATGGGAAGGGGGAGGCGGGTGCAGGCTCTGGCCTGCCTCCCAGTGATACGGCATTAGCAGGATGACACGCCCCTGGTAGGCATTTAACCAGCTGGCTGCTAGTGCCCAGGTGTCTCCTGGTCTTCTGCCTTTGCAGTGGATCAGTGGGGCAGCATGGCGGGCTCTGTAGAGAGAGGAGCTGCCCAGGGGGAGCGCCGTTCTGCTGCTCTCATCTCAGCTGTGAGTCAGTTTGACACTCGTGGGAGGGACTCTGGAGAGAGCTGCCTCCTAAGCCCGTGCACAGGCTGCAGTTCCTCCTGCGCGGTGTGGGTCAAGGCTGTTCTTGTTGCTTCTCCAGGTTAACGTCCTGCTCCCCCGGCCAGGCTTAGCAGGGGCTGCGGTGTGGGTAGCTGCATCGCTGAAGGCTGTGCACACTGGGAGTGGTTGGCGTTGAGAGACTCTGTTGCATGCCCAAAGCAGGAGCTGCATGGGCTCCAGTAACCCCTTGGTTGGGGGGATTCCCTGTAGGCTGAGGTGAGCTTACCAGAGAAGCAATCGTATTGTAAAGGTGAAATCCTGTAGCACCCCTGTGGGCTGGCCTCAGGCTTCCATCCTCACAATCAAATGACTTGCAGCTGACAAGTGACAATTTGCAGCCTATTAATCCAAAATGCAAACCTGCTTCTTGAGCTCCACAGGGATCCCCAATCACTCCCTCTTCCCCCTGTCCTCAAAGGCCCTGCCCAGGATTGCCCCTGAAGCTGCCTGGACTGAATGGGGCTACAGCGCTTCAGGCCCCGGGGGAGATGGCCTGTGCTCTTGCAGAGGTGGGTTTAATCAAATTGCTCCTCGTTGTATTTTATTGACCCCATTGTGAACAAGAGGTGAGCTGGCTGAGTGGTTCAGGCCCTTGACTCCCTCCTGAAAGTTGTGGGTTTGAGTCCTGCTTGGTCTTACACTGAAACACGGCCGTAGTCATTGTTCAGCAGGCCCCATAGGGGTATGGGCTCTGCTGGGGTCAGTACCAGGCCCAACACGATTTAATACTGTTATCAGTGATCTGTCCGGATGAAATCACTGCTGACAAAATGGATGGATGACCCAGAGGCTGGTGGGAAAGGACAGCCCTACAGAGTGATCTGGTTCACTTGGTAAACTGGGCCCATTCAGACAAAATGTGTTTTAATACCAAAGCCTTCCAAGTGCTCCTCCAGCTCTCGCTGCTGGGCTCTGAAGAGTCTGGAACTCTTCTTTGGAGAAAAGGGTTCTGCTGGAAAACCGTTTTGTTGAACCTGAAATGTTTTTCAGGAACATGTTGATTTTAATGAAACTTTTGATGAGAGAAAGTCTAAATGAGTCATTTCATTACCAGTTTGTTTTGACTTTTACATTTAAAATTGTGTGTGTGTGTCTGACATTATAGAGATGAAAGATTTCAGTGTTTTTTGAATAACCTCTTTGGACGTTCCATTCTGCTGTAAATGTTGAAGTTCTGACTCGGTTCTGGACGGCAAACAAAGCTCAGAATATCAGTTTGGTGTGGAACATAAATTCCATTTTCTCTAATGCGGAGAGCACCGGTTAACAGGCTGCAACCTCCAGGTATGGTGACGCGCTTCTCTGACTGAACGTGCCTTGTTGTGCAAGTGGCTGGAGGCCAGGCTGGCAAAGAGGAGAGAACCACCAGGACTATTGTTTAATATATTTATGTCAGGTTCACCAGACAGCATCTGATGGCTGTGCAATAAAATAACCCAAAATATTACAACCCGAGGCAGAAAACAATCCGTCTGAATGGACCCCCACAGGTCACAGAATCCCAGAACCAGGGGGTTAGCAGGGGCCACAAGGGTTGTCTAATTCTAGGCTAACTCCCTGCCCAGAGGCAGGTCAGCAGCTCTGTCAAGCGACCCCACCAGACAATAGCTCCATACCCAGGAGGGGACAGAAGGTGTTAGCCACATGCTGGCAGCAGTGTGTGTGTGTGATGGTTTTAGGGTGCCCAGTCTCAATGCTGGTGGTGGTGGAATCTCTCCTGCAGGAAGTGCTGGCTTAATCCTGCTGTTTGGAGAGTGAGAATATTAATGTGCTACAAGAAATTCTCAGTAGAGTTCCTTAGGGCAGAAGTTCTCAACCTTTTTCTTTCTGAGGCTTAACATGCTATAAAAACTCTGCGACCCACCTGTGCCACAATAGCTGGTTTTCTGCATAGAAAAGCCAGGGCCAGCATCAGGGGGTTGCAAGCAGGGCAATTGCCCGGGGCCCCATGCCACGGGCCCCCCCACAAAGTTACGTTGCTCAGGCTTTGGCTTCAGCCCCGGGTGGTGGGGCTCAGGGTCCCGGGCTCCAGACCCATATGGCAGGGCTTCGGCTTTCTGCCCTGGGCCCCAGCGAGTCTAATGCTGGCCCTGCTTGTGGCCCCCGAGGGGGCCCTGGACCCCTGGTTGAGAACCACTTCCTTAGGGGACTCCCTCTGTGCTGCTAAAAGACTTCCAAGGTGCAGCGACTGCTCCAGAGGGTCTGAGGGCTTCCAACTGCAGCTCCCTCAGAGCTGGAACTGTGACTTGCCGAGCACTAAACAAACTGGCCTTTATAAAGGCTGACTTCATCATCTCCTCTTGCAGGGGCTCTCCTGGGACTGGCCTGACACTCTGCCTGGATTGCTGGGGAGAGGAGCTCTGAGGTGGTGGGGTGTGCAGGAGCGATGGGGACAGTCAGTATTGCCAGGTAGTGGTCAGAAATCATGAGCGAGGCCTCAGATCATGAGATTTTTTAAAAAAATGATAAATGTCTGGGTTCGTTCTGGTTTCTGAGCCTGGGGGATGTACTAGGGTCACATTTTCTAGCTCTGTGAGGGCTAGAAATAATCTTCAGCTGAAAGCAGAGATTCTCATGTAACCCCACCTCCTGGAGTCAGGTGGCTTTAAGAAAAAACACCACATATTGCAAGCCATGCAGGCTAATTGTTTTGGGGACTATATTTGCTTTGTCCCTTCCCTCCATCCCCGCCAGGTTACTGAGACGGCTGGTCTGAACTCTCCCTGCATGTGGAGCTGGTTGCAGGCAATTAATGCCTGTTCTGTCCTGGACAGAGGAGAATGGAAACTGGAAGGAATTTTCTGCAAATATTTGTTTTTAATTCCAGAGTTAACTTTGTTTCTCCGGGGTTCACAGCTTTCTTTTTGCTTCCTGCAGGCCCACTCGAGCGCTCACTTTACCAGCACACGTGCTGCGTGTGACCTTTAGTCTCAAATAGTCGCTGGAAGTGACTTTCCGTTTTTAGCTTTGCTAATGCTCTGAACGTGCTCTTGTGCAATTAACCAGGGACCAGAAAACGTGTTCTGTGTCTGGAGAGCACCTAGCACAAGGGGGTGCTGGTCCAGGACCAGCCCTACAGTAATACAAACCATATGTGACCGCGGGAGCTCACCAGGCCACTGTGAACTGACAGCTGAAGCTGCCCAATGAACGGTTCCTGTGGGGGGGAATAACTAACAATTTTCAAATGATCGATGTGAAATGATGAATGAACTGGTGGCTGTCCCAGTCTGCTCCTGGGCATTTCACAAAGCGACCGAAGAGACGTGCAATGAATCCTTTCTTGGTGCAAATGTTTTGCTTGACTTTCCATCAGGAAGATGGGCTTGGTACAGTGTGGGAAGGAGGCACCAGGATGGAAAACGGTTCTAGAAATAGGATGGGGGAAATGCAGAGGAGAAGGGTGAGGGTGAGATGAAATAGAGAGGAAGTGGCTAAGACAGGGGGAATATGCTGGGGAAAGAACTGGCTGTGAAGCTTCAGTTTTCTGGCAGTGGCAGAAGCTCATACCCGCTCTGCTGTCTCCTGTATCGTAGGCTCCTAAGAACCGTATGGTGCAAACCCTGCAGGCCCACTCCTCCCTGGAGCAAGGCGGAGCCGCTCGGAATGTGAGTGGGGAAGAGAAACGAGTAACAGTTGAGATGTCCCTAGAAAGTGATTTGCCAGGCTCTTATCAGCGAGTGCACGCGGCCTCCCATTGAATTATGCAAGGGCTCTCGGGGGAAAATGCACATTTCAGAAAATGTCAAGTTTGCTTTATTTTCCAAAACCATTCTAGGAAGATGATTCTGCGCATAGCAAAGCTCCCGAAGTAGAGCCAGAATCCACCCAATTATGAATGGATTTAATTAACCAGCATGTTCTCTTCTATCCACGCTCTGGCAATAGGCAGATTTATGTAGCTCTGGTCTCATTCCTCCTGGACACTTTGGCGCATACTTCACGGTGAAGGAAGAGGTCCCTTGTTAATGTAGCACCTCCTTCTACATCCGCCAGGCTAAGGTGGCTGTTATCTCAGATGTGAATTGGCAGGAGGGTGTGGCTCAGCCCGGAGAGGAGTTCTCAAACTGGGACGGGGGGCGGGGAGTACCTGTCCGCCAGGTGCACAGTTTTGTGTGTGACACCAGGGCACCCTGTCGGCTGAGCACGGGACTGGGATCAGAAACTCAGGTTCTGCCACTGGCTCGCGGGGAGCGGTGGGCTGGGGCGGCATCCTCCTTGGGAAAAGGCGGCTGATGATGCTCTGGGCCTTGCACGCCCCTACGGGGGATTGGTTGTGAAGTGCCGGTTAAAGAATGAGCGTCGGTCTCTGAAGAGCTTCGTATCTGGGCCTGGGTGGGAAACAAGAGTTCTGTTCCCTGGAAAACGTCGGGGTTTTGGACATTTGGTTTTGTTGTTCTCCATTGGAACAAAACTGAGGTGCATCCCCCCCACCCCCAAAAAAAAAGTCTGGGGGAAAACCAGAGAGAGGGATCCCCGTCCTCTTCCCCACCCCCCCGAGCAGTCAGCAGCCCGTGGAGAGGGCACGCACCTGGGATGGGGGAGGCCCTCCTTGAACCTAGGTCTGCCCTTCCTGCTGAGTGCCCCAGTCACCGAGCCATTGGCTGGTCTGGGTGAGCGTGTGTCTCGCTTTGACCAGAGAGTCCACCCTGGACTGTTGAAACTGATCCATTTCTGCAAACAGTTTGGGTTTGGATGAATTGCTGTTCTCCCACGAGAGCTTCATGGAAACCCTCCTGGCCTGCTTCGCTCGCCAGCCCTGTGCACTCTTGGACGGGGACTTGTTCTACCCCTGGGCCAAGCCACAGCTGCTGAGTATTTCAGGAGGGAGGGGGGCTGGATTGTCGTCTCTCTCCTGATGTATTCCCTGGCACCTGCCATCTGTCCTCAGGACAGGGGTAGCAGAAGCAGCACCAATGGGAGTTAGTCTAAGTGGCCCATTCAGTCCAGGGCCTCTCTTCTGACCATGACCATTGTGCTGTGGCACTTACCTAGCCGGAGCTGGCTTGAGCCCATCAAGGCACTTCACACCGGTGCCCGAACCACTGTCTGGGCTTGTGAGTGGCCTCTGCTGCACTCAGCTGGGTTTGAACTGTCAGCTTAGGGGTGTCAGGTTCCCCATCCCCCATTTACGGCTTTCGCTGGGAGTTCAAAAACTTAACTAAAAGCTTCAAAAACTGCCGCCCGAGCATGTCTGAGAATGAGACGAGACACTGCCTGCCTTCCACTGCTCCAGAACTGCCTCACGCCCTCCCCCCCACACTTACACCGCCCTGGGAACGGCGGCACTGGAGACAGGACTGCTGCTTGGCTTCAACCAAATCTGTAACCACTAAAAATTTAATAAGAAACCTGATACTTTGCTAGTTGCCAGAGAACATTGTGCTTTCGAAAGCACTTCATTGCTGCCTTATAAATACCATTTTTCTTAAAATATAACAATTGCACAGCAGTTCTGACTATAATTGTAGACAGGTACAAATTATATCGTGCACTAAAATGTCTGAAGGAAACTAAGCAGGCAAGCAGAGGAAAGTAGCAGGGACATAAGCATGTACCGAGAGAGGTGACTTTACCCAGCAGTTTCAAGAACATCCTAATTCATGAGCTAGCAGAGAGAAGACAGCTCACAAACTCTAATGGGGGGGGGCATTTTGTGGTGCACGTGACCCCCATGGGAGGGTTAATTTGCATGACCCAGCTCTGCAGTTGTTAGGAGTGTCTGTCCCAGGATTGCTCACTGGCCAATGACTTTGTTTGGCTGTTGTAATATTTGCGGGTTAATATCCAGTAGGCTGGAGGCTAGACAGAGGTCTGGGTTTTCCACTGAAGTCAATGGGCGCTGTCACCTCTCCCCTCCCTGTGTTAAACAGAGAGGCCGTTACTTCTCTCACTTGTCTTTGGCCCCTTGGCCATTGCTGAAAACCCACCCAGGTGACTGTCGCTTTGGCAGCCCATTGGGTTACTGCTAGATGTGACATCACCTCAATGGCCAATCAGTGCTAACCAAAACGCGGCATTGCAGAAAGATCCATTTTTATGGATTTACATATTTAGAAAAATTGCCTTTCACAATGGGAGATGTGGGAGGTGGTGCCACCCAGTGGGTTTTCCTCTGGGATTCTGCATGCACCGTCCTCCAAGCGTTGGCTGCCTGGGACACATCCCCGTTGTGCTGAGAAATGGGAGCTGTCGTCCTTGGCACGTCCATGCCTGGGGCTGTGGTCAGAAGGCACAGTCCCTACCTCACACTCGCTGTTCAGAACCTGAGTCCGTCATACTCCGAGCTCCCAGAGGTCTGGTGGTGAGAGGTGCTGCGTGCACCTCTCTGCGCTCTTTGGGTACAGGGTGAGCTCCCGGAGTGTCTGCCAGGGATGTTCTTGGCCTCCCGGGGCAGAACCCCACTGGGTGGGGATGGGTACCCAGACCGCACTGAGGTGAGGGGTGACTGTCTCTGACGTGTGGGCTGGCTGGCAGGAGATGCTGCATGACTGAGCACAGCTCTCCCCAGAGGCAGAGCACATCACGGTCGGGAGTTCAGAGGCACAGTGTTAAGCTTCCTCACTGTGTGTGACACGGACCCTTCCGGCCCTGCAGGGCACCACTGCAGAGCTGGCAAGGCAGCAGGTGTGGGAGAGCTGCCAAATCCCACTCAACAGATCTCACTTCTGTACAACCTACCACGATGCACCCGGCGGCCGAAGGGGCATGCGTTTGTCTTGTAAGCCATAAGCCTCAGCTCCCAAGGGATTAGCTGCTTCAGGCACCCCAGAACTAGGTCGAAAACCACCCTGTCACATGACTTGAAAAATATCCCCTAGACGTGACATGAGTGTACACCAAACACTGAGCTGCCACAGTCACTGGCTTTTTATGTATTTAAATCCCAATGACTCAAATGTCTGGCACCTCCTAGAGCCCTGGAGACTGATTCCTACGGGTCATGCTGCCAGCCCGGGATTGTCTTTCTCTGAATGGAGGAACTGCTGCTGTATTGTCAAACTAACCTCACTAGCTTGTCTCTCTGAACAGCTAGAGAGTCACCGCGCAATGGTGCATGGGCCTGGAGATGCTGGGTTGATGTCAGGCTATTTTTTCTTAGCCAGTTCCTCCTATGGCTGCAATAACATGCAGCAGACGTTCAAAACCCAGCTCATTGTACAGTGACTGATCTCCGTGTAGAATAGAGGTGTACGACTGATGTGGAACCCCATCCCTGCAGAGGTGGTCCCAGAGACCCTCGGCAGGTTGGGTATTCCAAGTTAGCTACATGCTCTGTGGACTGAGGCAATGTAACTCTGTCCTAACGGGAGTCAGGGGTGTGAGTCTGCTGCTTGTGTTTTTGTGTCTGCCGATTGCTGCTAGTTCCCCCCGAACTAGCGCAGTGACACTCAGATCTCACTGGTTCCGGAGCCACGTTAGCAATCGACATTACTCAAAAATGCCAGAGTAGTGGGAATTTGTTTCATTTACTATTTTTAGATATAAATAAAATAGTTACACAATATAATCCACAGCAAAATGACTGACCAAGTGTATTATTAACGACAGTTGGTTAAAAACTAGCTCCATTCAGTCCGTGGCTTCCCTGCCATCTGACACAAGGGGGCCGGATCATACCAGCCTAGCTGTGATGGCATCTATGATGTGGATCAACTTCTCGTTGGACAAGGTAAGCACCCCAGCCAATCATTCCAGCCCCAGGCTGCCAAGCATCCATCAGAAGGGAACAGCTGCCAGTCAGTATTGACCAGGGCCATATTTGAGCTGATGACCTGGAGGTGAAAGGACCTGTGTTCCACCAAGCCATGATCTGTGATGGCTGGGGCAGATGGTCTAAATTACCAGTACAGAAAGCAAACGGCTATTACAAATGTCCGCGTGTGCATCCGTTGTACCTGGCTCTTTCTGCTTGCTGATCTAGCTGATTGCTCCTTGCTAACCTGCTAGGCGGTTGCAGTATGTAACTTCGTCCCCTTTCCCTCCTCCTTGGAAGGAAGACACCCCCAGCAGCTGGTAACACCAGGCCGGTGGTGGCTGTGCATCTCTGGAGCTAATCTGCATTCACATATTGAAAATGATGTATTAGCCTGTCACTTGTGCATAGTAACATGTTGCAATTCACATTATGGATACAACACCTGGTGAATTTTCATTATCAGGAGCCTGATCCAAAGAGATCTGACCCAGGAATCCACCCAGACCCTGATCCTGACGGCCTTGTCCTCTCCCGGGAGGTTGAGCTCATTAGAATTAGAGCTC
This sequence comes from Mauremys reevesii, assembly GCF_016161935.1. NCBI lineage: Eukaryota > Metazoa > Chordata > Testudines > Geoemydidae > Mauremys > Mauremys reevesii. The sequence continues at coordinate 83,860,262 of NC_052632.1, forward strand.
AGCTGGCTGTATGCAAAGCAGACTTCCAGCAGTGCTGCCACAAGCGGACACTGGCATATACATGTCCTGCATATGTGACTGCACCCAGGCTGCTCAACCCACAATAAACATTAGAGCATGTGGGTGGGTGTGTTCCACCCGCCACGAATGCCATTAAAGGGCATTATTAAAACATGCCTGATTTACTGTTCTCTAATTCAAGCGCACAACAGTGAGACTGTTATTGCAGTCAGCTGGGCCTCCCGCAGGTCTTTTGTTTTGAATCAGCTCGTTCTCAGTTTAGAGCCCACACACAACCTGAGAGGAATGTTCCAAGGCTGAGTCAGTGTTAGTCAATCAGCGACCAGCTGGAAATGGGGAGAGGGAGTGCGTGCGTGTGTGTGCGTGTGTGTGTGCGTGTGTGTTTGTGCATGTGCGTGTGCTTCCTAAACAGCGTGTGTGATGCAGCCTTTTGGGTTAGCACCGGTACAGCAGTGACTGCTGGGATCTCTATAAAGTTTTCTTTCTACATGAGCAGCTCAATCGGCAGGGAGCCAGCGGTCTGTGACCCAAACCTCTTTAGCTTTAGAACTGACCAAGGCTGCCCTCAGGGACTTGGCTAATCCGGGGGGCAGGGCGAGCTGGTGTGTGCACATGCTGGTGCAGGGGAGGTGAGGTGTGCGTGTACCTGCAGTGCGGGATGGGTGTGCGTGATGACTGCCGAATGCTCCCTCCCACCGGCTGCACTGGGGGATTTGCTCGGTGAGTACAGCGGAATCCCAGCGTGTTCGTCTGTAGGGCTGGCAGGCGCCGACTCAGCCGTGTCCTTCCCTTCTCCCAGGTCCCTCCCGTGGGGACGGCGTGTGATGCTTTTGGGAGCGCGGCTCTTTCCAAGGGGAAGGCGAAGGAAAGGGAAGGAAGCAGGGGCCAACGAAGCAGTCCTAAGACCTCAATAAAACTGCAGTGAATAATGGCCCAGTTGCTATTACCCTGGACTAACTTAACTAAAGTGCAATGAGGCAGCGCAGAATGCAGCTTTTATTAACTCCACTCAGTCGTTATTAAGACGTTGAGATAAAGAACATTGACTTCAGTCTCTCCACGTTCTTCAGAGAAGCGAGGGGAAATGAGCAGGGTGTAGCAAGCGGTCTGGGGGGGGCAGTGCTGCGGGCCTGTTTCCTGCAGTTTGCCTGGTGCATGGGAGCTGGGGGAGCGGTGCCCCGGGCAGGAGTAGGTGGAACAGTTCCTCCGGGCGCGACAGCACCGAATGCAGCTGGGGAGACGACAGTTTAGATGGAATTTAAACGTAAACCAATGTGGCTGAGGGATGTTCCACCCCAGTCACCCCTGTTCTGGGGATCCCAACCGGGGCTAGGGAGAGGTACCTCCATTCCCAGGCTCCAGGAGCGCCAAGTATTGACCTGGTGGTGTCGGAGTGGGCCCCAGTACTGAACCTGGCTTGGATGGGCTTGTCCGAAGTGCCTGAGTGACTTAGGGGCACAAGTCCCAGTGGACTCTTGGGCCTCCCGTAGTCACCCCGGAAAGTCCCATTTGCAGCTGCTAGAGCAGAGGGGACAAGCTCCTTCCAGCCCTGTGACACATGACTGAGACTTGCTCCCTAGTGTAGACGGTATCCGGCTTCAGGCTCTTTGTTCCCCCTGTTAACATAACTAAATCTTTATCTAGCAGGCGTGAAGCTTCCTTGGTTTAGGTGATAAAATGATGGCCAATGACTCGGTGCCTCCTTTGCCATGGGCAGCCTTTGGCAAATGCCGAGAGATGGCAGTGTGCTCCAGTAGCGGGCCCGAGGCCTGCAGCTGGCAGGAGTGGGCAGAAGCCAGGAGAGATGGATGGGCAGGGCACAGATCGGCTCACTTGGGCATCCCTTAATTTCACTTTTTTCTTTGTACATTATGTGGAGGGACCATTCCTCCTTCCCAGCAGTGCAAACAGCCTCCCCCTTCCCTCTGCGCAGGAGCGGGGTGCATGGGGCTTACCCGGGAGACAGGAAGACAAGGCCCTGGCGTGACCTACCCCTTGGTGGAACGGGATGTGGGGAGGCATTATAAAAGGGCTGTGGCCAATGAGTGCCAGTCAGGGAGCCAGCCAATTGTAGCCATAACTAGCCCCGATAAGGAGACCAACTTTCCCCCCCTCTCTCCTTTTTGTTGTGCAGAGTCTCTGAAAGCCTTTCTGGGAGAAGTGAGCTTGAAGAAGGGATTTGAGAGATGAGAGGGGGATAAAAGCTGACAGTACAGATGGAGGGTTTTGAGAGACCGGCAGAAACCTTAACCTGGGGCTACTGTCCTGGGGTTGCTTCTTTCAAGAGCTAGCATGATCTCCTCTGGCTTCTTATGTGCATTCTGCATTCCAAGCACAGGGCTGGGGAATAAACTATCAATTCCCACAATGACCGGACTCAGCATGAAAAATTCATTTCCCCAACATCTTTCTAGCCGATGTAAAGTTGCTTGCCTGTGGTATTTAGAAATGGTAGAACAAGGACCATTGTGTGTGTGTAAGAGACAGACACACGTATGTGCATGTGCACAAAGCACATGACCCCTTTATAAATTAGGGCAAATGCTAGCGAAACACACCCTAACTTCCCAAAGCACTTTGAGTATGAATTAGATACAGGGCAGTGCAGACGTTTAGCTGCTACTGTCTCACTTTCAAAACTTCTCAGACTCATAAGTACTCAGTTGTCAATTATTTATTAGCAGGTAAATATGCCCAATGGTCTGTGATGGGATGTTAGATGGGGTGGGATCTGAGTTACTACAGAGAATTCTCTCCTGGGTGCTGGCTGATGAGTCTTGCCCACACACTCAGGGTTTAGCTGATCGCCATATTTGGGGTCGGGAAGGAATTTTCCTCCAGGGCAGATTGGCAGAGGCCCTGGAGGTTTTTCGCCTTCCTCTGCAGCATGGGGCACGGGTCACTTGCTGGAGGATTCTCTGCAGCTTGAGGTCTTCAAACCACGATTTGAGGACTTCAATAACTCAGACATAGGCTAGGGGTTTGTTACAGGAGTGGGTGGGTGAGATTCTGTGGCCTGCGTTGTGCAGGAGGTCAGACTAGATGACTATAATGATCCCTCCTGACCTTAAGTCTATGAATCTATTTTTAATGCATTTTTTAAAAACTTTCCTTCATTGTGTTCTGTAGTGAAGGCACCAAAGCCATTTCAAAGCAGCCTCTGCCACAGGGCCTGTCCCGTGAAGCAGAATGTCTCAAGGAAAATCTGTCTTGAAAAAGTGAAGAAGATGAAACCTTTTGTTTGTTTGGTTTTGTTTCCACTTCTGTTGGACAAATATCCACCAACCTAACAGGCAAAAGCTGGGGACGCACCAGTTGGAAGTAACGGAGGAGGGGAAGGACCTAGGAGTCCTGGTTGATCGTAGGATGACTATGAGTAGGCAATGTGATGTGGCCGCTAAAAAAGCTAATGTGGTCTTGGGATGCATTAGGCGAGGTATTTCTAGTAGAGATAAGGAGGTGCTAGTCCCGTTATATAAGGCGTTGGTGAGACCTCATTTGGAGTATTGTGTGCAGTTTTGGTCTCCCATGTTTAAGAAGGATGAATTCAAACTGGAACGGGTACAAAGAAGGGCCACTAGAATGGTCCGAGGAATGGAAAGCCTGTCGTATGAAAGGAGACTTGAGGAGCTCGGTTTGTCTTCCTTAACCAAAAGAAGGATAAGAGGAGATATGATTGCACTCTTTAAATATATCAGAGGGATAAATACCAGGGAAGGAGAGGAATTATTTCAGCTCAGTGCTAATGTGGACACGAGGACAAACGGATATAAATTGTCAGTCAGGAAATTTAGGCTTGAAATTAGACTAAGGTTTCTAACCATCAGAGGAGTGCAATTCTGGAACAGCCTTCCAAAGGAAACAGTGGGGGCAAAGGACCTCCATGACTTTAAGATTAAGCTAGATAAGTTTATGGAGGGGATGGTATGATAGGATAACGGGTTTAGTCAATAAGTCAATAACGTGCCACACTGGTAATTAGTACAAAGGGTCAATGTTGGGATATTGTTAGCCTTTTCTAGAGTGTCTGGCTGGAGAGTCTTGCCCGCATGCTCGGGGTTCAGCTGATCGCCATATTTGGGGTCGGGAAGGAATTTTCCTCCAGGGTAGATTGGCAGTGGCCCTGGAGGTTTTTCGCCTTTCTCCGAAGCATGGGGCAGGGGTCGCTTGCTGGTGGATTATCCGCTACTAGAAGTCTTTAAATCATGATTTGGAGCATTCAACAGCAGAGTCAAGGGAGAGAATTATTTCAGGAGTGGGTGGATCGGCTTATGTGGCCTGCATCTTGCAGGAGGTCAGACTAGATGATCATAATGGTCCCTTCTGATCTTGAATTCTATGATTCTATGAAAAGGTAGATGAGATCCAGCTCCAGCATTCACTGAGGCTTTTCGACTGGACTAGCCAGCCAAGGAATCCCGGGGCAAATGTCTGTTAGCTCAGACCAGGTCACTTCCAGCGACTCAAAGAGCCTGGGTCATCCCAGGAGGGACAGAGCTCTTGCATCTCTAGACCGTCTGTGATTTGCCCCAGCTAACTGAACGGTGTGCACAATGCTGTGTGCACAATTCACAATCACTACGGAAGTTGTGCCCTCCTGTCAGTCCAGGAGTCTCGCCCACCTGGTGAGCAAGGGAAGCGTGACAGGTGTGAGACCACCCCGCTGCGTTGGAACGAGCTATCTAGTGGTGGTGCTGGGGCAGGCCAAGGCCCCTGTGTGGGCCAGAACCCCTGGGGCTAAGCTCTCTACAGACACCGGGGGAGCTCCCTCCCCTCCCTTGCACCGTCCTGTAGCCAGGAGCAGAGGCTGAACTGCTTTTCTGAGGTACCATCTACCTGGCTTAGCTGCTGCCTGCCAGTCTAGACGCACTGCATTAGCAGTGCCCATCTCGAGCGCCTGCCATCCAAGGCACTGTTCAGACATCAGCCAGCTTCTGCAGCCCTGCTCCTCCGCAGCTGGGCAGCCCTTCCCCCATTGGACAGAGGGGGGGGCATTAACATCTGTCTTCAGAAGTGCCCGCTGGCTGTGGGAGGTAAGTGGGTGACACCTAGAAAACGAGGTGGCTGCAGTGCTGAGCACCCACAATCCACTTCACGGCAATAGGAGCTGTGGGTGCTCAGCACCTCAAAATCCAGTGCTAGGTTCTGACTGGCCAAACCCTTGTGAGGGGTGAGCTGCCCACGGCCCCCAGTGTGTCTGCAGCAATGCCAGGAAGAGACCCGCTTTGCCTGTCTGCTCTCACCTGCTCCCTGCACCAACGGCGTTGCCTGTCCCTGCCAGAAGTGAGCTGACAGGCTGGGCAGAGGAGAGCTGGGCTGTGCGGCCCAGGAGAGGAGAGACCCTTCTCCCCCCATGCAGGGGTCTGGGGTTGTGTTCCGGCTGTCCCATGCTTGGCCTACGTGCCCCGTGCTAACTGGGGCCCAGAGAGCGGATGGCAGCCCTGCATCCCATGCTGCAGGGCCTGCCTGGGAAGTGGAGCTGGCAGGTGTTGTGGAGTAGGTGGAGATCCGTGAGCTGCTGGCTCCGTTTGCCGAGTGCTTGGAGTGGGGTGCTGGTACCCCAACCCACGCCCTGGCTGGCTGCACTGAGGGGGTGCAGCGCCCCGTGGAGCGGGGGAAAGGCAGGGAAGCCCACACACGGGAAACGCCATTGGGCACCACTTGATTAACTCTAGTCCCCAGCCATTCCCAAGTGTCCCTGCTGCGCTGGATGCTGCGCTGCCGAACGCCGGGATGGGGCGCTCTGCCGGGCTGCCCATGGGCCGGCCAGACATGGAGGCTGCCGGTGAGGAGAGAGCTGCAGCTAAAGGGCACCACCTGCTGCTCTGCTGGAGACTCCAGCCAGAGACCGTGGAGTCGGGAGTGAGAGCCAGAGCAGCACTGTGGATTATGGATTCCCCCAACAGCTGCAGCTGTGGGAGAGACTCATCCCTCACTGCAGCAGGGAGAGCAAGTGGAGCCGGCTGGCCCTCTGGAGCAGCTGGCCCTTACGGGGGAAGCAGGCGCTGGCCTGACCTTTCCTGTCAGCCAGTGCATCAGCCTCCCTGAGGACTTGGGGTCCCCTCCTAGGTCAGGGACACAGAAGTGGCTGGGGCCTCAGTGCCGTCTGAGCAGCTTGGGAGTGTCTTTGCTTTTCTCTTCCGGGGCAGTTTGTACGGAATGGGGCTGATGATCCCGGTGCAGGTTCTGGCTGCATTCGGATCAAGTGTCTTGGGTCCCTGGGGTGCAGGGCTCCGTGGGGAATGTGGCCAGGTTCTCTTGGCACAACAAGCCCTCGCATGCGTGGGGCTGCTGGCTCTACAGCCAGGCCTGGCCTTGGGAACACAGAGTCCGAGCTGGGGGAGACCTCAGCCATGCAGGGGCTGCTGCTAGGGCCTTCTGTAGTAATCTCAGCACTTCGTCTGCATTAGTACGTCAGAGACTGCAGCCATGTCGGCCTAAGCTTTCCTGGCAGTGTAAGGGTTAAGTATTCCACACCCCCCTCCTCTCTCTAGCAGCAGTGGGGTGTGTGGCCCTAGGCTGCCCCGCCGGGGTTTCCTCCCCGACGTTCTCTCTGAGGCGGGTAGGGATGGAGGCTAGTGCAGGCTGAGGCGTCGCTGCCCCTGCCGCCCGGCAAGACCAGGGGTCGCATCCTGGGCTGCCTGTCGCTGCTTGTTCCCTTGCTGCTATTATTTTTTTGCCCTGTCCCATAGCAGCACCCGGGGCGGTTTCCAGGCACCCTTCTGAGAGCATGAACGGGTACCAAATAGATCTGGGCTCAGATACTGCACGGAGTACAGATGGGCAGGAGACAAGGCTGCGTATGCAGCACCACTGAGAAAGTCCTACTGGGCCCAGCATGGCCCAGCGGGCACAGCCCCCAAGCACCTCTGGGATAGCGGCTGCCGAGCAGTTGGTGCCAGCTGCCGTTGAGGTGAGAAGTCCCGCACTGGCCCCCACCCACCGTGCTGACCCTGCACCCTTGGCAGGCCTGGGATCCACACCTGCTCTGGGGCCATTGGATGTGTTACTGTTAGCGAGTGAAATGGAAACCACCCGTCTGCATCTCACCCTCTTGGCTGCTATTTGCCACAGCTGCTCCCGTTCTCCCTTGTACTAGCCATTGGGCCAGTACCAGCCTCCCCATGGGGTGCAAGCATCTCTCTAAAGCAGCTCAGTAGTGATGCTTGCTTGCACTGGTCCCAAAGGTGCACTAGGTCTCTTACCTGGGAGATCATTAGCGGGGTCCCTACCCCAGGGAGGCCAGGCATGGGCACACAAGCCAGTGTCAGAGCAGAGGGGAGCGGGACAAGGCCAGAGCCACGAGCCTTAGTTCCTGCCCGTGTACCAGTGATGATTGTTCCAGCCTGTTAGCGGATGTGTGGCAGCATTCGGTGGGTGGGAGTTGCTGGGCTGTGAGATGGACACAAGGGTCCCTCTGTGTGGGCAAAGCCCTGGGTCTGCATGGCACTCAGGGGAGGGCTGGGTCTAACTGAAGAAGGATTCTCCTGCCCCGCTTTTGTTTTGTTTTAATATTGTAATTCACTCGCGTCTGTTCTCCGCGTGGCTAATGTCACGTGCTCCGTGCATTCAGGGTCCCTGTGCTGCAAACTGCATGTGACAGCTCCAAGCGCGTGCAAACCCACTTCTGCTGCGTGCTGCCCCTTGCACCAGATCCAGACCTTCTTGTGCTGCACATCAAAGGAGACCGGCAGGGTCGGGCTCTCCTCTCTTTTTGTTCTTCAGACCCTGAAAGCTCCCCTGACTCCTGGTGGCTGGAGCGCACCAGGCAGGCGCCTCTGCTGCTTCCCCACCCCTGTTCACTTTCCACTTTCCCCCTGGAAATTTTCTGTCAACATTTTAATTTCATTTGGGCTCAACAGGAGGAGGCGGAGTTAGTGCATTGTAAGCAGGTCATTTTTCACTAACTCCAGAGCTCTGCGGCATCCATTGTACAGACCCCTGGAAGCAGCTTTGTGCTGTGCGTAATTCCACTACAAAGCCTGCCCGCGTGGGGGTGGGATGGTGTAACAGGCTTTTAGAGGGGTAGCAGGCTCAGGGCACTGGGGAGTGGCTATGGACCCCGTCACCTCCAGTTGCCCAGTCAGATGTGATCCAGGCTGGCCAGTGCCCGAGCTGTGAGCAGCTGACAGCAGCTTGGAGATGCATGTGCGGGGGGTGGGGAGAGGTGCTCAGTTTGGTGTCTAGATGGACGGGTGACCTGTACCGGGATTGGCATTAACTGGCGCTGGGGTTAGCAGTCTCAGCAGGGACGAGGGGACTGACTGTCCTCGCACACTGTGACTCTAGAAGCGGATCCCCTGAAGTGGGGCACATCGCTGGGGCAGTGACTGGCGGTAGGTTGCTCCGGGGGGGCTACCCATCATGCCTCTCGGTCAGAGGGTGGCTCTCTGTGGCCCCGTGCAGCTGGTACCAGCCACCAGGAAGAAACCCAATGAGAGAACCCTCAGGCAAGTCACAAAATGCCCTGAGATGCGTTTCTAGTTCAGTCTCCTGTCGTCCATGGGTCCCCAGCTGTGGAACATGCAGGCGGATCGAAGTAAAAAAACCCTCCCTGTCTCTTTCACTTCTCCATGTTTCCAGCAGAAGCCCTTTCTGTCCAGAAGGTATTTTCAGCTGGGGGGAAGAAACGAAGCCTAAGCATATGGTGAGCCTAATAAATTACACTTGTGCCTGCAGCCTGCATTCCCCTCACATCCGTTGCAAAGTGCCAGAAGAAATCTGTCTCCGGACTCATTTCAGCAGGTGAGATCTGTTCCCAGTTACTCCTGTACGGTAGAAGTAGCTTAAACGCACCCAGTTGGTTATGGAAGGCAAGGAGCAGCCAGGAGCTGCCTGAACCACAGGCACTGAAAGGAAATAAATTAGCGGATTGCGCTCAGCCCTTCCCTTTGCTGCTGGGCGTCTGCTGTTAAGTACTGAACAGAGGAATGAGGAGAACAAGACCCACAAGGGGACGGCACCTCAGGAAAACGACTCTCTCCCTTTCGAAGTTTGTTCTCCCCAGCTGCAGTCTGCAGGGCAGAGATCGGCCATTGCTGGTAACTGGGGATCGGCGGGGGCTGTTCGGTCAGTACAGTGTAGCTGGTGAGCGGGAGGGGTAAGAGCTGCGCTGCGCTGCCTCAGACATGCTGGCCATGATGCACTCTCCGTGCCAGGCCCCCACAAAGCAGCCACTTCCTAGTGCTCCTGTGGGTCACCCCTCCAGCCACCGGCCTGCCAGCCCCGCCGAGCCCAGAACTGCTGCATCGTCAGGGCTCTTTGCAACCTGAAGGCCCTGCCCCGTCACTCCTGCTGCTGGGCATCGCCAAGGAGCACAGGCCTTTCCCCCGGCCGGGACGAGGGCACTGGAGCCGTGGGGCAGAGGCTCTCAGCCAGCCTCGTGGACGTAACTGGGCCCTGGACAGGATGACATTCCGCACAAGCAGTTAGCGCCTGGTGGTGTCCAGCCTGGGCCTGCCTCTCTCAGCTCTGGGCCGCCTCCTGAGGCCAGGTCAGCATCCCCGGTGCAGGCCGGGCGTGAGGCCGGGCTGCTGTCAGACAGAGGATGGTGATGGATGGTAGCTGCAGAAACCAGCCCCCTCTCCAGGTGCAGGCCTGGTGTCCCCCGCAGGGCTGTCTGCCATGTCTGCGTGAATGTTTGCTGCAGGGCGTGAGTCCGGCAGGCTAACATGAACGCACAGAACAGCTCTGCTCCGAGGGCCCAGCCTCTCTCAGGGGGATGGGAAAGAAGGACGTTTGCAAGTCAATGGAATGTGCTGGCCTGAGGAAAGGGCCTTTCCTTTGCGCTGGTGTGGAAGGATGCAGCCAGCTTTTACCAGATGGGCTCTTGTGATTAGCTGGGACATGCGGCCGCACCAGGCACTTTGCCTCGGGGGCTGTAAACTCCTGTTGTTGGCCTGCACGGGAGGAAGGTGGCTGAGCAGGAACCATCAATCTGTGGCAGGCCTAAATGTAACTCCCAGTCTGGGCACAGCTTCCACTTCCAGCGCGTGCTACCTGCTGTACAGACGGGCTGGACAGTCGTACTGAGATCCCTGGCTCTGAAAACCTCCCTGGCAGTCAGTAGGGACCCTCCCCCGGGAGCTGGTGGGGAGGGGGTCGTCCCTGACTCAGGTTCCCCCCTGCCCCAGAGTCAGTGGGGGCAGGGTTCTGGGCAGCATCCTATTAAATTAAGTCAGCTACTTCCCTGCTGTGTTGGCAGCTGCATCCCTGCCTGCTCAGGCTGTTATTTTCTTTCTCTCCCCGACAGCTGTGCCCAGCAGACACTGGGAAACGAAGGCCCTTTTTGAGGGTGTTTGGCCTAAGGGCTCCAAAGTCCTTTCCTATTTTCTCCGCAATTAGCAGGTAGAATAACCCGGGGCAGAGGAATACACCAGCTGGCTCAGCTCTGCTCCTCTCTCTTCCTTTCCCCGCACTTGCACTCGGGAGCAGGGAAATTACAATGAGGCCAACTTTGTTCGCTCCTTGCAGTGTTCTCTGGCAGCCGGCTCTGTGTCTGAGGTCAGGTCAGGACTCTGCTCTCCACTGCTCAGAACTTTCCAATCCGTTCCAATCCGTTCGCCCTGTCAGCTGAAATCTGCCAGGCTCCGTCCCTGCTGAGAGGCGACTTCAGTTCCCCTTGGGAGAGCGGAGGGAAGTTTACGCTTTGTTTGGAAGTTATGTGCTGGGGGGAGGGAGGGGAATGTTGAAAGTGTGAATTGTCCAGGCCAGGTCAGCGCCCAGCGACCCACCCAGGGGCAGCGGCAGCCTGGGGATGAGACCAGAACAGGACTGAACTGGGACCCGACTTCCCCCTCCCTCCAGGGGGATTTGCTGTTCCAGCCCCTCCCCTGCCCCAGGTGACTCTCTTCCACACTGGTTCAGTTACACTGGCTGGTGTGTGGCAGGGTGGGTGCTGGCTCCCAGCCACGGCTCTTCCCATGTGGGGCACAACTCACGTGAAGATGTGGGGATTGCCCTTCCCTCACATGTGAACCTATCCTGCCTCCCTGCACACAGAGCAGGGAACATGGCTGTTTGCTGAGGCTCGCCGGCAGGCACCTGGGAGTCAGGACTCCTGGGTTCTTTCTCCTTTCAGTTGCTGACATGCTGTGAGATCATGGCCAGGCCACCTACCCTCCCTGGGCCTCGTTTTCTCCTTGGTGCAATGTGGATAATAATGTTAACCTACCTGCCAGGTGGCTTCTGAGCCTTGACGAAGCCTTGGAAAGTTCTTGGGGAGAGCCAGGAGCGCAGCTGCTGAATATTCCCCTCCTGGGCAGTCACTGCAGCCTGGCCTAGCCCCAGCGCGCTCGCCTGGCTTTGCCGTCCCTTCCCACTCACATCCTGTCTGGGGGCCGGGCACAGCTGCCCCTGCACGGGATGCTTCCAGTCCCAGCAGGGTTCCCCTGGGCAGGCTAGTAAGTCATGGCTCTAATGCGTATCTCGTCCCCTCACTGCGTGCTGGAGCGAGGCCAGGCTGCAGTGCCTGCAGTGGGTGCCACTGGGAGCTCACAGCCCTGCTGCTAGTTTCGGCTCAGAAAGAACGAAGCCTCATTTTTCATTCAGCCCTTTTCAAGCTGACCAGTAATGGACGCCAACCCCAGATGAATTTTTTTACTTGATCCAAGAGCTGCTGTGCCAAGCCCGTGGAGATGGAGCGGGCACCGTTGTTTGTTTGCTTGGTCCAGAATGTTTCACTTCCCATCTCGCGGGCTCTCTGGGGTCTGACTGCTGTGCCTGCCACACACAGGGTGTGTAGTTCTTAGCTGTGCGCATCACACCGGTTGCTGGGTAGGGTTCTCTCTGCCCTGCTTCTGTCTCCCTCTTCCTTTTCTCCTCCTGGGGGATCAGTGGCTGCCATGTGCCCAGACTGCAAAGCAGTGTTGCTCACAGGCATTGGTATTGTCCCTTTCAGACACTGGTTTTACCCTCCAAATCCGTCACATCTCTCTGTATCCGCATGCTGCCCTGGTGAGTGAGATGTGATGGGAGCAGAGCATGACTCCAGCGCATAGCCAGGGGACTCTGTGCTTTCAAGGGATCTGGAGTTCAGTGAATAAGAAAGATGGGCCATTCCCACTGGGATTCCAGCTGTAACTGGACAGAGAAATTGCTACTGAAATAATGTTACCATGACAAAGGTTTCATTGGCTGAAGTATTGGACTGAGACAGTGTGCACCAAAAAAAGGCATGCCAAAAAGTGCGCCCAGCAAAGCCCGGAGTCTGAAAGCCAGGTGAGCATGGTACCACTCGCTATTTCTAGTATCACCTGGCTGGCATGTCTGGCGCAGGGGGCACTCAGGACTGATCGCATTGGAGAGGCTGCTAGGAATGCTGCCCCTTCCTTAGGGCATTCTAGCCAGTAGGAGTTTGTTCTGAAGATGTAACTTTCCTCGCTCACATTCTGTTGGCCGGATGAGTCTCTGTGGGATGTCGTGCTGCACATTTCAGGATGGAGAGATCAGAGGGTTCCCCCCAGCCTAGTTCAACTTCTTGTTCTTTCTCATTCTTCTCTTGACTCAAGCAGTGGGGATGGGGATGGGGATGGGGATGGAGTCCCTGGTGGTTTAGAGACATGGAACATAAAGAGAACATGGTTTGCTGCTCCAAAAGCAGAGCAGGCCCTTCCTGCTCCCTGCCTGCATTGTCGTGCAGCGTCTAGAGTATTGTCAAGTGATTAGAGTGAGTGACAAGTGTCAGGACACCTGGGTGCGGTTCCGGTCTGTGGCACTGACTCAGAGTGTGCATCCTTGGGCAGGCCACTGCCCCATCTGTAAAACAAATAGATGAATAAAAGCTGAGCCCACGATGCAGAGCTTGAGTATTGACTTATATAAGACTGGAGCCTCCCAAAGTTCTGGTATGAGCCATTCCAGAGATGGGCTCCCCCCATGATGTTCTGTTCTGGACTGGAACCTTTCGGTAGTTTGAGGGTGTGGGGATTTGGGTCCATGTGTCCCTGCCCCAGGCTGATGCTGGAGGACAGGAGAATGCAGAGCTGGCTGCAAGTGGGTCAGGAACAGGGAGAAATGCATATCTCAGACCCCTAGACAAGGATGATGTTACAGGAACAAGGCCGTAGCTATCACTTGGGGCAGTAAGACGTGCTGTGGTGGAGCTGCAGCTGCAGAGTAGGAACTCCAGGTCCCTGAGAGTCAGGTGACTTTCTGAAACTACTGTGATTACACCTGTGCATTTCTAGAGTGGCTGCGACTGCACTATTAGGCCTGAAATGGGTGGCGAAATCACGGGGACCGTGACCTGGGGGTGCAGAGATCCTGAGAGCCAGCCCCTTAGTGCTTCAAAACAAAGATGATGTCAGTTTTTTCTCTTGAGTATTAAATTGGTTTCTGTGGTTAAATGCTTCCTCAGTGAGCCATGCCCTTGGAAAAGATGTCACACACCATTATGTCCGAAGTGCAGTGGGGCTATGCAGGAAACTCAATCCGTGTGGCAGGCTCAGGAATACAAGTTACTGGTGCTGTCATCTCATCTGTGCCTAGCAATAGATTTAAACTTGAAAATCTTTCCCCCCTTTACCCAACATCACCTGGACTTTTAGGAGCTAAAATTTTCTTCTGCGTCTCAATGAAGCATACACCATTGCCTGCATCCTCCACTAGGCCTAATTCTGCTCTGCATGGGCTTTGTTAGTGCAATATTAAAAGCTAATAGGTAAATTAATGCATCCCTAGTTTGTTTAGCCCAGAGAGCCCCTGCCTGTCTCAGCTGGGAGGATGCTACACCCTTCTGAGAAAACCTCTGCTGGATCTGACAGAGTCCATTTCACTGCTTCCTCTAGCCTTTCCCAAAATCCAGAGGGCATCCCACCCTTCCCCCTCTCTCCAGGCCCCATAGCATGGCCCCAGTTGTGAGGCTTCTAGGGGGCAATGTAGCACATTGGTGGAGGGACCACTTCACAAGTGGTTGTCATTCCAACACCACAAACTCTCTGAAATCTACTTGGACAATCCCAGAGTGGGCACTTGCACAAGTGGAGGACCTGGCAGGGCACTCTGCTGGAGAAGAGAATTTCCCCACTGCATTTAGCAGAAGAAAAAGACAGTGGGGTAATGGAGTGTCTTGGACCCAGCCTCAGTTCAGCTGCAGGCTTCCCTACCGCTGCCTGGGACACTTCCAGGCCTAGTCCTGCCTGCGCTAACAGGTATTGTGCATGTGAGTGCACAGGTGCTGAGATTGTTCCTGTCGGGGGTAGTTTGTGCAGAGCCTGCCCAGGGAGCTCTTAGGAAGCTGCACTCCTGGCAAAATGTGGGTATACAGGGAGCTGTTTAGGGCTGGAGCCTGCAGTCCTTCCACAGGTGAACGAGAGCGTAAAACCTGGGAACCTCCCCCCACCTCAACGTGCGGGCTCTGTCCCTGGTGCTAAACTAGAAAACACCAGTCCCCAGGCGCTGCTGGCTTTCAGCACCAGGACAGCACTCCCAGCCCAGTCTGCCCTGGCTTCCCCTCCTGTCTCTCGCCAGGGCAGTGGGTTGGTTTCCATGAAGCGCTTTCCTACTGCAGCACTGTGGAAGCCTTTGTGCAGGGTGCAAATAACTTGGCCCCTTGTCTTAGTTTCAAGGTCAATATCTCCCCCACACTGCTGAGGATTCCCTCGTCACATGCTAGCTCGGCTCTTCGTCTTTGGCTGCAGATCCCAGTTAATCTGGAAGGGAACTCTTGGGACTTGCTGGTCACCCAGATCTTGCTGGCAGTGTACGTGCTCCACCTATTTGTAGTCAGATAACACCTTAATCACAGGCTCTGTAATGCACAGTCTGAAAACTAGCAAGCTGTCTCCTCTCATTCCTCCCTTTGCAGCTCCCGCTGCTGTAGCTGTTAGTCAAACTAATTCTGCTGAATTGATTTCTGATAAGAGGCAAATCTGACTTTGGTGCTTTCGAAAGTCTGAGTAGTTTCTGTCAATGCCGGTGTCAAGCTTGGGTGCAAGGTGACAAGGGAGTGATTTGGAAATGGTCTGAATTTCACTTTGTTCACACTAAGGCAGCACCTACACCGTGGTGACTAAGTGGTTCTTGGAAGCGTCTTTTCATGGCAAAATGCCCCATTATTTCACAGTGTAGCTTAGTCACCGTATCTGACATTATCCAGTGAGGCGTCAAGAGCGGCGTGCATGTAATCGAAGGGTTAGTGCCCATTGCACTTGCCACCCAGGGTTTCAAAAGTGACTTGATTTTTTTTTTGGTGCCTCAGCTTTTGGGGGCCCAACTTAAGACACCTCAAATGGGCCTGATTTTTCAGAGCTTGCTGGAAAATTCCACCCTCAGGAAATTCAGTCCCATTTAAGGTGTCTCAAGAACGGAGAAACCCTAAAATCACAAAGTGGCTGCTGCTGATGTAGGCACTCGGTTCCACCTGGGGGGGAGCATTCTAACCTCATGCCTTTGTTGTCATTTCCCTGTTGTTATAAATAATAATTACTGCTGTGGTGCCCCAGCGGGTGAGATTCTCTGCTCTTGCTTTTACTAAGCAGCTGAACCTGGACTGTGACAGCTGGGAAGGCACTTGTATTTCTGGATCTAAAGCAAAATCTCCAGCATGACCTTCCCTGACTGACTCCACTTCCTCCTCGCTCCGGAGCCATTAACCTGCATTCCCAGTCACAGCCATGAAAAACACGTCACGGACGTGAAATCTGGTCTTTTTTGTGTGCTTTTACCCTATGCCAGGGGCAGGCAACCTAGGGCACGTGTGCCAAAGGTGGCACGTGAGCTGATTTTCAGTGGCACTCACACTGCCCGGGTCCTGGCCACCCGTCCAGGGGGCTCTGCATTTTAATTTAATTTTATTTTAAATGAAGCTTCTTAAACCTTTTTAAAAACCTTATTTACTTTACATACAACAATAGTTTAGTTATATATTACAGACTAATGGAAAGAGACCTTCTAAAAACGTTAACATGTATTACTGGAATGTGATACCTTAAATTAGAGTGAATAAATGAAGACTTGGCACACCACTTCTGAAAGGTTGCTGACCCCTGCCCTTTACTATACAGATTTCACGGGGGAGACCAGTGTTTCTCAGATTGGGGGTCCTGACCCAAAAGGGAGTTGCAGGGAAATTGCAAGGTTATTGTAGGGGAGTCACAGTATTGCCACCCTTACTTCTGCACTGCCATCCTAGCTGGGTGGCTGAAAAGTGGTGGATGTTGGCCAGGTGCCCAGCTCTGAAGGCAGCACCCAGCTAGCAGCGCAGAAGTAAGAGTGGCAATACCATTCCATGCCGTCCTTACGTCTGTGCTGCTGCCCCCAGAGCTGGGTGGCTGGAGAGTGGTGGTTGTTGGCTGGGCACCCAGCTCTGCAGGAAGCAGTGAAGACGTAAGGGTGGCAATACCACACCATGCCACGCTTACATCTGTGCTGCTGCTGGCAGTGGCTCCGCTTTCAGAGCGGGGCTCCCGGCCAGCAGCTGCCACTCTCCATCTGCTTAGCTCTGAAGGCAGCGCTGCTGCCAGCAGTAGTGCAGAAGTAAGGGTAGCAATACTGCAACACCTCACCCCCCAGTAACCTTGCAATCCCCCCACAACCACTCTTTGGGTCAGGATCCCTGCAATTACAACACTGTGAAATTTCAGATTTAAAAGCTGAAATCATGAAACTTAAAATTTTTAAAATTCTATGAGCGTGAAATTGACAAAAATGGTCTGTGAATTTGGTAGGGCCCTAGTGATATCGTATAACCCAGATATACGAAATACCTGAGAAATCGCAAATCCAGGAGTGTAGCTAGTTCTAGGAACTGGACCCAGGTGAGGTAATACCTTTTATTGCACCAGCGTCTGTTGGTGAAAGAAACAAGCTGTTGAGTTTACACAGAGCTCTTCTTCAAGGCTAGGAAGGGTACTCAGAGCGTCTACACTTTAAATGCTACAGCGCCCCCCCCCCAGGGATGTAGCTATGCTGATGTAAATGCCCAGTGTAGACTGGCCCGCCGAGTGTCACAGCTAAATACAAGGTGGAGCAGCTGATTTAGCATAAGGAGTTAACACATATTGTAGGAGACCATTGCAGGTGACGTGTACAGTCATTACCCATCAGAGAAAGGAGGGTTAGTGGGTTAGAGATTATTGTATTAGTCATAAAACCAGTGTCTTTGGCCTGGTCTACACTGGGGGTGGGATCGACCTAAGATACGCAACTTCAGCTATGAGAATAGCGTAGCTGAAGTCGACGTATCTTAGGTCGATTTATCTCCCAGCCTCACGGCGTGGGGTCGACTACCGCCACTCCCCTGTCGACTCCGCTTCCGCCTCTCGCTGCGGTGGAGTACAGGAGTCGACGGCAGAGCGATCGGGGATCGATTTATCGCATCTACACTAGACGCGATAAATCGATCCCCGATAGATCGAGCACTACCCGCCAATCCGGCGGGTAGTGTAGACGTACCCTTTGAGTCCATGGTTTTTAGTGTCTAATACTTATGAATTGAAGCTCCCAGGCTCATCTTTTTGTGCAGGTTTCCTTTGAAGCTGAGGCCTGAGAGGTTTTTGTCTTTTATCATTTTCTTTGTGAGTTTATTCGAGAGTGTAGCGATTGTCTCATTTCACACCCATAGTTGTTGTTGTTGGGGCATTCAGTGCATTGGATGAGGTACAGCACATGTTGTGATAGACATGTGTAGGACGCATGGATCTTGAAAGGTGCGCTGTGTTGGGTATCGATATCAGAGCAGTGAGTAAGTCTGCAGCTTTTGCATCTGTTGTTCTAATAGGGTCTGGTGCCGCTTTGAGTTGCCATGTCCTGGTCTTCTGATGGTGAGGTTGGGGTTTTTTTTGAAGGCCAGAAGAGCGGGTTTGGGAAAGATCTTTCAGGATGGGTCCCCAATGAGTATGGGCTGTAATTGTTTAATGATACCCTGTATGGGTTCCAGTGTGGGATGATAGGTGACAACTAGGGGTAGCTGGTTGGGTGTCTTTCCCCACCTCCCTTCTGTATTGAAGTAGGTTCTCTCAGGGTATTTGGTGGCCCGTTCCATGACACAATCTATGTCTCTGGTGCAGTGTCCTTGTTTGGTGTAATAAATATAATTGTAAGGTCTCTTTTAAAGCCTTCACTAGCCCACTAAAGTCAATGGAAAGACCCCTGCTGCCATCAGTGGGAACAGGAACAAGACCTAATGTCTAATGGGCTAGACAGACTGTCCTGATCCAGTCTCAGGGCCTTATTGCTGGCTGTTCCTGCCTGCCTACAGTAATACTGGTGTGTGAGGTTTGAGAATCACATCACTTCACTGTATGTGGTTAACGGTTGGAAAAACGTTACCATTAACCAGGATGTCAGATACTTAGTGCAGCCACTTCAGCATACAGGTGCAGCTGTTCTCCGGAGTTTATTTGCTCCCTTTCTGCGACATCTCAGGAAAAACAGAGCGATTCTTTTGTTCAAAGGAACATCTTTCTGGATTACCGTAGTGTTCCTCTCTCACCCCCCTCTTGTGTGCTCTACACACTGGGGAATGGGCAGGAAGAAATCCTTTCCATCGCTGATTTCCCCCACACGAATATCTGGCTCCCTTCACCTTAAACATTCCTGTGCATGTAATTAATCCATTAAATGCTCAGTGTTTAGCAGGCTGCTCCGCCTCCCTCTGCAGGACTGTAAAGTGGAAGCATTAGCCTCAGGTACAGTAAATGGCTCTTTGCACAGCTGTTTATTAGGGCTGTGAGACTAACAGATACAGCAATAGCTAGTAGGACAGGCCCTTTCGTCACTAGTATTTATGGCGAGGTGTGAGGGGGAGACTAAGTTGCCACCTTGTAATAACGGTCTGGTCAGCTGAGCACTTCATCCCATTGTTGTTATGATTATTATTTATATTCTGTTAGCATCCCAGGGTCTCAACTGCGATCATGGCCCCATTGTGCGAGGTGCTGTACGAACCCCGGTAAGACAGTCCCTGCCCCAAGGAGCTCTCCGACAACAGAGGCAAAGGATGGGAGAAAATAACGAGGTGAAGAACTGAGGCATAGAGACATTAAGGTCACGCAGGAGGACGTCCCACTCCAAGGCTGTAACCCCAGAGCATCCATCCTTTGGAGGGAGGGTGATTGACTCAGTCCCTGCGCTTCCTTTGTGGAAGGCTTGGGGTGAGATCTTACAAGAGAGGCCCTCAGTTTTTCCAAAGAGTGGAGGCAGTGGAATGGCTGCCAGAGGTAACAGGAGTGGGACGGGGGTGGGGAGGGGAGTGGTACTTGCAAAACGCAGCATGGACTGGTGCAGAGAGGTTGCCATCCTCAAATGCCCCTGGGGACCTGGCTTTCAGGTGTGACTGTGGCCGTTTCACACAGCTGCCTGAGCCAGCCCTCTGGGGGGCAGGCGTTCACAGTATTTGATGAGCTTCAGAGGAGTGTGAAACACCTGGACAGAGAGCCACACATCCCTTCGTTAGCACACATTCTGCAATGGTCCTGAGCCTCTGGAAAGGCCGCGACTCCGATTTCCTGCCTGTTCATGCGGCCAAGCAGTAGGTGTCGGTGTGCGTATTTCCAACGCAAACACTCACTCCTGCTAGGCCTCCCAACTGGGTTGGCCTAGATTCATGTCAAAAATACGATTTTTCTTCCTCTTAATCCTCCCAGGTCAACAGAGCTCCTGCGACTCCTCCGTCCTCCCCTTCGCCTTGCGGCGGGGTCTCCGCCAGCTAACGCCGCTCTCTGGGAGCTTGCTGAGTGAGGAGGCCTGGGGGTTGAGGCAGGCTAGGAACACAGAGAGGGGCAGGAAAGGCTTGTTCACTTCTGGGGCCCAATCCAGTTCCCATGGAAGTGGCTCCGTGCAAGGGCTCAGAACTGCCCGGCTGAAGTCAATGGGAGCCCCTAGCACTGAGCACTTGCTCTGCAGGGTAGATCTGCTGGTGAGCAGATGTGACAGGACAGTTCTAGACTTCCTGGTGCTCCTCCGTCCCCATCCTGTGGGAGGAAAGGTGCTAAACCCATGGGGGTGATGGTCTATTCCCTGCCCCTCATCTCCAGCTCAGACACGCCCAGCAATGCACCAACAGCTCTGGCAATCCTGTTTTGTCCCTGGGTGCTGCCTTTTGGGACTGCTCTCCTAGAAGCGAAGGCACAAGGTGGCAAATCTGAGCACGTGCCTGATGTTGGCCAACCCATGGATGGGAAAGGGCAGCAGCTCTTGACATGTGCATCTGTGATGCTGGCCCAATGCTGCCCTCGCTGGCTGGCATGTAGCCTCGTGTGACTCTCTCGACGGGGGTGGGGAGCAATTGTAACATTAACGGCCCAAGGAGCCCTTCAGGGCCTTCCACTGGGACCACCCGCCGGCCACACACAACAGCTATGGCTCTGGGCTCCTGCTGCCTTTCCCAAGGACAATGACTCTTGACGACCCCTCAGCCTCTGTAGGCGGCAGCAAGAGCAGCAATGGCATTAAAATGCTGCTGTTGATTTGACACTGGGGCATCTGGAGACATTTTGCTGGGGAAAAAGAAAATGACAAAGCTCCCCATCAAAATTCTTACAGCCCCATCCCCTCGCATTCACAGCCTGAGAACCAGAAAGAGGCTGCGAACCTTTCCCAACAAGGGGAGTTTTTAATATGACTGAATGTAGTTCTGGCGAAAAGGATGCTAGACACGGCGCGTTGTAATGTGCAGGCTGTTCATGCTAATTACATCAACGTACGCGTCATTTCTAAAACGATGCTTCCAGTTGGGGGGCTGTGGGCTGGGATCAACATTAAGAGCCTTCTGTGCTCAGATTATTTCTACTGTGATACACATTCGAATGAGCCTGTCAAGTGACATTTTCTGTCTGGTCAGGAATTGATTTTTCTAGCTTCTTGCTCATATGTAAACATTTTTAGTGGTCCCCAGCCAAGCAGGAGCAGGGAAGGCAAACATCAGACCAAGCAAACTCAACCTCTTTAGGGAAATCACTGGCCACCGAAGGAAACAAAATGCATGATGGCTTCAAAAGCCATCCATTAAACTGTGTGCTGAAATGATTCATAGCACGGGTACTTAGAGGTTTAATTAGATCTTAATCCCGTCATTTTATCTTTGTTTTAGAAATTAGCACTTAATGACTGTATTGCTCTCAGAACAGCACCGTGACTAAACGCAGCACGAACCCACGGCAGCGCTGCAAGGGGCAGAGATGGGAGAGAGACTGTGAGCTGTTCCTCAGAGCAGGGTATTAAACAGCCCAAATCCAATAGGACCTGGAAGCGTTTAGCAAGGACTCGAATGGAACCGGCTGAAAGTAGAGAGGAGAGGCGGCTCTGCATGGCAGATACCCGGCCAGGTGCAGGAGCTGGCTGTGTTCTCTCGGCCAGGCCCTGAGGAGCACTAGTCCGGATGGACAGAGCTCTCGGCGCAAGCCCCGGGGATCTCTGCTCGGACTCCTGAGCATGGACTCGAGCTCTGTGCTGCTGAGTTTTGCCCTTGTTTACATCCGGGCGGCTGGAGGGTATGGGGAGTGACACCTGCAGACCTGGCAACTCTGTGTTAGACTGCAATCCGCCTCCACTGTGTCCCATTGCGACTCTGGGGCCCGGGGGGAGAGGGCCCCTCCAGCGGGCTGGAGGCCTGATGAGCTTGTGTAAACAGAGCAGGGTTTGCACCGGGATAGGAGAGCTCAGGCTGGCTGGCAGCAAGAGCCCGCTCTGACTCCCGCCCAGCCTCGGGGCCTGTCAGGTGCCAGTGTTTTCAAATTGGTCTCTTCCCCTACCCACAGGTGCTGGCTTCCTCCAGGCCCAGGGGGTGCTCAACCCCAGCTCTGCCCCAGGCCCCACCCGACCCCTTCCCCCAAGTCCCCACCCCGCTCTTCCTGGCCCCCACGGAGTCGGTGCCTGGGCCCCTACCTAATAATGACCTAGCGAAGCCCGAGCTGCGGTGGAAGAGGAGTCGCACCGGAAGTGTGGCACTCACCCAGCAATGTTCAGTCTCCCATGAATCCAGGGGATCACTTTGTCTGGGCAGAATTAAGGCAGGGAGCCCTGTCGCCTCTGGAGGTGTTGTGTGTGTATAGGTGCTGACTGATGCCACGGAACTGGGGTGTCTGGTCCTGACATGCTAACTTCATGCATTGCATGTCCATTACATGGTGGGAGCTGGTTGGCGTTTAGGTCTCCCCACTCTCTCTTTCGGATAGCGCAGCAGCTGTCTGATTGCACCAGTTATGAGATGTATCATGTATCAGTGTCAGCCCTGTTTGCCGGGGATACAGAATGCCAGTGAGGGTGACCTAGATTGAAGCTGCATTCAGCAGGTTGGACTCTTCACAGAATAAGGCGACAGTCATTAATCTCAGTCCCTGCTGGGCACTTGTTCTCCTGGGCTGCCACTTCGGGCACCAACAGAACTTTTGGTGCTGTCGCAGATTCTTGCATTCTGCAGAGGCTGTGTTTGTGTGTCCAGTAATGCGGGGTGTGGTCTGCCTGGAGTTTGCCACACGTCCATGTGCTTGGCCAATACACACAGACCCGGGACACTTGCGTTCGGCTGCTCTGTGGAGGATCATGTTAGCAGTCTTCAGATATGTTAAGGGTGTTCTAAGGGGGACACTGATCAATTGTTCTCCATGTGCACTGAAGGCAGGACAAGAAGTTATGGGCTTAATCTGCAGCAAGGGAGAGTTAGTGTTGATATTAGGAAAATCTTTCTAATTATCAGGGAAGTTAAGCTCTGGAACAGGCTTCCAAGGGAGGTTGGGGCGTCCCCATCACTGGAGATTTTTAAGAACAGATTAGACAAACCCGTTAGTCCTGCCTCAGCGCAGAGGGCTGGCTTGATGACATCTTGAGAGCCACTCCAGCCCTACGGTTCTGTGGTTTGTTGGGGTTTGGGGTTTTTTTGTTCCACACTAAGGCTGGTGATTAGTTTATATCTGCAGCAAGAGGAATGTAACTTGAGCCGATCCACATGCATCCAGTGCCTGTCTATTTTATTTCAATTTGTACGCAAAGGCTATCCACACGCATGAGGCACCCTTGGCATAACTTTAAAACTGCAGCCAGATTTGTACCCAAACGTAACTACTGTGAAATGCCAAAGAGCTTGCTACACACAAACTGAGTAATATGGAGCTCCAATCACCTGCCCCTGTTCTCATGTACCTGGGGAAAAAGACAAGCCTTGACTTTCTTCAAGTTCTGGGCCTCTGTATCCTGCAACAGCAAGATTGACAGGTTAATTTCACATTGTGTCACGGGCTGTTTCCTTTGGTCAGTTCTTAAACTTCTTACCTGTTAAAAATTCTGTGAGTTTGCTCTTGATCCTGTACAGGGCAAGATTCTGAGCAGGCCCTTTCAGTCCCTCAGACTGGCCCTCACAATCTCATTTCTCAACTCGAGGCCCTCTCCTTTTAACTGAACCCTCTGGTGTGGGGGGTTTCTGCCAGGAAAACACAATGTTGCTGACTCAAGAACCCCTTAACGCCGTCTAGCAAGGGGGTTCCAGGAATGGGCTGATTCTGGTTCATCAAAGAATGTCCCTGGAGGTCTTCAGTGTGAAATGCATGTACAGGTGCTGTGCAAGGAGTTGTGTGCATACACTGCAGGTATGTTTTTGGAGGCTGTATCAAGGTGTGACGCATCAGTTGGGGTGAAAAAGCAGGTTTTCAGTCAGCCAGAGGCGTTTAGTCACCCGTTGCTGTCAGATGTAAATGGAGCACTGTGAGCTAACACAATGGATGCCCATTTACATACAAAGTCAATGAAGAGATGTGAAAGCAACAGGGAAGCCGCACACAGGAAAACCAAGCTCCGAGGGGTTATCCTGCCTGGGAGGACAGAGCCTGAACTGTGGGGGTCTAAGTAGAAAGCAAAGAAGCCACTTCTCATCCTGCAGTAACCAGGCAGCGCGTTTACATGAATGAAAACAGCATCTCAGCCAGCCTTGGCTGAAACACTGCAGAGGACTGGGGGAGGTGGGGGTGAGAGGAACTTCTTCAGACAGGGGCTTAGCCTGTTAGTTAAGGTTAGTCTCTAACAATCATGATATGATTGAAAACAAGCGGTTACACATGACTCACAATCTCCTTCCCAACGATTCAGGTTATAACGAGTAATACAGCTCGATCCAAGGGCTGTAATATTGAGCAAGGCGCTGACCCCGAGTTGCAGCGCACGAGCTGGTGTGTACTCAGGTTATATGGGGACGGCAGAGCTGGTATTTCAGTGGAGAAGGGGTGGAACACTGCCAAGAAGCTCTTTAAAGGGGGCCTTGTTAACCAGCAGGGCCCAGGCAGGCTAGGCCTACCTACGTGAGAGAACCAGCCTGGAGAGCTGCGTTGTGTGCACACAGCCGTCACTCGTGCTCCCTGGGAGAGGGGTGCGCAACGGGTCAGTTTGCTAGGAAGCACTGACCGCGCTTTATTAGACCATAGCGCTGCCCTGTGACTCCTGCCCCTCTTGCTCTGAGATCTCCGGTTTGCAACCCTGCCTCTCCAGATGACCCATCTTGTTATTCCCAGCAACAGCCCTCTGACTGTTCTCTTGATACGGCTGCAGTAATGCAGGACTCGCCTTTGATCCGCAGCATCTGGGAGGCGCAGGGAGATGCATGCCACTTCCTACAGCCGTATTTTTACTGGCGCAATAAAATCTCTTTGCAGTTGAAGTGACTCTCTCCTTTATCCTTGAAAGCTGCACTGCCCTTGCTGCCTATGGAGGCAGTGCCCTTCCCCACCTTCCCTTTCTGGTTACGCCGGGTGAGCCGCTCGGGCTCCTCGCTGCCCCAGAGTAGGGGCCCTTTGGCTAATTACTAACCGATTCCCTAGCAGGAACAAACTCCGTCGAGGCCATTCAGTCCCTGGGTAAATATTCCAATCTCTTCTTCATGTCCTCGGCTAGTGGAGCCCTCTGAGCTACAGCTGCAAACCGCCGCTTGCAGCAGTGACCGCTGGCTGGCTGGCACTGGGCAGGGCTTCCTGAGATGTAGCAGTGCAGAGACCTGGGGGGCTAACTGGGAACTCATCTAAATCAAGACTAGGTCAGTGGGGTTCTGCCTGTGTAAGGGGGGGCCAGGATGGGGCATGGGGTGTTCAGGGCAGCCTGGTGGGTCACCTTGCTTCAAAGCCTTGGCGTGTGTGAAACTGTGGACAAGCAGAATGGCAGCTTGTTGCCGAGCGTGGTACTCCTGGGGAAACCTGCTGAGACAGGCAGATTGTGATTAGTGCTATAAAATTAAACTGAACCCCACGTGGTTCTGTACTGAGCTGAAATTTCAAAATCAGGAGAAAACCAGAGCCCTGAGCATAAAATCTCCTGATCGAGGCTGGTGACCTTGGGATGTAAAAGTTCCAGCAGGGCTTTCTACCCCCTGTGCGCTGCTGGGATCTGAGATCCCCTGGGCTGTCCCTGGGGAGGGCTGGAGTGGCTAGTGCGATTTCTCTGCATCCCCTAGTTCTGAGCAGAGAGGGGCCTACGCTGCAAAGTCTGATCGGAACTTTCCAAAGTTTGAGGTGTCTGGAGCCAGGGGTTTGGCTCAGACCAGTCTAGATGTAGGAGCCAGCGATGGAGCTCACATCTGGAGCCAAACTCTGCCAGCATTCTGGAGTGCTCAGATCTGGGTCTCTGGGTCAGTCCAATTTGGTTCTGAGTCTGATCTCAGAATTTCTGTCGCTTGGCAACATGGAGACGCCACCAGTCTGAAAACGCACCCAACGGCCAGTGCTGTGCTGGGCATGGGCTCCAGGGTGGCAGTGGGTGTCACTGCCCTGCTAGGGAGGTCTGAACTTGCCTGATATTCTGGCTTGCCCAGACCGTCCTGTCCTCCCTGCCCACTGTGCTCTCCCAGTCACTGCATGCCTGTGCGGGGGCACTCATGTGCACAGCATGCAGTGGCCTCAGCATTACACGGGACATCCGGATAAAGCAGCTGTGCTGTCCCTTCCAGCAGCCAGTTGTGTGGTTCCCTGCCCCCAGCTTGTCATTGAGCCCAACCGGCACCATTAGCCTCCCTGATGTAAAGACCAGGTTTGAGTCCAGAGGGCCTGCGTGAGTCCTGTGTGCGTGTGTGTTTTGGGGAGGCAGTATCTCCGATGAGTCTGGCTGCCCACTCCCTTTCTGGTGCCGCCTGGCACGTCCCCCTGCGTTGATCATTGCAGTCCCACGGCTCCGTTCCAGGGGTGCCTTCGGGGTTCTTGCTGGAATTTGTTCTCTTGCAGTGACATAAGAAGCATCGCTTTGCAGTCGGCGCTAGAATGTATTTGACAGGAGCCTTCACAGCCATCACTTCGCACGATGCCCAGCACCATCTGTCGCCAACAATTTCCCTTGGAGTAACTGACATCATTGTTCCTGAGCTGGAGAAAATATCAGCAAAGCTGCCTGCTTGCAGGGATCTGTCAGGGCTCTCCCTTCTGGTCTGATCTTCTGCCTGAGCCCGGCTGCACAAGTCACCCTAATTGGACCAGGCCTTTAATTAGCTGTCAGACAGTGAATTATGGGCTGATGCCACAAGTTCAGATCAGTGTCGATACGATCAAATCTTCCGACAAAGGATAACGCAGGGATTTTTTTTCTCATCTACTTTTTTTTTCTAAAAGCTCTCTCTCCAGACCGGTAAACTCAAATGGGGCTTAAAGGTGAACTCTGAAAACTTTAGAAGCAAATTAAATGCATTAACTGGCTGTGTAAGATCCTAACTCAGTGAGAAGACACAGGTGGACTCACGCCAACTAATATCACATCCAGAATCCTCGCAGGCAAAGATCAGCTCCTCCTCCGTGTAGCTGCCAACATGGGCTGGGGCCCAGCATCTCCTTCACAGCAGGAGGTGAAACCACAGGCACCTGATGTACCTCAAGATGCTGCACTGGCTCGGTGCAGTGTCTGGGCTCTGCAAGGGGGCGGTCACAGAGATCCTGGGCTCTGTGCCAGCCCCACGGGCCTGGACCCTGGAGCTTCCCGCCTGCAGCGGGGGAGCCTTCCCACGCTCCTTGGGGCATGGCTAAGGGAAAGGGGATGTAAGCAGAGCCACTCTGTCTGCCATAACCCCCTCTTGGGGCCTTCAAACGGCTCCCCTGTGTGCCTGGGGACCAGGCGGGAAGCGCAAAGGACAACTTCGCACAGCACTAGTGGTGAATGAGCTGTAATGAGAACCTTGGACACCCTCACCCAGTCCCCCTCCTTCCAAATCTCGACCCCTCACGCTCGCCTCACTGCGATTCCTCAGGGCTGTCCCATGCACTCCTTCGGGAGACCTTATGGGGCCTGTGGTCTCCTCCAGCCAACCCTGGTGGGACGCCATTTCAACAGTAGTGTGCACGGTGAGTGACCTTTCTGCCATCCGTTCCCCTCCCAGCCAGGGCCTGATTCGAAACCCACTGAAGTCAATAGACAGACCCCATGGGCAGGGCCACCCAGAGGATTCAGGGGGCCTGGGGCAAAGCAATTTCGGGGGCCCCTTCCATAAAAAAAATTGCAATACTATAGAATGCTATATTCTCGTGGGGGCCCCTGCGGGCCCCGGGGCCTGGGGCAAATTGCCCCACTTGCCCCCCCCGTCCATTGCTGTGGATCAGGCCATGGGTGACTGAGCAGTAGCCCTGACTATGCACCGTGCTCACTGGAGTCTGCTGTGGCAATGTCCAGGAACCCCCCCTGACCTTGCTGCCACAGGTACGAGTCATGTTGGGCATCTTCCTTGGAGAGTGGGCAGGGGCCAGTCAGCTCTGAGAACAGGACGTTTCTGTGCCTTAGTGCAACTTACTAACAGATTGGTAGGAAACGTGACCTCCCCAGACATAGCAGGCCACACGGCGTGCTGCCTCTCGACTGAGCACCGGCACCTCCGGGGCTTGGAGCCTCAAGAAGGTTCCCTCTTAGTTATTCAGGTGGGTGGTTTTCTAGCTGACCTGCTTTAGGAATGATTTGGGTGAGGGTCGCTGGCCTGCGTTCTGCAGCAGGTCAGACGAGATGGTCACAATGGTCCCCTCTGCCCTGGGAACCTCTGACTCTGGGGCCTGGCTCCTGCTGGATGGAAGGAGGTGGCATATTATAAACATATGAAATCAGCGCAGAGGAGCTACAGAGAAATGGGAATCCTGACAAGAAAGAAAGCTACAGACCACAAACTGCTGGCAATGAGAAGCCGAAGAGCAGGAGAAGAGACCTCCTCCAATGAAGTTGGGAGCCCAGGGAATCTGGAAAATGGGGTGTTATGATCAGAGTCCAGCTCTGAATCTGTCTTTGCAAATTACTTGGTTCTGAAGTGCCCTGAAAGCTAAAGGAAGCTAAAAAGCATCAAAAAGGGGCTCTGAAATTGGATTGGGAACGTGTGGATTGTTTTAAAATGAATGAAACTGTACAGAACATCTGAGCTTTGGAGAAGCTTGATTAATTTATATGCTGTACCACGGCAGCTTAAATAAAAGAAAAATGAGATTTGTTTTTGTAACAGGACTCTGAGTTCTGGCGAGTGAGGCTCCCAGGAGAGGCTGGGGTAATTATTGGGTGTACGTGTGATGCCAGTCATCCAGCTGCAGCGGTGCTACCGTGAGGAGCAGAGCCACAGCTCGGGCGGGAGGGTGGAGAGGAGAGTCCCTTGTGACTGGGGAAGGCCAGTGAAGAATACCTGGTCCTGGTGACGGTGTTGGTGATCAGTGCCTCCACCACAGTCCTGTCTAGCCAACTGTGACTAGGTCTGCGCTTCACCCCAAAGACCTGCCAGTCCCGCCCATGTCCGTCGTCTTTGGCTTGGCAAAGGCTTGGCGTGCGGGACAGTGAATAAACCAGCCAGTGCTTGGGCTGGGAAGAAACGTCTCTTACAGGCAGGTTCTTCTAGAATTGCCTATTGGGGTTTTTTTTTTTTTTGCAACTTCCGCTGAAGCACGGGGCACTGGCTGCTGCTGGAGGCAGGATACTGGCCTTGTCTGACCCCGAACAGCAGTTCCCGCCGTCCCACAGGGAGAACAGAAGAGGGCTAAGAACAGAGCCGTGGGCCTGACAGAGCAGAGGAGATTATGTCAAACTTCTGTGAGAAATGGAGCAAGGAGCAGGTTGAGAGACGTCAGAGCTGGAGCTGCCCTGGCTTCTGGCTCAGAAAGAATAAAGAGAGTGAGAATACCCAGCGCGGTGTGGAGATGAAACACAAGGAGGGAGAATGGGGTCTGTGATCAGGGGCAAAACCGCAGAGCCCTGTAGGTCATTAGCCATCTGGCAAAGGCAGAGCCAGCCTTAGGAAAGAGCAGGGTAATGTTTGAACTAACAATAGGCCGGTGCAGCTGAGAACAGAAAGTCTGGGTGCTTATCTGCATTGCACAAGCCTCATTGCTCTGCTGAATGGGGCTGGGAATCCAGTGAGATTTCAGCCATTTCCTGCATCCAGCTGCACTAGAAATGCCTTGAGAACAGCCTTCCTTCTCAGAGGCTTTTGTCACTTGCATTTCCAGTCTGACATCAATCAGGAAACAGGCAGCTGCAAAAATGAACCCTGGTAATAATTAATAACAAGTTAGTTGAACTTTTTCACAGCTTGGGGAGGCGCATTCCTGGCTTGGCTTGAGGGAGGAATGAAGCTGCTTATTCTATTGAAAATGCCCCAGTTTAGCTAACGTTTAGACCCAGACCCACAGTTAGTGTAAGCTGATGACGTTCCATTGATTTTTATATAGAGCTGAGCCAATACTCTCCAGCTGAGGATCTGGGCCTTAGACTGAATTATTAATAATAATTGTATTGATATTTATTGGTCACTCTTTACAATTTTCTTTATAAACAGATTATGAAAGATTAATAAATGGCTAATCAGAGTCAACCCGGTTTATAGGCTGCTTATCACCATCTAGAACATATACAACTCATGTTTATAACACACTTATAACACATTAATAATTGGTGAACTTTTTATAAACCATTTATAAACAGAACTTTCATATAAAACCTGACCTGTTTCCCTGGCGCTGTGGGCTGACACAGCCCCGCATAACAGGGGATCTTTCCCAGAGTCTGACCCAATATGGCCATTCTTATGTTCCTTGTCCCCAAGACCTACAGTCTGAGGACCCGGCTGGGACAGAAACCCCCCAGAGAAGTAGACAGGAAAGGCCCAGGGAGGGGTATTGCAGCGGGAATGAGCCCTGGCAGGGTTTTCAGGCCTGTCTGGCAGGAGGAGCGATGGCTCTTGTGTTTTAGGAGTTGGATTTTCTAGCTGCTCTCCAGGAGGAGTCACTGCACTGATTGCAGCAAGATGTTTAATTAGTTGATCCAAATGCTGCGGCTGGTGTGTTTGGAGACTTTGAAATTCCAAAGCTGCCGAGGACACGGACGGTTCCTTGTCTGATGGTGAGAAGGGTCAAAATATGAGACAAAGCGGAGCCTTTTCAGTTCTGTTAAGAGTATTCAGAAGGGCCTGATCCTGCTGCCCTCGGTAGAGACGGCAGGATCAGGCCCTAAAAAGGCTCGCTTTGAACTGATCTGGCTCAAACTCTTCCGGGATCAGAAACCACTTCAGTTTACATTTATGATGTTTAAGTATTCAGGAGATGATGAATATTAAAGAACTTCCCGCTGGGGGTTCAGGCTTGAATGAACCAGTCTAAACACGGTGCACGCAACGGCCCCGAGCAAGCTGCTCCGCATGGCTCTGGGGAGCGTGGGGACGCTCCTGGCTGTGGGCTGGGAGAGTCCAGTGGGATGGATGGTGGTAGCTGATCCCAGCAGACACTGCCTGCCCTACCCCGAGGCAGCAGATAGCAAGCAGGTCACGCAATGCGCTGGCTCTCAGAGCCTGGGAGCTGCCACAAAGGCTCGATTTGGACTTTAACACTTGGGACCGGATTCGTCCAGCTGATCAGGAGAGGGGAACAGACGCTTCGTTGTTCATGATTCAGTGCGTAGCAAGCGCTGCCTGCTGGTGGGACTGGGACACAGCAAAGAACCAACCCCCCCAGTCACAGATACCGCCTAGCACGGTGTGTCTGCCTAGGACACTGGTTCTCAACCAGGGGTCCGGGGCCCCTGAGGGGCCGCAAGCAGGTTTCAGGGGGTTCTCCAAGCTGGGCCAGAGTTACACGTGCTGGGGCCTAGGGCAGAAAGCTGAAGCCGGGGGCCCTGAGACCTGCCACCCGGGGCTGAAGCTGAAGCCTGAGCAATGTAGTTTGCGGGGGCCTTTGCGGCGTGGGGGCCCAGGCAATGGCCCTGCTTGCTACCCCTTAACGCCAGCGCTGGTTTTTATATGCAGAAAACCAGCTATTGTGGCACAGGTGGGCCGTGGAGTTTTTATAGCATTTTTTTGGGGTGGGGGGAGGGAGAGGCTCAGAAAGAAATAGGTTGAGAACCTCTGCTCTAGGAAACCAGCACATCTAGCATCTCACTCAGGCTCCCGGCCCTCTCGTTAACAGCTGATGTTCTGTAAGTCGTTAGAACAAACCATGACTCTGTGCTACAGAATCCCCTCTGTAGCAGTTAAGTGTGTTTTTCCCATTGTATATTTGTGTGGCTTGTCTAGCTACATGTGTCGCTTGTTTTTGTGGTTGTCTCCGCTGGCCTCAGAATAACTCAGCAGAGTTTGACTGTAGCATCAAATCCAAGGGCTGTCGCTGGAACAACTGTTATAGTGGGAGTGATGAAACCCTTATTGCCACTGGGGCAGTTCTCTAACTCCAGCACCCCGAGAACTCCCTAGTTCTCTAACTCCAGCACCCCGATCGAATCTGCCTCTGCTGCACTGTGGTTACCTACATGTTAACGCCACTCCTGATCTGTCTACCCATCCCCTGCTCCTGCTCCCCAAGACGGCTACCCCGGCTCCCTGGAATGTTTGCATTGTTGTTACTCCTGTGCAGGAGATGTCAGAACAAAGTTATTTTACTCAATGGTACAGTGAAGCAGAGCTGGCCCTTGTCCAGCGTGCAGGTCTTCACACAAGGCTCTAAAAGATCCAACCGTATCCAGCCAGCCGTGCTCCATCTGGGAGGTTTAAAGTCAGAGTTACTGTGGGTGAAAACTAAGCGACGTTTTGTGGGAGGAAGAAATAGCAAAAGGTCTCTGACTAATTGGAGCTGGCAAACGTTTCCCAGGTCTGACTTGCGAACCTGAAAATGTTTACATGGAGATCACATTTAATGTGCAGCCAGTGCCCTTGTTACGGAGGAGAGAAAACTTCTTCATTTAAACAAAATGCTGAGAGTCCGTCCCTTCCTGGCTCTCAGAATATTTCCTAATTATATGTCTCCTTCTCTAACCTTGTGTTCCAAGCACCAGGTGGAGGAGAGCAGCAAAATGAAAACCGTTAAAAATGCTCCATTTCCTTTGCGAAGCAGCTCAGGGTCGCTGCGGTGGGCACCGACTGGAACAGGTGTGCCCCATGTGTGCTTTGGGTCAGGATGATGGCGTGCTGCTCTGTCTGTTCCAAAGGACTGCGTGGGGTGGAAGGAGAAACCATCCCTGGCTGGGATGGCCCTTTCTTCTAGTGATGTGCTGGTGGCATAGAAGAATACGGTGGTGTCATTTGATGCTGGGGTACATAGATTTGTCAAGTCTTTGGTTTTGTGTGTGCTGTAGAGCCTGTGCTGAGGATGGTGCGGGACAGGTCGTAGGTAGCTCCGTTGTAGAGAGTAATGTGTTACTCGAAGCTAGTGTTAGAGCATATTGGGAATGGACCCTTTGAATAGAAAAGGGGAGCGGACTCTCTGCTGATCATTTTGTCCATCCCGCAAACACCTTGCAAACCTAATGCAACGAGACGGGCCTACAAGGTAACCAGGAGGGGTTGAGGCAGCGTCCTTGCAGACCAGCTCAGGAAGGGGATTGCATGCTTAGGGGACAGCATGGCAGAAAGTACAGGGAGGGAGTGGGAGAGGTGGGCAGCACAAAGGATGGAGGCTGGCCGTGTGGGTGGAGAAGCAGGGAGTGACAAGGGACGAGGCTGGGAAAGTGGGAGGGGCAGGCCCTGGAGGTGAGCAGAAGATGCTTGAATTGGATGTGCTGGAAAAGGGGGAGCCAGCGAGTCTGCTGCAGGATTTGCACAGGACTCCTGAGCAATGTGTGCTCTGGGGCAGCCGAGTCCCAGTGCTGCCGTGGGGTAGATCAGAGGTCAGGGGCAGGGGGAGGGAGCGCCTGGCACTGCTCTCGGGAACCTCCCTCCCTCCCACTCAGCCAGACCAGGGCTGGGCGCGTGAGCCTGTCTGGCGCTGGGCCTTTGAAGAAGAGATGGCGTCTGCCTGGCCGAGAAGGGGAAGAGCATCTTCGTACGCTGATTAGCCAACCTAGCGAGGAGGTTCAATAGGAGCAGGTGGCCAAAGCCCAAAGTACACAAGGGTGACCTGACAGAGGGTTAGATGTTGGGGGGGACACATGGGATGCTCCAACAGGATCAAAGGAGCAACAAGAAGATCATCAGTGGGGGAATCTGATCAACACGGTAGGTGTCTGTACACCAATGCAAGGAGAATGGGGGCTAGGCAAGAAGAGCTGGACGTATTAGTCCACAAGCTAAAGTGATGTACCCGGCATCCCAGAGACTCGGTGGGAAAAGGCTCCTGCCTGGGGTACTGGCAGAGGGGGATAGCTTGTTCAGAAAGGCTAGGCAGGGGAAAGGGGAGGAGGTGTGCATTGTACCTGAAGGATATAGACACTTCTGTGGTCCGGAAGGAGGTGGGAGACCATCTGAGGGTCTCTGGGTAAAGATAAAAGGGTTAAAGAGAGGGGTGAAATCAGGAAGTCTAAAACAAATAACAGAAATATCCGAATCACAAGGCCTAGGAGTAGCGGGGAACTTGAACTACCCAGACATCTGTTGGGAAGGTAACACGGCAAAACAGTTCTCGCCATGTGCCTGGGATGCCTTTTCGTTCCAGAAAGTGGAGGAAGTAACCAAGGGACGAGCATTTTAGACTGGATTCTGATCAACAGGGAGGAAGTGGTAGCGAATCTGAAGATGAAAGGCAATTTGAGAGACAGATCGTGAAATGAGAGATTTCATGATTCCTAAGGCAAGGAAGGTGTGAGAGCAGCAGAACAGGGATAATGGACTTCAGAAAAGCAGACTTCAACAAACTCGGAGAACTGGTCTGTAAGATCCTGTAGGAAGAAAATCTAAGGGAATAAGGAGTTCAGGGGAGCTGGCAGCTCCTCAAGGAGGCAGTATTAAAGGTGCAACTGCAAGCTATTCCAGTGCAAAGGAAAGAGGAAGAACAGTAAGAGTCCAATATGGCTCCATCAGGAGCTCTTTAATGACCAGGAAATCACAAAGGGATCCTACAAAAAGTGGAAACATGGTCAGATAGCTAAGGAGGAGTGCAAAAACCAGCACAAGCATGTAGGGACAAAATCAGAAACACCTGGCAGGGGACATAAAGGCAACATGAAGAGGTTCTTTAAATACATTAGGAGCAAGAGAAAGACGAAGGAAAGTGTAGGTCCTCTACTTAGTGGGGAAGGAGAGCTAATAACTGATGACATCAAGAAAGCAGATACTTAATGCTTATTTGGCTTCAGTCTGCACTAAAAAGGTTAATGACAACAACAGAGTATTAAGCAGGGGGAAGGACTGCAAGCTAAAATAGGGAAAGAACAGGTCAAACAACATTTAGATAAGTTAGAAGTATTTAAGTCAGCAGGGCCTGATGAAATTCATCCGAGGGTACTTAAGGAACTAGCGGAAGCAATCTCAAAGCCATTAGCAACTCCTGGAGGATGGGAGAGGTCCCAGAAGACTGGAGAAGGGCAGGCACAGCACCTATCTTTAAAAAGGGGAACAAGGAGGACACAGGGAATTATAGACCTGTCAGCCTAACTTTAATACCTGGAAAGATACTGGAGCAAATTATTAAAGAATCAATCTGTAAGCACCTGGACAATCATAGGATTACAAGGAATAGTTAGCAAGGATTTGTCAAGAACAAATCATGCCAAACCAACTTCATTTCCCTCTTTGGTAGGATTACTGCCCTAGTGGATGGAGGGAAGCAGTAGACGTGATATACTGTGATTTTAGTCAGGCTTCTGACACAGTCCCAAATGACATTCTCATAAGCAAATTAGGGAAATGTGATCTAGATGAAATTACTATAAGGTAGGTGCATAACTGGTTGATAGATCATACTCCGAGAATAGTCATCACTGGTTTGCTATCAAACTGGGAGGGCGTATCTTGTGGGGTCGCACAGGGCTTAATCCTGGGTCTTCTACTAGTCAATATTTGCTTATAAAATTTGCAGATGACACCAAGCTGGGAGGGGTTGCAAGCACCTTGGAGGACATGTTTAAAATTCAAAATGACCTTGACAAATGAGAGAATTGGTCTGAATTCAACAAGATGAAATTCAATAAAGACAAGTGCAAAGTACTTCATTCAGGAAGGAAAAATCAAATGAACAGCTACAGAACGGGGAATAACTGGCTAAGGGGTCGTACTGCTGACAAGGATCTGGGGGTTCCAGTGGATCACAAACTGAATACGAGTTACCAGTGTGCTGCAGCTGCAACAAAGGCTAATATGATTCTTGGGAGTATTGACAGGAGTGTTGTATGTAAGACCCAGGAGGTAATTGTCCCGCCTTGCTCTGGTGAGGCCTCAGCAGGAGTACGGGTCCATCTCTCGGCACCACAATTTAGGAAAGATGTGGGCAAATTGGAAAGAGTCCAGAGGAGAGCAACAAAAATCATATAAGGTTTAGCAAACCTGAGATGAGAGGAAAGGTTAAAACAAATGGGCACGTTTAGTCTTGAGAAAAGAAGTTTGAGGGGTGACCTGACAACAGCCTTCCAATATCTTAGGGGCTGTTATGAAGAGGAGGGTGTTGAATTGTTCTCCCATCCACTGAAGGTGGGACAGGAAGTACTGGGTTAATCTGCAGCAAGGGAGAGGTAGGTGAGATATTAGGAAAAACTTTCAGACTCTAAAGGTAGCTAAGCTCTGGAACAGGCTTCCAAGGGAGGCTGTGGAGTCCCCATCATTGGAAGCTTTTAATAACAAGTTGACAAACATCTGTCAGGGATGGGCTCGGTTCACTTGGTCCTGACACAGTGCAAGGGGCTGGACGTGATGACTTCTCGAGGTCCCTTCCAGCCCTGCATTTCTATGATTCTATGAATCCAGGAGACAAAATTGCAGAGGGTTCCGACCCAGCCCTCCCTTCCCTGATCCAGCCAAATGAGAGCATTTCCTTGGCCTTTGCTGCAGTTAAAGCATGGTAAATAAAACTGTTCTTGGTCATTTTCTGCCCTTCCTGCAGACAGCAACAATGGGACCTTGACAACAGAAGCAGATGGTTTTGCAGAGGATGTCTGTTTCCCATCTAATTGACAATTAGAGAGAATAGCACCCTGCCTTGTCATTTGCATGTTGAAAAGGAACACCGATGATATGAAATCACACAATTCCTATTCATCGCAGAGCCTATGTGTTGCTCCCTGTGTTATTCTGGTCGGAGCGCTGCCGTTTGGGCACAGCTGCAAATCCTTTATTTCAAATAACCCCCTGAAGTCGCAGCATTTCTTGGTGGCAGCCCTGGCTGTGACAGAAGTCTTTCCGAGCACTGTTACAATGCTGCGGCTCACCTTTTTGCAGTGCAGGCTATTTCTAGCTGTCGGAAGAGAGGCCAGTGTTTGTGAGACGTGGGTGCGGATGAGGGCCTCTGTTGGGGTCTTGGGCTCCAGGGCAAAGCAGGCTGGCTTGGCATCTGACGGTTTCCAGTATAAGCCAGCTTTGCAGAGCCTTTGAAGCTGGCTCAGTGTAAAGTGACTCCAGGTAGGATCATAGAGCCACGGGGCTAGCAGGGACCCCAAGGCTCATCTGGTCTCAGCGCCTGCCAAGATGCAGGATTGTTATGTCTAAAGCACCCAAGACAGATGCTATCCAGCCTCCTTCTGAAAACCTCTCGTGAAGGAGCTTCCACGACCTCCCGAAGCGTCTGTTCCCTTGTCCCAGCTGTTCTTACAGTTAGGGAGTTTTCCCTGGGATTTAATCTAAATCTGCCGTGCTGTAGTGTGAACCCATCACCCCTTGTCCTGCCCTCCGTGGCAAGAGAGAACAACTCTTCTCCATCTCTTCTATGGCAGCCTTTCACGTATCTGAAGACGGCTCTCATGTCCCCCTTAGTCTCTTCTTTTCCAAACTAAACAGCCTCGGTTCCTGCAGCCCTGGTACAGCTCTGGCTGTCAAGGGCCCACCAGGTAACTTTAGCATGTCCCTGGGCAGTTCAGCATAGACTCATAGACTTTAAGGCCAGAAGGGACCATTGTGATCATCTAGTCCAGAGGTGGGCAAACTACGGCCTGCAGGCCATATCCAGCCTGCGGGCCCATCCTGCCCGGCCCCTGAGCTCCTGCCCTAGGAGGCTAGCCCCCAGCCCCCCCTCACCGTCCCCCCTCCCCGACAGCCTCAGCTCGCCCCGCCGCTGGTGCAATGCTCTGGGTGGCAGGGCTGTGAGCTCCTGGGGCAGCAGACCTGCAGAGCCCAGCCTGACCCGGTGCTCTGAGCTGCACAGTGGCTGTGACGGCAGGGGCGGCTCCAGCAGGGTGGTGCTGCTTTAGCGCTGCCAGCCAGCGGTGACCCAGGCAGCGTGGTAAGGGGGCAGGGAGTGGGGGTGGGGGTTGGATAGAGGACAGGGGAGTTCACGGGGTGGTCAGGGGGCAGGGGTGTGATAGAGGTTGGGGCAGTGGGGGGGGAACAAGGGGTTGGATGGGGCAGGGATCCCAGGGGGGTGGTCAGGAATGAGAGGAGGGGTTGGATGGTGCGGCAGCGGGGTTCCAGAAGCAGTCAGGGGACTGGGAGCAGGGGTGTGTGGATGGGACCATCCACCAGCCCAGCAGCTGCTGCAAATCTTTCTTACAGCTGGAACTGCTTGGTTTTTAAATGGGTATTTTCCTCCTCCGTTTAGCACCTATAACTACAGGTCAGAGTGAACTGGAGGAAATGTTAATCACATTAAGGGACTGATTTAACACTACAGGCAAATTAGCAATGGGGCTTAAAGTCTTCCCCCTCCTCCCAACAGTACCTGGCGATGATGTCTGCACCCCACAGCAGAATGAGCTAGGCTGGGGATGGTGTTTGAGTCTTTGCGCAGACATCCCCACTTTCTGGGCAGAGCCTTTACACACACCGTGCCTGTGGTTTGCTGAGGTTTCATGTAACTTATGGCCAGCGCAAGGCGGCTTTGTCAAATGCCAGCAGAGCATGTGTTCGTAGCCATGTGTGCGCCGGGCAGCCCCGCAGGGAGGTAGCTGGCTAGTCTATATTACAGGTACAAGGGCAGTGCTATTTCACTACAGGCTGAACTTTAGTTCTGACATCCTATTACTGAAATCTCGTCCCCCTCGCTGTGCAATCTGGGGTTAGCATTTTGGACTTGGCATGCACATTAATCACGGCACGGAAAGGTCTGCCTTGTCACCATCTTTGGGCATTTTCATCAAGTCTTCACAGTATATTGGAGCAAAGTGCACCGTCTCCCTTAACAAGTACATAGACGGCTTCAATTATCAAAATTATACACTGGCCATTACAATTTAGATGCTAGCTTATAAAATCCTCACTCAGAGAAAATATTTCCCCCCAAACTCTCCCGGTAGTTAAACGGCGGGGAAGCTGTTCAGGGCTGCAGTGTCCTAATGGAGGAAATATTGAACAATCAGAGATAATTGGCTTTGAAACAGGGAAGTCCAGCTCCCACTTAGGGGCACTGAGTCTTGTCTGAGCATGCAAATAACCCGAGACAAAAGCCCTATTAGCTCAACTAGCCCATCCCCCTCACAACCTGGATTGGTCCCTACTGCACATTTCTAGCATTTCATCCAGTCCACTTTTCCATGTGCCAAATAACGGGGCTTCCACTGCTTCCCACGGGAAACTCTGCCACAGCCCGACACACCTCACTCCCAGGAGGTTCCCTGCACACACCCAACCTGCAACCCTTGAATTCCTGTCTGCAGAGCTTGGGAAATCCAGGATTCGTTCCATTTCCATGGCCTCTGTCACAGGGATGGGGGGGCTCCCAAGGTACCAGCTGCCCCTAGTGTAAGGGGAGACTGAAATGACTGGGTGTGGGAGGTTCCTGGTGCCAGGGAGGGAGGGAGGAGCACATGGGGCCGGAGAGCCTCTGCTGATAGACAGAGGGGGGGCCGTTTGATACTCAAGTAAGTCCAAGCCTCACTGAACAAACAGCAGGAACGGAGGGTGAAGCACATCTCATAACAATGCGTAACAAGCTCCCTCTGCCGCACCAGGACTATCAAGGACTGGCTGTGTGCATGCTGGGCTTTGCAGACTCGTCCATGGACCAGGCAGTGACATGCTGTGCAATAACCACAGCTCTGGAACCATTTAAATACGTGGCCTGGAAGATCTATGGCCAGAGAAGGCACTTTACTGAGGCTGGAACAATCCTACTTGAACTGCAGCTGAGCAATGGCTGGCACAAGGGTTCCAGCTCATTGGTGCGATGCACATTACAGGCTCGAGGCCTTTCTGGGATCGCAGAAAGTGCTGTGCGCGGATCTCTTGGAGCACAAAATAGCCCGAGCAGACGTTGACCTTCACTCACTGCAGCTTTGATTGCTCTTCTCCAACCATCGCAGGTGGTCCTGAAGGTGCAACTTTAACCCTTAGCGTCTGATCCATCCTTGCACGGGGAGCCCATGGGCAATAATTGATGACAGGCTTCTCTGTGTCTATCAGGTATTCTCTGTCAGATGGCATGCAGCCCCACAGAGCCCTGCATGTCTGCACTGTGTCTGATCCCGCTGGGGAGCTGCCCCCGTCCCAGGCCATCACAGGCATCAAACAGGAGACAGCCAAAAAGCAACCACCACCCAGGCCTGCCCAGTTCCATGCTAAGCTCTTTATCTGAGCAAAGGAGGCGGCGAGGCCGGGCGGTTAAACCCTTGGCATGGTAGTCGCACTGGGCAGAGCAGTGTCCGGTAGCAACACTGCTTGATCCATGTCGGCGAGAAGAACTAAGTACAGGTTTGGAGCGTGATCCCTCCCACGTGGCTTTGGCTCGTAGCCCGTCAGCCCTCTGCATTCTGCTGCTCCCTTTCCCTTGCCTGGGGGGGCCCGTGACTCCAAGGGGTTGGAAAAGTTCAGGGAAGTTTCCAAGCCTTTGGTTACGTATCCAAACGCGTGTTTGCAATGTGTGAGGTGCCCCCCCCAGTGTAGGCAGGCAGCTTGTCTAAGAGGGGCGGGGTGATCACACAGCCAAGACAAAAGGTGCAGAACTGTCCAGCCTCCCCTCCCCTCCCCTCCCTGGCAATGTGTGTTGGAATCCTTGTGCAAGAGCTTCTCATTGCCCTGAGAGCCTCGGGACTCGGAGCTTTGTGCTTTGTGACTTGTGTGGATAGCGCTCAGGCGCTGAGCCCCTCTGAAGGCATCACTCAGCTGCCCCCTCCGGAGAGGAGCCAGGGGCAAAGGGGCATTTCTAGGTGACAGATCAGCATTGTGGAGGTGTCCCTGCATCCCATTACCCGTTGCTTAGGGAAACACCGAGCGACCCGACTAATCGGTTTCAGACGCCAGGCTGTGCTGGGGCTCTTACCTCTGACCTTGACTACAGGGCTGAGGCGAGAGAACGATGCCGTTTGTGCCAGTACCTGCAGTGCTGCTTCTTGCTGTCCTTGGAACCTCCTTTGTGTTGGCCGAGTCTGGTAACCGTGTGAGCGCGGAGCAGAGAGAACGCAGCTCAGGCCACACGTAACGATTAGCTCGGATATTACTTGAAAGAAAGCGAAGTTCTCTTCTGAACTATCAGTAAACAGCTGGCAAAAGTGACTTCAGCAAGAATGACCCAGGAATGTGCTGTGTCAGGCGCAGCTGAGGCGTTCTGTTTTCTCCTTGTGTGTGTGTCTGGCTAGCCCCGGCCGTGCTATATCATGCTTACTTGTCTGTCCCACCTCGTGTTCCCCTTGGAGACCGTTACCCGCTCCGGACCTGAGGAGCAGCACCAGTTTTGAAAATGGTTTTGTAACCGCCTTTAACGCCGCTATGGCCACACGCACGCCACGTTAGCAAGGCGTACAGAGCGCTCGACTGCAGCCGGGGCTGTAGCGGAAGCTATTTAGCATGGCTCCTTTCTCTCAGACCCTGGCCGATAAGTCTGGCTGCCCATCCCGTCTTAGGTCAGTCTCTGCTCTGTCACCTCACAAGGGAGTTTCGTCTGCATGCAGTTACGGTTGCTCACCATATGGCAACGATGCATTAGGCCTGATTCTGAGCCACACCCAGATAACACTTGATTGATTGAGCTGGGCAGAGAAAGGTAATTCCATTTCATGGAGGATTTGGATATTTTGAAATCTGGTTTAACTCCAATTTGGAACAACCCCCAAAACATCGTGCAAAAGGGAATGGGGCCCCAGTTTCAGGACAGTCTGCCTGCCGGGCTGCCCCAGACCCAAACACCCTGGAAACTCGAGGGTTCTTGATGCTGAGACAGTCCAGTAGGTGGGCTGCAGAGGAGCTGGGTGGGTGAGCTGCCAGCAAGTTTCTGTTGGAACGTCGTAGAATTCAAACTGTTTCTGAAAAAGGTTTTGATTTTGACAAATCGGCAAATTCCAATGACAGAATGTGATGTATCCACTGCCTGATGAGGCGTTACTCCTGATTACAAAGGGTGTGTCAGAATCAGACTCACCTGTATAAACCCCAAGACAGCTCTCATTGGAATTCCTAAGTACCTGTGAGAATAACTGAGCTTCAATGTATGAATCAATAGCTAATTTGAAGAAAAAAAAGGAACAACACTATAATTTAATGCTTCAGCAAAGCCTAAAGGGATTGGAGCACAAAAAAAACCTACTCTTCCATCTTTAGCTTGGTGTGATACTTTAAAACTCACACGGTACCTCCGTAGGCGCCATTTCATCATTGGGGGAAATTACATCAGAGAAGAAATTGACATTCTGCTCTCTGAGATCCCTCAGCCACCTGCATTAGGGCTAAACTAATTGGATCCAACCATCTCTTTCCATCTGGAGAATGAGCAGTTTCCTTCTAAGGCCTTCTGCATTTGGAACAAGAAAAAACACAAATAAGAATATTTTATGTTGTTCAGTCTGGAGGATCCGTTACAAAGGGTCAGATATTCAGAGGAGAGCACGACCCAGTTGTCACTATACATATAATAATTTCATCTACAACAAAACTGACATGAACAAGATGTTCGGGCTGCCTGGCTGAGTACTCAGCTCGGGAAATGCTTGATTTAAAGCTGTGTGGCTAGTTTCTATGCATTACAATAGCACTTTCAGTCCCAGGATCCTCTATTGTTTCCCAGGTAAGGCACTAGTGTCTCACGCCCTCTCCTTGCACATGCTTCGTGTAGCACCGTGCACCACAGTGTGTCTGCTAAACCAGCTGTGAAAGTCACTCGTATGCATGAGGCCAGTGTGGCCGGGATCGAAAGCCATGGAGGTCCAGGGGAGTCTTTCCACTGACTTCAGTGTGGTTTGGTGGGGCTCATGTCACACCCGGCACCCTTCCCTGTGTGCCTTACAAGGCATGTCTCACCAGGAGGCGGACGACCCTGCATGGGATGATCGGATAAATGTCACTGGACGTGTTCTTTGGGAAGCAGCACATGGCCATGTACTACAGCCGGTGCCCTAAGACATCTAAGGGAGCGAGGCACAACTCACTCGGGCATTTCCTTGTCTTTTGGAGCTTTGCAGTCTTCATTTTTTTTAAATAAAGTTTTTTTGATGGAAATTCCTAGGTGTTTTTCCTTACTCCTCTCCCCCCAAATTAGAAAAAAGGAAAGATGCTTCTCCCGCTGAGGTTCAGAGCAGGGAGCACCTGGCCAGTGCACGGAGTCTATCCTAGAAGACACCTTCCCGGGGACAGTAAATTCTGTTCTCTGCTGCTTGTTGAATGAACTGCTGGTCCTGCTCTCTGCGCCGCAAGGCAACCCGGGGGCCGTGTGCCTCCACTTGGAGTGCTCCTAGGTGTGTCAGGCAGAACTGTGGGCCAGTGAAAGTGGGCTGGGCTGGGCTGAGCGGTCTCTTGTTCTGGGCGAGAATGGCTGGGAATGTCTGTGTCTGTCAGGTGGCAGCCGTAGCCTGCTATGAACCTCAGCGGGGGGCAGGGCTTGCTGTGCTCACCTCGTTCCTTTTCTGAACTACCCCCCGGGCACGTGGGCGAAGGCCAGGCAGGGCTCTCCTTGGCCCAGCTGGCTGGAGCAGTGCTGAGCTGCTCTCTAGCGTGATTCCCCTCCTCTGGCTGTGAGGGGCTCGTCCCCGCGGGAAGCCGCTCTGGCCAAGCCTCAGCAGCATCTCACTAGCTTTGCAACAGACCGTTAGCAACCCCGGCTCACTCTGTGCAAATGCCTCAGCTCGAGCCTCTTCCATTTCCGGCCCAGCTCTATCGTCTACACTAATGCTTTGGAGCTGCATTTTAAGAGCCCCTAATGTGATAAACATTTTCAGCTTTACAGCCCTTCCTGGGCCCTCGTGTGCTTAC
The DNA here is from genome assembly GCF_016161935.1 of Mauremys reevesii. Classification (NCBI taxonomy): domain Eukaryota; kingdom Metazoa; phylum Chordata; order Testudines; family Geoemydidae; genus Mauremys; species Mauremys reevesii. The sequence goes on from NC_052632.1 coordinate 83,903,649, forward strand.
CCTTTAGACATCTAGCACTTGGTTGAAGCACGTCTGCTCCCTCCGTTTGTAAGGCCAAAGGTAAAGTAACTGGCTGATATTGCAGCCCTTCCCTCATCCCCCCCGCCCTATTTCCCACGCATACGCTATTGTCGGGAGGCTCAGCCTTGGGCCACCTCGGCAGTAGGTTGGAAATGGCTTTTCTGCCAGGAGTGTGGGATTCGTGGGCCTCGTTGTCAATGTTTCTCCTTTTCTTTGAATCCTGTTTTCCTGTAGGAATTCTCAATCTTCCAACTGCCCCCAGCCCTGGCTTTGCATCACCTCGACACTCCTCTCCTGCCCACAGGGCCTTTGGCAGCTGCGCCTAACCAATAGATTTGTGTGGGAATAAATGCAGATAGGGCTCTCGTTAGATGTCCATTAATGACTTCTATTTTTTCCTATGGACAATAACCATTTCCCATGAGGTCTCTCAAACCCATTCCCTCAGGTTGCTGTATCTGCCTCATGTAATGCTAGTTACTTTGAAATATCCTCCCCCCTTTACCGTTGTGGCTGACTCCCTGAATGCACAGGACAGGGCAGTGCAGATGGGAGCATTGCTCCAGGGCAGGGAATTAGGACAGGGCCTGGCTTGCCAAGTTCATTGTCCTTTCCTGGCTCTGCACCTCTACTCAGACTTGCCTTGGGGTTCTTCAGGGGCTCCAGCCCCTGTATCAGGGGGTTGTTTTCTGGGACTTGGCAGATTGTTTTCCCATCAGTAGCAATTCCACAGTGGCACTTCTGGCAAAGAAGTCGTTGATGCACCCGTGACGCTTTGTACCTCAAAGCAGCACCCTGGAACCCCCGTATTCACCACTGTCCTATAATGATAATATGTTGTGTACAAAGTCTGCCTTGTGAGGTATCATTTTAAAAGTCTTGATCTGTCGAACGTTAATATCCTGGTGGATTGTATGTGCTGTCATTGTGTGTGAGGTTATGAAGTATTGCTGTATATGGTACTGAAATATGTTGCGAACACCCACAACCAGCCTTTCGGGTACAACAGTGGAGCAACCAGACAGCATTAATGGTTCAGCAACACCCATCAAGGAAAAATCCACTCTCCCAGAGACTGCTCGACCAAGGGGAACTGCCTGAGCCCCATGTCACAGCAAAGATCTTTCCAGCCAGCTGGAAGAAAGTATAAAAGAAGGGAAGTGACATCATCACTTGGCCTCTCTCACCCCCTCAACTCCACACCTGGAGGAGGACAAAGACTTTGAACTGGGGAAGGGTGGCCCCAGGCTCGGAAAGCGTCTCAGTCTGTGTGTTGGCTGGGTCTGGCCCCACCAATAGAACGTGACCCCTGACACCTGCACCGTGACCCACGCAGCCTGGTGAGTGCGTGCTGTTACCTGCGACACTGCAGCCCTGCTCTGCAAAGGGGGGGCAGGGAGGGAAACCTCTGTAACCCGGCTGAAGGTGCCCTCAAAATGTCCCCCCAGCTTCACGGCGAGAGCTCCTGGGGATGTCCTGCCCTAGAGGGCTGGAGTGTTACTGCTGGCGTCACCGCGTGGTGCTGTTACAGTCTGCTCGCAGGAGAGCAAGGTTTGCTCCTTGGGGGGCACGGGGCTGCTAGCTTTCGTTACACCAGGGTGGCTTTGGAGGAGGGGAGCTGTGTGAGCAGCGGGACGGTTCTGGAGGCAGAGCTGCTCTCCGAGAGCTGGGCTGAGACTCCTGGAGGAAGGGGCTGCCCTGTGTGCCGTGGGCCGAGCTCCCCTCCGGACTGGTGTGTGTGTACATAAAGCAAGTGACACGTAGCATGCGCTCAGGTGGCTTCCTAGTGCTGGAGAAAATCTGCCAGGCCCCAAGGACCTGCTCCCCCTTGGCAGAGCAGGGGCAACAGGATTCTGCTGCTGAGAGCTGTTCTGCACCTGCTGCATTTCATGCCAGGGGCGGAAGCACTGCGGGGGTGTGTAACTTAGCCTTGTGTGTTGTTTGTCTAGGTTAAGATCATGAGGTGCTTCTGAAGCCTTTGGGGATGAAGTGGCCAAGGGAAGCGTAAGCTCATTCTCACGTATTATCCGTTGTCGATAATTACCGACCTAGCTGCAGGTGGACCCATTGGGTCTCCAGTACCGTTTTCCAGGCTGCTCCCCTTGTCACCAGCTGCCCTCTGAATCCCATCTGACTGGCAGTTCTGGGGAGGGTGCTGCAGGCAGCCGGACTAGTGCCACTTGCAAGCAGGAATAAGCAGCCTGAGGTGGGCATGGGAAGGCAGCTTTCTCCCCAGTCTCTTGTGGTTGCTCAGCTCTGTCCTTACAAATGGCAGTTTAACAGCGGGTGGGAGCATCTTGCTGCTACCTGGTTAGGCATTTTGGGAGGGGCTGGGGACTGGAGCAGAGATTTTTACATGCTAATGCTGCGCTTCCTTTGGCACCAGGAGACCAGTTCAGTTGGGCATTTCCTGGCCTCCTTTGACTCCCCCAGAGCCCCCCAGGGGAGAGCGGCTCAGTGGTTTACAAAATGGTACTTTAAACTTTTTTATACGCACATGGAGGAGGCTGGAAGCAGCGGCCACTCCACTGTGATTTAGATGCGAGTGGTAAATTGTAACCTTTGACAGAAATAGCTGAGATTTACTACAGAAATCAATAGATGATTCACACAGGCCAGCACTTGACGAGGCAAATAACAGTTCACCACCGTGCCGGCAGGCGTCCGCCTTGACAGTCAGTGAAAGGGGCCACTCGGCCCAGCGGCTGGGCACAGGCTAGTGAGGTGGGTTGCTGCAGGAGGGGCTTGGGCCAGGAGTGTGTAATTACACAACCCCCTCTCCCTTTCCTAGCTTTCCTGAACACACACGCAGTCACTGACAGCAGGTCAGAGAAGACTTAAGCCAGCGGTAATACTGCCCAGCGCTTAGAGATGGGGGCTTCTATTGCCAAAACACCCTACAGACATTCATCAGGAGCCTAGAGACCCCGGTGACGGGTGTGGTCTAATGACCTGAATAGACTGGACTGGAATACACCATCCCCATGAGGCTGGAATTTGTTCTGAATCCCAGTTTTGCAGATGGGGAAAGCGAGGCAGGGCTTGGTCAAGGCCACCCCAAGGGCGGTGGTAGAGGTGGGGTTAAAACTGAGGCGTTCCTGGCCCCCCCGCTTGTGCTCAGCCCTCTCCTCTATTTATGAGCACCCCATAAAGGAAGTTGGGGGATTCTCTGGGCACGACTGGCTCATTCAGGCATGTGCCTAGCTGGAGAGGAGAGGAGAGGAGAGGTTATCTCCATTTGCAGGCTGGGCTGCTGGAAACCCTGCTGCAGAGACCCCCAGGTAGTGCCTGGCCAGGTAGTGGTGTAATATGGCCAAATCAATGAGCCTCTGTGTGATGGGAGGGGCCCTAAGTGTGACTGGTTAGGCATTTTGGGAGAGGCTGGAGACCCTGGTCATCTGCAAGCGGGATCGAACCTGGGACCTCTGGAGCTAAATGTCTGAGCCTCTACTGCATGGGCTAAAAGCCACGTGGCCCTTAGCTCAGGCTGTAGCAGATGCATTAATCTCGATGTGGTCTCAGGGCCGCTAGAGGGAACAGACACCACAGCCAGGGGGTGTGCGGGTTACACCTGCACTGGTTGTGGCTCTGGGGTGCCAGCATATCTGTGAACCCACATGAGCCGCCCGGAAGCACAGAACAATCTGGAGCACGATCTGTCACTGTATTTAGAGAGGGTGGAGTGACGGCCCTGGAGAACGGCGTCCTCTCCTGACGCAGCCTGGGCAGTGGCAGCACTAGCTTCCCCCATTTGCTGCCCCTGCCCTGTCCATGGCCCATTTGATTGGTGGCCTGTGATGAGCGGCTGCCAGCCTTGGCACCTGGAGCCCGTGGTGATGGGTGCGTCACAACGGTCAGGCTGTGGAACTCCTTGCCAGGAGATGTTGTGAAGGCCAAAAGTATAACTGGGTTCACAAAAGAGCTAGATCCATTCATGGAGGACAAGGCCCTCAATGGCTGTTAGCCAGGCTGGTCAGGGACATGACCCCAGGCGCTGGGTGTCCCTAAACCTCCAACTGTCAGAAGCTGAGAGTGAACATCAGGGGATGGGTCACTTGATGGTTACCTGATCTGTTCATTCCCTCTGGGGCACCTGGCACTGGCCATTGTCAGAAGACAGGATACTGGGCTAAATGGACCTTTGATCTGACCCAGTCTGGCCGTTCTTAGGGTTTAAAAGATGGAGGTGGCCAGCGTGCCAATTTAATACCAGTTGGGGTCCAGACGCTGGGCCAGGCCACCAAGCAGGTTTCACTCAGAGCATCGGAGCCGCTGGGCCGTGACTACTGACCTGCTGGAAGCAGCGACCCAGAGTGCAGATGGGAGCTCCTCTCCTGCCTCTCACTTTATAGGTCACAGGTAGCGCATCTTCCTAGGGTCCCTTTGTCCATGGGGGAGGAGAGGGGGCATCTTTCTGGCAGGGGCCTCGTTACAGGAAGGGTTGTCTGGGTGGGGCCTATGCCCAGGAGAAGCACAGACTCCTCCCAGGTAAAACAGAGGGTGTCTGGGGCGTTCGCTGGACGGGGAATGAGGTGCTAAACCAGGGATGTGGCAGGTTGTTCACTCTAGCGGGCACGTTTTATCCCTGCCCTGCTCTAGGCCCCAGGCACAGCTCTACCAAATTCAGGGCCTGTGACATCGGGTCTCCCCCATGACATCTGGCTATTGCTGGGGGTCATGGTATTGCCACCCTTACGTCTGTGCTGCCAGAGCTGGGCGGCCGGAGAGCGGAGGGTGCTGGCCAGGTGTCCAGCTCTGAAGGCAGCGCTGCCAGCAGCAGCAGCGCCGACGTATGGATGGCAATATCCGCCCCCCCCCTTACAATAGCCTTGCCGCCCCCCCCGCCCCCTCTTTTGAGTCGAGACCCCCACGGTTACAACACCGAGATCTGATCATGTGAAATTTAAGATTTTAAAAATCCTACGACAGTGAAATTGATCAAAATGGACAGTGAGTGTGGTAGGGCCCCTGCCATTGGGGCGGTGTTAGGTGCTTTGTCACATTGGCCCTTGTCTCGCCAGAGCCGAGGGCATCACGAGCCTCTGCCGTGGGTTCTGCATCCTTCTGACACAGCAGGGAGGAGCCGGGGGAGCCGGCAGGACAGGGCTCACTGCAGAGGGAATTGCTGCGAAGTCCCTCGAGCCGTGTTAAACGATTGGGGAAAACAAACCATCTGGTCCTGGCTCTAGCTGACAAATTAATTAGGAAAACACAGACGTCAGTGTCTGTGCTGCGGCATCTCCTGGGGCAGGCAATTCCGAGGCACCAGGACGCTCCATCACCCACTGCACGTGCTCAGCTGGATCAGTGCATGGTTTGTTTGAATGCACTAATTCAGCAACGGCCCGGAGCGGGGGGTGTAACTTTCCTCCGTCCCCACCACCCCAGGGATAGTTACGCACGGCGACGTGTGGGAGATTTGACTCCGCTTCTCTTTGCAGTGAGAGCAAGGGACACCCCACACCCCACACCCCCTGCTCGTCCGGCGCTGGGCGCCCCTCCACAGGGCTGTCACAGCACCGCGAGCCTGTCCAGTAACCTCCGCCACGCCTCAGCTGGGGCCTTTGGGGGCTGGGAGCCTCCCTCAGCCAGGCCTTTCCCTCCCAGCGCATGGAAACCCCTTATTGCTCACTGGGCTAGTCATGGCTTGTCCCACTCAAGGAGCAACTTGCCCCCAAATTACAAGGCCGGCCTGGGTGAGGCGCGGGGCTGGGAGCGGCTCCCTGGCGCTGCCGTGTGCCCTGCTGCCTGTGGGACTGTTTGCATGAGACTCAGCTCTGCCTGGCGCATGGGTCACTCTCCTGACTGCTCAGGCCAAAGGATGGGGGCCTCGGGCTAGCCACAGGCGATGTCCCGTGTTCCCTTTGGGGAAATATGGTCACCCCAGGCCAGCAAGACTCTCCTCTGCCAGAGCCACAGAAAAGCCTTGAACGAACCTGCAGATTTCTGCGTCAGCCAAGTTCCCCACAACCCCCCACCGACAGGCGCGAGGGACCAGGCTCATAAATGTGCTGGGTGCGCCTCAGGCAGAGCCCATCCGTCATGCTAAGAGTGGGCCAGGCACAGAGAGGGCCCGGGCCTGAGGAAAGGAGAGTTTCACACCTGTTATCAGTTGGGCTCATTCAGTGCCTCATAAGTGTGGAAAACGGCAGCTCCAGCAGTTCTCCCCGACCATGGCAACCTGTCACCTTCATAGCCTCTGACTCCCCGCCACCCCGGGATACTTGGGGACTGCTCCCCCGGCGCCCATCCAGTGGGTGACACATCTCAAGCCATCCTGGGTTGGACAGTTGGTATCTGTCCCCTCCTACGTGCTCTGAGAGCACTGGTCCATATGGCCTGGTTTTCTCTCCCTCCTTTCTTCTCTGGCACCCGTCACTGCAGAATCTGGCCAGCGCCTGATGCATTGGCAGTTTTGCATAGTGTATGAGGGGGTGTTTGAGCACAGACCCCATGCTGGGTGCAGGGCGAACCCAGCTGTGGAAAGACCATTCCTAAGAAAAGTACCTCAATAAGGACCAGTTCTATTCATCTTTATTTCACAGGAAGTCACATGCTGAACAAGAAAACTAGTGGCAACAGAGTACCCGTACCAGCAGAAATCTGTGCTTTATTCACAGGACAAAGTATCATCACAATGTGGTTGGAAACATTTTTTTTTCAAGCATACACATCACCATCGTCATGGGTACATACTTCGCTCAGGTGACAAAGGCAAAATGGAGAGGCCCACCCCAGCCTCAGACGCATGGCTTCCCATGGGTCATAGAGCCCCATGCAGGCCCCAGCCCCTGCGGGCGTGGGACATTCATCCTAGTCCTGGTAAACTGGACTGGGCAGCGACAGAGACTGACCCACTCGGAGCCCGGGAAGCTTTAGCCAGGGATTGCTCCAATTGGTGGTTATTTTCGGAACATGCACAAGGTACATGCCAGGTAGACGCTAGAGCCAGTTTGCGCATGGGCAGCAGTGTGTATCGACCAGCCATTATTAAAAATCAGATGGCCCGTGGCCTCCACATGGCCCATCAGGCCCTTTTCTGGCTGCTCAGGGTGTGCCCCGTCACAGTATAAAAACCAAATGCAAAACAAGCCCCCCCAGCCGCTGACAGAATCTGGTGAGGGCTTGGCTGTGTCCAGCGGTCTCTGCCTGGCACACGTTGGGCTGGGGACAGAACTCCACATCCTCCTTGGCCTTTGGCCTGGAAAAGCCTGGCCTTCCACAGGGTCCGGAAAGCTGCTCTCACCAGCACCCGTGAGGAAGGACAAGATGGCCGACGGAGGGGGCGGCTTGCACGCTGGCCTCCAGTTTGAACCCTCATGGAAGACTGCCGCATGCTGGCCTCACCACCGCTCTGGGCCTGGACATTTATTCCCACCTGAAGTCCTGCCCAACGGTTTCATAGAATTTAATATTATATGGTCTATAAAAGTCCCGGAGCTGCTCTATCACCTCAGGGTCTATCTGCACATGAGTTCTCCCTTTGGACTTGCCCAGGCAGCGTGGTAAAGTGCTGCTCTCTGTTTTTTTCAGGCAAGGAAACCCTTTTGTTTTGTTGAAGTAGAAGTGCTTGTCCGTGATCACCCGCTTGATGCCCAGGAAGTCCTGCACTTTGCCCATCTCCCCTGCCGGGTCTGTGATCAGCTTTTCCCCACTGACAAAGTGGATCTGGGAGAGGGGGAAGTACTGGAGCCAGCTCTGCAGGTGCACCACGTACATCCCAATGCGGATGGCGTTCCACGAGGTGTCCACCAGCCCCAGGCTGCGGTTCTGGAAGGACAGCCCTTCGAAGGTGGGGATGTCGGGCTTCTTGGAGAGCGTCTGCGTGTAGTCCGAGATGGCCCTGGTGACCGGGTTCCGCACCACCACGATCAGCTTGGTGTCTCTGGACATGTTGAAGATCCGCCGTGGGGCCTCCTTGGTGACAAAGTAACTGGGTGTCTTTTCCATTGTGATTTGGCTGCTGAGTGTCCTGGGCATCAAGCTTCTGTAAGCAAAGAAACGCACAGGTGAGGACAGGAGCTGGGACCCACACAAGGCGCTTGCAAACACAGCTCAGGTGTCCCAGGCAGACAGATGGACATTTAGAACATCTGTCTCAGAAATAGAGCGAGCCCAGCTCAACGTCCCCACCGGGAGGTGGGTCACAGGGCCACTAACCAGGCAAGTGCAGGAACTGAAAACAAGACGGTGCCTGATTGAAACTTCCAGAGGGATTGAGAGACGCCCAGTGGACTTGGCCAAGACTCGGGTTATCACCCCTACTCCTGTGAAAAGTCTGAAAGTGCCTTTGAATGACCAGGCCCTCAGACCTCCAGCTCAGCAGTGCACCACACTGCCCCTACTACCAAGTGGAGTGTCGGCATCAGCAGTAACGCGAAGAGGGGAGTGCGACCTACCGACTCACCCACATCATTTCCTGCTGCACCGGCGTAGGCAGTTCCTCTGCACCCCGCGCATGGACTCGAGCAGGATTAGGCCTTCACAGCAAGACCGGAACCTGGCCTCCCGTGCCTGACAAACATGCCCCCCGTTCCTCACTTGGCCAGCGGGGAGGGGCTCTGGCAGAGCCATGGGGCATGCAGAGCAGCAGTCGTAGGGGGCTGCAGGTCAGGCCCGAGGGGCATGGGCAGCGCTGCAGAAGGAAGCCTGTGTTGTGCCGGGACCGTTCTAACTTCATCTTCAAGCAGGAAGTTCCTTTGCAGTTTTAAAAGAAAGCAGCTTGAACTGAGCCCAGAGCTGCCAGCGCAGCCATTCTGCTCCCAGCCCCCTCTCCATTCACAAGCCTGGCTCCCCGGGAGCTGCAGGTCAAGCTTTTCCCCTTTGTTACTATAGCACTTTTGCTATTTGCAAACCAAATTGCAGCTGGCGCCTTCCGGAATGATGCCCATTGCATTGGTTCACTGTGCCCTGGCTGCATGAACGAGCGAACAAAGCCAGAGCACTGACCCCGGAGCCTGCCCTTATGTGGGGCACAGCGCCAAAGACAAACCAACCGGCCTCGAAGGGCCTGAGCCCCTGGCAGGAGCCACAAGCCAGCCCTTAGCGGGGGGCTGCACAGCTACTAGCCGTGCTCTCTAATGGGTCCCCCAACACCGAGCTAGTGGACCACGCAGTGCAGCCTGGATACAGCCCAGGTGCCCAGCTACCTCGGGGTTAAAGCAGAGCTGCGATCCAGTCTCCTCAGCCCTGGGCCAACCCGGGGCAGCTGTGCCGGCGGGGGACGGGTGCCTCGCTCAGGGAGAGTGAGAGGCAGCATGAATGGGCAGGGCCTGGCCTCAATGGGCCGCTCCTCGGAACCCAGCACCTGCTCCCAATTACCCCCCCCCCCCCAACAAACTCAAGCCAGGCCTTGGTCTGACCCTCGGGGCCCGCGGTGGGTTTCTCGGGACCCCTCCACAGCAACAGCCCTGCCCTGGCCCAAGCTGCAGCATGTGTATCTGGCTGGGCGTGACCCTGCAGGGGCAGCTGATAGGGCTTTGCCCCCCACAGCCCCTTTCCCAGTTGGGCTCATGGGGGGGGCCCCAGCAGCACCAGCACAGCCAAGTCGCAGGCCAGGCGTTGTAACCAACGGGCGCCTGTGCCAGCGGGGCAGGAGGGGGCCAAGACCCTCGGAGGAGCCCAGTGTCCTGCTGGCGACGAAGGGGCAGCCCCTGGCTCGCGATGGAGCATTACTCCGTTCCACGGGCCATGGGAGGGCTGCACAGCACCTGACGCCTGCACTCGCTGCCCTGCCCCTGGAGACACGCTGCACCGGACCGGCAGGGAGCCGACAGGGACTCGGGACCCCCATCCTGCATGTGTGCCGCTGACGCCCCTGACTGCAGCAGCACTGCGCCTGATTTACACCGGGGCCCGGGGGTGGCGACTCCAGCCCCATGTCTGGCCCCCAGCTCAGGCTCCAGCTGTGCACCCAGCAGGTGCGAGAGCAGCTGCCCCACAGCTGTGCTCAGCACCCTGGCAACGGTTTCCTAGGAACACTCGCTAAGCACAAGAGCCGTATCCCTAGTGCCGTCGGGCCACGCGCTGGCTCCTTGGGGCGGCCGCTGCCTGCCTCCTGCGGCGCCGGAGGGGGGAGACCGGCAGCTCCCCGACAAGCTAAAAACAGCGTGAAAGAAGCCAGCCCGTGAGCACTGGGGCCAAGCTCCTGGCTGCTGGGACGCTGCTGGTTTCCGCGGCGCATTTGGCCCGGGCTCGTGAAAGCAAAGTGCTGAGCAGTTCAGGAGCCAGCGTGGGGCTGGCTCTGGAGCCACTGGCCAGGTCGGGTGGAGGGGGCCAGGCCCTGTGCAAACTGCACCTGCCTTCCCAGCGTGAGGCTATTGAAATCATGGGCTTTGACGGCTGAGCAGCGCAATCAAATAAACCCACTGACAGGGCAGATTTATCCCTCAATCTGGCGTATTATGAATAAATGATTAACTCAATCAGGCCTGGATTTATTACCGGGTGGGTCGCTCCCAGTTCGAGCTGGGCAGAGCCTGCAAACCGTGCCGTGCCGGTGGATGCCTGGCTGAAAGCCACCACACCGCCAGGTTTGCAGCCTGTCGTATTTGCTTTGCGACATGAGCGGGAATGGCCTGGGGGAGCGGGAGGACCAGGGCTCTGCACTGGTGCAGGCGTTTGCACCAAGGAGTCCCAGGCCACCACATGGGCGCCTCCCTGGCAGGGGGCAGGTGTGCCACCGTGTGAGATGGATGCCCCATGATGCCAGGGGCTGAAAGTGGCTCCTACCAGCCTCCTCCAACCACACCGATCGCTCAGCACTGAAGGCCACAAGCCAGTGAGGGTGCAACCGTGCGTCCATTGCTGGCTGAGCCCGGCTCGCCCAGCCCTGCTCCAGACTGACTAAGCACTCCCGCAGCTGCCAAAGCTGGCGATGGCAGCAGGGCAAGGGAGGCTGCTGAGGCCCACTCCAGCCAACCCTATTTCCCACCCATGAGGCCTGGGAGCGAGAGGAAATGTGGGGACGATGCCTGACTGCTGTGTGCGCCATGGGGCCCCGCTGCTGTCAGAGAATGAGGGGATTTGGGGGAACGAGATCCTTGGGGTGGGGAGGGGAGTCCCAGGGGATGGGCCCACAAGGTCTGATCGCTCTCTGGGCTGCCCTGGACTCACACCTCCAGGACCATGGAGATAATCCTGCCGTGGGCAGTGGCCCAGCCCTGGAGCTGTACTCAGAGACTGACCCCGTGTGACAGCACAGTGCAGGTCGAAGAACCACCATTTGGAGCACCGCTGGGTCAGCTCAGCGAGACTCACAGATTAATTCAACCTAATTATGTGCTCCAGGGAAAGTCTACAAGTGCTGGGGAGGAACAGTGGAGGTTCTCAGGCCCTCCTGGTATGAGACCCCTCTGGGAGGGAGCCCATGGAGCAGGGTGGAGAAGGACCCAGCGCACGAGTCATTTTAATAGATAAGATCAGGTGCTGTGCAGTCTGACCCGGACTGAGGCAGACAGGGAAAGCAACGGCAGCCGTGCCGCCCGCGGTGATTCGGCGGGAGAGGGTCACACACTGATCTTACAGCCATGCCCTGGGTGGCCAGCAGCTAGAAAGCAAAGCATTTCTAGGAGCTACAGCCCAGGGTGGGGGCTAAGGGCTTGATCCTGGGAGGTGCTGAGGGCTCCTGGGACAGACAGGCACCATCAGCTCCACAGAACGGAGTTCAGAACACTTAGAACATCGCAGAACTCAGCTCTCTGTAGACAGGCCCATGAGCACTGGGTTTTCACAAGGGGCATCTCAGCAAAACGTCCAGGGAAACTCAGGTTTAGAAAAGGCTTCTGCTGGAGGGACCAAAATTCCCAAAGAGAATATGGGCGACTGTGGGGGGCTGGCCAGAGCCCTCCTCCCCAGGCAGGGCGGGCCTGACCCACTAACCCAAGCCCTGCCTGCCCCCGGCGTGAGGCTGGGGTCGCTGGAGCCCGAGCCGAGGCCTCCCTCACTGCTCAGCCCCTGCCACCTCCACCTCCTACTCTTTTGGCAAAAGTGGGCATTTGTCCCATTCACTCGTCAGCTGACCAAGTCAGCAAGCGAAAATGGACAAATGCTCCCTATTGCCACAGAAAGTCAGGATGGCCGGGACAAGGCTTGAAAACGGGATTGTCCCGTGCAAACAGGACGTATGGTCACCCTAGCGTCTGCCCCAGACTCTGCCCTGGGTGTCCTCCTGTGAGCAGTCCTGCTACAGGAGAGCAGCACTAGGGGTCACGTGAAATTACTGCCAATAAACCAACCTGCTCCTCGTGCACAACTGGAACGTTCTCACCTACGGGCCAGAAAGTGACATTTCATCTTGTTTGCAAAATTCTGCAGAAAATGTAAATTGCTCAAGCCCAGAGTCGGTTTCGGTGGGAATGGACCCGTTACCACCCAAGTGGGCAAAGCAGAGCATAGCAAGCTGGGTGCCCCCACCGGGACCCCACCACCCCATGCAGCCAGGCGGGTGCAGGGGCTTTTGAGGGAGAAACACCAGTTGGTGAAAAGACGACATTTTGCAGGTGGGTGAACTGCCAAGATTGAAAAGGTGCAGATTTCTGTGAGAAAAGCCCCTCTCTGGGGCTTTCCCTCCTTTGATTCCCTGTGCATTGCAGGCATTATTACAGCCCAGAGGGGCCAGACACGGTGCAGCCATTAACAGTTTACAAATAAAGGGTGGGGGGCAGCCTGCCGGCTGAGCAACCCCTGCACTAGGATCCCCTCTCAGCCCTTGAGGCAGGGTTCTCGGGCACCTGGCAGTCTCTAAGTGCTGCCAACATCTAGTTGATTTCACTAAGTACGTCCCGTGACTGCATCTCCGTCAAGCAGCCTGCAGCCATGTGGCCAGCACACTGAAAGCGCCGCCCGCCCGCCCCAGTCAACCATTACTGGCCCCCATAGTGCAGACACTCCTCCCCATTCCTGCCCCACGGGGTAAGGCCTGGGGAGTGCAGAAGCAGGGTGGGGACCCTGCTGTGCCACCGCTCGTGGGGCCCTGGCAGCGCCACTGTGGCATTCAAGCATCTTTCACCAACACTGAAAAGGAAAGAGCTGCATGGGATGCTGCAGTGCCCACCCGGCCCCTGTGCATCAGGGACAGTTAAAGTGCTGGCATACCCTGCCGAGCCCCGCTTGGAGGGCAAGGATGCTAGGGATTGAACTTAGGGCCTCCAGAGCTGACAGCACGAGCCAGAGCTCCAGGGTGAAAGCTCGCAGCTGTAACAAACTCCCATCCTCTGGGGCCTGGCCCTGCAGAGGAACCCAGCACATGCCAACCCGTGGGCTCCGCTCGGCCACGTGCCCAGCTGGGCAGGGCCATGCTGTCACCTCGAGCGAGGCGGCTCGGCCTAGCAGGAAGCTGAATAGCACTCAAGGCACAGGGCACGGGGGCATTCCTGCTCAGCTGCTGTCCCGCGTGCCCCTGCACATACCCACTGCAGGGGCTGCGAGCTCCTCTGAGCTTCCCCAGCCCTGCACAACCCCCTTGCCAGGGACACGGATCCGCCAGCGCATCCTGGAGAGCCTTCTGTTTGCATTGAGCGGGCAGGAGCACGAGGCTGGAGCCGGAACTCTGGAGCTTCGGCCTCTTAACCCCTCTTCGTTCTTGCCATTAGCCCCACAGCCGCTGTCAGCATTTCCATCAGCCCCGAGCGTTGCCTTTGCCTTGCGTCAGGCATGGCACCATAGCGCCCCCCCCCAAAGCAGGGATAGCAGGTGCCTTCCGGGGGTTGCAGTATTTCTATGGGGCTGTGCAGTGCCCATTCGCTCTACCAAATGTCTCATGCGACAGAGAGCCAAGTAATTAGTTTGCATAAATTAACAGGCGTGTTCTACATCGGTACCAGAGCCTGGGCCTGGCTTAATGGGCCTGTCCCCCTGCCCTGCTTTAGCCCCCCTAAATCCAGGCTATGATTCCTATTGTTTAATGACTGCCAGGAAATGCTAATTTAGTGCCAGGCCCCACTGCCGCTCTCGCTCACTCACAAACAAGTTTGTGTCGTAAATCAGGGCAGGGCAGCTTGAGAAGTGATTCACCATTACAAGCTATTGGCAGAGAATCATCAAACTGCTGTTTCATTAATGGCCCATCGTCAGGCTTGTTAGAGTTTCATTACGTGAGCTATTAGGTCTATGTATTTAAAAATGAAATTACACGTTCTAATCAATTATGAAAAATACAAAATAACTGCATAGTAAATTACTGAAATGAGACAAGGATTTTTTTTTTTTTAAGCGGACGCCTAGTGCTTGCTGCAACAGCGATTGCTGAGACAACAAAACACAGCCTGACAAGAGGCATAAATCACCTCTGAAAGCAGGCAAGGGGGAGAAGCATTATCCAGACTTCATCGTTACGGTAATGGTGGGATCCCAGGCCTGCAGCAGCTGGAACACGCATTGCAAACTTAATTACAGTTGACTTTAAAATGATCACTCTGGACTTCTGCACTGGCAGAGTGATTTGCATGCATGTAGCACGTCCTAGTCTTCAGCTTTATTGTTCACAGGTAGTTTAGATTTGAAACCTGTCCGTGTCCTGCTCCTTGTGGAGCACACCAAGGGCTCACAGCAGAGCTCCAGCTTATGGGGACTGTGTGTGGGAGCGTGCTACTGTGTCAACAATCCCCTGTGCGTTCCCCTGTGTTCCCCGGGCTCGTGCTAAATGAGCCACTCACAGGAGCAGGTCTGAGCTAAGGGCAAACATGAAGCGGGTGATCAGGGAGACGTGTTAGCCAGGCAGGGGGCTGCGCAAGGGAAGGAGAGGAGGAGGGGCTGAGCCTGCAGTTTGTGAAGCAGGACAGGTCGGGGTAAAAGGTTCCACCACGAGAGGTGGCCAGGGGAGCTACGTTCCTCTTCCCGCGCTATTGCTCCGCACTGAGGCTGGAGTGCAGGGAGAACGTTCAAAAGATGCTGCTCCTGCCAGACCCTGCATCAAGGGCAGCCCCAGGGAAAGAGGTTTCTCATGGGTCTCACTTGGGTCAATGCACTGGCCAAGAGCAACGGGTCCGATCCTGCTCTGGCTGCCCTCCCTGTGCCAGCCGGGCTGCTGGAGCCTGAAGGCAGGACGATGCAGCGTGACGGCCCGTGCAGGTTCCTAAGGAGTTCAGAACCGGCCCGGGAGGGGCGGAGATCCTGATTTCAGCTGCTCCTGCAGAAAGTTAGGCCCAAATACAATTATGCGTCAATTGTGGAGCTGTATGTAACTGTCACCATGGAAATGTCCAGGTCCAATCAGACTCCTCTCCAGGAGCCTCAGACACCCCAAAAGCTCTGGGACAGCAAGTGCACAAGTGCCAGGGAGATGGGCCTGGAAGAGGAAGGACTGAAACATAAACAAACACATCGAGCAGCACAGCAGCAAGTGCGGCACCTTGATCCACCTTGGAGCTGATTTGAGAGGCGAGGGGCCGTCGTCCAGCCCCAGCAGTGCCGCGGGAAAGGTCGAGGACACCCAGAGAGGAGCCACAGGGGATGCGCTGTTCGCCTGGGGCCCAAGTGCCCTGCCAAGAGGTTTGAGCCATTCAGACGCCTCTAGTCCTGGCCCCTCCCCAGTGAATAGCTTGTTCCCTTCCCCAAGCCGTTTCCTGCAGTCTCTGATTTTCTCACGTCATGAAGCACCCAGCGGTGCCTGTTAATCATCACCTGGCTCACAAGGGTAGTTCCAAGTATTCGCTAGCCACATTCTGGGCTGTGAACGGACACATGGGTCACAAGATGCTGCCTCTCTGCCGTGACTGTTAGCAGAACTGCCACCATTCAGCTTCTGCATCAAACACCTGATGTATGAAATCCAGTGGGGCTCTCTGGGAGCATTCGCTCTACACCTGCCGCGTCCTTGACTGCTGCTGCCAGCAAATGCCTTTGCTAGAGTGCTCATGGGAAGTGAACATGCAAGGCCATGAATGCAGCACAAGCCACTGCATTGTTTTAATGGCGTGAATATTCCTGGTGTATTTACCCAGCATTAGTGTTGGGAACGCAGTTTATTTGCTACTCCTGGCACCTGCTTTTCAGCATCTCCAGACATTCTGCTTCATTTGCTTCTCATCATTCTTCCCAAGAGGCTAAAACGCAGCCCCCCCAGAGGTATTTTAAGTGTCTGAAGTACCAGCGCTGTCCAGCCCAATCAAACTGTCTAGGCTACTGTGATTCCATGTTGTGGATGTGTCCAATGGCACATGTGCCACACACGGTTAGAACACATGCTGCGTGCATGCGTTTCCTCATGCCTGCCTGTGCAGAGACATCCCAGGTCTGCACACACTGGGTCCTGGCAAGGGAAGCAGCGGGCTCCTGGCCTCACAGGGTGCATGCACTTGAGGACTGGAGCTGGGAATAAGGCACAGCACTAACAACCACAACACACCGGGGTATCACCCGAGATCACCCAGTCACAGCTGGACAGGCCTCTTCCAGAGAGATTGGAGGTTCTCAAATTGCAGAGGCAGGGACCAGCTGCCTGATGGGCTCCCCTCCAGCCTGAATGTGTCAGCTTCCTGAAAGCCCACTTGCTGGCGCTGCCCAGCACTGCCACCCTTGCTTCCTCCTAGCACGGCCCCAGCTGTGCCTCCGGCCTCAGCACGCCAGGTGCTACAGCAGCCATTCAATCCCACCAGCCCACAGACTGCAGGGGACACACGGGGAAGAGCCCACGTGGTTTCCCTCATGGGTTTGTTACTAACCCGGGGAGGGGGGGATTTTCTAACACTGGCTAAAGGGCTGATTAGACACATGAACCTGGCAGCAGGTGCAGCACGAATTCCTCTTGAACGAGAGATTCTTTTTTATGATAGTTACGAAGCTTCTAAAGCCTTTTGGTGCCAGACACGAGCAGTAAAGCTCACTTCAAGCTTTGAGATGTCAGGACGGTGTTTGGCCATGTTACTGGAATGAGCAGAAGAGACGTCCTCCAGCCCAATTAAGAGTAATCAGAGAGAAGCTGCTCCTGGTGAAGATACCTGGGTTGGACGGGAGTCTCCACTGAACTCACTGGGACAAAGATTTCACCCTTGGTGGCCCCAAATCAGCTGTCAGGAGCACCTGCCCCAGACTGTATCGTGCAACCCAATAAAACCCAACATATTGCATGGACAAGCCAGACCCAGGGCTCGTGGGCAGGCACCTTCTCCACCTGCTCTAGAAGGAAGTCACACGCTGCATAGAGTGAAGGGCTCAACCCCCTCCTGGGGCCTGGCTTTAGAACAAACACGTCAAGTCAGCTCACACTCCTCCCCAGGCTTGGCTGCTCTTAGGGTTCCTTGCCAGGAATGCTCAGCCCGCCCCCTAGGTCCTCTACCTCTAGAGAGAGACTCCCACCTCCCCCTTACAGCCAAGTGGGGTAAGAGCCACCTGCCTTAACGAGTCCACACAGGATCAATACCTGCTAACAGGCCTGAGGTGTCTCAGGTTAACCTGCTAGCCGGGAACAGGCCTGCTTCACTGCACTGCACAGATGACAACACAGATACACAAGTAGATTCTATTTATTACCTTCTACGGAAAGCATAGACACTACAGCTGGTATATTCTATCACGCAGGCTAAGCAGTGTTCACGCAGCTCTACCTCCTGCATGGGAGCATGCGGGAAAGGAGGCTGAAGGAATGAAAAGCCGAACAGGTGACTCAGCAGGACGGGATAATTCCCTATGCATCCACCGTATGGCAATTCTCTGCAATCTCTGGGGCTCCGTCAAAGCAGCTGCTCTATCCCCGGTCTCTCCACAGTCAGGGACTGGAGCAGCATGGAGAGGACCCAGCCCAGCACACGTGCCCACTTCACAGAGTGCCCTGAAAAATGGGTTCCTCAGCCAGAGGCTCTGGATTCACCGAGAGAGGAGCCGGGGGGGGGGGGGTGTCCCTACTGCAGTATCCCCAGCTCTGCACACACACATTGTGTCGGCCAGTTACTACAGCCCAGCCCAGCCCAGCCGTGCATCGCTGCTCTGCTCCAGGAAGCCTGGCGGGGGCTGGTGGAGAAGCGGGCCCGGGGGGGAGAATAGATCTAGGCTACAGCAGAGGGGTAAAGGGCCCAGCCTGTCTTGGTTCCTGCCTTTTCTGTGCCCTCAGGTTGAGCTAAAGAGGGCTGCTTCCAGCCAGAGAGGGGCCAGGGTTTCAAAGGCTCCTACCCGACTTCTAATCCTGCATATACACACAACCCCACCCCCACCCCCCTTTCCTGGGCTTGGTGAGCAGAGGGGATGCTGCATTCCATGCAGTCCCAGGGAGTAAGATCCCTTCATCTACCTGTTGGCAGCAAGCCTGGCTCCTCGGCCTCCCCATGCGGGTTACGGCCAGGCTGGCAGTCCATCAGGGCACGGCCGGAGCCGCCCGTACAGCGGGCGGACTGCCTCCCGCAGTGCCCTGCCACCTTCCGCTGTGCTCAGGGGCACTGCTGAGCCCTGGAAGCTCTGAGCCGGGGGCTGCTGTTTGTATAATCACACCCCATGTCTGCATTATCAGGAGAGCACATCAAACATGGACGCACCCTGCCAGAAATCACGGAGCCAGGCTGAGTGCTTGGGTCAGACCTGGCACCGTGGCTCAAGGACGTCTCATTTATACCCTGTAAAAGTGCAGGCGACACAGCAGTGGCACTCGGGCTGTGAAAAATCCCCCCACAGCATCACAGCCAGGCTGACCTAACCCCTGGTGCAGACAACGGGCGAATGGTTCTGCCTGCCTAGGTACCGGCACCAGGGAGCAATGGAGAACTCCCCGCCGTCGCTGTGGGAACGTTTACACTCGGCGCGGCCGTGGCATAGCCAGGGCAGCGTGGCTGTGCCGCTCTAGCGTAGCCATGGCCTGACACCGTTATCCATGAAGCAGCACAACAGGCTTTGCTGATGGAAAGTCAGAGACTCAAGCAGTATTAACAATGCCCTGCACCCGTCTGCCATGGGGCCTGGTCTTTCATGCACCAGACAACGCTGATTCCTAGTGTGTCTAAGGCCACCAGACCGTGAGCTCCTGCTTGCTGTTATCCAGCACTGGGGGGAGCCCCTTGGACCAAGGCATGGCACGTCTCCAGCTGTTTAGTCTGGTGCTCACACAGCCTGTAGCATCAGTCCCCCAGGGGCTGGGCATGCTTGGGGAAAGCGGAGGTGGGCTTGGGAGGAGGAGCTGCCTACTGTTCCCTCCCAAACCTGCATCCTGAGCCACGCCGCTAACCTGGCCAAGCTGCTCCGAGCAAGGCTTTTGGAGCCTGCCTATCGTGTGGCTTTTGCTAGGCACGTGGCATTGCAGCCCAGCGAGTGCTCCCACTTGGGCACGGTCAGGACTGGGGCGCCAGGGTTCTGGGCACTTTGCCAGGCTGCCTACACGGCAATGAACATTGCTGTTTGCCCACAGGTAGCAGCACTGGGCTGCGTGGTCGTCTTTCAGCAGCCCCACAGCCAGGCTGCAACTGCACAGGATCCGAACACACAGCGGTTCAGACCGGACCCGTCACCCTTCCTGGCAGCAGAGCGCTGCTGTCCAGCTCACTGGCTGCAGGCAGAAGAGGGGCCGGGCGCAGGGAGGTGGAACCAGCACTGCTTCCTTTCAGCGTGGCGTCGGTGCTACTGGGGAGAGCTGGGCCAAGGGGCAGGGCCAGGAGGCTGGGAACACAGGCCCTCGGGGGAGCGTCCCACAAGATGAAGGCTGTTGTTTCTGTCAGTGGCTAGGAAGTCACTTACCCATCAGGCTCCTGCCGCAGCTTTGTGCCGAAAGACTCACGGGGTAGCATTCCTTGCCTAACAGTCGCTGCTCCACCCGGCTAGGGTGATGTGCCAGAACGTAACCACACACGTCTTGGGCCTGTCTCAGGCAGATCCTCCCGTGACCTGCCAACTCCTCCAAGTGGGCAAGGGGCACACACTGGGCACAGCAATCAGTGCCCCATGCTGCAGCAGAGAGAACACAGCCCTTGGCCAGCTGCAGTCCCGCAGCCCAATGGCCACAATCTAACTCCAGCATCGCCACCTCCCCCACTGGAGACGTGACACTGGGATTTGCGAGGGGAAGAGAAGAGGCAGTCGCTACAGGTATTGAATGTCAGCCCCATGCTCGTTAAACTGGCTTTGTTGTAATTACATGGGCTGCAGAGCTCAGGAAGAGTTAATTCCCCAGCAGCACCTTTCTGAGACCTGAATTATTAATTTCTTTCTAATTTGCCTTCAGGCTCCCTGTGGCCTGTGCAACACTCCCACATTAAAGAAACACACGCTCCCTCGCTGGCTGCAGTGCTTGGATGTCAAACATGCTCCAAACACCCTCCCAGGAATCAACTGGTACAAAAATTCATGGGCTGACGGAGATATTGCTGAAAAGCATGTGCCTGTAACGACACATTACATCATGGCTTCCTTCCGCGGGGCTAACCACGCAGAACGATGTTGGGGGAGGCTCTTGAGTAAATATTTGCTCGTGTAGCTCGTTGTGTACAGAGGATTCACAGGGCTGAAGTTGACTCTTCTCACTGAAGTGTGTGTAATCCTGGGGTTTAGCCACATGCAGGTATAAACACGAACTGTTTAGTTTAGCAAAACAGCGAAGGTGAGCTCCCCTGGTGGTGACCTGCTCCCCTGGTGGTGACCTGCCCCTCCAGCTGCTGGCACAGCTTCGTTGCTGGTGTCTACGAGATCTTCCAGGCAAGTGGAGCTGGGGAACATGGAGACAGCCGAAGAGACAAATTTCTTCCCAATACAAGATGAGGAACGTGCTGACATCCCCTTGAGACCTGCACCATGGGGTGCTGGGCCTCTGAAAGCCAAGGCTGGGAGGCAGCAGGACTGAGATGGAGCTTGCAAAACCTGCATGGAAAAGAAATAATCTACAAAAGACAAAATATGAACTCTGGAGACTTTAACATCTGAGACGACAACAAACACCTTCTGAAATGTACCTGTGCCTCACTGCAGCTAGACTGCTATGAATGCTGCTCAAGGTAGTACCCAGGTGCACAGCGGGAGAAGAGACAGACACCGCTGGAGTGAACTGGAGATCATTCCCTACTGCACGTGTGACAACAGTGGCCCTTGCCCAGGCTATTGCATAGGCGAGAGCATGCCCGTTCCCACGCTCCACGCAGCCGCTTGCACTGGCAGAAAGCAATAGTGATGGACGGCCTGAAGAGAGAAAGATCCCAGTGAGCAAGCCAGCGGTTACTGCCAACAGCCTCCCTCCCGCTCATCCCCTTAGCTCTCCAGTGCACTCTGCCTTCTCTGCTTCACTTTTCAAGGCCACAGCTCCACACAGGGACCTGGGCTTTCTACTAACCTTTCAGGACAGGGGCTGCCTTCAAATTGGGCCATGCTGGGTGCATCAGCCCTGCTTCCCAGCCGGTGCACTCGCCGACCCCTCCCACAGTCACTAAGGCCGGGTCACAGCAGCCAGGCCATGCCCATGTTTTCAGTCATTCCGAACCTGACATTCAGGCTGACATTTCCCATACTCAGACTCTGCCCAAAGGAGAATTGTTTGGTTTTTTAAATGAAAGTTTGAGCAGCGCTGGGTCAGGCCTCTGGAAGTCTGAGCTGTGGGGGGGGTGGGGGGGGAAAGAAGAGGGGAACTTTCCCCAGCAGAACCCTGCGATACAGGAATTGATAAATAAATAGCAAGCGTTCATGCAGTTAGAGACTAATTGTGATGTGTTCACACATGCAACCTTACCAGACTCCTGGGCGCACGGACCTGTGCTGTCGTAGTGCCCTCCCAATGGGGGTGGGGTGGGTTTTATAATGGAATAAAGCGAGCCAGGTTTCGTCCACCTGTAGGTTGGAGGCTTTGGGGACTGTGATTTTGGTTTAACCCATGGTGGACATAAGGCCCATCTGTGGAGCTGAGGCCCAGATCCAGGTTAGGATGCACAGGGAGGTTCTGTTCCAGGGCTTTGCTGTTGCTCTGATTCTAGATTAAGAATCTCAGGCCTCTGTGCTAAGAGAGGTTGGAGTTGTTACCAAAGGATTAACTCCCTTTAATAAATGTTTATGTTCAAAGAATTTACGAGCGTGCTCACAGACAGATAATTAGGGACATTTCGATGCATGCCAGCAGTGCGAACACGGTAATTAACTTAGTTGCCGATTCATTTTTAATCATTTCAATTATCTGGAGATGTCTAAGTGTCCTTTGAGCCAATAACTTCTCTTCCGCGGGGCCCACGTCCTTCATGCAGTGCAGACGCCTAATTCCGCTCTTTCTAAACAGCTGGTCACCGTGAAATTAAACCAAACCTGACAAAACAACACAGCAGCAGCGAGAGGAACCTGGCAGGCAGAACCAGCCTGGAAACGGGGTGTCTGCTGGCAGCTGTGCTTACGTTACATCACACTGCACAAGCCGTACTGACAGCGTTCCAAGGACAGGCATTGCTAACACCCCCGTCCGGGAAAACACAGGCCTGCAAACAAACTGCTAATCTGCATATTTCTAGGGCCATGGCAGCCATGGGTTGATCCGTGGAAGCCAGCAGCACTCACAGGAGGGAAGGGTTAGGCCCGGAGTTGGCCACAGGGGTGCGCAGGGAGGGGCACATGTTGACTCGATTCTGATGTGAATCGGGTCATTCAAGAAGAAAGAGCCACGTACCAAGAGTAGAGGAACCCTCCTACCTGCCACAGGCTGGGGACGTCCCACACCAAAGATGCCCTGGAAAACGTGGACAAGTCAGGCTTCATCTGAAGGCCAAGCAGGGCAGCAGGGGGCACCCAGGGCTGGGACACAGTCCCTTGGCTTGGCATCATCCTCTAATTCAGTTTCATTCCCTGTTGCTGTCGGCTCCCTTCCCTGTGGGAGGCTCTCTCAAGCCTTCGTCTCCAGCCTTCTCAGAGACAGCTCCAGCGAGCCAGGCTGGGGAGATGAACCTGGCTGGCGCAGGCCATGCTTTGGGGAGCACCAGGTTACACAAGGACCTATGGTTTTGTAGCTGATGGACTCCGAGTGATGCATGGGCAGTCATGTGGCTGAGAAGTCCCTTGGAAAGGGCAGTGTTTGTCTTCTGGGGCTCCCACGGGAACGTTTCCTTGCCTGCCAATCCAGCTCCCCCAGAATTGCTCCATTTTCGCCAGCAGGGGAAGGTTTTGGTCTCCCAAAGTCACTAATAAACTTGCTGTCCGGCTGCTGTGCTGATCCATACGCTGCTCCCTGGGGAGCTCCTGGCCCTGCTGCTTTCAGAGCACTGCTGCCAGCACCGAATCGGAGGGCCCTCCTGATGGGAACCTCTGCAAAGATTCAGCTGGGACTTGCTGACAGCTGCCCTGTTCCATCAATCCCACCAAGCCCCCAAGCAAACGAGGGGCATGCATCTCAGCTCCAGCAGCTCCCACATCCTCCTCACTGCGAATACAGCCTGACTCGATATTCTACCCCCGGGGGAATTCTGCGCCACTGCGCACACGCAGAATTCATGTCTTCCACGGAAAAGACATTCTGCCAGCGAGGCAATGCGGTTACGCCTTTTGTCCACCAGGGGCTGCTGTGGTGCCAGGCCAAAGGGCAGCCGGCTCAGCCAGCCGCAGCCAATGGGGGGAAGAGACTGAGTTCTGCACAGGGTGGGGGGTGGATGGGGGCAGACGGGGATGCCGGGGGGGGGGGGAAGGAGGGGTCACAGATGGGCTCAGAAGGGCTAGTGGGGAGGATGGACTTGGGCAGGGGCTGAATGGGAGTGGGGGTGCAGGGCCACATGGGGGTGCAGGAACACATGGGGATGGGCAGATGTGCCTGAATGGGAGAGGCTAGGGGTCAACCAGGGTCTGCATGGGAGAAGCTTCCCAACAATACCCCCCCCCGCTCCCAATAAAACCCCAACTGTTCCACACCTCTCCCACCCACACCCAACAAGCCTCCAGGTTCACTCCCAGGCTCCTTCCCAGCAATTACCCTCTCCATCACCCCGCCCCCGCCAAGCCTTCGCGCTGCTTCTGAGGGGTGCAGGAAATAGGTTTCTGTAGTGCACTTTAAATGAATTATTACTCAGAGTTCTGTATTAATATGCCTAGTAAGGAATCGATTTGTCAAAAAAACATTTCCTGAATCCTTTTTGTTGTCTGTTGAAATAAATTACCAAAATAATTGAAACTGGTGTGATTATATTGTTATTTTGACAAACAAACTATGCACAATTTTAAAATATTGTAGGCAGAATTTGTATGCTTTTGGCATAGAATTTTTAGGCACAGAATTCCCCCAGGAGTAAGATTTCCCTTGTAGGGACTCAGGCTTTTCTCATGCCACAGCCTCCTGGACCCAGCATGTTGTGCGGCCACACGCGCTCCCAATGCACTACTGGTCAGCCACTGCTCCCTCCTTGCCTTCCCTAGCCCGGTCTGCTGGGCCCTGGCCTCTCCTCACTGAGCCTCCGCTCCCCACCCTGACCCCAGCTCTGGCCTCTAGCCCCAGTCACACGTTTAAATCCAGAGAGTGACTCCAAGTGGCACGCGGGATCGGAGGCAGGGTACTGAGGGTGAGTGATGAATGGAGGGGCCCATCTACGGGGTTCTCTCTGCTGTACTTCCCCCGCCCCTCCCCGACCTAGCTGCCTTCACTGCGTTGAGCCTCATGGAGACTAGGAGCTCCTTGGGACCGAGCCTTGCCATGCACGCTGCAGGGCACCACGCACAGAGACACCCAGGCAGGTACGTCACGCCCTGTAGGGAAAGGAGACCCGGTGATGCCCGAGCCCATTGGCGCTGTCAGAGCCGGAATCCCCTCCCCCGAGCGGCCCAGCTCCTGTGCCCGCATTGCTGCTTCGGAGTCAGCTCCCCCAGGCAGCTCCCCAGTCCCTCATTGCTCTGGGTTTGTCAGAGACCAGGGAAGCTCTAGGGAGGGTAAATCGGTGCTGGGCTGTTCCCAAGAAATGGCTGCAAGGCTGCAGCCTTGTGCTCCTGCCCAGCACGACGGTCGGTGCGGATGGGGGACAGCGAAGCAGCCCTTGCCAGGCCCCCCAGGCTAAGCCGTCCCAGGGCTCCCAGGCAGGTGCACCAGGGTGAGCTACGCTCTGCTGGAAACGTTCACCAGACACACGGACAGCAGGGGAGTAGCTACACCAGAGCTGGCTGCAGCAGAGGGCAGGACGGGATGCAGCCTTCTCGGGGGAGGAAAGCACTGGGTCAGTTCATTGTTAGGGTGGCAGGGATGGGGCGCAAACGAACTCCAATTTGAGCAGCCGGGGGACTTGGGGGGAGGGGGCCAGAGGGCTACAGCATGGCAGAGAATAGCAGAAACCTCTGGAATTGGGAAGCACCAACACCAAGCCTCATATTGCCAGCGTGCTCCTGGCACCTGCCTGCTGGGGTGGCCGGAGGCGGCTGCTGCAGAGCAGGCTGGGGGGGGATGGAGCAGCGCCTGGCTTTCTGCCCTCGTTTCATAGCTGGTGTGTTCCCTGCTGCCTTGCCAGCCAAGCGAGGGGCCAGCTCCTGAGGCAGCCATGAGCCGTGCCGTCCCCCCTGCCCCCCAGGTGGATAGACAGGGAAAGCTGTGCCCCACGCTCCCCAGCACAGCCGGTCGCCCTCGGTGACAGGCTCAGCGCTGGCTTCCTGGCTCCAGGCAGTGTCCCCAGCTGGGCAACAATCAGGACCCCTGCACCGTAGGGCTGCCTGGCACCGTGACTGCCCCATTGCACTGAGTCTATTGTCTTTTAACAGCGTTTCCCAGCGGTGGGCCCAAGCCCTGGCACAAGGAAACGTCCTATCCCTGTGTGGCTTCCCCCATCTTCACGGCTTCCCAGCAAGGAGGAAAACAATTCCCAGTTGACGCTCATGGAAGAGAGAGCAGTTCTGGACGATACACAGCGCTGTGTAAGAGGCCACAGCCCAGAGCTGGCGCCTGGGGCAGAGGGAGAGAATTCAAAGCCAGCCCAGACAGGCAGGCAGACGCTGATCTGAGTAACGGTTTCCAAGAGAGCTGCTGGGCACGGCTTGTCATGGGGCATTCACTCCCTGCACTGCCAGCCCTGGCAGATTCCCTTCATTAACCAAACAGCCCAATGACAATAACGAGGGGCATTCCCGTCCCCAGGGGCTCCGCTCGGCTGGGAGCCCACGTGCTCCTAATTAGGCTACTGTCAGATTTGAAGCACTAAAACCAGGAATCAATTAAAGTTCACAAGGTCGGTGTTGGACTGAATGTCACTGAGCCCTCCAGGCGCCAGAGCTGCCAGCCGAAGGATGGGCAGCTCCCAAGGGTATCCGGGGGGCCTGTGCATGGCTACGGGGCCCCTAGGGCCAGGCTGCCCTTGGGCTCGGTTTTGGCCAGAGCAGCCCTTGGCTTAGCATGCTGCTGCTGCCTCTGCTCCCAGCGACTCAGGCAGGGCGAGCACTGGCGTGAGACTCAACCCCTGGGGTACCCCACCCCCCTCCACCCCGATTTTAGCTTCTGGCAGGGTGAGAAAAGGGGCCCCAGCCTCAGCAATTGGAGTCTCTCTGCCCCCCTTTTGATCTGCTGAGAGGCCCAGTAAAATCTCCGGCCACGTGTCCCCTTTCTGCTCCACACGCTCTGTACAATCCCCCTCTCCCAAACCCTGGTCTACCGGCCTGTGACCTGCCCCCCACCCAAAGAGCCATTCCCACCTTTGCTGCTGAGTGGCGCCTAACCTGGGCTGGAGGCATCCAGCCAGGATGTTCCCATGCATGAATATCCTATAAACAAAACCACCAAAGTGCTTCCCGGGCATGCGCCACCCCCGCTCCCGCCAACGCTGGAGTGGGTGAGCTTCGCTCCCACCATACCTGTCAGAAGCCAATAGGAGCAGCACCAACGTGGCCTCCCAGCGGGGGCTGAAAAGCTTTTTACTAGTCACACAAACACTCATCAGACAAAGGGTCATGGACACTTTATAAACAGACGTCCCTTTTCCAGTTCACAGAGGTCATCCACGAGGGAGCAGGAACAACGCCAGCCACAGGACTGACGTGGCCAATCACGCGGTTCAAACAGTAGCAAATACTCCGTGTCACGAGGCTACAAACAACCCATTGGCTCAAAGTGGCTCATGCAAAATATTTACGGAAGAGCAAACGAAAGAGGAAAACTCAGGACCAGCCTGTGGGTAGTTTGGGACCAGGGTGAAATGAGCGGAACAAACTTTTCACTACAGATCGGACCCGCTCTTTCCCTCAGTCACCACATCACAACAGTCCCAGCCACCCATGGCCCGTCATACAAAACCATGGAAATCGAGAAGAGAAGAAAAGACTCACGAAATCTCCTTCTGCCCCAGCTGCTGCTCCATCCTGCCAGCACAGACTGGTCTCTGCGGCACATGCTCCCCAGGAATAAGAGACTGGGCCCAACGAGAGCCTCAGGGCACCATGGGAATCCCTGGAGTGCTGGGCAAGGCTCGCAGGTGCTTTGCCCAGCCAGAACCCCATGGCGGGGACGTGGCCGGCAACAAGGAGGGTCTCCACTTCCCAGTGGTTTGGGTGCTGGGGGTAGGAGAGCAGCAGCCGTTTGCCTCGTCGTCATTGGGCCAACATCTGGGAGATTCCCTTGGTTCTCAGCCCCGTCGGGAGCCGACAGATCTGGGCACCAAACCCCAGGGTTGTCTGCTCCGTTACAGGGAACAAGAGACGACGAGACTGCGTGTTGGGGGGCAGCCTGGAGCTCCCCCCGCCGCCTGCCCCTACCCCATTTTGAAGGACCAACCCCCCCTCCCTTTCTGAGGGATTTTTTGTAGGTGAAACAAACATGGACAATAAAATAATAATAATAATAATATTAATTAAAAACCACATAATAAGCTACAGCTGCTGTAATTATTCCCTAATTAAAAGCTCATTTAAGAGATAAGTTATCCACTCAACGTAATGTTCCAGCACATACAAATGCACGTGGTGGTGGTGGGAGACGTATGGAGGAAAGTCTCCAGATATGCCTGTCACCAAGAACACAGAGCTTTGGTGTTAACCGTGCCTTGCCCAGACAGCAATGGGGAGTGGGGGGGGAGCGCCCTGCCCTCCCCAAAGGGCAGCTACAGCGCCTATCTCCCTAACGTGGCCGTCAGAACAGAATCCCCTGCACAGCGTGTCCAGGAGCATCCTGCAGTTTGCTGAGGTCTGTCCACGTCATCATTAGCACAGCTGAGGCAGAGCTCCAGCCACATCTGCACCCGCCATGGGTACTGGTTTCCTTGGTGTGTTCCTGGGGGAGGATGGGTATTCGCCCATCAGCCAGTGAGCATCCAAGCAGGAGTCCCTCTTAGGGAGAGGTTGCTGGACCAGAGGCACCATGGACACAGGGCTTGAGGGCCCACTGGTCTATTCTGGTGCAGCAAATCCTGAAGTCAGACATGGGTCCCTAGGTATTCAGGCATATGTGGCTGAATAAAGCCTCGAGATGGAATCTGCTGTCAGGAACAGGACGCCGATGTCACACAGCTCTGGGTAGTGCCAACTTTGACCATGTAACAATGGCACCTTCTGACTCAACAGGCCGGCTCCTTGCCTGGATTCAGAGCCCACCTGCTGGCACAAGCAGGAAACCCAAGCACTTCGCCCGCAGAGCCAACGCAGTCACCCGGATTCCACTCCGACTCGCACGCCATCCACAGAACATTGCATCAAGTCCGAATTGTGCAGTCCTCGTTACTGGTAATGCTGAAGTCAGAAAGTGCAAGCAGGCTGAGCATGCAGCCCTGCCTGCTAGGAAAACCATCTCCTAACACACACATCTGCTGGAGCATCTTGCATGTTCAGGAGTCACAGGGAGGCAGACTTTGAACCCCATAATGCCATAATTAGAGTCACTGCTCCAAATATAACAGCAAATTAAATGGTACTACCTTCCGTGTGTTCTGGGAAGTACTGAAGGTTATTGGCACGCTACGCTTGCAGCAGGGAAATAGATATTTTGACAGGATTGGTAATGAATCAATATTCCGCAGTCACTGGCTATTTGGTTTCTGCTGTCTTAACACAGATCTTTCAAAAATACCGCTCGGGTATTGTATTTCTGGCTAATGAGGTGGATTAAAGAGGCTGATGGGAATTGGGAAGGGCATGGGTGCATTGGATATGGAGTCATTAAATAGACAGCTCTGGTGCAGCACTCGCTGTGCATGTTAATACCGCATGGAGATTTGGGGCCATGGAGAAGGGCGAGGGAGAGATCTGGATCAGGGTCATTGAAGAAGACGCAGCCTTTCCTCTGTCTTTTGTGAAACCGGCAGCAGCACGGAACTAGCTGGTTTGGATAAGCAAGATTTCTGGTGCCTTCTGGGAGGGAACTGTCATGAGTCTAATCCACCACACAGGATTTTGCTGCCTCCATCTCAGATTGCACTCGCGGGAGGCAGAAGGTGAATGGAAGTGAAAAAACAACTGACCCTTTAGGAGTCTCATGGAAGGTCCAGTGTCTGGTTCTTGTTTTCATTAGAGCAATCGGCTCCTCCCTGTCAAACCTCAGTCTGGGTCATTTACATGCGAGGGCCTGAAACCCAAAAGCGATGCTTAGGCAGTACTGTGGTGAGTGTCAGAGAAATGCCCATAGGAAGACAAACCTGGTAACTAACCTATAAAATATGTAAGGTGCGGATGCGAATCTGACATAAATTTACTTTGCTATGAACAGTGTTGTGCTAAATAGAGAATAGCCCAGGGAAGGGAAATCAGATGCTCCTGTTAATGAAAGAGTAAGAGGGTCAATTCAATTGAAAAGCAACCAAAAAATAGATAGAAGCAAATACATTTTCAAACATGGCACAGTTAGTCTGTGGAACTCATTGCCCCAAGCTATCAAGAGGCCAAGATCTTAGCAGGATTCATATAAATGGATTAGAGTTTTCTATGGACAGCAAGAACATCCACAATTATACTATAGAAGACTAAAAAAAGACAAGGGATTTAAACCTTCATTTTTCAGGGCACAAACCAACCACTTAGTGTCCAGGGTCATGATGAAATTTCCCCTATGGACACAAGGTTCCTGCAGCTGGTGCTGGTCACTGCTGGGGTAGATGGATGCAGGTCTAGGGGTCCCTCTGTTCTGTTACAACGACTTGGCCAAAAGGACACAACTTCTGGCCAAGACCCGAACAGTCCAGCTTCTGCCGGCTCAGCCAGCAGGGCCAGGCAGGGCGGACCCCAGTCAAGGCCTGCCCAGTGCAGCTCCGAATGGTGAAGCCTCCCAGCTGAGACCTGGTTGGTGCAGCTCACGCAGCGGGAGGCAAGGCCGGGCTACTGGCCACGTCCCGGAGGAGCCAGTCGGGGTCTCAACTGCGGTGAGAGGCATGAGACACGCCTGGCATGGCTGCGCCGGATGGGAACCCTGCTGGCCGGTGAAGCCTCTTCGCGCAGCCTTGTGAGTGCATGTCTCAGGGACGAGGCAGCGGGCTGGCAGCTGGGGTATCCCACGAGTCAGGGAGAAGTGGCCTCCTCCACCCTCAGCCCGTGTGCTGGATCAGCATGGCCGGCAGGGGCTCCCAGGTGCAATAGCCAAGGTAATAGAGGATGCTGGGCTGGGCAGGTTAATTACATTAGCTGCGCATCTCTGGAATCCAGCTGTCAATAGGAAATCTCCTATTCACTGCCCTGGGTCTATTGGCAGAGGAAGGGGAGCTAATCATGTCGCTGAGGTTACAGAGCTCACCGACCGGGTCTACTTAATTGCTCCACTTTGAGAGAGTAAAATCAATCCAGCGTTTTAGACTTTGCGAGCTGTGCACTTACATCTTGGCACATATGTGAGAGACAAAAATAATCGAATAAAACCCGGGAAGTGTCATTTAATTGTTTTATCTGGCAAGATCTCTGCATTGATCCGAGCACAAACCCAGACCTCTGGGCAGCAGTTCAGCTGCTCTTCCTGCACGGTCAATTCGCATTCATCAGGCCGGCAGGGAGCTGGCACCACCCGGCTCAGCAGGTGCCCACTGCCATCCTCAGAGATGGTGGTGCTAAATTATTAATGGGAGTCGGTTTCCTCCTTGTCGCGGAGCAGTCAGCTCCCAGCAAAGGCGGCCAGCCCAAGCCGGAGTGATCTGAAGGTGGGAGAGGCCAGTTATCCGTTATCTTTAATCCCGCTGCACATCATGGCCATCTGTTGGGAAGCATGGCTCCTGGCCCAGCGCTGTACCACAGGGGCTCCCTGCACTGCCGAGGATCACAGAGCCTTTCCTAGGTGACTGGTATCCTCAGAGGGGGCCATGGCAAGCCGCCGGGGTGGACGAAGAGCAAGCGCCCGAGCTGTGGCCTGGAACATGTGACCCCTTGGTGTGGGGATTGTCTTTTCCCCCTGGAGTGCTGGGATGGGGGCGGGGAGGCAGGGCTGGCGCTCTGGGAGTGTTCGGTGGGGGACTGACGGGAGGGGGTGCAGGCGTAGCAGACCAAGTCTAGGAAGGGGCTCCAGCCCACGAGCAGCATGGAGGCTGGCCGGGGCTAACCGAGCACGTGGATCACGGGTGTTTTGGGCAGAGGATGATGGAGCAGAGGTGGGCAGGACCCCGAAACCAGACCAGGCACTGAAATGCCCCCATGAGCATTACTAAGGTGCTGGTGCCCTGTCAGAGGGGGATGCACATTAGTGCATGTCACAGCTCAGGGGACGCAGAGGCCTCCTCTGGCAGACGCACCCTTGCTGGCTTCGCACAGTGGAAGACAGTGGCTTTTGCCGAAAGAAGCCGATCTAGCAGGAGCCCTGCAGGAAGATCACCAGCACCCCCCAGCCCCAATTTGCAATCCCCTCCCCTGGCACTGCCACCCCACCAGCTGAAGAGAACATGGTGCAGAGGAGCATCAGCAAGCCAGGCACCCTGCTGACTCAGCCCATGTCTGGCGTGGTCCCACTGGGTGGCTCCAGGCCACATCCATGGCCTGCCCACTTCTCTGGGGTGAAACCCAGCCCGGGTCTACGCGGTGCTGGGCATGGGTCAGTGAGAGCTGCTCGCAGGCGCCGCCAGAGCTCTCTAGCCGGTCCGTGGGGAGCGGCACTCGCTCAGGGCTGGTGTGCAAGGGGCTGCTGTCTCCACAGCTGCAACCTCTGCTCTGGTGCAGTAGCCTCTGCTTCGACACTGCTCCATAAAGAGCCCATTTCACCGTTGGGCAGACTCTGCCCTGGCTCTGCCTGGCACCTCCAGCACCCGTGCACGAAGCCAGAGCTCCATCAGGCTGCAGCATGGTCTCCAGGGACGAGGCCGAAACCCAGCTGCTCAAACAGACTGGGACGACAGCCCAGGGTGGAGGGGATGGGCCAGAGGCCACAGCAGGACTGTCACCGCTCAGACTTCGGTCACCCTAGCACTCTACAGGGGCTGCTGGGCTGCGCTGGCCCGGTCCCTTTCATCCTGACCTTACATGGCGTTAACCCCATTTCACAGATGAGGACATGGAGGCACAGAGCAGGGCAGGGTCTGGTTTCCAGAGGTGCTGCACACTCAGCACTGGGAGCTGCAGGGGCCTGGCCCCTTTGGCAATCAGACCAAGGGACCTTCCCATGTCATGCCCACAGGCAACAGCAGGGTCGGCTCCTGGCGCCCAACGCCCTGCTCTAGCCACGCCGCTGCTGGGCTCGACGCAGAGTCCCAGGACTGGGACACGAGGATGGGAAAGCTGCCGCCCCTCACGGCGCCCACGGAGCGCCCCCCTGGCTTGCCGCCCCGGGCACACGCTTGGCGTGCTGGTGCCTGGAGCCACCCCTGGTCCCAGGACTGGGACACGAGGATGGGAAAGCTGCCGCCCCTCGCGGCGCCCGTGGAGCGCCCCCCTGGCTTGCCGCCCCGGGCACACGCTTGGAGTGCTGGTGCCTGGAGCCACCCCTGGTCCCAGGTCTGGGACACGAGGATGGGAAAGCTGCCGCCCCTCGTGGCGCCCGCGGAGCGCCCCCCTGGCTTGCCGCCCCGGGCACACGCTTGGAGTGCTGGTGCCTGGAGCCACCCCTGGTCCCAGGACTGGGACACGAGGATGGGAAAGCTGCGGCCCCACGGGGACTGGAAGGGACTTTTCCGCCTTCCCGAAGCCCAGCCTTGTCTGGGCTCCTGGCCAGTAAGAGCTGGCAGGACTCAGTGAAGCTGGACGGGAGTCCAGGCTCTCAGCAGGTTTTGGCAGCTGCGGGGCCGCTGAATTGATGTGGAATCATTCACTGGGAGAAGGAATCCTGAAGAGCAGCGAGGAATGTCACCGGGGTTAACGAGCCGCCTCAGCAACTGGGGGACTCCCCCCGCCAGCACTGGCCTGGGAGCTCAGGAAACCCCGTCCCTCGCCCAGGAGGAGGACATGTAGGGATCGCTCACCGAGATCACTACCCCACCCCCAGCAGAGCTGCCCCAGGCAGGGAAGAGCTTCGCTGCAGGGTAAGGGTCTGGCCCCTGCCCCCACTGCCTGCATCCTGAAAGGCAGCATCTTTCCCTGGCCCGGGAAGCGACGGGGGCAGCAGATGGCTGCAGGGTTCTGGGCTCTGCTCACTCCCCTGTTTCCTCTAGTAGAGCTGAGCTCGTCCCATGTGCTTCCCGTGCCTGGCCCCAGCCTGGTGGGGAGCCCAGCTGAATTCCCCGCGCCACCAGCATTAGAGGCTGCCATGCTGAGGGGGCCTTTCCTGCTCTCCTAGGCCGGCCGCTCTGCCTGGGCCCAGCTGTGGGATGCCACAGGGGACAAAGGCCCAGGTCCACGCACTCCCTGGCAGGGCCCAGCTGTAGTCTGAGCACTCACCACGTCTAGGCAATCACTTCTCCGTGCTACAGGAGAGGAGACGCTGGGTGTGCGTGGAGCACAAGGAGCTTTGGGGGCCAGTGGTTCCTCGTGCCCAGGCGGGCGTTAAAAACACCAGCTAACAGGAGACAGAGGGGGACAGGGAGCCCACAGCCCGGCTGCCGTGACGCGAGGAAGGGAGAGGGCCACTGATTGCTTCTGAGTGGGGAGCTCGGCTCGCTTGCCAAACAAGAGACTCACAGGGCAGGGCTGCTGGGGTGTGCAGGGGACCCCAGAGCCTGCGGACACATTGACAGCACACAAGAGTCAAGTGGGAGCAAAGCTCCCCCTCCTGGCGTGTGTGCACAGCACCAGCCCACATGCTGAACTCCCAAAACTTGCTCCAGTGCAGTCCTGAAAGCCCAGGGGCCGGAGCAGCTTCCACAGGCTGCAGGCAGGGTCCTGGCCAGGGGAGGTGCAGACTCGTTGTATGGCACTTTGGACACTCCAGGCACCCCTCAGACAACACCCTCCCCCCCGGTACTGCCTGAGGACGGCCGGGTCCCCACGCTGGAGGCCAGTCCACTTTTAGACAATGTATGATGTGAGACAGTGCACTGCCAAAGCCGGGGAGCAGACGGCACCTGCCGGAGGGAGGGAGGGGGAGATATGGCTGCTCTGAGTCTGCCCTCCCCAAGCACAAATGATCCCCAGGCTGGGCAAGAAGAGAAAGAGGCGAGCGCTCCAGAATGGCCCCCTCCTCTCTGCCCGGCGGAGGTGGATTCCCCAGGCGAGCGGCAGGAAGAGGCTGCTATTTAACAGAGTTAAAGTAGGCTCCTGCGCTATTTATAGCGTTTGTGCTCCACTTTCCCCAGCCTCGAGCAGCCTCAGCAGCTCTGCATCCTGCCCTGGGAGCCCGGGGCAGCGCTAGCTAAGCCACCTGAGAGCAGGTGCTGCTAGGAGAGTCTGTTCAGACACCTGCTGCCTTCCCTCCGCTCTGGGCTGGATCTAAAGCTACTAGCAGCAAAGGGAGCCCTGGATTCCCAGACCCCATGGGAGCACAGCCCTCCCCCGGGCTCTGGAGTCGCTGACGGGTTCCCGCATCACTCGGATACAGAAGCAGACACATGCGACATGGCTCCCAGCCTGATAGGAACATGGGCCTGCAGGCGGATTTCGGAACACAGGCCACAAGACTGGAAAGGACCTGCTGGCCATGGAGTCCAGTCCCGGCGATTTCAGACAATCCCGTTATATAATCCCTGTAATAAATCTACCAAGATCCAGCTTCAAACTAGGTAGGGTGTTTGCTCCCCACTACGCCTATTGGGCAGCTGGCCCAGAACTTCATTCCTCTGAGGTTAGAAACCTTCTTAGCATCTCCAGCCTAAGCGTATTCCTGTGTCCTTGTGCCAAGACTATCTTCTAGCTTCAGCAGCTCTTCTCGCTCCCTGGGGTAGTTATTGCGAGCAAGCAGATCCCCTCCCAGCCTGCGCAGGGTGAACCAACCACGATCTTTTATTCTCCATTCCTAAAACAGGCTCTTCCTTCCCCTGATCCTTTTAGCAACCGTCCTCAGCACCTGCTCCAGTCTGAATTCATCTGTCTCGAACGTGAGTGACCAGAACCGTACACACCCTTCCAGAAGAGGTCTCACCGGTGCCTGACACAACAGCATTAATAGCTGCCTAGCGCCACTGGAAATATCTTGCCTGATACATCCTTGGATCACACTTGTTTTTGACTTGAGATGGGCCCTGTTTTCTGACCATCACGTTCCTTATGCTGCAGAGCATCATTCATTTCCTGCAATGTTCGAGCTGGGCAGGAAACGGTTTTGTGAAAATGTTATTTCAAAACTAGCCTGTTCTGCGCCAGGATGGAACAGAGACCTTTTGAACTGTTCCCTAAAAAAAGAGAGATCAAGATCCCAGAATAGCCAATAGTCACTGTGTGAGTGTCTCTCATTTTGACCAGAAATTCCATCCTGGACCTCAAATCGTTCTCTACAAAATAGTCATCAAAACTGGTACGTTACTCACAAAAAGTGTCACTTTGAACCAATCTGCATTTTCCAATGAAAAACAATGTCAAAAAACTCCTGAGCAGCTGTACACAGTACATCACCCCGGGGCCAATCTTCCAGACTCAGAATGGGAGGGTTTGGCAGAGCTCATGCTGTGCTCCAGGATCTCAGCTTTCTAAAAGACAGCAGATCTCCAGCCCTTAAGGTTGTGGAGAAACCCTTCAGAACATGGCCCAAGTACAAACAAATGCTGCAATGCCTGCCTGAATCTGCAAAGAGCCTGGAATAGCTCTGAGGGTGAACTGCCTCATTCAGCCCAGGGGCATTAATTCAGCTGCCCAGGTTAAGTGTCCGCATAGCAATTACTTGTTTCACTGCTGATCAATACCCAGACGGAAGGAGAGGATCCTGTTCTGAAGCTCTAGCTACACAAATGATGTGGGTGACCGCTCCTGTTGGCACGGTAAGCACCATGGGGAGCCAGCACCACTTATCCTTCCCCCCAGCCCGGGGGCCAGCAGAGCCCATGTGACCATATTTTAAATGCCAGCACGATCTCCTGACAGGCATCTCATTTTGGCACCACAAAAGGGTGGGCTGTGGAATACCACCAATGCCTCTGGGCCCCCGTTCGACACCTGAGCCGTGCCTGACAGCTCCTGGGGGCTTCCTTGCCCCACCAGTGAGCCACTAATGGAGCCGTGTGGGAATGGAGCAGGGCTGCCCGCCCACAGGGCCACTGCAAAGGCTGCTTCCAGCCACCTGGCTCCTGTAGGCACCAACTGGTGCAGGGAGCGCTTTCCTTCTGCATGATTCATTAGCTGATCGCAGGCCTAGCCCTGCCCACAGAGCCCTCCCTCCTCACGCACCCCACTGGCATGAGAGCAGAGCAAAGGTCACAGGGGCTATGCGAACACAGCCCCCCCCCCCCCCAGTGGCTCAGATGGGGATTCTGTGCAGCAGGTACTCGACACTCCAGCACGCATCCCGCCCCCGAAAGCGGGGAGAACAGTATGGCAGCCATCCCACTGAACCGCAGGGGTCTGAAGACAGAGGAGAGGGGGTCGCACCCGCACACAGGCTGTTCTTACCCAGCACCCAGAAACTGAACGGCTTGGGATCTCTTAGTGCCTCCACATTTTACAAGAAAGCCTTTTATTTCAATTCAATTCTTCCCCGTCTCCCTCTGTCTCTTCCTGGAGATGCACTGACTACCCACTAAGGTTTGATTGATTAGAGATCTCAGATATTTAACACGTATTTGATTTCAGGAAGCAGACAAGCGGATAGAGTACATGAGATATTGCACTTTTGTGGAACCAACAGCAGCAGCTGATTTCAGGACAGCTATGGAGCAAATTATGGGTAGTAGGACTGGGATCACAGAGGCAGTGGAGTGGCCACCTGGAGTTCAATCTGTTAGATAACAGCCCATACAAGTTGTGAAGGTCCCTTCACTTTAGCAATAGTTTAGACAATGAGCTGGGAATGTCATGGTTTCTGACTGGCTCCCAACGCAGCCAGCTATGGGATCTTCACACAGAAAAGGTTATTGCTGGTGTATCTCACAGCTGGAAACAGATATAAGCACAGTGGGACTTTTTGATCCTCCGACAGCCAGCAAGAAGAGTTTCACCCCTAGGCCAGGTTCAGCGCTTCTTCCTGAAGCAACAACCCCACTGAAGTCAAGCAACAGACTGATCCATTCTTAGCCCCCAAACCCGATCAAGGCAGCCGTCTTGCATGGCCACACACCCTGTTCTGCCATTCTAGGGACGAGCTAGTCTTGTGAACCCCCCCCCCCCACAGTGATCGGGTGCTAGGCAGAGCGCCTCCCCCCCCACGCCGGATAAACCAACCTCAACCCTCCCGGCTACGTGACAGCCCTCCCAGGGTCTCTGAGGCGGGGAGAGGCAGGGACTGGGGGGCAGGGACTGGGGAGCAGGGAGCAAGGGAAATGACCAGGCCAAGCGAGGCCGCTGTGGGGAGCAGGAGCTGGGGAGCAGCTGATGATCCCTGGGGTGGGCAGACAGGCCCCAGGTACAACCCAGGGGCCAGCGCCCAGCCTCTCACGTTCCAACATGGGCCTGAGGGGC
This sequence comes from Mauremys reevesii, assembly GCF_016161935.1. NCBI lineage: Eukaryota > Metazoa > Chordata > Testudines > Geoemydidae > Mauremys > Mauremys reevesii. Next base: position 83,941,362 of record NC_052632.1, read on the forward strand.
CCAGCCTGACCCCAACCCCCCTGGGCTGCCCAGTGCTGCATCTCCGGCCCCGCAGCGGGCTCCCTGGGGGTGACAGGGTCACTCTGGCCAGGTCCCCTGCGGTGCTGCGCACCCCAGACGCTCAGCACCCCCCAGAGCCGGCCTGATCCTGCCTCCTCTGAGGGGCAGCACCCTCCGCTAGCCGCTCTTGGTGAGCCAGGATGGGGCTCTGCCAGCGGGCGACGGGGCCCGATCCTTGGCAGGGGTCACCCTCTGCGCTCCCCCTACAGCCCAGCGCGATTCCCGCCCCCCCAGCCGGGGAGCCGCCGAGGCGCTGGGATGGAGAGACCGCGGGAGACAGGGCCGGGTTCCCCCGTCTCAATCCAGCACACGCGGGGCCCCGGTACAACGCCCCCCCTCCAGCCCCTCAGGGTCCATAGCGCAGGGGCGCGGGGGGATCCAGCCCGCGCCCAGCTCCAGCGGCTGCACAGACCCCGCTTCCCAGGGCCAAGCCCGGCGGCTCGGGGTGCAGCGGGCCCAGAGGCACCCCGGGCTCGCCCCTCCGCCCCGAGCCGGGTGCGGGGCCCGTCTCCCAGGTCCCTTGGGTCCGGGCAGGGGGCCCCGGGGGTCCAAGGGCCGTTCCCCGGGGACCGGGCAGGACACCCGAGCCGGAGCGAGCGGACCCGTGGCCACAGGGATCGCCGGGCTCCAGCGGGGCGGCCACAGACTCGGCCGGGACCAGGCGCCGGGTCCGGGGAGCCACCCGCTCAAACGGGCCCCCCTCCCCGCAGCGCGCCCCCGCAGCCGGGCGGGGAGCCCTTCCCGCAGCGCGCCCCCGGAGCCGGGCGGGGGAGCCCCCGCAGCGCCCCCCCCCGGAGCCGGGCGGGGGGAGCCCCCCCCCGCAGCGCCCCCCCCCGGAGCCGGGCGGGGGCCGGCGCTCACCTGTACCACTCCAGCCCGCGCTCGTAGTGCCGGTCGAAGAAGTGGGGCTCGGTGCCCACGGCGCGCACCTCGGGGTGCACCCGGATAAACTCCAGCACGGCGCGGGTGCCGCCCTTCTTCACCCCCACGATGAGGGCCTGCGGGAGCCGCTTGCTGCCCAGCTTGGCGGGGCCGGAGCCGTTCCCCGCCAGCGGCGCCTCCTGGCCCGCGCCCCGGGGGCCGCTCCAGGCCGGCTCCCCGCTCCGGCTGCGCCCCCAGGGGCTGGCGGCCGCGCCCCCCGGCTCGCCGGGCTCCCGGCCGCAGGAGCGGGACTTCTGCAGAAGTTTCTTGGCGCCGGCGCTGCGGGCGGGGAGGCAGCGGCGCTCGGGGCCGGGCAGGGCGCCGCCGGCGCAGCGCAGGAGGCTGTAGCACAGGCAGGTGCCGGACAGGGACAGCGTGAAGATGAAGAGGAAGCGGCGCGTCAGCCTGCGGGAGGGTGGCCCGGCCCGGCCGCTCAGCGCCATGGCTCCATGGGGCCGGGGGGCGCGGCGCGGCGCTGCCCGCGGCGCATGGGGCTGGGGCCGGGGCCGGGCGGCGCGCAGCGCACCGAGGCGAAGGCAGGCTCCGTGCCCGGCTCCCCGCGGCTCCGGGGAAGCGGCGGCGGCGGCTGCCGGGGCATGTCCCGCTCCTAGGAGGAGGGGCGGCCCGGGGGGCTCCGCACGCTGCCGTTGCCCCTGCCCGCGGCCGCCGCCCCGAGCTCCGGCTCCTCAGCTCCCATGGCCGGCCCCTGCAGCCCGAAGCCGGGGCGCCGCAGCCGGCTCGGGCTTCCTCTGTCCCCGGGAAATGCCGGGGCAGCGCCGGTGCGGCTGCTATTTAAGGGGCCGCCTGACGTCAGCGCCTCCCGGAGCCCCCACGAACCGCCCGAGCCAGAGCCGCCCGGACCCCGAACCTGTCCCCCAGAGCTCGCATGAGCCCCCAGCCCGGACCCCAACCTGTCACCCCCACCTCCCCGAGCCCAGAGACCCCATCCTCACCTCCAGCCCGGACCCCAACCTCTCACCCCCACTTCCTCGAGCCCAGAGCCCGCATCCCAAGCCCCTCCCCAGCCGGACCCCACCCTATCACCCCCACCTCCCCAGCCCAGAGCTCCCATCCCGAGCCCTTCACCCCAGCGTGGACCCCACCCTCTTACCCCACCTCCCCGAGCCCAGAGCCCGCATCCCAAGCCCCCAGCCCCTCCCACACTCCAAACCTTTCATCCCGGCCTCACCCCAGAGCCGGCAGCCCAAGCCCCTCAGCCCAGACCCCGAACCTTTCACCTCGGCCTCACCCTAGAACCTGCATCCCCCCAGCCCAGAGCCCCATCTTGCACCCCTCAACCCTGGCCCCACCCCAGAGCCATCACCCTGAGCGCCTCATCCCCCTCCCACACCCCCAGGCAGGAGGAGCCCACACCCCAAACTCCCTCCTCCACCCCAACACCCTGCCCTGCCCTGGAGTTCCCTCCTGTACACTGACCCTCTCACCCGGCTCCACCCCAGAGCGTGCACCCCCAGCCTGCAGCCTGAACCCCCTCCTGCACCCCAACCATCTGCCCCAGCCCGGAGCCCCCTCCCTCCCTCCCTCCCCTCAAACCTCTCACCCCCACCCCAGAGCCTGCACCCTCCTTCCGCACCCCCAGCCCTTCCTCTCCCCCCCAGCACCCTCCCGCTTTTCCTAGGTTGCCCCAGCTAGGTGGCCCTGCTCCCCACAAGCCACCTGCAGCTGCTTGGGGAGGAGGGGTCAGGTGAAGATGCTCCAAATTTGGCTCCCTTCTCCGGGCAGTCCCGGACTCCAGGAGCCTCCATTTCAGCCTCTCTGAACCGTCTGGGGTGTGTCTACACTGCAGTTAACCCCTCTGCTGGCCTGGCTCAGTGGACTTGGGCTGTAACATTGCTGTGGAGACATCTGGGTTCTCTACGTCCCTCCCCCTCGTGAGGGCCCAGCACATGGGGGTCAGCCAGCCCCCACACAGCAATGTTCTAGCTCCACAGCCAGCCCCGGTCAGGCCCAGGGGACAGCCTGGGTCTAACTGCTGTGTAGACACTCCCACGCACACCTCCTCCAGCGAGTGGGACCCAGCAGCCGCTCCCCTAGGTGGCTGTGCAGGCCAGGGATGCATGTGGGGTTAGTGTGGTGTGGGTGCGTCTCTGTCAAGGGGGGGTTGGCCTGGCCTGGCCTGGCCTGGCCAGTCAAGGACGCGCTGTGCCTCAAGGTCTGTCTACACTGTAATGTTAGCACAGGGTTAATAAAACTCCACTTAGCAGATGTGGGGCTTCAGCATCTACCCAGCGTTATGCCGGCTGAGTGTAACCATCCGTGCTCCAGACCTCCCAAAACAGGGCTGCTCTAGCACTTTGTTCGCTGTGCAGCGTGGGGAAACGTGGCTGTCCGGAGCTCAGACCCTGGTTGCACTGCAGTGTAGACACACCCCCAGGGTTGCAAGCAGCCTGTCACCCAAACACACCCTCCTCTCCCGTTCTGCTTTGCTCAGGCGCCCTCTTGTGGTGGCTCGTGGCGAGTGTGAGGGAGGGAGCCCGGAAAGACTCCTGCAGGATGCAGACAAGCCCGGGGCTCCCTAGCCTGTGCCGGGCACAGGGCCTCCCTCCAGGGAGCAGCAGCCCTGCTGCAGGGTCAGGGCCGGGATTGCTTAACAACTTGCCGCGCTGTTGGCTTTCTCCCCCGTGCGTCTGGAGCTGCTTTCCCAGAGACAGCCCGGCAAGACCTCTGCCCAGCGCGCCCGCCACCCTGTGTGGGGAGATTGGGGGCGTGGTGCCATCGGGGCAGACAAGGCAGAATGCCCATGGGCCCCTGGAAACTAGCATTAGGCACATCTGCCTCGCCCTGCACCAGCTCCAGGGGAACCTCGTGGCAGGTCCCTGCCTCCAGAGCTGCTGCCCGCTCTGGAATGGGCAGCACATCTCGGGGACGGGGTTGGCGAGCGCTCTGGGCACACAGCTCACGCTCTGGAGAGGGGGTCTGGCTGTGTGAAGGGACCCTGAGCCTCTCTCCATCTGGCTGTCCCTGCCTCCCAGCCTGCTATCTCTGCCCCGCCCAGCCGTCCCTCCACTGGAGATTCCCTGGCAGGCCAGAGCAGCAGAGGTGCTGGGCAGAAGGGGGGGGGCAAGTGGGGCAATTTGCCCCAGGCCCCGCAGGGGCCCCCACGAGAGTTTTTCGGGGGCCCTGGAGCGGGGTCCTTCACTCGCCCCGGGGGCCCCGGAAAACTCTCGCGGGGCCCAGGCCCCCGGAGCTTCTTCCGCTCCAGGTCTTCGGCGGAAATTCGGCGGTGGGGGGGTCCTTCCGCCGAAGACCCCAGGCCCCCTGAATCCTCTGGGCGGCCCTGGAAGCACGCAGACTGGAGAGAAGGTGGGAAGCCAAGGGGTGCTGAGAAGTGAGAACAATTTTGCTCCGTAAATACCAGTGTCAGGGAGCAGGTGGTGGACGTCATGGGTTGGCAGCTGTTCAGTGGCTTACCTGTAACGAGTTTGGGAGGTCTCAGTCTACTTCCCAGGGGACAGGTCTCCATCACAAAAGCCATCAGTACAATTCCCTCTTGCTGGAACTCTTGGCGGGGACTCTGCGTGAATGGAGAACATGTTCTCCTGGATCTGTGGGGACTGGGTGGCAGCGCTCGCTGGGCAGTGCACGTGACGCTGCGTCTGCTCTGTGCATAAAGAGAGGCTCTTAGTCTCCAGGGCTGTCAATCCGGCACCTTTCACCAGCAATAAATTCACTGCAATGAAGACGAGGTGAGCAGTGAGTAGAGGGGTGTGTGAAAGAAGGTCTCACGCTGTGTTTCGACATTGTGTGCTACAAACCTTCTCTCCCAGCACTTTCCTGATGATTGTCACAATTAGGAGATTAATTGAGTGGAATAGATCCCTGCTGACAGGGATTTTATAAGCCAAGATGGAGACGGGCTGCTTCCCGGCATGTTTGTCACTGTAACTAGCTTTGATTTCCTGGACACAAAGCCAGTTTTGTAGACGGCAAAACAAAGACTTCAGACGTCATGAATGGCAGGGCCGTGGGGGCACGATGCAATGCAGTGCCCTGCCCCACAGGTATGCTGGGCAGGCTGTGAACACAGCCGAGGCCGTGGCGAAGGGCTGGCCTGCTGTGACAGCTCTAGGTCAGTGCTGTGGGGTACTCTGCAGCCTTCTCCGGCTGCACGCGCGCTTTTCAGTTAGGGCCAGAGATTCTGGGCTGAACAGGGCTGGTTCCTGGGCATTTCTTGACTTAGTGTGCTGATCTTTCCTCCCGTATGACATAAGGCAAAAATAATGCCTGCAGCGAGGATACTCTGCACAACAATCCATCCCTTCCATTCACTTTCCATCCCTACAGAGCTTAGCCAGGGTAGGTTTAGGCCTACACAGGGTTGCCATAAATAGGTGACCCAGGAATACCAGTAACGTTATAAGCTGCCGGACCGGCTGATGTCTTGCTGCAGAAGCTAGGAAGCTCCCTACTAGCCTGAGTTACCCGTGCTGGGGCCCTGCATCTCTGGAACGCCGAGCAGCAGCCACGCGTGCACATTTCCGAATTCCAAACTCACCGGAAGAGCTCACACCAAAGACCCAGACCTCAGGTTGGCAGCTCACTGGAAGCCTCTGCTCCGTCTGCAGCGGTGCTCCAAAAAGCAAATGAAACGAAAGTGGACGGGAAACGGTTTCCCATCCCTGGAATACTTTTCGTTCCCCCCCCCATCTCAAATCAAGAGGAAAACTTGAAACCTTAAACATTTTTGCAAACCCCGTTTTTTTTTCCAGTTTGGGTCAATTGAAACATCTTGTTTCAAAAATTTTGAAATGTTTATTTCTATTTTGACCTTTAAGAATTTTTTTTAGTGTAGTTAGTTTAAATTTTGAAGTAAAAAGTCATTTTGAATCAGAAAAACTGACCTTTTCATTACGAAAATGTGAAAATGAAATGTTCTGACCATTTTGAAACATTTTTTTGAGTCGTAACTGACCCTGATTTGCAAAGAGTTTCAGTTTAAACAAATCAGCAGTTCCAAAAAAAAAAAAAAGTTTTGTTGTTCAATACCCAGCTCGCTCTAAATAAAATGTTTGGGTGCATAAGGAATGGGCTGGGGAATAAAACAGAGACTATAATTACAGTGCTGTTCTAAATCAATGGGTCGCCCTCATTGGGCAAACTGGGCACAGTTCTGGTCACCTCGTCTCAAAATGGATTTTCCAGAAGGAGATGGGTGATGACAGCAAACGGTGGCTTGCAGAGCTTGAGCAGGCTGGGACTAGTTACTTTAGAGAGGAGACATAATGATGGGATACAATATCATGAATGGTATCGAGAAGTATTGGTATTGGGAATGTATATTCACTTTTTTTCCATAATACAAGAACAAGGGAATATTCAATAACCTTGAACAGCAGCAAATTTAAAATGGATGAAAAGAAAGTCTTTTTTATACACAGCACGCAAATAGCCTGTGGAACTCATTGCCATTAGATATCACTGAGGCCAAGACCCTTAGCAGGATTCAATAAAGGACTAGACGTGACTGGGGGTAATTAGGACGTCCAGAGTTACATTAGTATGGATTAACCCCCGCCCCCAAAGACAACACACTTAAAAAGGCCTTCTGCTTCAGGGCACAACCAGTCACTACCTAATGAGGGGTAGAAAAGCTGTCCCTGGGGAAGGTTGCTCCATACCGCCCACAATGGAGTTTCTGAGGCAGCTGGCGTGGCCGCTGCTGGTGCCATGAGGTTGAATTAGAGGGACCCCTGCTCTGACCCAGTCTGGCCATTCCTATCTTCCATGAGTGGGAAGGACGATTCCGCTAGAGATGAGCCTGAACCAAAGGCCCAGATTTTAACATTGAATCTGAATCCAGAGGTTGCAAATGGTCCCAATTTTTTAATGTGACCCAGTTCCAAACCACCCCAAATTCCTGAAACCCAGAGCTGGTTCCTAGTTTTGCAGCTCGATCCATCTCTGTTTAATGCATATTCGATGCTGCTTCTGTCTACAGATGCTGTGGCTCTGAGGATGTGTTTCTGTAACGGCTGTACCTGTTCTGTGCAGAGACCTTCTACTGAAGAGAAACCTGTTGTGTGCCTTCCAAAGTGTGAAAACCAGTCCTGTTCCTTAACAAGCTCCCATCACATCACAGGCAGCCTTTCCTCTCAGTTCATTTACGAGCAGCAAAGGGATGAATATCCAAGTTTGTCTCTGTCGTGGTAAGAGATGTGAGTGCGCACAGTCATCGCTAATTGGATGGACACAGACGGGCAGTGGGGCAAGGTTCTGGCAGCTCCAGGTGGAAGTGGGGTTCTCGATAGATGAGTGAGAGCGCTGCCTCTGTTTGGGGAAAGAGGCTCCATTTCCACTGCCCCATCTCTCTGAAGGGGACCGATGCGGCCCTAGGGAGGAGCCTTGGAAAAGAAGTGCACCCTAATGACTGTACGAATGGGCATTTGGAGCAGGGGCGGCTCCAGGCCCCAGCACGCCAAGCGCGTGCTTGGGGCGGCACGCCGCGGGGGGGTGCTCTGCTGGTCGCTGGGAGGGCGGCAGGCAGGTTGCCTTCGGTGGCATGCCTGTGGAGGGTCCGCTGGTCCTGTGGCTTCAGTGGAGCATCCGCAGGCACGCCTGCGGGAGGTCCACCGGAGCCGTGGGACCGGCGACCGGCAGAGCGCCCCCCCGTGGCGTGCCGCCGTGCTTGGGGCGGCGAAATGTCTAGAGCCGCCCCTGATTTGGAGCCTCTCTTGCCCTGGCCTGCATGTGTAGGGTGCCTGGAAAACACTTTGAGCCAATGCAACTGAAAAGTTATTGATTGTCCTGAGATTGCTCAGTGTAGGCCTGGCTTGACATGAGTGACTGGCCATGGGGAAGGCCACACTTCTTGGGAGACAGGCTTAGGGAGGCGAAAGGACCAGCAGGCTGGTTGCAGAATGGCTGCACTAGCTAAGAGAAGCGGGACACCCAGGGAACCATTTACAATGGAGAAGGTAAGTCAGAAGTGGAAAGACGAGGTAATGAGGAAGTCGGCTGTGGACAGAGCGTGCCGTACAGGGATCGGCTCCTGCAGTGTGACCAAGCCAATCCCCGAACACGTCCTGCGACGGAGCGTGTAAACGTATAGAATGGAAGAGATGGACGGGGTAACTGTGGATGTGCGGCACACCCTACGCCCACTCCCTACGCTCGAGCCTCATCAACTCAAGTGTAGTTTAATTGTGCCCCCCCCTTCCACACACATGCGGGGTGATTTCTCAGGCTGCTGGTGCTCAGCTCGCTCTGGCTAGACCAGGAGGACTGTCCGCAGAGCCAGTTTAACAACAATAGTTATTGCCTCTGCTTTCTCAGCACAGAGAGCTCATTCAGCTGCATAAAACTACCTGTCTTGTTACTTGGGAAGAGGGATGATAATAGGATGAGATAGGGCAAAATATGCTAGTCCAGCACAACAGGATGCTGCCAGCTCCTTGCCAGCCCGTTCAGGGCCGGATGCTGCTGCTTTGGTTTATGTAACATCATAGGATGAGTTCAAATTTAAAGAAAAAAGTGTTTCCTGAAAAGCACCATCCTAGCGCTGTGATCGGGTGCCAGGAGTGACAGGAATTGGATGGGGATTTTGCAAAGAGGCTATTGAGGAATAAAGAATCCACTAGCTCAGAAGAGTCCTGGAGCCATAGGACAGTGCCCGAGTCCCTGTGGGACAGGAGTCCTGATGTGATCATTAGGATCCCCAAGGGGCACTCGGGTCTGGGCCGTTTGGTTCGTTTTTGTTTTGTGCATTATCAGCTGGAGGAGGGCTGGGAGGGCTGGTGAGAGCTGCCGAGCGTGAACGTGGTGGCGACGTGTAAGAACAGACCCACTGTGAAGCTGTGCTCGCTTCAGAGCTGCTGAGCCCCTGTGCTGTCAGGCAAGCGTGTCCCAGTGAGTCTGTGCCTGGCGGGGCGGCGAGGAGGAGTCAGAGCCCAGCTGGGGTAGGTCAGTCTAGTGCCATTCATTTCAATTGGCAGATCTCCAGCTGGGGGCCTGGCCCATTGGCTGCAGTGGCTCTACCCCCATTTACACCAGCTGGGGGCCTGGCCCATTGGCTGCAATGGAATGATATTAATTTACACCAGCTGAGGGCCTGGCCCATTGGCTGCAGTGGCTCTACCCCCATTTACACCAGCTGGGGGCCTGGCCCATTGGCTGCAATGGCTCTACCCCCATTTACACCAGCTGGGGGCCTGGCCCATTGGCTGCAGTGGCTCTACCCCCATTCACACCAGCTGGGGGCCTGGCCCATTGGCTGCAGTGGCTCTGCCCCCATTCACACCAGCTGGGGGCCTGGCCCATTGGCTGCAATGGCTCTACCCCCATTTACACCAGCTGGGGGCCTGGCCCATTGGCTGCAATGGCTCTACCCTCATTTACACCAGCTGGGGGCCTGGTCCATTGGCTGCAATGGCTCTACCCCCATTTACACCAGCTGGGGGCCTGGCCCATTGGCTGCAATGGCTCTACCCCCATTTACACCAGCTGGGGACCTGGCCCATTGGCTGCAGTGGCTCTACCCCCATTCACACCAGCTGGGGGCCTGGCCGCTATATTCCAGAGCAAGGTGCCCTGCAGAAAGCCTTGCGGAGGCTTGGCAGTGACTTCCAGCCCCCGCTGCTGGTGCCATTCTGGCCTGGCTTTTCCTCCCAGGTGCTGAGTGGGAGTGGTGCAGACCTGGCGGATGTTCTGAGTAACACGGACAGGAAGCAGGAGACCTGAGCTGCTACAAAGAGACAGACACGTGGCAGGCTCGCCCTGTGCAGCCTGCGGTCCCGGCCCCAGCGTGTGCGTGTCTGTCCCGGCTCCTCACCATAACAGCCTGCTGCTCTAAATCCAGACCCTGGTGCCTGGCCCGAGGAGACATCATGGGAGAGCAGGTGGGCAGGCTCCCCCGTGCCCCGGCACAGTGGCACTGCCTGCTTCTGCTGCAAGGGGCACTGCGGCCACAGAGCCGGGGCTGGGATTGGCTCCCAGGGGATGACACCAGGGCAAAGAGGGTTTCTGTGGCCTGTAGTGAGGCCGGATCTTAGCTCTCCTCCTGCCACACATGGCTGTGGGAGGGTCCTGCGAGCGCGGGAGGTGCTCTCTGACCCAGCCTGCGGAGATGTGCAGCCGTCCCAGGCACAGCTCGCTTCATGCAGACAAGGGTGTGTGAGTTACATTAGCCATTTGGGGTCCAGGGCGGCCGCTCTCAGCTGCCGATTCGGGCCATCCCCTTTGCTGTGGCCGCAGAACCGGGGTCATTCCAGTCTTCCCCGTTTCCTGACAAGCAGCCAAAGTGAAGCTGCAGAAAAGCTGTTTTTTCTACCTTTAGCCATTTGATTATCTCCATGTGCTGATAAGCCTCAGCAGCAAAGACGCTGCTTGTGCCCCGGACAGGAGAGGAGCCTGGATAGATAAAGCTGGTGCCTGTCGCTGAGCTCCCCCAGCTTTCCCCGCTTGCAAGGGGGACGTTTCAGGAAGTTGACGTTTTGCTTTCAGTCTTTGTGTTCTGCAGGCTTTTTCCCGTGACACGTTTGCAGTTTCCATCAGACATCACATAAACAACAGCTTTGGGGACCTCCTGCGCATTTCTGGCTCCGGCTTTTGTGCTAACGGGAGCCACAGGGAGCTGGGCCTGATTCTGATCTCACCTCTGCTGGTGTAAATCCACAGAAGTCATTGGAGTAACTCCCATGTCAGGGAACGGAAACAGGCCCTTTGGGGCTAGAGAGAGAGCATCTCCCCTTTCCGGACACTAGCCGCAGTTGTCAGGCCCTAACTCACTCAGGAGACAGGAGCCCTCGCCAGCGGGGAGGCCACGTGTTCTGGGAAAGCATGAGCTCCTGCCCCGGCCACGTCTCTGCTGATGCCCTGTTCTTCTTCACCCACCTCTCAACCTGAGAGCTCACTTTCCACCCCCAGCCATGGGTGCTGGAGCTAGGGGTGCTGGGGGGGGGGGTCACACACCCTGGCTTGAAGTGGTTTCCATCATATCCAGGGTTCAAGTTCGGTTCAATGGCTCTCAGCCCCCTCACCCCCCCGTACACATTGTTCCAGCGCCCCGGTCCCAGGTTCTCCACCTGTTCCCCCAGCGCCTTCCCTTGCTAGCTACTTCCCTCCCTTGCTCATCCTGTCCCACTGCTCTGCCTTTGTACCAATCCTCTCTAGTACCCCCATCTTCTAGCCCCAGCCCCATTCCCCTCCTTCTTCTCCCCACCCCTCTTACAACCACTCCTTCGTCTCCTGGCCCCCTCCAGCTCGGCGTCTGCACTCCGCACTCCCCACGGCGAGTCGGGGCTCCCCCCAGACCAGGGCTGCTCACGTCATGGTCCTTGCCCAGCTCCCAGACCACGTCACTGCCCTCTCCGAGCCCCTCCACCTGCTTCCCAGGCCAGAGTCCCACTTCTTGTCCTACCCCCTCGGCTTTTGTCTCTCTCGTGCCGCAACGCACGCCCCCCCTGCCAGCCTCGTGCCTGCAGGCCCACCCCTCCCCCGGACAGCTCCCTGCTCTGCCTCCACGCTGCCCCTGGGGCAGGGAACGCCATCCCTGAAAGAGCCCGTGAAGCCACCACCCACTTCTTCAAATCCCTCCTCCAGACCCACCCCAGGCATGAGCCGACTAGCGGCCGTTGGGAGCACCAGCGGTTGGGAAGAGCTAATGCCATTCGCTTTCATATTCATAAAAGACAAAGTGTGAGTGACTTGCACGTTACTGACCCAGGTGACCACGAGCTCTCCTGCCTGATACACTCACTGTGATATCCTGTGGCACGTTCTCCAGAGCACAGCCCAGTCTGACTGTGCCTTTGTGCAGCACCCAGCACCACGTGGCCCCAGTCCTGACTGAGGTCTCTGGTTGCTCCCACGGTGCACAGAAGAAATGCTAGTGATAACGCTTCCCGCTGGGGTTTGTCAGGGAAGGAGTCTGCAGCCAAATGCGAGTCTAGGACATCCTAGGCTCCCCTCCGGCACAGGCAGCCTGTCAAGCCCCTTGGAACAGGAAGGGCTATAGAAATGCAAGGGATTATGGAAGCGATTTTTACAGACGTAGCAGAGCGAAGATCTGTGCGAGATACACATAACACTATTCTATAGGAGAAAAGGAGGCCAATAAAATACATGCTGAAAATAGCCAATAAGATTAAAGACGATCTTTTAGCCTTGATGTCTTCGGGTTTGGAGAGAGGAGATCAAGGTTAGAATTTATTTCCACAGCCTAAAAAAGACCTCGGGGCCGATATGGCAGGGCTAATCCGTTTGTCTATTTCTAACGTGTTTGTCATTCGCCAGCGTTTGATTCTGGCGCCTACAAGCTGACGTATTTTTCTAATCCTGCTGGAATTGATCCCTGTATCATACACATCCCATGGGTGAGTTGGGAACTCCAGGAGTCACGAGGCAAAGTTGGGGCTGCCGTGTTTCCAGCCAGGTGAACTTGGAAATATGCATTTATTCAAGCGCTTGCATGAGAGCAAAACCCACTCTGTGTTTGAACTGGTCTGAAGCTCTTGCCCATCTAACACAAGGATCAGCGCAGGCCTTTCTGACGCTGAGAGACTGGGTCCACTTAGGGATGTTAAAAGAAAACAATGGGCTTTGCCAGCGTGTTCTGCTGCATTGTGACTAGAGCCAGGGGGTTGCTAGAAAGAGGCATCAGCACTGGGGTGAATGAGCCACTTTCATGAGCCCATTTATTCTAGTTTTACACTGGAACGGGGCCCCCTAAATAGCCTCCCCGTATGTGTCCATCAGCAGCCGAAAACAAGAGTCTCATTAAAGGGCTGATACAGTTTGTTCTCGTTCAGCAGAACAAGCTCGGCTCTCAGTGATCCGGGTGCAAAGCTGAAGTCAGGAGAGCGGCTCCCGATGGTCACTGGAGCAGGGTTTGGCCCAGTGTGTTCAGACAGGGCTCAGGCTGCCATGGCTGTATCCTGACACCAGTCCCCGGTCTCGCTGCTTCCAGCCTGGCCTCTGCTCCATTCAGACCAGGAGATTTACTGAGGAGAGGGGACCCAGTGCAAACACCAATGGATTTACTGCAGCGAGTGCCCTGTTGTGCTCAGGACGGGGCAGTCAGGAGGTCCCAGCTTGTCTCCCCAGGCACGTTGCTGAGCAGGGGACACGTTTGTGAGCTGGGCCATGCCCAGGCTCCACCCGCTTTTGATTTAGCCGCCAGAAAACACTGATGTTTGCAAGTCCAAGCTCCTGCAAAGATGGTGGCCCCAGCGAAGCCGGCTGGAACCAGGTTTGTGGCCTGACGCTGGCGCTTCCCTCCTAGATGGGGCCTACCACACACAGGAGGTCCCGCAAGATGGCTGCCACCCTGAGGAGGCACAGAAACGCCAAGTGCTCCCAGAGACCCACACCTCACTGTCTCCCGCTATGGAGAACCCGGCCTGGCTTGGTGATTCCCCAGCCTGCCCAGGCCCAGCACCACCTGAATGACCTGCAGAGCCGCCCGGGAGGCGTCCTGTTCGCTATGGTTAGTTAGTACAGCGAGAGCCAGGCAGCTCATGTCTTGGGCCAGCTCCATTTCTTTTCACTGGCCCATGTCCCCCAGCAGCGCGTGGAAGGCGGGTGGGATATTCGCCCCATGAGCTGCTGCTGTTTCTGGTTCCCTGGCCTGGGCAGGCTGTAATGCAGAGCAATGTACCTTTTCCTCAAGCCACTAGTTAATTAGCACCACAACCAAATTCCAGACCTGCTGGCCAGCTTGGGAGTTCGAAAGCGCCAGGATCTCCCTGCTGCTGGAGCCAGAGGTTTCTGTCCAAATGAGGCTGGAAAGTGAATCCCCAAAGCTTCAGTGTCATGACTCCAGGCTGAAACGTCCATAAGCCTCACAAATCGGTTCTGAACACAACGTGCTCCAGACGAGGTCAGAGGCAATGCATTTCCTTCTGACTCCAGTTCAAGCTACTTTAGCCGCAAATCTCAGCCGCTCGCCCAGCCGGAGTCGCTGGGCCTGGCCGTGCTGCAGAGCCTCATGTCATTCGGAAATACATTTCTAAGCAGGATGGAATGGTGCTTAAGAGCGAAATGGCTCCCCCGCCCCAGACTTAATCACTTCTAGTGGAGTCCTGGGATGAGAGGGATAAAGAGCCGGGGGTGGGGGGGGGGGAGGCTTTAATCCTGCTGAGTAGATTACAGAGATTACTTCAATCTAATCCTTACCTATCTGTCACTGACGCTGCGAAGAGCATAACGAACTGAGCGGGGCGTGCTGGCCGCCTCTGAGCAGCCGGGGCCTGGTACGTCAGGCGCTGTGGCTGTAAACGTGTTGCTGCCTTCATTGGAGATAAAGACGAACGCCGCCAGTGTGCACGGGCTCTGACTGACAACAGTGGTGTGCCCACAGGCACGTCCCGACCGCACACAGCCAAGCACAGCGACTTGCTGACCAGGGACAGGCTGGCCCCTTAGCCCATCTGCCCCCCAAGCAGCCTGTACCAGACCATTGCTGAAGGTCCAGCATTTCCTGTGCTCATCTTTTCCTTCTGGTTTTGGATGGGCAGGAAGCAAAACGATCGACTTGCCAGGTTGTCACCACTTTGGGCTAGGCCACAGCAACACACGCCGACGGGCTCCCAGGAAGGCCTGCAGCGGTTGGAGGACTCAGACTTGCAGACCACTGGATGCTTGTTGGGACGGCCCCATGGGACCTTGGGCGGGTTGCTTAGATTGACACCGCTGGGTCAGCAGGTCCTGCAGTGACTCCAGTGAGAGTCTGTGCCTTGGCCTTGCCCCCATTTTAACTGCATGCAGCAGAGGCCGGGCGGGGTCGGCTGGGTAGACGAGGAGGCTGCGAGGTGAACTGTGTCTAAGGCAAGTTCTTCACCTCTGATATAATTCACAGACAGAAAGTCTCTCCCAGCCACTAGTGCAGGCAGGGCAACGCCTGTTACTGTTCAGAGATCAGAGCATTACAGCACAGAAGTGACAGGGGATGGGTCACTTGATGATTCCCTGTTCTGCTCATTCCCTCTGGGGCACCTGGCACTGGCCACTGTCGGAAGACAGGACACTGGGCTGGATGGACCCTTGGTCTGACCCAGTCTGGCCGATCTAATGTTAAGCAACGCACACAGCGACATGAGCCTTCTGATCCGTTCAGCTGGTGGGATGAGCAACGAGTTTCTCAGATACACACACACACTTACACACCCCTTAGCATGCATGGCCTCCATCTATCCTAGGCCTGTGGAATGCAGGTGTAGGCAAGGGGTGTGTGTAGTACAGGCGATGGGGTTCAGGTGTATCCTGCAAACACGTCTGTAACCATTGTCTGCGTCCTCAGTATTGCACCATTGTGGATGAAACTCTTCCAAGCTCTCCAGAATTGGCTGCGCAGGTCACATCTCATGAGATCTCCTTTGGGATCAGAGGGGCAGGCACTCGCTTTCCAGGAACTAGCTATAACTCTTTGGCTCTCAGAATTTCCACAATTATATTTAACTGTAAATGAGGGATTTATATTTTAACACAGGCTGGTGACTCTTGTAAGAAGCTTGTTTCCAGCGGTACCTAGTGTTAACCCTGCCTAAGGGATCATTTCCTCTCCTTAGATAAATTTCAGACAGAAAATGAAAGGAACTCTCTGCCTCTACCCCCACAGTGCACTTGTGGGCAGGGAAGCCCTGGGCACGTTCGATAGGGAGAGCTTTGCAGTTACTCCTGCTACAGAGACGAGGGTAGAGTCTTTTGATAGTTTTGTTTGCAAAACAAGCCACCCTGCCTCCTATCAATCACACAGCATTCTTCATTGCTACCCCAGTGGGGAACTGGGATCCAAGGTTTGCAGGTGCGAACGCAGCCCCTTCTGAATGCCAGGCTCGCTTTTCTGTGTCAGTGCCGATGGAGCATGCGGTAACTGGCCTTTCGCCTGTTTGCAGCCGTGGCAGACTTCGTATTGATTCTGTGGGCACTTTGCACCGTCCATCACATGCTGGGAACATGCTGAGTGAGAGCAGCAATACCAGCCAGAGGCTGGACGATTCCAGTGGCCAAGGGCACACGGGGGAGGCAAAGCACAAGGCATCCTGTAGCCGCTGAATCCTTGCTTGGGGTTGCCTGCAGGTAACTACCGCGAATGCTATAGCGATGCCTTGCAAAGCACGTTGCCACCATCAACGTGGGCGGTTTAATTGCTCTGATTATGGATGGCGTTAGTGCTATGGTCTGAAGTTCACAGCTGCAATGACTGATTCTCACAGTGCACTTTCCAGTGGAGCAGCTCGGTTGACATGGGATTACATGGTTCACTGCACCACTGGGGACATCTGCAAGCTGGACGGTTTCATTGGCATCCTCTGGGAGGGGTGTCCCAGAAACCAGCCACGCCGAGAGTGCCAGCCATCAGGGGCCCAAGGGGGCTGGAACGTGACTCACCCTCCAAGTGAGGAGCCTGGGGAGAAGTCAGGCTGAAAAGCTTCATGTGTGTGTGTGTGGGGGGGGCACTCGTCTGGGTGAGGCTCGCTGGCTCTGGGGAAGCAGAGGGAGGGGGGCGCTTCAGCAGGTGTTGAGTCCTGCAGCAGCAGCACAGTCCTGGTGCTCCACCCCAGCCTTAACCGCTGCCAGGACCTCACCCCATCCAAACGCTCCTGTGTCCCTTTGCCTGCAGTGAATGCAGCAGGGCCTGGCTGACGGCTGCACCTGCCTGGAGCCTGCCTGTGTGTGAGACCCCCATGCTGGGCCTGGTGCCATGTGCAGTCCCTGGGCAGTCGCCCCAGGCACTGAGGGCTTGACAAGGCAGGGCCATGTGGTGGGCTGTGGTCCCTGTAGAATAGTCGCAAAGCACTGGACTGGATTCAGCCAGCAGTAAATTCATCTGGGTCCTCTTAGTAACTACAGCCAGTGTGTGAGGCCCTGGCCCCCGCTGCGGGGACGGGAGCCCACTGCTGCTATACCCCTAGGAGGGGGCAGCACAGGAGGGGGGCAGCCCTGCCTCCCACCGCTAGCCAAGAGCAGCCCTCGGGAGCTGGCTAGTCCTGGGCTTGGAGGTGCTGCAGGCCACTGGGGTAATGGAGCTGCGTGGCCACCGGGAGGGCACTAGTGTTGCCTGGGACCCACCACGAAGGCTGCCCCAGCTGCTGTGCCCGTGAGAAATATGCCAGGCCGGGTGCCTCTGGCCGTGCCGAGGAGCATGCAGACGCTTGGGCGCCTATCCCAGCTCAACTCAACCGCCAAAGCTTTTGAAGTTTCACCCACCACTAATTTAAATGCAACATCTAATGATCTCCACACTCTTCAGCTGGGAGCTGTAAAGACGCCTGAGACATAAAGCTACACCAATAAAATCTTCATCTCTTTCATGCTGCTCGTTAAGGGAGTGAGCTGCGCACAGACGCTTGTTGGGTGACAGATCCGTGAAGGGAAGGAACCGTCCCAGATTTATCAGCTGCTCTTGATGATTTTTTCTCCAGTTTTTGTTAGCACTAAGGGGAAGTGGGAGTATTTGGCTGCCCCCATCCACTCCCTTTCTCCCTGACACAGCCCTGCCCCCTTATTAGAGACACCCTGAGACACTAAGTCAGCCACCTTGGCCAGCAAAGTACAGCTGCCTGGTGCAGCCTCGCGCCTGACACCCACTGCTCACTGGGGCAGGGTGTGAGCAGCAGCAGTTCTATCAGTGCCGCTGATCTGACCTCCGGTCACCAGAATATCTGAGCACAGCACAGTCCTTACCGCATGTATCTTCACAACTCCCAGTGAGGCAGGGTGGGGCTCTTAACCGCGCTGTGTAGATGGGAGCGGAGACCCAGAGAGGCTAAGTGACTCCCCCAAGGTCACACAGGAACCCGTGGCAGAGCTGGGGCTGGACCTCAGGTCTGCAAAATCCCAGCTGGGCTCTCCTTCCCCACCTAACGTTCGGTCCATGGTAACGTGGCTCAGCAGCTCCATTGCTCACCTGTCCACACCCGTGGGTCGACAGTCACCTTCCAGAAAGTGACAACCACCAGCACAGGACTGGGGCCGGAAGCCCAGCAGCCTTGCTGAGCTCTGGCTACTGTGAGTCGTGTCCCTCTACCTGCACCTGGAGTGCATCAGGCGGAGAAAACCCCCCAAGTCAGTCCCCAAAACCAGGCTCTCCCTGGCAATAGAGTCAGGGGATGAGGCCAAACGCTGCCCTCCAGTGCACGGGCCCTGATCATCTCTGCCCTTGGACCCAGGGCTCTCCAGTGGGAGTTGAACATACGCATCCACGGCCCAGCTGCTTTGGAAAGCTGCACACTTCGACGCTGCTCTGTGCACTGCGGTTTAGCTGCTGCCGATGGATGGCTCTTAAACCTTTATGCAACGTGGAGAATCCAGAGAGCCTGCCCTGACCCTGCTGCAGAGAAACGTTACCATGAAACGTGGGCAAAGGCTCGCAAGAGGGGCAGTTTGTCAGCAGCGGGACGAGAGGCGGGGAGCCTAGACCATGTGACTGAAAGTTAAAGTGGCCTCGGAGACACGACTTGCCTAGGGGAAGGGGGATCCCAGATCTCAGCACTTGGTGTGCAGGGCCCCGGGCCCAAGGGGGCCGGTGTCTCACACGACCTCCCCCGGTGCAGGGACAGGCTCTGCCTCCGTTGCTGGAAAGGCGCCTTCTTGCTGACTTCTAATGAGAGTGACTCACGCAGAAGTGATCAGAAGCCAGTAGGTCAGACTTACGTGCACGATGGATTGACAAGCATAAAGGGAAATACCCTTTAGTGGCTTTGCACTAAAATTAGCTTCTTGCTGGAAATCAGGTGTGTGTATTTCCACGGACAGGGGAGAGGGAGACGAGCAAGGAGACCTCAGTGAAATATTCCTCTCCGTGTCTGGAGTTGGCAGAACTTGAAGTTGTAGCGTGCAAGCTGGTGTGTCTCTGGATCACTGGTGAAAAGGTAGCCAGGCTTGTGGAATGCACGCCTGAGCGCTGGGATCGCAGCTCAGAAGTGACGATGTGCAGAGAACCAAGGCCTTGATTTGCCCGGGGAGCTGCAGGTCACTGGCAGAGTTGTGCGCAAGGAGCCGGCACTTGGGCCGGGGTGGAGGTGGGGAATCCAGGTTGGGGTTGAGAGGCTGCAGTCGAGCTGCGAGTGAGGAGACCACTTGTGGCCCAGGCTGTCTGCAGATCCCATTCTCAGGAGGATCACTCCTAGGGAGGCTCTGGAAGCTCCCAAACCATCAGAAAGTGTCACTAGTGAAGTGTGTTCTCGTCCCAAAACCAAATAAGTGCACCGGCCCCTTGCGATGCCGTCCTGGGGAACGCATCCAAGGCCTCCCAGAGGTGCTGTACAGGCCTATGGCGGAACAGCAAGAGACACCGAATGTGACCAGCCAGAGGGCACAAGACAGATCAGGAAAAGCCCTCTTTGAATTCAGACCTTGACCGTTCAGTTGTGATACAAGGGCTGAGCTGAGCTGCTGAATCGACTGTCACTGGATTTCAATAGTCAGAGCTCGGCTCTTCGGCACACCCAGGTGACCGACCCTCCTGTCACTGAGGCCATCAGCTCCCACTAGCAGCAGCAGTTACAGGAGGGCAAATGCACCAAGCGGAAAACATCCCTTTGTCTTTGTTACCCTCCCTGAGAAGGGCAGTGCTGGGCACCTGCCCCACAGCAAAGAGGGGCACTGCCAGCAAGGGCCAAGCCGGGCGGATTGTTAGTCGTTTGGGTTGTGGTGGTGCCTAGAGCAACTGAGATCTCACTGTGCTGTGCATGCATACAACGGAGACAGCCCCTGCCCCGGAGCGCTCACAGCCCATGGCTCTGTCTGCCCTGGTGGAACCACGCAGTTACAGCTGAGCGGATGCAAACCCTCCAATGCAGGCAGGCTGCACCCCAGCCCAGTGGGGTCTGTGCCACTGGTGTCCCTTCAGGATGGCCCCAGGTTAAGGTGCACCCGTGCAATCCCTAATTTGCACTGGTGTGCCTGCCTCGTCAGGAGCTCGCGCGGCGGCAACTACACTGATGTAGTTACACCAGTGTGAATGTCCCTAATGCAGCCAGGCTAAGCACAGCATGAGAGATGGCAGGTTGGTGCAGCCATCAGACAGGTGAACACAATGCACCAGTCAGACGAGCAGCCTGCTAAGCAGTGGCCATGGTGTCCCAGTCCCCTGGCCAGGCCGAGTGCTTTGTAGGCACTGCAGCAGGGGTGAGTTTTAAGGAGGGACATGGTGGCCTTGTGGACTTTGACAGGGAGCTTTTCCGCTCCATGAGGGGACCGTGGCGACAGCAGGAGAGTGTCTGTGGGAAGCCGACTGATGATCAATAAGGTTTGGCACCACTGGGGAGCGGAGGTGGGAGTCAGTGTCTCGATAGTGTATGAGAGATGGTAGGTCAGGTGTGGCTAAACTGCCCTGGGGCACAGAAGCGAGGAGGAGGAGGAGTCTGTGTTTGATGCAGGGGACGAGGGGAGCCTATGGCGAGATGCAAAGTCGGGGCGGGGAGGGGAGGGTGATGTGGTCAGCGGCACAGGCCAGGAAGAGCATCTTTGCATCAGCATTTTGACTGGATTTGAAGGGGCAAGATGCCCTTTTCCAGGTGTATTAGGAGCAGATCGTCTGCGTTCGTTCAGCACAATGGGCGTGGAGAGGTACCAGGCAGCTCAGTATAAATTCCCTTCTTGCTGGTGTGGTGCAAGGAGTGCATTCTCCAGAGGGGCTGAGGGAGGAGAGCGTGGTGCCCTGGCAAACCAGGATCGGGAGGGGCTTGTGTTCCCTTTCCAGGTTCACACATTCAGCCCGGTGCTGGCATCACGCGGCCAGGAGCCAGGGACCAGAGCAGAGGCTGGGCTGCTCTGGGAACATACCCCGGTGCACCAAGGACACCGACCGCACCTTCCCACCCAGTGTGTGGGAGTCAGGAGCCTCATGACACAGGCACAGAGCGAGATGGACGTTTTAGAACAGAAACATTTCAGCAATTACGTTAAACGGGGTTGGGATTTTTTGGTGTGTGTGTGTTAAAATAATTCTCCCATGGTCAGGCTCGGTGTAGGGTGGGGGGTCTACCCGAGAGGAGACTGGTGACTGGAGGAGAATGAAAACCCAACTGTCTACTGAAAAATAATGAAACCCTGGAAAAGCATGGCTTAAACACTTCAGAACCAGCCGAGTCGTTTGATTTGTGGTGGGATGCGGGAAGGGAGGGCGGGAAGAGAAGAGTTTGCATCACAAAAGCTATTTTTTCTCTCAGAAGTGTGAGTGTATCGGTGCACCCCCCCAGACAGACAGCCGAGCACCTTTCCATCTGCGCACACACACGGAGATTGTATCGCAGATGACACCCCAGTCACTCCCATGCTGCGTCCCCCACCTCCTGCCTCGCTTTACTAAGCCATTGGGGGAATCCTGGCCTGTTACGCAATGGGCGTGCTGCCCCAGACTTCACTGGGGCCAGTCTGCTCCTGCCAGAGCCACACAGGCACCTGGATTCACCTGGCGCGGGAACGCGGTGAGACGGGGGGAATGTCACCAGGGACATGAGCCACTCAAGGAGGAGGAGACACGGCTGCCAGTTGCAAAATGGCCTGTTTAGGACTGCAGCTGCTGGCCTCTGTCAAATTTAAAGGGACAGCCCCACACAGGCATGCTGGGGAAAAGGTCTCAAAGCAGATCTGCAGTGGCCAAGGGTGAGTTAGCAGGGACCAGGAAGTCACTCAGGAAGGAGTGCCTGGCTGAAGGGGTGCAGGGACGAGGTCTCTGTGTCACATTGGGGGTGATTTCCAGCTGCGTTGTGGGAGTTCCTCATGTTCTCGTCCCCTGCCCAGGAAGCAGGCCCCTGGAGAAGAGTGGGTAGTGGAGGAAATCTGCTCTCTTGTTCCAGCACAATTGGCCGAAAGATTATCGCCCATATTCTCAGGGACAGAAAATCGGCTGCGTGGCTATTTCACAACACTGCCCTGAGAGAGCTAGGTGGTGTAGCCAGGATTAAAGCATGCTTTGTAGCAACTGTTGTTGAAATGATCTACCTCGCCCAGTGAACATAGGTTGAGAATTGTGGGCCCAGGCCCATGGGAGTCAGTGACTCCAGGACAGTGCCCCTATTCTCACCATGGAGCCGAGTCTATCAGAATAGACAACGGTTGCAAAAGCTGACGGCCTGTTTTTAAAGAGGGGCTGTATGTACCAGGCCCCCGGAGCTCTCAGCTCTATCTGCGGGCTCCGGAAGGTAAGTTACCCAAGAGGAGAAGGAGCTGTTAGATCAGAAGCGCTCTCCAGCCCAAGCCTGGTGTAAAATGCTGCTTTCTATTTTTAGTGGGATTGAAAAGAGAACGAAACCATTTCAGAACTCAGAGAATCAAAGCAAGTTCCCGGGCGCCACCCCCAGCCCCCCAGCTGTCTCCCAATGGCGAATCGAAGCACTGAAAGGGGGAGGGGGACAATATTTAAGCAAACCCTGTTTACACTGGAGCCAAATTCAAAGCAGCGCGTTTCTCTTTCAGGAGAAAAATGAGGTGGGCATTTGCCCTCTGGTGATAAAGTTTCCCATTATGAGCACATCAATTTCCCTGATCTGGCCTGGGCTTCTCTATCACACCACAGACAAGGACTTAGCAACCAGATATTATGAACCCTGCGCCAGAGCTGTACACGAGGGATCAATATTCATCTGTCATTTTCTCTGGAGTGTCTCGATCGGCCTCCTTCTCGGGGACGTGGAGCGGACGCTAGAGAAGCCAAACTACCAAAAGCAACGGGCGCTAGTTAGTGGCACATCCGAGGCCTCCACGGAGCTGTCCCAAAGGACGGCCAGTTTCCCTCGCCCCATTCAGCCCCGGGGGCAGGGGCAGGGGCACAGAGAGGTGGCCCACACAGTGCTTTTCAAGGGGCATGTGCGTAAGTGAGCCCAGCACTCCTGCGAGGTGGGTGTGAGCGTTCCCAGCCGCGTGTGCCCGCTCCCTGGGGCGTGGGGTGCACTCAGGGCGGCGGGTGCCTGGGAAAGGGTGGACATGTGAGTGCCGGTGACCTGCTCCGGGCCACATGCTGAGGCAGGCGGAGCTGGGCCCAGAACACAGACATCCAGGCTCCAGACAGCGCTGCTGTCACCTCTGACGATGGTGTCCATGATGGTGGCAGTGCCTGGGACTGGAGTCCTGGGCCAGGACCCCCCTGGGCTCGATGCCGCAGGGTCTCTCCTGCATTCCCAGCCTCGTGGGCCAGTCTTGCCCTGAACTCTCCAGGCGTGGCAGACGTGGCCCGGGTGCAGATTGGTGTGAGGTGCTGGCCTGGCCCGAGTGCTGGGTCAGAAGCAGCGTGATGCAGAGATTGAAACCTGCACAGGCAGCCCTGGAAACTGCTGGGGCCCCTCACCACGCTGAGCGAAAGTGGGTCAGCTTGGCCTGCACTGGGGGAAAAGCCAGCCCTTGTCAGCTGCCATCTGTGATGCCTGCCTGGGATCACAGATTTCTCTGCTTCAGTCCTGGCCAGATAGATTAATTAATCAAGGAACCCAGAACAAATCACAGAGAAATGTAAGGCCTGTTAATTACCCCTGATTAACTGGGGTGAATTTTTAATTGTATCCCTAAGCTGAGATGTGCAGTTCAATAGGCAACATAATTAGTGACCCAGCAATCAGTCTGAAACCAATTTGCCTTGTGTAACCAGCGAAACTAGCCCAACGCTACCCAGCGGGGCTGGATCTACTTCTGGGGAGCTTTGGAACAAACAAGGTATTAATCAGCCCTAGGCTGAGCGGACGGCTGGCTGTGGTGGGACAGGAGCTCCGCTCTGTGGCCATGGTCCCCGAGGCTCCGCAGACAGGCCCCCTCCATAAAACGGGCGCTTTCCGAGTGACACGACAAACATGGAGGCTTCCCCCTCGTGAGCCAGTCTCTGCGGGGGCTTTCCCTGAGCTAGAGATAGAACAAAGTCCACCGAGCAAACGTGCGGTGTGACCAGTGCCCCGGGGAGGGCGAGACGGAAATGGAGGTCTCTGAACCTCCTGCTGTTCTGCGTGCTCAGCCCGAGGGAGGGGAGCTTTTCCCTTGCCTGCTTCTGGCTCAGCTCAGGGTGAGGGGCAGGCCCTGGGGAGTCCCAGCCCATGCCAGCCTGCGTACTAGCTGGGCAGGGCTGCCATGGGTGCCTGGCATCCGGGATCTAACATGGAGGGAGCTGTGTCACCGTGGGCGGGCCCTTCCCCTCAAGGTGGGATCACAGACTGATGGCCCAGCCTTTGCCATCATCAGGGGTCTTGCCATGTTTCCTTTCCTGCCCTCCCGCCCAAGGGATTGGTGTGAAAACGTTTGTTGAGAGAGAACGGTCACTGCTATTCATTTTGAAAAAGTTCTCTCTGCGAGAGGCTCTGGAGCTGCAGGCGTCTGCTAGGTATTAGATCCCAGACAGACAGACAGACCGACAGCTGGATCAGTCTCTCTCCCCTCCCTCCCAGGGAAAGCAAATTCGTTTTGACTCAGCTGACGGATGTTCCTTTACACACTGGTCTGGCAGCTTGGGGTTGCAGTGCCTGGGAGGTGCCCACTGGGGTGGAGTCCACGGGCGTGAGCCTGTCTCCAGCGGGGTCTCTCCCTTCTCTTCCCAGGGATGTGCACGTGAGCCTCGTTCTCCGACGGGGGCTGAATTGACAGACTCAGGGTTGCTCTCCCCACAGGACGGGGCAGGGTGGGCAGCGGCTGGATGATTTCCACCCACACACCATCCTTGGCTAATGCACTTCGCCCGTGTCCAGAGCAAACCCCGCTGCAGTTTGCAGGGCTCACTGAGTCCCTCCAGGAGGCCAGTAATGGTTCCAATTGGTGCTAGTCGCGATGATGGTTTCCCTGCTGTGAACAGGTGTCCACTGCGAAGCAGACTGAACCCCACCAGACCCATTCCCTTGCCATGGCCAGCAGAGAGCACCCAGCTGGGCTGGAGATTAGCTAGCGTGGCCTGGCGGACAGAGCACTGGCCTGGGAGTCAGGAGACCAGGATGCTATTTGTGGCTCTGCGGCTGGCCTGCCGGGTGACATTGGCCAAGTCACTTCTGCTCCCTGTGCGGCAGCTGCCCCGTCTGTACAAGGGAATAACGATCCTGCGAAGAGCTGTACGGCGGACAGAGCTGTATGGGAGCCAGCGCTCATTGGTAGCGTTAGCCATGGGCAAAAGGCTCAGTGGTCCATGGCTGACCCATTCTGCCCCACCCCGCTTCCCTCCTTCGCCATGGGGCTGCTGCCCTGGGGAAATGGCGCTCACGAGGTCGGAAGAAAACTTTCCCCCCCTGTGCAGGGACACGTTTTCATCAGCTGCTGTAATTTAATATCCAGGTCAGGAAGCAGATGGAAATCAGCCTGGTTGTCCTGGATAACCAGAGGCAGCCACAGTCGTTTATGAGTCTTGTTTACTGAATTAATTAATTGTGCAAACAAAGCAACAGCTTGCCCCTTCACCCGCCAGCTCCCGCCTCCTCCCCTCAGGATCACACCAATCTAGCCAATCCCCAGGAGAAACAGAACAGTGAGGATGAGGAGAGACGAGGGGCGCTGGGCACACTGCTGAGCAGAACAGTGGAGGGAGGGCTTGCGGGCTGGAGTAGGGTGAGCGACACCTGCTCCTCCCAGGAAAAGGGAAATGAAACATGCCGTGCCTGGAGAGAGGGAGAAAGGGTTTAGCTGCCCAACGCCCAGCCCAAAGACAACCCCCCTCAGCCAGATGAACCCAGACCAGAATAGATGCCATGGGCAGGCTTACAATGACCAACGCTTGCATTTCCAAATGCACCAGATGAAAACAATCAATTCCTCCCTCTCCTATTCACCAAGAGCTGGAGTCCAGGATCTGTGTGTCCTTGAGCTTTTCCCCAAACAGTGCATTGTCCTTAAAGATGCCAGTGGGTCATCCCCACAGTAACAACCCAGCGTGTGCAGCTCAGGGCTCAGAAGCAACCCCACAATAATGCCTGGCGCACAGCAGCATCCTCAGGAAATGCTGGATTGTAAATACGTGAAGAGATTGGTAGAGCTGGAAAACACCGGCTGCCTTCATCTAGCACAGTTTAGCTGGTCTTAATGCACTACTAATAGTGAGCAATCTAGTTATGGGTAAAGGGGGTTGGGGTGGAGAATGGCCCCCGTGCCTACATCCCCCTCCTGGCTAGTCTGTTTGGAGTGATGTGTACAACATGCTCACTGCCTCCTGCATCAAAGACACATGTCACAACCACGGAGGGCCCACAGGAGTCATTAGTAATTAATTTGGTTTCTAATCCTCTAATCCAGCTGCTTCTTGATTTGATAAGCAAAAAATCTGCTCTGGCCACATGGTCCTTGTTCCATTCGATAGTTCCCGCTGGAGGCACTGACACGTAGCAGCACCATCCCTGCCCCTGTGCGCTTTTCACCATTGCACCAAGTGTAAGAACCAGGCCCTTGTGTCACGTTACCCTTTGGGGAGATGCACGTTAGGCCCAGTCCTGCACCTGCTGAGGTCAGCGGCACCACGCTCGTGGGTGCAGGGCTGAGCTCTAGCCTGACTCTGCTGCTCTCAGGAGGGACAAGAGGTTTTCCTGGAACAAGATAAGGCAGTTTTCAAATCCTGAGCAAAGAAGGGACAATAGCCAAAAAGGATCCACCTGCCTTGTGTCCACTGGTCCTGCACCCCAGGGACTCCTCCCAGCACTGTGCTCACTGGTCCCAGACCCAGGGACTCCTCCCAGCACTGTGCTCACTGGTCCCAGACCCGGGGACTCCTCCCAGCACCGCCCACCGGTCCCAGACCCGGGGACTCCTCCCAGCACCGTGCCCACCGGTCCCAGACCCGGAGACTCCTTCCAGCACTGCGTCCACTGGTCCCTCACCCGGGGACTCCTTCCAGCACCGCGTCCACTGGTCCCTCACCCGGTGACTCCTCCCAGCACCGTGCCCACCGTCCCTCGCCCGGTGACTCCTTCCAGCACCGCGCCCACTGGTCCCAGCTGTGCTGGCTGCCACACCCCCACTGATATCCGCGAGCCACAGGGGCTCCTGTCAGCTGGCCACTCAGCTCAAGGAGTCCTGGCCTGGACACCCATCAACCCAGGGGCCCCTGTTGAAACTGGGGGTGCTAAATTGTACTGATGTGGCCGTAACTCTTCCAGCCCATCCCTATGCCCTGAGCCTCTCTCTTGTGCAGCCCAGGAGTCTGGGGAGCTTGGGTCAGGCTCAGCTCTAGTTGGGGGGGGGGTACAGATGGGGGAATGGGCTGAGGCTCAGGGCTCTCTTTGGGTGCTTCCATAACCCTCATGAAGCTCCCTAAGCCGTGGTTCCCACTGAGCGGTACAGGATGGAGCATGATGGGGGCTTTCTGCACCCCCGGCTCCCAAGTCCAGGCATGGGGCTGCTCCCCACGCTGCTGTGTGCTGAGCACCGGATCCCGGGGCGCGCTGCCACGGAGCTGTAATTAAAAGTGGCCCTGCCGAGCAGTAATGAGCACTGGGGCGTGGGGGGAGGGGAATCGTGGCGGGAGTGCCACGCCAGCCAGCGCGGACAGCCTGGAAAGAGGCCAGTGCGGCTGCTACAGCACAAGGTGGAAGCGAGGGGACATCACCGAGGAGAGGCCAAATCCGTCGCTAAAACCAGCATTAATCTCCAAGACAGTGATGTCAAAAACCTTAGCAGCTAAATTAAATGTTGTAGCTGTATTTCAGCTACACAAAATCAATATTAATTACGGCGAGATAGACATTACGTAGCGAGGGCTTGACCCAGTATTACAAGCTGCAGTAAAACGCCAGCTCTGTACCTTGTTTATCTAAAATTACTGCCCAGGTTTTTGTGGCAAACAGCTCCCAATCTGTCAGGATGTCAGGGCTGAATACAAATGTAAGCCTGGAAACCACCCACACACGAGAGACATAGGAACGGCCACCCTGGGTCAGACCAAGGGTCCATCTAGCCCAGTATCCTGTCTGCAGACAGTGGCCAGGGCCAGGTGCCCCAGCGGGAATGAACAGAACGGGGCAGTTATCGAGTGCTCCTGGCGAACCGAGGCTAGGGACACCCAGACCCGGGCTTGCTCCCTGCCCAGCCCGGCTAACAGCCACTGATGGACCTGTCCTCCAGGAACTTAGCTAGTTCTCTTTTGAACTCTCTTATAGTTTTGCACATCCATGCAGGCTAACCTCACCGAGCAGCTCCCCCACCAGAGTCACAGCTCCAGTCGCACAGGATCTCCCACCCTCAGACACTGGGGAAATCATTTGCTCTTGACTGATCCAATGGGAACCTAGGGTCAGGCCAGGTTTGTAACACTGATGTGTGCCCAACAGTGCGTCCCGCTGCTCCGGGAGGGGTGTCACCATGCTGGAATGCCCCACCCACCCCCAGCCCCACATGGGGGCTGTGTGTGCTTCAGGTTCCAGGGCTAGGAGGGGTGGAGTGGCTCAGCAGCTGGTCCCCCGAGCCGGGGAGCCGTTGTATATCGCTGCCATCTGTAGTCTGGAGCTGCGGAAGGGTGCCCCGGCGGCATCACCTGCAGGTGTCCAGGATACACAGCTTGGGCCTCTGTGTGGACGCTACTTGGGTGCAAGCAGAGCCCATAAAATCTGCAGGTTTGGGGGCTGGATCTCCTGGCCTTCTCTGCCGGGGTGGAACCTGTCCACTCCTGCCTGTGCATAACCCCAGGGCCTGGCTGGAGCACGGCTTGTGGTGTCTCCACACCCTGCCTGTGTCTCTGCTGCTGGCTGACTGAGGGGCCAGCGGCCTGCAGGACTCAGCACAGCCCGGCTGCTGCCAGGCTAGTGCCAGGGAGGGAGATGAAAAAGTAGCCAACTTCAGGCATTCTGCTGAACAGCTGCAGCTGGCAAGGACATGGCCCTGGGTAAGCAGGGCGTGAACCCACCAGTGAGGTCTGGGGCTTCTGGGCTGACCAAAGCACAACTCGAACCGTGCAAGCTGCTGCTCCGAGCTGCCAGCTACCTGTGGGCAGGTGCATTGTGCGATCGCCCGGGAGGACCAGCAGCACCGCTGGGGCTGCAGCGTTTGGCCTCAGGGCACTGCAGTGGTGCAGACTGACAGGGCGGCTGGCCGTGGTCCCAGCGGTGGTGTGCGCCCCTCTGAGCCCCAGGGCCACGCGGCAGCTACCGCACTTCTCCAGGGGAGACAAGGCTTGGGGAATGAGCTCGGCGCCCGAGCCTTTGGCATCAGCAAGAGCTGGAGCTGGAGTTACTCGCAGAGCATCCCTCAGCTGGTGACCCAGGCACCTCTGGGCTCCACATAGACCCTCCGGGTCTGCCTGTGCAGGCCTGGCACATCTGGGCTGCTGCAAGCAGATCAGGCCCTGCGGCTGCC
Source organism: Mauremys reevesii (assembly GCF_016161935.1). Lineage (NCBI taxonomy): Eukaryota > Metazoa > Chordata > Testudines > Geoemydidae > Mauremys > Mauremys reevesii. Next base: position 83,970,540 of record NC_052632.1, read on the forward strand.
AGGGCAGCTTGCTCAGCCCCCTGGGGGGTGGGGGACGCTTCCCAGGGCTCCGCAGTCACCTCCCTGCCTGCATCCAGCGAGCCACGAAGAGCGGCCCTGGGGCCTGGGGCCTGTTCCTGTCAGCACAAGATGGGGCCTGGCGGCAAGGAAAATGGACATAAACAGCAGCAGGGGGATCAGGGCCTCAGGCCGAGAGCACCAGGGGAGGAGGGGTGCCGGTGCCGTGAGCACTGGGGGGAGAGGGGTGCCGGGAGGGGGGTGTTGTCAGGGCCCAGGCTGTGAGCTCCATGGGAAGGTGGGAATTTCCATGGGAGCACCTGAGAGGGTGGCCTGCTTTCTGGGAGCTGAGCTGAATGGCAGGAGGATGCGGACGCACTGAGTGACAGCCCCCTGGGCCTGTTTAGCGAGACCCTACCATAACAGTGCAGTTCCTTGTTTCCCAACAGCACATGTTGCTCCCAGTAAAATCGCTCTTTTGGCATGAGGCCAGTAGCTGCCATGGGGATGCTGCCCAGCGGGGTTACTAGGCTCCCTGGAGCTGGGGGCAGGATGCAGCTCCCAGCTGGCGGGGACGGGGAGATGAGGCAGGGAGATGATGGGGCTGCTGATCTGGGAGCTGGAACATTCCCCCCCTTCCTCCATTTATGGTTTTTGAAAAGATTTTCAATTCACCTTTAACTCTGGGTCCATAAATAAACTTCAAAGGCTGAACCCTCTGCTGCGGCAGAGCTGAGCTGGGAGTGTCTGACCCAGTTTGAATAGGAAATGAATCCGTAATCAGGATGCTGCTGATTCTGGACCCCACAAAAAGCCCTTATCGGTAGATGCAAACTTCACAGCAGAGAGCAAGGGGAGACCAGGGTGAGTGGTGACTTTGCTGTTGTGCCGTCTGCCCCTAGGCCTGGGTCTGTCTGTCCTGCAGCTCCGACAGGTGCAGTGCCCAGCTGTGAAGTTTCTTAGGGTAGAAACTTAAACAAAGACTGTGAATGGCTTGCCAATTACAGAACCAGTTTCTCCTCCCTTGGTTTTCACACCTCAACTGCTAGAACAGGGCCTCATCCTCCCTGATTGATCTAACCTCGTTATCTCTAGCTTGCTTCTTGCTTGCTTATATATACCTGCCCCTGGAAATTTCCACCACTTGCATCCGACGAAGTGGGTATTCACCCACGAAAGCTCATGCTGCAAAACGTCTGTTAGTCTATAAGGTGCCGCAGGATTCTTTGCTGCTTCTTAGGGTAGATGCAGCCAAGAAGGAGGATGAAGCATCTTGCTGGGAAAGTGTCTCTGGCGCTTGTTCAGGAATCTCTCACTAGTGTCCTAGTGACCTGAGTTTTATTGCCTGTGACATTAACCTCAGAGGCCCAAATCTCCCTTCCAAGCTCTCTAACTCACCTTCTCCATCTGTCCTGAAATAAAAGCGTGAGCTCCTGTCCACAGACAGCAACTGCAGGACAGCTCAGAGCATCACTGCTAACTCTTGGGACGGTCGATCTGGTCACCTGTCCATCCAGTTCTTCTGCCACACTCAGTACCGTGGCCTTGCCGGGCCCTGGCTCTCTCTGGAACTAGGGTTTCTGCTGCCTGGCATCTTCTGATTCGGGGGATTTATTTTTAGGCACACTCAGACTCATGACATAGGAGTAAAAACTTGTGTTTAAAAAATCATTTTCCTTGAGTTACACCAAAATTGCCCCCAGAGCGCTCCTGGCGCTGGGCTCCTGGGGCCCACGGGGAAGCTTTAGAACCTGCCAATTCCCTCAACAAACAATTTTTCTTACTACAAAAGTTCTACTTTACAAGCTCCTCTTTGATCAGTTTTAACTAGACACAAGCTAGAACCTAGTCTGCAGCTGTTTCTCCCGCTGGCTCTCTGCCCATTTGCTGCAGCAGAGAGTTGAATATTCATTTCACTAGGGCCCATATTTCCAAATCGTTTCCCTAATAGCAAGAGTTTCTGCTATAAGCTGGGGGCTCAACAGATGGACAAACCGGCGGAGGAGAAAGTCCAGGGTGTATCAGTCGATCACCGGATGACTGTAGGCATCCTTGTGATGTGGCCGGCAGGAAGGCGAGGGCAGTGTTAGGATGTGCCGATGAGCTATTTCCAGGAGAGATAGGGACAACTTCCCAAGGTGCAGGTGAGAGCTCATCTGGAATGCTGCATAGTCTGGGAATTCAGACTGGAACAGGTGCAGAGTGTGATGCTGGCAGAGCAGGTGCCAGCTGATGGCGAGGCCCCCACGTCTCAGCTGAACAGTGATAAATTCACAGCTGGGATCAGTCTAGCTCCCCTGCGTTAGCATTGTTAAAACAGGTATTAGGATGTTAAGAATGTCTGAGTGCTTGTGAACTGCTGCCGGCATGGATCTCACTTGTAATACCAGTAGCTCTGACTGCACGGTAATATTTCAGCCTGTGTATTGTGAGCCTCTGTAAGTGTGTAAATCACCAGATAGGACAGAGCCCCTAACTGGTGTGCCCTGCCAATCCGCAGCCGAAGGCGTTACCACCTGCCCAACAGGAAGGTCCAGCGACACCAGACAGACTATTATGGAACATTAAAAAAGACAAAAGACTTTGTTGCGCTGCTCTCCCCCGAACCATGAAGATGAGTCATACAAGTAGGAAAAAAGAACAGGAGGACTTGTGGCACCTTAGAGACTAACACATTTATTTGAGCATAAGCTTTCGGGGGCTACAGCCCACTTCATCGGATGCACAGAATGGAATATATAGTAAGGAGATATATGTACACATACAGAGAACATGAAAAGGTGGGAGCTGAAAAGTAGGAAACACTATTTCACTAGGAGGGTGGTGAAGCACTGGAATGGGTTACCTAGGGAGGTGGTGGAATCTCCTTCCTTAGAGGTTTTGAACGTCAGGCTTGACAAAGCCCTGGCTGGGATGATTTAGTTGGGTTTGGTCCTGCTTTGAGCAGGGGGTTGGACTAGATACCTCCTGAGGTCCCTTCCAACCCTGAGATTCTATGATTCTAAGTGGATTCCTCCCATCAGTGGAGTTCACAGCTCAGCGCACAGGGTAATAACCTGTTACAAGAAGGAAGTGTATCTCTGTGCTGCTTGGAGGCTGGGCGGGGGCGGAGCAAGGTTTTCTAGGAATAAGCAGGAGATCCCCAGCGGCTTAGCCCTAAAGGACATACAGAGTTTGCTTATTATAGGAACTTCCATTCCCTTTTGAAACTTGGCCTGTAACTCATTAGTGACGCCGTGATTGCATGTGATTTTGGGGTAGGAGATTTTGAAGATATGGGCCTTAAATTTAAAGGAATTTCTACAAAATCTGATGTTTTATTGATTTAAGAAACAACCAATTTTCCTCATGAAGCAACAGCAAAAGCCAGCCATCGGGATGGTAGAGCCAGATCCCCGGCCAGTGGCTTTAGCTAAGGACTTTGCATTTGCTGGAGACACCGACTGGTTTCCGGGGGCAGTGCCTGGCACCCCTTTGCTGTAGTGATTTCTCGGGGCCAGCCCGGTGGGCAGGGGAGGCTCAGAGAGGTCTCACCCGCATGGACAGAGGTGAAGGGCGTATCAGTAATAATGCACTCAGCAGATGATAATGCAATCCACAAAGAGCCCTGATGGGCCAGGAGCAAAGCACTCCCCGTGGAGGGGCTGGTGAGCAGGACGGCCAGGAAGCAAAGTCCGGGACAGGGGCTAATTCCCTGACTTCCCCCGTCGTCCCCTGTTGTCCCTTGGGTTCTGGGGACTGTCAGGAGCTTTCGGGAGCCTGGAGGAGGGTCGTACACGGGCAGGGGCCTGGCAGGGATCAGTCCTTCCAAGCAAGGAGCATGGGTGGGAGAGGTTGTTTCATGTCCGGTGTGGGAGGCAGCTGTAGGGCATCGTAGGGGAGCAGCGCTCACCATCCCCACCAGGATCCTGCGGTCTCTGGGGCAAGGAAGCAACCTCCACATTCTTGCCTTAAGCACGCCCTGTGTCCTGTGCCCCCAGCCCCTCCCATCTCCCGGCCCACCATTAGCACAGGGTGAGCAGGGAAAGCCTCTGGTCTCTGCAAACAGCTGGCAGGCCGTGACCGGGAAGGAGCTGGGGTCACATGCTGGCAGCATGAGTGGAGCCTGGACACATCATCCCTGCCCAGGCATGCAGGGGGGATTCTCACTCTGGAGCACAGGGGCATAAGGCAGCGTGCCCAGCGTGGGGGAGGGCGCGTCTGCACCCTTGGCCATCACAAAGATTTGCAGCGTACGCTCTGCAAAGCACAGAACTAAAGCCATTGCCGTGGCAGGGCTGTTAGTCTCAGGGATGCCAGGGCGTGAGCGGGGCCAGTCTGAGGCACTCATCCCCAGGGGGGCTCGCCCTGCTGCTGTGGGGTTCGTGGGCCATGGCAGACAGGAACGGCCATCCCGCGCTATTTGTCACAGGCAGTTAGTGTCACATTACAAGATGATCGGGAACAGGGGGCTCGAGGGCAGAGGAATTAGAACGGGAGGGAGCCTTTTAATTAAATAACCACGTCCGAGTCTCTAATCAGCCGGCTGAGTGACTGGCTGCTGAGGGGAAGTTTGTGTATGTCAAATGCCATCAATCAAAATGCCACTTCTTATGTAAGCCTCTCTCTGACTAGTGCCTGGGACCCTGGCTCGCCCCTCGTGCACTGCCTGGCTGCAAACACCCAGCCCTGCTCCCAGGGGCTGGATGGGCCCTTCTCGCGCTCAGCCAGGAGTGAGTTCTCCCCGGATCTTGGGCCCAGCTCTCACGTGGGGCACGAATGCCGCTTTCCGGATGTGGCTCCTGGGAGCTGGCGTGCGGGCAGGGAGTGGAAGGGGCTGGCCAGGCCGAAGGAGAAGGGAGCCAGGCTGCAGTAGCTTACACACCCCACAGGGAAGGGGAGCCAGGAGCACTGGGGAGAGCTGGCGGGGAACGTTACCCGTCACCCCCCGCAGGGCTGGTGAGCGGAGATCAGGGACACATGGTCCCGTCTATGGGCGACATGCTGGGGATATGGGACCTGCTCTGCACACTGGGGTCTGCCTGGGGAGCGCACTAGTCTGGGGGCACAGTGTGGGTGGGGAGAGCGTCTGTGTGCCAGCAGTGGGTGTGAGCGTGTGTGTCGTAGGGGGACGCTGCGGGGAGCCAACAGGGAAGTCGCTGGGAGAAATGTCACTGTGTTAAATACGTTTGGGGCTGTGGAAGCAAGGAAAGAATTAATAAGGATTTGAAGGGGATTTTAATGCATGTTAGTCAGTTAGCAAGAGTCAGGCCATACTGTAACCCTAATGACGTGAGACTTGTAGGAGCAAAGATAGTGCGAGGCGACAGGACAAGAACTGTGTACAAAGTTATTACGACCTTGCAATCACTAACCAAAATGCAGGCTTGCTTTTCTTAAGAGAGAGACAAATAAGATAAGCCTTTCTGCTATGTATAAACAAAATGTATTTGTTGCTTTTTACTGTCTCCATGATTGCTAGAAATTGTCTGTAACAAAGGTACAAAGGCTTGATGTAATTGTTTACCAGTTGAGAGACCTGTCCAGGACTGGGGCGACCCTGTGTCCTATGGCACTCTCTCCCTCCATGGTAATTACTGGAGAAATAATAAAGTATTTAATCTTGCTGCACCCAAACAAAAAGCGAGAACTAAGTTTTTCTTCGACAATTTGGGGGCTCGTCCGGGATGGCAACGCCCACGGACCCACAGACGGCTACTACGGATCATTCCCCTTCGAACCCCATGGCGCCACATGAGAGGTATGAGACCTTTTGAAATCTCTATTGGGGTATCGGAGGAGGACTGTCCCTGAGGACGTCTGTCTCTCTGTTGGGCTCACGCCATCTGAACTTATTGACCGCTCATTTCACTTTATAGCACCTTAGTGGGTGCAGCCTAATGTACAAAGGGGCAGTAAGCTGAATGCCCTGGGGTGTCACGTGTATTTGGCCCTTGCATTCGCCTCTGCTGCTAGAAATACAAGAGCAACGTTACAAACCACATTTGGGAGGGAGCGTGGCCTAGTGAACAGAGGCCTGGGAGCCAGGACTCCTGGTTCTATTTCCACCGGTGTCTGTGACTAACTGGGTGACTCTGGGCAGCTCTCTGCCTCAGTTTCCCGCTCTGCGATAACAGATTGCCTAGCGCATGGGCATGTTGGAAGGGTTCAAGAATTCAAGAGCAAACCAACCCAGTTCGTCACCCGGGTCCACCCAGCAAGGGGGCTGGTCGCTGGGCCAGGAGGGGAGGAGGACACGGTTTGAGATGGAGGCAGAGAGCTAAGCCTTTCAGTGCAGCAAGGGACCAGTGATATCCTCTGAGGGTGCAGGAAGGAGCGCTGGGAGCAACAGACAGCTCCATCCCCTCTCTTCTCTTATCTCTGTACAGATGCCAGTGAACACCTCTGGTACGTGGCTGGGGATTTACTCAGCTGGGAGCTGTGGGGTTCCTATAGAAACATTTTTCATGCACCAATTATTTAACTGTAAGGAGGTGAAATGGTTCAGGATCTGATTTGCACTAGAAAGTGGGAGACATTTACCCTGAGATGGAGCTGTCAGACTTTGTAACAGGAGCAGGGCAGGATCGGAGTTGTTCTGAGTTGTACTGGGTGCACAGACAAGACGTCTCAGCCCTGCACATGCTGCGCGTCGCTGGCACAGCCTGGGGGAAGAGACGTCCGCAGGGGCAATGAGTGTGCGTGGGGGGGGGCAGGGGTGAGAGCGAGGTCTGTGCGTGGAACTGACAAGGTGTGAAATCAGATGCTTTCCCCTGACGTTACTGGCTCTGGGGCTGGAAGAAAGGACAGCTGGGGAATTGCTGTCAGGTCCAAGAGCTCTCTAGAGCAGTCCCAGAGGGAAAATAGCTGCTCTCCCCCCCAGCAATTACAATAGCGTCACTGCAGGTCCCGTTGGGGACGCACTGGCTCTGGGAGCAATAACACAGACTATGGTGAACTCCATAGAAACAGATGAAATGTGCTGGGCACTGGCGCTGCTGCTGGTCCTGGCCCAGCCTGAGGGCAGCTTCACCTCGTCTGTGAGTGACAACACCACGCGGGACTGGCACCAGGGTGGCAGCGTCATTGCTGGGCCGGTGGGGAGCCAGGCACCAGCAGGAAGACGATGGCAGCGTCTCTCCCTTACCAGAACACACAGCCTGGCCTTGGCGTGTCCCCTCTGGGTGCCGCAGCCAGGGCGGGAGGCCCCCGTGACACAGAGGCCCATTTGCGGCTTACTGCTCTGTGTTAGCTACTCTTGCCGGGCCTGCCATGCACAGTGCTCCTCTCACGCGTGTGACACGGTATTTACTGGAGAGGTGACATGTGATACAGCCTGTGAAATCCGCTGAGCACTCTGGGCACGGATGTAGGGAACTACGCTGGAGGTGAGATCATGGAGACTCTGAGATTATGGCCTGGAAACAGAGCAAGGCAACAAAATAGGGTTTGTCTATATAAAGGGGAAAGACAATATGGTGGAAAGAGGGCTCTGACCTGCTGCCTACGAGTCAGCCAGTGGCTAACCCTCTTGCAGCTTGTAATGGGGGCTCCATCCTGCCACGGCCTGAATGTGCTGCTGCCTGCAGGACTCCAGCCCTGCCCTGCCCTGCCAAGGCAGCATGAGACCAGAGCAGTGGCTGCCAGGAAGCAATGTGGTGCCCTGTCTCTCCCTGGAGTTAAACGTGCACCCTCAGCCCCAGGCGGCCAAGGACCAGCCCCGAGGGCCATTTACATTCAAGTCTAACGGGTTAACCAAAACCTGGAAAGCGTCGTTAAACCCCAGCTGCACAACCCCCCGCCCCAGGACATCTGCGTGCTGGAAGCGCTCATCACACTAAGACACACAGGCAGCTGAGCTAAACACTTTTGACTCTATTTATTACTAAAAATTATGCAACTGGGTCGTGTTCTTGCCATTTTTTTATGCATGAGCCAGGTTGCAAATTCTATTATTTCAAAAAAAAAAAAATCTGTTTTAGCTGGTGAGGCACTAAACCATGTACGTAAACACCCAAAATAATTCTAACTGACACCTTTATGATGGCAGTGTGAACTTTAAAGCCTTTGTATGCCTTCCCTTATTCAGCTAGCGTTTCCTAATTTGCTATTGGAAGTTTCATTTTCACCTGGCCTCTCGAATCACACCTGTTGTATTGGCACATGCACCCATGCATAGGTACAAAAACCCAGATTTCCACACACAAGTTGTATAACTGCACATGCAAACAGGTAGTGAGCTGCACAATGATGTGGGCACTTTGCTCCCCGTAATGTGAGGTTTTAATTTATGTGCACGTCTCCAGTATCTGCAGTCACTCTGAGATAGCCCTGCATACTGAACACTGAAACCATAATGGCTAGTGAGACAGTCCAAACTAAATCTGACATGACACAGCTGGGACACAGGCAATTTGTGCTTTGCATTATCCAAATGGACCAGCAGGTGTCACTCTTTCAGCACAGGTAAGACACCTGCGAGTACATTCCTGGGTGATAGACAAAGTGGGCCTTAAAGGCAAAAATCCAGGTATTCAACTTCAGTGACTCAAAGACAAGAGGGCAAGACAGGCAGGGCACTCCAGGGAGCTCAGAAGAAAAATCTTTATGCAGAGAGTGATGACTGGGGGCCCCAGACTCCACAAGGCAGCAGGAAAACTGCAAAGCAAAATCAAACTAGCCACAGAGAAGAAAAACAAAGTGACGTCCAGCCAAACCACCTGCCAGGTCAGGGGATGGTGCAATATGAGCCCAAAGGTGTCCCTTGACCCTGAGAGATTTGTGACTTGGATGAAATATGAATGTCTGCAGGCAGGGACCAGAGACCCCAGCCAGGATGGCAGCAGATACTGCAAGGGCTGAGCTGGGCTGCAGCTCTGGGAAGCATAAGACATGGGGGCTGCAAATCTTGTGCAGAAAGACCCAGGGCAACCTGCCCCCAGCGTGCTCTCCCTAGCGACGGCAGAGAGAGCACATGGAACATGCAGAGCGACCTAGTGAGGGGGTGGCATGGGGAGGGCCCATCCTCTGGTGCCTGCCAAGGGCCGCGTTGGGCTGGGGGGGCTCAGAGTCACAGACAGGCCCTCTGCTCATTGCTCTTGGAGCCACGTCTGGGACGATTATCCAGACTTCATTTGCTGGGAACATTGTAGCAAGTTTGGAAAGAATGGGCCCCGGTGGTGGGGGTGGGAGTGGCGAGAGGGCTCCTGACCTGTCTGGATGGGGCTGAGGCTGGGAGGAAGATGAAATCGGGTTAATTTTCTCTGGCTGGTCAGGCCAAGAGTAAAGATCTCGAGTAAGATCCCACCGAGGCTGCAGCCCCTGTGTGCTGCTGCAGTGATGTTTAGGGCTGTAAAATTCTCCCATGGCTGGAGGAGCATTTCCTGGTGCAGGCATTGCGTAGGACAGTGCAGGTGGCCCTGCTTGGACCCTTTCATAAGCTGCAGCACAGGGGACGTGTTAGGAGCAGGCTTTTGGGTGGCCCCCTTGGACGGGCTACCAGCACCTAGCGCAGCCCTCCAGACTGCCTAGGTCACACCAGGGCCATTGTGGTCCCTGGAGCAGCCCAGAATCTAGAGGGTACAAAGGGGTCTCGAAGCCGCCTCTGCCGTCCCCACAAGATCCACACTGCAGAATCTCCTCACCCCTTCGGCAGCCATTGCTCCTCAGCTCTGGCCACACCGCCACGTCTTAAGGAGGCCTGTGGCCAGAGGTTCCAGGCCGATCCCAGTGCCCCATGGTTGGTTAGACAAAACCCATGGCGCTGAGGGGGACAGAGGGGTCCATTGGAGGCAGGGCCGTTTTGGGGAGAAATGTTGGCCTTTCCCGCATTCAGAATCCAGGGACAACCCCCTGCAGCTTTGTCAGAACGGTTACAGGGACTGAGCTGATGGCTGGTGATGAGGCCATGGAAGTGCCTATGACCCAAGGGAAAGGGACACTTAGCCAGTCGCTGACCTCAGACACCCTGGCTAGCACAGATTTACTGCTGCATCACGTCGAGCCCTTGCGGGGCTGGCTGAGGTACACACATTTCCCAGCTAAATCTAGCTCACAAACCTTCCCCTCCCTAGTCCCACGTTTGGGGCTGCTGCTCACAGGGGAGTAAGCCCCATCCCCCACACCACGCTCCTTTCCTGGGAAGGGGTGAAATAAGCCGTTGGTCGAGCTCACCCCAGTGGGCCCGCGCACGGCCGCGGATGAACTACAGGACTGAAAATGGAATGGGAACGTCCTGGTTGTACTGAGTGTCAGGCTCTTCTGTAGCCCGGATCATGTGGGTTTGTATAATATCCTCAGCTCACACGCGGCCTTGCAGGTGGGGGGTGTCACGGAGTCCCCGGGCGATGCTCTGGAACTGCTCCCCACCGAGCCAGGCAGGACTCTGGGGAGCCTCCTCTCCCTCGGAGCAGCCTGTCTGCAGGGCGAGAAGCTCACACGGCTTCACCTCCTGGGTCTCTCCTTGGAGCATTCAGCATCCTCTGCCCCTCCGTGCGCTTCCCCCAGCGAGCCTGCCCCAGCGGGGTCCTGGGGAAGCCACAGGGTCCTGCCCCCCCACTTCACAGTCAGACGTGACTCTCAGCCAGCCAGTAACACAGAGGTTTATTAGATGACAGGAACAGGGTCTAAAACAGAGCTTGTAGGTACCGAGAACAGGACCCCCTCGGCTGGGTCCATTCTGGGGGGGGCAGTGAGCCAGACCCCCACGTCTGCACTTCACTCCTCGTCCCCAGCCAGCTCCAGACTAACAACCCCCTCCAGCCCCTCCTCCTCTGCTTAGTTTCTTTCCTGGGCCAGGAGGTCACCTGACCTCTTTGTTCTCCCCCACCTTTAGCTACCCCCTTGCAGGGGTGAAGGGACTGGGCCATTAGTTGCCAGGAGACAGAGGGTCGGCCAGAAACTGAGGCACCCACACAGTATTCAGAGGAAACATTAAAAACAGTCCCACTTCATCACAGGGGTCATTGACTCAACCTCTCCAGAGATGGGCCAACGGAAGAACCCGCACAGACGGGTACCACGTGCTGATGCTTGTGAACTGCCATGCAGGCTATACAAAAGTTGGGAAAAGAGCCTGCAGGTTTCCCGGGCATTGTCTTTACTTTGTCTTGAAGGAAAAAAAGACACAATTGTCAATTGCCGTTGGCCACAGTTTTCTCTCTTCCGGAGTCTGGCGCTGCCCTGGTCCTCCCCAGCAGTGACATGTAATAACGGCCTCTTTTGTCACGTCACCTGATTATTTGCAGCTAAATGTCACCCTTCACCATGACCTTGGCACGCTAACAAACGGGGCTTAGGTGTTCTTGTACTATAAACATCTTCGGCTGACCCCCCAAAAGTGAAGGATGACGAGCAGACTGTAGGCTAAATAACTTGGCAATTGGAAAAGGAATTAAAGGTAACTTATCAATTAGCCTGTTTTCTTTCCAATAAATCACACACTCTGGCATCTGACCCTGGCCACACTGACATTTCTATAACCCATTTGCCACTGTGCTCATATTAAATGGCTTCTAGTCACCCTAAATTTGGAGATTTTAATCTCTTATATGAAGTCGGTGGTTCTCAGTAATTCAGTGGATCTATTTTTATTGGCTTTGTAAATCAGGGTTCTCCATGTCAGTGACTGTGGTCAGGGAGAGAGGCGTTTGTCTGTGAAATTGGGTTGACACAGACCATTGACTGCAATGATAACAAGTGATTTGCAGGGCTGGACGGACAAGCCATTTACACTAAGCAGATTATAATATAACAATAAAAAGTTTCATTACAGGAAACCAGTAAAGGCTGCAGTGCCCCCGGATAACGGGAACAAAGGAGCCACGCCGGGAGACCCGGGAGCTGTGCCCGTGTCTGTGGGGGCTGAGCCTGGCCTGCCCTGGCCTAACATCTCAGCGCACTCATGTGGCCGGGGGCTTGTTGGTGTAAACACTGCAGGGGCCAACTGGAAGAAAACCAAACCTGAACGTGTTGTGCTGAAAGGTGCCAGTGGCTGCCCTCAGGTGAGTCTGAGCTCCAGAGACAACCCCAAGGGATGGACCAACCCCCCTCCTTCAGGCGCAAGAGGACAAGCAGCAAGTGGTAAGGACAACAGCAGCCCATTGGCTGCCTGGCAGCTCAGATTAACCCATGTGGCCTGGGGGGGTTACCGGGAACAAACTCAGGGGCTGGAACAATGGTAGCAGTGTCTGTGTGTGTGTGCGTGTGTGTGTGTGTATCTCTGTGTGTGTGTGCGTGTGTGTGTGCGCATGTGTGTATCTCTGTGTGTGTGTGTGCGTGTGTGTGTGTGTGTGTGTGCGCGCATGTGTGTATCTCTGTCTGTGTGTGTGTGTGTGTGCGCATGTGTGTATCTGTGTGTGTGTGTGTGTGTGCGCATGTGTGTATCTCTGTGTGTGTGTGTGTGCGCATGTGTGTATCTGTGTGTGTGTGTGTGTGCGCGCATGTGTGTATCTCTGTGTGTGTGTGTGTGTGCGCGCTTGTGTGTATCTCTGTGTGTGTGTGTGTGTGTGTGTGCGCGCATGTGTGTATCTCTGTGTGTGTGTGTGCGTGTGTGTGCGCGCGTGCACGCACATGCACAGGCGCTGGAGGCTGAAGGCACCGGGCACTGCCGTGTGTGTGACCTGCAAGGAGGGCTGGAGCTGCTCAGGCACAGAGCTCAGGGAAGTGGCACGTGGGATTTCTCAGCAAGGAAGGTGCCTGTCGCTGTTTGTTTCTCCGGTGTTCAGGGAACAGGGCTTTGTGTCCACAGCCCAGCTCTGCCCCGTAGCATCGCTTCCTTCTCCTAACGAAAGAACCCCCCAGACCCCGAACACCGGTGAACCGTGCGGGCTGCAGGGGCCAGACTCCCAAACCCAGAACTCCCGTGCTGGGGAGCGCAGAGCAGGCCCTTCGCTGGCCCTGGGGATCGCCGTGCTGCTCAGGACAGGTGCTGTCGAAGATCCTCGGACAGATGCAGCTGGGGGAGGGCTCTGTGTCGTCACTGCAGCCCTCTCTGCCCATACACAGCCCAGGGCACAGGGGAAGATGTGGCCACGTGCCTTTACCAGGAGCTGCCCGGACAGTGGTGCAGTGACGGGGAATGTCCCCCGACAGGCTTGTCCCGGGCACAGACTCCTCTGCCCTTTCAGAGGAGCCAGGGGTCTCAGCCCGGTGGGCTGGCTGCACCATCACTGCTTTGCAGACAGGGGTCTGGCCAGAGCTCCAAAGGGACTAACCCAGAGGAGTTTGTAACCCGGCTGGGACGTGCTGGTAAACCCACTCCGTGCTGTGCATGGGCCCCTCCTCTCCCTTCCACTGACAGGCTGCGGAGCCGCAGAGGGGCAGCCAGCCGCTGACGGGGCACACGGCCATGGCGTGGAGCTCTCTGAGGGGCAGTGCTAGGCCAGGCTCTGGGAGAGTCAGGCAGTTGTGCTCATTACCCCCAGGGTTACATCTCCCTCCAGCAGCTGGCCCAGAGATGAAAGCAGCGGGATTGTCACAGCTCTAGGAGATCCCTGTGGAGCAGCTGGGTAGAGGCTGGTGATGTGGGTGCAGAAGTCCCTGTTCCATCTCTGATGACCAGGGTCTATGTGCGTGTGTCTGTACAGTCCTGGCTTGTGACAGTGGGACAGGCCAGGGCTTTCAGTCCTCTGGTATGAGTGTACATGTCGCAGTCCCCAGGCCACTGGGGGGGCTTGTCAAGGGCACCTAACTCTGAATTTCCCCTCGGCTCCGCAGGGTTGTTAGGACATGGTTTGTGCTTTTAGCAGCTAGCAGGCAGGTCAGACCGCTCAGTAACAGTCCATTTAAACAGGCCCAGTAACGCTCAGCTCAGTGCTTGGCTGTGAGTAGCCCCGGCGCTCTCTGTGCTGGAGGAATGCACCCTCCATGCTGCCCAAGGAGCCAGGGCTGCTTGGGTGGAACAGGGCTCGAAGTTGCCACCAATTAGTCCATGTGTGTCCAGGGAGAGCTGGCTCTTCGCTCTGCTGCCGATTGGTCCAGGCACAGTAGAAGCTATTCTCTGTGCTATCAAATACTGCAGGTGTGCCCTAGCCCTCCATCAGTTCAGATGCACTGCAGCAGCTGTGATGGAGGAACCAGCAGTGAGAGGGCTAAGGACCAATCTAGACTGTTGTGTGATGGGACTCTACTTTGTGTGTTGGGTGCTGAACCCGCTCCAGGGTGTGGCTCTAACTCTCCATGTGTCCAGTTCTGGAGCTTTCAGTCACCTGGTGACAACCCCCCGGTGTGGGGGTGCCAGGGGAATCATGCAGAAAGCACGGCCTGGTTGGGTGTTATCTGTCAGGCCACCAGAGTGTGGCTGGCGGAGAACTGAGCCAGCAGGCGGCAGGTGGAAATGGCTTCATGGCAGCTGGTCACCTAAAAACAACTCCAAGGGGTTCCTCCTGTCTGGACTGTAGCTTATTACAGCCCAGCTAATACACTGTCAACTGGATGGTGGTTGGAGAGAAGAAAGGGAAGAATTATGAATACCTGCACATGCTGAAGGCAGCAGCAGTCATGCCAGCCAGGTGCTGCTGGGAATAGCCATCGAGGGCTAGCATTACCCAGATGTAGACACCAGGGCTGGATAATAACGGTGCAGTCGCCGTGGTCTGGTCTCTGCCATTGGCTGGTTCTCTCGCTGATCAGGAGCGATGGAGCTGATTGAGCAGGAACAGCTCATCTGAGAGGCTCCTCCATCCTTCCCACCCACCTTACTCTGGGCAGCTGGGGCAGGCTAGTGCTGTGACACTCGGATCTGGGCTCAGATGCCCCCAGCCTGCTGGAGCTCAGGGTGTTGCGATTCAGGCTTTTGGAGATGGAGGCAAAGCCTGACATTCAGAGCTGGCTCCTGGTTCTGTAGCTAGGCAATGGGCGGGGAGATCTGGATCCCATCCCCAGCTCTGCCGCCGAGCATGCTGGCCGCTTGGGCCAATGACCGAGGGGCTCACAGTTCCCGAATGGGAGTTTTCCATTGACGCAGTGTGCGCAGGTGCTCTGCCCAGCTGTGAAGTGGGGACGATGGCGCTTCCCCCCGCTGGGGCTGCAGGGCTGGAATCAGTCATGAGAGGCACTTGGGATCTCAGCTGGGAGGTGTGGTACCTGTGCCACAGGTGCTGTTGTTGTATTGTGAACACCTGCCATGCGGGCTGTTGGATCTGGAGCTCTGCGCCAGCTGGGGGAGCTGTTCCTTCTGCCCCTTGCTCTGGGAGCAAACCAGAGCCCATAGGAGCAGCGCTTGTGAACACTGGTCTGAATTCCAAATGGCTGCTCAGTCCAACCACGCTTGGGCTGATTTTTAAATGGCGACTCATCACGCTCCAAGAGGCTGCCTGAGCAGAGAGTCCCATTGTCCTAGCCTGGCACAATACCATGAATGGCAGTCACCTGTGAGCAGAGACACAGCACAGCTGCACGCCAAGGGGACACGGAGCAGCGACTAACTCTCCAAAGCGCTACCGATATATTAAAGGTCTATTTCCACACCACCGAGTGAAGATCAGTAGATGTTACAAACCGGTGACAGAGATGAGGATGGTGGCCAATAAACACATCCGTAGAATGTGGCCTAGATCTATCTGGATTTCTTAGATGCTCATATACCCCCATCACTGTCGGATTCAAGAACCTCACACTCTTTCTTCTAGCCAGTTCCGTGGGGCCGGGCCGGGCTGTTAGCCGCACTGTACAGATGGGGAACGGAGGCATGAAGATTTGCCCCCGGTGGAGCAGGGAAGTGAACCGCTGGGTCAGCCTTCCTCTCTAGATGGTTATACGCTATTGCATTTGTTTATAAGTGACCCATTGGCCTGTTGAACTCTATGACAACCCGCAGCAATTGATTAACACAGCAATTAGTCATTTATTAACCCTTTAGAAAAGATTGATGCATTGACCCTTAATATAAAGCGTGATCCACATTTTGTCCATGATCCAAAAAACATCCTTCCCAAGAGGGGGAGGGAGCCTGGGCGTGGCCGCTGTGTCACTGTGGTTTTTAGGTCGAAGTATTTATTAACGCCAAGGGGAAGTGCTCAGAGCTGGCTGAAGGATGGAGCTAAGCAGTTCCGCCCTGTGCTGGGGCTGAGCACGTGACGCAGGAGGTATTTAATAGGAGTAATTTCCTGGCAGAGCTGAATAATGTCATCAGCTGCTGAACACATGTCAAGTGACCTCTCCCTGCCCTCTCCAGGAAGCCCCATTAATCAGAGGAGCAGAGCAGTGCGGTGAGCTCCCAGCAGAATTATTACAATCTCTGGGTATTCATTGATCACACGGTGACTCACAAACCTCCATCGCTCTAGCAGGGCACTCAGATCCGCCTCATGCACGCTGCTTTGCCCGAGCTTGGCGTTCACAATCCCTGCCTCTGCCCCTCACCCCCTCTCAGCAGATTCTCATCTTTGGACCTATTGGAGCGTCAGAAATTCCCATCCAATAGACTTACCGTTTGCTCACTCTAAGGACACGTTTTATGTCACTGCCAGGCTTGTGAGGAGCTGCCTGACTGGTTATTCCAGGCGATAAGACTTGGCAGGCTGGGCTGAGGCTGTCTCATATCAGCACATCAAAGAGATAATGAGAAGAAGGAGGCCAAAGAAATCATCTCTGTATGTGGGTTTGGATAAGTTCTGCCGGCACCACTCACGGCCGCCCGCTGAACTGCAGTGCGGATACGGAGTTACTTGGGAGCTGAACTGGAGACCAGAATCAGGCCCGTCAGGCTGTAGGGTGGAGGAAGTACTGGAATATTGACTCCTGGGTCACAAGGCTCCAAATCTGATACTGGTGTTGGCCCAGCAGTGGCAACAGCCAGCCAGAGGCCTTGTGTCTGTAGAAGCTGTTTTAAGAGTAAGCGAGGGGGTCGGTAGTGACGCTGTGCCTGGGCTAGACAGGGGACTGGAGCAGAGCTGAGATGGACATTAGCCACTTCCTGAATGACTGGGCAGGGCTCAGACCTATGGTCATGCAGGGGGAGGGGAGGTAAGAACCTATATAGACTAGAATAGAATAGACTAAAAGGACGGATCTGGCAGTGTTGGGCTAAGGCAAGGAGGAGAAGGTGGGGAAAGAGACACCTGCTAAGGTTCACCTACATTTCACTGAACCTCCAGACTCTTCAGGTCTGATTGGAAACTCCTGGCATTATCGAGTTTGCCCACTGATCCCTGTGACGCATGAGCAGAAAGGCTTTGAATACACAGTGATTAATCAGATTCTTACTTTTGGGAATGCCACGATCTTATGATACATGTGATTCAAGCAGACTTGTTCTATGTTCTGAAACCATCTCTGAATATTCTCCCTTTAATCAGAACGTCCTCTGGGAGGAGGGGAATGTCAAAATTGGCACTTCTGCTATAAGATGAAAGAAAAAAATATGGAAATGAGCGGCAGAGGGAGAGAGAGAGAGAGAGGGATTTACAGCTGTGATTGGCTATTTGGCATGGATAGTAGCGGACAGGCTTTTTTCTAGAGCGTGTTCGAGGAAGTGGCTAGTGGCTGCTGGGTGTGACGGGTACCTCGAGACATACCGGCTGCTTACTGGAGGCTGTGGCGGTTAGGGGCCCAGAGAGACATGAATCCATATGGATGTTAGCAGGGCTGGAAACGTGGTTTGGCTGACATAGGAACTGGCCTGGCCCTTTGCCCAACTCTGAAATGGAACCTTTTTGGACCGTCCATGCAACCCTTATTATTCTTCATTGTTCCCTCCTCGGCACTCCCCGGTGCCGACTGAGTCCAGAAGTGCTCAGGTGTGTGCCACAGGCAAGGCTGCTCCAGCCCAGCTTAGCAGAGCCAAGAGGGTCCAAAGAGCATCTGAAGTGCTTACGCCGGGAAGCCCCGGCTGTCTCCCTCCCAGCTGGCATGAGCTGCTCCACAGGCCAGGCTGTTCCACCTCCAGCAGCGCGGCCTTGCTCCTGAACTCACAGGTTCGATTCTCCTTTCCCTAGGGAATGACAGTGGGGCTGGGTTCCCCATGGCCCTCGGATTCATACAAATGTAACCCCCTGGAGTTCAGTGGAGTTGCTGCCAGTGCACAGCTGGAGAGACGAGCCCAGCCCAGCGGGCAGGGACCAGAACGGGGTCAAACAGAACTGGCTTTAATGCGCAGTTCCTGCAGCAAGGATCTTCCCCAGCCCTTGACAATAATCAGGTAGGAGCCCCAATGCCATTGCTGGAACTCTGCTAGGAGGGAGTGCCCCCACTGAGCCCTGCACAGCCAGGCCAGGGAAGGGGCTGGGGGAGGGTGGGACTCAGAACTTCTTGGGACCTAGACGAGGGTCTGCGGGAGTTCTGCGCTGGTGCTCAGGTCACCCCGGCACAGGGCGTTGATGGCCATGTCCGAGCACTTCACGTAGCTTTTGCAAGAACAAAGGGTCTGTTTGTCTGATGAAAATTCTGCAGAGGCCACTTCATGGTGCAGCCTTTATCTAGGTTTATCCCTTGACCTCTCTGTGGCACCCAGCAGCAGAGCAGCTGAGCACCTGAGCACTGAAACGACTGCTCCTGAAATCCCCCGCCTGGTGCTGGGGGACCCCCTGCGGATCTGCCAGCGGCGTGGGCAGGAAGTGCCCCAGGTGGGGTTTAGTCAGGCACACTGAGGAAGGGGCAGCCGCTGGGCTCTGACTTATTAGCAGGGCTGTTAGAACCGCGCAGAAGGTGTCAGTGATCCCTGGCCCCGTCTCCTAGCATCCCACCAGCCTGCTGCAGGTGCGAATGGTCTGCTCCCTGCTAAGTGACAACTGGGCAGTTCCCTGTTTCACAGGAACAAGCTGGGGGCCAGGAACCCCAAGGGTTGAGAGCAGGTTTCGGGGAGCTCACACTGCTCTCCCTTCCCCTGTGGTGGGATGGCAGCTGGTCTCCCCAATCCTTCTTCTGTTGCACCGTCTCGGCACAGAGTGGAGAATTCCAGGATCCCATGATTTGCCAAGGCCACACTCTTGAAAGCAAGGGAATGGCTAGATAAGGCCATTGATCTAGGTGACTTAGGAACCTAATGTCAAGGGGACTTGGGCTCCTCTGGCACTTACATGCTTTGGAAAATGTTACCCCTTGTCAATCAGATGTTGCCTCAATACCTAGCACAAGCACAGCGGGTCGGATTCTCTTCCCATATAGGTCCCTCAATGGCTATTAGCCAGGCTGGGCAGGGATGGTGTCCCTGGCCTCTGTTTGCCAGACGCTGGGAATGGGCGACAGGGGACGGGTCACTTGATGATTCCCTGATCTGTTCATTCCCTCTGGGGCACCTGGCACTAGCCAGTGTCGGCAGACAGGATACTGGGCTGGATGGACCCTTGGTCTGACCCAGTGTGTGGCTGTTCTTACGTTCCTCTCTCTTCCACTCGGACACACTCACTGACGTCAGGGGCAGCTCGCCCAGACTTACGGGGCATAAATGAGAGGAGAATCAGGCCCATTATCCTGACCGAGTACAAAGACATACACATCTCATCCTGCTCCCTCTGTCTGTCCTCAGGCGTCTCCCGATGTGACCACCACCCGGCTTCGAGCCGAGCTACCCTGGCAGCCCCCACACGCAGCCTGAGGAACAACACGGTGAGTAGTCAGCAGTGCAGCCCCCAGACACACAGCAGCTCAGCACACATGAACCCGGTGAAAACACTCAATTCCTCAGGAGCTTTAGCCAGAGCTTGTGCTGCAGCTTTTGGGGGTCTGAGCTGGTCCTGCTGTTTCTGATGAGGCAGCGTTGCAAACAGGATTGCGACGGCTGGTTTATGGCACATCCCGCATTAGCAGGGACAGGAAATGAACAGAAGGAACCATTTGCCTTTTCCAGACATCCCCAGCAATAGACAGCAGATGGAATCTGAGGAGAAGTAGTTTAGCCCAGTTTTAGCCCCCCTCCCCGCAGGGGGTGTGAAGAGGGATGTGTGCAGCCCCTCCCCCGGGGTACAAAGGCATATGGAGCAGCCCTGCACCACAATATGTGCAGGAATCAGTGTTTGGACAGAGCACTGGGCTGGGAGCCAGGAGACCTGGTCCAATCTCAGCTCCGTTGTTAACTTGCTGCATAATCTTGGGAACATAAGAAAGGCCGTACCGGGTCAGACCAAAGGTCCATCTAGCTCAGTATCTGTCTACCGATAGTGGCCAATGCCAGGTGCCCCAGAGGGAGTGAACCTAACAGGCAATGATCAAGTGATCTCTCTCCTGCCATCCATCTCCATCCTCTGACGAACAGAGGCTAGGGACACCATTCTTACCCATCCTGGCTAATAGCCATTTATGGACTTAGCCACCATGAATTTATCCAGTTCCCTTTTAAACATTGTTATAGTCCTAGCCTTCACAACCTCCTCAGGTAAGGAGTTCCACAAGTTGACTGTGCGCTGCGTGAAGAAGAACTTCCTTTTATTTGTTTTAAACCTGCTGCCTATTAATTTCATTTGGTGACCCCTAGTTCTTGTATTATGGGAATAAGTAAATAACTTTTCCTTATCCACTTTCTCAACATCACTCATGATTTTATATACCTCTATCATGTCCCCCCTTAGTCTCCTCTTTTCCAAACTGAGGAGTCCTAGCCTCTTTAATCTTTCCTCGTATGGGACCCTCTCCAAACCCCTAATCATTTTAGTTGCCCTTTTCTGAACCTTTTCTAGTGCTAGAATAAAAAAGGGTGAATCCCTTCCTGCCTCTGCTTCCTCTCCAACCCTTTGACTGTCTTGTCTATTTAGGGCAGGGATTGCCTCTCACTCCGAGTTCATACAGAGTCCGGCACAACCAGGCCTGATCCGAGTTCACGCAGCGCCCGCCACAACGGGGCCCGATCCGAGTTCACGCAGCGCCCGGCACAACGGGGCCCGATCCGAGTTCACGCAGCACCTGGCACAACGGGGCCCGATCCGAGTTCACGCGGCGCCCGGCACAACGGGGCCCGATCCGAGTTCACGCGGCGCCCGGCACAACGGGGCCCGATCCGAGTTCACGCGGCGCCCGGCACAACCAGACCCGATCCGAGTTCACGCAGCACCTGGCACAACCGGGCCCGATCCGAGTTCACGCAGAGCCTGGCACAACCGGGCCCGATCCGAGTTCACACAGCGCCCGGCACAACCGGGCCCGATCCGAGTTCACACAGCGCCCGGCACAACCGGGCCCGATCCGAGTTCACACAGCACCTGGCACAACCGGGCCCGATCCGAGTTCACGCAGAGCCTGGCACAACCGGGCCCGATCCGAGTTCACACAGAGCCTGGCACAACCGGGCCCGATCCGAGTTCACACAGCGCCCGGCACAACCCGGCCCGATCCGAGTTCACGCAGAGCCTGGCACAACCGGGCCCGATCCGAGTTCACACAGCGCCCGGCACAACGGGGCCGATCCGAGTTCACACAGCACCTGGCACAACCGGGCCCGATCCGAGTTCACACAGAGCCCGGCACAACGGGGCCGACCCGAGGTCACGCAGCGCCCGGCACAACCGGGCCCGATCCGAGTTCACACAGAGCCCGGCACAACTGGGCCTGACCCGAGTTCACGCAGCGCCCGGCACAACCGGGCCCGACCCGAGTTCACGCAGCGCCCGGCACAACCGGGCCCGATCCGAGTTCACACAGAGCTCGGCACAACGGGGCCGATCCGAGTTCACACAGCGCCCGGCACAACCAGGCCCGACCCGAGTTCACACAGCGCCCGGCACAACGGGGCCGATCCGAGTTCACACAGAGCCCGGCACAACGGGGCCGATCCGAGTTCACACAGCGCCCGGCACAACCGGGCCCGATCCGAGTTCACACAGAGCCCGGCACAACGGGGCCGATCCGAGTTCACACAGAGCCCGGCACAACGGGGCCGATCCGAGTTCACACAGAGCTCGGCACAACGGGGCCGATCCGAGTTCACACAGAGCCCGGCACAACGGGGCCGATCCGAGTTCACACAGCGCCCAGCACAACGGGGCCGACCCGAGTTCACACAGAGCCCGGCACAATGGGGCCCGATCCGAGGTCACACAGCGCCCAGCACTCCATTGTCATTTAGAAATCTTTCCATAGAAAATGTAGCTGAAATGTACAAGTTTCCTCAGAACCTTTTCGTTTGGATGCAACAGGGTTTTCTGACGGAACGCTGCTGCGGTGGCACTTTCTGACCAGCCATAGTTACTGGTGCTGGAGTTCTGTTGTGCTGCCCACCCCGGGGGATGGGGCACTGTCCCCTCCCTAGCCCAGCTCCCAGACACTGGGGCATTGCTCTGAAATGTGGCCTCTCCCCAGGCTGTGAGGGTGTTTCTGCCGCTCCTGCACTCCTCAGAGACAACGGCTGTGCCACCGCTCAGGTGAATTCTGCATTCTTCTCTTCCCACAGGATAGGGCTGTGACCTGGGAAGATGCTGCCGCCTACATCACTGCTACTTTTTGTGCCCAGCACTGAGAACCTCACACCTCCAGGCTCCCACCGCCCTGTGACTCCTAAACAAGCTGTTGTCAGACATGGGTGGTGCAGTGTTATTCCCTGCAGACCCCAGGATTTGTACTACATATTAACTAGCGCATTAGTATGTTGACTCCAAGCCAAATGCACAAATTAAACATGCCTCTGAGGCATGGAGCAGAAAAAATGTCTGCCTCATTGAAAAGCAATATTCTGTGGCTTGGGACGGCAGGGAAAGATGTGCACGAGTCAGCCCCCCAGCCAGGGTGGGAGTTCAGGCTGCAGAAATTACCCAATGTTAATGTGGCCTTGGTTTTTATGAGATGCGCGTGCCATAAATTCCATGGTGTCTCAGAGTCAAAGCAGCATAAATCTTTGGGAATCAGGCCCTTCATCTGTCAACTTCCCCAATTCCCAGGCTTTGCATTTGCCCCTCAGATGCTCTGCAGCCTGTGGCAGGCATGCGAGGACAGCAGCAAACCAAGTGCATTTCTAGGTGTTTAGCCCAAACGTCATTGCTCCTTTCACTGCCCCCCCAGCTGCTAATTACCGCCCAGTGCGGCTGTGCCTTTCAATCCAAGCCCTACCTCGGAGAATAATTCCCAGCTGCAAAGCAGATCCAGAACCCTCCCACCCCAGCATGTTCCTTCTCAGTAGCTCCCAATATGCCCATCTGTGCTTAATTACCGAATTCAACACTTCTGAGTCCTGGCTGGTTCTAACTCGAGTCCTCCTACAGCTTAGCATTTCCACCCCTCCCACCCTGAGTCCAGAGAGTTGCACCTTCAGCAATTAGTGATTTCGAAGGCTACTGCAGCCAGCTTGTTGGGCTCCTGGCACCCAGACTATTGCTCCTGAAGGGATGAATGAAAAGAGACAGCAGGCAACGCTACTGACTTTGAGCAGGGTGCTCAGTGCCTGACTCCAATACATGCAAAACTGCCCTTAAAATAAGAACATAAGAACACAGGAACGGCCAGACTGGGTCAGACCAATCATCCATCTAGCCCGGTATCCTGTCTTCTGATAGTGGCCAGTGCCAGGTGCCCCCATACGGCAGCCGTTCCATACCCCTCATCATTTTTGTTGCCCTTTTCTGAGCCTTTTTCAATTCCAGGATATCTTTTTTGAGATGGGGTGACCACATCTGCACACTGTATTCAAGATGCAGGGGTAGCATGGTTTTATATAGAGGCAATATGATATTTTCTGTCTTATTATCTATCCCTTTCTTAATGATGCCCAACATTCTGTTCACTTTTTTGACTGCTGCTGCACATTGAGTGGATGTTTTCAGAGAACTATCCACTGTAATTCCAAGATCTCTCTCTTGAGTGGGAACAGCTGATGAACGGGCAAATGGTGCAGTCATTTCACAGAGCGGGACAGTCACCTGAAGTGACTGATATTTCCGGGGGCCTAAGCTGGGAGCCTATTTGAAGGTTCAGAAGAATCTCTCTCTCTCAGCCCCTTCCCTTCACCACGATTCAAACCAATGTGATGGTGTCCTGGTCATGCCAGAGGCCGTGCGGATTTTGGACCAAACGCCTGGCTGTAAGTGCTTGTTGAATAACTATTAGCAAGATATCCCAGAGAAGGTGGTGCACGCATCTTCCCCCCTCCCCTCCATTCCCCTCCTGCAGTACAATAAGCAGATCTGCAGTGGATGATTAACTTAATTAAGTTCATTGGTGCATCCCCTATTTATGCAGTATATTAGTGTGGCTCATTGCCCTGAGCTAGACTGTTAGGCAGGGATTGTAACCGCAGCAAACCCCCCCGACCTTATTCAGAATGACGTAAAAGGTGGGATCTGTTCACTTTTATTTAATAACAATAATAATTTGTTACACTTCTCTAGCACTCCCTGTCCCCAGATCGCAGAGCATCTTGTGAAGATGGTGTGATGCTGGCAGGCCAGGGGCCAGCTCATGCCAAGGGCCCTGTGGCTCAGCTGAACACTGACAGCTCCCTGGCTGGAACCTGGCTGGCTCACCGGGGTGTTAGGATTGTTACAACAGGCATTAGAGTTCTAAGAATGTGTTTAGCCTTTATCGAACGCCAGTGAGCTGCTGCCGGCATTAATCTCACTTGCAACCTCAGTATCTCAGATTGCAAGGTGAGCGCTTGTACTGTGAGCTTCTAGGACTGCGTAAATCACCAAAGAGGAGAAAGACATTAACTAGTGTGCAGTGCTGATCTTCAGCCGAAGGGGTTACGTCCTGCCTAACACGAAAGGTCCATCAACACCAGAGGGGCTGTTTTGGGGCATTAAAAAGGACAAAAGACCATGTTTTTCTGCCCTCCATTCCCACCCGTGAAGATGAATCATGTAAGTGGCTTTCTCCCATCAGCAAGCAGTTTGCAGCTGAGAGCACATGGCAGGAGGAGGACAAACCCCCCTAACAAAAGGAACTGATTATGCTGCTTGGACTCTGGTGGGGGGTGGGGGGGAGGAGGAGTTTTCTAGGCACAAGCAAGGGATCCCCCGCTGCTTAGGCTGGGTTAGCCCTACAGGACATTTAGAGCTTGCTTATTATAGAAGCCTCTATTACCTTTTCAAACTTAAGAGTGTAACTCATTTGTGTATATCCCAGCAGTTCATAGCAGAGTCAAGACTATAATACAGGTCTCCTGACTCCCCCACCATGCTCAGTCCATTTTGCCATAGCTGCCCCTGACTTTGAGAGCGAAAGGTCTGGGCATGTGACATTATTTCCCTTTGCACTTGGTACAGCGGACAGTGTTCTGTCCCCAGGTCTCTTTGCCGCTGAGGACTATGCAGCTCCTAGCTGGGGATGGATTAAGAATTTATTCAGCCTGGGATGTAACCAGCAAGGTTGGTGATCAGTGCAATGTATTTCTGGCTACTTCTAAACTACGCATGGGAAAACGGGGAACAGAAACACAAGGCTGCAAATATTAGGCAGTGTCTAATTCTAGACGGTGGAAATAGAGCACTGCTGGAGCTGTCCAATGGATGTGCCCTGCTCTGGACTCACTGCTTACGTACCCCCTAGTGACGTAAATGAGATTGCGGGTGGAGAGGTCGGTGCTGCAGCTGGCCCAGGGTCTCTAACCCTAACAAGGCACAAGAGGGTAACGCTGGCTGTGAATGGGGGGCGAGTCCAGGGACAGAATCTTCTGCCTGGCCGCATCTGTTTATGGAAGATCAAAACAAGCCCGTGCCATTCTGACAGCCTTTTGAAGAGCAGGCGCGGGCCTTCTCTGCCTGGCAGACGCACTTCCGGCAGCTGGAAGGGTTTCTCGGGCTATGTAGGCATTAGCCTCAGTAGTCAATGCCTCCCCGCATCTCTGTGAATCTAGGGGTCTGATGAACCAACTGGATAATGGTGGAGAGAATCTCAATTTTAAACGTGGTGCATGGATCAGTTTGCTCCAGGACTTGCTCACCAACAGCTTTCCGCAGGCCCCTGGGCCCAGAGGGGTTAAGATGAACATTGTCCCGGTGCCAGGGAACTCCCGTGGGCTCGTAGACCTGAGAGCCTTCATGCTCATGCAGCATCCCACGTGGCTGTTCCTGACGGCTGCCAGCACCGCCCCGGGGAAGTGAGCTCTTCACTGTGGGGAGTTTGCCCCCGAGCAAGGCCCAGCCGAGACACCACGTAAGCCCCATGGCAGCCCTGTGGGAAGGCTCAGGGCTCCATCCTGCAAGGGTCTGCAGCCCGCTAGCCCCAGGCCAGCAAGGCACCTGAGCACGTTGAACTGTAACCTTTGAACTGGGTGGGACTTAACATCAAGCACCCGCACAAGTGCTTTGCTGTCACTGGGTCCCAAGAGCTCTCCAGCTTACAGGCCTGAGCAGGTCGGATGAACTCCAGGGTGCCTCGCTCAGCTGCGTGTGCCGGCCCCCTGCATGAGGGCCAACGTCGCGCACAACCGGGCAGGCTCCATAGGACCCATTATTAGCGTGGCCAGAGCCACTCGCTCCTTTAGGGTAGTAATCTGGTGACCAGCCATCCCCCTGGTTTAACATGTAAAGCGCTGGGTCTTCACTGAGTGAAACGAAAGATGGGGGGAAATTGGGGAATTCCAGCAACAGAACCCTTAGTCCCCCAGCCCTGGGACAGTTCTGACGCGGCAGCAGCAGCGTACATCCCAGCACACGAGTCACAAATCCAAGCAAGAATAAAGCACAATTTCAATCTCAGACAGCCGCATAACCCACAAACACAGCAGTCACATGAAGGCTTTTTTTTAAAATGTGTATTTCTTCTCAGCGCACCAATCTCATCTCTGACCCCAACCAAAAGCCACTTTTTCATGAGAAATGACAAAATATGTCACACTAATAATGCACATAGTGATCAGCTTCCAATGCAAGTCGACATATATGGATGGATCAATAAGCCTATTCAGCTACATATGCATAAAGATTTTCAAGAAACATCAGTTATAGGCACTTTAGCAAAACACTGGCTTGTCATTTGATACATTTATTGATTGAAAATATTTCCCATTGCAGAGCATCCCTTAAAAGAACACATTCAAATATGAAAACAAAGCTCCTAAAAACATCAACAGTCTCTGGCCCAGTAAAGGTCGCTGTGTTGCAGTGATACATGCAACTCTTTATACTTAATAAACACTTTATTCTCATGAGGTGGGTGGTATAAGATTTATGATGCCCTTAATTATCCATTTCCTTGCTGCCTGGGCTTTGGTAAACGATGGGAACGGTCGCTAACATTGTTGCCACTTAGAGCCTTAAGTGATTTTTGAAATTAAATTTTATTTTTGGAATTCTTGTAGCTGCTTTCACATTAAAAGAAGCGCTGACTACGTAGTTACACACAATTTTGCAAAAATGCTTTCACTTTCTTGTGCTGAATTATGAAATGACCTGGAGTTTCGCCCCCTATGAATATCTGCGGCAGTGGTACATTATGCCAAGTCCTTTCAAATGGTCACATCTGGAAACTACTATTACCTGCACCAAGAAGGTTTATGGATTTGTGGTTACAAAAGACCTGCTATGCTACGTGTAAAGCTCTGCTTAAAGCTGGGGATCACTCCCCATTCACTAAATTAGCCGTTTCCTTTCAGATCAGCTTGAACTTTAAATGTTTCTGCAGGATCCCAACCCGAAGCAGCCTCCAAGGCTGACCCTGGCCCCAAGCATCCCTCCGGTTCTGTACAGAATAGGAGCATGAAGCTAGGCTCAAGGATCACATGGTTAACAGGTGCAGCCATAAATGAGATATCCAAGTGGGGCTTGACTAACTTCTGTGTGTGGATGCAGCAGAATCAAACCAGGCACCCGGATGCCGAGGCTCCCACACACTGCCCCAAGGGCAACAGCACAGGATTCGCTCACATTTGGGTGCTGGTTTTACACGCTGTCGGCGGGGAACTGATTCAATCCCAGCACTTTGACAGCTCCGGCCTCCTAGGCTGGCCCCCTCTGCTATCACAAGGACCCGCCAGTGGTCAGTTTGTATTAGGGAACCTC
Source organism: Mauremys reevesii (assembly GCF_016161935.1). Lineage (NCBI taxonomy): Eukaryota > Metazoa > Chordata > Testudines > Geoemydidae > Mauremys > Mauremys reevesii. The sequence goes on from NC_052632.1 coordinate 83,998,373, forward strand.
CAGGCTCGATTCACCCGCAGTGGCCAGTGCACCCCAGCCCCGCTAGCCGAGCAGGGAGAGGCAGCGAGCTGGAGGTTTCAGTCACTCGAAGGGGAAGAAGGTAGAAAACAAATGATTTTCTGTTCCTTTAACAGGCAGCCGGCAGCTCTGGTTCTGAGGTGCTGCCATGGCCATGTCCCCTTGGGGAGGGCACAGCTGACATGCTGCAAGCAGCGCCTGGAGACAGGGGGGGTCTCCATGCAAAGGGCTCCCAAGGGGGGTTTGTGCACCTGGGGTTCGGTTGCATTTCTTTAGAACAGGCTTCAAAAAACAATTCCAGGGTAACGGCCCTGCTGAACCTCTTCCATGGAGGGGAAATGCCCCAGCAATGGCATCTGCTTTGGGTCAGGCACAGTGCTCACTGGGCCTACTGGCCCCCCAGCAAACTCCCCCCATCTCCTCCCTCCTGCCCGGAGACAAGCCCTCTGCACAGCCTCCCCTGCTGAGGGAGGTCTTAGGGCTGAGACACGGGGCCTGGAGGCACCGTTCAGATGCGGTGCATGTTGGAGCTGAGTTCGGAACCGGTGACCACAGAGAGAGCCAGCTGCACACGGCACCGGCACCAGCTCTGGGTGTAAGCAGCAGACACCGGCCTGCGGCTCGGTGCAGTTCATCCCAGGGCAGAGAGCCAGAATGAGCCTATATAGCACTGACATCCCTCCTCAGCTGAGTCTGAGGGCGTGAGCTGGCCCTGCACAGGGGGCTGAATTTCCCGCAGTGCAGTCAAGGGTGGTATGGATTGAAATGTTTAAATTCCAGGTACTATTCCATCGAACTGTGCGGGGGCTTCGCCTGACGCAGGCGCTGTGCTGCTGCAGGCCCTGCTGCCTGGGCAGGACTGGCCCAGACTGGGAGGAGAGGGAAGGGAATGGCCAGTCAGGGTGCTTAGCATCTTACACCTTTGAATTCTGAAAACATTCAGAGCACAAAGTGCTGCATCCAAGCTGTCACAGAGCCCAGGAGGGCAAAGCCCCTGCCAACCCCAGCGGCTAGGTTGCCTGTTCGGATCTGTTGGTTGTGAGTCAGCCCCTGCCATTATATAAACATCAGAGGCCACAGTTGCAGGAGCGTGTCTACGTCTGAAGGGCTGGGGATGATGTTCAGTTATCCAAAATACCTGGGGCACCATGGCTCTTCTCCCGCTCAGCCTGATTCTCCTGGTCCTTAGCTGATCAAACGCCCATTGCCCTTGGTGGGCATTCGCGTGGCTAAGGATCACCGCTGGGCCCAGGGTAAGGGAGAACAAGGGCCACAGTGACGCTTCCTGACCAGGCGAGCTGAGGGCTTGGGGTGTTGCTCTTGTTGAAGTTAAACATTTGGCTGCCAGAGAAGTAGGATAATAACAATCCCTAGCTCTGGTGTCACGTTTCTTTCAGCCGTAGATCTCCAGGCACCTCACAGGGAAGGTCAGTATTATTATTCCATTTTACAGATGGGGAACTGAGGCACAGAGAGGGACATGACTTGCCCAAGGTCACCCAGCAGCAGAGCCAGGACTAGAACCCAGGTCTCCTGAGTTGCAGTCCAGTGCTGGATGCACTAGGCAACACTGCCTCAGCACAGGTAGCTGCTAGCTGAACGGCCCGGGGGCAGACATGGGCTCTAGTTACTGGTGACTCAGTGTCCCCGGTGACATCATGTCTCTCTCTCAGGCAAACAAGTCAATATTCTAAAGAACCAAAGCTCACAGCTGACTGAGTTAGGAAACCATCCTGTACGGCTCAGCTGGGCTTTCCACGTCAGACACCACTGAGCTCTTGTGATATCCTTCATCTTCACCAGCCTCCCGGGAACGGTGCCGAGCTACGCAGTGTAGAGGGACCTGCTTGTTCCCGGCCCATCCCACGCTGATCTCATGCCTTGTGAGCAGCTGTGCACGGAGCCCGGGAAGTCAGGGCAGGGTGTGCAGTGTCTGGCAGCCTGGCCATGATGCAGTGCTGCTCGGCCTGCGATAAAGTGACAAGCACTGGCTAGGACTCATGGAGGGGCAGCACTGGCTGCTGATTGCTGGGCTGGGCGGATGGGCTCATTAACATTTCCTCGTAACAATGGCATCTGTTCCCAGAAATGCCACAGTATCCGGCTGGCGAGAGGGCTCCTGATAGCTGTGCAATTACAGAGCAGTCCTCTAACTCGCGACTGTCCCCTCTAGTCTCTGCATGGCAGTGGTCCGTTACTTCAGGGGACGAGTGAGGGTTTGAAATGTTCAGATAAATCACTGCCTGCCCCCTACCCCCAGCCCCGCCACTCTTACTGCAGCAGAGCACTGCACAAGCCGCGGGGAAGATTCCATCATCCTCCGGAGCAAGAGACTTTACGCACCAGGCTCTGAGACGTCAGGGCTCGCAGCAGGGGATGTAGCAGCCCAACCTGCTCTCCCTGCCCCTGAGAAATCCCACCTCTGGGTGCAAGGACCAACCGGCTCAGCAGCCGACCGGCAAGGCCAGCAGAGCAGGGGGTACTGGGTGCTGGCAGCATCGTGCTTGGCTGCTGGGGGCTGAGCAACAATAACCCCAGCCAGCCCTTCGTCCCATGCCACAAACCAGCTCTCCTGGGCCGCTCCACACGCCAGCACCTCTGGCGAGCCAGGCTGGGCGAGAGGGAGAGTCATTCGGCCTCTCGTCAGGTCAGCGTGTGCAGCCTCGGGCAGGTGGGAGCTGAAAGCCGCAGTGCAGCTGGGAGCACCCGCTCCTGACTGCCGGGCAGTGCGAAGACCTGGTGTCCGGAGGAGGGCTGAGCTGTGGAATGGAGCAGGCCAAGGCTCCTCAGCGCCTCTCGCCAATGGCAGCCGTGGAGTCCCAGGTTCCAGACCCAGCGCTAGGATACAGAAACCACCTCCTTGTCCTGCTCCAAATCCCTCCCAGGCCTGGCCTCTTACACAACCAAAGTAAAGTGGGGCGGGGCCCTGGGAGCATAGGAGAGGGGATCAGACACACTCCAGAGCCGACTGTTCTCAGCTGGCTGCAGGAACGAGCGGCAGAACCACCCTGCCTGACAGATATGGTGGGAAAACAGGAGCTGGCCGGGCTGAGACCTCCTGCTAATTTTACACTAACGTGCTTGTTGTCTCCTGCACTCCCGCCTGTTTGTCTCACCCGACCGTCGAATCTTGGCAGAACCTGCCTTGTGAGCAGCCTGGGGGCGAGACGGTCTTTCGACGGCTCAGCACTACTGACTCACAGTTCCAAATCAGATGGCAGCAAGAGGAACTACAAAGGCATGAAATAATTGTTTATTATGCTCCGTGCCTGACAAATGCCAATCGCATTGTTTAGTGCCTCTCCGGAAGATGCTCGGCTACCAGAGTGAGGAGTGTGGGGTGGACCAGGACAGAGCTATTTCTCCCATAGAGAATTTAAAGGCTATTACTGCTTTTCTTCACGAGGATAGTTATGGGAAAACAGAACTCCAAGGCCCTATTGCAAGAGCCATCTGTTAGTACAATGGGTGACATCACAGCTACAAGGTAAGAGATTGCAAGGAAACTTGTCTCCGGCCCTTTATTAAAAATACAAAAGGGAAGTGACATCCCTCACCTCCAACAGGAGAAACGGGATGGACCAGAATAAGGATTTCTCTCCAGACGGACATCCTGAGGTTAGAGAGACTATCACTGCAGCGGAGCTTGCACAGCTATGCTAACAGATGTCTCCATAGTGTTTAACTGATATTGAGGCAGCAAATCATAGAGACGTTTACAAAGAAGAGGACACTGTGGAGCTGGTCCCCTGATCATTATCCCTGTAGCGATGTCAAGGTCACAGTTCAGAGCTGGGTTATCTGCTCCTCCCGTGCCAAACTTCACGTGGCCTAAAGGACTCCGTAGGGCTGGCACTCACAGCTGGTTCTGCAGCCCTGCTTGCACCTGCCGGCAGAGAAAGAGGCCTGTATGGGGTGGGATGAGGACACAGATTCTATGTAAGGTGCATCCAAGAGAGGTGTGCTGCTCCGTTTTCCATACAACATGTAGCCTTTGCATTGGACTTAATGTAAGACATTTCAGAGCTCAGGATTTACTGACTCGAGGGAAGAAGCCCCTGCTCTGAACACAGGAATAACAGACGTATTTAGATTACAAAATCTTGAAAAGTTGCAAAGAAACAGGAGTGTTTTTGTGCGTGCGTGTGTGTAAACATGTTTGTGGGGGTGCAAGGTGTGCATGAGACAAGCAAGCACAGATGCAAACGATTGTGCAGTCAGTAGGAGTTGATGTGATTAGCACTTCAGACTGGATAGCTGAACAGTTTATTTCAGGGCTGTTAAACACTGTTTTACATATTTATTAAATTGAAGAGAATTTTCCCCAACTAAGGCGTCTCAATGATCATTCTGTCTGACAAGAAACCGCCATCAGCTGGAAGCTGTATTTGATTTGCAGCACTTGCATCTCTTCTATTATATTACAATGATGTTACTTACGTTGCTCATGCTAGGAGCCAGTAAAACTTAGGAGCAACAGTTGCAGCAAAGATGAGAATTCTGGCTACCTGGGCCCTGGATTCTGCATGCCCAATGTGACAGTGCAGATTGATGAGCACAGCACTTCATTCCAATCTGTTCAGAGTTAGGCGACGAGAGTCATTTTTTTCAAACCCTGTCATATATAAAAGCAATTGAGTCAGCAGGCATCAGTTGTCTGGCACAGGGAGAGATTACATTTTTACAAGGTTTAGCAGAAGGTCTATAAAAGTTCGTTCGTTCTTTAAAAAAAATTAATACAAAAACCGCACCACCCTCCGCCCCCCGAAAAAACCCTTGAAAATTGAAACGTGATGTTTGTAAAAGTTCTGCTGCAAGATCCTTTCCATTGCGAGAGCAGGTTGGTGAGAATTTAGAAATGAGACAGTGTCTGAGTTGCGTTTCAGGACAATTCTAGGGTTAAACTGGGAATTTTCCTGATATTTCAGCAATTCACATAATTAAATGAGGGGTTTTATTTCACATATTTAAGGATCATCAACATGTGTAAATAGTAAGCCAAAAGTTGTCTCCTGTTTTATTTTCCTGGGCAGTGGAGGGCAGCTAATGGCATTCACCATCCATCCTCCAAGCTCCATCAATCCATCACCTTATCCCAACACTCAGTGCACAGACCTTGCCCTGAAATGCAGCATGCTGTGCTGCACAGCATCCTGGGAAACTGGCAGACTATTTAGCTGCAAAGTTTAGAGCATTCCTCTTATTCAGTCTCACAACAACCTCATCTTTCTCCCTTTCCAAGTGCCTCCGTAACTAGATCACCCTGACTCTTTTCTCCCACAATCTCCCTGTCCAAAGCTCTGTCAGCCATCCTCGGCCCTCTTCCATTCCAGCCTTCCACTGAGCGCCTCGGGGTCATTCATTTTCCACACAGAGCAGGCGGGATCTTAGCCTTGAGGTCTGGTCTGGAAGCCCCAAACTCTGTACATTCCATGGGGCTTGACGGCTTTGACAAGGAGTTGGTCAATATTTTTGGATTGAAAATGTTTCCCATTAGAAAATGTGATTTAATCAAAACTGACATTTTCAATGGGAAAATGTTGATTTAAAGTGTGCTTTTTGATTTTCTGATAGGGAGAATCCAAATGAAACATTGCTTTTCAAATCAACATTTCACAACTGAACAACATGTTTCATTTCAATGTTTTGATCTAAAATGGTGAAAATTTCCATTGTAAAGTTTCCCATTTGAAATTTTGCAAGGTGACGACATTGTGATCGCGTGACTTTTTGCTGTGATTCAGAATGGGAAATAATTTCAAAATGGCAAAATTTCTCCTGAAAGACAAATGCTGCGTGTCAGAAATCTCTTGCAGAATGCAGGGATTGACCCTGATGGGGGACAAACGTTGGGTTCCAGAAATCCTAGTGATTTCACACCTGGTGCTTGGGCACTTGCAGCTCAAGCCTGCAATGATTTCAGGGCATGAGTTTTTACTCACGTGAGTAGTCCCGTTATCGTCTTTGTGGTACTGGGCCTTAAACAACCTAACTGCTTTTAAGGTGGCACTTGACACATTTGTGAATTGGGTTATCTGATGGGGTTGCCTGAGCTAGCAGGAACTGAACTGGATGACCCAGGAGGCCTCTTCCAGGCCTATGTCCCAATATAAGTAATTTCCTCTGTCTGTACATATTGCGCCTAGGTTCACCCTCCAATCCTGCTGCTATTTGCCATTTCACCTCTGCTCTGACATCATCAGATTCCCTCTGGATGCTCTGGTGGAGAAAGTGCATCAGGGCTAACTCAGACCCATTAAAGTGGGCGGGAAACAGCTCATTTTGCAGACTTTTGAAATAGCAATGTGGCTACTGGGGGGAAGAGGTGCTGGCCACTGTCAGAGACAGGGTCAGATCCCTGGCAAGCCCCACATTCCCTCGTGGAGTGGTGCATAGCTGAACCCACTGTTGCAGTAGGAGCTGAAGACAGTCTGCAGGGATGGTGTTAGCTTATTATCGGTGGCAGCACGATGGTTGTTACAGCCCTAGGAAACACCGACATGAATCTGCAGCTATGGATTTTTTTTTGACAGAAGCTGACTCCCCCGGGATGGCGGTTCATTATGAGTTAAAGAGAGAGTTACTGTCGCTACATCAAATCTTGTTATAATTATCTCTTATTGTAAATGTGGAGTGTTAATAATTGGAGAGTATGAAACAAAATGTTAGCTCTCTGACCCCAGGAGATGGGAACAGTTTTCACCAGTGTCTCCTGCAGAGCTATGGGGCCCGTGGGCTATACGCCAAGGCTTGTGTTGGATGAAGGCAGGCGATGGATAGATTCGATTACTTCTTACGTGCAGAGCTGAGCCTCCCCAATCGATGTCTTATTTCAGGTGGTGTCTTTCTGACCCAGTGTTGGACTCCACTTGTACAGACCTGCACTGGGGAGGGATAGCTCAGTGGTTTGAGCATTGACCTGCTAAACCCAGGGTTGTGAGTTCAGCCCTTGAGGGGGCCACTTAGGCAGCTGGGGCAAAATCAGTACTTGGTCCTGCTAGTGAAGGCAGGGGGCTGGACTCGATGACCTTTTCAAGGTCCCTTCCAGTTCTAGGAGATTGGTATATCTCCTATTATTATTATAATTCACCACTGGAACTCAGTGCATGGCTCCATTTCAGGTCTCCTCATGCGACCCCAGGCGAGAAAATATTTTCTGAGATGATAAATGTCATCAGACTAAAGAACTGGGAGAGAAGCAGCCAGACTCAGGAGGGAGCTTCACCTGGCCAGCCCCTGTCCGTTCCACACCTGCCTGCCATGCATCTGGAGAGGCTGTGGTGCTCAGGGAAGGACCCCACTGCCGCAGGAGGCCCAGGCCTGGCAGTCTGGAGGGTGGTGGGGTCCTTTCTACACAGGGGATGTACAGACACTTCATTCCTGACCGGGATTCCAGCAGGCTCTGCTTCCTGTCACCTTCCCTGCTGGGCACTGTGACTTGGATTATCTGATGGGGTTGCCTGAGCTAGCAGGGGGCTATCGAGGGGGGCTAACTGTTAATTATCACAGCGAGAGAACGGTGGCTCAGGAGATGGAGGATTCCTGGTTGGTTACTCCATGTAACTTGCACACAAGGCTACAGCCCCTAAACAACTTACCGCGGGGGTCTGATTGTGGAACGGGGTTTGAATGGCAGTCGAGGGGGCTGGCACATGCCTGTTCTCAGATAAGGGCCCAATCCTGCAAACTGACAAAGCGTCTACCAGTCCTAGGGTGTTCTCTGCTGGAGCAGGCTGCCTTTCACCGCACCGTTCTCAGCACCTAGGAGAGCTCCCGCAGCAGGAAGTGCAGGGCCCCGAGAGTCAAACTCATTTCTTAAAAAGGCGCATTTCCAAGCTCTGGGAAAGGTTCTAGGTCATGGTGGGGCAGGGAGTCTGGCATGAGCTTTGGGCCCAGGCTGGGGTAGGGCTGAGGGGGCAATCGCTGCTCTATGGCTCTATTGGAGACAGCTCACCAAGGCCTAATTTGTAATGAAAGAGGGGACGGGGCTCAAGCAATTTATTTACTTTATAACTCATAATTCTGAACTGCCAGGCCCACAGGTGCCAGGTCTGAACCACCAGGCCCGAGGTGCCAGGTCTGAACTGCCAGACCCACAGGTGCCGAGGCTCTGAACTGCCAGGCCCACAGGTGCCAGGTCTGAACTGCCAGGCCCACAGGTGCCGAGGCTCTGAACTGCCAGGCCCACAGGTGCCAGGTCTGAACTGCCAGGCCCACAGGTGCTGAGGCTCTGAACTGCCAGACCCACAGGTGCCGAGGCTCTGAACTGCCAGGCCCACAGGTGCCGGTGCTCAGCCCTGGCACAAATGAAGCACTGCAGCTCACCTTTGCCTTGCTGAAATATTTGTCCAGTGTGGAGCTTGAATGCGAAAATGGCAGTAAAGTTTTGAAAGGGAAGCTGCAATCTCTTTGCTGAGCAGTGTGTGGATGTGCAGGCCCCAACACTGCCTGGATTTTGTGACACCATCTGAGCAGGGAGCCAGCACCTAGCCAGCTGCACAGTACCAGGGCGGGCTCACATTCTCAGCAACCCAAACCCTGTTCTGCTTAGCGGCACAGATCCCTGCTGGGGCCTGTGTCTCGGAGGGCTTTGTTTGCCAGGATGGGTATTGCACAGGAAACCTCTGCAGGGCAGGGCAACAACTTCATTGCATCTATGAACTTATGAACATGCTACGTAATCTCATGTGCCAGCAAATGGCGAGCCCTCCATCCACACGCATCACGTCTTTGTAGCATGTTTGTAACATGACCTGCAGGCAGCCGTATAAATCAGTCAGCAAGGAGAGACTCGGGCAGGGAGAATCACCTTCTCTGGTGACGTTCTCTGCTTGTGAGGAGAACTGCATCACAGCTAACAAAACAGCCTTCCTGGAAGTGCTGACTGCTTCCACATTCAGTGAAGTAACACTTGCAAGACCTGCTGCAATTACGCCATCTGGTGAGCCCAGCTAATGTATGCAGCAGCAGAGAGTCTAATAACCACCTTAGAGAACCATTAAATGATGAAAAGCTCAGACATCAAATCCTAACCCCTCAGCACAGTTATACTGTGCTTAAACCTGTGAGTTAAAATTTTGTCTTCACGTTCATTAATGCTGGAATTTATTACAGAAAAGAGAAGTTCTTTATTCTAGGAAAACTGTAGCTGGAGCACAAGTAAATTGCAAGCTTTTACTAGCACATAAACCGAGCAAAAGCTTTGAGATACATCTGCATTACACTAAACTGCATCCATAATTCATACCTAAAGGAGAAAGTTTTAGCACTCTCCGAGGTTTGCTAGTGTCTATTATTGATGGGCCCATGTTAGGCAACAATAGGCTACTTCTTATTCACAAGCCATTTACTGTTTTAGTCAATTCTGCAGGAGGCTGCAGCACCTTTATTCATCAGAATCAGCTTTCAATTAGATTGCAGCAAGGCTTTGGAAGGGATTTACTCAAGAAGTCCAAGTGACAGTGAATGGACTGAGCTGGGAGAGCATTGCTGGAGTGAGTCCTGCTCCTTGTGGCTAATCGATAAATCAGGAATGCAAACAACAGCTCCTGTCTGAAGAGTGTCAAAATCAGCTGCTCACAGGAGACTGGCGGTTTAGCGGCCTGCAGTAGAGCAGAGAAATGCTGGGAACAATTCTGAGGCATTTAACTGTGCCCGGGGTATGTGTGGGGGGGTTCAACTCTCTGCATGGGAAATCATTACCCGTGTGACTACATACTCTGCAGACCTTTCCAATGGAGCTGGACAAAGCCCTGGAGAATATGCTGCAGGGAGCAGCTATGCATTGTTCTCCCAGCTCCAGGGGATGGACTATTTGACCTAATGGGGCTTTTCCATCTTGGGTGACCATGACTCACTCTGCAAACAGGCTGGAGTTCAGGATGGATGCGCAGCACAGCGCATGTAGATCATGGAATTCACCATGCTGGGCATGGGGGAGGGGGCAGGAGAGGGGAAGTGAAGGGGGCAGTGCCCAGATAAAATCAGAAAGAAAGTTCCTCTGAAAGAGACTTGGGCAAAACTCGAGAGCTGTGAATACAAGAACGGACAGACTGGGTCAGACCAAGGGTCCATCTAGCCCAGTATCCTGTCTGCTGACAGTGGCCAAAGCCAGGTGCCCCAGAGGGAATGAACAGAACAGGGAATCATCAAGTGGTCCATCCCCTGTCGCCCATTCCCAGCGTCTGGCAAACAGAGGCTAGGGACACCATCCCGGCCCATCCTGGCTAATAGCCATTGAGGGACCTACCCTCCATGAATTTATCTAGTTCTTTATTGAACCCTGTTATGGTCTTGGCCTTCACAACATCCTCTGGCAAGGAGTTCCACAGGTTGACTGTATGTTGTGTGAAAAAATACTTCTTTTTGTTTGTTTTAAACCTGCTGCCCATTAATTTCATTTGGTGCCCCTAGTTCTTGTGTTATGAGAAGGAGTAAATAACACGTCCTCATTTACATTCTGCAATACGATGTGTTATTGGTGTGACTCCAGGACCCCTCATGCCAGGGTCATTCTAACCCATGTGCTCTTCCACTGGGCATGGGCAATGGGACCCGCTCATTCCGCCTGGAGGGCTCCGTCAGTTCATGGTGGCAAAGGCCTCAGCAGCAGCTCTCTTGTGCAGATCCCCAGCTGCCCACGCTCAGGATGCCATGGCCAGCACACCAGCTACAGACACGCTGGAGCAAGCGCCTCTTCCCCAGCACTGCATCCCACACACCTCCGCAGCCTTGGGCCAGAGACATTCTCAGTTACCCAGGGAGCCAGCCCGTCGCCTCTGAGACAGCAGGGCCACTCGCCGACACAGCCCTTCACTCCAGGAAGCTGGGAGCCTCGCCAGTCTCTCTCTGCTCTCAGTGAGCTCATCTTAAAGGGCTTTTTATGTATATTTACTTAATAGTTGCTTCCAGCTTCTTCCTCTCTCATCTTCTCCTTTCCCCCTTTCTCCTCTTCCCTCCTGTTCTCTGCCTAGAGCCACAGGTCAGCTTAGCTGCTATTCATGTCCTTGGGAGGAACCTGACAGGCCTGGAATGGGCTGGTTCCATTTGTGCCTGAGCCAAGTGAGAGGGCTGGGGGCGGCGGATGAGACGGAGGGAAGCACAGGAGGCTTCATGTCTCACTACTTGCAGCCATCCCCGGGCGAGAGGTTCAGAGCCTGTGGCTTTAGCCTGGCGTTTCTAGGTGGGAGACACCGGGCGAGTGAATCCTGAGTGCCACCTGTTAGGAGCCACCTCCTCCAGCAGCCAGTGCAGGGGTCTCCAGCACCTCTGGGAGTTCAGAGAAGCCTGGGAAGGGGAGGGGACCCCCAGACCTTTCTCCCTCTCCCTAGAGCTGCTTGGAAATGGGAACCGTTCTCACTCACAAAAAAGTGTCCCCTGGTTTCATGCCAATTTGAAGTGTGGGCAGCGTGTGTGCACGGCCCTGGAGCTGGCACTAGCAGGGTGGGTGCTGGGGAGACTCAGACAGGTTTGTTCATGGAGATTTCAACAAAAAATGTTGTCAAAAAATGGAAATGTGGAAAACGTCACCCCGCTCCTCCCAGTGCGAACCCATGGAGGGAGGGGACCCTGGTGGCAGGCCTGGGGGAGCAGCGGCCTTGTCGTCTCTGAGCCATTCGGGGCCTGAAGGGTGTTACTCCACTCAGCCACTTGTGCTGAACTCTGGCAGCAAAGGCTCCTGCCCTGCAGGGCGAGCCCGTCTCAGGGGACTGCTAGGAACATGATGCAGCGTCCTGCACTTGGGGAGATCCCAGGCGCAACGGCTCTGGGCACCAGGCTGACAAGTCTGCGTCCCCAGAGACAGGGGGACTCATCCTCAGAGTCACTCAGAGCACGTTGGGCCCCGTGGAGCCAGGACAGAACAGGGCTGGATGGGCCTGAGCAATCAGGGAGGGACAGAGAAGTTTCTCTGCTGGGGATCCCCCCTCTGAGGAGCTGTGTGACAAATGCCCACGAGTAAGGGTTGCTTGCGGGGCCTGAGGGAGCAGGACAGAGACTATCACTGTAGTGTGCAAAAGGAGACCAGAAATGCCAGATGAGCAGAGTCCCACAAGAGAAATGTGAAACACAGGGCAAAACATCCCACAGCCCAGCACCCTCACCGCCAGTCTGCTGGGAACATGGACCAAATCTGCAGTGCTTTGGGCCTTGGCTTCCTCCCGCTCACATGCTGAGCCTAGGCTGAAAGCAGCCCCAGCATGCAGCCTGTCCCGACGGAGCTCGGCAATTTAAACCCCGCTCCCGGCAGGTGAGGGATGTGCCCTTGTTTCGCTCCCGGAGAGCTTTCTGTGCTCAGGGCTCACTTTTCAGGGCTGCCTGCTCGGCGGGGCCCAGATTTCTGAAAACCAGTGTCATTCCGAGTGCCCAGCTCATGCTGAGAAGGAAACACGTCCCCACAGGCCCATCCTGCGTGCAGGCTCTGAGCCGCGTCGTCGGGGGCTGCCCTGGGGGCAGGGACCAACATGGCTTCCTCTGCGTTTGGCAGAGCCCTGGACATAAATAAACAGGCCCAGGACAGGCTGAGACATGCCAGTTCCTGAATGCACGGTACAGAGCTATCACCAGCAGCAGGAAACAGGAGCCCAGTTCCAGCCTGTCCTCAGCCACGCCCCATCCACTGGGTGAGGGGCCGGCCAGAGAAAGGCCAGGCCCCCTCTGATGATGCTCTCCCTGCCTGGGCCGTATCAGTGCCTATGCAGGACTCATTAGAGTCAGGGCCTTGCTAACATCCTCTCTGTACGAACACAAGCACCAGGTGCTGTTGGGCCCTTGCAGGCCTGGCTGGGGGGGTGGGGGGGTCAGTGGGTGGGGGTCGAGCTCAAAGAAGCATCCCTCTCCCCGCAGCCAGAGAAATGCTTTGTTTTCTGTAATCAGAAAACATTATTCCTGTGCTCGGCAGAAAGAAACACGCAGAGAGGGGCTGATTACAGCTGTAATCATCATTATAAATTAAGGCAATGTGTCTAACACATACACATATTTACAGGGCACGTAAAGCTAGATAAAGGCGGCTGTTCACATGACAATCCCATCCTTTCGAACCAACCATTCTGAATTGAATTAGATCCAGGAGCGTCAATGCAAATCTCAGGGCTACAAATCTCACTGACAATATGTTTTGTTCCACAAACAGACGCAAAGCCAAGTATAAAACCACCCAGCAATCCTTATCTGACAGATTTCCCTTTGATTAGCCTTTAATTCCTCATTAACATCTCTGGGGTGCACGAGCAGTGGACCCCTCAATGCCCAGCGGACCCGCAGCCCACCCCAGGGACACCCACCCTGAATAAGGGGTCTGAGCCTGCAGCTACCCACGGAGATGTATTGACCATCCGACTCATGTTCTGAATATCTGTCTCCATATTTTCACCTCTCTGGTTTATTTCTGCATTGGTTAGGGATATGCAGCGGCGATGAAAAGAAATGATTTCTGAAGGAGCTGAAAAGCAATATATTTCTGGAACACAACACATCAATCATGGCTCTCAGCCAAGTTCGTTATTGCAGAATTTCTCCAGCATTACCCGTATCCAACAGATTATTATTTGCTTTCAATTGTTGCCTCGGATACAGAAGGTGGTTCGGGGCACGACAGAACAAGCAGCCCTCAGCAACCTGGGGGGGTCTGCCTGGTCCTGAAGGTCCCAGCTAATCCCAGCTGGTCTCTATGGGGGGCATATTGCCTGGCCACTGGGTCACTTCTCCTAACTTTGTTGTGTGTCCCTAACACCGGCAGCCTGTTGGTTTGTTTCACAAAGGGGAGCCAGAAGGGCATTAAATCTGAGTGCGTTAGAACCTCTGACGTCTCCCCCGGTGAGTAACGGGGGTCCCTGACATGTCTGCTGTCGGGAGCATGACTGGGTGTGAATGATGCTGAGGGCCCAACTCCCTGCTGTGCCCAGCGAAAGGAGAGTCTGGTTACAGATCCCTGTGCGCGCGCATCAGCTGGCAGCACTCCCTAAGGGCTGCTGTGCCAATCACTGGGCCGCAGAGCGCTGCAGCCATGCCAGGGGCTGCAGGCAGGCTGCTGGAGGAGCTGGCAATGCCAGCCGGGCATCTCCCCCATGCCGAGGGTGCTTTAGCTTGTGCTGCCTGCGTGGCAGGGGCTGGAGTGGGGCCTTTCCCACGCCCCCGGGACATGGACCCGGACAGCATCTGCTTGGGCTCGGCCCCCCGCAGGCCCAGGAGGGGTCTGACAGGCTGCCAGGGGCCAGGCCCACCGTCCTGGCTCCCAGGGATGCTGGCTTTGGTGGTGAGGGGGCTCTTGTGGCTGCTGGGAACCCCGTGGAGCTGAGATGGGGGCAGGGGAGGGCGCAAAGAGACCATTGACTAAGGTACAGGCCTGGGAGCGGGGGGGGGGGTTGCATCAGGCCTGTGTAGTGATGCCACCCAGACCCTTCCTGTGGCCCTGGGCCTGTTTCCCCTCGGGGCGCGGCTCTAGGCCAGCGCCTGCAGAGCCCCACAGGAGCTGCCCTCAAGCTCCGGCCAGGCGGGAGACAGCCCGCACGAGCCGCAGAAAGCTCCCCCGCGTGGTGCAGCCCAGGGCCCCAGGCAGGGAGCGTGGAAGCTGCTGCTCAGGCCAGCTGGAGAGGGATGGGGTCACGGAGGCAGCTGCACCCCCATTTCACGTGGAGGAGTGGGGAGCTCCAGGCTCCCGCCCAGCGTGGAGCGTAGAGTTATTTACCTAGGGGTGCAGGGCGCTGTCAGGCAAAGCGAGAGACAGAGGCTGGGTTGGCAAAGCAGCCTCCGGGACCAGACGAACCTCCCACTGAAATACACGCAGGCCCCTCGGTGGCTTCGAAAGCCCAGCCATGGCTCCGCATGAGGAGCTCCTGCTGTGAGTAACCCCAACCCAACGTCCGTATCCCTGCAGTGTCTGAGCACCTCTCACCTTTAACCCCCCAGCCCTAGCAGCAGAGCGGGGTGGCCTCCCCTGCACAGATGGGGAACTGAGGCACAGAAAGACCAAGGTCACCCAGGAAGTTTACGGAAGAGCGGGGAACTGAACCTGCATTGCCCAGGCTCATGCTGTAACCACTGGCCCAGCTTTCCTCATAAGCGGGGTTACGTGTTTCTGGCCAGTTACGTGGCCTCCTTTGTCACCTCTCTCTCTGGCACCGCACAGCTTTCCATCCTGCCCCCTGCCGCCCCGACCCCCAGTGCTTTCCCGGAGGCAGGCAGTGCAAGGGGCTGGCCCCAGCCCCTCGTTCTCATCCCTACCCTGCCTGAAGGGGGAAGATGCAAAGTGCTGGGTGTCCGTGCCAGGCAGGGGGCTGCTGGCAGGCGCTGGCTGCAGGCGTGTTCGGGAGGGCACCCTCGCAGCAGACTAGACTCCAGAGCAAACCTGGGAACACGCCAGTGCCAGGCCTGTTTATCGTGAAACACTCCCAAGATCCAGCAAGGACCTGAAGGGCTTTTGTGTAACAAATGTCAGAGGCACAGAGATTAACACAGAAAACAGAGACCTGCTGCCACCAGACAGAGCTCCGGCCGCTCCCCCAGTCTGCAGCTTCCAGCTAGGAACGGGCTGCTCTCCTGTGGCTCCTTCCTGCCTTGCTCGGCATGGGTGTGGGGATTAGCAGAGACTGGCACAGGGTGTCAGCGGCTTCTGCTGTTGTTGTTTATGAGAGGTTTGCATGAACGTTTTGGATTTACAAAGCCGTCATCTCACTTAATCCTCTTTAATGAGGTCTGGGGATTGACGGGCCAGACATTTTCATTTGCTGCTCCTGCAATTAACCTTGGTTAACCTATAACAAAAACTTCAGGATAACTTTAACTTCTTCAATTATTAAACCTGATCATTTGAAGTGTGGCTTGCTCAGTCTGTCAAGTGTCATCTCCACGGCAGCTAGCGGAACTGCTTGTGCTAGAAGCGGATCCCGCTGCACGCCCCAGCCCTCTGGACATGTATCCTGGGATTAGGAGAAACCTGTGCTGAGCCCTGGGGGACGAGCAGCAGCACATTCTCACCGGCCACACTTTCCTTAGGAGCTTTCTCAGCTCGAGCTGCTGCCTGCCAACCAACACCTTTCCCTCTGCCACGGCATGTGCCCTGCTTTGCATTCGGTGTCACTGAGCTAACCAAGGGGCACTCACAGGCCACAGGGCTCTGACCTTTGTGCAGTCCCCCGGGCACGTCTACACTGCAGCTGGGAACATCCCAGCGCCATCCACCCTGGGACGGACTCGGGCAGCTGGCCCAAGCTGACTCCCAAGTGGCCATGGCCACGTTGCTGGTTGTAGAGTGGTCGTTTGAGTGGAGATCTGTCTACTCGCACGAGGAGGCACGCTCCCCACTACAGCATCGACTGACCCCTAGTGACAGGGCCTCGCCTCCACTTTGCCCAGGATGGAGCCCGGCGGGGCCGTCACTGGGTCCCTGGCTTCTCGCGGTGGAGACCTGCCCTCCTGGGCGCTGGGCAGCCAGTAGGTGTTTGCTGGGTCCCCCATTCCCCGGGCCTAGAAAGCAGACCCCCTGCATGCAGCCACCCACCCTGGACTTGCCCTTCCCCCCCATGTCCCAGACCGAATTCACTGCTGCTGGGAGAACAGGCTGCTGATCCCCACCTCCTCATGCTGCCGTCCTTCGTCGCCAGTCCGCCTCCTGCTGTGGTCACGTGCCCCGCCCCCTGGGTGCAGGTGGGGGGCTGTGCTCATCCATTGGCCAGCACTGCAGTCATTCAAAGTTACTGGTCCAGTCCTGGCTCTCCACAGCGGCTCCATTCACTGGCTGGCAGTTCTTCATCTCCATTCATGCCAACCCCGCCATGCCCCTCACCCAGGCACTTCATTGCTTACCGGTGCCTGGACAGACATTTCCCTCCTCACACCCAGGGGGTAGCAATACAACAGGGAGTGGGGGAAATGAGTCTCACACACTTCCCCCCAAAACACCACCGAATTTCCCCTCGTTCTCCACACCGGCACATTCCCCTGCCTTCTCACTCCCCGCTCACATGGGCTGTGCCAGCCAGGGACACAGGCGCCTCACTGGGGTTACGGCTAAGACCCTGAATCAGTTACTATATTTATTATTGATATTACGGTAGCTCCTACAGGCCACAACACCAAGGGTAAGAGACAGCCCCCATCCCAAAGAGCTTCCATGCTAACTAGATCAGACACGCAAAGTGGGGGGAGGAGACGCAGAGGCTCAGTGAAGGGAAGGCACATGCCCAAGGTCACCCAGCAGCTCAGTGGCAGAGCTAGGCACAGCGCCCAGGTCTCGTGAGTCCCTGCCCAGGCACATGTTCCAGTTTAATTATGTTCCTCTGGCAGGAGCCAAGAGGGCAATGACTGTGACAATGAGAAGAAACCAGGCTGCCCCCCCTCCCGTAATCCCTGTGTGCATTGGGGATTAGCACGTGGCCCCCGGGCAGGAGCAATGCAGATGCTGTGGGCAGAGCGGCTGAGCGTTGGGCCCATAGAAAAGGACCTGAAGGGAGAGTAAAAAGCAGAGCTGGAATAGTTTCTCTGTGTGAATGACTCTCCTCCAGCCCTGTCGCTCCGTGTCGGCCTCTGACTGCGCAGAAGAGCTGGGCTTGGCAGGGGCCCAGTGTGCTGCCAGCCGGGCTTGTGTTACCATGAGCAATATTGGCCCGTGCAGGGGGAGAGGCCAGCACTAGCCAGCGGGACTCCTAACCAGCTTTCTATAGAACAGCCAGTTCCTGCTCTGAGCCACCCACATTGTCTGGTGCCAGTCACGCTCCCTGAATCTGGCCCCGACTGCCCCTTCCTCCCCAAGTTCTAGCACATCTGGCCATGCTGCTGGCACGCTGTGCTGGAATCCTGTCCAAACGGACTGGCACAGGTCAGAGCCCCCCAGGATTCAGGTGTTTGTTCGCAGAGGGAAGTGCCATTGAAGGAAGCAGAAGAGACTCATGTCCCCGCTTGTGGGCAGTCCTGTTT
This sequence comes from Mauremys reevesii, assembly GCF_016161935.1. Classification (NCBI taxonomy): domain Eukaryota; kingdom Metazoa; phylum Chordata; order Testudines; family Geoemydidae; genus Mauremys; species Mauremys reevesii. The sequence goes on from NC_052632.1 coordinate 84,016,304, forward strand.
CATGGGCAGATACAAAGGAAAAGCGGAGAGAGGGAGAAATGTGAGAGGCAGAGGCTGGGCAGGGTAGAGAGGAATTTCATTAGAGACACTGAGGATATTACATGAAGAAACACTTGAGGCCTTGCTCCCACACAGCATGTTTCTTAAACCAGAGGGGGAAATCTCCAGCCCCCTGCAAAGCACCCCAGTGAGGAGGCAGCGACACTGACCTCAGAAAGCAAAGCTGTGTGAACGAGCCCCATACCTCTGAGAGGGGAGAAGGTCACTGCATGCAGGCAAAACTCCCCCGGGACTCAGGGTTCAGCCCCAGAGGAGACTTGTTAGCTTCCAGGAATGAGACAAACAGGAACCCAAGGGCTCCCTTAGCCCCGCCACGTGCCGAAGAGAAAGGCGGGTTCTGAGCCCGTGCCATAGCCGTCCTGTGGGGTCGAAAAGGGCAGATTGTTTTCACTTGTGTCCCTGGGGGCAGTGGGGAGGGACCTGGAATTACACATCAGTGAATCCCTTTGGCCAGTGCTTTTGGTGTGCTCATGGCTCAAGGGGACCTGCCTTCTGCTCATCCCCCAGGCAGGAGATCTGCTGTGACATGGGCTCTTGTGGCTTGAGATGGGGCCAGAAAGTGTCCCACCTCCCAGCAGATGCATAAAATCCATAAGGGGCGGTGGGGGGGGGCTTCAGAGGAGCTGTCACTTTCCATGTCAACAGCCAATGTGCTTTAAACAACAAAGTGAATGTAGCCACACAGCTGTTACAAGGCCCTGCTTTGTATAGGAAGGGAAAGGAGTGTGCCTGGAAAAACAGTAGCCAATAGCTCTGGAGTGAGAACATCTGGAGAGGCAGGAGGCTGGGCAGGGTAGAGTATCTTCAACCTCCGGCAACATCTGGGCAGTATTCTCAGCCCATGGCAACATCTGGGGAGTATCTTCAACCTTTTCAAGTTCTCCCAACTCCACAGTAAATCAGTATGATAATTTTTCATGGCAATAAAGCACCCGATTCCTGTCGCAGGGTATCGGAACAAGCACCTCGCTCTTTCTATGCTCTTTGCTCTTTATTACCTTTCAATGACTTAAACCCCTGAACTGAATAACTTCATCACGGTGTCAACCTGAACCGATTCTTCCCTATAATAGCCCAGCTCTCACAGGCTCTTAATGAAAAATATCGATTCCCAAGGATTAGTTGCAGATTTATGTGTTGGATGCTGATCCCTCTGTCACCTGATACCTTCTCAGTGGATGAAGGAGCTGATCCTCCCTGCATGGGTTTAAAAAAGCAATCACAGGCTGTGTCAAGCGGAGTCTTATTCTCAGCGAAATGCATATACTGCTGTGTCTGAATCAGACACAATACTTAACAGAGAGCTAATAGCTAGGGATGAGGGGTCGCCAGTCTGCTCAGCCTGATTTGCATCTTTGCTCTGCAAGTCAAAGATTCAAAACATAAGTTTAGAGCGATGCCAATTTGTACTTGTTAACCTTGCAACCTGGTGCTGCAGCGATACCATTGCTACCTGAGCAGCTTCCCAATGAGCATGGCTCCCTCTCCTCGCCACGCCATGGTGTGCTGGGGCAGCAGAGCACTGAGCCTCTGGGCACCAGTATTGGGAGAGGACTTCCCTGGCCTGGAGACTGTGCTTAATTTGTGCCAGGGCTGAGCCCCGGCACCTCCGGGCCGGGCAGTTCAGGGCCCCGGCACCTCCGGGCCTGGCAGTTCAGGGCCCCGGCACCTCCGGGCCTGGCGGTTCAGGGCCCCGGCACCTCCGGGCCTGGCGGTTCAGGGCCCCGGCACCTCCGGGCCGGGCAGTTCAGGGCCCCGGCACCCAGGGCCAGCTCCAGGCACCAGCAAAGGAAGCAGGTGCCCGGGGCAGCCAAGAGAAAGGGACGTGAGTCCGTCCGTTGTTGGGGCGGCACGTCCGGGTCGTCGTTGTTGGCACTTCGGCGGCCACTCAATCAGCCCTCTTCAGTCTTCAGCAGCAATTCGGCGGCGGGTCCTTCACCCCCTTTCTTCCTCTGAGGCGGCACTTCGGCGGTAGCTCAATCAGGGTTTTCTCCCTCCCCAGCCCCCCCCGGCTTGGGGCAGCAAAAAAGCACCTCTCTCATTACAAATTAAGCCCTGTCTGGAGAGCCAGCTGTGCTCTTCTTTCTTTCACAGCCTCCAAAGCCAGCAGAGCCTTGTGATCACTTAGTCTGCCCTCCTGCACAGCACAGGCCAGAGACCTGCCCCCAAATCATTCCTAGAGCAGAGCAGTTAGAAAAACACCCAGTCTGGATTTAAAGTTTGTCAGTGATGGAGAATCCACCACGGCTCTGGGTACATTGTTCCCACAGTTAATTACTCTCACCATTAAAAATTTACACCTTATTTCCAGTCTGAATTCTTCTAGCTTCAACTTCTAGCCATTGGATCATGTTAGACCTTTCACTGCCTGACTGAAGAACCTTTTATCAAATATCTGTTCTCCATGTAGATACTTACAGACTGTGATCAAATCACCCCTTCACCTTCCCTTTGTGAAGCTAAAGAGATGGAGCTCCTTGAGCGTCTCTCTATCAGGCAGGTTTTCTAACCCTTTAATCATTCTTGTGACTCTTCTCCGAGCCCTCTCCAGTTTATCAACATCCTTCTTGAACTGTGGGCACCAGAACTGGACACTACATTCCACCAGTGCCAAACACAGAGGTGATATAACCTCTCTCCTCCTATTCAAGATTCCCCTGCTTATGTATCCAATGAGATCATTAGCCCTTTTGGCCACAGTGTCACACTGGGAGCTCATGCTCAGCTGATTATCCACCATGACCCTGATACCTTTTCCAGAGTCACTGCTTCCCAGGACAGAGTCCCCATCCTGTAAGTACGGCCTGCATTCTTTGTTCCTAGATGTCTACATTTACAGTTACCGTATTACTGCCAATATTGTTTGTTTGTGCCCAGTTTACCAAGCTACCCAAGTCACTGTGTGTTGGTGACCTGTCCGCTTCATTATTTACCACTCCCACGATTTTTGTGACATCTGCAAACAATATCAGTGACGATTTAATGTTTCCTTCCAGGTCATTGATAAAACTGCAAAATAGCAACAACCCGTCCCTGCGCGATAGGGTGACCAGATAGCAAGTGTGAAAAAATTGGGACAGGGGGTGGGGGGCAACAGGTGCCTATCTAAGAAAAAGCCCCAAATATCGGGACTGTCCCTATAAAATCTGGTCACCCTAATGCGTGACCCCACTGGAAACAGACCCGCTTGACGACGATTTCCATTTACAGTTACATTTTGAGACCTATCCGTTAGCCAATTTTTAATTCATTTCATGTGGGCCGTGTTCACTTTATATCACTCTAGTTTTTTTAATCAAAATGTCACGTGGTATCAAGTCAAACACCTTACAGAAGTCTAAGTCTATTATGACAACACTATTATCTTTATCAACTGAACCTGTAATCTCATCAGACAAAGATATCAGGTTAGTTTGACAGGATCTATTTTCCGTAAACCCCTATTGATTTGCATTAATATTACCTCCGTTTAATTCTTTATTAACTGAGTCCAATATCAGTCACTCCTTAATCTTGCCTGGGATCAATGTTAGACTGACAGGCCTATAATTACCTGGGTCATCCTATTTACCCTTTTTAAAAACGGGCAAAGCATTATCTTTCTTCCAGTCTTCTAGAACTTCCCCAGTGCTCCAAGACAGTAACAGTCCAGCGAGCTTCTCGGTCAGCTCTTTTAAGCAGCCGTGTTAGTCTGTACTTTAGCTCACGAAAGCTCATGCTGAAATAAATTTGTTAGTCTCTAAGGTGCCACAAGTACTCCTGTTTTTTTTGCGGATACAGACTAACACGGCTGCTACTCTGAAACCTATCTTGGATTCCAGTTATCTGATTTAAAAATGTCTAACTTTAGTAGCTTCTCTTGAACATCATCCAGAGATACTGGTGGAATGGAAGGAGTATTCTCATCATTATAGGGTGAGACTGTTTTTTCCCCAAATTTATTGAACAAGCCCACAGTTTTTTGTTGCTAGAAGGAATCTTTTCTGCACCATGGCGTAAAGCTGCTCCCTGGTTACTGGGTTAGCATTGCAGATGAATGACGTGAGCATGATCTGTGGGCTGTTTTCAAGAGGAATGAACTAGAATATATGCCTCCATTGGCTGAAGCAGCCATCAGTTTCCACTGGTTAGCAGGGCACAGCAGCTGACCTGTCACCAGTGGGGCAGGAATGCAGAGCTATTTTGAGGCAGGTATTTGAACACTGAAGATTGTCAGGCTTTTTATTATGACTTAAGCTACTCTGTCCCACCAACGCACAGGAAACCTGATATCAGCTGTTTGTTTTCCAAGAGCATTAGGAAGCGAAGCACCATATTCACATTCCACAGCTGTGAGCTGTGAACTTCCTGAACTGATGGCACCATTAACAGATTTTAGTGACGGTCACAGAAGCACAGAAGCTAGTGGCAGAAGAGACCGTTTAGACCGTCCAGTCCCTCCCTCCTGGAGCTGTAGTAGGACATTTCCTAGCATTTTAACATTCCGGACAGTTCCCAACCCTCCTAAAGTCACTAGTAGCTTTACCAGGAGACCAGATTATCTTTTTGTGTGAAAGATAACGCTGCAGAAAGGCCCGTCTCAGGCACAAGGTTAGGGTGAGGTCGAGTGCTAGGAGACTGGAGCAGATCAGAGCTCACAGACATTCCCTTGAACCCCCAGCATGGCTCACGTTCGGGGTCTTTCTGCCCTGTGTTATTTGCAGACATTTGCACGAAGGAGTTTTTGCTCACATAAATGTGAGGGAAGGGGTCCCCCACATCTGCATGGGATAAAAGGTATCAGAGTGTGTCTGAAAAACACACGTCCTACGTCATGGATTAGTGGCCCAGATCCTAAAACTGGGCCCGATCTTAAAGCAATGTTAAAACCTCCAAACAGCTGATTGGGGGGTGGAGGGGGGAGATTCTGTGTACAAATAAATGCGGCACAAATCACAACGTGCAGGGTCACTGCTCACCCGGAGGGGGCATGTGAGGGGGCTATGGCTCCACAGGGGGTTTCCTAGGTGATCACAATAAAGTTGTTAAATGATTTGGAGCCAGCAAGTGTGGGTAGATCGTGGTTCCTTTGACCCTCCCCACTTCCTTCCTACCGTCTGCCACACTTTCTTGCTGCAGCTTGTTTGAAGCTAGATTGGCCAGGGCCTGTCTCTCACTCTCCACTCAGCACAACGGGGCCTCGTCCCGCTGGGGCCGCTGGGTGCGGCTGTGGTAAGAATGGGCATTCCCTGGGAACAGCACACCTGGGGCGTGCGGGTTCCCCAGCACGTGGAGCTTGGCAGGCAAGGCTGGGGAGGGTTTCTCAGTGCCTGGGTTCTCTGCCCCGTGCATATCAGCAGGCCAGGCGAGATGATCACAGTGGGTCCTTCTGACCTTAAACTCCACGAGTAACGCTCATCACGTAGACAGGAACAATCGCGTCAGCCATTTGCTGTGTGCCGGGTAACGTGGCTGAAGGGGAGCAGAGGGTTTTGCTTGTTCTCATTCACAGTAAATAACGAGTGACTAGCAGGTAACAGCTAAATCCACAGGAGCCGGCAGGGGCCGGCGTGGCTACCAGCTCGTGCCAGGACAGTGTGGCCTCCTACCAGGCCCCTTTCATCTGCAGTTTAGCAGCAGGGTGCCAGAGCTGGAAGGAAATGCCTGTGGTGTCCCCACCCCGAGTGAAATGAGGCCTACTCCCCACACAGTCAGTGTAGCCCTGACTGGGCTCTCGTCTATACTGAGGTGTCAGCCGGTCTGGGTGTGCCGAGTTCCACACCCTAACTCAACATCTATGCCCTGAGTATGGGCACAATTGTCCTTGCTGAGTCTGCCTCATGGGGGCAGGCCTGCCCCTTCCCCAGAGCCCACTGCACAAGGCCGGACAAAGAGCTCTCTGCGGTACCCCACAATCAGAGGGCCTGGGCCTGTGAGGGACCCTGTAGCTCTGTCCCCAGTAGACGCCCTGGGGCCAGTGCAGAGCCCTTTGCTGCTGCATGCCAGGAGTGAGCAGTCCCCACCCAGCCCCCATGTACAGGGGCCATGCGGGCCCCTCTGCATTGGGCGAATTTCACCCTGCATGTGTGCCCTGTGCATTGCAACAGCTGTCACTCAAACCACGACTCACATGCTTCGACAGCACTGCCCTGCCTGCAAGCCCAACAGAGACCTTCCTCTGGCAGGGCTGAACTGATCCCAGCAGGGAATCCCCTTCCCGACTGGGCTGTAGGAGGAACAATGGCCGGGGTGCAGAAGTGTTGCCTTGCTTGGGCTGGGTGGCTTTGGCTGGGCATCGTGCTCTGGTGTGGCTGTGCTGAGCTGAGCTGCAAGTGGCTGTCGCAGCCCTTGCCAGGCTATCATGTCCCAGGGAAGATTTAACCGTCAATGAATGTTCCTAAATAGGAGACAATTCTCCAGCTGGTAATTGTACGAGCGGCTCGTAACGAGGCTCCCAAGCTAAATGGCTGCTGATCCGGTTGTTGAACTGGCACGTGCAGGGCTTTGTGGAGCAGCCACTGATCCAGACAAAAAGCCAGTGAGATGGTGCATCACCTGCCAACAATTCCAGGTCAATTCTTTGCTCTGAAAACCTCATGAGTTTCAATCTTAGAGATGGCAGATTATACAGCACATCAGAGATAAAGTGCTGATAAGTGAATCCTCTGCCAACAAACACTTTCGCTCTATTACATTGTGCTGATGTACATGTAAGTACCTCGGCAGGTCCTGCCCTTATGCCTTTTTGCTACAGTTACAAAACCCCATGAACATCCATCTCCATGAGGAGGAGAGACTGACATGAACAACTTGCACTGGAGCTAGATATTTCAGACTGGAGAGGCCCGCGGCTCACTCTGCTTTGCCTCCGCCCTTCTGGGTGCATCCGGCCCTTGGAGCTCCCCTGATTTCCTGCAGAGAAATCGCCTTCACCTCGGAGGCCCGACCCTGCCACCCTGTGTCCCCTGCACAGGCACCTATTGGCGTCAGTAGGACCACCTGGCTGGAGTGAGCGGCTACGGCGCGGGAGCCACTGAGCCGGCTCCTTGGCCCTGCATGATGCAATACTGCTGTTCTCGGAGAGCAGCCGGTGGGCTGTCCCGTGGGACTCCATGGCTCTGCAGCATGGCTGGGTCTCACAGGGACACTGCGGGGGTGGGGGGTGTCTAGGGAACACTGGATGGGCAGTGGCCATGGTCAGGATGGTAAAACCATTGCAGCTAGTAGCAGAAGTGGGGTGCCGAGCACTGGCTAGTTGTGGGGGACCCTCGGGGGGCAGGAGCATGGGCTCAGGCACACCTGAGTGCGGTTGTTTATCTGCAGCCTCTCCTAGTGTGCTCAGTGCGCAAGACTGACCCACACCCCTCTGCCCTCTCTGCCTCTACGCCCCCCGGATACAAACACTGCAAACTAACAGCAGCCTTGAGAAATACCCGCTGCGTGTGCAGCCCGAGGCCTCCCCTTGCCGCTCCGCTTGGGACACTCAGCTCTCCAGGGCGCAGGTGGTCCAGCCCCCGTGCATTGCTGTGACCTGCGGCTCTGTTCACACTGTGAGAGCTGCCTGCCTGGGCCGTGGCCGTGGCCCTGGCGGGTCCCGGCTCAGCCAGCCCCTGGACATGGAGTGAGCGGTCAGGGCTGCACTGGGCCCTGCTCTGTGCGGCAACGCCAGCCCCAGGAAACCCCTTTCCCCGTGCGCTGGCTGCATACGGCCCTCCCAACTGTGGCTCTGGGGAGGGGCTGTGGGGCCAATGCCTCTCACCGGCGCGAACAGAGGGGAAGCCTGAGGACCCAGGGGAGCTTGCCACACCCGAGTCACACTCCTGGGGCAGCACAGCTCCCTCTCCTTCCCTCTGGCCTTGGCCTAAAGGCTCAGTCTGGTCCCCAGTGAGAAGGGCTGTGCTGGGACCGAGGGCCGAAGGGACAGGCGGCCGTGTCACACACCTGCCTCTCTCCACTGCTGGCTGGACCATGGACAGGAAGCTGGGAATCAGCTGGAGCCGCCGTCTCCTGTTTGCTTTCAGCACGAGCTTCCTTAAGCCAATACCAAGCGTGTCCAAGGAGCCCGGGAAAGGACTCAGCCTCCAGCATCTCCTTGCAGCATCAGCCCTGCCCAGGGGAGCAGCAGGCAGCCCCTCCGTCACTACCAAGGGCGGCACTGGGCTATGTATCAGGTGAGGTAACAATCCCCGCCCAGCATGTCCCAAAGGAAAGACACAGCACCCTCTGCTCAGGCTAGAAGCATGTAATTATCTCTAATGGGCTGCCACCTGTTCAGACACCTGCCTCGTCAGGAGAGACACTGGCAGCAACAGTATTTAGTGGCAGGCACACGCCAACTCTTAATCTTCCCTCTTCCCCCTTCCGAAACGTCCAGCCGAAATGAATACATAAATTACAGCCCAGAGTGAGCTGCTATAAATAATAGTGGAAGGGCTTTGATTATTTACATTTTTATGGAATCTATGGAACTCGCTAGGCACATGAGAGAATTACGTCGCGTTCGAACATGATTTAATGGGTGCAGAACGGGAAGCCTTCGGATAGGGCCGATCAGGCAGGGCTGGTAATTCTTGACCAGATGAACAATACAAGAATGGCACAAAATAGGCCTCAGCCCTCCAAAAATTCAGAGCGAGAGGGAGCGAGCAATAACGACTTCTGAAATCAGCTCTTCACACACTCACCCTGTGTTTTGTGCTGTTCTGAGCCTGGCTGAAGTAATGAATGTTTTGGCAACAGCCTCTCTCCAAAGCTAATGAAATTATTCTGGGTTCTGAGAGCAGCGCTGGAAACAGTAGCTGTCCTACAGCAGCAGCATGTGGCAATAACAGTGAGCTCTGCATTCTGGGTTTGATTTAAAACCTCATTCGTTTTTCATTAGGCTTTGAATTGCTGGGGACTAAGGTTCATTTTTACTATTTGTCTGGAACGTAGAGTAAAATGTGGATTTTGTTTTTTCATTTCTTTAGTGTGAGAATCCACCTGGTGTGAGGGTGAAAGGGGTTATTTACTTCCAATTACCTCAACAAGACCGCAAGCAAGTCTATTTCTTCACCACTTTCCATCTTGCTTTTTGTGCGAATAGGGGAGTTAACCAGAGCGCCCTGGCTAACTCCTTGGCTAGGTAATTACCCACCTACACTTCCTCTGCAGTTTCCAGAGCTGTAGGGTGTTGCTGTGGGCTGTTACGCAGCTGCAGCACCCTTCCCTAGAGAGAGCTGGGTCATCGTGGGTGAAAATATATTCCTTCCCTACCTCATTGAGTAATGCACTTTGAGATCCTTGGTGGAAGGGCTGATGTGGGTAATGGGCCTGCGAGATCAGGGCCAATCAAGGACCCCTTCTTGCAGCACCCTCAGCTCTGAGGTGCAGAGCCCCATCCCAGGCTAATCCAGAGGACAAGGGATGCAGCAGCCCTGGGGTGCCATGAATGACCTTTGCAGGCCACCCTGACAGATGGACACTTCTCCCTCACATAAGGGTTTGACAGTCACCTGCACATCCAATAATGTTTCACTGTAGTCCATTTCCGACCTTCCCCAGGGATAGAGATGGGAGCATTTGTGGCAATAGTTTCCCCTGCACTGGAGAAGAAGGGAGAAGGCGCAGCCCCAGGCTCTGCTTTGTTCACTCCCACGCAGACCGGGTCCATTCGGCTCTTGACCCAGGACACGTCTGCGCTTGCAGAATTCAGAGTCTGCTCTCAGGTTAACCGGCTGCTTCTCAGCTGCCCCTGGAATCTTTGCAGTTTACAGAATTGTGTTCATTGAACAGTTGCTGAAGTGAACAAATGTTAATGGGATGCAACTCACTGCAACTCTGCCCTAGTGCCGGGGGCCGGAGGTGGGGAGGGAATGATCTCACCACCGCATTGATTCCTACTCAGGGAAGATTCTCCTTCAAACACATCAGCACCAGAAGGAGGAAGCTGGCAGACTAAGGCAGGTAACATGGCGATGTCACAGGGTGTCCTTGCCACATCCATGCACCGCAACGCAGCTGCAGAAGGGACCCCTGTAGGGAGGCAGCTTTTATGAATCACATGTAAACATGCACCTAAGGCCAATGGAGCAGCAAGGCAGGAGTGACATTCCCCGCCCCCCGCCATGGCTGTGCCTGCCACTCCACTGAGGATTCTTACTGGCTAATTCATTTTGGGTTGTAATCCAGAGTTATTCGTTTGGGGGTAGAGGGAACTGGTTGAATGACAAGAATCAGCTGAGCTGCCCTCAGTTGAGAGAGTTCCATTTTCTGCACTATTGAATAGCTCGTGTATCCTGGCCCCACCTGGAAGCTGTAAGAGGATGCTCTGATTCTATTGCTGGCCCAGCTAAAGCAAGGAAACACGGGACGTCTCCTGGGAGCCTGGCTCGCACCCCAAGGAGCTGTGGACTAGTGACGAGATGGCTCTGACCTTCCATCTGCTTCTCTGAACCATGCAACGTTCGCCAGTCACTGCCTTGTTGGACACCCATGATTCTGCCAGGGTTTGCAGCAAAGCAGGCGGGTCTGAGACTTGGCTGCTGAAACACCATCTAGGCTGCTGGGAATGGGAATTGCAGTGACCGAGACACACCTAGGAACCGCCACAAGACATGCAGGACATTGGCGGTGGAACTATTCTGCAGCAGGTGGCTGGGAGCCCACAATCCTCCTGGTCAACGGGGCTCATGTCTGTGCAAAATCAAACATCCCCCAACATGTAAAGTCCCCCACTAGTGTCCCCTCGACCCAGGATGTGCATTTGAAAAACAGGTGTAAGGTGCGCCTGACTCTCAGGTCACCCGTCAGTGCACCTAGCCTGCTGCCACTGCCGGCCTCCTAGCAGCACCCGATGGGCAGAGCAAGCCGTTCCGACGCTTTCCCCAGGGCCTCCCGTTTCTGCCTCGCCTGAGGTTACACGGCAGGTTCATTCTCTCCAGGGGTGGCTGATGCACAGGCCCCATTAGCAGCTGGGTGGTGCTCACGCCTGGGCTAGCTGGCCTGTCCTAGGCTGGGCTATGCCTGGTGCAGCTGATGCTTAGGCTGGAACCTGCCTGCTTTGCAGCGAGGACGCAGGTTAAACGGTGCCAGGGCTGACAGTCCTCCAATGCCTTCCCATGATTCTCCAGTGTGCCCAGAGGACGGACACGTTCTCCCACAATTCCCTGGGAAAGAATCAGAGCAGCTCTGCTGAGTGCAGCACAAAGAACCCTGGGATAAGCCCCAGGAGCCCCAGTGCCTCGCCCGGGGTGGGAGCCAGGTGCCAATCACCTGAGTTAGCTCTGCAGTGAAGACATCCCCTCCCCTTCCATGGGGGTCACTGGGAGTCCAGCCCTCCCCCTTGTGTAACCGCCCAGCCGCTGCTGCCACATCACAGGCCCTCAGCTCGCTGTTCAGACGTCAGCACCCAAGCAACAGCCGGGCTGTCTCTGATCCCAAACCTGGCGGCGTTTCTGTGTCGTCTGTATTCTGGGCACGCCCAGCCTATCAAAACTGTTTGACTCTGAATTCCCCCTGCAGACTCAGACAGTGCTTTGACTGTGCTGCGTTTCTCTCCAGTTTTGTAATTTACACAATAATCACAGTCCATTCGCATTTCCAATTATTTGACTGTTCCGTGTGGAAAGCCCATTCCACTGATTAAAACGGCAATAATTAAAATTAGGCTTTGCGCTACTCCTGTCTTTTAAACATTTTACAAACTCTGCCCCAGACTCTAATTACAAAGCTCTGCTGCAGGTCTCCAATTTCATGGCTAATTTGCATACTGTTACCTGTGTAATCATGGGCGTTGCAGGCGGTGGGAGGGGAGGCGGTGCCCTGACAGAGAGTCCAACTAGCAAATGTTTTTGTGAGGAAAACAGGGGAAGGGCCCGATCCTGTCCCCACTGACAGGGGATGCTGTGGGAGCCGAACTAAGGCCTAATCGGGGAGGGGAGCGGGGCTGGGGGGCGCTCTGAGCGCCTGCTGCTCACATGGCCCTCACCAGGTCTTGTTTGCACCCCCCCCCCAGGCGGCACTGGTGGACGTGCAGGGGCAGACGAGGTGCTGGGGGCCACGGCTGTTTCGCACCTGTCTGCGTGAGTAGCCCCCGCAGCACTGCCATGGGAGAGCGCTTCAGGTGATGGGAAATCTGGGGAAACGCTCCTGGGCTAGACCACCCCAGGGTGGGGCTCCCTGCATATGGGGCACAGCCCTGTAGCTCCTTATTGTTCTTCCAGCTGAACGTTGCACCATGGCCCATTGTGCTGGGGGCTGTGCAAACACACGGTAAATGGCAGCCCCTGCCCCACAGACCAAATCTAACAGGGAACCGAGAAAAACCAGGGCGGTCTGGCTGGGGCGGGGGAGACGGGCTAGCAAGTATTCCCATGACTCCGTCGAGCGCAGCGGGGAGCCCTGCCTCTAGGTACGGCTCACGTACACGAGCAAAGCAGTCCTGCCGGGATGTTTCCTTGTTGCAGCTTACGAGGAAGATGTTTAGGCAAAACTCTTACGAGGGGGGTGCTCTCAATGTCATGTTTAACCCGAAACCCGTTAACACACACAGCGATTAACACACTGCAGCCATCAGTCCTGATCGGCCCTGTGCCCTCCTATTCTATCTGCCCAATCTGCCCTTCTCCTCTTTTCTTCTTCCACCCAGATCTGGAAATATTGGCTGCTTGTCTCCTCCCTCAGGTCGTGTGTTTTGCTTCATTGGCCTCTGCTGGAGACTTTCTCATGGTCTCAAAATGCCCAGCTCCTAGATGGAGGCTTACCCCCAAGAGGATATGTCTGATCCTGGCCAGCAGCCCTGGCACAGCCCCCATTCAGCTCTGAACTAGAGGAAATCAGTTTATCTAAAACAGAGAGTGAGGTTTTCTGGCTGCCTGAGTCTCCATTTACCAAGTTGGTGGGCTGGATTTCAGTGCAAAAGATTCCACCCATTGTGTCAATTTTATTCTGATATTTTTTTCTGAGCTCAGGAGACTGTGCGTCACCTAACCTCCTGGTGAAGGAGTCACTGTCTCCTGGGCGCAGACCTGCCTATTGATTGTAACAGGAGGAAATGGATCAGTCGTATAAATGCCCACTCTGTGTTCAAGAATAAAGGAAAATGGATGTTAATTATTTCTAATTGAGTCCCTAGAATTCAGACAACTTCCAAATTAACCCTCCTTAACATAGTGTACTTGATACTACCCAAAATGTAATTAAACCTCTTAAAATCAAATCTGTAAAGTTGCTCTCCAGCGATTACAGAGATGATCCGTCTAATGCTGCACATTAAAGACATTCTAAACAAAACCTACATGCAGGAGGCAGCCTCAGACGGTAACACGAGGCAGCTCCAGGCAGTTGCAGTGCAGTGCCCTTCAGGTACAGCAGCTAATAATCATGGTAATTAACGCAAGAGAACCGCCAAAGCTGTAAGCAACGGACAGTGTTTCTGGTGGGGTTTTCTTTTAAACACCCTCCCACCCCCCGCACTCTCTCACCCACCATGGACACAGACAACAGCCACCGGACTATGGACTAGCCGAACGTTAGCAGTGAGCCCTGGGGCTGGGTCCTCTCCCCGCTGGCGCTGTTCTCAGACCCCATCAGTGGGACTAGGCTGCACAGACCAGGCTGAAAGTCCGGCAGCCCCTTGGCCTTTGGGGCACTAAAGCCATGGGGGAGGGGTGTTTGCTAAATGGAAAATGAGTCTAATCAAAAGGGAAAGAACGTTTCCAGCTTCTCAGCGGCTCCAAGGCCTGCTGGGAATGGGGGCAGGGGTGCTGGGCTGCAGCAAGGACAGCTACGTGCCACCCTGCACGGGAGGGCCCGGGGGAGAGCTGCCCTGAGCCAGTGGGAGAAGGCCCGGAGGTGACAGAGCCAGTGCGACGAGATGCCAGCGCTGGTCCAGAAGGGGGCTTCCATACACACCGGCACCGAGGCTGCAGGCAGCAGCAATAACGAGCCTTGCTCAGAGATGACCCCTTTCTCCTGGGCCTCCAAGGAGACCTCCAGCAAAGAGAGGGAACTGAACACTCGTAGTTCTACAGGACAAGGAGAAGTGAGCCCAGACTTGCAGGAAGCCACAAAGGGCACAAGCCCATTTTTCTAACTTTCTTCAGAAGATGAGAGGCTTCTGGAAGATTTGTTTGTGTCCTCGCTGTGATGCCATAACCCACCAGGCAAGCTGAGCTGCCCAGAAACCTGCTCTGGAGCTAGATTGCATCACAATGCATGCGGGACTGAGCCCTTCACGTCTGGGGTGGCACTTTGCATGCTACGGTGCATTGCGCTGGCTTTGCACATACTCCTTTCCCTCCATTGTCTTTTAACCTGTCCTCTGTTCTCTCCATTTGGCATTAGGAACTTTTACCAGGGCCAAAGAACGATCCAGGGTTCGGTACAACCTCCAAAGGAAAGCCAGATCCAGCAAAGCTCTTACACCCATACTTAACGTTCCACACGGGAGTACAGGCACCTACAGCCAAAGGACAGGGACTGCATCCCCAGCCCTGGGGTTTGTAACTAACTGCAGGGGTTGTGGTTCTCACCTGCATTATCCGTTCTCACAACGACAAAGGGCTGTGAACGTCCTCCCCGTTCCTGGGTTACTCACAGCACCTGCCATAGTTCATAGCAACCATAAAAGACTTCAGGAAGGACATAGATCTCGACTTTAGAAAGGCTTTTGATACTGTCCCACGACCTTCTCATAAACAAATTAAGGAAATACAGCCTAGACAAACCTACTGTAAGGTGGGTGCAAACTGGTTGGAAAACTACTCAGAGAGCAGTTATCAATGGCTCACAATGGAGCTGGAAGGGCATATCAAGTGAGTCTTGCAGGGATCTGTTCTATTCAATATCTTCATAAATGGTTTGGATAATGGCATAGAGAGCACACTTGTAAAGTTTGTGGGCAATACCAAGCTGGGAGGGTTGCAAGCGCATTGGAGGACAAAATTAGAAATTAAAACGATCTTGACAAACTGGAGAAATGGTCTGAAATAAATAGGATGAACTTCAATGAGGACGAATGCAAAGTGCTAGGAAGGAGCACTGCCCAGGAAGGAGCACTGCAGAAAAGAGTCTGGGGGTCAGAGCTAAGGCTACAATTTAATCACAGGTATTTTTAGTAAAAGTCATGGACAGGTCACGGGCAAGAAACAAAAAAATCACGGACCTGTCTATGACTTATACCATAAATACCCCTGATTGAATCTTGGTGGGGGGAGCCCTGGGGGGCCAGCAGCTGCTCAGGTGGTCCCCAGGCCCAGCTGCATCGGCCGCTGCTTGAGTGGTCCCTGGGGCCAGCTGCGGGGTCAGTGCAGCTGGCCGCAGGGTCACCTGAGCGGCTGGCTGTAGAGCTGCTCCAGCAGTGGTCGGTGTGGCTTTCCCCAGGGCCGCCAGAATAGCTGGCTCTGGGGATGGCCACATCAGCCGCTGCAGAAGCCACAGAGGTCGCAGGAAGTCACAGAATCTGAGACTTCTGCGACCTCTGACAAACACGGAGCCCTAGTCATAGTGGATCACAAAGTCAATATGAGTCAACAATGTGATGCAAACAAAGCAAACAGCATTCTGGGATGTGTTAGCAGGAGTGTTGTGACCCAGACACAAGAAGTAATTCTTCTGCTCTACTCAGCACTGAAAAGGCCTCAGCTGGAGTATTGTGTCCAGTTCTGGGCACCACACTTTGGGAAAGAGGTGGATAAATAAGAGAAAGTCCAGCAAAGAGCAACAAAAATGATTAAAGGTCTAGAAAACAGGACCTTCCAGGAAAGATTGAAAAAATAAAAAGGGCTTATTTATTCTGGAGAAGAGAAGACGGCGGTGGGACATGATAACAGTTTTCAACTACAGATAAGGTTGTTATAAAGAGGAGGGTGATAAATTGTTCTCCTTAACCACTGAGGACAGGACAAGAAGCAAGGGGCTTAAGCTGCAGCAAAGGAGATTTAGGTTGGACATTAGGAAAAACTTCCTAAGTGTCAGAGTAGTTAAGTGCTGGAACAAATTACTTAGGGAGGTTGTGGAATCATAGAATATCAGGGTTGGAAGGGACCTCAGGAGGTATCTAGTCCAACCCCCTGCTCAAAGCAGGACCAATCCCCAGACAGATTTTTGCCCCAGATCTCTAAATGGCCCCCTCACAACCCTGGGTTTAGCAGGCCAATGCTCAAACCACTGAGCTATCCCTCCCCTGTCCATTGGAGGTTTTTAAGAGCAGGTTAGACAAACACCTGTCAGGGATGGTCTAGATAATACTTAGTCCTGCCATGAGTGAAGGGGACTGGACTAGATGACCTCTCAAGGTCCCTTCCAGTCCTACAATTCTATGATTCTATGATCAGGAGTCAAAGTTCTCATTGCTCAGAGGTTTTAGGGGGCAGAGGGATCACTCAGTGAATCATAGAATATCAGGGTTGGAAGGGACCTCAGGACCAATCCCCAAATCGCTAAATAGTCCCCTCAAGGATTGAACTCACAACCCTGGGTTTAGCAGGCCAATGCTCAAACCACTATTGACCTGCTAAACCCAGGGTTGTGAGTTCAGTCCTTGAGGGGGCCATGTAGGGATCTGGGGCAAAATCAGTACTTGGTCCTGCTAGTGAAGGCAGGGGGCTGGACTCGATGACCTTTCAGGGTCCCTTCCAGCTCTATGAGACAGGTGTATCTCCATATACTTCCTTTGGTTGGTTTGAAATGTTGTGAGTTCCTATAGTACAGCAGAAAGGGCCAGACACTGGTAAGAAGATGCTACTTATCACACTTCTGATCCAGGGCAGCAATGCAAGGACGACACAAGGGAAAAAACCCAGCAGCAGCAGCTAGAGAACTGTTAATGTGGTCATTAAAAATGGATGATCTCATTTTAATTAGTGGAGACATTTTGTGAGTGGTTGGTGCTACATTCCTGGCTGGGGAAGCCAGTGCTAATTTCAGGAATAAAGCACAAGGAAGATGCAATGGAAATAATACTGTTATTTCTCATTACAGGTCAAATCCTACCTTGGCGTGAAATCACACAGCACAGAGTCAGGCAGAAAGGGGGTAGAAAAGATTGCACAATACTAAAAATGTATCATTTTCCAAAAATGAGATTAAATCCCAATTTCTAATGTCTCACTAAAAGGGCAGCAATCTCTCTCTAGGTAATTTAAATCTTTTATGTGCTCATCTCTTATTTTATCAAGACAGGAGAAAGGATTTCCAGGATAGAAATGTACCACTATGATGTAACTTTTATTTCCTTTGGGGACTCTAGCAACGGCACACATATCTGGATACATAATGCCACTGGGACAACTTTTACCTGCCAGATGCATACTGCTTGATTTTACATGGCTGCCAAGAGAACACTACAAGATACTAAAAAGTGATGAACTGGCCAAATTTAATTTGGACCCGTATCCATACATGGGCCTGCAGATAATGTGCACATGTTATTGGAGGCTGCTGATTATATTTCAGACTTGATTTGTGTATGATTGAGATGGGCAGCAGGAGTATAGCCAACCTGCAGACATATATTCCCTTACATTTCTCAGCTGTTGTATAACATCAGTTGAACCATCTCCTGTTCATGGCATAAGCCAATTACACAAGACACAGCAAACAAGACACAGCTTTGAAAATAAACGTCTGCTTGGAGCCAGTTGAATAACTGCTAGAAATTGGTATTTTTCTGCTTGTCATCACTGTAGATCAGAGCCCCATATAATTTACTATGTACAAGTTTCTGCTGGATGCACATTTCTTATCACTAACAGGCATCTGAGAAGCAATCCAGCTGCTCAAACTCACAATTCACTTTATTTAGCGTCATGGAAACCTCTGCCTAGACAACCAGAGGCACACGGTTTGTGTGGCATGCCAGGCATTGGGTTCATGGTGCAAATCCCATCGCAGCCATCACAGGCCACAGGGAAGCCTGCTGGGGCCAGGCTGGTTCCACACCTCTCCCTGTGGCTGCCATGTTTACCAAGAGAAATGAACATAAATCAGCAGAAAACACATTAAACCTGGGTGGGGGTTAAACCCCCATGGGGGAGGGAGCTGGCTGGATTTGGCAGGTGAAGCTAGTTGTACGAGAGTTAGCAGCAGAGATTGTTGTAGGGGAAGGGTGGGATCCCAGGGCTCCTGACTGCAGCACCACCCACAGGAATTCACCTCGTGCTCACAGCTAATTAGAGAAACAACCAGAATGCTGTCAGGCGAACAGTGCACAGAGAGAACACCTGGCCCCATAGAACCATGGGGCTAGAAGGGACCACCAGGGTCATCGAGTCTCACCCCCTGCCAAGATGCAGGATTTGTTGGGTCTAACCCATCCCAGACAGATGCTATCCAGCCTCCTTTGGAAAACCTTCAGTGAAGGAGCTTCCACGACCTCCCAAGGCATCTGCTCCATTGTCCTACAGTTCTTATGGTTAGGAAGTTTTTCCTGAGATTTAATCTAAATCTGCTCTGCTGTAGTTTGAACCCATTGTCTCTTGTCCTGCCCTCTGGGACTAGAGAGAATAATTTTTCTCCATCCTTTCTATGGCAGCCTTTCAAGTATTTGAAGACTGCTATCATATCCCCCTTACTCTCCTCTTTTCCAAATTAAACATACCCAGTTCCTTCAGCCTTTGCTCATATGGCTGCATTCCATCCCTTTGATCATCTTTGTCGCTCGCCTTTGGATCCTTTCCACTTTCTCTACATCCTTTCTATACATTGGTGACCCAAACTGGACACCGTACTTCAGCTAAGGCCTGACCAGTGCTGAGTAGAGTGATATCATCTGCCATGACTTGCATGCTCTGCCTCTGTTAACGCAACCTGAAATTGCATTTACTTTTTTTGCAACAGCATCGCATTGCTGACTCCTGTTGAGGTCGTGATCCACCACAGCTCCCAGATCCTTCTCAGCAGTGTTGCTGCCAAGCCAGTTATCCCCCATTCTGTATTTGTGCCTTTGGGGTTTTTCCCCTAAGTGTAGCACCTCACATTTATAGAATTTCATTTTGTTGTCTATGGCCCAGTTCTCCAATTTATAAAGATCCCTTTTAATTTTAGTTCTATCCTCTAGAGTGTTTGCAACCCCTCCGCACAGCTTTACATTACCTGCACATTTGATCAGTATGTTCTCTATTCCCACATCCAGGTCATTAATAAAGATGTTAAACAACATCAGACCCCGTGAAAGCCCACTTGAGATCTGCCTCCAGTCTGACATCATTCCATTACTTTTACAGATCCAGACTAACACGGCTACCCCTCTGATACTTCATTCCATTACTAGTTACTCTGTGTATCCACTTAATGGTAGTTCCACCCAGCCTGTATTTTCTGCACTGGAGGTGCTCAAATATTGCGGTGGTGGGCCTGCTCCAAGAACCTGAGCAGAACTTTTCCTCTGGCCTGGAGCCTACTCTTAGGTCTCAGTTGCTTGGGCCCAGGAGATTATCTGTTCTAGAGGCTTCAGGACACGTCTCTCTCTAGCACCTGCTATCCCGAGGCGTCTCTCCCTGTTACACCTTGATCTCTGGGCCAGCTTGAGTCAGACAGCCAGAGACGCTGGGAAATGGCTGGCATAACATCAACACCTGATCAATTATAAATCTGAGAACCAGTTACACAGCATCACTTCCATTTTGACATGCTGCTGACCCCCAGATCTGGACGCAGCAAAACACCAGGAGATATAAATAAAAAACCCACGTCAATTAAATATTAAAACTCACACATGCTATGCAGACCTGGAGAGGAAAGAGTAAATAGAAACATAAAGGGCAGGGTAGAGAACTAGAGACAAAATGAATCGTTTTTCACCATCTGTGAGTACTAAGGATGATTTATACTGGAGATTACAGAAGAACTTCCATGCTCATTTATAATGAAAACATTTGATGGTAATGACAGTAATAACATAGTGATTGAAATCCATTTACCTTTCGGGGATTCTGCACACTCCTTTCCAGCATTTATTTGGTTTTAGATCCCTTGGAACCTGAATCCTGCTCTTGCCTGCTGAAGACACCAGACGAAGGGAAAACAGGGACCTTTTTCGTCATTTCTCCGTCCACCTTCCAGGTCTGTGCAGGATGCTCCCGCATTGCCCTGCTCTTCCCTCATCAAGGAACAAGCTGGCTCCTCATGGATGATGCGGGTGATTATGGAATCTGCATCGCATGACCCCTTTAAATGTGGGACACTTTTAACCCGGGGAGACTGAGCAGAGCGTGTGGGTGTGACATGCTCACGGGTCACTGCAGAACAGTCCAAGAAGGCAACCTTGGGAGGGACTGAGAGGCTGCAGGGAAAACATCACAGGCCCGTGACTATACCTGTCCCTAACTATAATTATGCAAATGAAGCAGTAAGAGTAATGGTATTCAGACTGCAGAGGGAACTGTCCAGCCCGAGGTGCTTCCCCCACCCGCCACCTTTCTCGTGCACAGCACTGCACAGTGGGGTGTGTCAGGGCCAGATGAATCTTTTGTGGGCTCTGGTGCCAGGATCATGGCCCCACCTCTCGCTCCACCCACATTCCACGCAGAAGCTCCACCCAGCAGTAGGCAAGACACCAGGGTACCTGGCCCAATGGCCGGATCTGGCAAACCATGGCTGTCAGCCATGTCACAGTGGTTAGGGGAATGCTTGAGCAGAAAGTCTGACAGGCTTAACGGAACTTGTAACTTGCCTAGAGAGAGACATTCTCTTAGCAGAAAAGAAATCAGGGTCTTGGAAAACTAAAGGATTTCACTAGGCCATGTGCTTACTGGGCATATAGATCAAATCTGCATTGAGGAACAAGTATATGGGAAAGTTTTACTCGCTGAGACAAGCAGAGGCATAAGGACCCCAGCTCCTGTGGATGGATTTCCAGCAGTGATGTTAATGTGTGACCTAGGACAGTGAGGCTAATATTTGGGAGTTAAATGCAATTTCCAGCTCAGTCATGTCACATCAGAGGGACATTAATGGGTGAGTTTGTGAAGCACGTACATCACGTATAGAATCATAGATCGAGATATACCATGTCTACCGCTTCCCCCCATCCACAAGGCTTGTTACCTGTCAAAGAAAGCTCTCAACCAAACAGTCCAAGATTCCACAGACAGGCAGATTTTAAGGCCAGAAGGATCATTCTGATAATCTAGCCTGACGTTCTGGAGAACCCAAGCCCGAGATAGTTACCTAGTGAGTCCTGCATCATAGAATCATAGAATATCAGGATTGGAAGGGACCTCAGGGGGTATCTAGTCCAACCCCCTGCTCAAAGGGGGACTAATCCCCAGACAGATTTTTGCCCCAGTTCCCTAAATGGCCCCTCAAGGATTGAACTCACAACCCTGGGTTTAGCAGGCCGATGCTCAAACCACTGAGAACTGCAGCACATTTTTCACGTATTGATGGGCCCCCACACCACTGCTTGCGGCCGCTAGAATCATTCTCTTAACAGGCAACCAAGAGGAAGCTATTGGAAAATAATTTCAAAGAACATCATGATCTGCTCGCCAGCCAGGCAAAGGGGAGAAATACATTAATCAATGGTTCCTGCTGCTCTGTTTACAGCTTTCACAGAACTGCATGCAGTTATGTTCCTCGCAGCTGCTGCTTGACCAGGCTATAATGGGCACTCTTCAAAATGGTCTAAAAGGTGATTTTTTTAATAGCAACAATCCCTGCACACGGTAGCAAGCAGACAGTCGAGAACGATGACCCACTCCTGAATGAGGCCAGAGTTTCACAAGACGGCTGCCCTCGGCCTTTCTCCATCTCAGCTTGATTGAAGAAAAATACAAGACCCTTTTTTGGACTTTTACAAGCTCCATTTAAATGATCTGAAGTAGAAAAGACATTAGCTGATTTGTATTGGTATTACAGAAGCCCCTTCCCAGGGCTCCGGGCCCATCGTGCTAGGGGCTGTACAAACTCCTGGTTAGTGTCTGCACCAGCAAGTGTGCAGGCAAGGCAGACACGGGGAGGTGGGG
Organism: Mauremys reevesii; assembly: GCF_016161935.1. Taxonomy (NCBI): domain Eukaryota; kingdom Metazoa; phylum Chordata; order Testudines; family Geoemydidae; genus Mauremys; species Mauremys reevesii. The sequence continues at coordinate 84,038,290 of NC_052632.1, forward strand.
GGGGAGAGTGGAAGGTTTATTGCCCATCTTTTACAAATAGGGAATTGAGACCCAGTGAGTTTAAGTGATTGCCCAAGGTCACACAAGCAGCTTGTGTCAGAGCCAGGAATTAAACCTGCACCTCCCAGGTACCTAGTCCCGCACCTTACCCACCAGCCCATCCAGCACCTCTAGCTGGGGAGACCGTTGAACCCTCTGAAGTTCCAATCCAGAGCTAGTAGCATTGTGCACTCTAGCTACTAGCAGAACGTAATGTCCAGTCCAGTCCACCCCACCGTTCTCCAGCTCCAGCTGAGGCTGTTGTCTAGCGCTCTGGGGAGGAGACCTCAGCCTTGCTCCAGGCTCCAGCACTTCGCCCTAGACTGGATTCTGAGCTCCCCACCATCTCCAATGTAGGGAACAAAGTGAAGTTACCAGTCATTGTGCTGACTGTGGAATGTAACGTATGTGCTTCTACTGCACTGACAGACTGGATCAGGTGGCTGGTTCATATGCCAGGCGAGAACCTGGCATGGGACCCCCCACACCAAGCAAACACCTTCCGCAGCATGTGGGAAAAGAAGGGGAGACACTTTGAACCTGCCCCCATCACACTTCCCCTCCCCACGTTCAGGAGCGGTTTGAAAGCACATCTCCCGCTAGCACGAGCTCCCAGCACTGGGCAGTGGTCTCGTCTGGGATCTGAGTAGTAGGAACACTCCACGGGATGGGCCCGATACGTCAGACAAACCTGCTCGTTCCTGCCCTGGGTGACCACTGGATGTTGAAAGAAGAAGTGCATTGGAAATAGACAGATCAGTATTCTGTACAACCTTTAAAGTGCTATCACACCACAGCTATCGGTAGAAAGGTCAAACCCATTAGCATTTGATTTCTGAATTAAATGCATTGCAATTAGACCTTTACAGCTATCTGGAGATCTTGTTATGATAACAGAGCAGGTATCTCTGTAATTGGTAATTACTAGATGTAGAGACATGTACGCCTTCTTTGAAAAATATAATTGTTCCTGAGCTGCAGAGGTTGCTTTATTTTAAGGGTCTGCAATTATCTTTACTTTTCGAACCACAGATGCCAACATGCATAACCCAAAATAATCCCATTACATCTAGGACTCACCTGAATTTGACAATGTTTTTTCCATAGATGCTAGCTGGTTTTGCTTGGAAGTCATGAAACTGGGACTCATTTGCAAATTTCCAAGGAAATAATAAATTAAGAAACATTTTCATCCTCACTATTTTTTTTCTTTTTGATCTAATTTTGCACAAACTCCAGATTTACTGGGAACATTTCTCAGATGGGATGTGTTCTGGGAATATCTGCAATCATGTTCCTCTTGTTTCTTGATGCATAACTTGCAAAGCCCCAAGAGTGGTAAGGAGCAGACCAAGAAAAGATTAAGAGAGTTACATGTGTGCAGAGCTCGATCCTGCGGCCAGAGAGGGAGGGCACCGGTGAAGCTCAGTGCACTATCGCTTGGCTGAGTGATTACTAAGGAGGAACATGACAACCTTCTACAATACCCGAAGGTTTAAACGTCAGGTCACGCTGGTCTGTTCAAATCAGGCAGGCACACATTGCCTGCTAGGCACATACCGCTATCTGGAACAGAATATTCAAGCCCATCCTAAGAGTCTGGTTTTTAAAGGTCTCTTCCGGCTCCCTCCCACCCATTGATGGCAGCAGACAATAAACTCTAAAAAAACCCTTTGTCATAAGGGAGCTATTGCATATTCTGAAGTCTTGGTAGAAACCTCACACCCAAAAGACCAGAAGCTTCGCCCACCTCAGATAAAAGCAGAAAGACATTTTTGTGACACTCACTTCTACCGAAAGATGCCCAACATACCCGGAGTCACTGAAAAATCAAAGTACAAAAGAATCCCTTTTGCCAGGCGTTCCCAGTCTTATCTACTTCCTCCCTCGGGAAGGAGAGCAGCAGTCTGCCTCAAATGACCCTAAAACGCAGGATGTTCAACTTGAGCAACCCGGGCTCACTGAGTGATTTCATCTCTGCTGAACTGGATGGTTTTTGTTATCTTTGCCTTGCACTGGGATTGCTGGAGACACCAGGTCTCTGTGCAGTTGCCACATTGGCTGATAGCATCCTGATATTATGGCCTTAAACAATCAATGAGCATTGATTGTGTCATTAGTGCACAGCGTGATCAGAAAGGAGACAGAATCTGTGAGTTCCTGTGTCTCCTACAGCGAAGAACCTTATCTCCCTGGCCTGAGAGGATAGATCACATAGCAATTGCATTAGGAAATAAACTACTGTTCTTTCATCTAGTCCTAGGGAGCTGAATTCTGAGCAGCAGAGACAGTAGCATCATTACTATTTTGTAACAGCGCCAGGAGTCACCTGGGTGTCAGCATTGCCCTCTGCCCATGCTGCCCTCCAGTCTCTGATGAAGAAGAAATGTCTCTTCAAAGCTGTCAGTGGAATTCTAAGTAACACTTGTAACACTGAGTGAGGGGCTGGGGAGGGACCACGGGGCCTTTCTGCAGGCAGATTCAGACCAGAACAGACACCTGAGTGCAGCCCTGGATGGTGAAAACCTTTCCAGCGCTAGGCGATCAGTGAGCCATCTCCCTGTGAAAGGCCCTTGTCGGGGAGGGACCCGGGCTGGCTCCCACAGACCCATAGCTGCTGCACATGCTGAGCTCTTGATCCAAGGGCCACGCTTCTGCACCTCCCCAGCTTTCCAGTCTGCTGATATTCGTTATTTGCAGAGCCCCACAGTGGGCCAGGTACGTTACTGACCCCTCACTGCACCCCTGAGCAGATCAATGCAGAGGCAGGGTCGAGGGAAGGGATACAGCAGTAATGCCCAAGTCCTCTGGTGCAGGGTGGGACGTGGTGCCATGCCCACCTGCCCGCAGATTTGGGCTGCAAAGCCAGTGAATAATCTGACTTTAGCAGAATCACCCCAGTGTAGAAGGCTCCTCTACTGGTAAAGAGGTGGCATAGCAGCCCATATAGCCCCCCTTGGCAGCTAGCAGTGTAAGGGGAGTTGCTGGAACAAAGCGGGAGAGAAAGGGGCTATCTTCAGCTGCTGTTTGCAGCCTGTGTAACTTAGAGCCACTCCCAGGCTGCTGTAATGCATTCTGGGACACTGGCCCGGCACACTGGCTGCGCACTGCACTCCTTGACTCTGGCCCTACCTCAGACCTAGAAGGTGCATTTGGCAGGTGATGTGTCAGTTACAACATTGCTTAGTGTTCATGTTTGGGGTCACTGGTTCCTCTTCGGCTGAAGCACCCTTCACCGTTACAGAACAGCAGGATGAAATTGGTTCAGATGCCAGGCTGAATGTGCGGGGGGGGCTGTGCCTTCCCAGACTCCCCATTCACACGGTGTAATACAGGGGCTTGAGCATTGTCAGACAAGCACCAGCTTCACCCCAGACACAGGGAGATGGTGTCATCTGTGGATCTTTTCAGAAACCCAGTCCCCGTTCTTCCCATCCCACCCAGCACTGCTTCCATCCTTTGCTCCCTTTCCTGGCCAGCTCTCCTCCGGTACCACAGCTGTGCAGCTGGCAGCTGAGAACCCGCTGCCTGCCGGTGCTGACATGTAGATCATGTGCCCATAAAGGTCAGAGCAGAGCAACTGAAAACACAGGTAAAGTGCAGGAAACCTGAAACGAGTCTGTCAAAAACTCCTCCCTGGGGAGAATTCACTCCTTCAAAGTCACAGGGTTTCGTCTCCATCACTGAGTGCAGAGCGGGTTACTCAGAGGCGGGCTACACGTGCCAGGTTCAGATTGTCACATTGGCTTAGCTCAGCCTTGAGTGACACAGAGCGTGTGCCCTAAAGATTTGCACTGCTAAGTGCCGCAGAGGTGAAATCCTCCTGTTACCATCTCAGGCCCCTGGCGCCCAGCTGTGTCCTGCTGGGCGCAAAGACTCCCCTGGATTTACTGTAGGGGAAAGTGGCAGAGAGGGCTCAGGCATGCTTTGGTTTTCGGAGACCAGCTCGTGACAACTTCAGCATCCTCAACCCTCCAAAGGAAGGCAGCCTGGTCACTAGCAGTCATGGGCTCCGGTTCCACCCTTGGCTTGGTTGTGTGGCCTAGGGTGGGGTGCAGAGACCCCCTGTGTCACCAGCCATCATGTCGGGGGGATGCAGTGCCTGAGTCCCCAGGTGAGCGTGGAGGGAGAGCGCAGAGAGGGTCTCACTGCAGGGAGAGGAAGGGGACATGGGTTCACACAGGGATCCTGGTGGGGCCTAAGGGAATGACACAGCCAGTGCAAAGCCGTATTCCGGCAGTCCCAAAGCTCTCATCCACACGGGTCAGGTTCCCCGATGTGGCCCTCTCCTGCCTGCTTGACACTGTCTCCCTGGCGTGCCCAGTGTTTCCTACCCGGGGGACCCCGTCAGCGTCACTGGAGCCAGCTCTGGGCAGGAATTCTCACCCAGACATTAGCATGGCTTGGGGGGGCCAATGGAGGCTGAGGAGTGTTTTGGTTTGTGGGCTCCCGGGGCTGAGGAGATGAACCACTTCCCTCCGTGGGACCGACGGGGCCGGTCTCCCATGCAGAGTAATGCCGGGCCCCAGTTCCTGCAGCTTTTGCCGAGGGGTGGCTCTGCTGAGCAATGAAAATGGGCGGAGGAGCTGCACATACAGTGCTCTAGTACCTGTTTGTCTGTAGGCGCCTCCAGGCAGGGACCTGGCCTCCTCCTCTAGCAGACAGGGGCCACGCACACCCCCGACACTAGCCAGCACCTGGCTTGCAGCTGTGGTTCATGCAGGCTGCAAATCCTTTGGGTAGCTGTTGCAATATTCTTAACCAGGCTCGGGATGATTGGACTGACTGCTGATGCTTTATCAATGCTGGGAGGATCTCATTATAATTTCATACTTTGTAATGCTGTTCGGCTCTGCTGACAGCAAGTATATCTTTGTTCATTAGAGCTGAGAAATTGGGCTTCATATGTCAGGTGTGGCGCCCTGGAAGATGAGTGCAGTAGGAAAGTAGATGCTAAAATTAGTGGCCAATTATTGCAAATAACATTGGTGTTCGTGGCAATAACAACATTTACTGGATCGTGTTGAACTAATGCGCTGCTAATGTGGCTGTAATTCTGTCTCCACGGGAATTCATTTGCAGCTTAGGAATTAGAACGTCGCCTTCTCCTGCGAGCCTTACTGTGCTTTGCTGGTTCCTGCTCGTCTGGACGGGCTGGCCCCAGCTTTCCTGCTCAGCTCAGCCCCATGCGAAGCCCCAGGTTGCTGATGATGGAGGGCCAGATCCTGAGCCGGTGTGAGTCACTCTGCCTCCTCTGCAGTCAGGGGGCACCGTTTGCCCATTGACGCCAGCAGAGAGTCTGGCCCTCAGCAGACTCGCTGCAAGGGCAGGGCAGCAGGGAGGTGTGTGGCAGGTCTGGTCTGTCTGCAGGACTGATCACTAGACAGCATTGCAGGGGCTGGGAGGGGGCCATGAAGCTGTGCTCAGGTACAGAATGGTAAATCCAAGGTAATCCCACCTACTCTCACCTGTTCTTTTAATAGGAGTATGTTTGCCAAAGACACAAACGCAGACACGTTTCCGAATGTGAAAATGGGTCGGCAGTTAGATAATGCTGGGTTTTGACAAAACTTTTTTTCCATTGAAAAATGCCCAATTGTCGAAACCAAAACTTTTCCCGGGTTGGGTGAGTGGCTGGGGAAATGGATGAACTTCTCCACTGGAAAACATTTTGAAAAAAAGTTTGGAAATTGTCAAAACATTTTATGTTGACATTTTCGAAACAAAACATTCTAGTATTTCACTGCCAAAGGACTTTTCATTTACAATTTTAAGATAATTACAGTAAAGATTTTTGTAAAAGTTGAAATCAAAATGGAAGGTTATGAAATTATTGACACATTATTGATCCAAACCAATTTTTTTTTTTTGGTTTGGAAAATTTTTGAGATTTGGACTTTTTGCTTTGATTTGGGACAGGAACATTTTTCAGAATCTCAAAAATTTCCACAGGCTGGGAAAACCATCCCCAGCCCAGCTCTGTCTGAGACAGAACCGAGGAAAGCCCCAGGGTTGTGGACACTCAGCCCTAGGGAGCCATCTCCTGGCAGACTGTGTGATCTCAGGTTCCCGGTATTCTGGGAGGTTGGCCATTTTCCCTCCTCGGGATCTATAATAAGGCACTCTGTCTCTGCATGCTGCAGTGGTGCAAACTCTCATGGTTTTCCACTGAGTTTCATGATATTTGGTGTTTTTTCTTTAAAGGCCTAGCTCCTGGAGTCAGGTGATTACCTGAGAATCTCAGAATTTGCATAAAAACATTTCTAGCCTTGTGATGAGGTGAAAAGCTGGAAAGACACATTACCCTCCCTGCCCCGCACCCCCAAAAGGAAAATAGAAAGAACCATCATTTAGTATTGTGACAAAGTGGGACTGGTTTTAATGTTCCCTCTGAATACTGTGGGGGGGCCTCAGCTCTGGCCGATCCTCTGTCGCCTGGCAACTAATGGCCAGGCCCTTCTCCGCCTGCAAGGGGATGCTAAAGGTGTTGGAGAACAAAGAGATCAGGTGACCTCCTGGCCGGGGAAAGAGACACAGCCCAGAGAGGAGGGGCTGGAGGAGGTTTTGGTAGTTTTTGGCAGCTGGCTGGAAGATGGAGGGGAGCCCTGAGGAGGCTCGGGCCTCCCAGCGGGGCGGTGGCCTCTCTGGGGCCCCCAGATCGACCTAACTAAGGGGGGTCTTGTTGTCTGTACTGGCAAGACCTGTCGTGGACTGTGTTCCTGTCATCTAAATAAACCTCTGTTTTACTGGCTGGCTGAGAGTCACGTCTGACTGCAAGGTGGGGGTGCAGGACCCAGTGGCTTCCCCAGGACCCCGCCGGGGTGGACTCGCTGTGGGAAGCACATGGAGGGGCACATGCTGAATGCTACGTGTGAGCTTCTTGCCCTGCAGACAGGCTGCTCCAAGGGAGAGGAGGCTTCCCAAAGTCCTGCCTGGCTTTGTGGGGAGCAGTTCCAGAGCATCGCCCGGGGACTCCGTGACAAGTATATTAACAAATCTCCCAACTGGGGGAACCGGCTGACGATTTTGGCTGGGTTAGGGCTGGCAAATGGGCCAGTCCCTGTGGCCAAGCACTGCTGGGGAGGCTGGCCCTGGAAATGGAGCTAACACAGCACTGGGAACCAGCCCCTGCCTCTTCTGACTTTGGGTTGGTAACACCTGTTGGTCCTGTGGGGGTGGAGGCAGGGGCGAGGTGCACTCGGGTTCCTCCTCCCAGAACAGTTGAGGCTCTGGTCCCGCTGCCCGCTCTGCGCGGCGTCTGTTGGCATAAGCCAGCTGCATGGCCTCTGGGACAGGGCTGGGCTCCCTACAGACAAGAACCGCAGAATCCAGCTGCCGCTGGCCCTGTTCTGAGCCCGCGTTACTGGCTGCAGGGTGCCATCTGCTGGCACATGGCCCGAGCCACGCTGGCTTTTGAAGACCAAGAACCGGAGTGGGTTCCTCCGGGGCGTGTGTGTGTGTGTCTCTCTGGTTTGGTTTAAAATCAGTCAAGGGGCTGCATTGTGAAGAACCCCCAGTCTGTTTGTATGGGTCACTGAGTCCATTTTCATCACAAGCCCCTCGTTGGGTCTTCCTTGCTCTGCGTGTGTGTCAAATATTTTACAAATGAGTCTCAGCTCCTGTGAGGGCGGCTGTGATGATTACCTGTAAGCTCCTTGAGGGCAAGGATCATGGCTCCTCGTGCACTGGGTGTTGATGGGCATCGTCAGTGCACAACAAATACACAGCTCTAGTAATACGGGGATTTGAACGGCAAAGTGCCACCCCTGGGCTAATGATCACCATTACTGCAACCTGATACCTGCCTCTTGGCTTCTTTTCTTATTCTCCCCCCGCGATCCCCGGTGGAAGCCAAGCAGTGCCCCATGTCATGTTCAGCAGATGGATGACCTGCAGTGGCACACAACTGTGCACATCTGGAACAGGGATGCTGGGGTGAGCATTGCAGCAGCCAGCTTTTTGGAGGCTCTCTCACACTAGCTTTGCCCAACAAGAACAGCCAGCCATGAGTAGGAGACTCCTGTCAGTGACTAGCTGGGAACTGCCTCCTCCCCGGGGTAACTTAGTGCAGCGGGTATCGAATATAGGACATTTTCCAGATTCATCTTTCAGAAGATCACTCAGCCCTGGCTGCCAGTAGCAGGAGACATCAGCACATTTGAAAGGGCGCAGAGCCCCCAGTCAGAAGTGTCAGAGTGGACAAGCCCCAGGCCCTGTAAGGCGACGGTGAAAGTCAGAGGCAAGGGCATTAGTTCGGCAGAACGACACCCACGTGACGCTGGGATTTACCACATGTTTGGGGTCCAGGAGGGATTGTTCAGGGGCTGTTAGAATTACCAATGCATATGAGCAGCCTCTCCTTGCCAGAGGCGCTGTTCTGAGTGCAGTCCTGGGCACTGCTCGCTCTGATTGCAATGCATGGGAGTCCGATTTTATTCAAACACTTGCTCTGCTTGTGCCAAATAATTGTTTATAATCTTTGGGGGCACATAGTTATGCATGAGGTCTGAATAAATCTGTTATTAGCTAAAGGTCTTGCATAACTGCAGTTCATTGCTGTGTCCAGGAGCCATCAGAGCCCACACGAAGTGGCAGAGATGGTAACAAGCCACCCCGAGCCTCAGCATCTGGCCTTCGAGAGAGCTCAGGCTGGATTTGCCTTTGGATCTTCAGACCACTGCAAAGCAACTGATTGCTCTGTCAAATCACTAGATCGAACCAATTGTCCCATCCCGCGTTAACAGCCCCCAGGAAAGTACAATGGCGCTACCACAACGGGTGTGTGCCTGTAGAGTGCCTGGCACAGGGCCTTGGCCCCGCTGTCAGAGAGATAACGAGCATTAGATCCACAGATGTTTAAGGCCAGAAGAGACCGTTAGGTCATCTACTCTATAAAATCCTGACTGAGCTGGAGAAAGTGACGAGGGGCGTGTCAGTCACCCCTTCTCATAACACACAAGCCAGGGGTCACCCGATGATATTAATAGGCAGCGGGTTTAAAACAACAAAAGAAAGTATTTCTTCACACAACGCACAGTCACCTGTGGAACTCATTGCGAGGGGATGTTGTGAAGGCCAAAAATGTAACTGGGTTCAAAAAGAATTAGATTTGTTCATGGAGGATAGGTCCCTCAATGGCTAGGAGCTAAGGTGGTCTGACATGCAACCCCACGCTCTGAGTGTCCCCAAGCCTCTGACTGCCAGATGCTGAGACTGGACAACAGGGGATGGATCACTTGATAATTGCCCTGGTCTGTTCATTCCCTCTGTAACATCCGGCAACGGCCACTGTTGGAAGACAGGACACTGGACTAGATGGACTGTTGGTCTGATGCAATATGGCCGTTCTTATGTTCTAGTCTGACTCCTGTGTATCGCAGGCCATAGAATTTCACTCATTACTCCTGTATGGAGCCCAATAACTTGTATTTGGCAGAAGCATTTCTTCCATAAATGTAATAAAATTGAATAAATGCCTCCCTCGAACCCGCACTACATGTACCTGGTTCTCGATTCAGAGAGTTCCATTCCATATCACTGTACCTCACTTCAGAGCCCCCTTGTGCTGAGACAATCGTCCCCTGCCCCTTGGGTTGCACCTGGCAAAGAGAAGAGAGACATTCCAGGAGTGCCGATGGTGCTTTTAGATGTTTCTCATGGCTAAAGCAGAGAAGCCAAGTTGCTGAGGTGTGTGTCTGCAGGTGGGTGGGGTGGGGGCAAGGTGTATTTTTCAAACTAATTGCTGCACTAAACAAATCATTCAGGCTGCACTGCGCCCCTCCTTCCCAGCCCACTAACTTGGAGCTGCACACGTTAGCCCAGGGTAGGCTGTGATTAAAGAATGATTCATGTTTCACACAGAGGGTCTTTTCAGCAATCTGTCTCCTGAATTAGTTTCTCCTGTGAAGAGGTAACTAAATCAAGGCTGCTGGCAATGCGCCCGGCCGGACAATGTCACAGAGAGGCCTCCTACCACGGCAGGTGATTAACCGCTATAATCACTGCTGCTGAGGGATGCCTTCTTTCAGCCTGACAGGGATTTATCACAGGCCTGTCGCTGCCACAAACGCAGCGCAGGGGAGCAGTGGCAGTGTAATTATTCTGCAAATATAATTAGGTACAGTTGTACTGAATAAGTAATACTAAAATATATTTATTTCCTCCTATTCTCCTGACTCCTGCAGCCCATTAAAATGCATTATTATGATAATTCATCAGGAAAATGACAACATTTATTAACGCATTAAAGTTAATTCCTAGTAAATTAGTAATTGGCTAAACAATGCCATGCAGATTGCTGCGCCGGGGTGTTCAGCGAGACAGGGAAACACAGGAGGAAAACGATTTGTTGTTTAGTGACTTTTCCCCACTTTCTAACATATACACTGCAGCTGTAGAACTCTGTGTGCGAGGGAACTGATCTGATGTGGTTTCGTCCCAGTGCAGGACCAGAGCAGCGGCTGCAGAGGGGAGGAAGGTGTGAGCCTGGATTTGAAGAGAGGAAGTGATGACGCAGGAGGGCTCAGAGCCAGTATAAGCAAGATGGCTCAGCCTGGCCGTGGTGAGGGTGCCCTGGGGTGAGAACCTAACTAGAGAATGCACAGGGGAGAGAGAGGAAGGGGGGACACAGAGATGGGCTCAGGCAGGCAGGGTGGGGGAAGGCTGGACAGACACCTGGGGGGCGGGGAGCAAGCAGTGAGAATACGGAGCACGTGGGGTCTGGCGGGACCAGGCCAGCCCCTGGTGAGAATCCTGCACCCCGTCCCACGGTATCCCCAAAGGGGTTCCCAGAGCAGGGTCGGTTCCAGGGCCAGGAGGTGCCGATCATCTCTCCCCAGACGGTGTGGGCTTGTCCATCCAGGTGTGTATGCTCAGCACAGCTTAGACAGTGGCGCTGGCGTATGCTAAGAACACCCCGGCAGGAGGCTCTGTGGCTGGGAGCTGGGGAGCTGGGCCTGCCTGTCCTGCCCTGTTCCCAAAGACCCAGGCATGTGCAGTGCCCCCCAGGCCTTCCCTCGGAGCCCAGGGCTCTCCCAGAGTTTCTGCTTTGGAAGGCAGCACTTCATTTCCGTCAATGTTTGGCAAACGGCACCTACCTGAACATGCTGGGGTGGGCTAGCCGGGAGTGGATCTCGCCCGGATCCTGCCCAGGACCAGGATTGATCACAAGATTATTCTTTTGGGTTGAAGCAGAGCCTAAAGGAGTTCCCCACCAGCAACCGTCCCCCTCCCCCCACCGCGCTAGATGCTGCACGCCCCCCACAGCAAGAAGCTAACAAGCGGGGTGCTGTCTGTCATGGAGTGTGGGGCAGTCAGGGCCCTGCACCCCCGGCTTCCTGCGATTCACCGGGACTCTCAGCCAGCCAGTAACACAGGTGGTTTATTAGGGTACGTCTACACTTACCTGCCGGGTCGACGCGTAGCGTTCGACTTCTCGGAGTTCGTCTAATCTAGACGCGATAGTTGGAGCTCCGAACGCGCTCCCGTCGACTCCGGAACTCCACCACCGCGAATGGCGGTGGCGGAGTTGACGGGGGAGCCGCGGACTTCGATCCCGCAGCGTCTGGACGGGTGAGTAGCTCGAACTAAGGTAGTTCGAGTTCAGCTACGCTATTCGCGTACCTTAGTTCGACCCCCCCCCTTAGTGTAGACCAGACCTTAGACAACAGGAACACGGTCCCAAGCAGGGCTTGTAGGTACAACCAGAACCCCTCAGTCAGGTCCCTCTGGGGGGCAAGGGGCTGGTGGGGAACTCCTTACTCAGGAAAGTCACTGAGGCCTGGATGCCAGAGAGACTCCGGGACAGATAAAATGGTGAGGTGCAGACTGGACTCTGACCCTCCCCTGGCTCTTGGAGGATGTGCATGGCACCCGCCCCACCCCAGGGACAAGGCAACCGCTCCTCCTGGCTTCAGTGTCACTCCCTGCAGAGTAACCCTCTCCACACTGGGCTATGTGGCCTGCTGCAAAATGCAGTGCAGATAACTAACGTGTGTGTGCGTGTGCGAGTGAGTGAGGAGGGCAGCATGAGACCCCAGAGTGAGCCTGCATGACCAACCCACATGGCCTCCCGCCGAGTTTGTACAGCACCAGCACAGCTGCAGCTTTCAGAGAATTCTGCATCAGTCTCGCCGGTTTTATTTTGTCCCACAACGGCTGAGATGTGAACGTGATTTCCTCTGCCAGGGCTGCCCTGCCCTGCCCCTCCGTGGGACCAAGGAGATGGATGGCCTTTGTTTGTCACAGGTAAAGGCCGCCCAGCCCCCGGCTCGTCTCCCAAACACCGGGCAGCATTACCAGTAGCAGCACTGACGCTAAAGGCATCACGTGCAGGGGTAAGCCGTGAATGACGCCCGTTCCCCCAGTGCTTTGCCCATGTCCTGGGAGGAATGGGGGAATGCCTCCTGGAGATGAAACCCTCTGCGCAATGTTAGCATGAGATACACCACACAATCTACCAAAGCAACAGGGGACTCCACAGAAACACGGAAAGTGCGTCCGCCCCTCCCCGGCACACTCAGCTCTAACGCTGGAGTGGTAAGACGTGGGGGAGATCTGTCTAAGATAGAGGTCCTTGCTGATTTTGCCGCAGGCTCGCAGGGAGCCCAGCAGCCCTCTCTCCCCGGGGATAGCACCACTGCTCAGTGATGAGCACCAGAGCATGGGGTGGAACATGCACGTGAGTGCAGAAATACACAAAGGAGCAATTAGTCACCAGGCACTGAGCAAGCCAGTCAGTGATGTGCAGAACTTCCAGTGACAAGCTCACTGGGAGTCGAGTGGCTGCCGGATCAGGAGCCATTCATCAGGCACAAGCAGCATCCTTTAGCTCGTGTCACTGAGAGGAAACCAGCTCCTCAAAGGTAGGTCCTGGTCCCTGGGCCTGTGTCATGTGCTGCCATCCCAGCTGGCAATTAATTACCCTGCACTCTTCCAGCAAACAGACGACATCTCATCAGCCTCACATGCTTTCAAATGAACTCACAAAGGAAAATTATAAAAGATCAAAACACCCAGTTACCTGTGGGCAAACACTTTTCGCAAAGGGATCACTCAGTATCTGACCTCTCAGTCCTCAGCCTCAAAGGAAACCTGCACAACACCTTGAAGAGACAAGCCTGGGAGCTTCAATTCATAACTTTGCTAGACACTAAAAGTCATGGGCTTAATAAAGACACTGGATTTATGGCTTATTACCACAATCTGTAACCCACTAACCCCGTTTGTCCTTTGACTGCAGAGGTGTTAAAGGGCCACTTCATCTTGAATGTCCCTTAGAATATGTGCTGACTACTAAACAATCTGCTCCACCTTGTATTTAGCTGTGACACTCTCATTACCTTTCCCAGACCTGAAGATGAACTCTGTGTAGCTCCAAAGCTTGTCTCTCTCAACAACAGAAGATGGACAATAAAAGATATGACCTTCCTGCACCCATCTTGTCTCTCTAATATCCTGGAACCAACGAGCAGCTGAGCCCGGCACAGGGTAGAAGCCACCAGTCAGGTCTTCCCCAGTTCTGCCTCCTGCCCCACAGTGATTTATCTCTCTGCCAGCTGCCCTGGGCACCCAAAACATACTGCTGGGGAGGGCCACATGACCACTCTTGTGGCTTCCCTTTGCTTCCCCATCAGAAAGTCATTTTTCTTCGGGGAAGCAAAGAAATCTGCGGGGGACATAAATTCTGTGCGTACACAGTGGCACAGAATTCCCCCAGGAGTAACAATCCCTACCTCTGCTCTTGACCAAACACAAATCTGGTTTCCTTGGATCTGCCATTCCTCCTGGGTCTGGTATGGCTCTCTCACTCTATGAGTGCCATGAAAACATCATTCCTCCAGCTCTCCACACCTGCACAGCAGCTAGAGATGCTGCTCCACAGAGGAGCCATTAGCAGCAATATCCTGCTTTAGCAAAGGTCTCTGCTCTCTGACACTGAACCCTCCCTTCCAGGCAGCCACTCCCTGCACTCCAAGGCACTTCAGAGCAGTTTCCCATACAGGACTGTTCCAACCCCTTGCTGCAGAGGGTAGTTTTGGGCCAGACCGTGGGGATAGGCTCTCTGAATTGTAGCACAGCCCTGGCACAAAGCTGAAGACTCTGGGACTCTTGCATATTCATAGCAATTTGGAGGCAGAGATTATTGCAGGTGGAGCTCAGCTCTGCTGGGTGTTTGCATCCCCGAGTAGGTTCATCTGGTACGGCGCGTCCCTGCCACACGACAGAGCACACCTCGGCTCGAGCATACACAAGCAGCAGTTTTTCCATGGGCTGACCATCTATAATTCATCACACTTTTATTATGACTCCAGGCAAGGTGAAGTTTGATTTTCAGAACAAGACTGAAATGAAAAGTCCCGAGTGCAAAGCTGGCAACTCCCCCGCATTGCCCCGGCCCTCCCCAGCACCACATGCCGCTGACTCGGGAGGACGCTGCGGCTCGCCACAGCCGCACAGCCACTAACTAACCATCAAAAGAGAAATCACAAGACTCTGGGAAATCGTTTTTTAGAGCTGTAATCGCAGGTGGACACTTGATGAACTGCCCCCATTCCTGCAGAATCTATTATTTCTTCATTAGATGCAGGGGACAAACCTGGCCATTCCTTTTACACATGCAAAGGGGGAAAGGGGAGATTGGCTTTACTTCTTCTGGCCCCAGAGTGCTGCTGCTGTTTGGATTATCACACAGGCCTGGCCTCGTAAACCACCAGCTATTACACTGATTTATTGGCTATGGGTAATACTACTACTGCATCCTCTTCATTGTCCACACCAGTGCTGCCTTGGTATAATCACGCCGTGCTTTTCCATTGCCTTCTCGGCGTGCTGTTTTCTGTCTCTCTGCCATGAGGTTTGTAGAAACCCCTTCCTCGTAGGGCCTGTGTATTCAAAAGTACAAGGAAGAACAACACTCTCCCTGCTTCTTTCTACTTTTCCAGCCTGCCAGGGAATTGGCTTGATGGGTCGGGGGGTGTTGGGTGTCTGTGCATGCTGCCTGCAGGACAAGCTGAGTCAGAGAGTTTTGCACCGCACAGTGCGGCCTGTGCTGCTCTCCTGTCTCTGGCTGGCGGGGGCCCGTTCTGTAATCTGGCTCCTGTGGACGTTTCTATCTCCTGCAGTCAGAAGCCTCCCCCTATCGGTCGACATTGTCATGGCTCCAGGGGAACGTGACTCTCCTTCCAGCCAGCCAGTGCCAGTCCCATGGAGGGCTTTAAATATCAGGGCACGGACCGTGACCTCTATCTCTGTGCTCACTGGACAGCCTGGTCAGAGGGCAGAGCTCGGGGTGAAGCCAAGCAGACAGGCTGCGGTGCTTTGTATCAGCTACAGCTTTCTCGAGATGTGCAACATCAGTGCGAGGTCTAATGCATTGCAGCAATAGGGCGTAGCAGGATGGGGGTCACAACGGGGAGAATATTCAGCTTCCCCACTGAGAGCAGGGTAAAAGAGCAAGTGCTGGAGACAGTTTAATAAGCTAAACCCACCAGGGACGTCTCAAGCCAAGCTGCAATGCAAACCAGGGACATAGCAGCTTGGAGGGGGCTGTGCACAGGAAGGCAAACATGCTCCTGGGATGTCCAAGCTGGAACTGTCTAGTAGGAGCAGTGAGGTGGGAGTACCGGTCCATATAGCGTTAGAGAGACCACTCCTAGGTACCATGTCCAGTTCTGGTGTCACACTTCAAACAGGACACTGACAAATCGGGAAGGGTTCAGAAAAGACCTGCAAGAGCAATTCGAAGTCTGGAAATCCTGCCTTGTGAGCGAGAGACTGAAGGAGCTCGATCTGGTTATCCAAGAGAAGGCTGAAAGGTGACTTGGTCACAGGCTGCAAGCACTACGTAGGGAGAGGATCTCTGACAGCAAAGGACTCTTCAGTCTAGCAGACAAAGGCCTAATGGGATCCCAGGGTTGGATGCTGAAGCTAGACAAATTCAGACGAGTACCGTGAGAGTCACTAACCGTGGGGACAACTCACCTAGGCAGCTGGTGGATTCTTCATCAACTGAAACCTTTGCATTGAAATTGGATCTCTTGCTAACAAACATGTCTCAGTTCAGCCAGCAGTCCCAGGTCAATGCTGGGCTTATCGGGAGGGTTCTCTGCCTGTGATACACACAGGGCCGGCGCAACCCATTAGGCCACCTAGGTGGTCGCCTAGGGCACTGACATTTGGGGGGCGGCGACTGCGGCGGCCGGATCTTCAGCCAACCCGGTCGTCGGTGGCATTTCGGGGGCGGGACCTTCCGCCACCTGGGGTGCCAAAAAAGCTGGCCGTGCTCCTGGATACACAGGAGATTGGATTATAATGGTCCCTTTGAATCTCCCCTGTGCAGCCTGGGGCTCCTCCCCCCACAGTCCCTGCTCCTGCTCCCATCTCCTTGCTGGGAAGGTTTAGATGTTTGCCGGGTCCATTTGGGAAATCCCCCAGCTCCATTCCCAGCTGTGGAAGTGACTCTTTGGGAGAGACAAGGGGTGGGGTAATGAGGGTTCTTTACACCCTACCCCTCACAGTCACATCTCTGCCTTCCCTCGTGTCGAATGCCTGGGACCTATGCTTGGCTCCAGTGAGACTCTTGGTTTCGGCTCAGCCTCCCCCTTGCACCTCTCTGGCCCTCCCCAGTTCCACCCTTCCACTGCTACACAGCGTCTTGCTGCTTGCCCAGTTCTCATGCACCTTCGCTGCACTGGTGCAACTGGTCCTGCTTTTGTGTGTGCTCCCTTATTGGCTACAGGAGGGATGGCCCAGAGCCTGCTGCCAGCTGGGAATAAAACCCTCGCTCTGGAGAAACAAGAGGTGGAAACTTCGTCATTTATTTACTTGCAATTACTGACGGGAGGGAACATTCATTACCGATCCCACAATGACTTGATTATGCAGCATTAGCAGCAAGTGACTAGAAGCCTAAAATATGGCTATTAAAGAATTACTTTGGTTAATAAATAATTGTGACGCCAGTAATTATTTATTTGAAAGTTGGGTTTGCTGAAAAGCCTCTATATTTTCTCTTTTTCTAGCGCCATAAAGTATTTGAATAATTAACAGTTCCTGGTTTGCCAGTCAGAGGAAATGGTTAGGCTTAAAAGCCGGTAGCATTTGTGTGTTGACGTGGGTTGGAGCCCATCACTAGTGTGTTTGGTGCTGCATATCACTCGGTCTGTGGCAAGTTAGACCACCAAAAAGATATTATTCAATGGATCATTTCATCCAGCATTCAGCCAGCTCTGTTAGTCTCTGCAAGGGGAAGGCAGGGCAGCTTTGTGCGAATTTTGACGTATGTACAAGGGTAAGAGGTTTAGAAGATCCCTGTTCTTTAACAACGGGAATACTCACGTCGGTGAGTTTACCTAAAGAGTTGAGTCTCCGAGGAATTTTCTTCTTACCACAGAACTGGGCTAGGGGATTAGTTCAGCTAGTCAGCAAGCTGCAGTGTATCAGCCCAGGTCTTGAACTGAGTGTGACATGTAGGTCGGAGTGCAACAAAATATGAAACAGGCGGAGGGGGCGTTCCCATCCGGCCAGGGCTTGGTTGGTTAGCAGGAGCTTAAACTATCCGATGCATGGCTGGCAAAGCCTAGGGGGTGGGGAAGCACCCGTTGTGCCAGGATGGTCGGAAGCTGGCGCAAGGAGATGCCAGGAAACCAGATGCAACTTGACCCGTGATGGCACAGCTCCTGTAGTGCTCCAGGACAGCCTGGCTGGGGACGGGCACAGAGGAGAAGCTGGGCTCTCCATACTCCAGAGCCCCGGTTGGCCAGAGAGTTGGCAGGAAATCCCACCCCCACTGGGACTGGAGGATGGGGATGTCATTCGGGAAAAGGCGGCATGTGCTGCCGGGACACAGCCTGGCTGCCTGGCCCCTAGGAGCACAGTCACATTCCAGGGTGCAATCCAGAGCAGTGAGGGGTTGTCAGCACCTGCCCCATAACCCCGGCTGCTCTAGCTCCCTGAGCGTCTGTGTCTAGCCACAGACCTGCTCCTGCGGCCCTGCCCCCAGCAGCCTGTCAGCTACACACCAGCCACACGCTGGCTTCCACCAGCCTGGGTTACTACCTGCAGGGTGACCCCAACACACTCCCAGTTCTGGATTTCCCCCCCAGACTGTGCGTTTGCATCATCCAGACTTCTCCCGGACAGTTCAATATTAGAGGCCTGTTGCCCCACTAAGGGAACAAATCTCCAGCGGTTTGCTACTTTAACTGGAATTACCCAAATGGTTCAGTTTAAAAACAATCCCGGGTTAGTTTTGATTAAAGAACAGAACAAGTGTATTTACCTACAAAGAGATCAGTATTAAGTGAGTACCAGTAGAAGGCGTTAAAGTCAGGAATGGTTACAAGAGCAATAAAGATAAAATGCTTTCTAGTAGCTAAACCTAGCAAACTAGATGGGGTTCAAGGTAAAATCCTTTCCACGGGTGACCAACTTCTCAGATCAGGGTGCCCCCCCAAAGTCAAAGGGTTGGTTCCTTTGTCTTCTTAGGTGAGAGAGATGAATTGGGGTGTTCTGCCCCTCACTTTTATAGTCCAGTCACCTTTGAAATGCGTTGTCCTGAGGGTTACCCCTAGACAAAGGTCCTTCCCGCTGACAGGACAGAGCCATGGAGTGTCCTGGTGAAAGAGGCTCTATGTTGTTCTAAAATGCAGATCGATCTGTTCCTGCTCCCCCACCCCCTTTGCCAAAAAGGGCCACCAGAACAGTGATTGCCAATCCACTTTGATGACAGCTCGCTAGAGGCATCAGCTTGTCCTTTGTCTTTGACTAACCGGTTTACCCTTCTCGCTGTTCTTTCCTGCTTACATGTTAACTGAAATAAATACATTTATTTGTCTGGGATACACGTGTTTAACTATTTCTGCTTAGTCGGGGCTATGTGGGTTTGAACATGTGCTAACAACATCCTAGGGGGGACTTCATAACTTCACACATAATGTTGCTACACCCATTGCACCATGATATTATTGACCAGTGAGTTATTAGTTTTCAAATGACACCTCCCAAGGCATATTCTGTACAAAGATAATGACACTGGTGTGCAGTGTAAATACAGGGGTGCATTCGGTCACAATCATGCAGTGACTGAAAGAACAGGCCACTGCCCACAGGAAGGAGGTGCCTTAATCCTGGACTGAGGAGCCAGGGCCGAGGGGCTCTTTAAGCTGCTTGTGATGGATGGAGGCTGAGATCCTGTTAGACATCTTGGATTTAAGCCGTCCTCCCACTGATAGCTCTTTGCAATGACACCGGGGTAGAGTAGGGAGCCCCCACCAGAGCCATGGCAGCAAAGGCATCTGGGAAAAGCTTCAGGAGCCCAGAGCAGCTGTTCCTCATCCCTATGTGCACTGGAGTTCACACGCTAGTCAGTGTCTCCCTTGAGCGGGCCTTGGGTGAGTCTCAGGAATATGCACGAGCCTTGTTCCCCGTTCCTCGTGGGAGCGATAAGTGCTGTGGTGTCCTGGTTCCTCTGCGCCTGCAGCTTGCACTGTCACGGAAAGGTCTGGGGCTCTTTTCTCACCCACCCTGGTACACTGAGTGATTTGCGTCATCGGGTTCTCGCATGCCTCAGAGGATGCGATGCAACAGAAGGGAAGAGTATTGCTCTGACACCTCCCTCTGCCTCTGTTACTCCTACTGCACACAGCTCCGGGTGCGGACAGATCCGACCAGGATCAAACAGAAACACGCATGTCATCCCCTGGAAGGAACTTCCCATCTGAGGCATCCCCAGGAGTACGGCTCTGCTCCGGGCTGCTTGCAGAGTGGCAGGTGCTTTAAACGATCCCATGCATGCTGCAGGCAAGAGCTGAGGCTCTCCAAGTTGCTCGTTGCGCCAGCTTTTGCTCTGTTACAACGCGAGGGCTTGTGGCTGTTGGACCATTTCCCGTTTCTTAGAATGAGCCTGGCCACCCTCTCAGCTAATTGGCTGCTGTGGAGGAGTGTGCCTTGGCTCCAAACCCATGCCTGGGCTGGGAACGGTGACCCCCGTAAGGGGACGGTGAAGCTCTGCCCGAGTGCACCAGCTGGCACCTTGCCCGTGCTTTGCACGCCGGCCGGCAGGTAGGCCAGCAGCTCCCTCCCAGGGCGAGCCACTCAGCAATCAGCTTGGGCAGACGTGCTTGCTTACGGGGGGGACGTTTCTACCAGGCCCTGGCATGCCCTGAAATTAACACACGTGCCCCGTGAGCGTCTGAAAGCACAGGGCTGACACAGCAGCTGAGCATGGACGTGCAGTGCTCCACAGGCTCGGCCCCCAGGATGGGAGTTTGCTCTTGGCTCTATATAGGTTACGATTCGTGCACACCATCAAAGCACCCGTCTCGCCCGCGGCGTGCGCTTCCTTCTCTGGACGGCACTAGCCCCACTGCCGCAGTTCAGGACGGAGCTGTGTGGGGCCTCGCCCCACAGTGAAATAGCCCAGGGGTGACTGTGCCGGGCCGTGGCTGAGACACTGGCAGAGCTGTGTAGCGTGCCAGGCCAGAACTGTGGGAGAACCCATCAGGACTGAACAGCACTGGCAGAGCACTGGGGGCAGGGTGGGGACACATCTGGAATGGCAAGGGGTGAACATGCCCCTGGGATCCACACAGTTAGCTCACAAACCTGCTGTGGGGACTAGACAGGAGAATTTTGCCCTAAATGAGGAACGTGCAGGGGCTCAGCACGGCAAACCCCTTTGTTCTCTCCTCACCATCCCCCCGTTTCTCAGTCTGTGGCTCTGCTGGGCCAAGGTAACATCAAGGTTCCTCCAGGAGGATTCTGGCAGCGAGCTGCATGTAGATTTCTATGGCCATTATGCAAAAGCTGGAACGCTGTGAATTGCTGACGCACACACTAAAAGACCAGAAACGTCGAACCCTAGGAAATTACCTAATTTTTCATGTGCACAACTAGAAATATTTATTGCAACGGATAAATGCAAACAAGTATTTGCACCATTGCTCCCAGCTGTCTGAGTCCTCTACACAGACTGGAATGTAATCTCAGCTGGGTTGTTTGGGATTTAAATGTTGATGTCATTTCTGTTTGTATGCAAAGGGCTTCAGCTATTTGTTAAGTCCAGCTCCTCCAATCCTAGCTTTCCATCTTGTTTATTATACAGAAAAATAACAGAGTGATGTATGAGTCATCTTCCCCCAGCATTGGGGAGAGAATTTCAATTACGCTTCTTCTTAAAATATTCACACAAAGTAAACTCAAATTCTTAGAAGCGTTTGTGAAATGCAGCCAGAGGAAAACACAGGGAGATGGAGAGCTTGCTAAGAATTCCTGTCACAGGCATCCTGGCTCACAGCTGCAATTAACGAGTCTCTGCAACTAAAATGCTTTGTCTACATTTTGTTTTTCATAAAACGGAAGCAGTTTGCAATATTGAACTGAACATTAAAGTTGTGTTTTTAAGTGTGATTATAATAATACTCATCCTTACTGGTCCTGCAGTGTGTAATCAGTGTGCAAATAGAGTAACACTATCTCCACTGGCTTCATGCTCATGTTCTCTCATGCTCACACACACACGGTCACATATAGCCAGCTACACTTGTTTACAGTGACACACTGATCTCCAACAGTTAATTGTTGTACATTTGGGTACCTGGCGCATTCTGGCTGCCGTCTGTTACCTGCCGTGGATATTTTTCAGGGTTTCCTGTTCTCTTCCACATCATCTTCTACAAAATGTTTTTATTTTCAAACTCTTCAGTTTTTTAAAGTTTGCACTAATGAAACTCACAAGTCTAATATCTCCTGGCTTGCTGAGTGCTATGTCAGCCAAGCAATCTGCTGGGACGTATTGCACAGATCCATCAGCAGAGCATCAGGGTAGCATCTCTCTGATAATGTATCCAATTAATACATCCTCAGAGCAAATAGCCCATGTGACACACTGCCGCTCACCCCTCCATGTCATTTTGACCAAGGCTGAGATTTCAATTATTTCTACACACAGCCCAGAAATATTACACAGAGACAAATGTCCCTTCTGGGTTCATGCTGGGGCAAGGCAAACATTCAGGGCAGTGCCCATTTTCCCTCATCCAGTTTGCTCACAGCTGACTTTCCTCTATCTCCTCCATGCTGCAGCCTCTCTGAGCCAGACTTTTTGCCTCCTGTTTGCAGTGGTGCTGTAACCGTGTTGGCCCCAGGATATTAGAGAGACAAGGGGGGTGAGGCGATATCTTTTATTGAGCCAACTTCTGTTGGTGAGAGAGACGTGATTTTGAGCCGCACAGAGCTCTCCTGCAGGAAGACCAAAGCAAATATCCAGTTGTTCCGTACCCACCGGCTCCTTGTGAAGCACCCCGGGAGGTGATTGGGGTTTGCTCTGTTTCGGGTGGCTGTGCAGGGGATGGCAGGTGCAGGAGCTGGAGGGTGCGGGCTGTCCCTTGCCGTTTGGGGGACTGGAGCCAGGCTGAGCTCTGACTAGGGCTGGCACTCGACTTCACCACATAGTAAGTTTCCACTTGTGACCTTTTCCACATTTATTCCACAGGCTCTAAGATTTCATTCAGAAAGGTCACCCGCAATCTTTTATCCCTGACGGTGGGTCGCAGCTGCGGTATTTATCAGACCGAACCGGAACTCTGGGGTCCGACAATGCCCAGCTTTAGAGAGGCCAAAGGACTGTATTGCAGGGGGAACTGCGAAGGCAGGAAGAGCTCTTTCACAAATTGCTTTTTCTAGCCGATAATGCCACTCGCTCCCGGACAAACCCACGACTCGTAGAAACATGGGGAGAACAAGGACTATGAATGGGAAGCAAAGCAACCTGCAGTGTAGCTGTAGAACTCCTCATGTGTCCCTCGGATGTTCCTCTCCCCTGGGCAGCGGGCACCGCTGGGCACCTTTTAGAGTGCCATGTCTGCGACAGTTCAGGGGGTCTGACCATCACCTGTTGCCCCCTCCCTGCACAAAACATACCCCAAACGCCCACTGTTCAGGAAAATACTGCATGAAATGCAACTCCTTATCTTCCTGCTCTCAAGCTGGGCACGTAAAGCCATGGTCCCCTGGCATTCACAGGGTAATCTTGGTGCTTGGGCCTTTGTTTGACATCCTGAGAGACCAGCTGGCAGGATACTTAGGCTGCAGTTTTCTAACCTGGGTGCCTAAAGTTAGGTGCCTCGGTCCATGTTATGCAGCGACCGTATACAGGAGACCTGAGCTTTGAGTGACTCGGAACCCCAGGCTGTTTACTTAGTGCCCAGGTGTAGCTGAGGGAACACTAGGCCCCCGTGTTTGAAGACATTGTCTGTAGTACTAATCAAACACTCACGACTGGCTGAGAGCTGAGCTTATAGGAGGCAAAATGATAGGGGTGAGTTTGCAATGGGACCTGCTTCTTCTCCAAAGGTTCTCCTTTCTGAGGGGCTTGGGGAGGTCACTTTGCTTAAGCAGCAATGGGAGATGCAACAAGTAGGCCTAGCCGCAGGCTCTCTCTGGGCAGTAGTATCATGGCACTGTAGGATCTGAGTACCTAGAAAAAACATTCAGCTGCACAGGTATTTATCTAGTCTCATGAACTGGAGATGACATGAGAATGAGCTTCTCAGAGGTGTCTGTGTTTCTGGCCAGGGCTGGACACATGACAGCAGCATCCTCTCACCCTGCATATTCCAACCAGAAACCAAAAATACACCAGAATGTCTCAGAGCTTTGGACAAGGTTGTTTCATAGACTCTTTGAAATGTTGGGCTGGAAAAGACCTTGAGAGGTCATCGAGTCCAGCTCCCTGCGCTGAGGCAGCACCAAGTAAACCTAGATCACCCCTGTCAGGTGTTTGTCTAACTTGTTCTTAGAAACCTCCAATGAGGGGGATTCCACAACCTCCCTTGGAAGCTTGTTCCAGTGCTTGATCACCCTTGTCATTAGAATTTTTTTTACTTCTCGTCCTATCTTCAGTGGACAGGGAGAAGAATTGATTCCTGTCCTCATTACAACAGCCCTTAACAGATTGGAAGACTGTCATCGGGTGCCCTCATCCCAGTCTTCTTTTCTCAAGACTAAACATGGCCAGTTTTTAACCTTTCGTTGTCGGTTGGGTTCTAAACCTTTGGTCATTTTGTCTCCCCAATTTGCCCACGTCTTTCCTAGCATGCAGCGCCCAGAACTGGACACAGGACTCCAGCTGAGGCCTCCCCAGGGCTGAGTAGAGCAGGACATGGACCTCCCGTGTCTTACACACAACACTCCTGCTAATGCGCCCCAGAATATCAGCCTCTTTTGCAACTGCATCCCATTGTGGGCTCATATTCTATTTGTGATCCTCCAGGGCCTGCAGACCCTTGTCTGCAGCACTTCTGCCCAGTCAGTCAGTCCCCATTTTGTGCTGGTTCTGGGAACAAACAAGGGTTCAGGGAGCTGAGCAGTGGGACTGCCCATCATTCTGCTGAACAGGCCTCCCAGGCCTCTTCTCAAGTTGCTTGTGCAATGACAGCATGATCTAAATTGCAATCATGTCCGTGATTATCTCTGTCTGCATCCTGTGATTCTTAAGGAATGTGTACATTGGCCTGGTTCCTAGTAATTATAAATGTTTCACAGGACATAATGTCTTTAAGGGTAGGCACTTTTGCAGGGCACCCTATGAGATGGAGATCACTGGAGAAATGAGGCACCAGTTGTGCATTTAATTAAACCTCCAGAGAAATTCTCCTTTTCCTAGAAGCAGCCCATCGGGTAGCCCTCCTTCCAGCCCCCTGCTCTCTTGTGCACTGCTCCAGCAGCCCTGCCAGGCACACGGACCTGTCTGCGCTGTGATGGCTAATGCCTTGTTAGGGGCTGAATTTTGTTTTCTTCCAAGAAATCTGCATGATGTGAAGAAGACGGCTGAATGGTTCGGAGAGTGTGATTCATTTATATGGGTCCTGGATTCCCCCTTGTTAATCAATCAGAAAGGATGTGCTCACTCTGAGGGAGAGAATCCTTGAAATACTTAGCACAGAAAACATTGGAAAGAGTAATACACATAGTTAGTTAGAGTTAATCAATTTCTCTTAATGAAATTGTCAGTCACAGGTTCTCTTATTTAGGCTTAATAAGCAGCTTTCCTCATTACCCATCACTATTGTGCATGGGGCCTTCATTTAAAATCCATTATTGGAAGGGGAGGGAGGGGAAAGATTTCATCTCATTTTGCATGAAAATTGCCTGGAAAATCAAGAGTGATGAGAGAGACTCTAACAGGGGGTTGAAATCACTCCAGCTTTTAATTCTATTAAAGACAGTTCATGTCTATTCAGGAACAACCTCGTTATCCAGTGTCTGTGGTACTAAGTGCACCACACAGACTCCCTGTTGACCCCTGGAGTCAGAAGTTACTGTTCTCATTAAATAGCCAGAGCAATTCAGGTAAAAGTAGAAAGCTCGTTTCTCCACGGCTGACTCATCTCAGAAGATACCCGTCCAGCCTGTGGGTAGGGATTGAGAGAGCAGCTCAGCGTAAAAGCCGGGTGCAGCTGTTTCCTTGTTTAAAGCGATCGGTTCCTCTCAGCATTGTTATCACTAATCCAGTAAACAGAAGGTAATACAGCGACATCTGGAAACATTCTTGATCACCGGGGTTATGCTACGTTCTGGGTTTAGTTCTGTTTTGTTAGGGGCCCAGAAGATGAGGCGTGAGGGAATGAATAATTTATTATCGTATTATACAAATATTAGAAGAAAAACACAAAACCTCCCACTGCATCCCAGGCACCAGGGATGGAAAATGCTTCTGGCTGCAGGACAGGGGCCCAGCCCCACCCCAGCTCAGGCCAGGACGGCTCCCTACAGGGAATGTTTTAGTGTTTCGACTTGTCTAGTTTTAAATGTCCCCAGCTAAGGCTGCTGTCATTCCCAGCCCAGCCTGTTCTACATATTACACACGGCTGGTCCAGGAGATCGAGACCGGACAGCCTGGGGGCAGGGGGGGAGGGGGTACATCTCCGCAGGGCTCGATGCTCTGTGGCACTGCTGCGGTGGGCAGGATTTTGGGATGCACAAAAGGGAGGAGAATCGGGTTAGGGGAATGTGTTTCTGGGAAAGGAGCCCACACCTCCACTCAGCCTTGGGCCAGACAGACCTAGGTACATGTGCCTCGTATGTCTGGGCATGCATGTGCAGAACTGGGCAGGACACCCCTCTGGTGCCCCCAGTCCAGCACCCATGGAGACGGAGAATCTGTGATGCAAACACATGCAAAGGGGGGGGGGGGCAGGGGATCTCCCCACGGTCCTGCTCTCCTGCTCCTTTCACAGGGAGATTTCATGCTGAGGATAAGGTGTTGGGGGTGGGGGAAGGCTTTGACAATGTATGTCTGGGGAGGGATCTCTCTCAGGGAGATCAAACAGCCATTTATAGACCTACACGTGAATCATTTATTACAGAATGGAGGCGGGGGGAGACAGACAGACCGGACGCCAGCCTCCCACCCTGCCAGGCCAACAACAGCTGGAAGGTTGGGCCAGCCGGCGCCGAGCAGGAGCCACGTGTCACTCCCAGCTCCCCCAATCCCGCTGGGGTAAAAGCAGCAGTGAGGAGCGTGAGGAGGGATGAGAGCTCAGCAGCTGCAGCAGAGGCTCTGCAGAATCAGGCTGTGATTGACGGGGACTGACACATTTGTCCCCAAGCAGCGAGAGAGGGGCCATTTCCGGGCGTCTCACCACCAGCCCGCCCTCCTGAGGGGCAGCGAGGTGCTCCCACGATGCAGGGCGGGGGCCGGGGACTGAACTATGCCTGGAGAGAGAGGGGCTTCTTCTCCCGGACCAGGGGGATCCCTCCCGAGCGGGGCAGGGGGTGTGGGGAGCTGCCACTGGTGCAGCCCTAGATCCAGCGCCCCTCCCCCAGCCTTACATTTGGTCCCATTGCCTTCATGATCCTTCCCACTGCGGCTGCATCACTTTAAACGCCTGGTGGTTGCCATGCAGCTGCCCAGCCCCTCCCTTGTGCCCCCCACCCAGGGCTCCTGATCCCGCTCATGATGTGGCAGCCCAGGCTGCTGAGTGCTTTTGCCGTGTGCTCTTTGTGCTCAATGGCAGGAGCCGTCTGCCCCTTCTCTCTGCCTGCCCCAGGGCAGCGCCTCTCTCCCCTCTGGGAAGCGATGTGGGGCCCTGTCCTGCCGGTTTCCTTCCGGGATGTTGTCAAACAACTACAACCCTCACTCCATGGGGACCCCATCCTGAAAGCAGTCGTTCCTGAACCCCCTCCTCTGGCCTTCAAACCACCCCCCAACCTCTCCAAGCTCATCACCAGGCACAAGCTCCCCAGTGCCCCCGTGTGCCTGGGGCTCCGAGGTGCTTCAGATAATAACGAGGGCCCAAGCCTGCCCCTGCACTGCCTTCTAGACCATCTCCCGCCCGAGGTGGGACAGGTCGTTAAGCACGAGGGCTTCACACATGTTGCAAGAAGCCACTTGAAGTGGACAGTTAACATCTCTGCAGTCATAGGGCAAAGGAGGGTTTGTATGTCACTGGAATGTAGGAGGAACATATTGCAAACCACTGGCTCCCAACCTCTCCCGGCTGCTGTGCCCCTTTCAGGAGTCCGATTTGTCTGCTGTACCCCAAGTTTCACCCACTTAAAAACTATGTGCTTACAAAGTCAGACCTAAAAACACTGCACACTGTTACATTGCTGACTTTCTCATTTTTACCATATAATTATAAAATAAATCAGCTGGAACATCAATATTGTAACTTACATTTCGGTGTCCAGTATATAGAGCAGTATAAACAAGTCAGTGTCTGTATGACATTTTAGTTTGTACTGACTTTGCTAGTGCTTTTTCTGTAGCCTTGTGCTTAACAATCTGTCCCACCTTGTATTTGGCCGTGACACTCTGGTTACCTTTTCCAGAGCTGAAGAAGAGCTCCATGTAGCTCGAGAGCTTGTCTCTTCCAGCAACAGAAGCTGATCCGATAACAGATATTAGCTGCCCCCTCCGTGTCTCCTGTACACTTTCACCCCAACTATCAAAGCCTCAGGAGCTTGGGAAATGTTTGTTTTCTGGAGCTCGCTCAGAGCAAATGAACATTCCAAATATGCTATAAAATGCTGAGGCTGGGAGAGCAACGCACCGCCCCTCTGCGGCTAACAGGGTTAGGTCTGGTCCATCCTCGGGCGGGAGATGGTCTAGAAGGCAGCACGGGGGCAGGCTTTGGCCCTCATTCTTATCTGTAGCACCTCAGAGCCCCAGGCATGGAGCATGACCCCATGTGCATGGTGCTGCACAAACTCAGAACAAAGAGACAGTCTGGGCCCAAAGAGTCCCTCCCGTGTGCTGCAGTCTGGGCCCAAAGAGTGCCTCCCGTGTGCTGCAGTCTGTGAGCGCCCACATGATTTAAGTGTCTGAGCGTGAGTCCTCCCAGAGGTGAGAGCGATTTTCACTCAAGCCAGTGAGTAGTCAGGAGAAGCTAGTTAACCTGTTGTGCTGGAAATGCCTACACCCTCCCCCAATCCAAGAACAGCTGAAGCACCGTGCGACTTACCAGTCCCAACATAACTGGAATTTTGAACATTTGTGATCAACCCAGAGTGAACATAGCTGAGGAAACGGGGATCTGTTGGCAGATACTCCATTTGTAGGGAAAACAGCTGAACCCACCGGCTGTCATTCCTGGTGAATGTGTAGCCAGCTGTAGGGAGGCAGCCCCATAGCACAGCCTCTGGGGTTCCAAGCTCTGTCCTCCTTTCCCCAGGGTGTGGGTGGGGTAGCAGCAATTCCGAAGAAGGGGATTTCAGGGAATTCTTTGCTGCTGTGGGTGCAGAGGCAGCACATAATATCTCAGCATATCTGACTGACGAAGGTTCTAAATTGATGATTGATGGACAAAATATTTAGCATGAATTATGGGCTGAATATGGTGCTAACAGCTATTGATTATAAAATAAGTCTTTGTCACCCAGGCCTTCAGAAATCTTTGGGAGAAGAATACAAGCTATTTTTTAAATATTAGCAGCTCGATATATTGAGTAAATGACAAGGAAAAGCTTTCTGCATGCTCCTGTGGGATGGGAGGCTGGACGAGGGGTGTGCGGGAGGGACCACCTAGGGGTTCCAGTTCCCTGGGGACATGGCAATGGAACCTGCATGTGCTGTCCAGTGCCCTCCAACTACCCGTCAGCCTTGATTTCAGTCCATTGCTCACTCCCTGGGTAAGTGCCAGGGCTATATGCACAGAGGTGCCGCACTGCCTCCAGGGCCGGCTCTAGACCCCAGCGTGCCAAGCGCACGCGTGGGGCTGCATTTTGCCAGCAGGGCGGCAGGCAGCTCCGGCGGATCTTCCGCAGTCATGCCTGCGGGAGGTCCACCGGAGCCACGGGACAGCTGACCTGCCGCAGGCATGACTGCGGAGGGTCTGTTGGTCCCGCGGCTCGGGTGGACCTCCCGCAGTCATGCCTGCGGCAGCTCCACCGGAGCTGCGGGAGCAGCGGAACCTCTGCAGGCACGTCTGCAAGAGGACACCAGGAGCGCGGGACCGGCGCCCGGCAGCGTGCCCCCCGCAGCATGCCGCCCTGCTTGGGGCGGCCAAATTCTTAGAGCCGCCCCTGACTGCCTCCCCAGGGTACCTAGGGCTGTGAAACCCCTCCGTACTACCTGCTCTTAGCAAGGGGAAGCCTTGTCTGTGCCTTCTGGGGGCAGAGCCCCAATTCCACCAGCCATGGCAACATAAGCCCTGCCTGCCAGACCTCGCAGGCCCTGCTGTCCCTCTGCAGGTAAGTGCTTGGCACAACCAACCCTCTGAGCCCTCCAGGCATCCCCCTGGAGTGTCCAGCCCCTGGTCTGCTGGCCACTCGCAGTGTTCACAGATTCGCTGCTTCTGTGGGAGCAGAGAGATACCCAGCGTACCAGCTCCACCTCTGCTCTCCACGCCACTCAACACACAGCACTGAGATGTGTTTATAGTGATGATTTAGTTGGGTTTGGTCCTGCTTTGAGCAGGGGGTTGGACTAGATACCTCCTGAGGTCCCTTCCAACCCTGAGATTCTATGATTCTATGATTCTACCTGGGCACAGGCTGAGCTCCCCAGCAGAGATCTGTAGCATTCTGGATGATTTAGTTGGGGATTGGTCCTGCTTTGAGCAGGGGGTTGGACTAGATACCTCCTGAGGTCCCTTCCAACCCTGAGATTCTATGATTCTATGATGACAAGCACAAGTTTCTGTATGTAGCAAAGTGTAGAGGTTCGAGTGATAGCAAGTGGGAGTATTGGAAACTACTGGTTACACAGAAAATAAAATCATGACGTGCATTCTGGGACCTACATTACTGAACTAGATACTTTCCTGGCTTGTAGAGCAATGCTCTTCCAAAGCCCTTCCAACATTTTACAGCCACTCGTGGCTAGGATCTTCCATTCATGAGACAATGCACATTGTCAGCTTGTCTCCTTGGCGAAAAAGCCAGTGTACCCCGGCACCCCTGGATATCCCCCATCACTCCATTGTCTTTACTTGTAAACAGGATCCCCTTCTGCTGTTTCTTTCTTCCTGTACATTTCCTCTCTTGAGGATTTTGCCATCTCTTTATTAGCATTTGGCTCAGTGCGCAAACTGACCTCCACAAGGAGACACAATGCCCAGGACACACACGACCAGACTGAGAGAGCAGCATCTGGCACCTTCTGCTAGAAAGGAGCCTGCCTTAGACACATCACCCTTGGGCACTTGCCTTAAGAACCTAATGTTCAATCAATACAGACACTTAACTCCTTAAACATCCATACGTATGTTTCTCACTGATTATAATGACCCTTTGCTACTGGGTCGCAGCAGAGACCTCAGATGCACCCCATAGTGAATTGTTGTGCACACATCCAACCCAGGGGATCCCTCTAAAGCTCAATTCACCTCCTGTGCCAGCTGCCAGGTGGCACCAAAAGGTTCCTGGGACATATGCTTCCATTGCAACAGACCCCACAGCCTTCTATCCCCCCTGCCAGCAGCCAGATATTCAGCTAGTCCCAGTCACTGGCATTGGGCCCAAAGCTTCACCCCTGTTCTGTGACCCTCCCCCCGTTCCCCTCCAGTCTGTCCACACAGCCACGCTCATCTTCCTTCCTGCTGCCCTGACATCTCGCCACCCAGACCCTGTCCACACTGGCTGCAGACTCCTTTCCTTGCCTTCAGGCTCAGCATGCCTGGGGTGGCCTCCTGACCTTCAGGCAGGTGACCTTCTCTCCTTCACATTCCTCTTCAGAGTCCTCGCTTACCCACAATCCATCACACCGCCCATCACGTGGATTAAGGGCTGGCTAACAGATAGAGCATTGGGGCAGTCATGGCTCAGCACCTCTGGGCTGCGGCAGCTCCAGGCCACGTGTGGAACAAAATGGCTGTTCTCTCATTTCAGAGAGTGGGCAGGACCCTCTGACCCAGAGAGGCCATTCCTAGCAACAGGCATCCTCCCAGTGCCCAAGGACATCCAAGTATCATACCCAGCAACCCAAACCTGGCAGCCTGTGTGCAAAACACACAGCAGCCAGGCAGCCCAAAGCACTGGCTGTGAGTGAACTCCCCTGTCCCAGAGCACCGGGCCAAGGTGAGCTGATTAGTTCCACCATGGAATCACCTGATGTCGGCCCAGCTCTGAGATTAAAATGGTGAATGCAGTAAGCACCAGAGAACTCAACGAACGTCCTGCTGGGAGTGGGGACAGGCCTGCCGTGAGATGAGAAGGGCCCGGGCACAACCACAGCCTCCAGCCCTTCCTCGGCCACGGGAGAAACAACGTGCTATTGATACAATGAGTGACCAATGTTAAACGTGTCAGGGACAATAGCCGCGCAGCCAAGGTTTTGTTACTAGTCCAGCAAGATGGATTTTTAAATGGCTTTGTGCAGACCAGTCAAGCTGTATAGAGGTGATTAAGTGGGGTTTCGATTTACTAATCTGCAGGGACAAGGTGGATCTCCCCTACCAAGCCCACGCTCAGCTACGCAGCACAGGGCTCAGCAGAGTCCTGCGGCCCCAGGGCTCCCTCGGAGACGCTCACTCAAACTGTGCGGCTGGGAACGTCGGCGGGATCCCTGCCAGCGTTGGGACCAGGAACTGAACCGTTCCCGCGTGCGGGGCAGCAGGTGCTGGGGGTGCAGCCAGGAGAGCGAGGCTGGGGGCTCAGCTCCCACCGGCCTCACTGGGCACCAGGGACCCTCAAACCACACAGGATTGCGCCTAGTGCTAAGGGAAGCTGGGAAATGTAAAGGCTCATAGCACGATGGCCTCGGCGAGAGCAGCCTTGCTCCATTGTTCCCCCCGGGTGGCGCCCAAGCCAGGCCCGCTCCAGTGTCTGGGCCCGCTCGAGGTGCCAGCATCTCCAGCCACACCCTTTCCTACACAGTCTGCCCACCCAGCAACTTCACAGCGAGGCGAAGGAAGCAGGATCACTGTAATCAGGGATGGGGAATGCCCCACCAGATCTTCCCTCCCAGGCAGGGCATGCAGAGTAGAGGCTCCTCTGCGGAGACCTTCAAACCCCTCCGACACTGCAGTGAGGGCTGCCTTGGGGCGCACGAACAGGGAGTACTCGATCGGACACAGCAGCAGCAGTTTCTGGGGCGTGTGAAGTGCAGGTGCGGAGCAGCAGAAGCCAGGAGGTTATCAGAGGCAAGGAGAAGAAATACATGTGGGATTTTAGAACCGGCTCCTCACCAAGCCAGCCTGGCCCATTACGGCCTGAGCCCTGGTTCAGGGAGCAGCCCAATGAACTTGTGTCAGGCTAACTCAGCCAGCCCTGGCAGTCGGAGCCTGGAACAAGGGAAGGGCATTCGCACGTTACCCCCCAATCCAATGAGCAGCAGGGACTCCGAGTATTGGCAGCCGTAATGAAGTTTAAATGAATGATCCGCCCTGACTGCCTGCTGCCAGGGCCCCAGCTGATGGAGCGTTCATTAATACACATGAAGACCCCGGTGGAGGCTCTGTGCTGGCAGCCCCCCCGCCACAGCCACTCCAGTCCCTGCGCGACCATCAATCTTATTTAGCAGCTCACAGTTACCATCTCTCGTAGGAACCAGCCAGCCTGCGCTGCAGCGCGTGTCCTGGAATGCCCTTCTATGTAATCCTCCTCCTCCATCCCCATGGCCTGGCGCGAGGCACCCCCAGGCCCCAGAGGCGGGGTAGGGCGGCCAGCGCTGGACTCTCCCCGGAGCCGCGACTCCCCAGGCAGTGATCAGGGACGAATGCCAAGTGAACGAGAGAAAAACAGCTCAACAGGTGACATGTGGTCACCCTCTCACCAGCCATGTGTCCAAGCAGGCTGCAGGAGTAGGAGCCTATGACTGGCCCACAGCGCCCAGCAGGTTTGTGATGGGGGCATGCTGGGGACCCCGGGATGAGATAGTGGCTTGCAGGGCCCAGAGCTTTCTCCGTAAAATCCCTGGTGGCCGAGCCTGGAGGTTGGAAGGGAATTTCTGTGCACACCATGAGCAGCTGACACCGTGTCTGTGTCTCAGGAGAGCACATGCTACTATCAGGGCTCTGGCTGAGGTTCTCTGAAAAACACCCCCGGAAGCGAGGCCGCGGAGCAGGGCTGGAGTCGGAGGGAAACGTGCAGACAGGATCCTTAGAGGCACAGCTCAAGGAGGGCATCGTGCATGGAGAAGCATCAGTATCGACCCCAGCCGTGACTCCCCTCTCCTGGGCCTGCCCAGGGCTGCAGGGACAGCCCCAGCCTCTGAGCGAGAGGAGGAGGCGTCCGACTCCATGAGAACATCAGGCCGTTCCAGGCTGTTCTGCACTGCTCAGCTCCATCCATCACGCGGCTGGGCCCGGAGGCAGCTTCCAGGCTCACAGCACATTGACAATCAATCCAGGTTCACTGGCAAGCTGTTAATGCCCCCGGGTTGTCTCTGACCGGCATCCAGCCCAGACAATCACTGACCAAAGCGAACCCCAGGAAATTCACTCACACAAACTACAGCCCCAAGACAAAGCACGGGAGGGAAGAAGTTCTCTCCTGCGCCTGCCCGGGCAGCTCGGTGCCCCCAACTCCTCACCCCAGCCTGGCTCCCGCTCATGCCCTGCTCCAGCCCCAGCCCCTGCCTTCGTGCTCTGAGGAGGGGCCAACGGCTTGTGACTGAAAGTGGCAGGTGATGCAGCACGGGGGAGAGCTGAGAACCCCAGTGCGGGAGAGAGGAGCCCAAGAGCCGTGGCAGGGGCAGGATGGGCCTGGATTCCGGACGACCTCTCTGCAGGGAATCGTCCTGGCCACGCGCAGGCGCTGGCTGGGAGGAGGGACCCTGTGCAGCAGCAGCCCAGACACCTGCGGGTGAGAGCGAATGGCCAATGCCCTCCGAGAAGCAGGCTGAGGGGCAGGAGATTCCAGGCTGCACACGCCATGGGGTCCCCGGGCCCAGGCACCAGCCCCTCCCCTCCATGGCTCTGCTAAACACTCCAGTGTGGGAGTCGGTGGCCCACGGGGCCTAGCGCATGGGAACTCCACCAGCGTGTGTGCGGCAGTGAGCGCAGGGGGGAGCGTGCGACCTCTCCCCACCCCAGTGCTCGTGAGGAGGAGAGCGCGGAGCTGCGTGTTCCTGGTGCCAACCCAACGCCAGGCCGTGGCTGGGGAGGGCCTGGCCTGGCAAAGCCCCAGAGAAGCCCGGCAGAGCCCAAAGCAGCCAGGCTACTTCAAAGAAGGCAGTTGGCTTCCCAGGACAGTCCGGCCCCGTCGGGCACCTTCTCCTCGGGGGCAGGGCTGGTCCCCACTAGTGTGTGGGACTTGTGAGCCCTTTCTCTGTAATGGCTCCTCTGCCTTCTGAGGAAAGAGAACACTGGGGGCCTTCCCGCGCCGTTCTGGGAACGCTCGGCACAGAAGGAGCTTGCACGAGACCTGCTCAGTCTGATTCCGAGAGGTAACAGGGCTTACGGCATTGATGGAAGAGTACAGCCCCAACCCCACACTTCCCTCTCGGCACCACGTAAATCCCAAGGGCCCAGGCTCAGTCAGGGTCGTGCCTTCAGCGTCCTGGCAGCCTCTCAGTTCCCTGTGCATTTGGGCCTGGTGTTTGTCACACCCTGGCCGCTGCACTGTTACACAGCCGTGCTGTGCCGCTCCCCAGAAGAGGCTGCTTTTCAGAGGCGGATGAAGCGATCCCTTCCTATTGCAGCTGCTATATGAGCTTGCACAGCGCTTTGCTGTCCCGTTGGTGGAGAGGCCTCTAGAGGCTGCTGCCGGCCGGCCTGTCAGACCCACTCCAGGCTAAGTGCCGGAAGGGGCGGGAGGTGGGGGGGAGGTACATCAGGGTTCAAAGCAATGTGCCAGCCTAGTGCCTAAGGGCAGCAGTGCCCTGCACAGACCACTGGAGACTGCCAGCCACTGCGAGGTGCCGATGGATTCTGTTCCCATGTCAGCTAACGGCTGCAATCACAGCCTCCATGCAGGGCTTTTCCGAGGGCTCAGCAATGCCTTGAAATCCCTCCAGTGTCCCCCCTGGTCCCTAGAAAACACTGGTCATCCATTGCAACCTCTGCTGGTCTGCAGGGATCTGAGCCTTCCTCACCACCCAGCTCAGCAGGGGCTCGCCCCAGGCTTGCCGTGAGGTGGACCAACATCACCATCTACTGGCCGCTCCCCATTACAGCCAGCACTCCTGCAATAAAGCCGGGAAGGGGAGTTGCATGGGGAAGGGGAGATGTCCCCTGCAGAGCAGTGGTTTCTACCCGACCCATAGACACGAGGCTGGAGGGCCAGGAAGCAGGAGCCCAGCATATGGCTCTGGCTAGCCAGGCAGGTTATGCAGTGCAAGCCCCTCTTCATTGCTACCCCGGGGGAGGGACAGCTAAGGACAAACGACTCCCAGGACACATGGAGTCTGTTCCCTCGTTCCTCTGAAGCATTCTGGGGCTTGGCCACGGCTGCAAACAGACCCTTTGGGGAGCTTTAAGCGAGGGGCCCAATGGTAATGGTCAGGCATGTGGCTGACTCCAGATCCAAACTGCGGCTGTGGTGGGACCAGGCCCCAGCTGTGCGGACAGGAGGCAGAGCTGCTGGTGTGGAATTTCAGTTCAGACCCAGCTGCAGTTAACTTGGACCCAAATGCAGTTAACAGGTTCGGTTTCTAGCAGACCAGGAAACTGAGTGAGTTTGGGGCTGTTTCTGTGTCTAGCTGTGCAAGGGGAGAGGGGTGTTATATGATGACAAAGCAGGAGGCAGTTTGGTTTTGAGGAGATTTTGGGAAAGAATCAGGTCTGTCACTCAGGTGTTCCCTGGAAATTGTGGCAGACTCTCAGAGAACAGACATGGCCCCACCTGCCTTTCCCACAGGCACCTCCCCGTCCCACACGGACCCAGAGGTACGTTCTGTCACACTGGCTGGGTCGTCTCATGGCTGCGAGTGCCTAGCTCAGGGCAGACTGTGGGAAAACCGGGCAGACACCCAGGGCCGGCGCTTCCATTTAGGCGACCTAGGCAGTCGCCTAGGGCGCCAGGATTTGGCGGGGGCGGCATTTTGCCGGGAGGGCGGCAGGCGGCTCCGGTGGACCTCCCACAGGCGTGCCTGCAGAGGGTCCGCTGGTCCCGCGGCTCCAGTGGAGCATCCACAGGCACGCCTGCGGCAGGCCCACCGGAGTCCCAGGACCAGCGGACCCTCCGCAGGAACGCCTGTGGCAGGCCCACCGGAGTCCCAGGACCAGCGGACCCTCCGCAGGAACGCCTGTGGCAGGTCCACCGGAGCCGTGGGACGGGCGGCGAAATGGGTAGAGCCGGCCCTGCGCCTAGGGCGCCAAAAACCCTGGCGCCGCTCCTGCAGACACCCCAAACTGGTGGTATGTTTTATATTTAGATTTCACCAAGCCAGGACCAAATGAAAACACCTGGATCACCATCCCAGTCTCACCATGGAGTCACAGACAGGCCCCAGTCTATCTTGCCACCCAGACAAACCGGACTTTGTGATGTAAGGTCACTTAAACCCAATATCACAGCACATCCGGTTGTTCTCAGTCCCAAGAGACCAGTCACTTACCCCAGATCAACTGGTAACCTAGATCTTACACCGAAGACAACGCTGGCAACCAATTCTATAGTAAACTAAGTCAGGGTTTATTAGCTAAGAAAAGGAAATGAGTTATTGAGAGTGTAAAGCAGGTAAAATATCTGCACAGGTGAGTCACAGTCTGTAATTCCAGGTGGTGGCAGTGATGTAATAAACTGCCAGTTTCCCCAAAGTCTTTTCAGGGTACCCAGAGTGTCGCTGGAGATCTCCGCTTTGGGTCTGGTGCCCTGCCCTGGAAGAGTCCAAACAGTCCAGCGATCCAGGCTCTTTTATACCTTTAACTATCACTTTGATCTCTACGAATGCACGTGGGAATTGGCCTGGGGCTCTGGCATGAGCTGACACCTCGTCTGCGA
Organism: Mauremys reevesii; assembly: GCF_016161935.1. Lineage (NCBI taxonomy): Eukaryota > Metazoa > Chordata > Testudines > Geoemydidae > Mauremys > Mauremys reevesii. The sequence continues at coordinate 84,075,658 of NC_052632.1, forward strand.
GTGTCACCCTTTCACCGGGTTTCTGATGAAACCATTTCGGGGTGGAGTCTCCCCAGCAGGCTGAGTAACAGCACAGTCACTGGGGAGCCAGGGCCATTGCTAGCCACAGCTCATTCGCCATCTCAGTCACTTGCACGTCTTCCCAGGGTTTATTTCTTAGTTTCCTGCTATTTTGCAAATGTAGTTTTGTGATAAAATATTGGGTCTCAGCAGCGTGTGTGGCAGCAATGCAGAGTGCAGCTCTCTGGAGCTGATTGGCGCCCCCACTAATCACAGGTGTAATTGCAGTGTTTACAGTAAAGCAGCAGGTGACAATTAGCATCCTCTACAACATTATCTGGGAAGCTCGACTGCAGCTGCCACTGAAGGCTAGAAAAGCAGGAGGCAGTCTGCCCAGTGACAGGCAGGCTGCCCTAACGAATGGTCCAGCAGGAAGAAGCCTGCGCTCTGCTCCCTGCCGCGCGGGGGCCTGGCTGGTGGCTCCAGCACAGACAAGTACCTGCTGCAGCTCAGGAGGATGCTGTAGAAAGGTAACAACTGGGCTGCCCTCAGGCTATAAAAATAGCCAAATTCCCCGCTGGTGTGTGGTGTCCAGACCCTGAGCCGCATCCCGTCAGGGATCCGGCCCCTCGGCCGCAGGCTGGCAGAGCTGCCACCGAAATGGCAGAACCACCTCACTTTAGTTAGGGGATGTAAGTGCACGGTCTCCTTCCGGCGCCCTCTCGGGGCCTCAGGCAAACCCACAAGTGACCCCTTGCCTCAGTTTCCCTCCTGATTCCTCAATAGACCCAGTACAGTCTTTGGAATATAGAAATACCCTGGGGTGGGGTGTGGGGGCGGGAATTTATTACCAAAAGTCCCACTACCATAAATTGGAATCTCCCCAGCACCGTCCAAACAGCACATTCATCCCAACAGTCCAACGCCAGGTGCGGCTCCGGCGTCTCTCTCCACGCCCCGTCCCAGCCCCAGCCGCAGCTCCGGCGTCTCTCTCCACGCCCCATCCCAGCTCCTCTAGCTGGGGCGTTTCTCTGCCCTGTCTCTTTCTGGTGTGAGGCTGGCAGGCCAGGTGCCAGCTCATGCCAAGGTCCCCATGTCTCAGATGGACACTGACAGATACGTTGCTGGAATGAGTCTGGCTCCCTGGTGGGCTAATAGTGATAAAACAAATCTGAGAATTCGAAGAGAGTGTTTAGTGCTCGGATTCTACCACACCCTTGTTCTGCAATTCTCCCCTGAGGATGAATCATGCAGATAGACGCCTCCCACCAGCTGAGTGTGCAGCTCAGAGCACATGGCAGGAGGGGGCAAATCCCCAAACAAAAGGAACAGCTTCTCTCTATGCTGCTTGGACTCCAGGGCCAATGGTCTGGCTAGGGGGGAGACAAGGTGGTTCTAGGTATAAGCAAGAGATCCCCAGCTGCTTAGCCTGGATTGGCCCTAAGGGTCAAAGAGAGGTTGCTGGTTATAGATGTTCCATTACCTTTTGAACCCAGACACACGGAGGAGTGTCAGTGTTTACTTGCTTTAACCTTGTAAACAACCCTGATTTCCTCTCCCTAGTTAATAAATGTTCATGTAGTTTGGCTACAAGTGTTGTCTTTGGGGGGAGACCTAAAGTGTAATTGACTTGGGGTAAGTGATTGGTGCTTTGGGATCAGGAGCACCCAGAATATCGCTGTGATCCCTGGTGTAAGGGACCAGCTGTCACTGGGATACACCCAGCTGGAGGCAAGACGGGCCGGAGTACCCCGGGGACCGTCTGTTGCACCGTGCTAAGGCTGTTGTGGTGCCGGAGGAGTTTACACTTAGTGCAGGTGGTTGGTGAAATCTTGTGCCCTGGGTTTTAACAGCCTGTCCCATAGTTGGTGCTCACGCTCTTGTGCCACCGCTGGGAGCGTTACATCCAGGTAGCATCAGTGGGCTCACCCCCCCCCCCCATCATTCCCCAGCCTTCAGCTCTCTCAAGCCCTGGCTCTCTGGCCTGGGAAAGGCAGCCGGTGACCCCCGACTGCCTTCAGCTCCCACCAACCTGATCTGGACCCACTGCTCAGCAGGGAACACTGACCACGCCCTCCTTCAGTGTCATCCCCTCCCCGGAGCTCTCAGCGCTGCTCTGCCCTGCCTCTGAGCTCGCTTTGGGCCTGGGTTTGGAACCCTCCTTTATAATGCCCACCCCCGTCATCACCCCAAGCTAGGGTGCCCTGGGATGGACCAGGAGAGCTGAGCCCAGTTTCATTCCAAGGGCAGCCCCCCGGCTAATGGGGGAAGAGGTCCCAGGAGGCAGAGTGGAGGCTCCATCTCATGGGTGTATTTGGCGTCGATGCCCGGTTGTGATTACGTCAAAGGCAATGTTCTGGGCTTCAGGGCGTCACTGGCAGGAGAGAGACAGCCCAGAGACGTTCCCACCATCCCCCCACTCTGGATCACAGCCCAGGGTTCGAGCAGGTCCCTGTGACAACTTAGCTGAGCTGCCCAGGTTTCCAGTGAACTTGGGCCTTGCACCAGCGTGGAGGGATCTGGAGTCTCTATCCAGAGCTGTGAGGGCTGGGCCCAGAGCCGGATATTGGAGTTTGAGCAGACAAACAGCAGAGCAAGACTCAGGGAGTGAAACCCCCCAACGAGCAGAGGCTGTGCTAGTGTGGGGGAGCATCCAGATGCCAGAGGTGGGGTGCAGTGAGTATCTGGCCTACGTGGGGCACTCTGACGGAGCAGGGCTTGGTAACAAGCCCCAGTGACTGGCAGAGGGATGAGCCATCCCGGGGGAAAGCTCTCCCCACAGTGCGCAGGGGAGACGGGTCTTCACCCCACACACAAAGATTTTCAAACTTCCCAGTGGCTACTTGGAGCCTTGGTGAAAACTCAGCAGTTCACGGCCCTGACATCTGTGTGGCGAAGGAGCTCCCAGCCCAGCCAGCCCACTCCCAGCAGCTGCAGGAGCCTGGCGCCATCTCAGGCATGTGCCAGGTGATAAGGGCACCAGCCAGGACCCTAGAGCTAATGGCCAGAGACCTTCACTTCACCCAGGGCTGCTGGGTCCCTTAGAATCAGAGACTCTCAGGGCTGGAAGGGGCCTCAGGGGGTATCTAGTCCCAGCCCCTGCTCAAAGCAGGACTGTCATAAACAGTTAGTTAAGGGTTAAGGTTTTTGTCTACCTGTAAAGGGTTAACAAGCAGTACCTGTGGACACCTGACCAGAGGACCAATCAGGGACAAGATATTTTCAAATCCCTGTGGAGGGAAGTTTTTTTTCCTGTTCTTTGTTTTTAGAGAGTCTCTCTTGGGAATTAAGAGAGTCCAGACATCCTAATCAAGTCCTCCCAGGTTTCTGCAATAAATTCTTCTATTCAAGCTAGTGAGTATTAGTAAGGAACTAGTATTCTTATACTTTATTTTCTGTATTTGCAATTCTGTGTTTTGCTATAGAATTTCTTTAAGTCTGTACTGTTATTGCTTTTACTGAGAAAGAAAGGAGGGGGAATTCTCTCCAGAGATTGATAAGTTTAGACCCTGTATATTGTTCCATCTTGGTTACAGAGACAGTGACTTTCTTTTTTATTCTTTAATAAATTCTTTTCTATTAAGGACTTGGTTGGTCTTTCCTTGGGTGGATTCTCAGGGAAAGAGGAGGAGGGAGGTATCTCTCTGTAGTTAGATCCCGGTGTCTCTCCTAGGAAAAGGGAGGGGGGAGGAAACAGGGGGGAATGGTTTATTTCTCCTGGGTGTAAGAACTCCATGGATTTGGGGCTCTTGGGATCCCCAAGGATTTTGGGGAAGGACTGTGTCCCAATCCACGTACCTGATTGGGTGGTGGCAGCTTTTACTAGATCTAAACTAGGATTTTAGTTTAGAGATAAATTTCATGCAGGTCCCCATATTGGAACCCAACAGCTCTAAGTGGGGGTGAGACCTATGACAAGGACCAATCCCCAGACAGATTTTTGCCCCAGATCCCAAAATGGCCCCCTCAAGGGCTGAACTCACAACCCTGGGTTTAGCAGGCCAATCCCTCCCCTTCGTCCAGCCCCCTAGCCACCATGCAGCCTTCCCCCAACACACCTGGACACTCAGCTGAGCGTGCTCACTCTGGTGCGAGCTGGGCACGTGTCTGCCACGCCTCCCCCTGACAGCTCACCAGGGAGAGGAGCGACTCCGCTGTGATAACTGGGCCTTCAGACTTAGCCGAGCTGTGAGCTGGGCTGTGAGCTCGGAGTGCGTCCCAGGGAATCACACACAGGCAGGGCTGGGAGGCACCTGGAGAGGTCACCTTGTCCAGCGCCCTGCGCTGAGGCAGGACCAGGTGAACCTGGCCCATCCCCGACAGGGGTTAGGATGGCGATGGGAGAAGGCATGAAAGGGAGACGCTGAATGAACCCTAACAAAGAGGCCTCCCCGCCTGACTCAGGGGCTGGGTTAGGATCGTGCCTGGCACACAAGGGAAGTGCGGAACCCGAAATCAGCCAAGCAAAATTGCTGTGCTGGAAACTAGGCCTAGTTGGTGGGCCAAATAACGAGGGGCTGGGCTGCCCCCCTCCCCCCACATACCCTTTGTGGGCCCTGAAAGAAAGAGACTTTGGGAGACAAATGAGCCACTGGAGCAGGCGTCACCACCCCTGCCATCCCCTGGGACCCCAGGCCTTTGTGTCCTGATCCTGAGAGATGATCTGAGCGGGCTGAGTCCCAGAGAGGGGGACCCAGAAGACATCACCACTTCTCCCCGCACCAGCGTGATCCCAACCAGCCTGGGAGGAAGTGGGATCAGACTGGAACCACGGCAGGACTCCAGGTAGCTGCTACCCTCTACCAGACTGTCAAGCCAGGGGGTTTGTCCTTCTAGAAACTGTCCAGCTAAGGGGAAGGGAACCGGGCTGGGGTTACAATCAGGCCTGGTTTAACACTTGGCATTTCAAAGGCTTTAACTGTCTTCCCTTCTTTTCTTTAGCTTTAATAAAAAGTCCCGATGATGCTGAATGGTGTGTTTGCCATAGGACGGAGCAGCTGAGGGCTCTGTAGGCCACACCCGGACCTTGTTAGACCCTGTGGGATGCTGGGCGGCTGCGGGGCTCTGTTCTCACCTTTGGCCCACTTATTCCCTTTGAATTACTGCAGCCCTTGCTCCCTAAAATCACTCAGCTCCAGCCCAAGCCAGCTTCAGACCCTTCTGCGTCACACTCAGCCCCTGGGCACGAGCCCCAGCCCCCAGGTGCTCCCGGACCCAACCCCATTGCAGGCCCTGCAGCGAGCGGTGCTTCCGCATGGCTGGAGTGAGCCGGGAACACGCTGGGAAATGCAGACAGGGCCGCCGTGAAGCAAGGTGGGCCGGCTTCGAGGGGGCGGGCACTGCTTAGAGAGCGGGTTCGCTGCCGAGATTCCTCACGGGCTGGGAGAGGCCAGAGGCAGTGCGAGCCCCAGGGCAGAGACTGATGATGGAGAGTGCTGGGCAGGGCCGTAGCAACAAAGAACGTGGCCCCCTCCGAACATATGTCCGGGGCCCCTTACAATGCAGAAACTGGAATGCGGCATTTTTTTGCCACTTTTAGGGGCCCCCTTCCTTGCGGGGCCCCCTCCGGTCGGAGGGTACGGAGGGCGCTCGCTACACCTCTGGTGCTGGGGGAAGGCACCTGGGAGGCCCCACTGCTGGGGGGCAGCGTGAGGAGAGGCAGGAGATCATGGAGGGGGCGGGCGGAGGAGCAGACGTGCCCGTGGCACAGAGCGTGAGCAGGGAGGCTGCAGTGGGGGTCTGGGGGCAAGCCTGCGGCAGAGCCCCGCAGCAGAGGGCAGGCGGCCGGGGCAGGGCTCCAGGGCGCAGGGACAGTGACTGCGGCAGCAGCTTCCTGGGAGAGTGGAGAGGTGGCTCCCAAGCCAGGTAGGAAGCAGGGGCCCAGCCATGGGGCTAGCGAGGGAGGGCAGGAGGCAGGCAGCCCGGCTTGGCGAACTCCGTCTTTGCAGCGACATGCCCGGCACTGGCCAGGCAGAGGCAGGACCCTGCTCTGATCCCATCTGCAGATTCCTGTTTGGGCCCCTTTCATGTGCGCTGGCTACAGAGCCAGAAACTGGCTGGCAAGTGCAAGGAGAAGCCCTGTCTGCTCTCACCCGCGGGTGCCCCATTCTGCCTTCACCAGAGGACGGGGCTCCCTGCCCTGCCCCGAGCTCCAGGAGCGGCTGACAGCTCCTGAGCACCTCGGCCACACCACGTTCCCAAGCACAAGCCTTTGGTGCTCCCCTTCGTGCCGAAGGCTGCACGCCCCGGCCCTGCATTCGGTGCCAGCTGGGGCAGTATTAGAACCACGCTGCCAGGCTGCCCTGCCCGGGCTGCGCCAAGGCAGCTTCCGAGCGCTAGGAACGGCATTACACAGGCTCTGGGCCCGACTCCTGCTCCCTGCCCCCCGAGCCTGGGGCCGTGTTCCTGGAAGTCCCCGGGGGCATCACCCCAGCCTGGGCCCAGAGCTGAGCAGCAAGGTGCTCTCATGGGGCTAGGGTTGCCAATTTTGGTTGGACATATTCCTGGAGATTTCCTCACATGACATTATTTAATTAGAGATTAATCTTTAATTCCTGGAGACTCCAGGTCAATCCTGGAGGGTTGGCAACCCTACATGGGGCACGGGAGGGTCTGAGGAGTGCTGGGCTCTCCTGGGATTGGTGGCCCTGAGCTGTGCGCCCTGTTATTCCCCGTTACCCCCATCTCCCCTGCCCCTTCCCATCCAGCCACCTGGCAAAGCTCGTCCGTTACCCGGCGAGTTCCTGTGCGCCCCATGCCAGGGGACCCCCGTCTCCACTGGCCTCTCGGGCTAGTGCAGCACAGCTGTCAAAGAACACAAAGCCCAGAGGCATGTGAGCCCCCCCTATTACCCAGACATTAGCGATCCGGGGACGCTGCCACGTCTGCCTCTTGCTGGGTCCTCGCCCCAGGCTCTGAAGCAGCCGGCGTCAGGTGCTGTCAGACACAGGGTACTGGGCTCCCTGGACCCACCTGGGCTGGCCACCCCTGGGAGCCTGGTGCTTGGCTACACACCCAGGGCTTTACAGGGACCCTCAGAGATTCGAGCACACAAGGGATTGCCTCTAATCACAAAAGTCTCCACAGGTCCTGGCCATGCTCCCCTCCCCCAGCGGTAGGACTGTTTTTCTCCAATCACCCAGCCCTGCCCAGACCACCCCAGCAATGTCCAAATGAAGTGCCTGCCCCCGCCACCTCATTTACAGCGGCTGTAATCCGGAGTGACTCTGGAGTCAGTGAGTGGTCACACCAGGTAGCAGAGCAGCTGGGGCCATGACTAGGGCCCCTCCCAACAGCCAGCAGTGGGGAGGGGTGGGGCAGGGCCCGGCCAGGCCATTCCGTGTCCCTGAGGCTGTCGCCCCGAGTTTTTCAGGTTAGCGAGGCAGGGCCCAGGAGCAGAGGCGGCTTGGTTTGCTCTGCCAGACCTGGCCCAGCAGAGCGCGCTGTCTGCACACCACAGCCAGCGTCTCGCAGCCTCGGGAGGCCGAGCATTCCAGCTGCTTTACTCTTCGGCCTGGACAAAACAAGCTGCCAAACATGCGCACCCAGAGCCTGGGGTCGCCTTGCGATAGGGACCAGGGAAATGCACAAGGAAAAGCCTCAGCCCGTGCGCAAAAGCATCCGCCAATGAGCCAGTTAGCTGTGAAAGGACAAATCTATTGTGGATCCCACGCAGAGGCCCTGCTGCATCAGACTTGAGCCATTCACAGTGTGGCACATCTGGACACTGCACAGGCCTTGGCTCCCCTGCAGGGTGGCCCACTGGCCAGAGCGCAGGACTGGGACTCAGCAGACAGGCGTCTGTTCCCAGCTCTGCCTCTGGCCTGCTGGGTGACCAGAGCAGTCACTTCCCTAGTCTGCACCTCAGTTTCCCCATCTTTAAAATGGGGCTAATGACACTGGCCTCCTTTGTTAAGGGCTTTGACAGCTGCTGAAAAGCACTATATACCAGCTGGGTGTCATTATTACAGAATGATCTAACAACATGGCCTGCTTTTCCCAAGAGTCACAGATCATAATGCCAGCAGGGTGCATGGTGATCACCTAGTCTAACCTGCATAGGACTTCCCAGAATTAATTCCTCTTTCAACTGCAGCATCATTTTTAGAAAACCATCCAGGCTGGTGGAGAATCCACCACGACCCTTAGGGATAGTCCCTGTGGTTAATTACCCTCACTGATAAACAATTGTCTGAATTTGTCTAGTGTCAGGTTCCACCCCCTGAATTGCATTACTTTGCCCTGCTAGAGTGAAGAGCCCACTGCCAAAGTTCTGTTCCCCACGTAGGTACCTACAGACTGGGCTCAAGTCACCCCTTCACCTTCTCTTTGTGAAGGTAAATTGAGCTCCTTAAGTCTATCACTATAAGGCAGGTTTTCCAATCCTTCTCGTGGCTTTTCTCTGATCCCTCTCCAATTTATCAACATCCTTCTTGAATTGTGAGCACCAGAACAGGACATTACTCCAGCAGCAGTTCCACCGGTGCCAGAGAGAGCGGTAATGTAATCTTCCTATTCGAGATTCCCCTGGGCAGAGATCCAGGGATTACATTAGGCCTTTTGGCCACAGCGCCACATGGGGAGCTCATGTTGAGCTGATTATCAGCCATGACCCCCAAGCCCTTTTCAGGGTCACTGCTTCCTTAGATTGAGTCCTAGATGACTTTACATTTCACCCTATTCTAACAGGCCGTTTCCTTGTGCCAGCTTACAAAGCAACCCCGCACACTCAGTGTCAGTGACCTGTCCTCTTCCTTATCCCCTCCCCCAATCTTTGCATCATCTGCAATCTTTACCCGTAGTGATTTTATGTTTTCTTTCAGGTCATTCTAGCACTAGAAAAGGTTCAGAAAAGGGCAACTAAAATGATTAGGGGGTTAGAGAGGGTCCCATACGAGGAAAGATTAAAGAGGCTAGGACTCTTCAGCTTGGAAAAGAGGAGACTAAGGGGGGATATGATAGAGGTATATAAAATCATGAGTGATGTTGAGAAAGTGGATAAGGAAAAGTTATTTACTTATTCCCATAATACAAGAACTAGGGGTCACCAAATGAAATTAATAGGCAGCAGGTTTAAAACAAATAAAAGGAAGTTCTTCTTTACGCAGCGCACAGTCAACTTGTGGAACTCCTTGCCTGAGGAGGTTGTGAAGGCTAGGACTATAACAATGTTTAAAAGGGGACTGGATAAATTCATGGTGGCTAAGTCCATAAATGGCTATTAGCCAGGATGGGTAAGGAATGGTATCCCTAGCCCAGAGGATGGAGATGGATGGCAGGAGAGAGATCACTTGATCATTACCTGTTAGGTTCACTCCCTCTGGGGCGCCTGGCATTGGCCACTGTCAGTAGACAGATACTGGGCTAGATGGACCTTTGGTCTGACCTGGTACGGCCGTTCTTATGTCATTGGTAAATATGTTAAACAGAGAACAGAAGCCTGCAGGACCCCTCTAAACCCCCCGAGAGGATTCCCCATTCACAACTATATTTTGACACCTATCAGTAGCCAGGTTTTAATCCATTTAATGTGGGCCATGTTAGTTTTGTGTCATTGTAGCTTCTTAGGCAAAGTGTTGTGCAATACCAAGTCAAATGCTTCAAACCCTGAGCAGCTCTAGTAGCAAGGGATTCTGTGGCCTACATTGCTATGTAGCTGCTACACCTCCATTTGCAGCATGCGACACTGTAACCGCCCTAAGAAATCTGCCATTCTGTTCTCAGAATCTCCGCAGCATGTTACAGAGTCACACACGCTGTGCTCTCCCCCTCAAAACTGCTTTGTTCTTTTAGAACGATTCTGAGTAGCTTCCTCTAACAGTAGAGCCATTCAGCCAGTGCGCACAGCTCCTCTCTGCACAGAGAGCGACAGCCCCTGCTCGGCAGGAGCACGCTGACAGGAGCGGAGACAGCAGGTGTGCGCCTCAGGCTGTGCTTTGTTAGAACACTTCCCCTGGCTCTTCCCTGAGCCTGGGAGCCCCCAGAAGAGCCCCACCAGGCTGAGGGAGAGGGTCATGGGGAAATATTCCCCCAGGAACGAGCTGGAGCCAGAGCGCTGGCCAGGTTTGTGGAAGGAAGAGGAAGGGGTGGCAGGGGGGGGGTGCAGTTCTTAGCCCTCAGCCTCCCTACCCCAGGGAGAGCACACACCTTGGGGAAAACCCAGCTCCTCTTTGCCCAGGCTGTGGGAGGCCCACAGGAGAGAAGCCTGCACCCAACACCATCTACCCCTCTGCTGTTCCAGAGAAACCCTGAGCTAAGGGCAGAAAGCCCTGACTGGCCCCATCCTATCTCCCTGCACCAGCCCCTTACTGAGACTCTCCCAGTCTGCTCCCTCCTGCAGCTCCCTTAGGGCCAGAGCAGCTCAGCTGGTGCATCCCTTTGCAGGGCACTGACCAGACTGGCTCCTGGGGCTCACCTGGGAAAAGGGCTCCACCTAATTGCTGGCAGCTGTGACTCATCAGTCACTTGTCTGTGTGATCTCAGGACACAGCTGGGATGATTTAGTTGGGGTTGGTCCTGCCTTGAGCAGGGGGTTGGACTAGATACCTCCTGAGGTCCCTTCCAACCCTGATGTTCTCTGATTCTATGACACCTGCATTGTGATTCTAATGAGCAAATGCTCCAGCACAGAGAGTCCCTGGAGATGTTAACACAACACCTATCCTGGTGCATCTATGCAGGGCCTGGCAGATTGGTTCCCACCTGAGGCCCAGTAGGTTGAATTTCTGTCTACTGTGCTGGTTGCTCAGAGAAAGTGGCAAGACCCCAGCAGTAGCAGTTATGGGTTACCCTGACCCAGGGAGAGGTTCCCATTAGGTCCCATGGCAGTGGTTGGAGGTTTATAGCCCTTCCCAGAGGCCTGTTGGGGTTTTATTGTCTCTCTATTTACTATTATATGGGAACTCTGCATGTTCCTATTAGCCACAGAAATGCTGAGACCTTTTCTGACCCTTGCCCTGGGCTTGGTTTCAGGGACATCTTGTGTGAAGTGGGTGGCATTTTCCAGTGCTTATGTTTTCACTGAAATGTTATGTCAGAAATTCAGTTTTCAACCAAATTATCTGACCAATCATAAAAGGAAAAAAAAACCCCATAAAAATGTAGTGATTTCTTGTCCAAAAGTTACTGAGTTTTTCACCCAGCTGTTTAGCAGGGCAAAAGCTTTCAACAGTGAAAAAAGCTTCCATAGAGGGACAGATTAATAAGACTTGGACTTTTCAGCTTGGAAAAGAAACAACTAAGGGGGGAGATGATAGAGGTCTATTAAATCATGACTGGTGTGGAGAAAGTGAATAAGGAAGTGTTATTTACTCTCTCATATAACACAAGAACTAGGGGTCACCCAATGAAATTAATAGGCAGCAGGTTTAAAACAAGCAAAAGGAAGTATTTCTTCACAACACACAGTCAACCTGTGGAACTCTTTGCCAGAGGATGTTGTGAAGGCCAAGACTATAACAGAGCTCAAAAAAGAACTAGATACGTTCATGGAGGATAGCGCCATCAATGGCTATTAGCCAGGATGGGCGTCCCATGCACAACTCTTTGCATTTGCTAACTCTGAATTTCACCTGCTATCGTGTTGTATTTCACCTGCATCTTCAAAGTGCTGGGACAATATTACAGCCTGAACCCTGCACTGAGAGCCAGGCAGGTGCGGCGGGTGCCTTTGTGGTAGTCAGTCACTACAGGGGCAGGGCCATCTCCCCCATCCAGCAGCCAGCGAGGCAGGTGAGTGCTGTCACGCCCACGGGACAGGTGTGCAAGCTGTAGCCCAGAGGGTTCATTGGCCTGCCCGAGGCCAGAGATGGAGCCAGGGTCCCATGCAGGGTTAGAACTTGGGCGTACCCGTCTCTCAGCACCATGCTATGGCGCCTTCACACGAGGCCTGGGAGCTTTGCTGTGACAAACCAGCCTCCAAAAACGTTTGGAAAAATGTTTCCTTTCAAACTCCAACGAGAGGGAGGAGACTTCACTGAGGAAGCAAGTGGCCCCCTACCCCAGGAAGATGAGGGATGGAGGAAGCAGGCTGGGGTGCCTGGCGTGGCACATGTCCAGCACAACAATCTCCTGGCAGTGCTAATGCCACAGTTCAGACTCTGCCCCAAAGTTGAACATGAAAGAGGCCGAAGTCTCCTCTGAGCTACAGAGTGTGTGTGTGTGTGTGTGTGTGTGTGTGTGTGTGTGTGTGTGTGTGTGTGTGTGTGTGTGTGTGTGTGTGTATGTATGTATGTATGTGGAGGGTCTTGTGGTGAAAGGCCCAGCCTGGGCATGAGGAGATCGTGGCTCTATTCCCAGCACCGCTGCTGACTTCCTGTGTGCCCGCAGTCCAGAAGCACTGCCCCTCTGTGCCATGGCGCTCATCCCGACCCAGAAGACACATGAACAGCTCTGAGCAGGGCCAGACAGCCCAAGCCCAAGCCCCTGGGGCCAGCTGGGCCGCAGAAAGCGATGGCATGACCATGGCGGTACCTCGTGTGGGTGGCAGAGGCTGTAGCCTCCCTGCACCGAAGCGCGAGTGCCCTGCAGAGGCAGCAGCTCAGTCCCGCTGCACCTTGTCTCCAGCTGAGCCAGCACTTGCTGGTGCTCCGTGCTGTCTCCGTCCCCAGTTTCAGAGGGGAAGCGTGTGCTGAGGCCTCTGAGTCGGAGTCGCATGCGGATGGGCTGGGCCTGCACCCTCAGCCTCTTGCTCTGACATTCTCGTGGCTGGGAAAGGGAGCGGCTTACAGCCAGGCTGGCGTGCTGCTTACACGCGGCAGGGCAGGGAGGCCCCAGGACCTGCCTGGACCTGACCCCCAGATCTGCTGAGGCTGGGGCCATGCGCGGGAGTGTGACTCACCCCTAACACTCGGCGTCTCTGCCTGCCCGACCGTCTAGCTGGACCACGTGTCGCTCCGGGGGAGGCTGGAGGGGCGGGGGGGGGAGGCTGTTCTTCGCTTGATGTGACCTGTGCACACCCTGAGGGGAACTTCACTGCAGTCCCACTAGCGTGCTGTGCTGCCTCCCCTCCCAGGGGGAACTCGGCCAGCGTTTGCTAACGTCGCTGCCGGCCTTGCAGCTTGACACTGAAATGACAATTGACAGGTGGAAGAGGGGAAATGCACCTCCTGGACAGGCACAGGGCTCATGGGTTCTATTCCTGACTCTGCCACGCACCGGCTGAGTGACCTTGAACAAATAGCTGCATCTCCCTGAGCCTCAGTTTCCCCACTCATGTGCCTACCCCACAAGAGGGTTGCTGGAAGGGAGAGCTCAGCCGTTCCCCCTGCCAGGGGAACACAAGGTACAAGAAGCCCCTGACTCATTTCTCTCTTACCTCCCTTATGAGCACATGCAGAACCGGGGACGCACCTGAGAATCCAGCGGAGGCTGCGGCTCATTTGCTACTTGTTCCCGTTCCCTGGGAGCGTCCCCACAGCTGCCAATGATGCCTCTCCCTGCCGAGGAGCAGCCTTCAGCCCAGAGCCACTGCAGGGGAGATAGTGCTGAATGGGACCCGGTCATGATAATGGGGGGACAGGCACTTGTGGCCTCACCCGCTGCACAGCTCCATGTGCCTTCCCTGGGGGCTGGAGAGGGGACCCGGAGGAGGGGAGCCATTGCAGGCGGAGCTCCCTCGGAGGCCAGGTCTGTTCCCAGCAGGAGGGTCGGGGGTGGCTGTAGTCTGGGTGCTGTTTGCTATTGTCAAGCTGGGTTTGAGAGCTACAGCCTCATCAGGGAGAGGTGAAGGCTGCCCCCATGTTCAGAAACTCCCCCAGGGCAGAGAGCGTGCCAGGGGCAGGGACTGATCAGCATTCACTTCCTGTCCACTGTAATAGATGGAGAGCCAGGCAGCACAGAACCCATTCCTGTTGTTTCATTACACTTTGTTAAGTGCCCTGTAACTATGACCGATCGCACTTCCCTGGGCTGCTGCTGCTCGGTATCGTTCAGCAGGTTTCTGCTGGGCTGCCACTCCACAAAGGCTGGTAGGATCCGAGCGCACAGAAGTTAACCCACACCCCAGAAATGAAACCAACGGAACTGCAGCTAGATGGCAACAGCGCTGGGGAAAAGGATCATTACAATTTAAGAGAGAAAGACAAAACAATCCCTTCGTGTTGCAGGGCTCGGCTCCCGGAGATTCCACTGGCATCCTGCATATCTACCCCTCCCGGGGGGATTTCTGCCGCTCGCTCGGACAATTACTCTCCTACCTGCCTTGCTCTGCACCTGCTAGTGGGGGGCCTGGACCTCTCGGTACAGTCATGAGGTTGGCTGTTGCTGGAAACAGGTGCTAATTTTGCAGGTATAGACAAGGTCACATGCACTAGCTGCTGCTCCACATGCCTCCTTGTGAGAGGCTTTCCAGAGTGTGCACCCCATGGGAAATGCCCTTAAGTGGCTACATTGTCCAGTGGAAACGGTATCACGGACACCAGTCCCCACTGGTTCTTCCCACTGGTGCTGTGTGCTGCCTAGGGAGGGGGGAGCCCAGGAATGGACCACTTGGTTTCCGTGGCCAGACTGGAGTGATTCCCAGGGAGCAAGGAGGCACCCCTGTTAGAGGGGACCCCAACAGCCCCACAGCCTTCAAGGCTGGACTCCTCTCTGTGGCCAGAGGGGAGCTGCTAACTGGCATGTGATCAGCTGGGATTCATAGATTCATAGACTCTAGGACTGGAAGGGACCTCAAGAGGTCATCGAGTCCAGTCCCCTGCCCTCATGGCAGGACCAAATACTGTCTAGACCAGTGGTCCCCAACGCGGTGCCCGTGGGTACCATGGTGCCCACGGGGGCATCTTACTGTGCCCACGTCCTGGACCCCGGGAGAGCACCCGCCGAAATGCCGCCGAATTTCAGCGGCATTTCGGCAGGGACGCCTCTTGATGACGATGCTTGTCGCCAACATGCATCCGACGAAATGGGTATTCACCCACGAAAGCTCATGCTCCAAAATGTCTGTTAGTCTATAAGGTGCCTGTGACGGAGCGATTCTGGCGGGACCCAACTGAGAGTGCCAAATCAGGACCAATTGCTCAAACAGGGCAGTCACAGCCCTAGGCTGGGGTTTTTCCACCTCTAAGGCAAACCAAACCAGCCAGACAAAGAGGACTTTGGTCTCACCCCACTGGCTAACCACAAGTCACACAAGCAATTTCCTTAGACACTCCAGTCTCCCAGCATCACCACCAGTGCACTCGTCCTGGGGATGAATGGTTATGAAAACCAACACCCCAATAAAAGAAAAAGGTTCCCTCGATCCCAAAGGACCAAGCCCCAGACTCAGGTCAATATACACATCAGATCTTACCCACAAATCACGCTGTTGCCAATCCTTTAGAATCTAAAATCTAAAGGTTTATTTACAAAGGGAAAAAGGTAGAGAAGAGAGGTAGAATTGGTTAAATGGAATCAATTACATACAGTAATGGCAAAGTTCTTAGTTCAGGCTTGCAGCAGTGATGGAGTAAACTGCAGGTTCAAATTGAGTCTCTGGAGAACATCCCCCACTGGGATGGGTGGTTCAGTCCCTTGTGTAAAGCTTCAGTTTGTAGCAAAGTCCCTCCAGAGGTCAGAAGCAGGATTGAAGACAAAATGGAGATGATGCATCAGCCTTATATAGACTTTTCCAGGTGTAAGAATCCCTTTGTCCTCACTGTGGAAAATTACAGCAAAAATGGAGTCTGCAGTCACAAGGACAAGTCTCTGCATACTTCGCTGAGTCACAAGGCGTGTCTGCCTTCTCTCCATGGGTCAATTGTGTAGCTGATGGTCCTTAATGGGCCATCAAGCCAGCTATGCAGGGCTAACATCAGCTTGTCTGGGACACTTCCCAGAGGCAGAGCATAATACAAAATACAGACAGTACAGAGCCAATACTTATAACTTCAACTACAAAATGATACACAGACATACAGACAGCATAATCATAACCAGCAACCCAGAACCTGGTCTTAGACACCTTATATGACCCCCTTTACTTAGGATTTGGTGCCACTACAGGACCTTGGTTGCAACCCATGTTCTATATGGTTCCCATTTATATCAATAACGTCACAATGCCACAAGACTCTTTGCTGCTTTTACAGATCCAGACTAACACGGCTCCCCCTCTGATATCTCTGTCTTCTCTTTTCCAAACTAAACAAACCCAATTCTTTCAGCCTTCCTTCATAGGTCATGTTCTCTAGACCTTTAATCATTCTTGTTGCTCTTCTCTGGACCCTCTCCAGTTTCTCCACATCTGTCTTGATGTGCGGTGCCCAGAACTGGACACAATACTCCAGTTGAGGCCTAACCAGCGCAGAGTAGAGCGGAAGAATGACTTCTCGTGTCTTGCTCACAACACACCTGTTAATGCATTCACATGGAAGTTTGGGGTCCCATTACACTGAGGTATTGATAATTCTGGGATCTCTTCCTTCCTCTATGAAAGGCTGAACCCGCATCATCAATTAATGCTCATCCAGCAAACCAAGAAGCCCTGGGCCTGGGTGCCCCTGATTCCCAAGTTAGGCCTGGCTCACCCCCACACTCACAGCCCCACTCTCCAAGCAGCCACAGGGAAGTTAAAAAATGGGTGGAAACAGCAGAGTTAACAACAGAGCAGAGGCCCGTGACCTACTGCAGGCCACGTCTTCTACAGGGGGATCCACATGAGGGGAGCGGCTATCCCCCCACGGAGAGCAGTGTCTGTGCTGAGCTGGGACATTTCAAAACCTGCTGCATGTCGATAATCTTTCTCCATTATTCTTAATTAAATAGAGGCTGCCAAGTGTCCCATGGCACAATGTTTTATTGGGGAAACAGAGAAAAATCTTCACTTACAGCCACTTAATGGCTATACTGTAAAGTGCTGTGTTGATTAAGTATCTCGGAGGGACTTTGGCTTCGCACAGTGAGGCGGGACTCTGAGCTGCTCTGTCACTATTCACTCGCCTAGACTTGTAGTAGGAGACAAGAGCAAACAAATGTTTACACTGTGGGAACATGAGCCAGGAAGAAGGTTTTCTGGTGCTGCGAGAGGACCTGGTTGCAAATTATCACATTTTCCACAAAAATGTTTTGCAAACAAGTTTCCAAAGCTTTAATGGTGAATGTTTGCTGGTTTTCTGCAAGCTCACAGAGTGGGGAAAATCATCCAGAAAATTAACATTTCTAACCCATTTTTTTGCAACAAATGTCAATTTTTTTTTTTGCAAAAACTTTTGTACCTTTTCCAACCAGCTCTTACTGGGAGGCAGGGCTCCTGGGTTCTAGGCTGTCTCTGCCACAGATTTGCTGTGTGACTGCTCTTATGCCTCCATTTCCCCATTTGCCTACATCCCATTCTGGTCTAACGCATCCAGAGGTACTGGTGGATCTGTCTGGGTGTGGAGTGGTTCTGGAGCTGACCAGCTGTCTGTGGAGGATGCAGCACGGGAGTTTATAGAACAGCTGCACAGAAGTTCTGTATCGACGTAGGAGTTTGCTGTCTGATGTCTGGGTCTGCCGGTGTAATTATCTTAACATCTCCATGCATCTCCTGAGCAGCAGAGACCTCTGTGAGGGTCATCTCTAGGGCTTAGACCCCCAGTGCTAGATGGGTTTACAGCATTGCTATAACCCCACGAGGCCACATTCAGCCCTCCTGCAGCTCCACGGATTTCAGTGGGGTCGTATACCCAGGATTATTGGGCCCAGTCCTTTACCACACTTTTCAAACACAGAAATGCTCAGGGTGGAGGGGACCCTGATTAAGCTCTTGCAGTTACACGGCAAGGTGGCCACTCGACATCCTCCCAGTCTGCCTGCCTCTCCTATACCCCTGGCTGACCACTACAGCCAGCTAAGGCCATGGCCTCCATCTGTCACTCTGCTAGAGAAACCTCCACCCATCTCCCCGGGTTGTTCTGCCTGGGAGTAGGGGAGGGGCTTTGAGTGTTCTACCATCCAGGAGCTAGTCACAGGATTTAATCTGGGGAAAGGACAGGACATTGCAGCTGCCCAGGATTTACAGGAGCATCTTGGGTAGGTGGACACATAGATATAGTGTCCCAGCCACACAGCCATAGCCACAGCCAAGGTACCCACAGGCAGAGCCGTGTCCCATGGCTAGAGGATGGCCCTCGGGAGACTTTTCTCCTCAATGTCAAAGGAAACTTTTAACATGTTGTTGTTTTGTTTGCTTAGAGCTACTCTGCTGGCCCCAGAGAATGAGATCACAAACCCTGCTGTGAGATTTGCCAGGTCCTCTCTTTGCAATAAATCAGCATCTCATTGTACTTGTAAGTTATCTTATCAGCTTAATACAATCCTTATCCAAAAAGTATAAATCCAATTCCGCCAGCCAGAGGCATCCGATTACATTAATTAATCTGTCTGTGCTGGAGATCGTGCCTAACACTTGAACTTATTTGGGGCAAACGCCACACTGACCCTGAGTTGTTCTTCTATAAAGCAGGAATTGGAAACAAAGGCCAAGGACCTGTCCCCAGTGTTACTTGGCAGCAAAGGCAAGGGAACCGGCTGCACCGTCAGCCCCACACAAGAAAGCTGCAGGAGAGGCAGAGTGTGTCTCCATGTTTCATTTGGAGTTTGTGAGGGGAAATAGCTCACACTCGAGAGGGAAGATAGGTCAGAAACAAAGCTACCCCCCACCTCTGGCTTCACTCTCAGGCTGGCTGGAATCTTTGATTCCCCTCCTCCGCCCATTCCTCCTCCTGCCTTTCCTCGGGCCAGAGGCTCTGGATCCAGCCTCGAGATCCCCCTGTCTGGTTCTCTGGCCTCCTTTTAGGTCCATTTGCGTGGAGGGAGGGTGCTGGATTTAGAGTGACCAGATGTCCCGAGTTTTGGGTCTTTTTCTTATATAGGCTCCTATTACCACCCCCACCCCCCGTCCTGATTTTTCACATTTGCTGTCTGGTCACCCTAGCTGGATCATACATAGATGAAGTGAGTGCCGATGCCCCCAGCTGAACCTTGGCCAGGTCATCGGGGACTGGCAGAGCCCTTGTAGGGAAACAGCAGAGGCGGATCTTCAGGAGGGATGTGGAAGAGGAGGGAGCAGCGGCCGTAGGGAGGGTTGTGTGGGAAGATTGCAAGAAGCGTAGAAGCAATGGTGAGAACCTGTTGCTTGGTAATTGCAATGTTCTGCATCCGAGTCAGTTTCCCGCTGGGTCAGGGACTGTTTGCAGAGTGTTTAGACGCGTCTCTCATTGTGGGCACATTTGCCACTTTAAGTTCAGATGTTGCGTGTCCCTCAAAGGGAGCAGTCATGGGACGGTTGTTTTGAAGTGAGTATTAATCCAGTTATCTGCATCTTACATGCTCCAGCAGTATGGAAACACACCATCAGATGTTTAAAATCAGTGCCACCCTCTGGACGTGGGGAGTCTGATGCTAAGACTCTCCGACATTTGAAAAGGGCTCTTTGAAGGGGCTTTTCTCAGTGGTTTTATGATTTCCAGGATTTATCACATGGATTTTGTTGAGTAAATTTGTCACAGACATCAGGCTAATCTTACTCCTAGCAGAGCATGCTGTGTAGAAACTCACAATGCCCATGTTTTAACTTCAGCTTGGTATGGGTGCACCTATTTTTAGCAATTATCTTTATAGTTGCCAAGCTAAAAGCCTTGAAAAATTAATAGTTTTCACTCAGTTATTTGCTGAATTAAACTGAGATGATCACTTTGGTCAAACGAGGAAGAGCTGAGTGGAGGGGATAATTTTCAAGGGAAAGAAAATATGTTTTAAGTCTTTTCCTTGCGCTGCAGAGCTCCCAGCGCTGAAGTCTCACACATTTGGCTTTATCCTGCCCAGAAAACATGGTTGAGAGGATAATGCACTGGACTGAGATCAATTCCCAGCTCAGCACAGCCTCCCTGTGTGAACTGGGGCAAGTCACTTAATCTGTGCTCTGCCTCAATTCCCCCTCTGAGCCAGGGGATAAACCCTCCCCTCCTCCACACGGGTGCGATAGGTATAAAATCCATTAAAGTTTGTGAGGTGCTGAGGCACCACGGCGGTGAGGTGCTGAGGCACCACGGCGGTGAGGTGCTGAGGCACCACGGCGGTGAGGTGCTGAGGTACCACGGCGGTGAGGTGCTCAGGCACCATGGCTGTGGGGGGAGCGACGTAAGGATCTAGATCGATTGCCACAGTCAGGGTGTTGTAAAGACCAGCTCTGTGCTACTATAACCAGCACATTCGAGTTTGACCAAAGCGTGAGCCAGAGAACTGAATCGTCGAGGCCACAAATGGCGAGTCAGCAGGCCCGAAAGCTCCTCAGACGGTGCTCCGACAGCTCCGGGACAGCCACCGTTAGTGCACTGACAGTGGAGCTGGAGTCAGGAGCTCTGGGGCCCTGTCCCTGGTGTCGCTGGTGGGTAGCTGAGCTAGTGACCGATCGATGGAGCTGTCACTGGCCTGCACTTTGTATTGAGCTGCCACGGGGGTCGTTTGCTCTGGAGAGTCAGGCAAATTTGCCTGGGAGTCGGTGTCTGGGGACTGGTTTGCCCAGGGGAAGTGGCTGGGGGGCCAGGTTGCCTGGGGGTGGTGGCTGGAGAGGGCAGGCTGCCCAGGGGAGGCGGCTCTGGGGGCAGGTTGCCTGGGGATGGTGCTGGGGGCCGGTTTGCCCAGGAGAGGCAGCTGGAGGGGGCAGCTCGGGGTTTTTAAGGTCAGGCTTGACAAAGCCCTGGCTGGGATGATTTAGTTGGGTTTGGTCCTGCTTTGAGCAGGGGGTTGGACTAGATACCTCCTGAGGTCCCTTCCAACCCTGAGATTCTATGATTCTATGATTTGCTCTGGGGTTCTGAGGCCCCTGCTCACTCTGGTCTCTCCCAAGAGCCAGTTCACGAGCTGTGGGCCAGTCGCTGAGACGTCTCCACCTGCTGCACGTCCAGGCCCGGCCTTTGGGGACGATGGTTCCATGGTCTCGGTGGGATGTAGCCTGGGGAGCTCATGGGCACTCAGGCTGAGGCACCCTCAGGTAGCCTGGGCCAACCCCACGGAGGGTGGTGAAGACGAGACCCGAGTCTGACCCAGTGTCTGAGCGAGCAGTGCAGGCAGCCGAGCTAGTGGAGAGGGGTCTTGGAGGCCGGCGCTGGTTTGGTCTGAATCCGGTGTGGCTATTTAAGCTGATGCAGAGCTGGGTGCTAGCTGCATGTTGCTGGCATCTTAGTCGATGCTGTTTCACAGTCTCGCCTAGAGGCTTCATGGAAATGCTGAGCAAGACAAGGGGTGGGTGGGTCCCTGTGGGGTCCCCAAGTGAGGGTGCAGGAGCAGAGAAGCAGGTGCCTGCAAGGACTCTCTGGGTTTGGTCTGGGAGGAATGACTGATGGCATCTCAGACTTACCCTGCAGGCTTCTGCCATGTTTCTGTGGCAAGACAGCCTGGTTCCCTGGCTGATTGCACCAAATGCTGCAGACAGGCCTAGCCAGACAAGTGTGGCTGTCCAGTCCTCATCCTGGGCCAACAGGCGATCTCCCCTCCATGCCACCAGCCCCATCTCTGCTCTGTAGCATGGCCCAGTTACTGACCAGGAGGGGTCCAGGTATTGGCAGTGTGTAGCAGGAGCTGGAGGTGACCCTTGGTTCATGGGCGGGCGGTGAGATACTAGGTGTTCAGGGTATCTCACCTCACAGTCTGCATGGACCAGTGTCCTTGTGACCCCTACAGCCTGCAACGCCCACTAGGCTCAGCCTCCATCGCCTTCCTATTCGGTGAATAACAGAGCCCCGAGCCCAGCAGCCCCGCCGGAGTCTCCATGCTGCTCGCTCACCCACATCCCTGAAGGACTGAGACTCCAGTGGGAAAAGCATCTGTCTGGTTGGGGGCTGTGATCCTGGCTTCAGCATGAGGCTTTCCCATGTTCTGGGGATGGCGCCTGGATGCCATTCGGGTCCCAACGCCTTCCTGGGTGAGAGCAGAGGTTTTCAGCTGCTGCTGGGGAGCGGGGATCATTCCGACTGCGCTATTGTGCGTCGCTGCAAAGGGAACTATTAATGTGGGGATGAAGATTTGCCACTTTCTGCTCCATGTAGGAAGGTGATTCCAGGCCCCGTCCTTATTAGTGCTAGCGACACTGCAAGCCACCCGGTGCTTTCCGTGCCCATGGGAGTTACTGCTGCTCTTACACAGGTACAGGATTCCTGGCATCTCCTCATGGCGGGCAGATCCCGTGACGGGGACACATCTCTGAATATCATCTCAAGAGCGAACCTGACCTTCTGGCTAAGATTTTAAAATATCATTAAAGTTCCTATTCAGATACCTGCCCCCCTTGCTCAAGAGATGATTTAAAATTTACCAGCAAGTATTAAACTAACCTGTGCAATTCAGAGTGCAAAGACCTGCACAAAATGGCAGCCGCGGCATCCATGGTGTCACCAGCTTTATACAAGAAAGTACATGAAAATTGCAATGTGCTTTTCTGCTCTTCAGGCTGACGGGCTCCTTAACACAGGCCATCGCCTGATATCAGAGTGAATGATTTCTTTCATTATTCTTGGTTATGAAGCCTATTTTCATGTTATTTGTCATTTGTGAAGCAATTTAGTTTAAAGATGGCTGGAAGCTTTTGTACAGAGCAATCAAAGAAAATGTAGGGCAGGGTGCTCCGGGGAAGATTGGGATTCTCTGTCTGCTCTGACATAACTAAATGCAGACGAGCTGCCCCACCGCTTCCCAGGGATCCATTCTCTAACAACTGGATTACGTGAGCACACAGAGGCTTGAATGATTTATGGGCGTGTGTGTGTGCACATGAGCAGAGGGGGGCAGGTCATATGAATTTTAACTTGATGAGGCACCTGAGAACCCCACTGGGACATGCAGGAGGGATTAAAGCAACTTTGGGCCAACAACTTTCTGCTGCACACGCATTTGGATTTAAGAGCCGATCAATTGTGTGTGTGTTTTCTCACCCCAAGAAATGGAGTATGGATCCAGGGGAGAAATTTTAGTGGGACTTTTTATCCTTCTATCTATTTCAGGGCTGCTGTTTCTCACAATGAAAAGCCAGTCATAACAGCACCTCTAAGAACCAAACCTTGCACTGCCGCTGTGATGATATATTGCTCACTCAGGAGTCGTACCATGGCACCAACTAGCAAGAAAACAAGGGGGTAGAATCAATTCTTCAGCAAGTGTTGTTTGATTTTGTCATAAAAACTTAATATTCTATATTTAAAACCATAGCTGCAGCATTTTCAAATGAAAAGATAGGGCATTAAAATATGACAGAGGAGCTAGTGAGCAGCGATGACAAGTCAATCCAGGTCTGAGGTCTGGAGCAGAAGGAGTAGGTAGCGGATGGGCCACACTTCCATAGTTACCCCGACTGCTGTGAGTTAGGATGCTGTGTTTGCCCCAGCTCTGTTTGTGTGAAGTCAGGCCCATCACATTATTTTGATATTGTTTTTGGCAGTCAGATTTCTTTGCTTTTAACTGTAGCAAATAAAATAGCAAACAAATTTAAATAAATGTAAAAAACCTACCTAGCAGCGACCCTCCCCCCGTCTGACACAGACTATGGGTAAAGTTGGGGACTTGGTGTAAAAAAGTCCATGTTTGAGCTAATTTAATGCCTGGTGCCTCCACCAGCAGAAGGCCCTGTTGCTGTGCAAGCGGCACAGCGCATGGTACTCAGTCTGCCGGAGACCCCGCTCTCCGCCTGGCCTGGGGTAGTGACCCATGGGGCTGACAGAAAATCCAAGGGAAAGGCTCTGGCCTGTGGGAATTCTTCACGCCGGTTCCTTTGCTTCCCTTGTTATGACGGCAAGTTCCAGGGTTTCCCAGTGATGCGAGGTAAGCGATGTCATTGTAGCCGATGGCTGCGTGGGAGCGAGCAGGCCCAAGAGAGGCTGAAATACAGCGCGGGAGGGGACGCTGTCCCGCTAAGGGCCTGGAAGGAATCGCTTCTCGCCCTGCACAGTGGACGGGTAAATACCCATTTACCTGGGCATTTTAAATGAGTTTGCAAAACACATTTGCTCGGTGCTATTTTCACTCTTGGTCTTTGTCTTTCTTCTTTGCATCTTGTTCTCCCTTTGCTGCCTCTCCTGGATCCCCACAGCACTGCGAGCGACATAGATGGACCTGCCCCTTTAGAAACGGACCTGTCAGACTCGCCTCTCTCCCGACAGGTCTGCGGTTCGCTCTGGTTAGCAGTTGCCAGCCGAGGAAGGGATCCAGCGGAGCTGGGCTTGGGCAGCGCAGGGAATCACGGCACTGAACGCGCCGAGTTCTTTGTATGAGCAGCGGCAGAGAGGTACGAACCCGCAGGCTCGGAATGTGTCCGTGAAGCACACAGCAAACTAGTGACTGCTTAGGCTTCACGTTCCCTTCTGGCCTCGCAGCCCCAGCCTCCTGCACGTTGTTAGCAAATGGGCTGGGATGCACCAGGCCGTCCAGCTTAGCCCAAGCAAGTGCCTCAGCCAGCAGGTCCCAGGGGTGCGGCAGACTCACCGTCACAGCCCAGGCTCTCGCCCCTCCCCGTGGGGCTCCTGCTCCTTCCCAGCCTCCCTTGGCAGATGGCAGCCGAGTCTCAGGGCAGAGCCCCGGGCCGATCTCTGATCGCCCCGCCTGCGATGGGACCACTCCTGGGCAGATGTGCTGGGGAGGGGCTCTTGGGCATCCCTGGTTGAAGCTGCACCCCCACGCCAAAGGGGGGTGACACCGCTGCCCTTGGGGGGCTTTCCCCCCACTGCCGGGCTGATTTGGTGACTTTGGAGTTGACCAGTTGCACCACTTGGCAGGTGTAATTTCTTACTGAGCTTCAATAATTCCTCTCCCTCCCTAATATTAATCCCTCTGATATATTTATAAAGAGCAATCACATCCCCCCTCAACCTTCTCTTGGTTAGGCTAAACAAGCCAAGCTCTTTGAGTCTCCTTTCATAAGACAGGTTTTCCATTCCTCGGATCATCCTAGTAGCCCGTCTCTGAACCTGTTCCAGTTTGAATTCATCCTTCTTAAACATGGGAGACCAGAACTGCACACAGTATTCCAGATGAGGTCTCACCAATGCCTTGTATAACGGTACTAAAACCTCCTTATCTTTGCTGGAAATTCCTCGCCTGATGCATCCTAAAACCGCATTAGCTTTTTTAACGGACATATCACATTGGCGGCTCATAGTCATCCTGTGATCAACCAATACTCCGAGGTCCTTCTCCTCCTCTGTTACTTCCAATTGATGTGTCCCCAATTTATAACTAAAATTCTTGTTATTAATCCCTAAATGCATGACCTTGCACTTTTCACTATTAAATTTCATTCTGTTACTATTACTCCAGTTTACAAGGTCATCCAGATCTTCCTGTATGATATCCCGGTCCTTCTCTGTGTTAGCAATACCTCCCAGCTTTGTGTCATCCGCAAACTTTATTAGCACATTCCCGCTTTTTGTGCCAAGGTCAGTAATAAAAAGGTTAAATAAAATTGGTCCCAAAACTGATCCCTGAGGAACTCCACTAGTAACCTCCTTCCAGCCTGACAGTTCACCTTTCAGTATGACCCGTTGTAGTCTCCCCTTTAACCAGTTCCTTATCCACCTTTCAATTTTCATATTTATCCCCATCTTTTCCAATTTAACTAATAATTCCCCATGTGGAACTGTGTCAAATGCCTTACTGAAATCGAGGTAAATTAGATCCACTGCGTTTCCTTTGTCTAAAAAATCTGTTACTTTCTCAAAGAAGGAGATCAGGTTGGTTTGGCACGATCTACCTTTTGTGAAACCATGTTGTATTTTGTCCCAATTACCATTGACCTCAATGTCCTTAACTACCCTCTCCTTCAAATTTTTTCCAAGACCTTACATACTACAGATGTCAAACTAACAGGCCTATAGTTACTCGGATCACTTTTTTTTTCCTTTCTTAAAAATAGGAACTATGTTAGCAATTCTCCAGTCGTACGGTACAACCCCTGAGTTTACCGATTCATTAAAAATTCTTGCTAATGGGCTTGCAATTTCATGTGCCAGTTCCTTTAATATTCTTGGATGAAGATTATCTGGGCCCTCCGATTTAGTCCCATTAAGCTGTTCGAGTTTGGCTTCTACCTCGGATGTGGTAATATCTACCTCCATATCCTCATTCCCATTTGTCATCCTGCCATTATCCCTAAGCTCCTCATTAGCCTTATTAAAGACCGAGGCAAAGTATTTATTTAGATATTGGGCCATGCCTAGATTATCTTTAACCTCCACTCCATTCTCAGTGTTTAGCGGTTCCACTTCTTCTTTCTTTGTTTTCTTCTTATTTATATGGCTATAGAACCTTTTACTATTGGTTTTAATTCCCTTTACAAGGTCCAACTCTACATGGCTTTCAGCCTTTCTCACTTCATCCCTACATGTTCTGACCTCAATAAGGCAGCTTTCCTTGCTAATCCTGCCCATCTTCCACTCCCTGTAGGCTTTTTGCTTTTTCTTAATCACCTCTCTGAGATGCTTGCTCATCCAGCTTGGTCTACAACTCCTGCCTATGAATTTTTTCCCCTTTCTTGGGATGCAGCTTCCGATAGTTTCTTATGTCCCTCTGTGGGCCTATTTTGAGAGCTTATGCGCTGCACAGGCTCTGAGCTGGCCCCTCTGCTCAGAGGTGACTCTCACATGGGCTCCTCCCAGGTAGCCTTTTGCCATGAGGGAAGGTGGTAACGGTGCACTCCATGTCCCTCGCTCTAAGTATCGGGAATGCCTGACTGTTTACCTCTTGCACCAAGGGAACAGAATCTTTCTAGGGGCATCCAGTATCATCGCGAGCAGCCGTGCAGTGAGAATGATTCACTGGAGACATCTGTGGCTCAGTTTGAGTTCCCAGAATTTCCCAGTATCTTCGCAGGCAAGTCACAAACAGGAAGAAAGAGACAAAATTCAACAGATCTGTTCTTCCCCGTGACTCACTCACTTAAGGCCCATCCCAAAGCACAAATCGGTCAGCACAGGGCTGGGGGTGGGGGCTGGGAAGCTCTTCCTTTGCAGAGCTAACCCCAGGGCTGAGAAGTGCAGATTCTGCAGTGACACGGAGTCCCACGGAGCCATTTCCCTACGCTAGGGCACCAAACCGTCCAGTAAAACACACATGCTTTTGTGACTGTTTCTAAGCACCCTTAAATCTGCAATGGGCTGGAGATAAACAAAAAAAAAGCCCCTTCTATCTTTGCAAATTAAAGATGCTGCTTCCTGATCACTATGATCCTCCTCAAATTGACTTCTAAAAATAAGATACTTAATTAAATGTTTCTGTTCTTGTGATGCTACTCAAAAGAGTTAAGTCCAGGAATGATAAAGGGACACTTTGTGATAATGTATTCTGGGAGACTGTTATCTTCCTCATAAAGGAATTCTGAAAGAACCAAGAATGTAATTGCATTATATTTATGTCAATTCTCTTATTTAACTCGGCTGCAAATGAAGTATTCTGTATTGAACTGCAACCCATTTTAATTTACAAAACCGGCTCTGCTTTCCTCAGTAGTATTGCAACTAATGAAAAATGACTCAAAGGAACAGATTTTTCCATATGAATGCTCACATAGACCCCAAACAGACAGACACGATGAATGAAGCAGCTTCCAGTGGCTGAGGCGTTTTCTAGGCTAAGAAAAGAGACCTAATTTTAGCTTGTTTTGAAACTTATAGAAAAGTGCCACTGCAGCCAGTTGACGAGAGCCGATTTCAGTTCGCCTGCATCTCCATTCATGCAAGGTTGGGAATGTTGATTCATTCCGACTGTGCTGTGGCTTATGGCCCACCAGCGAATTGTAGGGATAGACCTCGGGTGCTGGGCCTGCCAGGAGCACCCAGTATGAGAGCAGCTCTGCTGTTTCCCACTTCATATTTTGACAAGGCAGGTTGGCAGCAGGCACTGAATGTCTGACTAAGAATAGCCCCCGTAGGAGGAGAAGAGAAAACAGGAGGGGAAAGACTGCAAGGACTCACCCTCCACTACTGTGAATACACTGTGCTCACGTAATCCAGTTGTTAGAGAATGGATCCCTGGGATCCACAGTCACCTCCTCTCTCTTTTGCCCAGCTCTCCTGAGTCCCACTCAGACCCTCCTGTCCTTCCTCCTCTCTTCCCCATGAGCTCTGTGATTCCTGGCAGGAGGTGCTGCATGTCCCACGCCATTAGCACGTGCCTGTCCTCTGCCTACTGCTTCTGACCCTGCAGTCAGTGGCATTCCCGCCTAGCCAGAGGCAGGGGCAAAGCACTGCTGGGTGACGCATAGGGAGCAGCCCCTGGCCTCTTCCACTTTGGGACTGAGCTCAAGGGAGAAATAGGGGGAGAGGTCCAGTGACTTGGGGTCTGCCTGCACTGCAGTTAGACGCCTGTGGCTGAGCCAGGCCGGCAGACTTGGGGTCGTGGGGCTCGGGCGAAGGGGCTGTTTAATTGCGATGTAGATGTTGGGCTTGCGAGGGGGGAAGGGGTCCCAGCGATGGGCTGCAGCCCAAGCCAGAACGTCTACACCACAGTAAATCAGCCCCCAGCCCGAGCCCCACGACCCCGACTCAGCCAGCCCGGGCCAGTCGTGGGCGTCTAACTGCAACGTGGACAGGCCCGTGGCATCCAGGCTCGTCTCTTGGCCGAGCAGTGTGAGCGTCCCACAGACTCGTTCCACTCAGCCCGACAGGGCCTGAGCTCTGCTGCGGGGAGACAGCGAGCTAAGTGGACATGGCCATGTCAGCTGCCAGGGCTCCCGTGTCTCGCTGAGGAAGAGACACTAACCCTGCCCTAGCCCCGGGCTCCATGCAGGCTGCACTGGGGTAAATCACTGGGTCTGTTTCTTTCTCATGGCAAAACTGGTGACTGAGGGTCTCAGAGAGCTGGTCTGAGCTTCACAGCTAACTCCCTCCAGCAGCCTCTGCCAAGGCGCAGCCCTGACCTGGCCCCACTGACCCGTCTGGGCCTCTCCTGAGGTGACACAGCAGCATACGTGTGTGGGATGGGGTGGGGACATCAGACAATTGAGAGCTGGGGGCTCCTGCAAAGGTGAGCTCCAGTGCAGGGCCGGGGCAAGTGCCGGGCCCAGCACATGGCCCCGTTCTCTCTTGCCACAGAGGGCAGGCCGGGAGGCGATGGGTCTCGGCCCGACTGACAGGAATGCCGAGTGGGTGCAACAGCAGAGCTCCGGGCCAGTGTCCAGCCTGGCAGCACCGGGCCTGTGTCCAGCCTGGCAGCACCGGGCCTGTGTCCAGCCTGGCAGCACGGTGCACTGCAGCTCCCCCGCCCAAAGAGCAGCTGCGAACCAGTGTCAAAGGGACGGTAGATCCCAGTGCAAGCTGCTTTCGGCGCTGTCACCTGGGGGCTAGGAGCACAGTCACCCTGTGAGACAACACAGGGCTTGGGGCCCACGGTCTCCCTAGTCAGACAGGCCTTGCCCAGTATCTCAGAATCAGGGAGCTGATCTCTGACAGCTCAGAGGCTCACCGGCCATTACTCCCAGAGAGCAGCTGGCTACAGGCCGCTCCCCTGAAGGTCACCTGGGACAGCGGCCGGTCAAGGCCTGGCCTGAGTCTCACACACACAGATGGGGGAGCTCCACTGACTGTACCGGGGAGGTCCTGGCTCGAGTCTGGCCAGTAGCTGGCAGCCACCAAGGCCCATTCCAAAAGGGGAAAGCCAGCTCCTTGCTCGGAAGGTCTCGTAGTCTGATCGGCTGCCTGGGCAGGACTTCTGTCCTGAGCCCCCCTCGGGGCTGTACAGAAAATCCATCCCACGCCCTGAGGCACGGCCAGGTGCCATGCTGAAGCTCTGCGCTAATCCACCTTGATGTTCCCAGCCACAGAGGCACTCCGGAGTATAGCCAGACCCGGCCATTTATTATCGTTTATTTACAGAGACAGATTGTCTTTTGACCTTTATATCCCTGCTGGAGCAGTTCTCGAGCTGTTGTTCTAATAGCTTCCAGCACGCCCAAGGAATGCAAACAGCTCTGGCTTTCCCGCTGGGAGTCTCCGGGCTGAATTCTGATGGAGGGAGGGAAGTAAATAAGCCACGGGGGGCGTGAAACAAACTGCCACGAGCGTGGCGCAGGTCAGGACTTTCCCAGGAAAGGTGAATGCTCAGGGTGCACGTTGCTGTGGGGCTGGGAACGCCCACCCCGTCCCCTCCCTGCAGAACGGAGGATGGCTCCCTTGGGCCTGTGGCGAGATCCTGCCCTGGGAGCCTCCGTTCTGCCCTTTATTGCACACTCTGCGGTTTGTCGCTGTCCCCGAGGAGCCCCATTTCACGCAGCACGCTGAATGCTGCATAGGCAGGAGAGGTCACCTCCCTTGCACGATATCACAGCCCCCTTGCACAGGGGGCAGAGGGTGAGTGAGGCACACAGTCGGGCCGAACCATCACAGACCAGGTACCAGCGGGGGCTGGTTGTTGGGGCTGGCTCAGTGCGCTTCCTTCAGTGTTACTGTGAAACAACGATATGGCAAATACCCAGAGCAACCTGTGTCCAGATAACTACATGGGTCTCAGCCCAGCACCAAGTGCCAGGAAATCCTGGGTTAACAAGAACGTGCCCTGGGTGATCCTCACCCTTCTACTGAGGACAGCCCCAGTCAAGTCCCAGTAAACCCTGTTCTGAGGATCTAAAGGGCACAAAGACTTCTGCTGGGCATCTGCTTGGAGTAAATTTCATCCCCTACCAGCAGGGATCTAATCGTGTTATCTGTCTGCTCGCATCCTGCCCAAAACGCCCGGCTCCAGAGTGTGCTGGGGCTGTGGGATTCAGTCCCTAGACCCCACAGGGGCTGGCGAAAGGGCCGAGTTCCCTTACAACGGAAGGCTCGTGCTGATGTTATTTCCACATTGTTTATACGGTTACAGTTCTTTTACCCTGAATGGAACATGTGGATAATATCAATTGATCAGCTGACCTTTAAATAGAATAGGCTGGAATGCACAAGACACAACCAGTCTTGTGAAACACACAGCAGCCCCAGCCTGCTTTGTTACCCAATCTCCACTGTAGAACTAGGGGGTTGAATGCTTATTAAGAACAATGTGAAGGCCACCAGTCATAGACAGATAGATATAGAAAGACACAGACGTCCATTGTCAGTGACAATATTAATGTTGCATGATTTACAATCTCCTGAGCTCTTCCTGTGCTGGCAGCAAAGCATCTGTTTCAGACCAGCTTTGAGCCTGGGTGTTTTAGATCTGTCCTTGAGGATTTAATAGAGTTATCGAGGGGGCACAAACACTGATTGATTCATATTGACTTGTTTGGCAGACAGAGTCTCGCATGATTATACAAAAGTGGAATGTTTATTATAGAGAATTTGATGATTCACCTGTACCCACATGGTGCTGAATGCTTGAAGTGTACAGAGCTCATTGTTAATGGCAAAATGTAACAGCAAGCAGCAAAGCTGGCCTTCCAAGGCTCGCAGAACCCTGCCTTTGAAAAGCATCACTGGCGTTACATACGGAGATAAGTGATCAGCAGACTGTATCTTATAGCAGTAAGATTTGCAAAGCATTCCCATTTCACCTGTTATGGACAAGATGCCTTTGCAAAGGGAAACAGAAGCTCTGTTTGTATTGTTCACCCCCAAGGCTCCTGCCAGTGATGTGCTCCCAGGCAGCAGTTGGGAATTTCTCACTGGAGGGCAGGTTTGTAATTTCACTAACTGAAGCAGGTTTTCATGTCTCCTAGCTCCCCTTCCATCATGTTTATGGACCATTTCCTACAACAACGCCAAGGAGATGTTGCTTCGTTCCTTCCTAGAGATGTTATTAATTCTCCATGACAAGTCACTGAACCCAGTGTCAGAATCGCCCACATCCCAGCGTTGAAGGCATGAGTTTTAAGCTGTGCAAACACCATGACCGGCTGCAAAGGTTGGGTCATTGCTGCACTTGTTGATCTGAGAGGGGAAAGAGGATTTGAACACCCAAAGTGTTGTCTTTGCTCACTCTGGGCTCTCCCCCCAGATGATGGGGGGCTGCTGTTTGTCTCAAAGCATCCGCTTTGCAGTGGCTAATCCAGGCCCAGGTCAGACTCATGGCTGAGCTGACCTAAATGTGCTGGTGAGCATCAACCTCGCCTGAGAAGGGGACCTGCAGGGGAAGCCCCAAGCATGTGGCCTGGCCTGGCCTGGCGGCTGAGCAGTGGCAGGTCCTGTGGCAGCAGGTCTGGGCCAGGGGAGGCAGGAAGAACTGCCCAGACGGCTGGCTTAGCCTCTGTGGAAGGGAGCACCCACAGCGCGCTGCAGCCAGCCCCGGCCCCAGCCCCGGGAGAGACCTGCCACTTGTGCGGCCTGGGAAAGCCCTTTCCTGCCAGGCCAAGGCCAGTGCTCACTGACTGGAGACAAGGGCTCCGTGGCAAGGGAAGTAAAGGGGCAAATGGAAGGTCCTGGAGGAGCCCCCCTCCCCCAGGGCACAGTCGCAGATGCTGGCCCACGCAGGAGCTGCTGGCTCTAGGGTATCCCTGTGGCTCCTGGGAGTCACTGCTCTTATCCATCTGGGGCCAGCCATTGCCACCTCTCTGAGGGTGCGGCAATGGGCCGCCGGCATGAAGAGGAGATGCTTGGCAGCACCCAGGCCTCAGCTCCCTGCAGGATCTGCCCCTGGAAACTGCTCTCCACAGAGGGGCTGGGCAGGAAGCCTTGCAGGAAAATGCATTTCCCCCGGAGCATATTGCGCTGCTGCCTGGAGCATTGTAGCAGCGGCAGCGTTCGCCGAGTGACACACAGATATGTCATTGAATTCACGTGTTCCGATTTAACTGTTACCCTGGCAAGGTTCTGGCATTTCAAATGATGTGCGATTGCTTCATTTATAAGAGTGGGGGTGTTTGGACAATTCTACCTCTTCTGCTTTCTGCCCTTTCCCCATGTTGAGCTTCTCCGGGGGGCAGATGTGCAATTCATTCAGATTTCAGACCTTTGTTAAGACAAGGCTTTCCCTCGGGGTGGCTGAGCTAAAGCCATTGCTGAGATGCCCTTGTCTCAGCACCTCCAGCACGGCTCTCTGTGACTGGAGGGTGAGGAGGCTCTTGCCCTGTGTAATGCATCATGCTTTCTGCCCTGCAATGGGTAAACGTTAGTTAAGGCAGCATCCATTCCACCAGCACCCTGCGGACTTGCAGGGAAATTAATAGCTGCGTTTCCCACTTCGGTGGTGCAGCATTGTAATTCTTCACTCACGGTGCCAGAAAGAGCTGCTCAGAAAGCTGCAGGGAGGGCTAGACAGGAGTAATGGGCTGGCATCATGCAAAGGGAAATTTAGACCTGTCCTCAGGAAAACATTTGTTTCTTTCTCACACACCGAGATGGGCTGGAATATGGAATAGCCTTCCCAGGGCAGGTGCAGAGGCTCTGTCGCTGGAGAAATGCAGAGATAAGCTGCATAAAGCAGTCTGGCCAAAGCTGCGTGCTGCCGGGGGTGGGCTGCATGACTGCCGGGTCACTTCCGTCTCAATTGCATCTCTCTGTATGAAAGGAGATGCGACAGCCTCTCCTGGCGCTAGGCGGGAGGGGTGTCACGCCACTAAGCACTGAGGTGGAACAGATGTTAGCACCAAAGTGGCAGAAGCTGGGTTCTTGCCGAGGGCCAATGGACAATAGGCTGCACTGCCCAGGGTGAGTCTGGACTGAGTTGGCAGGCTGCAGGGTTCATTCTGTCTCTGTTCCCGGGGCAGGTCCTTCAGCCAGCCTGGCTTGCTAGATCAGCTGCAGGTGTGGAATGCCATGTTCAGTGCATTCAATTATTCATCTCTAGCTGTTATTTGATCTATAGGAACGTCGTTCCACAAACTTCAGGCAAGGTGCCTTCCTGTTGCCTAGTGCCAGCGGGAGCTGTTTGGATCAGTGTGTCTACCTGGAGCCCAGCCTGAGGCAGGGTCCTGAGGAGACGTGCATTTCAGTGCCTCTCCACCAGCCCCCGGGCAGTAAGGTCTGTTTCCTGAGGTTGCAGCGCTGGTAGCTGATGGGAGTTAGGGATGAGCAGATCACACCCATTCTTTGCCACATCTTACATCCTGCCTCTGCCACTGGCAAATATGACTCGACTCAGAGGACAGCGCCAGGAAACACGCAAACAACGTAATGCACTTGCCCAGGTGTGCAGCACATTGCCTGTGGCTGGCATATTTCCTCCTGTCCTCTGTAGCAATCAATCATCTGATGCCTGGAATTGATTATCTTTGCATGGACAGCTCCAGTGATCTGACCCTTTTTCTAATGGCAGTGCACTGCACTGCACAGTGAAGGCTGTTCCCTGGTAGGCATGCCCCAAGAGGGACAGAGGCTAACGGATCTCTCACTGGCCCACAACAGCCACAAACCAACAGGACCTGTTTTCAGATCCTTTGGGCTGTGAGGCCCACGTGGCCTCGGCCTCATGCAGCAGTTCTGTTTGGCAAGAGCCAGACCTGGGCACAGGCTGAGCTCTCCAGCAGAGATCTGTAGCATTCTGGATGATTTAGTTGGGGATTGGTCCTGCTTTGAGCAGGGGGTTGGACTAGATACCTCCTGAGGTCCCTTCCAACCCTGAGATTCTATGAGTCTATGATAAGTGATAGGCAAAGAGTCACTAAAGAAAGTTACCAAAGAAAACAAAATAAGTGCACAATCTAAATCTTAAACCTGTAAGACACTAGGCAGTATTTAGATCAAGCAGTTTTCTCACCCCACTGGATGCTGCAGTTCATAACACACAGGTTTCACCCTTGAAACCTGGGCCAGTCTCCTCTGTTGGAGTCTTCATTCTTCTGAGTGTCTTTGTTTCTTGCAGCGTAGGTGGGAGAGGGAGACAAGGCCCCACATGTGGCCCCTGTGTTCTGTTTTATACCCTTAGTCCATGTGTTTGGAGAACAGAAGCCCAGGCATGTCTGGGGGGTGTTGCTGAGTCACCAGGCAAGGCTGAGCAATTCCCCTGGTGTGGCCTTGTGCAAGTGAGTCGTTGCATTGTGGTTCCCTTGCTGGACAATGGCTGTTGATGGTTGTTCGACACTCGCCAGGACGTTGGTGATCCCCCTGGTTATTGTCTTTGGGGAGCTAGTATCTGGGCGCTTCCCAAACCCACAGCAGATTTTAGTGACAATCATACAGCACAGTTCTCAGAACTTCATATCCATTCATGATGTCCACGTTCAGATGGAACAGTGGGTTTCAGCAGATCAGAACCTTTCCCACGATACTTCACTTTCTATGAAATATCACAATTATATCAAATGATGACTCTGGGGGTTACAGGGCGCCCCCCGAGGTATAGAGTGTCACAGAAACTTTCTGCGAGTCCAGGATTGTCCCTGGGCCATTGGTACGAGTGCAGTGGAAGGAAAACAGAGCAGGGCTTTACAATGGAAATGAAGGCAGAGCCCTTCACTTCCCTCCCTGCAATCCCAGTAAGTGACAGCTAAGGGCATCTATGGCTAAAACATCAACCACAGAGGTGTGTCGCTGCCTCTCTGGGGGCTCATCAGTGACAGGCGGCTGCTGCCTCAGCCGAGGAGCTGTCAGCAGGGCAGGGCCTGCCGAGAGCCGGAGGTAGAAGGCAGAATGGGAGCAGAACCTCCCTGGGAGAGGCCTCTACAAAGAGTTGCCAGCCTCTTCCTCCCTGTATGGCTGGGCTCCCGTCTCTCCCAACCCTGCCCTGGGTGGTGTGCTCCTTCCTGTCACAGCTCTGTCTGGGCAGGAGGGGGCTGCCCCTCCCCAGGGTGCTCCGTGGGGCTGCTGTCTCCAGGGTGCTCCGTGGGGCTGCCCCTTCCCAGGGTGCTCCATGGGGCTGTCCCTCCCCAGGGTGCTCCGTGGGGCTGCTCCTCCCCAGGGTGCTCCGTGGGGCTGTCCCTCCCCAGGGTGCTCCGTGGGGCTGCTCCTCCCCAGGGTGCTCCGTGGGGCTGCTGTCTCCAGGGTGCTCCGTGGGGCTGCCCCTCCCCAGGGTGCTCCGTGGGGCTTCTCCTCCCCAGGGTGCTCCGTGGGGCTGCTGTCTCCAGGGTGCTCCGTGGGGCTGCCCCTCCCCAGGGTGCTCCGTGGGGCTGCCCCTCCCCAGGGTGCTCTGTGGGGCTGCTGTCTCCAGGCTGGGCTGCACACAGCCTGCAGGGAAGGGCCAGCCGCAGCAAGGCCCTGGGATCCTGGGGGTGGAGGAGGTGTCTTTGCTTCCCCTAGTGACCGGATGTCCCGATTGTATAGGGACAGTCCCGATACTCAGGGCTTTTTCTTATATAGGCGCCTATTACCCCCGACCCCCATTCCCAATGTTTCACACTTTCTGTCTAGTCACTCTACCCACCGTTCTCTGGCTAGTAACGCAGATGGCTCCCATGCCCTGGATGAATTCACCCCTCCCCTTGCCCGCTGGGGGTGGGGAGCTCCCCCATGAGGCCTGAAGGCCCAGAGTTTTAAAGCTGTTTCGATGCTGCTGTACTCAGCATGATTGTCTGTGGAAATGAGACTCCTAAGTGCCTAAATCCATTCTGAGAATGAGCGCTAGGCTCCTAAATCTGCTGGGCACTGCGACACTGAGCTCTGTGACACCTGCGTGCCTTTAAACCTCTGGGCCTAAGAGACTTTCCCACGGTGACTGAGGCGCCTGTGGGAGAACCAGGAACTCAACCCAGATCTCCTGAGTGCCTCCCTCACCCACAGCTCAGCCCTCCTCCCTGGGTGCGCACCCCAGCTGTGCCCGAGCAGCCGCTGCTTTTGTGCACAGTGGGGTGGGGGGGAGGAGATGGCTGGTGTGGTAACTGGAAACACATGGCTCATGAGATAAACCCTTGTCTTGGTTGTCTTCCATATAAATGTCCAAACTCTTTTTGAATCTTGCTGCGTTCTGTCCTCGATGACTCTGTGGCAATGAATTCCATAGTCTAATCACATATAGTGGGGGAAAGTATTTCCTTTTATTGGTTTGAATGTCCCTTGTTCTTGGGTTATGAGACAGGGAGAGCAGACAGTCCCAATCTAGCAGCTCGAGACCAGTCATTAGTTTATAGACTTTTATCACATCCCTTCTTATTTGTCTCCTCTCTGAGGTAACAGTCCCTCTACATAGGAGAGGTTTTCCAGGCCCTTGATCATTCTCATCACTTTTCATAGAATCACAGAATCTCAGGGTTGGAAGGGACCTCAGGAGGTCATCTAGTCCAACCCCTGCTCAAAGCAGGACCAACACCAACTTAATCATCCCAGCCAGGGCTTTGTCAAGCCTGACCTTAAAAACCTCTATGGATGGAGATTCCACCACCTCCCTAGGGAACCCATTCCAGTGCTTCACCACCTTCCTAGTGAAATAGTTTTTCCTAATATCCAACCTAAACCTCCCCCACTGCAACTTGAGACCATTGCTCCTTGTTCTGACATCTGCCACCACTGAGAACAGCTGAGCTCCATCCTCTTTGGAACCCTCCTTCAGGTAGTTGAAAGCAGCTATCAAATCCCCCCTCATTCTTCTCTTCTGCAGACTAAACAATCCCAGTTCCCTCAGCCTCTCCTCATAAGTCATGTGCCCCAGCCCCCTAATCATTTTTGTTGCCCTCCGCTGGACTCTCTCCAGTTGTCCACATCCCTTCTGTAGTGGGGGGCCCAAAACTGGATGCAATACTCCAGATGTGGCCTCACCAGTGCCGAATAGAGGGGAATAATCACTTCCCTTGATCTGCTGGCAATGCTCCTACTAATGCAGCCCAATATGCCGGTGGCAACGAGAGCACACTGCTGACTCATATCCAGCTTCTCGTCCACTGTAATCCCCTGGTCCCTTTCTGCTGAACTGCTGCTTAGCCAGTAACTGCTTTTCAACTCTAGTTCTGCACTATCCGGTTGGAAATGGGGTGCCTAGTCCTGTACACACGAGCCAGATGAAGCCGTACTATTGATCAATACAGAGGATATTCTAATGCCTTTATATAATTCTCCATCTCACGCTTTCTGCTGCCTAATATCTGGTTTGCTTCTTTGGCTGCAGCTGCACATTGAGCAGAGGTCTCCACTGAGCTGTCTACAATGACACCAGGTTCCTTTCCTGAGGTGAGGCAGTTAACATACAACCTTGTAAGATGTGAGAGTCATTTTAAGTTTCCCCTCTGACGTGCATTACTTTGCATTTATCGACACTGAATTTCCTTTGCTATCATGGTGCCTGTTCACCCTGCTTGTTTAAGTCTCGCTGAAGTTCCTCACCATCCTCCCTGGTTCTGACTAATTTAAATAACTTTGTGTCTTCCACAAATGCTGCCCCTCACTACTCACCAGTCAGTATATTAACCCGGATTCTGGGTGTCCCTGATTCTCCAGCTGCCAGAAGCTGGGACTGGCAACAAGGGATGGATCACTTGCAATTGCCCTGTTCTGTTCATTCCCTCTGGGGCACATGGCATTGACCATTGTTGAAAGACAGGATACTGGCCTGGATGGACCATTGGTCTTACCCAGTCTGGCCGTTCAGATGTTCTTATGGAACCTAGTACAGAACCTTGCAGCCCCCACTGCTAAGCTTTGCCATGATGTAAACTGGCCATTTGTTCCTACTTTTTGCTTTCTGTCTCCTAACCAGTTTCTGATCCATGACAACACTTTGTCTTTCACCCCATTGACTACTTAACTTCTTTAATAGTCTCTCGTGTGAGATCTTGTCAGAGGCCTGTTGGAATCTAAATAAATTATGTCAGCTGGTTCTCTTTAATCCACTAATTTACTGATGCATTCAAATAATTCTAAGAGATTAGCAAGACATGATTTCCCATTGCAGAAATGGTGCTGGTTAGAGCCTATCATGCCATGATCTTCCAGGTGTTTTGCTATTCTGGTTTTAATGATCATTTTAGCCAGTTTACCAGATAGGGATGTAAGGCTCATTGCTCTGTAATTCCCCAGATCACACATAGAGCATTTTTTAAAAATAGATGCAATATCAGCTGCCCTCCAGTCATCTGGAACTGTGGATGTTTTCAATGAGAGACTGCAGATTTTTGTTAGCAGCTCAGCTGTTTCAGCCCTATGCTCCTTCAGACCTCTTGGCTGGACCAGCTGGGCTTGGTAGCTAATTGCTTTTTAAATGATCAGTTTGCTCTTGATCGCTCCTTCTGACAGCTCAGCCTCTGAGTGCCCCTCAGCGTTGTTACCAGGAAGGAGCAGGGGCGATGTAGGAATCTCCCCAGCAGTCTCTGCAGTGAAGACTGGTGCAAAACAATCATCCAGCTTCTCAGCCCTGTCCTCGTTTTCCCAGACTGCTCCCTCGCTACCCTGGGTGATCCAGCAGATTCACTGATTCTTTTCATAGTGTTGCCAACCACCCAAATTTGAAGTAAACAAACTTGTGCCAGGATAGGAAATCTCCCTCCCGCCCTGAGATGCTAGGGCCATTGCAATGCTAAAGGAATTAAGTTATTTCCTTTAATTTCCTCCCCCTTTTTATGCTTTAAAAGATCAAGGAAATTAAATGCAAAAACCTAAAATAATGCAATAACGAGATTACATACATCATAGTCAGAAAATGCAAAGGTCAAGTTTTCCACAGTAATGTTAACGTGATCAGTGTTGTACCTATGTAGTATTTACCTCCTGTTTTCCTGATGGACGTGTGTCCTAATATATTGTGCTAAATGGATACCTTAAAGCATATAGGATGAGCATCATGCCTGACTTAGCATCACCACTGGAAATTTAACTTTTCTGACTTTGTGATTTTTACTATGTGAATTTACTGCTGGATGAAGGTTTTGGGGTTGTATTTAATATACTTTAAGTTCCCAGGTTTCATGCGTGTACTTTGCATACTTTTAATAAAATAGATAGAAATCTTTACATCACTGTCTAGTGCCCCAAAATATTTTATTAAAAACAACTGGTAACTAATATAAAGCATATGCATTAAATATCTTAGGAAACAAAGTCAGATATAAAGAACAAGGACTCTGTAGTGAACACAAAGTGATTAATATAAATGATGTTATTAGCGTACACAAGAAATCTAAATTAAAGGCAAAATTCTGCTCTGGGTCTGCTTGGCAGATCTTGGCATGGCACACTTAGATGGGCAAACATGACAGCAGATAGAATTTCTTTGGTACAGGCTCTGGGAGGAGAAGCTTACGTTAAATCCAGGAACCTTATGATGAAGGATCACTTCTTTCTTTCCCTCTAACTTTTTTCATTCAACAAATAAACTCCCCCATCGCCTGGTGATGTACTTCTGATGAATCAAACACCCTTCCTCCATAGGTGTTTTTAGTGCTATTAATGCTTATGGAATACCCAGGTCTGGGACAGAGCATTATTCCCCGTGTTCTTTGGGAGTTTATAATCCTAGCTGTCACCCTTTCGGACTGGAGGCTTATTACGCATTCCCTGCAGAAAGCATTCTTCTTACAATGGTTCTGATGCAGCACTGACAGAGCAAAGGAGTTTGTCTGGCGCTCCACTCCTGCCTGCTTGCATGATTAACTTGCCTAAGGGTGGGTTGTGGAGGCGCTAGGGACTTCACAGAGAAGAATGTATCGTTCTCCTGTTCCTGCCTCAGTTAGAATGAGATAACTTCAGAAAGTATTTGAAATTAAATTTCTTTTGGCCCCCTGAAGAAAGAGCTCTGCTGCGAACACCAAGGACAAATATGTATCATACAAAGGCAGCGCGTGGCGTTTCATTCTCGCGGAATCATGCATTAGCTATTAGGTGTGTACACACTTTCTCTTCATAGTTCACTTCAAAGAGTCACGCTCAAGAGATTTGCTCTGCGGCTGTGTGTTGTGTGTTGATTTGTGTATAATATAAGAATCTCTTATATCCTTATAAATATTTTAGCTGCTCCTTCACTCACAGCCCCCGTTTCCAAAGGAAAATAGTGTTAAACTTGTTTGTAGTATTTTTCCTTCCTTTGCAGCCCTGGGCCATCCCGTCCATGCTGCTGGCTGCCCCTCCTGGGGTCAATGTGACTCCTGAGCCCTTTGGGATATAGTGTTCTGCATATCTCTGCCCTGGTAAGCCT
This sequence comes from Mauremys reevesii, assembly GCF_016161935.1. Lineage (NCBI taxonomy): Eukaryota > Metazoa > Chordata > Testudines > Geoemydidae > Mauremys > Mauremys reevesii. Next base: position 84,116,560 of record NC_052632.1, read on the forward strand.
GATTCACCACACCTGGCTGACGCAACATTCCTGCTGCACTGGAGTGCCAGCTGCACTGCTGAACGTGGCCCATCGTTTACGCCAGCCGTAATCCTGACCCTTCAGCCCTCAGCTAGTGCCCAGGGCCTGGCTAGAGCTTTTCATGCTCACACCTGGGTGATACTGATTATGTTCCTTTCTGCTCAACAATCCCTGGCTACTAGTTTCCCACCCAAACGACCCAATGTGAACCTCACTTGTCTACTCCCCATTGCCATTCTGGGCTCAGGGGTGGTGTCCTCTGGGCCCTGTTTGCTGCTGGCAATTCCGTCCGCTGGCTCGGCAGCACCACCCTCCACAAGGAGAGTTGTGAGGAGTGGCGACTGGGGCTTGTTTTTCAAGAACTTTGGATCTCGGGGCTCAGGAGGTCATTTCCCATCTGACGGCAGTCGCCCTACAGTATTTCACACCCTGGGCCGCTGCCAGACGGGGCTGCCTTCGCATGTAAATGATGAGAATTAATTCCCTGTGCCCAGAGCAGGAAACACTGGAATAAAGGGAAGATTTTTTTTTAAAAAAGGAAGGGGAAAAGCTGAAAACAATGTGACGTTTTCTTGTTGTAACTGCGCCTCTGGCCCATTCCTCAGTGGTCAGTATTATTTATTAGTGCCCAAAAGCCAGGCTGGGCTTCAAGAAGTGCTCCCTTCCCCAGAGAGCTGAGCAGAGTTTAGACTCCCCAACCTGCAAAAAGACACAAAGGAAAGACAGAGAAATCAGATGTGTGTGTGTGTGTGCGTGTGCGCGCGTGCGTGTGTGTAACAAATGCTTCAGATACTCCATGAACCATTGCAGAGCACATGCCTAGTTTGAAATGCTGTTTGTAGTCAGGATGGTGAGGTTTGGAAAAGCTCCTTCTCTTTCCCCTTGTGTTTGATTTATGTATGATGGGTTTGGCAGGGAGGCAGAAGGTTAGCTCAGGAAGGCCAGTAAACTTATCAAATTACATATGGATAATTTACTTTGGGGGTATCCAGCTTTCTAACCCCGGCTCCTATCCAGGAGGAGCAAACCATTATGCCCCATTCTTGTACCCAATGCAAAATGATACAGCACTCCACAACTGCTGTTAACCCACAGATTTTCCAAATGCCAGCCCAGCCAGTGCTTGGGAGGATGATATACATGTGCGTCTGCTACACCTGATCATTAATATTCTCCAGACTTACAGAAGTGTAATTGCAGATGTGCTTTAGGAACTGCTGTAAAAATACTTCGCTCCAGTTCCATCCGGGAATATGCTACCTGCAATATGCATGATGCAGAAGCACTTAATTCTACAGCCTGTCATTTAGAGAGAGAGAGAGAGATTTCAAACCAGTATTCCTCATAATTCCCACTACCAGCACCAGGGCAGAGGAGGGCAGCCGGGGCGAAAACAGGGCAAGCATCTCTTTGGTAAGTTGAACCTGAGCAGATGGAATTCATTCTGTGTGATCCATCTTGCCTGGGGCTTTAGACTGTATGCTGCAGCTGTATTTCTCTATTAACCTGAAATACTGGATGCAGTTTGTAGTTCATCTCTGGGATTTGTATATGGCAGCAGCTTTATTAGTCAGAAATCTCACGTAATTTTTACTACATGCTGCAAGTGTTTCCAGGTTGGAATGCTCTGTTGCAACACAGAGGCAGGACTGCATGTGTAAATCCGTCTTAGCACCCCCTGCACACACGCTCGGGGAGCACGTACATGCACACGCACTCAGCGCATGCCCTGGCAGAGTGGGAAGCTGTTCTGCTTTTCACTGCTCCCGTCAGGGGCAGTTGCTGATTCCTTAGAGCTGGAGATGTGCATTGGTGCTGCTCAGCCCTTCGCCCTTTCCCGGCTACTTGAATCAGCGACATCCTCGGCAGCCGCACCAAGCCTCTGGGGCTCATGGACCCGGAGGGAAGCGTTTGCACTTTCTGTGGCTGGAATCTTTGACCAGACATTTGGCTCTGATTAAAATGAGCCCATGGAGGGAGGGAGGGAGGGGAGGTATGGCAGGTGCAAGGAAAAGGCCCAGCCCCTCCTCACTGGGATGTAAGTTGTTGCATTATCAGGGAGAACACGAAAGAGGAGGCTAAGACAATGACAAGGATAAACACCCTGGAAATGCAGGGGAGTTCATGTAAGGCTCTTGACTCGGCTGGGACCAATCTCTAGAGCTGATCCGGCCGTTGGCTATCTGGTTGGCAGTACTGTGCTCTGCGCGGCTCCCGGGAAGCATGTCCCCTGCTCCAGCTCCTATGCTGTGACGTTATGAGTGTAATATAATATCTCATTGAAAGGTGACAGGGCCAGAAAGAGTTAATTAACTCATAGACTGAACTGACCCATGGGTGAACCTTGAGGACTGGTTAGGAAGATCTGTAAATGAACAGAGCTTTGAAATGCAGCCGGCATTGTTAGAGGTAGAAGGGGAGATGTTTGCTCAGGTCTTGTGATGTCAGCAAACAAGTCTTGTCTATTGCTATAGTTTTAATTCAAAGATCAAAAAAGGAATATTAACATTTATGATGATACTTGAGTGAAATAGTTTTATTGTCTATGTGTCTCTTTGAAGGTTGTGCTAACCTGTATCTGAACGGTTTAATGGATAAATTACTCTGTGCTAATTGCCAGGATGTTTGGGAGAAGGAGTTAAGCCTATTGTTTTCTCAGGCCAAAAGGCTGCTGGAAATGTATAAGAAGCCTGGGACATGATTCTGCTTCATCTCAGATCTGCTTTGGGTTTCAAGAGGGGGAAACCTTAAGCCATAAGGATTGAGATCCCCAGTCATTGACTGGAGCCACCCTGAATAAGGAAATTGGACTATAACCTATGAACTATTTCTAAAAGGACTTTTGGCAACTACAAGCTCATCTCTACTGTGTGTCTGAACCTCAAGAATTGAATTCAAGTCTGTCTGTATATTGATCTTTTAACCAACACTCTCTCTCTTTTCTCTTTTAATACATTTTAGCTTAGTTACTAAGAATTGGCTGTAGCATGTATTGTGGGTAAGATCTAAGTTATAATTGGACCTGGGTGTGTGGCTGATCCTTTGGGATTGGAAGAACCTTTTCTTTTATCTGATGAAGTACGATTTTCAGGAATCATCATCATATCTGACAGGTGTGTCTGGCCGGAGGCCTGAGGCTGGGCACTTTAAGGGAACTGCGGGGTTTGGACTCTAAGTGACCAGTGAGGTGCTGTAGAAGCTGTTTTGTGCTGGTTGGTAAATCTAAGTATTGGAATAACCACCAGCATTTGGGGTTTGTCTGCCCCGTTTGGTTTGCAGTTCACCCTGATTGAGTGACCTCAGCTGGCTCCCACAGGCTGCACCGTCACATATGCATAGGGCAGGGGTGGGGAAGCTAGGGCCCGTGGGCTGGATCTGGCCCCATGGTTAATTTCTTCTGGCCTGTGGTGCCCCCCGCAGGGTAGGAACTGCTGTGCCAGCTCGTCCCACTGCAGGGGGAAGCCCCGAGCCGCCACGCCCCTGGGCCAGTGAGTGATGGCCCGCGATTGACTTTTTTCTGTGGGTCAATGGCCAGTGAAAGAAAAAAGGTTCCCCACCGCGGAGCCCTCACTCCCCCCCCCGCCCCAACCTCCTGCCCCAGCCTGGAGCCCCCTCCCACACTCTAAACCCCTTGGTCCCAGCCCAGATCACCCTCCTGCACCCCAAATCCCTCATCCCTGGCCCCACATTAGAGCCCTCACCCCCAGCTGGAGCCCTCATCCTCCCCGCACCCCAACCCTCTGCCTCTGCCCAGAGCCCCTTCCTGCACCCTGCACCCTCATTTCTGGCCCCACCCCAGAACCCGCATCCCCAGCCTAGAGCCTGTACCTCCTCCGACACCCCAACCCCCTGCCTCAACCCGGAGCCCCGTCCCATACTCCGAACCCCTCAGTTCCACTCCCCTCCTGTACCCCAAACCCTCATCCCTGGCCCCGCCCTAGAGCCCGCTCCCCCAGCCGGATCCCTCACCCCCCTCCCACACCCCAACCCCCTGAGCCAGCCTGCTGAAAATGAGTGAGTGAGTGAGGGTGGGGAGAATGGAGTAAGCGGGGGTGGGGCCTCAGAGAAGGGGCGGGGCATGGGCGGGGCCTCAGGGAGGGGTGGAGCAAAGGTGTTTGGTTTTGTGTGAGTAGAAAGTTGGCAACCTTGGGAGTCTCCGGAGAAAATAAAGCCCCCCCCCCCCCGCTGCCTCTACCAGCTCCAGCTCTCCTCGTTCAGCAGGAGAGTTTCCTTTTGAATCCTTTTTCTTCGCTGTGCAGTGAGTGTCCGGACCCCGCAGAATTCCCTCCCATCCCTGCACAGCCCTTGGCAGCAGCCCACACGGCAGGCCAAACGCCCATGTCTTCGCTGACGAACCAGGGGTGTTTTTGCTGCAGGATAATGAACACGTTTATCCCTGTCAAAACCCAGGGAGACAAGGTTTTCCCACCATGCAAACTAGACAAGGCCAGCCCTGGGCAGGGGCTATGGCTGACCTCACCTTGGAGGCTGCAAGGGCTCCGTCTCCATGGGGCGTGTCCAGGAGGGCTCTGTCCCACCGGAGTTATCTCACAGTTCAGAGCGAACCAAGATCACACCTCAGTTCCTGCTTCTCTAGGGCAATTCCTACCGACTTGGCCGGCTTTGCCCTCAGCTCATTCACAGCGTCGGAAGTGCTGCCTGGTTCCAAGCCAGAGCAGGAGAAGCCCCGGGAGATGTGGCCATCCCCCTTCGCCCTGCAGTATGTTTTCTAGTGCTTTAGCCAGGCCAGCTTAGTTCTCCTGCTAATGAGCTCAGCCATGAGCTCACCTGCTAAGAGCTGTCTCTGATGCAGCCAAGAAACGTGCCAAGGTCTCTGCTTTTTTCCAAAGGTCGCCTGTTCTGAGGGAGGCATTTCCCGTCACTCTCAGCACATTGCACTGTGAGAGGCAAGAAAGAGATCCGAGAGGTCTCGCTGACCACGCTGAACAAGTGCTGACCCCACCCCGTGGATGTGGGATGGCCCCTCCCAGCCATGCCCAGGTAACCCTTCCCCCAAAGGGTGTTCATGCCACATGATCAGCGAAGCTATGGAGGGTCTGCTGTCGCTCCTGGGAGCACAGCAGCTCCAGCAGCAGCATCCTGCAAGGCAAGCCAGGGAGAGATCCAGCTTGGGTCCCTCTGAACTCCCAGAGTTTGGGGTTCTAATTCTGTCCCCGGCCTTGGGGCAGAGGCAGCTGGATGCCCCCACTGCTCTCCTACTGGTTCAGGAGAGACGATACAATCCCCTTTGTGGTTAGCAGAACCCCAGCAGGCGGGATGCACTCTAACCTCGTGCTAATAGCAGAGCTGAGCTTGATACAATAGCTCCAGCTTCACTAAGGAATAACAGCAGTTCAGAACCTGATCTCTCCAATCACAAAGAGAAGCCTTCACCCAGGGAATATTAGCTCAGACCCCCTAATGCACCAGCAGTCACTGAAATCCATCTCCAGCTCCTTAATCGAAAAGGTAGAAATTCCAGCGCTATTCATCTCTGATATTTATATAACTAACGGCGGTGCTGTGAGCCACAGTCGGAGCACTGATCTCAAACAAATACTTAGTCAAGGCTAGAGACTTAGTCATTCCTCTTATACATAGAGATGCTATTTGCCCTTCCAAAGAGAGGCTTTAGTGCTGCTTTCTCAGAACAGACTGGCTTCTGCTGCCACTAGAACTAGCTAATACAGCTCGGCGGCTCGGAGGCCTGGCTGGCAGCAGGATAACTGTGGTCACATTTCACCTGGCCACCACACGCAGCCCGGAGGAGCTGGAGGGAGAAGTGTGGCGTGGCCGCTGCCCCTCGCCAGTGTCCGAGACCTCTCCCGGCCAGCAGCCCGGGGCAGAGCAGAAGTCAGAAAGCCGGGGCAGCAGCTCCCATGTAGGGCTGCCAGAGACTCACGTTACAGGCCTAGCTGAGCCTGGTGTTTCCCACATGCAGTGGGAGTGCTGGGGTCTCCCGTCACTCTGCAGCTGTGGGACAGCGGGTTCAAACACTGTTCTCTGTGGCTACAGCTGCACTTACTGGAGGGGCGCAGGGAGGTCACTTGAATGTCAAAGTGCCACAGGTGAAGTCCCGAGGCACCCCAGCAACTGCCGTGGCTCCCAGCAATAGCCACAGGTACACGCTGACAATGCCAATGTGCAGGCACAAACCGGAAATCCTGGTGTGTCTGCTAGGGAATAGCCTACGTGCTGCTGAGGCTCGGGGTCCAAGCCTTGTGCAAGGAGCCCCGTCACGCTGCTGGGGAGCGAGGGACTCGGCTCCGCTGAACGGGGAAGCTACTCAGCTGGCCAAGCTGGGCTGCCTGCTGTGGATGAGCTGAGCCGAACAAGGAGGAGTTTCTCTTAGGGTACGTCTTCACTACCTGCCGGATCGGCGGGCCCCTCCTCATCTAGACGCGATATATCAAACTCCGAACGCGCTCCCGTCGACTCCGGAACTCCACCACCGCGGCCGTCGATCCTGCGTCGTGAGGACGGGTAAGTAAGTAACTCGAACTAAGGTAGTTCGACTTCAGCTACGCTATTCGCGTACCTTAGTTCGACCCCCCCCACCAGTGTAGACCAGGCCTTAGCTTCAGTGGGGTTTGGCTCAGCCACCGCCCCCGTCCTGTGTGTATTTGCTCTTTCTAGAGCCTGGAAGCAGCTCCAAGGGCAAACGTCCCTCTGTAAGAAGTTATGTTTCCTGTGCTGAGGCCAGGGAAGGGCAGTTCATCGCCGCAGACCAGGGGACGTGGCTTTCTTTTCGGGTTTGGGCCAAACTGGAAAGGTTTCAGTGCAGAGGAGGTTCATAAACCAATTTGGGAGAAAGGGGATTTTTGGAAGAAACTTCTGAAGTGGTTCCTGCGCGGTGTCCTGGCAGACGCCGATGGGGCCTGGCTGCCAGCAGGGCCCCTCCTGCAGAAGTCCCAGGTTTGCACTTGAACAGTAAATATTTTCAGAGACCCCCCAGGGATAAGTGCTCAGTGCAGCTCACCAGGGGCTCAGAACTTCCCTTGTTGCTGATGGGGCAGCCGCCCGATTCCTCACGCACAGCCCTGGCAGTTGACCCCGGGTAACTTGCAGTGCTACTGACTATCTTAGAATGGTGCTTCCAGAGTCGGCACTGCTGTGAGTGGCAGGCCGGCTCTAGGCACCTGCAAACCAAGCCCCTGCTTGGGGCGGCACATTTTCAAGGGCGGCATTTTCTAAGCAAAAGCCTAGAGCCAGCCCTGGCAGCAGCAGCGCGTCGTGTGCGGGGGGCGCCCTGGGGCCGCTGCGGTTCGCGTCACGGGGCAGCAGCGTGCGCACCTTGTGGCTGGGCCGGGCAGGCTCTGAGCGGGGGACACTTGGGCTGGGGGCCGCCCCACGGGGCATATGGAGCCGCCTGCAGGTGCCGCAGGGCAGGCAGCCACCCCCCAGCGCTGCAGCCGGGGCTGGGCGAAGCGGCCTGAGGCACCCAAGGACTGCGGCAGGGCGGCCAGAAGCAGCAGCAGCAGCAGGGCCGTAGAGGGCGGGACGCTGCCGGGCGGGGCCCACGTCTCGCTCTCCAGGGCTCCGCTCCCTTTGGGGCTGCCCTGCCCCGGCTCCTCAGCCCCCTGCCGAGCGGTCCCCCAGCTCTGCCCTCCTGGGTCCCGGCCGGTCCTGGAGATGAGAGCCCCGGCTGGAGGGACCCTGGGCTGAGGCGCAGCCTGGGAGCCCCACTGCTTACCCCGACCCTGGCAGCGCTGCACTGGCGGGATGTGAGGGGGGAGCGGGCGGAGTCAGCACTGGTCGGGGGGGGAGACAAGGGCTGGGGTGGCAGGGGGTGTGTGGGCGGGGGAAGAGAGAGCCCAGGGCTGGGGTGGCAGGGGTGGGGTGGGAGAGAGCCCAGGGCTGGGGCGGCAGGGGTGCAGGGGAAGAGAGAGCCCAGGGCTGGGGCGGCAGGGGTGCGGCGGGTGCGGGGGAGAGCCCAGGCTGGGGGATGGGGGTGCGGGTGGGAAGAGAGAGCCCAGGGCTGGGGCGGCAGGGGGTGCGGGTGCGGGGAGAGCCCAGGGCTGGGGGATGGGAGTGCGGGTGGGAGAGAGAGCCCAGGGCTGGGGCGGCAGGGGGTGCGGTGGGGAAGAGAGAGCCCAGGGCTGGGGCACCAGGGGTGCGGAGGAGGGCACTGGTGGGGTGAGAGGCCAGGGCTGGGGTGGGGGCAGCCAAAATTTTTTGCTTGGGGCGGCAAAAACCTAGAGCCGGCCCTGGTGACTGGTGGGGTCTCTGGACATTTCTTGCTGTGAGACAGACAGACACCAGGGCAGTTCACCAGCATATATGTATGGATACAGCAATGGACCAGCTGCCTAGGGAGGTCGTGGAAGCTCCTTCACGGGTGGGTTTTGAGAGGAGGCTGGATAGCATCTGTCTTGGATGCTTTAGACACAACAAATCCTGCATCTTGGCAGAGGGTGAGACTAGGTGACCCTTGCGGTCCCTTCTAACCTTGGGATTCTGTGATTTATTGGGCTCTAAATTATAGCAGGGCACGAGCAGGAGCACCGTTTGTTTGTTTGTTTGTAAACTGAGCCCCCGTCACAGTCAATGCCAGCAGCCCCAGTGCTTGGAATAATAAATGTGCAAATAGCAATTAACAGTCGCTTCTTCTGCTCTCCTGCAAAGGGCATAATTAGCCAGTTCCATCTGTTAATTATACCTGCCATGGTTGAGATACTCACAGCCTAGCCAGATCTAGGCGGGAAGGTGAGCTGATCAATGTCTAGATTCAGGAGGCCTCTCTCTCTTACCAGGGCTTTGCCATATGGGCGCTTTCCCTGTGAGCAGGACCTACACCCTTTGATTCATCCTCACTGCTGCCTATCATCTGTCTAATCCTCTCCCCGTGGCATTGTGCCAGGCCTGGGGACTCTCCAGCGACAGGTGCTCCTCAGAAACAATTTGGCCTACAAATCTCATGGCAGCCTTGTTCTTCAAAAGAATCTTCCAGTGCCTGCTGGTTCCGGCTAGGCCAGACGGTCCAGGAACAGACTCTCTGTGCTATTTCCAATGCCAGCGCGGAGAGGCTGACTCAGACTTTGGGTGAACACAGGACCTGATATTTCTTTAAAGCTGTAGCAGGAAGCCAGGCAGAGGTGGGGCAGGGGAGGGCAGGGAGCTGAGGAAGGTTCTTAGCAGAAGCACGGCGGCGCGGAGGGGCTGTAGAGACGAGCTGGTCCATTACCCTGAGTCCCTTGTTCGGTGCTAGAGGAAAGCAGCTCTTTTTCAGTCGTTCTTTACCATTTTCACATGAGAACTTGATCTTGCACTAAGGCCCGGATCTCCTGTGTGTTCTCCTGCGGGCTCTGTCTAGATTAGGGGCTCACCATGCACCCCTATTCAATACTGAAACGTGACATCTGGGCTGGGGCAGCTCGGGCATCAAGCGCAGAAGCGAAGGGTCAGCGGGGCGCGTGCCCGAAGAGAGCACGGTCACAATGACTAGCAGCCGTGCTGGGTGGGGTGCAGGGTGCAGCCGCCCACTGCCTGGTCTAGCTGTCCGGGGAGAGCTGCGCCGGGGGGGGGGCAGCAGGCAAAGAGCCCACTGACAGCGAATGAGAGGGGGAGCCTGGCCTCTCGTCACCCCTGCAGTGATAGGAGACGAGCAGGTGTTCCCAGGAGGGGCGCACTCATTTTCTGCTGGAAATGGGGCAGAACCACAGGCTCCTTAGGGTGGGACAGGAACCCAAGGGGGCAGTCAGTATGTTCCCCTGCACAGTAGACAGGCCTGAGAGATGAGTGCTGAGCCTCGGAGAGGCAGATCCCCATGCAGCCAGGCTTTGCTCAGAGACGCTCCCAGGCTGGCTCTCAGGAGCAGCTTATTATATTTACATCTCACTGTGTCTAGAAACATGAACCCTCCTCATATCTCCGGGAGCGTGTACAACAACAGCAGCATTTAGCGGGACACAGTCAGTCCCAGGGGAACCCCACTGGGAAACACAAATCCACCCCACTGCCTGCCTGTCTGAGCAGCTGGGGCACACGCCATGCACGCAGGGCCAAATTCACCCTGCTCAGCGGGCCAGAACAAGGCCGAGGCCCCCTGCCATCCCCAGAGTGGAGGGACGGTCTGTGGATGGGGACTCAGGAGCTCAGGGTTTAGTTTCCAGGGACTCCTGCATGACCGTGGGCTGAATCTCTTCGTGTCTCAGGTCCTGTCTGTGCAGTGAGGATTGTACTTCCCGTCTCCACTCTGTTGGCTTGTCTCCTTGGAATATCAGTCTTTAGGCCAGGGGCCGTTTCTTACAATGGACACCTGGCAGCTGGTGCTTTTACCTCTATGGTGATGCTAATAACAATAATTAACAACAACGTAACCATCAGGGAAAATTCGCGGTCAGTAGCCATTTGAAATTGCATGGTTATGCAATGGAACAAGGCCCATCCTGGGTGATATTCAATCCCGCTGAGACTCCGCGTGCTCTGGATACGGTGTGCTCACCCTAACTACCCACAGACACGGTTTCTGTCAGGTCACCGGGAGACGGCAATGCCGGGGTCAACCCCACCGAGATACCCTCAGAAATGTCAGTCCAGGGAACAGCTGCCATGACAACTGGGACGAGAGGCAGTTTCTGTACGTAGCCCTCCCAACATCTGGAACTGGAGCTGAGCCTGCATGAGCCAGCACATGCTGTGCAGGAATGATGCAATGTGCCCCTTGCAGCTGGCTGCATGGCTAAGCAACCAGGCAGCTGCAGCACAACTGCAGGGTCTGCAAAGTCAAGGGACCTTATGGGAAAACTCTTCACGTGGCCTGTTTGGAAGCTCATGGGCCGGCAAAGCAATTGCTCCCCTGCTCTTCATGTCTTGGCAGTTGCTTGGTTCCAATTCCTGCACAAAAGACCAACCACTCCCAGGGAGAGCTGGGCTTGGGAAGGGACCCTGTCTGCCTGGGAAACCCTCTCCCTCTCTCTCTACTGCTCTGGGACACCTGGGGTGCCCTCTCTAGTCACCAGAGGGCAGGAGCGTGGCCTGGACGCTGCTCCCCTGCCTGCAGTGTGCTCGAAAAGTTAGTAACTTTCCATTGCTCAGCTTCAGCACTGACGTGAAAACAACAGAGATGCCGGCTCAGATTGATGTAGTCTTTTGAGTATTCCTTAGGAGATTTTGGTTCATCTTAATCTTCACTGCAAAGGCAGAACATGTCATTTAAGCCTTTTAGTATTCTAGCAGTATAGTAACAAATATCACTTAGAAGCCGATTTTATAATAGTTTTAAATGTTTTGCTTTCCATGTATTTACATAATTCCATGAAAAGCCTGTAAAGAGAGTTTGCATGTTGTGGTCATGGAGGAAAATGAATGTGAGAAATCACGTAAAGATAATCAGCACCGGTGGTCTCTCCTTCAGCTCGCAGGAGGAGCAGGCGGAGTAGCAGAGACGCAAACTTGGGCTTCAGGGCTCGGGTGAGGTTAGGAGTCGGGCTGGGACACTGCCCCAGATCCAGAAGGTCTGTTATTTAACATGGTCACCATGTGGCAGCCACTTGGTGCCCTTGCTGGGACAGATGGGGGGTCTCAGCCAGTTTCCCCAGGGGCAGGTGCTCACATCAGGACTGGTACTGACTGAGGGTCTCAGCAGAGAGGTGAAGAGGGCCCTGGATTCTCAAGTGCTCCATCACGCATGGGCTGGGCACAGCAGTGGCGGCCCCATCCCCACCCCCGTAACACACCAAGGCCTGACTGGAGCTGGGTCAGGAATGGTCCAAGCGGGCTTTGACCGGGGACACAGGCCAATGCACCCAGGGGCTGGGCACACAAGGATCACTGTATTTTCTCTGCGTCGCCTTGTTTGTTTGCCCGCGTTAGTCAGAATGAGCCAGAAAACACGTTGGGAAGCTGGTGCCGAGCTGGGGAAGAGGGCGGGCTGCACTCTGCCCAGCAGGCCTCTAGACTAGCCAGTTCCAGCCACTCAGTCTAACCCTCGGCAGAGACTATTCCGCAGCCCCCGCACGCCGAGCTGGGAACCAGCAGGCCTGGGTCTGTTCCAGGCTCTGCCGCTGCACTCGCTGCGTCGCCTTGAGTAAGTCACGTATCAGCCTCAGTGCATCCGAGAAATGGGGCCAGCAGATACTCACTGCCCCGCCCTGCAGTGCGCTGTCAGAGGGGCGCAGTGCTGCGGTTATCATCTGAGAAATGGGGCCAGCAGATACTCACTGCCCCGCCCTGCTGTGCACTGTCAGAGGGGCGCAGTGCTGCAGTTATCATCTGAGAAATGGGAACCAGTAGATACTCACTGCCCCCACCCTGCCATGCGCTGTCAGAGGGGCACAGTGCTGCGGTTATCATCTGAGAAATGGGGCCAGCAGATACTCACTGCCCCGCCCTGCAGTGCGCTGTCAGAGGGGCGCAGTGCTGCAGTTATCATCTGAGAAATGGGAACCAGTAGATACTCACTGCCCCGCCCTGCTGTGCACTGTCAGAAGGGCGCAGTGCTGCGGTTATCATCCGAGAAATGGGTCCAGCAGATACTCACTGCCCCGCCCTGCAGTGCACTGTCAGAGGGGCGCAGTGCTGCGGTTATCATCTGAGAAATGGGGCCAGCAGATACTCACTGCCCCGCCCTGCCGTGCACTGTCAGAGGGGTGCAGTGCTGCGGTTATCATCTGAGAAATGGGAACCAGTAGATACTCACTGCCCCGCCCTGCAGTGCGCTGTCGATAGATACTCACCCGCCCGGCCGTGCGCTGTCAGAGGGGCGCAGTGCTGCGGTTATCATCTGAGAAATGGGGCCAGCAGATACTCACTGCCCCGCCCTGCCGTGCACTGTCAGAGGGGTGCAGTGCTGCGGTTATCATCTGAGAAATGGGTCCAGCAGATACTCACTGCCCCGCCTTGCAGTGCACTGTCAGAGGGGCGCAGTGCTGCGGTTATCATCTGAGAAATGGGGCCAGCAGATACTCACTGCCCCACCCTGCCGTGCACTGTCAGAGGGGTGCAGTGCTGCGGTTATCATCTGAGAAATGGGGCCAGCAGATACTCACTGCCCCGCCCTGCAGTGCACTGTCAGAGGGGTGCAGTGCTGCGGTTATCCCTCATTATCATCCTATGGGAAACTTTGGGACTCACTCCTTCAGCAACACTTCTGGTTCTGTCTCCCACATTTCCTGTGTCCCACTGCCCTTGTTTCCATCCCTGGGGCCATCGGGGCTCTTGCCGCAGAGCTGTGTGCTTGGCCAGTGGTGTCCCCCTGGCCCTGTGTCGCAGGGGGCTGTTCCCTCCTCGCCCTGGCTGGGGCGGGAGTGATGATGACAGCTCCCGCTCTATGGACGCGTGCTGTGCACCTCCCGCCCTGGAGCCAGGACCTCGACTGGGGCCTGTGCAGACCAGTCCCACGCTGGTATTTGAAGGTTCTTCTTCCCTTAATAGCTAAGCCGCTGTCACAAGGGGCCCCCTCCCCCAGACTCAGGCTGCAGAATACTACACCGTGCTCCCTGGCCAGGCAGTGACAACTGCTCAGAGACCTGTCCTGCCCTCGGCTGAGCTCTGCCAATGTCCCTAAAACGGCTCCTCCCATTCACATTTGGACCCCATCACCTCCGCCCCTTCCTGAGCCCTCTCAGGCTGCCATGGCGTGGGTCCTTCTTTGATAGCTACAGCTGGGCCTCAGATGTGAGAACTGTAAGTGACCAAAGAAAGGAAACTAGCCGGTGTGCAACACTGGGCCAGGACTAACACTCCTTTCAGTGCCTGGAAAAGTGTTCTGTTGTGTGCTATTGAACAGAATCAAACAAGTCAGAGCTGAGAAACTGTATCCTGGGCAAGCAGCCGCTTTTAGACTGAAAGACTGTCTAGATCACATCTTTCCCTTGAGATGTTTGATGGATAATGGGCTTGCTTACCAGAGAAGATTAGTCTGGAACTTTATAGATTTCACCAAAGCTTTTGACTCCATTCACACACAGTCACTAAAAAATCTCTTGTGACAATATGGGCTTCCTAGAAAGATAGTGTCACCAGCTAAGATGCTGTAGGAAGGTTTAAAAAGCTGTGTAAAGACAGAAAGTACAGAGACCGACTGATTCGATATCATTGCTGGAGTGCAACAGGCATTCAACTCACCTCTCCTCTTCTGCATTGGGATAGATTATGAGATGTGAACAGCAACATCAAAGGAAGACACATGAATTATATGGAGTAGGGGAAAGCTTCAAGATCTCAACTTTGCAGATGACATTGGTCTGATGGATAATTTTTAAGAAGGGCAAACAGGATGACCTGGGTAATTGTAGGCCTGTCAGTCTGATACCAATCCCAGGTATGATAATGGGGCGGGAGGCAGATAAGGTACTCTATTAATACATAACTAAAGCAGGGTAATGCTAGTGCAAAAACCTTGGGCTTATGGAAGATAGCTCCTGTCAAACTAACTTGGTATCTTTTTTGGATGAGATTACAAGTTTGGCTGATAAAAGTAATAGTGTTGATGTAATAAACTTAGATTTCTGTAAGGTGTTTGACTTGGTACCACACGGCTTTCTGATTAAAGAGCTAGACTAATATGAAATTAACATGGCACACATTAAATGAATCTCAAAATGTATCTGTAAACTGGGACTCTTCATCCAGAGAGTCTATCGCCAGTGCTGTCTTGGGGGATTGGTTCTTGGCCCTATTCTATTTAACATCTTTATCAATGATCTGGAAAAAAACATAAAATCATCACTGATAAAGTTTGCAGATGACATAAAAATTGGGGGAGTGGTAAATAATGAAGTGGACTGATCACTGATACCAAGCAATCCAGATCAGTTGGTAAACTGAGTGCAAGCAAACAATATGCATTTTAATGCAGCCAAATGTAATACATACATCTAGGAACAAAGCATATATGCTGTACTTGCAGGATATGGGATTCTATCCTGGGAAGCGGTGACTGAGAAAAAGATTTGGGGTTGGTGGTGGATAACCAGCTGAACATGAGCTCCCACTGTGATGCTGTGGCCAAAAAGACTAATGCAAGCCTTGGATACATCAACAGGGGAAATCTAGAGTAGGAGTAGAGAGGTGATTTTATCTCTGTATTTGGCACTGATTTGACCATTGCTGGAATCCTGTGTCCTGTTCTGGTGCCTACAATTCAAGAAGGATGTTGATAAATTGGAGAGGGCTCAGAGAAGAGTCACGAGAATGATTAAAGGATTTAAAAACCTGCCTTATAGTGATAGACTCAAGGAGCTCCATCTCTTTAGCTTCACAAAGGGAAGGTGAAGGGGTGACTTGATCAGAGTCTGTAAGTATCTGCATGGAGAACAGATATTTGATAATGGGCTCTTCTTTTAGCGAAAGGTCTAATGTGATCCAGTGGCTGGAAGTTGAAACTAGAAGAATTCAGACTTGAAATAAGTTGTACATTTTTAATGGTGAGAGTACTTAGCCATTGGAACAATTTTTAATGATGGTCAGTGATGGAGAATCCACCATGACCCTTGGCAATCCAGACTGGATGTTTTTCTAAAAGCTCCACTCTAGGAATGATTTGTGGGCAAGTCTCTGGCCTGTGCTCTGCAGGGATCAGACTAGATGATCTCAATGGTCCCTTCTGGCCTTGAAATTGCTGAACCTATGAAAAGAGGAGGACAGCACATGACAGCTAAGAACGCCATTGAGGAAGATGTCCCTGTCAGGGAAACAGTAGGACCGAGCAGGAAGTGTGGCAGTGGCAGATGGAGGTGGAAGGAACGGGCTGCTTCACGTGACACGGGGCATGAGAGCATCTAATACATAATAAATAACAAGAATGGCTCTGAGAGGCTCTGAAGCCCGACACTCCTTCCCCCAGTCCTGCCTTCGCCTGCCCATCTGGCTTTGAGCAGCTCCGAAGATTGGGCTGGATCCCAGCCCGACAGCCCAGGGGTTTATACCCTGTGAGAGCGCTGGCAGGAAGCTCTAAAGGAGCCACCTTCTCCCTCTCCTGCCGTTTGCTGCCCTTAGTCACATGCTGCACATTAACCCCACGCTGTCTATATACATTTAATGCATTGAGCAGAGCTTGTTTTTTCTCCCTGAAGCTGAGAGGCTCCTGCTTGCCATGGCAGCTGGTTGCCAACCTTACTGCGGCCTGCAGCAGTTCTCACGTCTGGGCCCTGCCCTGCACACGTGCCACAATGCTAACAGCGTGGCTTTGGCACGTCGCTTTCTACCTGGGAGGAGCAGCTGCACCAAGCTCACCCTTTAGCATGAAAAATAAATGGTTTCAGCCGAGGTGGCGGAATATTGTCCAGGCAAACAGGCAGCAGTGGGGAGCCTCCCTCTCCAACCCATTAGTCTCGCTTTCAGGTTCCGCTGGTGGTAAACTTCAGACTGCGCAAACAACCAACGTTCATTTCTATTCTGTTCCACTGCTGCCTCCGCCAGCGCTAATGATGACACAGGTAGAAGGCACAAGCCCCAGCCCCTGTCAGAGGGGAGAAGCTCTGTTCATCACACCCAGTACTGCACTGTCTATAGATCAACACACAAACCCTCCCTCCCCACTTCACCCCCCCACACACACACACATACACACACCAGGAGTGTTACACGCAGCTGCTTTGTTGTTAGGAAATAATTCTAAATTCCGAAGAAGAGGCTGAGAAATTGAGTCCTGACTCACTCGATATATTTCCTATATGTTAATTTCAAACAGACTTTCAGAATGTGCTTTCCTAGATCTAAAGTTGGCAACAGAATCTTAACTATTTGAGTTTCTTGCTGGCTGATAAAATATGAATAAAGGAACCATCACTTTATAACAGCAGGAAGAAAAATAATTGCCAGGGCTGGCTCCTATTTGAATATTGTTTAAAATCCATGTAGCGTGGAGGAGGCTGTTGCAGTTGCGTTCTCTGTGTGTGAATAACGACGTGATGCAAGATTCCGCGATCTGTACAGCTAGATGGGAGGGTAACGGGGGTGTTTTCTAGCTGCCCCCACCAAAGGCTGGAAATGACTGAATCACACAAGTTCCAAACCATTCTCCATCCTGCCCCTGAGCAATGAGAGCAGTGCTGTGTGTTTCAATTCTACACGCCAAGGGCTGGGCTGTGATCTCTGGGGCCAGAAAGCATCTTCCAGGCTCAACAAGGGGAATGGGAAGATGCTGGGGGCAGTTCTCTAGCAGCTACAGCAACTGGCTAGAGCAATGGAAGGGAAGAACCAGAGGACTCAAAGAGCTGGCTGGCTTGCAATTGCCATGTACAGTTCTGAATGCCCCCAGCAGCCTGAGTATACAGAAGAGCTGGATTTGGGCAGGATTTGTTGTGTTTTTAACATGGTGGGTTTTTAAATGAGCTGCTGCTGCAGAGGCTCACAAGGACGGTAAAGTGACACTGACTAATTGAATTCTGAACAAGCTGGAGCAATGCAAATATCTGACAAATTGATTTAATTGCATTCACGTACAATAAAGCTGGGATCTAAAAGGTCAGCTAGAAAATGGAAAGGGTCCCTGGAGTGCTACCAGGGAGAAGCTGACTTTAATACACATTCATCACATTTTATCATCTAATTAGTTCACACAATGCCAGCCTGATAGACAGAAGCCTAAACAAAAGTATTGATTGATTATTACCCCTGTATCTATCATATTACCTTCAGCCCCTTGTGGGCTAGTTCTGGCAACTGCTGCTTAGTGTGTCAGCAGAACAGGATGTTTGTTTTGATAAATGGCTTTTCTATAGCAGAATTTAGACTCAGAAAAGTCTCTCTGCTGGATTCCGAATGATAAAGGTGCTGCTTTATTCCCCAGGACGCAGCCAGCCCGGGCTCCCCCCTCACCTGGGCTGCACAGTGAACGACCAGCAAGCCCATCCAGCCCAGGTGGTTAATGAGCCCCAGCCTTGCATGGCGTTACCTGGACAGGCCAACTCTCCTAGAGACGTTAACACCAAACCACATGGAATCAGCAACTTTTTCGCCATGGAAAGCAGGACCCACATCTCTTGCTGACTTTCAGTGTCTGTGATTTTGCCTAGGTTAAATATCGTTAACTCTCCTTGGTTACTGTAATGGGCTGGAGCCCTGGCTGCAATGTACAGTTCTGGCAGGGCATGTCCCAGGGTTCTCTATCCAATAGGCACTGGAAGACAATATTGCTCATCCTGGCTGGTCCCTGTTTTGGGGGCTGCTTGATGTGATCTCTGGAGCCTGTGTTCCCATTCACTGTTATGAAACTGCTGCTTTGCAGTTCTTTGGAGTCTCAGATCTGTCACAGTTTCCCCTTTTCTTTGCTTTTACAAAGCAGGGAAATTCTGAAAACACAACAGGAAGCCTCCTTGCAAAGCTGAGTTGTTTCCTATCACTGTGCACGGCACTTGCATTTGTGCTTTAGTAGCTGAGTTATAGTTTCTATGAAAAACAGATCTTGGCCTGCCCTGACTTTGTGCATCTTCCATCGGAGCCAAGCTGGCCATGCGGCTTTTTGCACTTACTTCCCTCCTACGTGCACGGAGCACTTTCAGAACACTCACGGAAGCCTGGGCAATGAATCCCTGACTTGTAGTGATGCTTTTCCTAAATGGTGCAGTCCCTGCTACTGGTCTATCTGGGCTTTTACCGCCACAGCAGGGAGTTTGAACGGCAGGCAGAGATCAGGGAGAAGTGGCCATTCATCCGCCAGGACAGTGCCTGGAGCCTAGCCACTGTGCTTTTGTCTCCAGTGTTTGTGTTACTCTGAAAAGGGCTTTTCATACAGGGAGGGAAAGCAGACATGCCTCTCCCCTCCTGGAGCCCAGCATTTCTCGCTCACAGATGGAGAAACATTTAAAAAATCATTTTAAAAAGACAAATGTGATTGCACTGACTGCCAGTTGGTGAGGGCTCAGCCAGAGGCTGCTGCGACTGACATGCTCCAGGAACGGCATGGCAGGCTGGGCTTGGAAAAACCAAACTCCTCTGTTGATTAGCCATCTAGGCAGGGCCTGAGCAGCTCCTAAGAGCAGGCGCTGGCCTGTGCCCCACTCAGCCAGAACCCGACAGGGGGCCGGGCAGTGCTATGGGCTGAGGTGAAGGCACCTTGGGATGTGACATCCTCACAGGCAGTGGGCCAGGGGATTGGTATCGAGCCCGATTGTGTGTCTCATGGAAACAGTGAATCCAGTTACAGACAGAGAGAACAAGCTACACCCAAGCATTGCCCCCTCCCACCTGGGAAAGGAGAAGAGGAGAAAACTCTGTGAAGTCCCCTTTGGACTCAGCTTTGCAGATCCAATTTACCTGGCAATTGCTCAGATACTAGAGTGATGGGAGCTGTAGGACAGTGGTACGCAGGGGTCTTCCAAGGGTTATTTGCCTGGTTTTACAACAGGCGACATAAACAGCCCTAGTGAAGTCAGTACAAACTAAAATTTCATCCAATGACTTGTTTATGCCGCTCTATATACTATACACTGAAATGTAAGTGCAGCGTTTATATTCCAATTGATTTATGTGGTAAAAATGAGGAAGTCAGCAATTTTTCAATAATAATGTGCTGTGATACTTTTGTATTTTTATGTTTGATTTTGTAAGCAAGTCGTTTTTGAGTGAGGTGAAACTTGGGGGTACTCAAGACAAATCAGACTCCTGAAAGGGGCACAGCAAGCTGGAAAGGTTGAAAAGCACCACAGTAGGAGACCCTCAGACAGACAGACAGACAGATAAATGGACAGATGGAGAAACAGACTTTTCTCTTCCAACCCTTTGAGGCAGGGGAGACTTTGCAGCACGGATGTAATTCTTTAGCACTTCTCTTTGCTGAGAGGTGTGATAAATGTTTAAGGCTCCTTCTTTCCCTGAGTAGTGCCCTCCTTTCTCCATGGCTCATTTCATAAACCTCTGAGTCTGTGATACATCTGTGCTGTAGGGTGACGTGATGAGACAGGTTTCCTGGAGATGCTGTTACCTGATCAAAACCAACTTCCTAGCACAGTTGCAAATGCTACTTCAACAATTGTTTAATTCCTGTCACTTTCACACCATTGAAACGTCTCCATCCTGCAGGTGAGTCCAGCTCCCAGGTTCTCGTCAGCCCCATGCTATGCTGGTAGGCGGATCGGACAAGGTGCTGCCCCCAGGCAGTGCTCTGGTTTGGATCTTTTAAACAGGGCCAGCCCAGCAGTCCCATAGCAGACACTCCACCCCACTGAGACCTGGGATTGAGGAGAGCTCAGGCCTGTAGTGAGGTGAACCTGCCCTCGAGCCTGTGTCCTCCTCAGGTCCTCCGCCCCACACAGCTATAACCCAAGAAAGAAACCAACAGGACTCCACTGGCCATCACATACAGTCCCCAGCTCAAACCCCTCCAGCGCATCATCAGGGATCTACAACCCATCCTGGACAATGATCCCACACTTTCACAGGCCTTAGGTGGCAGGCCAGTCCTCGCCCACAGACAACCTGCCAACCTGAAGCATATTCTCACCAGTAACTGCACACCACACCATAGTAACTCTAGCTCAGGAACCAACCCATGCAACAAACCTCGATGCCAACTCTGCCCACATATCTACACCAGCAACACCATCACAGGACCTAACCAGATCAGCCACACCATCACCGGTTCATTCACCTGCACGTCCACCAATGTAATATATGCCATCATATGCCAGCAATGCCCCTCTGCTATGTACATCGGCCAAACTGGACAGTCCCTACATAAAAGGATAAATGGACACAAATCAGACATTAGGAATGGCAATATACAAAAACCTGTAGGAGAACACTTCAAGCTCCCTGGCCACACAATAGCAGATCTTAAGGTGGCAATCCTGCAGCAAAAAAACTTCAGGACCAGACTTCAAAAGAAACTGGTGAGCTTCAGTTCATCTGCAAATTTGACACCATCAGCTCAGGATTAAACAAAGACTGTGAATGGCTTGCCAACTACAGAACCAGTTTCTCCTCTCTTGTTTTTCACACCTCAACTGCTAGAACAGGGCCTCGTCCTCCCTGACTGAACTAACCTTGTTATCTCCAGCTTGCTTCTTGCTTGCATATATAAACCTGCCCCTGGAAATTTCCACTACTTGCATCCGAAGAAGTGGGTGTTCACCCACGAAAGCTCATGCTCCCAAACATCTGTTAGTCTATAAGGTGCCACAAGACTCTTTGCTGCTTTTACAGATCCAGACTAACACGGCTCCCCTCTGATGCTTCTGCATTGCTGGCTGTAGGTACACAGCTGATGTCCCTCCAGACGTGCTGTCCGAATGCTGCGCTGTTACCAGGGCACCACCCTGTTATTTCTCAGAAGTTCATAGCACTGACTGTCCTGTGCATGAGATAGCTCAGCCTCCTGCCACCAGGCCTCACTGAGCACTCTCCGGCCGTAGGAGAACCGGCTTGCTGCAGGCTTTTGTCTCCCATTCAGCAAGGCTTGTCCGAAGCAAAGGCAGTAACCATGCGCCTTGGAAAGTCTCCACATGTATTTAGCATTGATTTGTACGATGGCAAATGTTATGAACTGCAATAAGCATGAGCCAGTGGCTTCTCCCCATGACCCAGCTGCCGTACGCAGCCTGTTCTCAGCACAGAGCTGAGTCAGGGGAGATTGATCTTTCATCAAGGGGGCTAAATTGATAGAGGGCAGTGAGAGAAAGGAAAGGCCTGAAGCCACCCGTCATGGTAATAACATGCAGCAGGGGGCCCCTAATGCTGTGGGGACAGACTAATTAATGGCATCTGATTTAATACAACTTCACTGAGTTTGCCACATTCCAGCTTGTATTTTAATCAGCCCAAAGTAGTGGAAGTGCAAAAGAAATCCCTTTCAAAGGGGGTGAGTAAAAGTAATTTAATGAGCAAAGGCAAAACAACAGTTTGAAACAACTGCCATAAGGTTACATAATGTTCTCTTGGCATACAGTCACATTTGCATTTATTTGCATTATTTTTGTGTCAGAACATATGGAATGGGACCTCATTGGGGAAGCAGGAGGATTTGTTTTGCCTTTTCTTTAGGCTCTATTCACTCTGACTCCAGATTATCTCATTATTCAGGTTTTCAATCATTGAGGTTTGAACCTGCATATTTTACTATTGCCTAATCTGGAAGATGTAAACGGCTTCTGGTGAGACAGGCACATTCAGCTGCTGCCACAAAAATACCAGGACTCAAAACCCCCATCGTCATGGCTTGATTTCTATAAAAAATGAATAAAACACGAAAGTGGGATGAGTGAATTTAGCTAATTGGAGCACCCGGAGCATGTGTAGCTCTGTGTTAATGAGACTGTTAAACAAGTCTTAGAAGATTAAATGATCCCAGCCCTGAGGATGATCCCAGCCCAGCAGCATCTATGCCCTGCCCATGAGAATGGATTGGTCCCTCCCTGGGTGCCACACTGGGGATGCTGCTGCTCCATACTCAGTAATGCTGTACAAGGAGCACGCAACCAGAGTGGCTAAGCTGCTGCTCCTGCTGTATCTGGTACGTGGACGTGGCTGAGACAGGCTGGAATTTACAGGGATATTGTAATGTCTGGGTTTGGGCACAGCACTCTATAAATAGCGACTGCCTCCCACTTCAGCCCTCCCCCCCCCATCATCCCTCCCTCACCTCCATAGGAGACATGAGGAAGAGGGAACCATTGCATATGCCCAAAGCACACCCATGGGCTGGAGTCTGCTTCTGTGTAAACAGCTTTTCCTCCTGTGTAATTCTGTTGACTTCAATGGAGTTGTTCCTGCTTTACACCAATGCAAGTGAGGGCAGAGTCAGGCTCTTTATCTTGGCAGATAAATGAGGTTGTTTCTTGAAATTAGATTGGGGAAGCATCTGTGCAGGCCTGGAGCAGCTTTCCAGCGTGATCACTCAAAGCGTCTCAGGCCCATTGGCGCACACACTTGCTAGACTCAGCTCAGGAATTGCCACCGGAGGCCAGTCAACTGGCTGTCATGTCACTTCGCACTTTCTCCCACGCTCTCCTTCTGCTCCTGTAAAGATCTGCACTGTCCTGCGAATCCCCTCCTTCAAACACAGTCTGCCATGATGCCTACAGCCCCCTGCAATGCCTGGCCAACGACTGCGTCTCACCCGGACCGGTATCAGCGCCTTGATTCCGTGTGCTCCCGCATTGCCCCCTCTTTCATCTTGGACAGTGAGCTCTTCCAGGCAGGGGCATCTTTGCGCTGCATGTTTGTCCGTGCCTAGCAGGATGGGGCCTGGCCCTAGGCACGGCCACAACACACGTCACAGCAGCACGTAGCAGCCTCTGAATCTGAGGAACTAGTCTCAGTTCTTCTTTAAAGCTTCAGGTAGGGAGGGCTCAGGCTGGGATCAACCATCTGGAATCCTTCCCCATGTGCCAGTCCTGTGACGTGCTCTGTGCCTCCTGGCTACTCTCAATCCCCTTCCCTGCTTCAGCAGGGACTCAGCCCCTTCTGGTCTGGGCAGCCTCCCTTGCAGGATTGGGTCCTCACGCTGGACTGACTCCAGTTCAGGCAGTGACCTAGGGAGCGTTATCGTGACTATAATAACCTGTCTGAACAGACTAGCACAACTAATTTATTCTGAACAAAGCGAGAAATAAAAGGATAATCAGGTTATCCCAAATGACAGCAACAACATCTGTATTTTCTGGTACACTGGGCACATTTGATGTACAGAATATTGTAATCAGGCTGGAAAACTTGTCAGCGATATTGCTTTTGTCCCTTTCTCAAAGGAGCAATGGTTAGCACTCCAAAAAGAATATTAATTGCTACAAAATGTGGAGAGTAGCACGTTCCTGTCCTGACAGTCGTTCGGTTCTGTCTTTCTGCAGGGGACTTGTTTGTCCTACCAGGGGTATTTCCTTCAGCAGTCCATTGGGAGGGAACAACTGAAAGCACATGGCCCACAGCAATCTCTCAATAGCTGCCAACGTGCATTTGGTTCATCATGAAAGATCCATCTGCCTTTATAATTTGACACTCGCCTCAGTACTGGAAGCAGCTCTGTGCCACTTCCCTGGCTCTGCAACCAGGCCTGCCCTTGGACGCGCTGCAAGCGCTGCAGGGTCAGTGTGGGTCAGCTCCCCATCCCTACACCCCCAGTCCAGGAACTGCCTGAGATCAGGCTGGACAGTACATAAGAACGGCCAGACTGGGTCAGACCAAGGGTCCATCCAGCCCAGTATCCTGTCTGCTGACAGTGGCCAGTGCCAGGTGCCCCAGAGGGAATGAACAGACCAGGGAATCATCAAGTGATCCATCCCCTGTTGCCCATTCCCAGCTTCTGGCAAACAGAGGCCAGGGGCACCATCCCGGCCCATCCTGGCTAATAGCCATTGATGGACCTATCCTCCATGAACTTATCTAGTTCTTTTTTGAACCCTGTTATAGTCTTGGCCTTCACAACATCCTCTGGCAAGGAGTGCCACAGGTTGACTGTGTGTTGTGTGAAGAAATACTTCATTTTATTTGTTTTAAACCTGCTGCCCATTAATTTCATTTGGTGCCCCTAGTTCTTGTGTTATGAGAAGTAGTAAACAACACTTCCTTATCTACTTTCTCTACACCAGTCATGAATTTACAGACCTCAATCATATCTCCTCTTAGCTGTCTCTTTTCCATGCTGAAATGTCCCAGTCTTATTAATCTCTCCTCATACGGAAGCTGTTCCATACCCCTCATCATTTTTGTTGCCCCTTTCTGAACCTTTTCCAATTCCAATAGATCTTTTTTGAGATGGGGCGACCACATCTGCACACGGTATTCAAGATGTGGGCGTAGCATGGATTTATATAGAAGCAATAAATCTGATATTTTCTGTCCTATTATCTATCCCTTTCTTAATTATTCCCAGCATTCTGTTCACTTTTTTGACTGCTGCTGCACATTGAGTGGATGTTTTCAGAGAACTATCCATGATGACTCCAAGATCTCTCTCTTGAGTGGTAACAGCCAATTTAGACCCCATCATTTTATATGTACAGTTGGGATTATGTTTTCCAATGTGCATTACTTTGCATTTATCAACATTGAATTTCATCTGCCATTTTGTTGCCCAGTCACCCAGTTTTGAGAGATCCTTTTGTAGCTCTTCACAGTCTGCCTGGGACTTAACTATCTTGAGTAATTTTGTATCATCTGCAAATTTTGCCACCTCACCATTTACCCCTTTTTCCAGATCATGTATGAATATGTTGAATAGGACTGGGCCCAGAACAGACCCCTGGGGGACACCACAATTTACCTCTCTCCATTCTGAACACTGACCATTTATTCCTACCCTTGTTTCCTGTCTTTTAACCAGTTACCAAGCCACAAGAGAACCTTCCCTCTTATCCCGTGGCAGCTTACCTTGCGTAAGAGCCTTTGGGGAGGGACCTTGTCAAAGGCTTTCTGAAAATCTAAGTACACTATATCCACTGAATCACCCTTGTCCACATCTTGTTGACCTCCTCAAAGAATTCTAGTAGATTGGTGAGGCATGAGTTCCATTTACTAAAACCATGTTGAATCTTCCTCAACAAATTATGTTCATTTATGTGTCTGACAATTTTGTTCTTTACTATAGTTTCAACCAGTTTTCCCAGTACTGAAGTCAGGCTTACCGGTCTGTAATTGCTGGGATCACCCCTTTTTAAAAATTGGTGTCACGTTAGCTACCCTCCAGTCACCTGGTACAGAAGCTGATTTAAATGAGAGGTTACAGACGACAGTTAGTAGTTCTGCAATTTCACATTTGAGTTCCTTCAGAGCTCAGTATGGCTACCTTTGGGGAGCTGAGTTGGGACCTGCTTCTCAGAGCTCTCCTGGCTCCCCCAGTCTGTTCAGCTGGTTCTTTTCACGGTTAGCAATGGCCACTGCTCTTCCCCATGACCTCTGGACACAGGGTAGAGGGAACGCTTGGGGGAAGAAGTGGGGAAGACTGGAGAACCTGAGTTTAACCATACGACTGACTCCCCTGTAGGAGACACCCAGATCCATGTCCCTGTTTCAATGCTTTCGGATTGGAGCTGCCCTGCCGGATTCAGAGCAGGGACTTGGCCCAGGGTCTAGCACGTCCCAGTTGAGAGCTCTAACTCCCGGCTCTCGGCTGGGCTCTCTCACACTCGTATTTCTGTGAACAATTTCGAAAGGTCTCAGGCTTTTCCACATCAGAACAAAAGCACATTTCAAAATGTCGATGTTTTTTGCAAAATGGACGAAGGATTGTTTTCAGGCTGGCCCTGTCTCTGATAAGTCGTGTCAACTGCTGGTGTCACCACAGCTCC
This sequence comes from Mauremys reevesii, assembly GCF_016161935.1. NCBI lineage: Eukaryota > Metazoa > Chordata > Testudines > Geoemydidae > Mauremys > Mauremys reevesii. Next base: position 84,142,746 of record NC_052632.1, read on the forward strand.
CTTCAGCAACTGCACCTGACTGGTGAGAAGAGCCCCCCAGCTGCCACCTGAGGTTACCTCAAGGAGTGGGTGGCCATGACGGAAACTGCTTCCCCTCCCCCAGTTTGCCGGTGCTTCGTCTGCTAGGATGCATGACTGCCTCGCGCCTGTCCCCATCCTGCCAGGGGATGTGCTGGTAAGAGGCACTTTGCTGCTCTCTGTTGTGATGGGTTCGAGTTAGCACAGCTCTGAAATCACTGCTCAGGTTTTTATTTATGCTGATGGTTTTTTTCTATTTCTAGGCTTTGAGCTCTGCCGATTTTAGTGGGGTTTTATGTGCTACTAAATAACAGGTGGTTGTTACTGGGTTTGAATAACCACTTTCAGTGGATGAATTTTATGTACTCGTATGGTGCAGTCTGTGCCGACCATAGACGCGAGGGGCGACTGCATTCAGGCTGAAGTCAGGGGCAAATCTCCCGTTTACAGGGAGCTGAGGAAGTGCTGTGGGAATCTCTGATACTTGCTATTCAGACAAGGAAGGGTCTTACCAGGACCCAGGTAAAACCACAGCTGCTCTGGATACAGCTCCCAGGCTGTACCAGCTCTGGAGAGAAGACTGATTCCTATTGCATCTTCCCTCATCCCCATATTTTCCCACATTCAACACCAAATTTTCAGCCTGGCCTTCCCTGAGCCTCCACTCGAGGGTGCAAATCACTGCGGGTGCAGCTTTGTGCCTATCATTATTTGGACCCACAAAAATGGAGGCTGGTGTCTGAAAATCTGCAGAGTCCAAATGCCCTTCCCTGCCCCTCAGTGCAGTGTGCAGGGGAGTGCATGGAATAACAGAGGCCCCGAGTGCCTGTGCGAGAGGATCAGCTGAACGTTCGCGCCCCAGGACTGCATGCTGGAGAGGAGCATGTTTGCCTGGCTGGGGGTTGATCTGGAACCTGTGATCGGCAAAGGGCCTAGGGGGCTTTTCCTCCCTTCCACTGATTAGGAAGTATTATTTTCTTGTCGAATACCCAGCTGCCAACCCCTCAGCAGGGTCTCCAGCCTGGCCTGCATGCGTACCTCGCAGAGAGGGAAGGCTCCTCCTCTGGGAGACAGCGCTTCCTCACAGTTTAATATTTTAATAGCTGTTAAAAATGTTAACTGTGTTGCTTTTTGGCTGCCTGCAGCGCTGGCACCAAGCTCGGTGAGTTCCCACCCAGACCCTCTGAAAGAGCAGGTCTCCCTCTGGCTTTCCTCTGAATCTTCCTTCTGTCCCTGCAGCTCTGTTCCCATCTTTCACTCTTCCACCCTAAAGGGATAGCCGCCAAATGGAGCTGTCCAAAGCCGAGGCTGGAGATCCCAGCCAGGGAGCAGCATGGCGTGTAGCTGGCTTGGTGGAGACAGGAACAATGTTATCTTCATCCGTGGCGGATGTGACGAATCGTACACTCCATATCTTCCTGCTCGAGACAAGCTTGGGAGCTAACCGGCAGCCAGCCTGTCACTCTCCTGTCATTAATAGCTCAGGTGAAGGACTGGCCCTCGCACAAAGGCATTTACCATCTTGGGTGGAACCCAAAGAATTATGTTTAGCTGCAAGGTTATAATTAATCTCCTCATTTCGTCTGTGCAGGTTCCCAGTATATGCAACTAGACACCATCTTGGAAATGTACCGTTGATGTTGATTTCCTTTTGTGCTAGCTCATGAGAACTCAGGGCCTAAGAAATTAATCATGGTGCTGGCTAAGATAACTGTCCCCTCATTTACTAGTTTTCATTTAAATTGAGCTTTGTGCGGCTTTGATGAAGGAACATATTAAAGCTAGCATGGCTGACATTTTTGTAATAAATTCCAGGATGAATTCCATGCATTTGCTGCGTTAATGTGGAAGGTGGAGATAGAGACCAGGATGAGCTGAAGCAGAAAGTAGGCTGTAAATTGAAGTTTGCCACAGAATACAAATGGGAAGCATGGCTTGGCTGCCAGTAACAGTAGATCAGGTTCCAACCCCCCGGGGCAGAAGGGCTGAGAGATGCCATTCCAGCCTGACTCTGCGGGTTCAGTGGGTCGCTCGGGTGCGGGTGACTCAGTGAGAGATGTGTAAACCTAAGAAAATGGTTCTTTCCAGTGTAAAAGCCGCCCCAGTCTTGGCCCTACAGGATGTGTGCCAGCCGGGGGCCAGATCCTGTGAGGTGCTGAGCTCCCTCAGCTTCCAATGCCTTCAGTGGGACTCGGGCTGTGAAGTATTGGACCTTAGGGTGGCATGGGGGGTCCTGATAATCAGATACATCCTTTAGCCACCCTGTGCCCCACTCTTGTGGCTCACGCCCATTTGGAGCAGCAGCACATTCCTTCCTCTTCAGCTGCACAGCACACGTACTAGCTACCTAATTACCGAGTGTTGTTATTGAGAAGTGCCTGGAGTCTCAATGGAGCTCAGGGTCCCTGGGTGCTGTGCAAATACACAGCCAGACTTCCCTGCCCAAAGAGCTTACAGACAGGATGGGCAAGGAGTCAGAGAGGAAACTGAGGCACGGGGAGGGGAAGGGACTTGCCCAAGGTCACTCAGGTCAGTGGGAGAGCTGGGAATAGAATTTGGGTCTCCTGAGACCTCGGACAGTGCCCCAGCCACTCGCTAAAGCCCTCCCAGCTTTTCCCAAGCGTTCCAGCTTTGACCTGTCCAAGGGCCACACCTCTAAATGAGCACTTGCTTGGGAATGCTCCATGGAATGGGGCTCTATGGGGGAGTAGGCCCAAAGAAATTAACCTGCCATTAACCCTTCTCCCACCACATGACTAACTGAAATGGGCTAACCCCCCCGTTCCCTTCCCATTGGTCCACGGCCCCCTTTTACAGCCCCAGGGCTCAGTATTGCTTAGATTAAGCACCAGTCAGTTCCCACAGAAGGGAATAATGATGGTTCATCTTCCCTTATGCCTGAGAGGGGTTTGTATTCCCTCATGGGAAAGTCCTATAGAACTACAACGGCATAAAACCAGTCTATAGGAACTACTCTAATAACAGAACTGGATGGGTCAGGAAACCTTTGCTAGGTGTTTTGAACCATCCAGTAGAACCCTATCACCAGGATAAACTCTCATCTAGAGTCCAAAGGAAGGCCCCCAAATCCCATTTGTTATTCAGTCCAATAAAGCTTTTCCATAAGGATTTCCTGTGCATCAGCCCCTCACCCTCTTTTAATTCAAATCCTTCTTTAAAGCCACCTGGGACAAAACCTTTCCACCACAATCCACCAAAACTAGATAGTAGCTGCATTAAGAATTACAACAGCAAGCAGTAAATATGTAAAACAAAGCCAATCTGGTATCTGTTCCCTACAGAAAACCCGACGCTCCCCAGGGATCAGTGTTCTCTTCCACCCTTTGCTCCTCTCTCCCCGCCCTTGGGGATGTGGTGCAAATTTAAAATCAGAAAATAGCAATGAACATAATAAAACCCATAATCTAAACCACCCAGCTAAACAGATCAGGAGCTGAGGCACTGAGTCCTTGGAGAGCAGGCGAGGGCCTGGGCTCAGCAGCCAGAAGAATCAATTGCTGAAGCCTGGGAAAAGTTAATTTGAGTTTGTTAATTCAGAAAGGAGTTTGTGTGTTGGAGGGTAATGAAAGTAATTCTGGGGGAAATGGTTCTGCCTCTGATTAGAGGAATTGATGGGCTAGGAACTCGTCCGCTATAAAGCTAATTGCAGTGTGAGTAGCAATGTTTCAGGGGATGCGGTCACAGGGAGCACTGGGTCTACAAGAATCAGCAGTGGATTTCTCAGCAAACTTCCCGTTGCAAACTCCTTGTAACTGGTGATGGGGTAGGAGGCAGAAAGATTCTGGCTCTGTTTTGGATCCCAGCTGAAATCTGAGATATCATCAGTTAGAAGAATAATTTCTGGCTTATAGCTGAACGCCAGCACAGGTAAGATGTCAGCTCACAGTGGCACTGACCCTAGGGCACTGAGAATGAAGAGACCTCTCCTGTGTTCTGTGGAGAGGGACTGGTAGATATGAAGACAGGTGCGTCACACGGCTAATACTGCTCTCCCCAGAGCATACAAAGCAAGAGAGAGGTTTTTATTGAAGAAAAAAACAAAATATCCCCCCCAAACCTAATCAGAATTGAAGGTTTTAAGCAGTAGCCACAACTCTCCGGAGTCTAGACAAAGCTAGATTTAATCATGCTAGCTGCAGAAAAGGAAATAAATACTGCTCATGAGATAGGAGATGCCTGATTATGAGTTATTCTGGTTAGAGGTTGCAAAGATTTTAATGCCAGAAAGAACCATTATGATCATTTTGTCTGCATAACACAGGTCAGAGAACCTCGCCCTGTAATTTATGCCTCAGGGCCATCTCCTCGGTTTGAGCAAGCCCATGTCTTTTAGAAAGACACTCAGCCTTGAGTTAAAAACTGCCAGTAATGAGGAATCCACCCAGCCCTCGGTACAGTGGGCCAGGAGTTAATCACCCTCACTTAAAAATGTGCCCCTGTAGTGAGGCGGCTGCCCCACTCCCTGAGAATTTAGGCTGCAGCAGGCCGATGGGCCTGCGCAGACAAATGGCCAATAAGAAAAGGGCTTATTGGGAGCCAATCAGGGCCCAGATTGGAGACAGCCAATCAGGGCCAGGCTCAGCCCTATAAAAGGCTGCTTAGGAAGCAGAGAGTCAGTCTGTCCCAGGCTGTTGATAGGGGAGGGTCAGTCTCCAGGGCTGGGAGACTAGCACCATGGACAGCGCAGTGCTGGCCAGGCCGCGAGGAGCAGAAGGGAGCTCGAGCCTGTAGCCTGCCAGGCTGCAGGCCCTGAAGGGAAGGGCCTAGCAGGTGCAAGGGGCCGTAGGGGAAGCAGCCCAGGGAAGTGGACAGATGAGGGGAGAGAAGGAGGACAGCAAGGCTGCCGCCTGAGGGTCCCCGGGCTGAGACCCAGAGTAGAGGGTGGGCCTGGGTCCTCCCCATTGCAGTACACCCAGCCATCGGCTGTGGGGAGCAGCCAGCACAGACCACGACAGACCCCTGACAGGAGGGATTAGACTTTGGGGTGTGTGGTTGGACATGGTGGCTGGGGCACAGAGAGACTGCTGATCACCCCCACCCCCGTGGAAGGGGGTGTAGATGGACTAAGGGACACTGCCGGAGGGCAGTGGCCTGGAAGAGGATGCCGCGAGCTGGAGAGTGACGTGGGCTCAGATGCCAACCAAGGGCGAGACAACGGGCGGGACACCACCGAGAGAGGGATCTCCACTGGACTGAGCTAATTCCCAGGGCTGACCAGCAGGAGGCGCTGTGGTCATGAGTCCCAACCTTGTCACAGCCCCTCATATCTAGTCTGTGTAACTTCAGCTTCCAGCCATGGGATTTCCTTACGGCTTTTCCTGATAAATTAAAAGTGCCCTCTTGCCTTTCTCTTGGATAACCTAATACAATAGATTGAACTTCTTTAGTCTCTCACTAATAGGCAGGTTTTCCAGATGGTGAATCATTTGTGTAGCCCTGTTTTTGCACCCTCTCCAATTTGTCAACACCCTTTTAAACCTGTGGCCATGACAACTGGACACAGGATCCAGTAACTGTCTCACTAATGCTGAGCATAGAGGTGATGCCAGCTCCCTGCTCATACGCAATGTCCCCTGCTTACACGTCTGAGGGTCGTATTCACCCTCTTCGCTGCAGCAGCATGCTGGAAGCTTATGTTCAGTTGGTTCTCCATCATGAATACTAAGTCCCTTTCTGCGTCACTTCTTCCCAGGATGCACTTCTCCATATTGTAAGTATAACCTGCATTCTTTGTTGCAATAGGTTTGCATTTGACTGTGTTTAAAAAAGGCATGTTCCAATGAGCCCACCTTACCTAGCAATCCAGATCATTCTGTATAACTGACCTGTCCGCGTCATTATTTACCACTCCACCAATTGTCATGTCTTCTGCACATTTTTCCAGCAATTATATTTTGTTCCTGTTCATTGATAAGATATTGAACAGCAGGTCAGAGAACAGAGCCTCACAAGCCACTCTAGGAACACCCCCGATTGGATGTCAGTTCCCCATTTACAATTACTTTTTCTGATCTCCCAGTTAACCAGTTTTGACTCCATTTAATATGGACTATACTGATTTTGCACGATGTTAAAAAAAATTTTTTTATCAGCATGGCATGCAGGAGTAAGTCAAATGTCTTACAGAAGTCTAGGCGCACAGACACCTTTAGCAGTTAAACATATGGCTTCATCAAAAAACATTGTCAGGTTTGTCGGACAAGACCTATTTTCCATAAAACCCATATCGATTGCCAGTAAGGATGCTGCCATTCTTAACTGATTTACCAACCATGTCCCATAGGAGCCCTGCCATGATTTTGCACAGAATCGATGTCAGGCTTGCCGGCATATAGTTGTCAGGTCATCCTGTTTACTCTGTGTAACTATTGTAAAAACATTAGTTTTTTCCCAGTCCTGTGGAACTTCCCATTATTCCAAGATTTGTTAACTATTAACAACTGATGGTTCATAGAGCTCCTCAGTCAATTCTTTTAATACTCTTGGATGCAAGTTATTGGCTTCTGCAGATTTAAAAATGTTTAACTTTAGCAGCTGCTGTTTAACATCCTCCCTGGTTACTGATGACATAGCCTCTCTCTGACCTCCTATCTACGGCAGGCTGCATGCCAGCAAGGGCCTGAGCCTACCACCTTGTACCTCATTTAGTAGCCTGGTGAATGAGGCACAAGGTGCAGGGTCAGGGAGGCGCAGTCCACAGACTATGCCCTTCTGGTGCCTCCCCTGAGAGCGGCTTTTATAACTGCTGCTACCTTTGGCATCTCTGCTGAGGAGAATTGTCATCAGGTCTGTTCTGGCTGATGGCAGGAGAAGACCCAAAGTGAAATCCCTGCTCTCTCCTGGCGATGGGAGCATAGGACGTTCTGGATGACTCACATGACCTGTTCCTGATTAGCTCTCTGCCCCAGCCCCTGGAACCGCTGCCTTTTGATAGCAACGATTACCCTAGTAGCTAAGTCAATTCGCTATCCAGCATCCCTGCTCCGGGAAGCCAGGAACGACAGGAGCCGCTCCCATTCTAATATGACACTAACATGTCCGAGGATGCCGTGGCTTTTCCCCACAGGTGTCTGAAACTCTCCATATAACCCAGACATCTTCAGTTCAGATATTACAAATGCTGACTTTAAAAGCCTAGGTACAGACCCATCCATCACGGCTAAATGTGAATGTGGGCAGGATGGCCCGCCACTGGCGGGAAAGCAGACCTGTGTGCGGTAGTTTATTTTCACAACTGGACGTTAATGACAAGTATCCGGTGTGTGGTGGCAGGTTACAGCCTGGGAGGTTTCCCAACCTGCAGACGACTGGGCGAGCGATGAGTGCTCTCGTCACGCAGCTAGCGCTGCCCCTGGAAAATACAGGTGTCCCTGTGACCAGGCTGGCAGGGATGGGGTTCACTCCGGATTCTAGCCCCAGCCCCCGGGTGCCATGCTTCCCCCTCAGAAAGGCTCCCAGCTTTCCTGTATAACTGACCCAGGTGCATCGGTGATGGGGACAGGAGCCCTGCTCCGTTCCTTGCCTCCGTCGCTGAGCCGTCCCTTCTGACTCTTGCACAAGACAGAGGCCATCAGTGCTGCCCAACGGCCTTGACTTTGGTGCCAGGGCACGGCTGCTGCCAGTTTGTGTCCTGAGCACAGGGACACACCCTACACTTGGCTTCTGCAGGCAGGGTCCTTGCTGCTGGACTTTAGCAAACTGCCTGGCTAGAAGGACGTGGATTGTAAGCCTCTCTCCTGCCAATGCACCATATGCACAGAGCCCTGTTCCAGGGAGAAGCGCTGAGCACATCCAGCCAAGGGGCGTGTGGGAGAGTTGGAGGAGTTTTCTGAGGCTTTTATTCTTCAGGACAACACGTGTAGGGAGTGGGTAATTTGTTTAACCAGTGTGAGGGCAGAGGGGGAGAGAGGACCAGGGGAGACAGCTTGAGGAATGGGAAGACAGACCAGAATGTTTTTATAATGAAGAGCGAACCTGCGCTAAATTGTTTTCGATTAATCTGCAGCTAACTGAGCTCATTAAATGGCAATGATTTCATCCAGGACCAGGAGAGAGTGCCTGAGGAGGGCTCTTCAGAGAGCAGAGACATATTAACCCCCGGTGTGGCTAGCACAGTTCAGACTCAAACCCACACAGGTGAGAGATTCAAGGTTCAGACTGACCCTCTTGCTGCTCCTGCTCAGCTCTCCATCCCTAGGAGGGCGGCAGGCACATTCAGCTGGCGAGACTGCTGCTCTCTGGAGAGTCCTGCAATCTAGGTAATTGCATCCTGCCCACCTAGTCACGTGGACCTGGGATTTTTCTTCACTGTCGGTTCCAAACCGTGGGGCCGGGCTGCTGGGCATGGTTAACAGCTGCTGCGCTCCGCTGCAGAAGTGGCTGTTTCAGCTCTGGGCGAAGGCATTCCTATCTAGACAGAGCCCAGTTCTGCTGAACCTGGGTAAGCGAATCGCCCATTTGCCCTGTAGTTTGTAAAGCATTTGGGGATCTTTCAGGCAGATGGGCCCCATAGGGATGTGGGATATCTTGGCAATATCCTGGGTAACAAGGTGAGCTCAGGCTGCAGATACCAAATGGACTGGGGATTTGGGTCCTTCTCTCATTTCTTGATTTAGCTCTAACCCTAAAAAGCTCCTTTCATGTTGTTTTTTGAGACTTTTCCCAAAAGTACTAAAGAAAGGGAGCTCCTGGGAAGTGGCAGCAGCCTTTGAGTCTGGGCGGGACACTAATGCAGAACACCCAGACTGTCAGGCCAGGCCTCGCAGTGTTCGCTGCCCCAGTGGCAACTAGCCGTGGGACTGTCCACGTTAACCCCCTCTAAACCCAGCTCAGTTCCAGCTGAGCCCCTCTTGGTCCCCCGCAGGGCTGGGCGAGTCCCTTGGGGGTGGACTGGCAGCACCGATGACCTAGCAATGACTGAAAGAAGCTGCCATTGAATTTTCCTGCCCACGGTTTGTCCACAAATGGTGAACACGGTGCACAGGACAGGTTTTTGCTATGAACTGTGCCCTCTGGCTCAGGGAGCCCCTATGGAACTCGACTGCAGCTCTGCTGCAGACCTCAGGACCTGATCTGCTCCAGTTGTTATGTGTAATCCCAGACAGCCCTTGTGCTGGGTGGATTTGTCTGCGCCAGAGAAGCCCCCCTGCGGTGCCACCCAACACCCTTTAAAAGGACCAGGCCACCGTGACTTCCCCTCTGTCCCTGCCCACAAGGCCCAGCTCCTGGCTTTTGCACAGACTCCCACCAAGTTATCGCCTTTCATTCCCTCCGAGCAGAAGGGGAACTGAGTTCAGCTGGCTCGGCTCTCCTCTCCCTGGTTCTGGCTGTACAGCAGGGAGCCTCAGCAGCTTGAACAGCGTCAGCCCAGATTTCCACTGGGCTGGGCGGAGAACCAGGCCAGTGCATGTCAGAAGGAGTCCGACAGGCTGGTCCCTGCTGCCTGCCCAGAATGCCCCTATTGATTCATAGCTTTTACGTGTGGGCCCCTTTTCAAACTGAATTAAACCCAGAGCTCACATGCTGCGACTCTCCTCGCCAGGCCCCCGCCTGGCTGAAACTGAAGGGCTAAGCTACAGCATTCAAATGAAGGTTTCCTCTTCTGGAACTCCTGAGATCACCCCTGTCAGGGCAACCGCCATGGAAACGTCCCCCCTTCCCAGCTGGTCAGCACCACCCCACCAGCAGGGAGCGATGTGTTACCTGGTCAGACCATCCTGCTCTGCCTGCCCCACTGCAGAGTCAGGGACCAATGACAGTGTCACGCTGTCTGCGGTGGTTCACGATGGTGAGTGTCAACCCACTCACTCAAAGCAGGGTAGGGACCCCAAACTGGTGTTATGGTCTATAATGAGATTTCACCAACCCAGTAACAGATGTGAACTCCTGAAGCACTATAACAGTCTGACCATGGAGTCACAGACAGTCTCCTTGGGCACTATAGTCTATCTTGCTACCAAAGCAAGCTTAACTCTGTGATAAATGGTTGCTTTACTCCAAAAATCACAAAATATTCAGGTTGCATCAGTCCTGGAGACTGGTCATTTACCCCAGGTCAATTTGTACCTCAGATCTCACACCACAGACAGTGCTTGTGGCTAATCCCATAGTAAACAAACTGAGGATTTATTAACCAGGAAAGGGAATGAGAGCGTTATTACAAGGTCAAAGCAAGCAAACTTGTATACACAAATGCATTCCAGTCTGTAGTTTTAAGGGGTGACAGAGCTGTAGTAGGTTTCAGAGGGGGAGCCGTGTTAGTCTGTATCAGCAAAAACAAGGAGGAGTCCTTGTGGCACCTTAGAGACTAACGCATTTATTTGGGCATAAGCTTTTGTGGGCTAAAACCCACTTCATCAGATGCATGCAGGGGAAAATACAGCAGGAAGATATAACTATATCTATATAGATATATATACAGAGAATATGAAAAGATGGGGGTTGCCATACCAACTCTAGCGAGACTAATCAATTAAGGTGGGCTATTAGCAGCAGGAGGAAAAAAAACGTTTGTAGTGATAATCAGGATGGCCCCATGTAGTAATTTGTCAGCTCTCAATGTCTTTTAGAGCTGACCCAAGTTGACCCTAGGGATCTCTGCTTCTGTTTCCTAGCTCCAGCCCCGTGAGAGTCCGAACAGCAAAGAGCGAGGGAAAATGTTCTCGTTCGCTAGCTTTATTTCCTTCTTCCAGAAGTCAAGCTGGTAGGATGAGCCCTTTTGCACAGAGCCTCTTCATGGGTGTGCAGGGGGCAATTAGCAACACTTTGTATTGTGGTGCCCCACAGTGGCCCATTTCATTTTGATAGCCCTCCCTGATGGGCAGAGGGGATTCCTTTCCAGGGATTTAGCATTTGGCGCTCGGTAAAGTTTTCTCTTGTTTGGTGAGTTCCATAGGTCAGAACAAACACTTTACGGCTCTAGCGCAAACACTGAAGTACCTTGTAGCATGGGATACAGACCATATAAGCAGAGTTAATACATGTAGCTATTAACCAGCATTTCATAAAGTCCACACACATTGTTATAAGTCCAATACCTGCCTGAGCCAGCCTAACACCTGGGTGAAACAGACTGGGTTCCAGCAATGAATTTGTCAGTGCTTGGCTGAGGCCTAAAGCCCTGGCAGGAGTGGGCGCCTGGTGTGCCAGGGCCAGCGTCACAGATGGCTCTGAGTCTGAGACAAACCATACAGCGATCCTGGACAATGCAGCTGCCAAACCCACGGGAATGGGAGGGATTTTCCTCCTTTAGGGAATGATGAGCATTCAGTGAAACTCCTCAGGAACATTGGAGTATCCACTCCTGGAGGATCAGTTTCCACTCTGATCACCACAGTAATACTCTGTGTGGGGCAATATGATTTTCTTCTATGTAAAGAGTGATAACTTCAGAATTACCCAGGAAAGACAGAGACCTCAAGAGATCTTTAAATTACTGGCTATACCATTAATCAAACGCCAATGCAAGACTAGCAAAGACTGTAGCTGCTGAGCTGGAAAATGCTTAGATTCATTTATTGGGACAGCAGGGGAAGCCAGATCCTGCAGCAGAAATTGGGGAGGTGCCAGGGGCTGCATAGTCCAGGAGTTGGGAGGCTACCGTGCTGACATGGTGCTTTTACAATATTTACTGACTGTCTAGGGCTTCAGTCTATTTCATCGCATGACCCTAGGGCCAATTTCAGCCCCGATGGGAGCTCTCCGTGCAATGGTGCTGCACCCGCCAACCCCTGGGCTGCATTTCACCCGTTGGCCTGACAGTCGATGTGGGCAGCCATCCCAGGCACTGACTCGAGTCATCCAGGGAGTTGAACGTGCTTGGGGTTTAGCAGCCTCTGCCTGGACTGGCCTCAGCACCTGCAAGTGGGCTGCCACCCGGTGTCTCATCCTGCTGCACTTACAATGGGAACTGAACTGAACCTGAGATGTGGCTAAGAGGCTCCTTCCACCCTCTAGGGTTGTCATGCCAACCAGGACAGAGGCGCTGACCGTCTTCACCATCTTGACATCAGCTCTGAGGAAGAGACAGACCTCGGGGCCTGGGGGGAGTAGGGGTGCACACTCCACTCAGTCTTTCTCCACCTCAGAGTGTATTTGCATTTCCCAGTTAGTTTCTGAGTCTGCTCCTGACCTGGAAATAGAACAACCAGGTACGTGCCCAAGGGAATAAGACACCCTTGCAGAGTCTTTAGAAGGAGAAGGGGGTTGGGAATCAGCAGGAAAATCCCACTGGGGAATGAGTCTCGAAGGCCTGGTCTTACTGGGCCTCCTCATGGCAAGACTCAGTCACAAATGCGAGGCACTTCCCCATGTGGGTAGAGCTCTGCCCCCATGACGGAGGCTCCTCCCTCCCAGTCTCATCATTACAATCTCTAGGTGCATGTATGGGACCAAGCTGCTATTTCTGGCTGCCCTGGGTTTTACCATTCCCAAACTAGCAGGGGCTGGAGACGATTCGGAGGTTGAGTCTCACTGGGGATGTTGCACCTCCACCCAGCTTCTGGCCACACACTCCATTTGACACGCCCACCTGTCCTGGTGAATGTCTGGGACTGATGCAAAGAGCCGGCAGTAGACAGCATGCAGTGGGGACACTTGCACATAAAGCAAGATTCCCACGTCTGGCCATGTCTTGAGACCCCGAGCTTTTCACGGGCCTGGTGTTTGCCTCACAGATTGTGTTTGTATCACGTAAGCTGCCAGAAATGACCCTGAAGAGTCAGAGTTCTGGTGTCAGGCACTGGGCAGTGTCAGAAAAGCGTGTGTCATGGGAATGTAGGATACAGCACTTTCCTTGGCGGGTTTCCTTCTCAACCGCTGCACACGCACACAGTCCCAAGGCCTCTCTCACATCCTGCTGCCCTTTCAGGTCAGTTCTACTTCTTCCTCCCCCTCCCCCGGTCTAGCTACCCATCTGTCCATCCACCCTCCAGCCAGCCATGGCATTTCTAGAGTGCCGAGCGCTGCACACGTTCGGGACTTCATTCTGAAGCGCCAGTGGGGGCAGACTTGTAAAAATGTGTCATTTCCTCATGGAACTTAAGAACGGTCACACTGTGTCAGACCAAAGGTCCATCTTTGTTTCCTGTCTGCCGACACTGGCCAATGCCAGGTGCCCCAGAGGGAATGAACAGACCAGGGCAATTATCAAGTGATCCACCCCCTGTTGTCCAGTCTCAGCATGCGGCAATCAGAGGCTTGGGGACGCTCAGAACATGGGGTTGCATCTCAGACAGATGGCCACACTGGGTCAGAGCAAAGGTCCACCTAGCCAGTGGCCACTGCCAGGTGCTTCAGAGGGAATGAACACAACAGGGAGTCACTGAGTGATCCATCCCGTTGCCCGTTCCCTGCTTCTGGCAAACAGAGGCTGGGGACACTCAGATATACTCTGACTGATGCTCAGGTGCTGAAACACCTCGTTTTACTGCCACCTTGTCCACCCCTCCATCTCCTACCCACCTGTGTGTGTTTGGCCAGCTTGTGGCATCCTGTTCTAACCTAGACTGTAAACGCTTTGGGACGGAAACTTTTAAATACATGCACAATGAGGGCCTGTCCTTACTGGGGCCCTGAAATGGGGTGTAACATACTTAATCAATTCTAGCAATGATAACAGTATGTCACTGAGTATGTCACCGACTTAGCCAGATGGTCTAAATCCAAATCTGGGTTTCTATGTCAATGTACAGAAACACAGTCCAGGAGAATCCGTCGGGTGGCCATTCTGGGTCTGCCTATACTGCATTTGGGAGCAACCCTCCCAGCCCAGCTCGACACACTTGAGCCAGTGGGCCTGTGCTAAAAGTGGCTGCCTGGACACGGCTTTGGTGTCGCAGCTCAGACTCTCACGCCCGCCTCCCTGCCCCCGCTCCCAGATGCAGTGTAAACCTTCTCCCAGAGTCTTCAAAGCTGCCTGGGCTGTTTGGGATCGTCGGGTCTCGTCAGATTATATTGCTGTTGGATTTGGGATCATCACAAATCGATATCCCAGGCTGCCGCCTCCTATCAATGATGCTTTGCTACTTTTCATGGATCCCTGGTGTTTCATGCCCTGGTGTCCTGTCATGCACCGACAGTTTTAGTCCAGGAGCTGCAGAGCAATATGCTGATGAGTAATAGCATCTTATTGGAGTGTAAAGATCTTCCTATTTCACTGATTTATCCTGCATTTAAACTATTTCAAAATTCACTTACTTGAAGTAGAACTGGAAGCAAAATACTCCCTGTAAATAGCTTGGCTTCTTCTAAACTGATATCTCTGACTGGGAAGATGGAATAACTCGCGCTATCTATTTTCTCTTGGAGACAGCTTCGCGGTTCTATTTTGACTGTTTTTCATGAAAAGGGCCAGAGATGATTCTTTTTCCTCAAAAAAAAAAGAAAGAAAAGGCTATGGGCTGGCAAGGACTATTTGACCTTTTCATCTGAGGCCTTAGGAACTCACTGCAGATTAAGCTGAAGTTTTCTCGAGTAGCTCATTAGGAGGTCACTTCATTTTCAATTCACTGCATGGTGGATTTTTGAATCACAAAATGCCAGATATCAAAACCCAATTCCTTTTCATTTGCATTATGCTTTTTTCCCCCTAAATATTTTAGTTACTCTACATGAGCTGTCACTTATCACATCACAGAAGAAAAGTAGAACCCAGCCAGGGCTGGTTACATTGTTCGACTATGACAGGAAGCTGAAAAGCTACAAACGTGGAAGTAGAGCAGGAGGCAGATCATGTGCAGTGCATGCGGCAGAGAACAGATACCAGCACAGCCAGTGCAATCTACAGGACTGGAGATGTGGAGAACTAGGTGGGGAATTTTTATTGAAAATGATTTTTGAAGAAAATCATAAAAACATTTTCAACTAGTTTCCCCCCCTATTTCCCCACCATTTTTCGAACAGCTCTAGTCATGAGACAAGGAGCCTTTTGCCTCTACGTCCCTGGTGTCAGGTCAGTAGAGACCAGACGTTATTACTGTAGCTTTGACAGGCTCTAGGAATTGGATTTGCACCAGCTGCGATGAAAGCAATGGTGGAACTGGACCAGAATGGCTACCTCCTTAGCAGCTGTAAGGGAGAGGCCAAGGCCTGGATACATAAGACACTGGAATTCCCTGCTGCCGCTGGAGGTTCATCGGTGGGGGCATTCAGTGTCTTTGCTAAAGTCTTGCCTGTACTGTTCCTCTTCAGGGACACCCCGAGGGTTCAGCCTCTAGACCTTTCACCAGAACTAATGAACTTTGTGGGGACAGAGCTGCAGGATGGGTTGTGGTTAAGGCCCACAACCATGACTCAGCAGATGTGGGCTCTATTCCTGGCTCTAGGCAAATCACTGCCTCTCTCCATGGGGATAGTAGTTCGGTGTGAGCACTTCGGGGCAGGGACTGGCTCTTACTATGGGTGTGCAGCACCAGGGGCTCCGCTTTCAGCTGGGCTTTACTGGAACGCAAGTAATAATCATTTGAACATTAACAAAATACCAAGTGAACCTTATAAAGCGCAAGCACCCGGCAAAACTTGGGAACTATTTCTAAGAAAAAGAAACAGAAAGAATGTGGCATTTCTAGCAGAGGGAAGACGACTCTGTGGCCACACTAACTGTCATTACAATAACTAATGACCCAGTCAGGGGGCTGTATCTGGTAGGTTCTTGGGAACCTAGTTTCATGGTCCCAGTTACATCAGGATCATTTGCATCAGGCGAGCTCGGGTATGTCAGCAGTGAGATTCCCTTTACAAGCCCAGGAACTGGGAAGAGTAAACGTGGTACCAAGCTTCAGAAAACAGTGATCCTGGTATAATCATCTGCTAAATCCAGCTTTGGTCCCTAGCTCTATAACGTAACACATTCTAAGAGGGGAAAATGCTCCTTAACCATCCACGAGAGCAGAGCCATGAGCAATAGCAGACGCGGGGGGTTGTAGGGAATAGATCTTGGCAGGAACGTTCTGGGCACCTCATCACCAGGCAGATGCTGATAAATTCGGGAGCTCAGAGAAGAGCTACAGAAATGATGAGGGGGTGGTAGGTCTGATGGATGAGCAGAGATTAAATAAGTCAAATTTGCAGTGCTTGGCTATGTGACATGTGTATGAAAAGAGGGGAGAGGGAGGAATTACTCCGGGACGTCCAGAGGGGGTAGCTAGGAGGATGGGATGATGCTACGAAGGGAATGTCTGTCGGAAGGTCTCTCTTGACAATGAGACATGTCAGGCTGTGGGACGTCCTGAGGAAATAATGTTTCATCAGAATCATTCCAACCAGTTCCACTGGGAACGACCAACAGAGCCAGAAGCAGCCAAGAGGTGAAGCCAGACGAGGACACCGGGGAGGCCCTGGGGTCTCTCCGGGACAGGCTGTTAGACACCCTGGCAGCAGCCTTGCCAGCAGAGTGGGACCAGGGAGGTCTGGGATGGAGCTGGAGGAGAGGGACTCGAGTAGCCCTTGGAAGCTGCTTGCTTGGTGAATTCGGTGGCGAAGGGAGGGGGCAATGGCTGGAGAGGCAGATTGGGCCCAGGTGGTTTCAGAGTCTCGGGGAGACCAGGCTGACACCTGTGTTGTGAGCAGGAGCTAGAGGAAAGTGATGAGATATTGTCCCAGACATGTGGGGTTCAGGGGAGGCAGAGTCATCATCTCATGTGCTCTTGGTAGCACCCACTTACCTCCAAGTGCCAGGCTGTGGGATTTATTGTGGTAACAGCAGCTGACTGCTGGCTCCTCTCTGCTGCCAATAGCAGGCTCTAGGTGATGTGGTATCAGGCAGCTGGCAAGTTGGCCTGTGCTCCTGGAAGCCATTGTCTCTGAAATCACCTGGCTGCTTAATTTGCTTATCCCTGACCCATCTGCAGAAAGGGTCCTGCACTTTCCTTACAGGCTTCAGATGCCATGATGGGAAAAACTGGTCTCGGGACCGAGGACAGGAGAAGAGTGACTGCTGTGTTCTGCCTCTGGCAGGAAATGGCCACGTCTAACTCCTCTCATAACAATCCTCCTCAGCTGAGCAAAACCCAGGCCTGGCTAATATTGCCAGTTCAGCCGTCCATCACTTGAACAGACGCCGCTCTCCAAAGCAGCCCGTGGAAGGAGTCGCTGGCTGGGCAGGTTTATGAGCTGGCTACGTGGCGGATGATCACACAGGGGTTTATGATCTATTTGGGTGACAGATGTCCATGGGAGGAAGGCGTTATGCATTTGGAAAATGAAGTTATTTGGTGCGGTTAATGGGGCGTGACTGCGTGAGTGACAGATGTCTGCACGCCGGACAGGGCTGGCTCCCCTCACTCTGTTCCAGAAGCAGACGCTTTAGAAAAGATTCTTTCCTCAGAAAGGCAAACACTAAAATCTGCCCTTAACCGTTTACCTGCCTGGTCGTCCTCAGCCATTCATGCCCCATGGGCGTCTGCGGACACTTAAGCCACAGGAGGTGTGTTCCAGCCAGAGCTGCCTGGTGCATCTGGCTGCACAGCAGGTATGCGAGCCAGGATCTAGGGAGCCCTCGGCAGGAAAGCAGAGGAACTCGACCTGCGGTAAAAGGCAGCCGCCTAGCACATGCATTTTACCTTTTGGCCACCAGCATGTGACTCAGCGCTGTAGAGCAGGCGAGTGGTGCTGTGGGGGTAGCACACACATTTCCCACCCCATTAGTCAGCACCCACCCCAAGCGTTACTGCAGGGCCTGCAGCTAACAACATGCCACAGGCCACCCGCACTGCCTCTGAAAGCCAGGGGAATGGTGGGGCTTCAGCCCCTCGCAACCCAGACCCCGTGTGCCTGGCTTTGGCCAGCATAGGTGTTGTGTTTGACCTATTCTGCAGAGATTAATACATTCTTATGGCTTTCAAAAGCAGAGCTTCTTGGCTCACGGTGCCGACTTTTCTTTCTAGTGTCTAATAATCTCAAAGGTTTCTCCTGCGTCTCTGGTGGCAAACTGGGCAAGTCCTTTTGCAATATTCACTTCCCACCATCTGCAAGAATTGCAGCCCGTCAGGGTGCAGAAGGCTGCTTCTCTTTCTCTTCATCATCTGCCAACAGTCAGGTGTCCCAGACGCAGCCTGAGAATGGCAAGGCAGGTGGTGAGTGGAGACTATTGCTTATTATTCAAAAACACGTTCCTTTCCCTGTCTCCCCCATGTGTCTGCTTCAGCCACCTGTTGCATCTTAACCTAGCCTGGCAGCCCCCTGGGCCAGGCCTGCCTTTTCTAACCCCACGTCTGTGCAGCACCGAGCACACCAGGGCCCTGATCCCTGCCTAGGAGCGCTAGATGTTCCTTTACTGCACATAATGCAGGAGAAGGATCATTTATTCTGACGTAAATCTGGTTTGGTTGGCTCTGGCCACAACAAGGTAAAAGGCTGCCAGCGGCAGCTGCAAAGGTCTGGACTGTCCAGGAAAGAGGAGAAAAGGAGGCCTTCCCAGCGTAAGGGGGCTCCACAGAGGTAACCGAATCAGAGGGTGGTGTCTGCACTACGGATCTCAGACCCCAGTGTGGAATGAGAGGGAGACACACAGAATTCCTGCTTCCTCCACACATTTGTCAATGGCCATCAGAGAGATGCACCCCGCTGGATACAGCACTGCAGAGGCTGGCCTGGCCATTTCATCTCCATGCCACCTATCCGATTGCTATGGTGAGCACCTCAGAGAGAGGCATGTGTGCCAGCTGCCTGAACTAGACTAGTATCAGAGGAGTAGCCGTGTTAGTCTGGATCTGTAAAAGCAGCAAAGAGTCCTGTGGCGCCTTATAGACTAACAGACATTTTGGAGCATGAGCTTTTGTGGGTGAATACCCACTTCGTCAGATGCATGTGAACTAGAATAGTGAGATCAGCACCAACACTGATTCAGTGACATCCTGCCATCAGCAGCCGGGGAGAGGATGCGAGAGCACTCCCTTGGGATGGGCCACGGTGCTCTGAGACACAGCACGGTGCAGAAGCCCAGCACACAGCAGTTAATTGACCCCAGGGAGCATTTCATTTGCTGCATTGTCTCTCCGGAGGTGGAGCTGGGCACTAATGGGCAGCAGCTGATGATGGATATGCACAGACTGTGTTGGCACAACCGCCAGAATTCAGCCTTCAGGCACAGTGCTGGCAGCAAACGGTGCAGAGGTGAACTTGTGCATCCAACCCCCTATCACCTGTGTGCCAGCCGCTGAGACTCATCTGCCCCCTTCCAATTCACGATCCACCCCCGTTATTTAGGCAGCTGAGTGACACCCCCTCCACCATCTTGGAGTGCGCAGGGTCATTGGCCTCACCCCCCCTGCAGGCGAGATCCTGGCCCCCGGGGGGGAGTCTGCTGTGTTTACTTGGATGAATGCTGCTCAGCCTTTCTTCCCCCAGACCCAACAATCACACCAAGGAATGAGTCACTCCAATCCCGCAGCATGGGCCTCCCTGCGGTCATTGCTGCACTAAGCTGTGTATGCACCAGCACCCGAACGCAAAGCCCAGCCCCAGAGCTGCAGGTGGAGCATCCAGCAGGTGCGTTATTCCGGGAAGGCACTTTCTGCTCCACCTGCTGCTGAACTCAGGAGGGTCACAGGAGGGTGCACAGGGCTGCCCGGAGCCTAGACAGGGCCCATTGCTCAGAACGGGCAGGGGCAGCGGATGAGCTGCTGGGAGCCAGGCCATAGCACAGTGAGCAGAAGGGGCAGGAACGCACAGTGCCCGGGCCATAGCAGGGGCTGTGGGAGGTTATCGGGGCTAGACTGGAGCAGTGGGGCTCCGATGGGGAAGAGGCCATGTGAGCAGGGCGCACAGGGGCAAGTCTCCACTCAGGCCTGAAGTGGGGAAGAAGGGCCCTGTGTGGGGCTCAGAGGGACGGGGAACGGGCTCTCCCAGCACTCCTGCAAATATGGAAACAGAGGTGGAACTGGAGTAGTTCAATCAGGAAAAGGAGCAGGGTCTTCACTCTGAGGCACCATCTACCCTGGGCAATTAACCCTTCCCTGGGTCAGCAGATGAGCCCCCTGGCCCAGGACTGAAAGTGCTGGTGGGACAAAGCCATTTCCAGCACCATTCAGGAGGTAGGCGTGTGGATCGGGGCCCATCTACACTAACAGTGATATCGCTCTCAGCCCGGGGTGGGCTGCCCAGGGAAACCTGGCGGTGGTACAGCTCAGAGCTCTTTCTGTTTACAGCCTGTCCTGAAGAAATAACCCACCCATGGTAAGTGACATTCACAGCGTGGAGCACTGGGCAGTGCCCACTCCCTGGCCCCCAGGGAGCTGCTGGGAGATCTTGCCCTGCAAGGCTGCAGAATGGCTCTTGGCCGACAGCCTGCAGGGTGACCGTGTTCTCCACACCCCCATGTGTGTATCTGAACACAACAGGACGAAGCTGCAGCCTGTGCGGCACCAGAGAGCTGCTCCCTGGCCCTGGGGGAGGGCATGCTGCACACACGGCCCCACAGCTGGGTGCAGAACCGGTGCTGTCCCTTCTCCCTGGGGGTGGCCCGGTGGCTAGAGGCGACTGTGAAAACATAGCCTGGCAGGAGCCCAAGGGGCTGAGAATGATTCTCTTTCCGGTGGATTTAGTGTTGGTGGAGGGTGCCCAGCAGACAGGATGGGCTGAGCCGGGGCAAGGTGTCTCCATCCCGTGGGTCGTGCAAGCATTGACCTGTTCTCACAAAGGGCTAGATGCTGCCCGTAACCGGGGCTGCGATTTCTGTGATCTGGGCCCTTGTCCAGAGGGAGCTGGACTCAGAGCACAACCCCCAGATGGGGTAATTTATAATCCCACTCACCCTGAGCTACCGTCCTAAAGGTAAGAGGCTGCCTGTCCCCCTCCGAGGCTGTGTGCTGGGTAATCCCTGTCACTCGGTGTGATGCCATGCCAGCTCAGACTGACATCACCCTGACAGCAGCCTTGTCAGTGATGCACCAGCTGCAAGAGCAAGTTTGTCAGGAGCTGTGATCAGGAACGTTGCCACGTCCCAGCACCCATCCTAGCCTTTAAGTTGGGAGGCAGCATGCTTCATCGTACAGGGCATGGGGCTGGAAGCCAGGAGTCCAGGGCTTCGACGCCTCCACAGAACCCTGCCCGCCCTTGTCGAGTCACTTAGCCGCTGTGTGCCTCGGTTCCCATGTGTACAATAGCCCAGCCTTGCCTCACAGGGAGCGTGAGGGTGCTCAGACCCTGTGGTAATGTGGGCCACAGACGTACCTAGCAGTTTTCCGGCTCTGCAGCTAACTCACTGTGTGCCTTTGGGCAAGGCTTGTCTTCTATCCAGGCCTCAGTTTCCCCCTCTAGGGATGATGATATTTAGCCCCCTTGAGAGCTAAGCATTGTTACTGTTATATTAACACACACAGTGGAGACACCCAGTTTGCTTCTGCGCTCAGTGTAATCTGCTTCCTGCTACGCCATGTCAACCTGCCCTGCAATCAGCCAGAGGCTTTTCTTCATCTGGCTTGCAAGCCCTTGCTTAGATTATCTCCTGACAACGTGCAGATAATGCCACTCACCCACACACCACTTCACGTCGCTACGTGACAGATTGGAAAAGCTCCCACGGACACCCTTTCTGAAGGAGCAGTTATGGCTGCACACGCGTTTAACAGGGAGATGGAGGGCAGGAGGGGGCCGGTCACTCTGGCCTTGCCTGATGGGAGTGAGTCCCTGAAATAGAGCTAGGGGCCTCTGGGCTCTTTGCTATACTGGGTAGCCCGTGAACTAGATACGTCACTATTGAATAGAGCCACGGACTAGGCTCCTTCTGTGCAGTGCCCCTGACGCTTCAGAAAATGGAAACCTCCTCTCAGCCTGGAGAAGAATGCAGGCACGTCACTGCCGTAAGGGCAGGAAAGCGTCTGCTCCTGCATTCCCGGTCCACTGTCTGGGGCCGGGGAGAGCAGAGCGGTTAGCGGCCCACAGAGGGTGGAAGGGACAACGAAGACCACCAAGACCCAGCGGAGGCTCAGAATAATCCTGCTGATCTGCTGCTGGGGAGGCGGGCGCTGTGCAGGCAAGGCTGTGGGGCACTACGGCCCCTGCTCTCCGAGCAGCTGGATTGAAGGGGGGCAGTGACCCCTGAGGGGTCTGCAGCAGCCCCAAAGAGGAGATCAGGGGATTGAGTGTGCCATTTTATGCTGCTTTCCTGGGAGGATGGAGCAGTGCATTGGGTGTCTCCCTCAGCTCCATCCTCCCCCACACCCAAGCAGGCCAAGCCGATCCTGGTGTGCAGGAGTTTAGAGGAGGCCAAGGGAGGGTGCGAGGATGTAGCTGAGCTCAGCCCTTCTGCCCCTGAGGATTGCTGGGCCCTGGCCCTGGGGTTCTGCTCTTTCCCTGCCCCTCCATTTGGAAGCAGAAGGCACAGCCTGGCCGAGGCAAACGCACAGATTCTGAGTTTAGACACCAAAGAAGCCTCAGTTCAGGAGACAGCGCAGGTCAAAGCCTCCAGGGCAGACTCTTGGCCTCAGAGCAGGCAAGGATGGCGGCTCCATTTGATAATGCCTGGGGAGTTGCTGATCCAGTGAGCTGGGCTGCTCTCAGTGGTGGCTGGGTCCCTTTCCTTAGCCCCAGGCATGTGACCACTTCCCTGAATGGCTCCCCAAGATCCTAGCAGTGGCTAACTCTTCCTGGGCTGCTAAACAACTCACTCTGCAGAGCACTGGGCTCCCCCATTCTGCTCCAGACCTGAGCCGTGCTGGTGCACATGCAAGGACGGGCCCAGGAGGGGGACAGTGCCTCCCCGTCATCCTCCGAAAAGGCTCTGCAACCACCCAGGAATGGAAATCAGGTTCCAAGCCTCAGCCGCTGTATGGTCCTTTCCTCAAGGATGGTTTATTATCCACCAAACCATCTCAACAAAAACCAAATCCACAGAGAAACACTGGGTGCACACATTACCTCCCTCTCTCCTTCTCTGTCTGGATGGATGGATGGATGGATGGACAGCCAGCCAGCTAGCAAACTGCCCCTTCCTCAATTCCCCCTTGATCCTGCTTCCCCTTCCTTTTATACTCTGCCCCGAGCAGCCATGTGACCACCCAGGACCTGTTAACCCTTTACAGGCTGTAGCACCTTTGCCTTGCTGCAGTTACCTTAGCTAGTAAATTTAGCCAATTCCACATTATATACTTGAAGCCATTTCAAAGCACCTTCACCAGCTAGCTAGTCAAAAAGCATAAGAGGAAAAGAAAAGCGGGTCATTACTGAGGCCACAAACTCAGCAGAATTCAAAAAAAGATAAATATTGTTAGGGCAGGCCTCACCAGGTGGCACTGCCACATATAGTTTTCCAAGTTCTTTTTTCTCAGCATGTGAGCAAATGTTCAGTCTTGGGGAGACATGCTGTTAGTTTTCTTTATGTAAGGTTTAGTGCAGCTTTGGAAAGAGAGAGCCGTGTGAGCAGCAGGAAAGTTTCTGTCTTGGACTTTAATTAGAGTTAATTCTTGAGGCAGAGTTGGTGCTGAGCTGAATTTGTTGGAGAAGGGATTGCCCTGTGTAACGTTTGACCACCTCTGCTCCAGGACTAGGGACATATGCGTAAATGAAA
This sequence comes from Mauremys reevesii, assembly GCF_016161935.1. Classification (NCBI taxonomy): domain Eukaryota; kingdom Metazoa; phylum Chordata; order Testudines; family Geoemydidae; genus Mauremys; species Mauremys reevesii. The sequence goes on from NC_052632.1 coordinate 84,166,288, forward strand.
CTCATTACACTCAGCATATACCCAGACACCACGTCACTGATTGCTCCTCCACTGGGAAGCAGTCCTGGATATCTGCTACCATTGGGCAGAGTGATGAAACTGGTGACAGAACAGCACTGTGGGAAGAGGGGGGAACCATATGGATAAAGAGAACAGCCATGATTACATTAGAGAGGCTGCAGTTGAATCAGCAATAGAAATCTGCCTGCTCCGGGGCTTGAGCCAATGACTTGAGGTTTTCAAGAATCTTCCCTTGTGGACAAGTTATTCCATAACTGAGCTCTCTGGGTGTCGTGCCTCCTCCACCAGCACAGGCTGCTATCAGAGACAGGACAGCAGGGTGAGTCAGGATCACCCAAGGAGCTGGTTGCCATGAAGAGCTCGTGTCATAGGTGAATGCATCTCACAGAACGGTGGGTTCTGGGGGCTGCTGGAGATGAGATGGAGAAGTCACTGCATGTTCCTAGTGTTCTCATTGGCCTCTACCAGCGAAAAGCCCGAGGACTCAAACAAATCCCAGTGTCTTGTGAGTGTTCTTGGCAGGGATTGGGGGGAGGAGGTCACCTTGTCACCACGGAAACACAGGGTAAGGGGCCCTGTTCCTGGCCCAGTCCACAGCAGAAAGAGCATGGACAAATTCCACAGGCCCCTATTAGCCCATATCCGGCCACTGCAAACGGGAGCTTTGGTGAAAGGCCCTGCCCTCTCGCCGTGCAGCCACACGGGTTATACAGGGCTCCATGGAAAGGTGAAAGGTCATTTATCTTGATGTGTGAAGTTAGTGCTGGTGAGAGGTGCTGCCTGGACATCTCTGGAGGCTGAAGTTGTCTATGTACCCACAGAAGGAGTGCAGAGGCCATGGCAACTTCCACCTCGTGGCCCACTGGCCAGCAACGTGCATCAACAAGAGAGTGAAGGGGCTACTTTAGGATTGAAGTTTCCTTTCCATTTCTGCTCATCATCCCTTAGCCTGTCTGCTGGGATTTTTACCAGCACAGAGATCTACTGGTGCCAATGGCAGCGGACTTTTAGGTGGCATGGATTCCTGAGACCTTAACATTTCACACAGACTTCTGACAAAAGTCCTCATGATACACTCCGATCCTGAACTCAGAGCTGTTTCCCCCACATCAAAACCTCCTTGTGACTGCAGAATGCCATCACAGAGCATTCTAAGGGGGCTATGCAGCTTTTGCCAGGTTTTAAATGGTTCCTCCATCTGTAGTTTACCACCTAATCAGCCTGTATTTACAATCTCATTCTCTCATTCTAGTGGCTAGGACACAACATGGAATAATTCTGACCTCTTAGAGGTGTTTCATTGTTTCTGATTAAAAATCAATAATGAAATTGAAGTAGGAGAGGAAGGTTGTGTAGGGAGGTTTCTGGAAATATAGGTACAGGACTATATGATTATATCGACAATGTTGTAACAGTCAGGAGAGGAAGATCACCTCTGTGCCTTCTGTTTGGAAACTTGCTTCCAGGTGCCAGTAGCAATGAGGTAATACAAGCTTCTGACACACGCAGATTCACAGATTGTAATCAGGCCAGAAGGGACCATTGTGATAATTTAGCCTGACGTCCTGACCCTGTACAACACAGGCCAGAGAATTTGACCTAGCGATTCCTGCATCAAGCCCCATCGTGTGGCTGAGTTAGAGCAGATCTTTTAGAAAGCTAGCCAGTTCTGATTTAAAGCCTTCATGTGATGGAGAGCCAGTCACAACCCTGGAAAAGTTGTTCCAGTGATCACTAGCCCCCCAAAATGTGCACCTTATTTCTAGCCTGAATTTGTCTAACTTCAGCATCCAGCCCTGGGATCCCATTAGGCCTTTGTCTGCTGTCAGAGATCTTCTCCCCAGATAGGCACTTGCAGACCATGATCGCATAACATCTGACCCTTCTCTTGGGTAAACTAACTTATGTGGACAGCGACACAAACAATTCTTGTGTTTGGGTAGGGGCCAAACTCTGCCCTCCCCTCATGAGCGGGATGCTGAGTCTGCTCGAGTGACAACAGTAGAATGGAGCCCCCTGTGCGGCCTGGAGAGAAGAACGTCACCAGTGGGATGGAGGGAAGCTGCTGGTACCACAGCAATGGACCACGTCTGGATTCCCCGCTCTCTACCTCTCCACGAGGGGCTGAGCCAGTTCCCATGAAAACCATTGAAATGACTCTCATGATGTCAGGGAGACTTGGCGCAGGCCCGAGGGCCTCGTACAACAAAGGGTCCCTGTAATAGGGCCTGCTGCCAGCGGAGCACCCCCTCATGGCCAGGGTGCCTCTACCGTTCCCTTCACCAGTCTCTTTCAGTCACCGCCCTGCGCAGGGACTGGGGTTTTATCACATTAACACAATTCTCAAACACAGAAACAACCTTCCAGCCAGGCTCGAGCTGGCCCAGCTCCCCTCCCCTCCCTGGGGACCTGCCCCTTCTCAGGCACCCCTGCAGGAGACCTCCTTCCCTGCAGCTTCATCCACCGTTCCCTGCCACTGCCTTTCACCCTGGGATCACCCTAATCAACCCAGGGCTGGCTTCTCCCCAGGCTCTGCAGCCCAGGGGCAGTGCCCAAATCTCTACAGCCACCCGTTGCCACAGGATGCCATGGGCCCAGCAGGCATCACAAAGGAGCCGACATTTATGTGCAGATGAGAGAATCCAGTTCTATCACATAGGACGGGAAAAATTAGAAGTGTGATAAACCTTCAAGCCTCAGGGCAACCACTGAACAATGGCGGCTTGAAAGAAACCCTCTTGTCACAGGGTCCACACAGGTTTCCTCCTTCTCACCCTGTGCTTTATGTTACAGGGCAACTGTGCAGTCCCCTTCCCCCCCATCAGTTATCCCCTTTCCAACCCGTTCCAGGGTCTCTTGGCCCTTGAGGCTCCTTCCTGTGGTGGGGAGACAAAGCTGTGGCCTCCTGTCCCCTCCCAGCCTAGTCTCCTGACTGAGTTTGGTTCAGGGCTTTTCTAGCCCTCCCAGCCTTCAGCCCAGCTGTCACTGCTTAGCTCAGCCTATTGCAGTCAGCCAGCCCTCGTTAGGGCCTGCAGCTGGGCTCCCTGCTGGCTGCTTTGAGCCTCTGCCCCGGCCTCTCTGCCCGACAGCAGGGCTTAGCCAGCATTTCAGCAGGGCAGTGAGGGGGTTTCACCCCGGCCCTGCAACACCCCTCTATGGGAAGGATATGCCATAATTGTCCATTGCAGGTGTGATGGAGCAGGAAGCAGGGCGGATTTGACCTGGGAATGTTGCAGGAGAGTTAACACTGGGGATGGGGGCTTCCCTTGAGCTGTAACCTGAGCCAGGAGGGGGGTTGGGAGAAGTGACACCTTCTGCCCGGGGGACTGAACAAAGGAGAGGAGGACCTGGGGGGAGGGGGAAGAGCTGCTGGAGGAGTTTTTGTTTTTCAGTCTTGGCTGGGTGGTGCAACGCAGGGAACCCCAAGCTGGGGTCTAAGCTCCCTGAACCCTCCAGAAGGACTTGGTTGAGGGGTTTTGGTTGTACCTACAAGCCCTGCTTGGGACTGTGTTCCTGTCATCTAATAAACCTGCTGTGTTACTGGCTGGCTGAGAGTCACGATGAATCTCGGGAAGAGGGGAGCAGGGCCCTGACTCCCCCACACTCTGTGACAGTGGGGTTTTACACCTTCCTCTAAAAGAGCCAGTCTTGGCCCCTGCCAGAGAGAGGAGCGTGAGCTAGCTGGATCGTGGGTCTGATCTGTCCAGGTAATTCCTGTGCATAGCCAGCAGCACCCGCTGGACTGGACACTCCCCGAATACTTGGGAGTGACTTTCGGGGCTAATTAATGTGCCTGGAAATGTGCTGGTATGGGATGGAAATGGAGGAGCCCTCAGTAGCAGAAACTGTGAAATAAAGTGTCACGCTCCATCAGTTCCTATCACATCCACGCACAGAACACCAGACACGTGGATCACACTCACATCTGCTCAGGCATGTGTTTGACACCCATACAAGAAAAATACAAAACGTTGCTTCCTTTCTGAGGAATAAAATACTCAGCTCTGAGCCTGGGTACCAGCCGTTTCAGGAAACCCCCTCGTTTTACAGAGCTTTACAGTCTGGGCTAGCAGTTGGAGCCCAAGAGGAGATGCTCTTTGCTGGATGTAGGGTGCACATGCACATCCTGTTGGGTGCATGAGCAGCAAGCAGAGCACATGGCGAGGAGCCCCTCGAATCTCAGACAGGAGCGTTCTGGCAAACACTGTGCTGTAAATGTGTGCTCCATTTTACAATAAATAACTGAAGTTTTTCTGGTCCCTCCAGTTTATCTTGGAGCTTCAAAATCACTTCCATCTCCTCTAGGGTAAATCCTCATTTCACAGGTGAAAATGGCTGCCGCAGAGTAACTGCATTTGGCCAACACGGCCTTGGAGATTTTTCACATATGGCGTCAGTGCAGAGATGCGGAATCTGCTGGGTCAGTGGTTCAGGCAGGATGCTGGCAGATTCAGTCCATCACTATGTTACTGACTCCAATAGATGCCCAGTGGTTTCTCCATGTTTAAATCAAAGAAAAACAAGTGCAGAAGCAGGTACAAGAAGCGCCGAGGATGCCCAAGCTCTGATCTAAGAGGAGATATCTCCATATTAATGTTGGAGACCAACTCCCGAGAATGCCAGCATGCATCCAGTTCAGTATGGAGGCTAATGAGACAACACTGTGCGCCCTGCACACCTAGGAGTCGGGCAGCTCTGATGCATTCAGACCATGCTCATAGCTTCCAAGTGGGGAGTAAGGGGAAAGGGCTGGAACCAGCAGGCTGAACTCTCCCAAGGCCTGATCAATCAGTGCCAGTTCTCTCTGGAAAGAGCAGCTGCACTATTGATTTGCTTACGCTATATTGCAGCAACGACATGAGATTTAGGTTAAGGACAGTTAGTGTCGCTAAAGTAATTCCTAAACCAGAACAGCAGATTAAAACTGCTCTGCTCAGAACTTCTAGGAAGGGTGGAGCTGTATCTAGCACTTCCATCTACAATGGGCTGAACCCTGGAGCTTTCAGGACCTTTGGCTTCAGGTTTGAATCCTGGTTTCACCTTGCTTGTCCTCACTTCTGAATCAGATGCCCCTCGCCCCCGAAGAAATGCTCCCTGGAATGCACCTGTTCACGGCAGAGATAGACAGACAGTGTGGTCCCTAGGCTAGGAGTCACCCAGCCCAACCTCCGCTGGCTTCCCAAGCTCTATGTTGCGCTGCCAATGGCCATGCTCGGCTCTCGCAGGTGTTTCACCAGACCCTGAATGTGCTCAGTAGAGTATTCGCTCCAGGACTGAGGCACAAGGCTGTGAGGGAAGGGAGATGAGGCTTTACTTCTGTCAGCTCAGGTTAGCCCCGTAACATTAACATAACTGTAACGCAGTTGAAAAGGAACCCACTAGTTACAGGAAATGATTTACAGGACACAAGACTGCCTTTCAGAGGCCTCAAGTGTACCATAAAAAATATATTCTAAAGGAGTAATCTTTATCTGAACTGAGGCTGCACAGAGAGAACACATGTCCAGCTGAGAGCAGCATTGAGCTTTTGTTCACTCTGGGAAAAGTCAATGCTCTTCATCTTATTTGATTAATTTTTTTCTTGGCACTGGGCATCTAGTTAATATTTGTGCTCAACAATGGGGTTTTTCCCCTCCAAATGTTGCTCTTGTCCTGGGCTCAGACAAAGGCAGAGATGCCGATAGTATCTCCCCCAGACAAATTGCCCTGCTGGGATGGTGTGTTAACAGCAAGATGTGGAGAAGTCAGACTCCACTCCCCACTGTCCCGCCCCACGCTGTGAAAAACTGGCCTATCTCTGGGCAGAAGGTGCCAGGGGAACTAAGCCCACCTGCCCCCACAGCCAGGCTGATGCAAGAGCCTGCATGGTGGGCTGTGGAGCAGCTCCATACTCGCGGCGTCTGAGCAGGAAGGGGCGACTCTTCAGGTGTATTTTTTTCTCCCCCTTGGTGAAGCTGAGGTTCCCGGGGTTCATAGTATTCAACACTGAAAACATGGGCATTGTGGTTGTGCCCATCCAGAAATGTGTGTACCTCAATGAGCACCCCCAATATAGGTGTGGAATCGCCAGTGCTCACACACGAGCCAGGCGTAGCATGCAGCTGTACCTGAGTGTGCAGGGGGGTTTCTGTCCCTAACTCAGGTATGTGCACTTAGGCACACGCATCTTCAAAATCCGGGCCCTAATGTTCACTTTCAGATCCCCGTTGAGTCAAGTCAGCAATGTAGGGAGGAAGGAGAGTCCAGAGGTCGGGGCACTAGGGGTCAGGTCCCTGCTCCATCAGATATCACTAGTCTCTCTGGCTTTGTATACACAGCAACTAGACACCCACGGCTGGCCCGTGCCAGCCCCTGGGGCTCGCAGGGCTCGGGCTGGGGGGCTGTTTCACTGCTGTGGAGAGTTCTGGGCTCAGGGTGGAGCTCGGGCACCAGGACCCTGCAGGATGGGAGGACCCATCTCTACACCCAGGGAATAGCCCTGCCCTGCCTCCCGGGGAGCTGTAGGGATACATTCACCACAGACCGTGAGGCGCTCTGCTCCTACAGGGTAAGTACCTAAAAGATACCAACAGACTCCAGGGCAAGGTGGAGGATGTACCAAACTCACATCCACATACCCCAGGAGCTGCTCAGCTAAGCACACCTCTGTGGCAGGGGCAAAGAACTGCAGCCCTCCCCTCGCCCCGAATGTCAGATCAGGGAGGTTACTGGATGAGGTTCTCGGAGGAGACCAGGTACCTCTTGTTGACATCCTGAAGGACAGGAGGACCAGGGTAATTTTATGCCTTTGATGGAGTCTCCCCTCTACGGAGATCACTAAACCACCCTTGCGGGGACCGGGTCCAGGGCCCCATATCGATATTTCTGAAGGATAAACATGGATGGCCACTGCCTCCCCTTGCGTCCCACGGAGGAGCCGGGCCTGCCCTCAGGGAAGATGGTGCCTCCTTACTCATGATGAGGAGAGCTCCTGGGTTGGGGAGGGGGGCTCTACCCCAGAGGGGAACAGACTCTTCTGCCCATAGAAATGTAGGGCTGGAGGGGTCATCTAGTCTAGCCCCCCTCTTCGGGTTTTTCCCCACAGAGGGAATCCCCACCCCTGGGGGCAGGGCCCAGCCTCCCCTCATGAAAGAGGAGGCGCCTTTCCCCTATGGCTTGGGGCCACAGTGATTGGAGCCCCCAAAGACAGAAGATGGGGGCTGACAGCCAGTCACCCCAGATGCCTGCAAAGGAGGGGGGGGAAGGCCCCGTCCTCCGAAGACTGACAGGGATTAGTGCTGAGGAAGCTGTGCAGTGGTGGGGAGGGGGGCCTGGGGCAGAAGTGGGGAGGAGCAGAGGCTGGGGGCCAGGAGGGGGCAGGGAGAAGCGGGGGTGGCAGGGTGACTGGGGGCAGGAGCAGGGGAGCAGAGGCTGGGGGCCAGGAGGGGCAGGGTGACTGGGGTCCCAGCTGGCAGACTGGGGGCAGCAGGAGGGAGGGGCAGCCAGTGCTGCGGGGCGCTCTGGGGGCAGCAGGGATTTGGGGGCGAGGTTTCCAGGGCGCGCGCTCTCCAGCTCCGCTCCCAGCGCCGGGCCGGCCCGGGGCGCGGTGCCAGCCCCGGGGCCGGGGCCAGGCGCGCTCTCCCCGCCGCCCCGTGCCGGGGGCGGGCTCTCCCCACGCCGGGAGCGCGCTCTCCTCCCGCTCGCACAAAGTTTAGCAGCAGGAACTCGGGCTGCAACAGTGCGAGGCGGCGGCGGCGGAGCCAGAGCGCAGCGTCCCCGGCCGCGCCGCGGAGCCGGTCCCCGTGCGCCCGGCCGGCCGGCCGCCCCGCGGGGGCTGCGGGGCTCCGCGCTGACTGTGCCATGCGGGGCTCCCCGGCGGCTGCGGGGCGGGAGGGCAGCGGCGCCCCATGGTCACGGGGCTGCCGGGCGGCGGCTGACACCATGTGCGCCCGGTGCGCGGGGCTAGGAGCGGGGAGCAGCCATGGCCCCCCCCGCCCAGCCTGGGGCGCAGGGCGGGCGCGGCTCTAAGGGGCCCCCCGCTCGGAAGCTGCTCTGCATGTGCAGCCTCTCGCTGTGCCTCACCTACCTGTGCTACAGCCTGATGGGGGCACCGGCCCGGGCGCCCTGCGCTCCCCGCCGGCCTGCGCGGCTCCCCGGCCCCCGCCGGCCTGCGCGGCTCCCCGGCCCCCGGCGCCCTGCCCGGCTCCCCGGCCACCCCCGCGCCCCCCACTCGGGCCAGCAATGCCAGCCGCCCGGGGGGGTCGGCGGCCGCCTGGCTCCGGACCGCGCTGGCCCCCGGCGAGGTGATCGCGGCGCAGAGCGGCGCCTTCGAGAGGGACCCGCAGGAATCCAGCACCACGGACGAGGAGCTGAGCCGGCCGGGCAGCACCACGCCGGACTACGGCGAGAAGCGGCTGCCGCAAGCCCTGATCATCGGCGTGAAGAAGGGGGGCACCCGGGCGCTGCTGGAGGCCATCCGGGCGCACCCCGACGTGCGCGCCGTGGGGGTCGAGCCCCACTTCTTCGACAGGAACTACGAGAAGGGGCTGGAGTGGTACAGGTGAGCGCCGGGCGGGCCGGCGGGGCGGGGCGGGGGGGGGCCGGGGGGAGAGACACCTGCCCGGCCGCGGGGCAAACAGCCTGGCCAGCTGCGCCCCCCCCGGCGGGCAGGAGCCGGGCCCGTGGCCAGCGGAGAGCGCGCCTGGCTGGGCCCGGGCTCTCCCTGGCCTGTCTGGAGAGAGCCCCCGGCAGGTGGGCAGGGGCCGGGGCAGCGCTGCCTGTAGCCCTCCCGCCGGGACCTTCTCCGGCTCCGCTCCGCTCCCATAAGGCACCATCGGCTCTGCCCTGGGAGCAGGGGGCAAGTTCCCTCGGCCCCACGCCACCCCCGGAGGCTCTGGCCTCATGCCCGGGTGGGGGGCTGTGCCTTGGGCTGCGTGTGCTGGTACCAGGGGCTGTAGCTGTGGGAGCAGCACCAGTCCAGCCCCCAGGGACAGATCCTGGGGCGGGCGGATTAGCAGCTATTGTGCCCAGGGCCGAGGAGGAGAGAGGGTGTTGTTAGTGGCTTGACCTGCTTTTGTGGGTTTGAGTCCGGGGGGGGCGCACCCTGAAGGTTTCTGTGAATTTAAAATCTGACTTTCCCCCTCTGGGCAGAAGTTCTATTGCTTAGGTATTTATTGCCAAGAGCGGGCTCAGGTCTGCCCATCCCCTGCCTGGCAGCTTACCCGAGCAAGGTACTGTCTCCAGCGCCTGTGTGAATCCCAGCCATGCCCTCTCCTTTCAACTGCAGGCACCTTGGAATTGCTTAACCACCTAAAAACAATGTATAGGGGACACTGATAGTGACGGATAAGGGATGCAGATGAGGCCCCAGAGCAGCTAGTGCCTGGCCTGGAGGCAAATTGAGCTAGAACAGATTTAAATGCAGGTAAAATACATGTATAATGAATGTTACTGTCTATTGTACTATTTAAAATACAGGGTTCTGATGGAGATGCCAGAGCTAGATAAAAATGCATTTTATGCAGCTCCCAGTACACAGAAGATTTGAACAGATTGCTCAGGGTAGCTGCACTTGCAATATACAAATCTAGGCTGTTCAGTAGTTAATAATTACAGAAATAAACAAGCCTGCAAGCCCAGGTGATAGCTGCAGTTTTAAAGTGACAATAAATAAACAAGGATCCATTCTTCATACAAGCTGCAGCATCCTGAATTTACTTCCCAAATGGAGATTTATTCCTTTTATGCAACAAGTTCCATCTGCTAGAAGTTTTTGAATTGATTAGACTGAGCTCTGTGGATGAATGACTCTTGGTAGTGCCGTTTGATCGAACACATTTAAAACTTTTGACGTAGACTCCTTTTAACCTGTTCCAATAGATGAAAACTGGATGAATTCATCAGTAGGTTTCTTTGCTGTTTCAACATATCAAACTAATTGTGATGGTCACTGTTTTAAAATATTTATCTCAAAACTTGAAAATACAAATCATTAATTAACTTGAAAATTATTGGTGATGTTATTTTTTAGTTTCTGGCAGCACGTGCACTGTGCTTGTTGCTTCCCAAATAGGAAATAATCATGATTAAACATCGAGGTCCTGGCTTTTTATTTCACTCAGTAGTTGACTAAACAGCTCGAAAGAATGAGGAACATTTTCAGTTTCAGAGGCAAAAAGTTAACAACTGTTTGAATTAGCTGGTTTTTTGCTTTGTTTAATAAAAATAAAGTGTGAGGTTTTCATGTGTCAACACTAACTTAGATGTGATCATCTTCAGGTGGGTTTTCTCAGAAATGTTGGAAGCAAAGTGTGTGCATAGCACTTATTTGCTGTGGCATTTGCTTGGCTTTGTTATGATGCCCAGCGATTCTCTGAGGAGCTCCAGCAATCGGAAAGAGAGTACTTCTCTGAGAGTTTGTTTGTTATGTGCTGTCAAAGGCTGTGCCTGTTGCATCAACATCTGGACACGAGGAGGACTGGCTCCGGTGATTTTATTTTGTGCACGCTTTATTTCAAACAGCCAACATCATATTTTACCTAATTGTCACCCAGGAAAGCTTTGCTTTAAGGACCAAGTTTAGAAACTTGATGAAAGAAGCTAAAGATAGGGGTGTAGAGAGGTTCAAAATAGGCGGAAGAAGATCAAGCATTGACTGTGACAAGCAGCTGTGTTTTCATCTTGAAAGTGAAGCTGGGCGAAAAGGGCCAGGGAGTGAGCATCGCTTTCCCTTGGAGCGAAAGGCACAAAGAGGGATGCATCTGCAGAACAGGATTCGGCTCTTTTGGTCATTCTTGTAGCTGTGTGGAGTTGCTCTCATAGGTTTGTTTAAGCTCATTTTTAGTGCTGGTGAATGGTGCTGAACTCAGCAGCTGGGTGACCAGAGAGCAAGTGTGAAAAATGTGGACAGGGGTGGGGGGTAATAGGAGCTTATATAAGAAAAAGACCCCAAAATTGGGACTGTCCCTATAAAACCGGGACATCTGGGCACCCGAGTGGGCACTGAAATCTACTGGTTACCCTACCAGCAGCCACAGCTCAAGCAGTGAGCAGATCGTCGTCTCAATCCTGAGCTGGAATTGCCATACGGGAAGATAGCAAGGAGACACATACAGTCAGCTGTCCTTAGTGCCTCAGAGTAAGGCCTAAATCCCCATTTCTGACACACCAAGGGGATTTCTTCCTGCCCTAGCTGATGGTTAGCTTATGTCCGGCAGCATGAAGGTTGAGAGTCTTTGCAATTGTGTCCTAGCTACAGAACTTGCAGACGTTATTCGTATTCACATAAATGTCAGTTTTTAACCTTATTGAATTACTTGCATTAATGTCTTCTGGCAGTGAGTTCCACCGATACTTACACATTTTGTAACCTGGGGCTCCTTTGGTCCATTTTAAAACTGTTGCCTTTTAATACTATCACATTATTATTTTCTAGTGTCATGGGGTGGAAAATGGGGTCACTTGACTGGCCTCCTCTGCATCATTCATTGTTGAAAGTATGTTCTGGTGATTACTGTACTGTCCTAGGAACCAGTAACTTTATGTTCTACTCCAGACTGTGCCAACACGGCCTAGAGCCAGTCCCCTTGTAACTTCCCTATGCCTCAGCTTCCTAATCTGTAAAATGGGGATAATAATACTTAGCTATTTCTTTTGGATGTGTATCTTGCTACAGCTGGTCATGCCTTTGTCTCCTTGAGCTTGACTGCTGTAATGCACTCCACATGAGGTTATATTTTACGACGATCCAGAAGCTGAAGTTAGTGCAAAATACACTTTATGTAGGGAATTGGTTACACCGGTTCTCTAGAGTCTGCTGTTTTTCTGTAATGTTTAGGAACAGCTATGTGAATGGGAGATCTGTGCTGATTGTGATAGTTCGAAAGCCAGGGTTACAGTTTATATGGAAATTACAGAATTGAAATCTTCCTGCGTGTGTACTGATGTATTATGTTTAAGGTGGAGTTAAGGCTACATGGGGTTGTTCAGGATTAAGGTGTCTGATTTGCTTTTGGAATCATAATTTGCGATTCTATACACTTTAGTGTTGGGTTGTTTGAGGGATTTGTTCAGTGGTACATCTTCCCTTCAATTCCATTTATAGCCTTCAGTTGCTGAATTTCCTAGATTTTCTTTTTTCGAAATGTATGATGTATTTTGAATGCTATTAAAAGTTGTTTTTAAGGGTTTGTGGGAAGCGTTATCTATTTTTAGCCTCTCTTTTTATTAACAATCCAGTGATATTTCTTTCTGGCATATATGTCTTTTCCATATTCTCAGTTTCACCTCTTTCTTTTATCGGAGACATTGGTACTTAACAGTAGATATTATCCTTCATGATAAAGAGAACTAACTGCATCCCTTCTACAATGCCAAAATGATTTGCTCCACAGTGAATCATTGTGAGGTTTGTCAAAGGTCATGAGGTCTTCATTTCCATCAAAGTGGAAATTAACTGATGCCTCTTCCTTCCTTCCTTACCCTTCTAGATCACATGATCTTTCTATAATCCTAAATACAAATTGCCAGGGATTTTTAGTCAGTACTTGGTGCTTTTATTATCCAAGACTTTCCCACAGTCAGCACAGGGGAATGTCTTTCACTGCAGAATTAACTTGGGTATCCAGCACTCGGGTCTGAGTACGGGAGTTGCCCTAGTCAGGGTGTGAGCTGCCACACTGCAAATCTGGACTCGACTGCGTCCACACAGTTGCTGTGCTCATCCATGTTAGCACTGGAACTTCTGGGGGCTCGTAGCGCTGCAGCATGATATGATGCTCTGTGATTCTTTCCTAGTGAATTGTGGGAGAACTTGTCTGTCCTTCTGGGCACACGGGGGAGTTGTGAGAAGGCATTGGAGAACTGTCAGCACTTGAGTGGTTTAACCTGAATCCTCACTGCAAAGTGGGCAGGTTGCCAGCTCAAAGGTAAGCCATATTCCTGCGTTAGCCTCTACCCCAGGACAGGCCAGCTAGCTCAGGGGTAAAGCTGAGGCGTGGGTGTGAATGAGAGCCAGGATAAGACCAACCCCACCTAATAGCCTGGATTAACTCTGCAGTGAGGATGGACCCGCAGTCATTTCTGGAGCTGGGATACACCTGTCATCTTGCAGTTTTAGATGCCAAAACTTGTATTATTTAAACATTTGTCATCTACTATGAAACCTTTGGCAAAACCCCACATACTCCCGGAGACCCTGGACCTGGATTCTGTGGCAAAGTCTCTGAAAACTCTGGCACTCTGTTGCAGCTTGATTTACATTGAAAAGTGAAGTGTTTACTCGATGAAATACTAGCTGAATGTTACAGTCAGCACACTAGCCTCCGTGCTGTTCATTTAGAGGTTAATGTAGAAACAGCAGAAAATAAAATGATTTGATGGGCTTTCAGTGTGAGGCACCTGCAGCATGTTCCCGCATTGTAGCACTTGTCCCATGGAAGCAGGTTTGGGGAGTTGGGCTGAGGGCATGTGGGGCATTGGCACTGTCTGGAGGTGCATTAAGCACATTAGCGAGGTGTTCCTCTTATGTGATCAGCAGGGAAATAGTTAATCATGCTGGCATTTAAATTGTCAACTTTAGGTATCACAGTAACTCACTGAGAAGGGTGGGACAGTTCCTGGATCTCAGAGCTATTGTTTCAGCTGCTTGGAGGTTCAGGAAGCTTCACGCTTTCAAGGTTATCTTGGCATCTGAAAGGGCTAGAAACATTTTTAAATGAAAGTTTAGAGTCTGTAGCATCCATTTGATAACAAATGCACCATTTGTAACACTATATGACACGCCTCATAAGGTAAATACAGCATTTATGACTAGAAGTGTTAAATCCAATATTTTCACATTAATAACCAGGGCATGTATCCTGTGTCTTAGATTTTCAAATAATCTATAAATCAGTGAATTTTCAGATCTCAGACTTCAGGAATTAATTTGCTAGAGGGATCCAAAAAAAGGTTAGACTCATAAAAATCAAAATGGAGACATTTTAAAATGATTATAACTAACAGATTTACTGGTAAATTCTCAGAAAATTCATTCGGTACTGTTAAGAGTAAGTGCTGTAAGTGTGGGGAGGATATGATACATTTATATTCTTCATTTATAATGAAGCCCTTTCATCCTTTTAGTGAAACTCTCAATGCAACTTTAACTAAGGAACTGCTATGGTGTCTTCATAATTATAACCTTGCTTTTACTTCATGGCTCATTCTCTCTTACACCTCAGTCCTTTAGGCTTAACTTTTCGCATGTGAAACAATGGGCCTACATGCCTGGGGAAAGTGAAATGCACATTCCTTGTCTGTCTTGTCTTTCTAGGTTGTCAAATTGCTCGGCTGGGGTCTGTCTAATTTGGTTGTAACAATCCCAGCACAATAAAGCCCCCGTATGCTCCAGTCCTATCAATAATTAATAACACCAATAAATCGGGGATCCTCGTCCTGAATAATACAAGAAGCTGCTTCAGGAAATATCTGTGCCCGAACCAGTTGGTCCAAGAAGCAATTGCACTGGGATTAAGAAACTGATTCTTTAAACCACACCCCTGTGGCCACTACACTAGTGCAGGGATAGGCAATGGGTGGACCATGGGCCAAATCCAGACCACCAGACCCTTTTGAACGGACCGTGAAATCTCTTTATGTACTGATTATTATCATTATTGTTACTGTGGTGTGAAAAGATGTTGCTCTGGAGTCTGGACCTTAACTATACCTTGACCAAGGAATTTGGATCTTGCCAAAAACGAATGGATTACCCCTGCACTAGTGCATCTTTGGGTCGTGACTATCGTGCACTATTGTCGTTTGAGCAGGTTTTGTTGCTACCATTCTGTGTTCCCCATCCCTGGCTGTGTTGATCGAGAGGCCAGTGGTCTGTGTTTCACACTCATACAATGTTTGTACTCCTGTGGCCTGCGATTTGTATCCGCACAGAGTGAACAGCATGAATTACCTTTCAGGTAGATTGGTTTCCATGGCCGTGCGTCCCTTGGGCTCTCTGCTCAGACTGCCAGCAGGGGAAGTGAGAGGAGGGTAGGGGCAAGGAAGGCTAAGACCTTGGACTGAGACCGTGGACTCTTTTCACACTGGGCCCTGAACAGCCATCAGATAGCAATAGCCTTTGGTCGCCTCAGTGTTAATCCTGTGCTGTTTGAATCTCAGTGATGTGCTGCTGTGTAATATTTATACCCCTCTATTCCGTGTCATAATATTCAGAAAATAAAACCACCGCCACTGGTGCTGACATTCAGTGCAGAGGGGCATTATAGGGTGGATAGATAGATGGGGCTTTTCTTCTAATGATGTGAGAAACTGCTGGTACTTTGTAACTACTGTATTTCTCTGTAAAAGGCCTTTCCAGTGTATACCATATCCTCGGCACTTCTGATAGTTTAGGGAAGGGGTATTGATTTTTCCAGGTCCTGCTGTGAGTCGGCTTTTGCTGAAATGCAGTGACTCAGCTGCCCTCCTGATGCTGTGGATCCGGTGTATTGGGATTACCCTGAGCTATGAATTTTAAATTATACACACACGTACCCCATTGTAACATTGGTAATTTCAAGACTATCATCTCTCATTTTTCCTTAAACATTTAGGACCCGATTTTCAGTGGTAGCCTCTAATTTTGAGGCACAATTTTGCACCTGCAAATAATTCTGGGATAATATCAGTGCTGTTTCTCATGAGGGGGGTGGGGGGTGGAGAATGAGCCTGCTGTTATTTCAGAGGCATATTTCTCTTGTGCATTCCTGGGCAGACATGCACGGCAGAGATGCATGTGTATGTACACTTAGTTCTGTAGCCAGTTCTCATGAAAATTGTCAGAAGGACTGCAATAGACTTCAATGCTCTTTTGATCAGGCCTGTACTGTGCATGCCAAGGGCCAGACTCTGCCCTTGGCAAGGTGCCTGGAATTCCCTATTCTTGCCCTGCTGAGAGGTTGGGGGTGGGGGTGAGTAAAGGTCTCTCATAGGCTATGTTAGCCTCTTCAGCTGGGGGCTGGATCTGCTCCCAAGCCAAGAGGTACTAGGTGACTCTACCCCGGTGCAGACAGGTCTAGCCCAGAGACACTCACAGCCTTTCTGTGGGCTTAGGCCAGGAGAGCTTCATTTCCCAAAGACGGTACCTGGTTTCTCTTAGCCTTTCTGTTTTGTTTCGGGTAAAGGGATGTAGGGAGAATGCAGGGAGACATCAGGCTTCGCTGCAATGTCATATGGCCTCACGGCCACAGAGCAGCACCTAGCACTCAGCATCACCAAGCCGGCTGCAGACACTGAGCTCAGCCCTGCGCAGCAAAGGGGAGTGTGCGGGAGAGCACGGGGCAGCGGGGAGAGCACGGGGGAGCGGGGAGAGCCCGGGGCAACGGGAGAGCCCGGGGCAACGGGAGAGCCCGGGGCAGCGGGGAGAGCCCGGGGCAGCGGGAGAGCACGGGGCAGCGGGAGAGAGCCCGGGGCAGCGGGGAGAGCCCGGGGCAGCGGGAGAGCACGGGGCAGCGGGGAGAGCCCGGGGCAGCAGGGGGAGCCCGGGGCAGCAGGGAGAGCACGGGGCAGCGGGAGAGCACGGGGCAACGTGCTCGCAGGGCAAGCGATGCGGGAACACCCTTCCTCCTGGAAGGCCAGCGCTAGCGCCAAGCTGCTCCCTGCCACCTTTTAGATTTACGATTTGTTTGCTGCTGAAAGGGCCTTGGGGGGCCACAGTGCACAGAGACCCTCCCGGCCCCCTAAGAGGAACCAGGCCTCAGTGAGCTCAAAGTGATGCCCCCAGCTCCTCAGCCACACCCACTGCCCATCCAAGCTCCACCCCCTTGTGCCCTGCACTCTGGAGGGAAGGAGCAGAGGCATGGGGCTTGGACTTCCTGCACTGAGAGTGGAGGATGAAGCCTGGTGCTTCTCCCCACACGTAGACTCTATTCACATTCACATGGCAACACAAGAACCTTGTGCTCCGCGCTGGGTGCTGTGCACCGGCCTGCGAGGTCATGGTCATCATCTCAGCTATCTGTAAGGACACCACAAACAGGAGCAACTAAAGATTTCCCCAATTAAGCATTTATTCTTTGCTTTCTAACTTATTACCTGTTCAGGGGGCTGTGCCTGCCCCATCTCTGCTCCTGTACCCGTTCACTGGGGCAGTCATCCTTCCCCTAGGACTCCCTGATTATTCAGGTCAGAGCTCTATTAGCAACGCTTCCCATGAGCACAAGCAGATATAGGTCTGAGTGCGAGGTCCCCCCTGCTCTGTCAAGCTGAAGTCCCTTCTGTTGGGATTATGACTGTCCCAAAGCTGTCCTGAAACAGGGTATGATGGAGTTACAAGTGGGAAGATAAATAACAACAACCAAAAGGTCAAGTTGTGTTTCTTCTAACACCTTTTGCCAGATGGGGGCCAGTGCCACGCTGCCAGGCCTGGAACGATTTACGCATCAATATACGTATGTGGGAACAACGACGCTTCGGCGCATTTGTCTCAGTAACCCACGGAGGAAATTGCACAGTGCTTTGCTTCTAACGATTTGTCAGTTCTGTGTTTGCAGAGTGAGCTTTGTGTGACTGCATTTCACACCGGCCATGCAGCTACTACAGCAAAGGACACAACAGAAAACCCAGAAATAGGACTGAGCCCCTTTGGAATACACAGTGGAAAAGAATCAGCTGGTTACATTTCTGGGTTTAAATGATGCATTTGACCCCTGTTCATGTATTGATTTAGTGAGGCATGTTCTGCTTTGTAAAAACTGTGGTCTAGGTAAGGGAGGAACAACAGGTTTACAAAGAAAGTTAAGAGCAAAGGCTTTTGATTTTCAAAGTGAAAATTCCACCACAGATTGGTGACACCTTCTATTGAGAGCAGTTTGAATCCTCTGCTTTTCATGGATCTCTTTTTCCTCCTGTTGTCATGGGGATTTCTTTTCCCTGAGTTATTATATCATGCACTTCAGCAGAAATTTTATTGCTTTTGGGGCCGGCAAGGCTCATGTGGGACATTTCTCACTGCTCATGGTGTAACACGCTGAGGTAATTTCTTTCAAATGTTTTTTGCTTGAAGTGGTTTCAATGAATTGAGAAGGGTAAGAGTGTGAATGAATGGCTGAGAATTTAGCACTGAGTTCAAGTAAGGAACATACACTATCAAACTTTCCGAAGCATTAAGTGTGGCTATTATAATTTCAGTGTGGCATATAAATAGCTAGCAGTCCATTTTATTCCCCCCCCAAGTATTATTTAGCATCGGAATCTGTTTAAATTGCTTTTCAGCCCCTTTTAAAAGTTTCACTGTAAATCCCAGGCTCTCTGAATGTCTTCATCCAAGGGGGAAATGATTGTTGTTTAGATTGAGGCTATAGGGCCCAATCCTACGAGATGCGGCACACCCGTTAACTTCCGTGGGAGCGGAGGGCACTTGGCAGGATCAAGCCTTTATGCCCCAGTCCTCACACACACACGTCGTGCTGACACATGGGAGTTGGTCCCATTGGAGTCAGTGTGGCCACTTGGCTTAGTCAGGGTTGTTCATGTGAATCAGTATTTGCAGGATTAAACCTTGAACCCTCAATTCTGCAAAGATTGACACCAATGTTTAACTTTCCGATTGAATTTAGTGGGATCATTCACATGTAGAAAGTTCAGCCTCAGTCTTTGCAGGATCAGGGCCTTAACCTGTAACCGCTTTGGGGCAGAGACCTTGTCATTTGATTTCCCTGTGAAGGGCCTAGAATACGCTTGGCACCATGTCAATGTAAATCATTGGTTGACCTATTGAGAAAATGCCCTAATGTCAACATGAGGGGGCTATCCCGGAGCTTTTAATGTGGCCAGAAAAATATTGTTTCCTTTAGAGACCCAAGTCTCTGGGTTTTTCTAAGGCCAGTTTCAGCCCTCAGGGCCTACGCCCACTGAAGCCAAGGGGAATCACTGGCATGAGGGGAACATGTAGGCAATTGGATTCCCTAGCTGGGACTCCTGATCCATTGTCCCCAGTGTGGCGCTGGCTGTGGTATGGCTACCTGCAGTTCATCTTCTCGTTTCCCAGCTGCTGGAAGGCCCTTGAGCACATTGGGGTTTGGAAACTCACTAATTGCTCCAAGTGAGACTCTCCTTGTTGGCGGCAGGAAGGTGGCTCTCTTAGGCAAACCTGATTAATTACTGCAACAGAGATTCCAAAACCAACTGCCGCTTGTGAACACGACGCTCACTGGGTGTTTCATTCCTGTTCAGGTCTCTGCTCTACAGTTGCATTTAGTTAGTTGCCATTTCAATGCTGAAAGAGTATTTAAAAAGCAAAGTGTTTGAAGGCTGTGGAAAAAAATCATACTTATGAAAAATATCTATTTTTGTAAATCTCCAATTTTCTTCCCCAAAATCTCCACACCAGTTTAGTAAATGTTGCAAGATTTGCTGTTTTTCTTCCTGTCAGATTGTACATCTAAGCATCATAAACTTGCTTTTATTACTTTAATATTACAATCGCTAGTCACATTTTATGTAAATGATGGCATTTACCTTGACAAACTCTCCTGTGAAGTATAGTAACTTGAAAGAATTTATTTTGCAATATAAACAGGCCCAAAATGCCTGGGGTGGATGTAAAATTCAGAGTGGTTTTTACAGCTAAGTTCTTCCCCAAATGTCCTGCTAGGTATGCTGCGGCCTGAGCTGGAGTCGGTCAGCTCCAAATTGAATCAGTTCTTGAGAGAAACTGAGTAAAGGAGGCTTATGGGAAAGAAGAATCGGCAAAGAGCTTGAAGCTAAATTCTAGAATGTGTGAAACAGCACAGGACGGTGGATAAAAGCGCTAACTGCCAGGTGTTGTTGTTCATTTGGAAAATTGTTGGAACACATCTTGAGCCAAAATTTGCTTTTAGTTGCATCCATGGAGCCACTCTGGAGCAGAATTTGGCCCTTTCTGTTATGACTGAATAAAGGCCTTGGGTTCTTTACGCCAAGAGTCAGAATTCACAACTCTCTGGTGTTTTGGACCCACATACATCTCCATCCCACACAGAGATGGACAAGCAACACAACTGACTTTCCATCACTATTCTCCCACGTGTAAATAGCATTGCTTCAGCCATGTCGCTGCCCCTTCTACAGTCATGCTCCCTGAACATTTGTGTAATTCAGCTTAACAAGCAGGGGGTTCATGGAAAGTGAATTTCAGAACCATGTACAAAAGCACTTGTTGAAACCAAATTTTAGATTCGCATAGTCAAGTATGCATCCTGCACTCATCCAATCAGGAAACAAAAGCGAAGCCATGTGACATTCTGACCAATTGCAACGAAGTAACATTGCTGCGAAACTGAATTCACAGGGAACACTTTGCCATCCCCACAAGGAACTAAAAATATCATCCAAAAATAAAAACTGTATACATTGGAGGAAATCACAGCCTGGGTGATGTGTGCAGAAACAGGGTAAATTAGCTGGACAAGTAATTAATTGTAAATTATACTTTGAGCTCTAATCCCACACAAAACGGCTTTAAAATATTAACACCAGAAATGCTGACTCATGAAACTCCAATTACAAACCGTGAATCCTAGAGTCATTTCTGTTGGAGGAGATCTCTAATTGGCCAGCAGTTTATCCCCATTTGGTTCTTCCCCCTAGAGAATATTGGCATTGATTCTGCTACCTTTTGCATACAAAGTCAGCACTCTAACCTGCAGCTAATTTCCCATCTATTTATTTCAACTAAATTAATCCCAGCTCATCACGGCTATCCCGTCTCTAATTCTGGGCCTTGGCAGGGTAAGCGGTACACACTGATGGGACAAAGGTGCTGCTAGCATGTGACAGTTGAAGAAAGGGATGGCACTGTGCTGTTTATCTAGGCCGCAAAGCACAAAATAAAGAAAAAAGTGAGTGGGTTTAACTGCTAGTAGTGAGAGCTGAGAGCCAGAGAGGAGTTTGACAGTGTTCGTGTGAAAGGCCATGATCCTGGCATGAAATGGAAAGTCAGAACAAACCGATGCAGTAATGCAGGATTAAAGATGTGATGGGAGCCAGTGGATACCAACCCCTGCCACACCAGAGAGGGGATTAGCTTTCTGTAAACCTGATTTAAGTGATATAGCAAGGGCCAAGAAATAAAGTGCAGCCTCTAAGCAGCATTCCTGTTGGCCACATCGGTATGGCATGGGACCAGAAATGGAGCAAACTAAGCTACCCGAGTCCCTCAGTCTGTTGCCATTGAGTTCATAGCCACACCTGTGCCTTCCTGCCCTCCACCCACCAGCCCGACTTGGGTTAGAAAGCACAGAGCTGGGGGATGCTGCAGTTAGCACCACTGGAAACTCCACCATAACGTCAGTTGTTCAATGTGGGATACGAGAGGCCGTGTGCAGTGCCCATCCCCTCTCTCTGCCTCCCTCCCAGAGCTTTAACCACAGGAGAGTCCCCTTGAAGGGTTTCCACACCCACGAGCAATATGCGGGGAAAGAGGACATGGCAGGTTTGTGCAGGTCTTTGGATCAGTACCAAACGACAAGCTCTCCTTTACAAACACCTGGGAGACTGTCGTGTGCCTATACTGCTGCCCTTTGCCTTCCATCTTCTGGTAAAAGCTCCAGAGAGGTGGCAGAAGCAGTTCTTGTGGCTAGCCAGAGGCTAACAGTGCAGGACAGTCAAGGGTTGTTGATCTGGAGGGTCCCCCATTCAAATATAAGCACCGTAAATCAGGAAACTAGCTGCCACCTGAGGGTCCAGTTTAACTAGGAGAGTTGGTAACCAACAGATCACCTGAGAAGGGCTATGAAGTGCCCAAGTAGAATCACCCGACTGGGGCGGGGTGTCACTGGCCAGTCCAGAGAGAGGTGAGCAGAGCAGGGCCAGAATCTGACACGGCTGGGCAGGAGGAATCCTGCTGGACCCCCTGGAAAGACACTGATCAAACCCCCCAGGGCTCTTGGCGTAGTGAGGGTGCTGAGATAGGGTTCTGCATGCAGGTTTTCCATAGATCTGTGTGTCTCGTTTGCTGTCCAAGAGTAAAGCATGTGTGTGTTTAGAAGTTCCTTTGCAGAGCCCGTGTGTTACTTGCTTGCACTGTCATGTAGGCCCTGCAGGGGCAAACAGAAACCAGCAGGCCACAGCTTCCCTGGAGCTCTGGGAGCAAACCGCAGCTACCAGGGAGAGCTGGCGCTAGGTTCAGGGTCTAGGCAACTAGACTGTAGAGTCCCCACTGCCAAGAGGGTTCTCAGACCCAGGCTCTGCACCTGGAGAGTTTGCCTCCCGGGCCAGAGACGGACAGACAGTGCCTGAACTCCACCCAGCCCTGGCAAGCTAGGAGCACGTGGGATGGAAGGTTTGGGTTCAGAACAGCAGCTGCTGCTTGTGCTTCTCCTCCCACCCCCCTTACACACTCATGTCAGCCATTGCACCATATGAATAAGCTGGGCCAGGGGCCGGGGAGATGACCTGTCCCTGGGGATGCTCTACACATGCCTACATCAAGGACAATAAAGGTTCCTTATTCAGCTCCAAATCCTCTGGAAACCTGAAAGAAAAAATCAAAGCACCATGGAAAAATGCCTGAAGCAATAACTTCATTGGTAAAGGAAGACATCTAGCTGAGAATTGCTAAGACCCAGCAAATCATAATGCAATTTCCTATGCAAAAAGGGTTTATCTCTATCTAAATATTATTCTGCATCATTACTCATTGAAGGGAAGCTATTGCTATCCTAGGTTAACTGATTGAACTTTGCAACCAAAGCTTCAAGCTTATCATACTGATGATAGTTTGACTTTTATTGCTCCTAAATTGCAGTGATATTGTTAGATATGAGTAAATGTACACTCCATTAGGAAATATTAAAGTTTTATACCTCTTTAGAATTAAAAAGATTAAAAGAGGCATTTCTGCGATCTAGTCCACCATGAAATTGGAATCTATTTGGTATGTAAAATGTATAATACAAATATTCTAACAATTAATGATAACGGTGGGAATAGGTTGGATTTAATGCTCAAAGCTAGCCTGGATTTTCTGAGGCTGATAAAACATATTGCTAGACTGTCCCAACCCTTATGGCAAGAGTCACTTGCCATAGTTATAGTTCCATCAGGGTGTTTCATTATAACCTTGTTTCTGTGGGCTCAGAACTTTCTGAAAACCTTTCCCGCTGGGTTGAAATTGTCCAGGCTGGGCATCTACCAAGGGGTGGCTGAATAGAAAGTTTGAGGGAAGATTTCTGCAGCTGTTTCTGCAGTTTGCAATGGTGAGAAAATACGTTTCCATTGAAAGAGCCTTTTAAAAGTGCGTATTTGTTCATTTGTAACTTAAAAGTGGGTGAACATAAAGCTGTGGCATTTTATTGCTCTCTTGGGACTAGGCCCCCCATACAGCATAACCCTGAAGCACGTGCATAACTTTGCCAATGGGACAATGCATGTGCCTAAGGTTTTTGCTGGATGGGTTCTAGGTCCTTCCCCTACTTCACATAACAATCAGATAAGTGCTTAAAAGGGTGGGTTTGCACATATGCCTATTAGCTTAAGCTATGTTTAAAGCTTCAGTACTGACCTTGGTTGTGCACGGAGGCCAATGATTTTGAGTGCTTAACAGGTGGACAGGCTTGGTAATGGCCTTCGGCAGAGGTGATTTTCACCCTTAGGGCTCAGATCCTGCAGTAAACTCTGTGCAGGTTCGGGACCAACATCACTGTCATAGCTAATGTTTTGGTAGAGAACCTTCAGCCAAGCTGTATATTAACAGTTCTCCATGGGTAGATGTCTGTGCCCAGGGGCTGGATTCTGTGTCATTCCCTGCAGGGTTGGTGAGGAAGCAGGGAGCCTTTCCCCGTGCAGAACTTCTAACCTCTGCAAGAAGCAGCTTCTCCCATGTGGAACTTTACCACTCTGACGACTCCCTTTCGTCTCTTCTTCTTTTCATCCCTGCAAGAGCAACACTGGGGATTCCAAATGGAGTTTGTAAATGGTGCCAGTCGAATAGCTCCTCAGACTTATTCATGTTCTTTTAATTGTTCCTTTGTTTTCTTCAGGGGACAAAGAAATTAAAATAAAAACCCTGACGTTATTATGAAGCTAGGGTGTGTATCTCAGTGCTCAAAGCTGGGGAAATGAAAAACCCAGGTTGTCATATTAACGTTCAGTGGCCGCGCTGCATGTACCTTGTATTCCTAGTCATGTCACCCTTTGTGAAAGTGCATTTTAATATCTAAGCTATCAGCTGCACAACACTGATCACTCTGTTTTTAAATGTACAGGACAGACTCTGGAGATCCTTCTTCACTGACCTGACGGTGAGACCGTTGGCATTTCATTGCTAAACTTGTTGGTGCTTTAATGAATAACTTTAATGTTACATTAATGTAGGATTCTTGTACTTTAATTATTTGTGTTGCCATTGGAAATGAAGGGGCACAAATGGCAGTGAGTTCAAAAAGCAAGTGGCAGGTTTAATTGGCTGTATGTGTGAAGCTGGACATTCTTGGTGATTAACTGCACAATCCCTTGCAGGGGCAGCTTCTCCAGGCCAGCCGCGTTGTGCTCAGCATCAGATCCCATGGAATGGGCAAAGGTGGCTTGAGGCTGCCTTTGCAGGCCCCCGCCCCAATCCTGGGGACAGTAGGCCACCAGTCTAATCCCTGATGTAAAGTAGAGCAGCCTCAAGGCTGCTCTACTGTGTGTCATGTGCCTGTGGCACCAAGGAGATGTTCCAACAGGTGGAGATCCCTGGGGTTCCCTTTGACCACAAGTTGATGGTGCATGAATGGCACAGGAGCTGCTATACTAGCACTAATATCACCTGTGGATTCCTCTATACATGGGAACTCCACCACTGGCAGTTACGCTGGCTTTCAGGTTGCTTTGTGCTACCAGAAAGGTGCAAAGCTGCTTAATAGACCATAGAATCTGGCTCAGAATAGTACTCTTAAAATATGCAAAGGTACAAGGCTTGCCTTCTCTGAGTCCCGTGCATGCCCTGCCTGTGGCAATAAAACCATTTATGAAGATGTTTTGCATTCAAGGATTTGCAGTTTCCTGGGCCATGAATATTCAGATCCTGGCTTGTCCCTTCTGTGGGTGGACTGTACCTATACTTTCCTCCTCTTTCTTTTTGCCCCCAGTGGATTCAATTAGTTCTATTTGCTGCATTAGCAATAAACAATCCCCTCTGTGGCATGAAAATGAGTTTGTGTTTCATTGTCTCCTTGTTACACTTTAAAAACTGGGCAGGGAAGGGTGAGCGGGGACCCGGCTGGGGGGCTGCCCCGATGTGCAGAGCCAAGCACAAAAGGGCACAAGATGTATGTGGGGCAGCATTGAGAATTAATGAAGAGTTTTGAAAACCACAAACTCAAAAGGTTTTCTGCCAAGACAGGAGCCCCGGCGCATAGGGCACAGTTTAGTGGCTATTGGTAAAATGTTCACAAGTGCCACGTCCCAGTGACTCTGGGGTAACTTTTGGCACCTAAGTCACTTAGATGCTATTGAAAATTTTTACTCTATACCCTTAAAAGTGGGGCCTGTTGGAGTCAGTTCTGAGAAGGCTCCTAAACACACAGCCCCTCTTGGTACCCAGTGGGGATGGAATACATTTAACTGGTCTTTATTTAAACTGAAGCATGAGTTCCTTGGTGCTGAAATGTCAATTTCAATCCAACCCAGAGGTCTATTGAAATTATATTTGAAAATGTTCACCGTTTGAAATATTCACTAGGGAACCGGGACTGTATCGAGGAGCCGTGTAATTTGACTTCCAGGGCATGGGAATGCACAATGTAAAGAAAGAAATTAAGCTTTACAAGAGCCGGAATAACACTGATTACGTGGGCAGGGTATATAAATAATTATACAGGACGCCAGGATTTTGTTAGCAGTCTGCACTTTTAGGGGGTTGAAATGTCGTCAGGTACCTGAATAATGTTAACAGACCCATAAATCATTCTTATTTCACACTGCGTTAAACAGAAATCATATTAGTTACAACATTGAAGAGAATCTAAGTAAAGAAAAGGGAAAGGCAAGGTAGTAAGAGGAAACTAGATTTAAATCTAATTGCTTTTTCATGTGTATTTCACTGCTGTTTGGCTGGAACACAATGGTGTTCTATAGGAACTAAAGATTAGACTGTGCACTGGGAGGGAATTCACACAATGTTCCTCATCTCCCATCCAGGTTGTTAACAGCACACGGTTGTATTAACGGTGGATGAAAGAGGATGTCTTTGTTTATTAATTTTTTTTAAATGTCTTGTCCTCTTCTTTCTGTGACTAATACATTCTTAAGCTGTAGCACTGGTTCCTTTTTCATTAATGAGATTAAATCTAGACTCAGCTGAGAATTTCTAGACCAGAATGCTCAGAATAGCTGCGTTGACCTATGTGGATGTAACTAGTGTTGGAATTCTTGGAGAAAGAGCTCTGTGCTTTTTCTATCCCCAAGACTTGTGTGTCACACTTGGAAAAGGCCTGAACTGTCCTCTAACGGAAAGCGAAGTGACTAATTAAACCCACTGTCTTCAAAACTAACTCTGGAACCAAGGCCAGGACTGTTCTCCACAGCAGCCCTGCAGGTTGTGGTGAATCTCTTTGCTGCAGGTTTCAGCTGATGTGACATATTGAAAGTTCCTGTTAACAACAACATAAAGCAAAGAGGCTTAAAAAGAAAATACGTCTATTTAAGATGAAAACCCATTTTAAACAGATGAAAAATGAGAGAGTAGGGCAGGATAAGCGGGATGGCAAAGTTAAGGAATTAATCACATGGGTTGTAATGTGGAAGGGAAATAAACGTGATAAAAGGATTTGTCTGAGTAGATTACAGACAAATAAAAAAAAGCACCGGGCATCACTGGCTTGGGAATTGTGCTCTTTAGAAATCTTCAATCATCCTTACAATCAATTCTGCATTTCCTTAATAGCGGTGTGAAACATGGCTCCCTGTGCATTGTCTGAGATTAACCGCTAACTGCAGACCATACATTAAATGAAGTATTGAATATTTGTCTCGCAACAATACACTTGGAAGTTGTTTATTTCTTTGCTAGGTCTTCTGCGATGCATTTAGGTACTGTACCTAAATTGTAAAATACATACTTGGAATATCTGCACTCAATAGTCTCCCAATGTCTCGCCTGCAAAGCAGCTGTGCAGAGGACCCACAATTACAGGGAGTTCTTCTTATAAACGGATTGTTTGTTTCAGGAGACAATTATACTGTGACTTTATTATACAATGTATGTTTCCCTGCAACAAACAATTTGCTTTATGGGTTTTCTTAGTAAAATACCAAGTTGAGATATGCTATGCTCACTAATATGATTCAATTGTACTGTGTTATCTGACCTTTAAGGAACTTGCAATCTATAATAACACGGTTCTACCGCAGATCCACTAGTAAAAAGGCTCAGCTTCTGGGGAATTCAGTCTATAAACAAATGTAGCAGAGGTATAAAAAGAGTAACTAGGCATCTTAACCCTTTTACGGCTGACTTTCTGAGGTGCTGAGTGGCAGTAGCATTCCAGTGTAGATTGTATCCTCCATTGATGCTGGAATAGAAAAATCTCCCAGTATGAACCTGGGACGCTGTGCATCACGGGGAGGCCTCCTGGGATATTGGCCCTGGGTTCTTGGGAGTCAGATAATACAAAACTGGGACCATTTCTCTCCTCTCCCCCAACTTCGGGAGATTGGATGCAAGGAGAGCCACATCTCAGCCAGAACAGGCATTGGTTGCAGCTTTGCATGACCATAGGTCACTGAAATGGGGCTTTGCACAATGAAAATCACCTATGGCCTCACTCGACCTAGAAGCCTTGGCAGCAGAGTACGCGTGAGCCACCCTGGACAGAGCTGTTCTCACATGCTGCCACATACAGTTACTTCAGAGCCCCCCACCCCACCCACATTTCATGCAGCTCTGCCCCACCCCCACGACAGGTAATCCATTCCCATTCCCCACCCTGTTCCATCACAGTCAGTGAAGCTTTGGGCCCCCCCAAATCATATCTTCCTCGGCCTCCGTTCTTCCCCAGTGCCCCTGGCACCAGCCCTCCCTTCCCCAACTGTGGGCCCATCCTCGATCCTTCGGCTTCTCCCCTCTGCTCGCCTGCTGCAGCCCCTGGTGACACCTGGGTGGGAGAGGGCTCCCCTGTCATGCCTGTTTGACTGAGACAGTGGGGGGGGGGGGTTGAGGCCTCAGCAGCTCTTTAGCCTTCAGCACGTCCCCTCGGAGGCGAGGGCGTCTGGTCTCTTTGCGGCCATCTATGTGAACTGACCCCTCAGCGCACCCCTCCAATGATCAGGGTAAAACCAGAGTAGAGATGAAATCACATTAAGTGAGAAGAACCCGTTTTCCTAGCCCCCTTGGCAGAATGTTCTGCAAAGCCCGGCCAGGTGGGCACTGCGTGGCTTAGCTACAGAGACAGGAGGGGACATCGGACACCGCTAGAAATCCACCTCTTGCCTGACTTTGCCAGGCCATGCTGAGACAGCATCTCCTCAGTGGGTCTCAGAGCTCCCTGCTTTACAAGGGCTATGGGGCCCTATGCCAGACAGCCCCCATCTCTGTGTCTCAGCTTCTCCCTAAAGTGTCTGTTAAAGGAGGATGCCTACAACAGGTGTCAGTAAATGTTGCATTCCCCTTTCTCCAGGGCAGGGGGAGAAACTCCTTTGGCGATGCTAAGTAGCTGCCTTCTAAAAGCTGAGTTTCATGGCTCAGCAGATGGAAGCTGCCTGCTCCGGGAACTCCATAGCTCTTTTCCTGGGATTGAAGGAGTGACCTACCCCCATCATAACTCAGTTTTCAACTTATTTGCCCCATATTAGTGTCTCTTATTGACAGGTATTAGCAGTTCCCCATCTACCTTCTCTGTGTCACTCATCAGTTTGTATCCTTTTATCATGTCCCTCTTGTATGTCTCCACTCTCAAGTAAACAGGCACCATTTTTTCAAACTCTCTTCATAGAGAAGGTTTTCCAGACCTCTACTCATTGTTCCTGGCTGTATCTGAACCCTCTCTAGGACAGTAATGCTCCTTTTGGGATGACTGTGGATGACTTTATTTAGATAGGGGCATGATGTGGGATATTCAGGAATCTCCTGCCCCTATCGTATGGGCAGAAAACTCCACCAGAGGAAGGAAATAGTCATTAACAAAGTAAGAGGGCTATTTTCGAAGAAGCTGCAGTAAAGCCAGTGCCAATCTCTTGGTTTGAAGGGTTTTTTCCCGTCCTGCCACATGGACTTCAGGTACAGATCTTTGTGCAATCATTTTTCCACCGAAGAACCAGAGATCAGAGAATCACTCTGTTTAATGTTGAGTGTGCATGAACGTGCAGGGATATTATCTGAGGCTCTAATAACCTCCTTAAAAGGTCACCTTTTGATCCCATCAAATATCCTCTTTACCAGGAGATAAGGTTTAAAAATGAAAGGCGAAAAAAAATCGCTTAAGAGAGAAGGAAAACTCAGAAGCTAGCAGTGCAGACAGGTGATGAGCATTTTTACTCTCCGGTTATTAGAGCAACTGCTGAACGCTTGGAGAAATCACCATGCAATGGGTGAACTGAGGTTTTATGGGCAGTAACTTTCTTAGGAGTTAGATCCCTAGGGAGGAGTGCATGTGAAATCTCTTTTGAATGTATTCAAAACAGTGCTGCGGGTATAAGGTAGAATCTTCTATGAATCAGTGAAGAGCTTTGTGACTTGATCCATATTATCTATGTGATGCGTCTTGCGATAATGAAAACACTGGGTTGAATACTGGCCCTCAGCGTGCACTAGAATCCTACTGGACCGCAGGGTTCTCTGGTGCTGGGTTAACTAATGCACCGGGGCAGCCTGCTTGAATTAATCACTTGCAGGCTTCTGCTTAGGAGAAGTAGCATAAGGAATCACTCAGGATTCAACTCTGAAAACCTACAGTGGGGTGCCCAGTGGCTGGTGCCTTGCACTAGCATGGTGGGTTATAGTAATTGCTCTTCGTTAGCACCTTCCATCCAAGGTTCTTGTCCTGCTTGGTGGGGGTGAATGAATTTAGCATCCCAACACCTCTGTGAGGTGACTTTCCCCAGAGGCATGCAGGGAGTCTGGCAGAGGTAAGGACTGAACGTGGCTCTTCAGCCTCCCAGTCCTAGGCTCTCTCCACAAGACCAGCCATAGCCCCGTAGAAGCTGTGCTGTCTTCTCACGTGTCCAGCTGTGAAGAATGACGTAAGAACCCCTTGAAGAGAACCAGCTGACCTAGGAATTGCACTGACAGACTTGAAGGGCTGCTGTAGGATCACGGCGAGGAGAGAAATGGAGGGGAACTCCCCCCCGGGGATTGGTGGTGGCCCACTAGAACGGCGAAGCTCAGTGATGAACAAGCAGGTAGAAGGGTGCTGGGGTTCGTGAGCTGAAATGGGTATGGGGCAGCGTGTTCTCTGTCGTACAGTTCTTGGAATCCCTGTATTGCCCTGAATATTTCCCAAGAGCAGGGACCGTGTCTCTAAAGACATCCACAGCACCATGAGCACTTTTGATGTCAAAACATCATGTGCAATGTAAGCTTTGGGGGCTAGGGGAGAGGACCCAGCAGATCTCTCAAGGCCGGGTGTGCTGGGCTTAGGATTGGCTTTATATCAATCCAGTCAAGTCAAAGAAAAATCAACCTCTGCTGGATCTTGTGGGTAGGCGGTGAGTCAGTCAGCGGGACTGGCACTTTCCTGCTCTGCTGGGTAGCAAGCAGACCATGGCATGCTGCCTTCTCGGGCCCAGCTGATAACATGATCACTAGTGCTGTGGTTTTCTGCTCTGCCTGGCTTGATGTCCGCCCCCTCGCACCTCCACCTGGCCGGCAGGGTGTGGAACGGAATCCTGACATGTTTACATGGCAGTGTGGATTGAGT
This sequence comes from Mauremys reevesii, assembly GCF_016161935.1. Classification (NCBI taxonomy): domain Eukaryota; kingdom Metazoa; phylum Chordata; order Testudines; family Geoemydidae; genus Mauremys; species Mauremys reevesii. Next base: position 84,197,142 of record NC_052632.1, read on the forward strand.
ACAGAGCCTTCCTGCAGAACCTCCGGCCACAGGAACCCTTCTGTGATGTGGGGTTTCAGTGATTGTTTGCCTTTTACAATCAATTCCCATGTGAGGAGCTTGAAAATGTATAACTGTCTCCTTGAAACTGCAGTGTTCAGCAGGTGGGAACACGCAGGCCTTTTTAAAAATCTGTATGAAGGATTTAAAAAGGAAACCTTGACTTTTAGATTGATTTTGAAATAAGCATATATTTAGCTGGTTGTGCTTGAAGTACATATTGGATTATATTCTTCTGCAAACAGAATATTCTAATTGATCTTGCTAATAAATAATGAAAGCCGGGCATGCTACATAGAATTCAAGGTTATCCTATGTTGGTACCAGCAGCACCGGTGTGGTTTTTGATGTTTAAAAGATTGTTTCTTTATCACAAAAGAAAAAAAGAGAGAGCGAGCGAGAGAGAGAGGAGGGGGGTTGGGAGCGAAAGGAGAATGCTGGGCTTTTGTCTAGAGTTCCCTTCTGTTCTTTTCTAAAATGTAATTAGTGAGCTTCACAGTGTGGGATTCTTAAACACATACAATTAACGGGCAGGCCTTTTCTTCTCTGGGAACGGCTGGCCACGGCACAGAGCTGGCCCTGGATTCCTGGGGTTCCTAGCCACCAGGACTAACTGTCCTAGGTTTGCCGTGGTAAGCCTGACCCTTCATGTTCTTCTTGAAACTTTTTTGTTTGCAAATAATAACAGAAAGTCTTCAGCAATTGCCAGGATAAAGGTGCAGCTGATTACCAGAATGGTAGATTGTCTGCAGAATCAATTTTAATGTTGAGCCTAATATTGATCGGAGCTGTGACGGGTCACTTTCCTGTAGTGCAAGAAGCTTCAAGGAGCGTCTGTTCTGGGCTGGATCCAAGGTGTCTGAACGCTCAGAGAATACTAACCTCGCCAGGGCCGGGGAGCTGGAGTGGCTGGACTCTGTGTGTTTTCTGAAGCATTCGCAGGAAGGAGAGCACACCACAAGCCTCAGTGGGCAACTTCTCCCTTGTGAGACTTTTCACGCAGGCTGGCCTTGTTGCAGGGCACACCCTCTGGGCAGGCATCGGGAGGGTACAGGCAGACTGATTCCAGCACGTCTATCTGGCTGTCCAAGACATTGCACAAACCAAACCAGCTACCCAGAGAAGCGCGGCACAGATTCCTGCACACAGTAAACCTGAATCAAAGGGGCAGCTCTCGGCCTCGTTTCAAACCAGGGCACTCAGAGCACCATGCAACATGTATGGACTGGACTTCCCCAGAGCTGGAACATCTTGCTATATACATGGTGCTGGCCAACCCGTCAGCAACGACCACCATGGCTCATCAGACCCCAGCAGACAGCCACTCGCACAAAGGCCACGCACAAGCTCCTGATTCAAAGGAGCATGGTTTTGTGGTTTGCTAATGTTGAATGGGTCCTTTGCTTGCAAAGCAGAAATTAATCATTTGGTGACATTTCAATTATCACACAGCGGTGGGGCATTTATTTGGCATTTAACGTGTAATTAGAGTAAATAACGATTTCTCTCCCTGAGACAGTGCAAATCGCAGCAGGCCAGAGTCCAACCTGGGCCGTAAGACTGCAGGGAAGTTCTCCTGGGCAGTAGTTTTTCTGCCCAGCCAACTGCAATTATAAAGCCTGTTCTAGAGACTAGAGGGTGTCACAACAGAGTCTCAACGAAAGCCCCAGCTTGCGGCTGGAGCCGTAACAGTGATGGGTCGTGTGGAGCACGAGGAGTCCTGCGTTCAAGGCTTTGAAAGTTGGCATCATTCTCAATCAGAGCAAAAATGGCTAATTATGAAATTCTCTGCAAAAGAAAAGTCTGAAAAAATGTCAGTTGGGGTTGATCAAACATTTAATTATTATTTATTTAGGGTTGGCAGAATTGGATTTTTATGTCATTTCAGTGGGGTAATAGGAATGTTTATTTTTAAGCTTTTTTATTTTTATCAATTTAAATTTTCAGAGTTGTACAAAATTATGGGATTTAAACATTTAAAAAATATTGTATTGATTTAAATTTTCAGCGTTGTGGTAAATTAAGGGAGTGTGTGTCAGACTGATTATTTAATGGTAGTAGACATTGAGATTCATAAAGCTTTATAACCCTTAAAACACAAATTGTCAGCATCATATTTCAAAATATACAAATTAAATCTCCTTAAATCAAATTGTAATAAGTTCTCAAGCAGCATTTTCCCTACTTTGCCTGTCTGTACATTTCAATTATATTCGATGGAATTTTTTCTTGTTTTGTGTGTGCATGGTGAAATTGACATTTACCAACATATACTAATAAACATCCAATCATTCCGAGCCTCATTATGTTACATTATACAAAATAAAACAAATTCTAAATTAAGTCATTTCAAAATGAAAAACGGGAACATTTTGTTCCAAAAATGTCAAAACAGGACATTTCAACTTGTCAGGCCTTATTTTCCCCATTTTTCTTCCAAAATAGCGTTCCAGTGAAATCAGCTAGATTTCATGAAGCATTTTGATTTCCATGGAAGTGCATATTTTGATGGAAGAAGGTCCCTCGACGTTTCTCCGACAGCTGTAACCCTGGGACGATGGTGATTGTCACATGTCCCATCCCAGCGCGTGGCACTGATCAAATGGGGAGGTGCCTAGACAAGCTATTAGCTGGTCCTTTCCATCCAAGTGACTCCCTGAAGCCGAATCCTCAGGATTACAGGACTCCCAAGCAAAGAAATCTGCAGTGCTCTCCGGGGGCCGGCAAGCCACGATTGCCAGCTCTCCCCATGCCCACTCAGTGAAGCAGGCAAATGCGTCCTCGTCCGAGCGAGGGCAGGGGTCTGTGGTTGGCCTTGGACCTGGACTGAGGTTGCTCCTCTGGCCCCGCTCCCTGGCTCTCCTGCTGCTGTGTGAGCCCTTTGTGCCTTTTGGGCTCTGCTAGTGCCATTGTTGCTTGGGAATCCCTTTCCCAAGCTCTCAGCCAGCAGAGGAACTTGTAGCTGTGTGTGCTGAGTTGTGTCTGCCTGTGCCTGGACCAGCTGCTGCTCCTTCTCCCCTCAGGACCCTCTGGAAGGGAGCAGGTGTCAGTGCCAGGACGGATGGCTCTGGGAGGGAGGGCTTCCTCTGCTAGCGCTGTGGACGTGCTGTGTGACTAACATTTACGCACTCGCTTCACAGACGCACCCTTCGAGGAGGGGCCCCGTGCACCCAGCCCATCTGCCCCGCTCACCACCCCCTGGCACCCTGGCTGCGCTGCGGCACGTGAGCGGGAAATCTGCCCAGAGCGGGTATTTGCAGGTCTGCCCATGCAGCAGGGGAGGGGCAGACACCGGGAACTTGCTGTCCGTCAGATGCCCAGCAAAGCGGGCAGGAGTAGCAGCCACCAGGCTGGTGGGGTGCAGGGAGGAGAAGCCACCAGCGAGCACTGGAGAGGAGAGGGAGGGAAGAAGGACCAGGGAGACGAAGGTAGCGGGTAACAGACACTGCACTGCGATCATAGCCTGCAAGGCATGGCCAGGAATCCAGGCGCTGCTCAGGGGCCTGCTCTGCCAGCTGTGCTCAGCCCCTCTCCTAGCCACAGGTGGAGCAGGGACCACTGAGCTGCAAGGCAGCCGGCTGAGCAGAAGCTGCAGGCATGGAGTGGCAGTGCCAGCCTGCGGCCGGGGCAGGGGCAGGAGCAGGGTGGGAGGGGGCTGAGAAGCAGAGCAGAAGATAATGTTTTGTCTCCTAGGCAGGCCGACCCCTCTCCAGCTCTGAGCGTATCCCCTTGCAGACAGGGGCTGGAACTTGCCCCTGCTCAGTACTCGTGGCAGGGGTGGCTCTAGACATTTCGCCGCCCCAAGGACGGCGGCACGCCGCGGGGGGCGCTCTGCCACTCGCCGGTCCCGCGGCTCGCCTGCGGGAGGTCCACCGAAGCCACGGGACCGGCGAGCGGCAGAGCGCCCCCCGCGGCGTGCCAGTGGACCCTCCGCAGGCATGTCGCCGAAGGCTGCCTGCCTGCCACCCTTCCAGCGACTGGCATAGCGCCCCCCGCGGCATGTCGCCCCAAGCACGTGCTTGGCATGCTGGGGTCTGGAACCGCCCCTGACTCGTGGGGAGGGGACGGTGCAGACCTGGAGCTGCACCAACGAGCTGCTTCTCCTTTTGCTGCTGTCCTGCTGCCCCTTGTGCAGAGCTGTTCTGGCTTAAAGTCTAAGGTGGCAGCTGAGCAGCAGCTGGTGTAGCTCTTCCAGGGGGGAGGACATATGTTGCTGTCGCCCCTTTCCTTAAGGAAGCTGCAGCCACGCTCCCCACCAGCTGGGGCTCCGGCATGATCAGCCAGCAAAGGCAGGACAATATTAAAGAGCTGTTGATGCCTCACGGAAAACTCATTTAAAAACCATTGTCTTTGGATGCGCGTGTGCAGGGAGATGGCAGATTTTCTGCTCCTCTCCCCCTCGCTCTGTGTCACTGGGGAGGTTTGCAGGGAAAACAGATCAGGGTGAGGAAGTTTATTCCCTGCCCTGTGGCTAGTGGGGGGCAGGATGCATGGAGCTGAGTGTTTTAGGACATTCAGGGCCAAACCCCAGGCCTCTGATACAGCAATGGCATCACGTTCAGTGAGTGCACTGAGTCTGCCTGGCCCCTGGACAAGCACTTCCTGGGCCTCTCCTTCCCTGGGAATACTCGGCCCGGGATGCATTAGCCAGGCAGGGCCAGAGGGGAGGGTGTGTTTGTGCTGGCAGGAAAGGATTTAGTTGGGTTTGGTCCTGCTTTGAGCAGGGAGCTGGACTAGATACCTCCTGAGGCCCCTTCCAACCCTGAGATTCTCTGATTCTATGACACAGAAGCCGGAGGCTGGGCAGACAGTTACTCCTGTGACTTGGGCAGGCCCCAGGGCTGCTGTCACTTGGCAAAGGAGTTTATTTTCCTTTTGCCTGGAATGTGCTCCAAAAGATAGCAGGCACGTGAGGCAGGGAGTAGTAATTAGAGCGGGGCACTGCATCAGGACTTCTGGGGTCAGTTGCTGACTCTGCCACTGTTACCTTGGGCAAGTCACTTCATCTCTCTGTGGATACAATAATACCTGTCTCACAGGGTGTTGTTATGAATCTGAGTTAATTAGTGCCTGTAGTTAGTCATGTTTGTAATTTAATCTCATTTTAGAAAGTCTCCCTGGCAGAGCACACTGGCCCCGGCTCCCAGACAAGAGCCACCGTAGCCCGACTACCCCGACTGCTGCTTATAGCTGTGTCGGTCCCTCAGACATGCTGGCTCATGCTGCCCCCACCGGCTGGGCTCAAGCACAAGCAGCGGGGTGGGGGAGGGGGCTGTGAGGATCCCAGTTCTGGCCTGGTATCATTGTGACGTCTCAGCCACCACCGGAGATGTCACAAATAGATGCAGATGATGAGTGTCTCCTGCCCTCAGGCTCCGAGGGTGGCAGGATGCCTGGCTTGTCGGAGCACCAGGGAATCTGGGACACACACATATTAATAGAATTGCCGCCTCTCGGGAGCCTTCTACAGGAGTTTCTAAAAATTCATTTCCCAGGAGAGCTGAAAGCAAAGACACAGCAGCCGCTCTGGTGAGCAGCCAGTGCTGCATGTGGGTTGGCTGAGGCCTGGACCCCAAAGGGTGGGGACAGGGACATATGGAGAGTGAACAGGCCGACGTGCTCTCTGCACACGCAATCGCCTCGACACAAACCTCCCCCTACGCTGGCGCTTTGTGCCCCAATGGCACTAACTGACCAGCTCTGTCCCGAGCCCTAGGCCCAGGGAGCCCACTCGCAGCCTGTGCAGATGAGTTTGTCATGAGACGACCTTGGCCGGAGGATTAGGAAGTGAGCCGGTCAGGCAGGGCAGGTTTGAGACAGACTCTCACGGGAAGAGACTGCCCCCTGCACCGCATGCTGAGCTCCTACCGCTGGATGGCGATAGCCGTTCTGGGCATACAGCTTCCCAGCAACCCAAGCCAACCAGGCGCAGCTGCGGGCTCGGGCGCTGCTCTCAGGTGTGTTGTTTGAATAGGTTAGGAACCTGGGGACCATCTGTTCCAGCTTTGGGGGAAGCTATGAACAATTTCTGACACATGCTGCAGCTGTAGCTAATAAATCCCAGATGGTGCCCTGAGGTATTTCCACTGAGTGTCTGTCTGCCTTGGCCCTGGGTTCAAATCCCTGTTACCTGCACACTCCGCACCTCCAGCTGTAGCCATTAGCTCATCCGTTGGGCCTTGGCGAGCCGGAGAACACAGATCCTGCAAACCAAGTGACCGTTCAACACTTGGCCTGCTGGGGCTTGGACTGAGCTCAGAACCAAAACTAATTTACCCAGAGTCCCAGCATGGGCCAAGCTGGGGTTTGGCACCAGAATGAAAAGCAAATGCAGGCCCAGGCTCCCGGGTCTCTCTCCAAATTGTTTGAGATTCACAAACATTCTCCCCCCCCCCCCATTTATTTTCTTTCCTCGACTGCTGTTGGGTTTCCCCCCAGCCAGGGCTGGAGGCAGGCGGGACGGGAGCTCTTTCCACAGCGTTCACAAGCTCGGAGTTCCCTTTGCTGCCCACCACTGTGGCTTCCACAGCTCGTTCTACCATGGGAGGTGGGGAGGAGATGTAAGCGGCTGAGCAACGTTACTGCCCAGCGAGGGAGAATTCAGCATTCATTGTGCTGGCCTGTGGAGCAGGGCAGTGCGGATTACACACTGCGGGGCAGACAGAACCGCTAACCTGGGCTCGGTCTCAAGGGCGACTGCACAAAATGGCAGCTGCCACCCCAAGCGTCGTTCCAGAGAACGCTCGGTACGGTGACTCCTGGCTCCCACAGCCTGTCTGTGCAGGGCAGCTCTGCAGGAGGCCGACAGAGACTTGGCGAAACATTGTCAAAAGGGCCCAAGTCCCACTTGGGCACGTGGGAGCTGACGTCCTGGGGACTGTCCCTGAGACTTTAATCACATCGGTGCTTTTGAGAGTGTCACCCTCAGTCTCTGCCCAAAGGAGCCTACAGTCCAACAGACAGTCAGGTACAGGGAAATCTTGGGGGCAGACAGCACCACCAGCTGTGCAGATCCTCAGGGCTGCACACGGCCCCATGGTCCCTAGATATCCGGGCCCTGGAGGTATATTACTGACTAAGGTGGCCGGTGTATAGTGAATCCTTGGACATAAGTGTCCCCTGTCCGGGTCCTGTTCTTATCCAGACCCAACTGCTGGCTTGTGCCCTCTCCACTCCCCAGCTCCAAGCCACTGCGGGCTGCAGTTTGCACGGCAGAGACACAGAGAGGTCCAAGCACAGGCCAGGAAGTCAGGAACTCCAGCATTTTACACCCACTTGTCACTGACTCCCTTAGTGTCTTTGGGCTTATCCTCAACTTACAGATGGGGAAACTGAGGCACCACGATTCCTACATAGGAACTGCCAGACTGGGTCAGAAGTGAGGTCCATTGAGCCAAGTGTCCTGACTCGAACAGCAGCCAGTGCCAAACGCTTTAGAGGAAGGACCTAGCAGCAGACAGTTCCAGGCTTACTGGCCCACAGGGAAACCTGCCAGTGAGCAGTTGGCTTAGGGTTTGTCCTATGCAATGTAACTGGATGGCCTTGCAAGCCGTACAAATGTCTAATCCTTTGCTGAATGCCAAGCAGCATCAGTGATCCCGTCTGGCAGCCTGTTCTAAAGTTCAGTTCTGCAATTTATTAAAACAAAGCAGTTCTCTGTACAGGTGTTCAGTATGTCGTCATTTGGTGCTGGCAGATGGCCCCTTGTTTGTGAGTCATGGGCAGGTAGATAGGGATGTCTGAGCTACTTTCTCTAGAGAGACAAGGGGCGGGAGGTAATATCTTTATTGGAGCAACTTCTGCGGGTGAGCGAGGCCAGCGTTAGAGCCGTGCTGAGCTCCTCTTCAGCTCTGGGTCGCCAGAATTTCTGTGCCACTCGCACACGGCATCTAGGTCTCCGCTGCACCTGGCTGCTTTCATGGCTCCGTCACCCTGGACTCTGAAAATCTCTGCTGGGATTTAAGACGCCAAGATCCAGGCCTCTCCTTGGCCCAGAGGGGCCCTTTCCCAGGGACAAGAGGGCGGCCAGTGCGCAGGCTGCAGAACCCCATTTGCAAGGCACCAACTCACCCGTCCTCCCCCCGCCCATCCCAGAGCTTGAGGCGCCGGGGAGGTAAAAGCTGTATGTGAATTTGGCAGATCAGGCCCCTTGTGAGCTAGGACTGAACAAACTGCACTGCTCTGTTCTCTTAGCTCTCCTGGCTGGGGGCTCTCCAGCTGCCCCGTCTTTCCACAAGCCAATCCATTGTTACTGGCTCGGTTCTTCTCCAAACACACACAGTCTGATTCCTGTCTTCTTTTGCTTCAGCCTCCGCAGAGGGTGAAGATGACAGGAGCTTGACTAGCTGTTTAACAATCTGCCGTTGCCTTCTCCTTTCTCCAATTCCCTGCAATCATTCCATAGCGATCCAATTTTCTCGCTCACATTTGCTCTTGCTAACAGATTTGAAAAAACTCTTTGTTAACAGAAATGGTCTCTGGAAGTCGCTGCATTGTATTTCTTTTTGCTATTCTAATTAGCCTTTTAACTCAGCACTGCTCATATTTATAGGTGGCAAATCTTCCCCCTGTCGCCCTGCTTCTCCGGGTATGGAGAAACCTGCTAAAAGCCTTTTGTGCCTGGCTGTTTTCTACATCCTGCTTCCCCTGCCTTTTGCCTTGTTCAAACAGCCTGATGCTCTGCTGCACTCTCTCAACAAAACCTGGCTGGGATTCCAGGGTCACATTCCCAGGAAGTCACAAACCTTTGAGCAGCTGCCTCTGCTTCTTATCTTTATGATTATTTCCAACCCACACACGGTGATCTTCTGCTCCTCCCTACTCCATCCAGTTCTTCACCGTCTCTTGGAAAAATGGCTGCCTGACATGGGCGCCCATGGAGGACTGATTTCCCCTGTCCTAGCAGCTTGTCAGTGTGGACATGGATCCACTTCTTGCAGGCTTTTAAGATCTCACTTCCCAGTCACACACCAGTGTCTCTCTGCATCCTTGAATTCTGAAGGATCGAGTGTAGCCTTTTGTTCTGAACATCTTAGCTCCTTTCAGTCAGAAAGGTCTTTACATTCATACAAAGGGAACGTGGTAAGATATTCTTTCCTATCCACCATCCTAATTAATATTTTAAAATAAATCACCCTTTTGATTCTTTTAATATATTTAAGAACTTGGATCAAGCGATTTGCTATGCTGCATGCTGGAAATGCTCTGAGTTAAGACTAAGTCCATTTTCCCCAGTGTGTGTGTTTACATGCACTTATCCTACCAGCACTTATCCTACCAGACCTGATGGGAGAGGAACCCGTAAGAACTCTTCCGCCACGTGTTCCTAGCCTTGACTTAGGGACAATTCCCCCGGTAATGCTTTATCTCTGCACTTAGGAAGCTTAAGCTGACCCAGAGCTCTTCTGGTTCGATGCCAAATTCCAGAACCAAACAGCAAAGTGATTTTTACAGGGCAACATTTTATACATTGTAAAAACTTTATCCTTGCACTGGAGATGTAGAACTTTACCCTTTGTGCCATCCCGCTGCCAGGGCCTTTCACTTTGTGGTGTCGCACGGCGAACACGCGGGGAATCTGCTGGCTTATCGGCATTTAGAAATTGGGTTAAATCATTCCAGGTAGAAATGTTCCGGTGACAACTATGTGTTTTCGATTGTGCAAATCTCTGGGTGTGGTAAGGAGGGGTGGCGAGTGCAGACAGACGGCACAGTGCAGAGAGCTTGCTGGGCTACGGCTAATGTGCATCGTTCTAAGGCGCTGGCTCTCTTTAAAGAGGACGCTGTATTTTGGAGAAGGTCCTTTTGAAATCTGAAGGGGAGATCTCCATCTGGGCACCTCCTGCCAAAGTCCATGAGAGTTCCAGCTCCCAGGTGCACTGCAAGAGGCCAGGCAGTTACCGCAGTTCTCGTAACAGAGACCTAGGCAATGCTATCACCACCCCCAAGCATTTTTCTGGGATCAGCTCAGGTCATCCCAGAGGTGTGGTAACCCCCCAGGCATAAATTATAAACCATCCTGAACATGAGAGTGTCCCATAATAGGAAAGAATAATTCCTTCCAGTGCAGGAATCGGTGGGTGAGATTCAGTGCCCTGTGCTAGTCAGGTCAGACGAGGGAACTGTCATGGTCCCTCGTGGCCTTGCGATCGGTGGCTTTCCCTGGAGGAAAGGACGTCTCCTCACATTAAGAGCTGAAGCCAAGTTCTCCAAACTCCAGTTTGTGGGGAGGTGTAACTTAGTATGGGATGAGAACATCTTGCATGGCAAGGAACTGAACCAGAAATGAGGCTGTTTTCTCACTGGGGAAACTCCGGGTATTTTCCTGATATCCCGTTTCGGTAAGCGCATACTTTGGAACATCGATGGCTGACACAAGATATTAGCCCTTGTCTAGATATGTCTTTTCTGTGCATACATTACATTTTTGACACCTTGTTTTCTTTTTTAAATTGCTCCAGTTCCTCAAACTCATCTCCATTTTATCATTCGCTCGATGCTCTGCATGTTTTTGTCAAGTTAATGAGATAGTAGCAGCATTAATTCTGTGCGTCAGGATCCTTAAAGAGCCAGACACATGGGAGAAAAAGTGCCACGGTGACTTAGCAGCACAGATCCAGATGCCCCGATACCTCAGAGGATCTTCATTCCAACTCAGTGATTTGTTTTAATTCCTTTCCAAGCTTCTCCTGTGTCTGAGACTTGCAGTAGGGCCCCGGCCCACCTGCTGCCACCCCCAGAGCGAACCTGGGAGTGTCTGACGTGGGGAGGGGACGGGGGGCATGACTGGTGGGTGCAGAGGTGCCTGGAAAAGCCTGCCACAACCAAGAGAGAGAGCTGAGCTCAAGGTGTGAAACGCTGCCCCAGGTACACCAGATACACTGGGAGGGAAAGGGCCCGGGTAGGTCAGCGAGGAAGGGGGAAGCTACTGTATCAAGCTGCTCTTCCCCTGCACAAGGCACGTGAAATGCCTCTGCGTCCATCACCCTGCACAGGGGGCTAGGGGGCCCCAGGACCCAAGATCATCTCCTCAGCCTTAGTCAGTTTAGCGTCGGAAGCCAGTTCTACCCAGCAGGAGAAGATCGCAAGGTGTCCTCTTTCCCTCAGCTCATTTTTACATCCCAAACAAGATGTGCCGTGGGAGAGAGAACAGAAGGAAAGTGTCTCAGAAAAGGATCAGCCTGGCAGTGAACCAGACTTGTCCCACGATCGGGGATAGGGGCAGGTTATTTTCAGCAGCAGGACAGCGTGGGGAACTCCTGGCCCCAGAGCCATGGTGTGTTGAGAACAAAGCGCCAGACATGGCCCTGCCCATCATCCTGTTCAGGGTCGGGGCACGGTGGGGACAAGCCCTTTATAAATACCAAGGCCGGTCAATGGGCTCTTCCGCCCCCTTCAAATGGCCACTGAATTGGGAGCAAAGGGATCCAGCAGGATGCTCTTGCCACAGGCACTGAACTTCACCCTGGTTTAAAAATAAGGGCCAGCTCCTCAGCTGGGGCAAAGCAGCCGTTGAAGCCGGTGGGATTCAGTGCCCCCACCTCTGGATCTGGCCCGGCATGTTGTGCTTTGCAGGTCGACTGCCCGAGAATCCCAAGTTGCTTTCCACACACTCAGTGTAGCCGTGCATCCCCCAGCTGGGTAGCCAAGGGATATGCAGGAACAAAGGCCCTGAGCCTAAGCCTCGCTTCCCTCCCACTGAGGGGAGACAGCAGCGTACAGGCCAGAGCAGGATGTGCGGAGGACTCTCTTATCCGGTTGAGACTGCAGGGGGTTAGAGAGGCAGAACATCAAGTCAGGGGTGAGTGTTTGGCAAAGCCGCTGAGATCAACATTCTGCTCTTCAAAAAAGTGCCCTGGGGTCTGTGCTGACCACTAGTGGGCTCAGTCCTCTCTGCCCCAACACGCCTCAGGCCTGTGCTTCACAAGCACGGTGATGGGAGCCCTGCCCAGTGGAGCAGCCCCTACCTGATGTTCCCAAAGCGCCGGGCAGCATGGCGTGTCTCAGGCAGCAGAGTCCTGCCCTCAGCATGGGCGTAAGTCTGTCATTGGGGGCAGCTATCTTGCAATGGCGCATCAGAAGTTATATGGAAGGAGCCATGTAAGGCCCGGACCCTTGCCCAGAACCTGGGTGCTGCCATGCAGAAGGAAGAGTAGGGATAGGTTGATGGCTTTAATCCAAGATCTCTGCGCTTTCGTCTGCTGACGTTATTTCAGACGTCTCCTTTTTTTGGCATAGCGAATAGGGGCGGGTTCTGATTTTGGCTACCTGCAGTAAACCCAAAGTGACTCTCTGACTACACTGGAGTTTGCCCACAGTCACACTGATGCGATTAGACTGTGGCCCTGGGAATGATCCAGATCACGCCAGTGTGGGTTGTAACACGTTTGATCGCCACATGTGGCACAAACTCTCTGCCATCAGCTTGCTCTCCGCCCGGTTAGTGCTGGGCAAAGGACAAAACGTGCTCAGAGATTTAGCCTGAATAAGCACCGAAAACATGGAACATGTCAGCATCCTTTAGTGGGTTTTTTTGTAGCTAGCTTTTGCATTGACAAGAGCTGCACGGAGATCAGCTCTTCACAAAGGTTTCTCATGCAATCATTTAACGTTTTGTTTCTAATTCATGTGTGGTATAATTCCTTGAGAGGGGAGAAGCCTCCAGTACCCAAGGAGTTAAAGTTCTGTATGTGTTTATGCCCAGTCCAAGAAGCTCTTGTCTATTCTCAAGTGCTGCTTGTTCCTTTCCAAGCCTCCTGAACCCACCTCCTTGCTGCGACGAGCAAGAAATCCTGGCTTGCGCTCACTCAGACGCAGGTCCCTTCCTTAGCTCATTCACGCCAAGCCATGCGGCTGGTTGCTGCTGTACCAGCTGCACAAGTGCCTCCTCTGGTATGCTGCTGTTGGTGTCTCTGCAGTCATTAATCCAGTGAAACCGATGTCAACTCATGGGGACGTGGCTCTGGGTGAAATCTCATCTCAACCAGACGTGTGCTGTGCAGCCTGCATGTTGAAGAAGTGATTTGTCATCTGCTGGATAGCAGCACCTAGTAATGAGCAAGGTAACTCCTGGCTGAACCAGAAGCTGCTTTCTTGTGTTAGAGCAAATTGGGACAGATTGGCCAGAGTCAACGTCTGTCCCTAAGGAGTTGTGCGTTCAGTGCTCTCGGGACGTGAGGACCATTCTCTCTCTCTACGGTCTCCATTTTACTTACTGGCCAGATGGGAACGTGTGATGAGCAGGGCCCCATTCTGATGCCTGATGCACAGTAACCGAGCTCCCCACCTGTCCCTCCAGCCTCCTCTGTGCACAGAAACCTTCATGAGCAAACCGGACTTTTCTTCAGCCAGCCAGTGAGATGTCCATGCAGACTGGACAACCAATCAGAAAAGGGAAGAGGAGGAACCTGACCCCAAGGCGGACAGACCTAGATATCACTGAGGCTGTGCGCTCCCCACTGAGTGCATCCACATGCCAGGAATGGCCACAGGACCTCAGCCACCACCTGCAGAAATCCATGCTGGAGACTGAGGACCTGCAACTAGGGCCCTTTCTGGCAAGAGCTTTAGCAACAGAGGCGAGCAGCTTGCGGGGGAGCATGCTCTGCCCACAGAGATTCACCAGGGATTCAGAACAGACCACAGCAGTGCAGAGCTGCACTGCCAGGGCTCTCCCAGCTGCTGCTGTGCCGGAGCGCCAGTGGGAGGCCAACACTCAACACCGTGGAGACATTTAAAGCCTGATTTTCAGGGGCGCTGAGTCTCCACAAGCCCCCTGGAGATGGGGGTGCTAAGCATTGCTGGGAACCTGGCTGCCCTGCCACTGGTCCCAGGGAGAGTCCCATGCAGGGGGTGGGGATCCTGCGCCGGAGGGAGCTGCTCTCCACCCGTCTGCATGAGAAGGGGAAGATCTGGGCCTTGCAAGACTTGCCAGGTTGCTGGTGTCTTTCAACAGGGAAGAAATTTCGGGGGTGGGAGGGGGGTCCCCTGCATAAAAAATACTCACTGGTCAGAAATCCAACTCCCCCCCCAGTTTGGCATCTGTTCTCCCTTCCCCACTCAGGCTCGTGAAAGGGGCCAGCGATGGCTACAGGCAATTACCGGGAAGCCTCCCCAGTGGCGCGGAGCATGTTTCTAGCAGGCTGTGTCAGCTGCTGCATCCCTGAAGAGGGCTCCAGGGACCATTGCTGGGCTTGCTGCTGTTTTTATACACTTTATGGGGGACAGAGGGAGGGGAGTTTATTGCAGTATTTATGAGGGACAGGAGATTATCTGCATACGCTGAAAAATCACTGGCCGATATAAAGAGGGGAAAGTATCTTCCCTCGGCAAAGAAGGCGGATTGGTATTAGCCTGGAGTCAAAGAGGATCTTAAATTATTGTTGTCTTTTTGTATCAGTGAACAGTGGTGTAAAGATAAAAGCCATCTGGGAGCAGTTCAGATAAGTGGGGGAAGCCAGAGAAGCCTAGATAAACGGGTGACAATCTGCCAGGATGAACCTAGTGGCTGTTAATGTTTCTGCTTTGCTTGCTAGGATTCACATTCATAAACCTGAGATCCGCCGGGGCTGGGCAGTGTTAAATCCTTCTCCTCTTAGCAGCTCCATCCATTCCAGCAGTGGTATTGCTTGTGGCCACATGTCTCAACAGGTGTCACTGCAACGCAGCGCCGTCTCTGCAAAGTGTTGGCTGGAGTCTGCAGATTTGTGCTGCTTCTCAGAAACACCTGTTCATTAAGCAGCTCTGGCTATAAATTCACATCCTTAGCTTAGTGTTTATTATCATTTCACCTGCCTCCAAATGGAAGCTGCAGGCACTTCGATCCGCGGATTGACAGGCTGTCTGGCTGCACAACCACCTGAGACAGCTTCTCTGTATACAGAGATCCTTCTGCTTCCTTTAGCCACAGCATGGAGGAAAGAGGATTATTTAACCCTCCCCCTCCCAAAGGGTGGACGTACACTGCACACAAAGTTTTACCCCATTGGGTGACTGCCGCTCGCCACTGCCATGGCGTTGACTAGCAGCCTAAAGGCAGGATAGCTAGAGAGCTGAGTCAGAACACGCGCTGGCTGATCCATTAGAGAATGAAGGAGTTAAAAGGGAACCCACTTGAAGCCAATACCCAGGGCCGCCCAGAGGATTCAGGGGGCCTGGGGCAAAGTGGGGGAGCTGCGGCACTTGTACTCACCCGGCGGCGGTCTGGGTCTTCGGTGGCATTTTGGCGGCGGGGGGGGGGAGGGAGCTTCATTCACTCTGCGTCTTCAGCAGCACTGAAGGGCCCCCCGCCGCCGAAGACCCGGACCGCTGCCGGGCAAATTGCCCCACTTGCCCCCCTCTCTGGGCGGCCCTGCCAATAACTAAGGGGTTACATTAATTAATCTCTTGGTCCGCAGCTGACTACTGTATGGCCAACACAGGGAAAAGACTCCTAAAATCAGCTGACCCTGGCTGGTTCTGTAGCTTAGACCTAGGTTTATTCATAATAACGAATGCAGCGTGCAACAGACCAACCCAGCGAGAGCAGCCTGGCTGCTGCTTAGCACGTGAATCCTTGAAGTGTTATGGGAACGAGAACATGTTGTTCGTGCGGGGAAGGAACATGCGGAAGGCTGTGCTTGTACGAGCTGCTTCCTGAAGCCTTGTTAAAGGGAAAGGCTGATTTCCACATGGGCAGCCCTGAGACAGCAGGGAACGTGGGTACCCAAAGCGCTCAGCGCCTCGGAGGCAGGCATAACGGGCATCCGTGGAACACTGGTTTAATGCATTACTGCAGTGTTACTGAGTTTATCATTACTGTTGGTCCTTCTATACTGTGTCAGTGCTCAAAGTCTCCAGCCAGGGTCGGGTCTACAGAGGAAGTGTCATAGAATCTCAGGGTTGGCAGGGACCTCAGGAGGTGTCTAGTCGAACCCCCTGCTCAGAGCAGGACCAATCTCCAGACAGATTTTTGCCCCCAGAGCCAGCGTCAGGCCCGAAGAGCTTGCACTCCAAGCAGACAGGAAATGGACAAAGGGTCCGTGTGATGGTAGGTGACATATGAAGGGAAGCACGGGGGAGAAAAAATACTGTGGTTCAGCTGCATCCAACTATAATAAATATTTGAAGGCGTAAACGGCCTGGTTCTGAAATCTTCCTCGTAGGAGAACGTCTGTGCTGCAGGCACATCCAGTTTCTCTGCACAGTTCTGCACTGGGAAGCCCAGATGATCAACAGACCTTATCCTCATCACGAGTGTTAGAATATCGGAGTCTGAGCAGAGAGTCCGGGTTCTTACCCAAACGTTTCTAGATCATCTGTGTTATTTGTTAAACTGGCTTTGGTGGCAGAGTCTCTGAGTGTTTCCCAGGGGAGAGAAACGACACAAGGGAGGAGCCTGTGGCATGGAGTGAAATCAAACCGGAGAAGCCATGACAACTCGCAGCCTGTGGAGTGCAGCAGGGCAGACTGGGGCAGAATCAGCTTCCTGGAGCTCAGAGCTGTTTTTGAACAGGACCTGTGATGGGTACAGAGCACTCTCATGCCATGGTGCGGGGGCAAAACACCCAGGCAGATATTTTAACATTAAAACTGGAGTAATCTTGAGGCCCATGTCATTCAAGAACTTTCTGAGGTCAACCACCACCTTAACTTCAGTCCCTACAGCGAAGCCAGGCTTGGTGAAATGCGATGACACGTCTGTGTGCTCTGTGCTGGTGTGGCACAGTCTTACAAAGACTGAGGATTGGTAATCAGTCCTCCTGGCAAGCCAGCAAGCTGCACAGCATTACAATAATCTAGTCTGCAGGAGATAAAAGCATGAACAAGCTTTGTGGAGTCAGACAAGGATAAGCACAACGGCTGGGAGGTTTTTCAAATGATAATGGGTCTCCTTAATAACATGCTAAATTCTAACCCCCGTGGAAAGTCCCACATGACACGAGGGGTTTACTTGATGATCCCAGCTGACGTGCAAGCGGATGGCAAGAGCCAGTCTGCTCAAGGGCTCCTTCCGGTGCCCAACACCTTTACCTCCACCAGTCTGTGAATGAGTCGGAGAGTCCACCCGGACCCTGGCTTGTACACACCAGGGTACATGGCACCACTGTACCCCCTGGCAGCCATCCTGGGTGCTATATACCCACCAGCCTCCTGTCTTCTGCTACCCTCCCGCAGCCCCCGAGCTGTCCCCATCGTCATTCTGTCCAAAGGGAGTCAGAATGCCCCGTTCCGCACATTGCTCCTGTGCTGAACTCACACACCCGTGTCCCTTGGGGTGCTTGGGTCCTGCACTGGCATTGCTTTGCCTGAAGTGTCACCACCGGCGCTCCCAGTGTGCTGCTGGAATGCAGCTTTGAATCATTTCAGAGGGTGACTGAGCCTTTTAGAAACTATATTACTGACTCCCTGATGGTTTCCAAATCTGTCTTTGTTTGGAGCTGCTTCTTTGAATTGCTTCCATTCACAGAGCAGTTTGTGAGGGGAGTGATAAGGCTCATGAATATGTAAATGCTGTTCTGAAGGTGGGAGGTTTTTTCGGTTTGACCTATGATGTCTGCCTGAAGCGTGCATGTTTTGGAACTCAGTGCATGGCATCTGCAGAAATAACGGCCGGGCTGCTCACTGCCAACGCCCCTCTCGGCCGTAAGCCTCCTGTGCAACACCCCAGTCAGGTTTGCCGTGGGAAAAGTGTTACTTGCACGTCCAACTCTGCCGAGGATAGTAAGGTCAGAGCAGCCTGCCCAATCAGATGGGGCTGAACAATGCACCTTATCAGAGATACCAGAGGAATCCTGTGAGGGTCCAACTTTCAACAGCTATTGAAAGGCGCCAGTTTCTCAAGCTGTCCTTGTGGGAGCACAGTGTGCCGTACGGGCCGCGGAAAGAGACACGTTGTTATTCAGCACATACTGTCCTCGCTAGCGATACAGTCCAGCAGCAGGCTGTTACCAAATGCAAATGAAATGGCTTTGCAGTTCCTTGGCATTGAGCACCCTGCTCACAGTCATACACTGTCTGCTAGATTGCAACTAAATATTCAGTTCTCCATGACTTCAGTGCCAGCACTGTATGCAAACCCAGCTAGCATGCACAGCTGACCCTAGTGAGAAGGGCCTGAGCCAGTGGATCTTTGAAAGCTTCTGTAAATCATCAACTTCAGTTAATCACTGCCTAAGTGCAGGAGTAAGTGACAAACCCCTTCCCTTCTCACCCTGAGCTCCTCGGGACTGCCAGAGTGTCAGGACAAAATGCGTGCGGCATGGCTGACGTAGGGACTGGAGTTAAACAGCACACCGCCTCTGGGGCCGGAGACAACTCTGCTGGGCCGAGCAAGAGCTGCTGCATTGTGAGAGACTGAAAGCATTAGAACTGCCCAGCACAAAACGCGATCAATAATGTGCCTTTTAACTAGTGAAATACCTCTCCTCGGCCCCCAGCAATCGGCGTTGGCCTGGTGCCTTCTGCGGCTTAGAGCTCTGGGAAGAGGAAGGGAGACAAACTCCTTCAAACTGGTATTGCAACGTCTCAAAGGTTTTAATGATTGTCCTTAGACAAACGAACCCTTTACATTCTGGAAAATGCCATGTGGTGTGGTCCAGGGCAGCGCGTGTGACAGACCACGGGGAATAAGCCTGAGGTGGTGACAGAGTCCAGGAATTAACATGGCATAGGCAGGACTTCAGCTGCCAGCCCGGTCCTGGGACACGATCCCGAGGCCCCGAATCCAAGGCAGACCTGGGACTTTTCCCCCTGGCACATTCCTCCTAGGCTGATAGTTGCCTGTTGTCATAAAATCTGTGCCAACAATGAAGCTCTGGACAACGTGGATCACCTCGGCTGCCTCAGCTCAATTCTCACCAGCTCACTTAACCTTGATGGGAGCCTGATGCTAGAATGAGCAAAGCCTCTGTCATGACTGGCAAACGTGCCTCGTGTCTGGAACAACCAGCTGCTAACCCTGAACACAAAGGTGTCTGTTCATCAGGCTTGTGTCCTCAGTACCCCCCTTTATGGCTGTGAAATCTGGGTCACGTACGCCAAGCGGGAACAGACATTGAACAGTTTCCACCTGCTGTCTTAGAAAATGTTTTGGAGTTACTTGGGACCAACAGCTCACCAATAGCGAGATCCTTGAGAGCACCGGCCTGCAGTCTATGCAGACTGTGCCGGACGCTTGCAGGCTTCGCTGGCTGGGACACGTGGAGCGCACGCCTCAAGATCGTCTGCTGAGGGCTGTGCTCTGTGGCCAACTGAAGAACTGCCCGGGCAGGGCTGGCTTTATGAACGGCGGAGCCCAATTCGAATACCTGGCGGCGGTCCGGGGCTTCGGCGGCACTTTGGCGGCGCGGGGTCCGCTCCAGGTCTTCCCCAACACCGAAGGACCCCCCGCCGCCGAAATGCCGCCGAAGACCCAGAGCGGACCCGACTCCTCCCCCTCCCCCCACCACCGAAATGCCGCCGAAGCCCTGGAACGGACACCCCGCCCCCCGCCGCCAGGTGAGTAAAAACATTTTTCTAAAAATTAAAAAGACGCCTAAGGCGCAGGGCCTTCTTAGGCGCGGGGCCCGATTCCGGGGAATCCACCTAAAGCCGGCCCTCTCCCGGGACACAGAGAAAGGCCAAAGCTCCGGGACAGCGACAAGGGCAGCAAGGCCTCAAGGAATTCAACGTTCCCACTGGCAAGTGGGAGACCCCTGCCCACAGCCGCTCAGTCTGGAGAAGCCGGGTCCAGGCTGGTGCAGTCACCGTGCAGAGCGATCGCAGAGCCCAGGCTGAGGCCTGCAGGCGAGCCAGGAAGCAGAGTGCTCCAACCTCCATCTGGCAAGTGGACCTGTAGCCACTGTGGAAAGGTTTGTTGCTCGTGCATTGGGCTCTTTTCCTCATCCCATTGCCAAGCACCACTGACGGGCCGATGCCATCACGTCCCCTTTCATCTGTCACGATGTTGCATGGCCAGATGTAGATTTTCAGTGGCTCTATTAAGCAGACAGCACATCTGCTGCAGACAGCCCTGGGTCGCTTGTCAAAGGTGCTGGGCGAGCTCAGCTCACAGGTTGCCAGTACTCTGCAAACTGGATGCCCCTGAGTGCTTGTGAACAGACCCCTCCTTCAGACTCATTCACGAACCTCTGAGCCGTGTTCCTGGACTCTGCCAAGTTGCAAGGCCAAACTCCTGCACATGGTCCTGAACCCAGCTCTGCCCAGTGCAGCACCTGGCCGTGCCAGACATGCTGTGCCACTGAGCCGGGCTCAGGGAGATACGGTCTCTCACGCAGATAAGTGCAGCAGCAAGGAGTTAGTGTTCAGCCGGAGCCCCCCATGCTGAATAATGACTGAGGCTGGGAGCCTGCCTTGGGGATGTTCACCAGACAATTCCCTTCTGTAATTAACCTTCCCAGCCACCAGGTGTCACTATTCCACAAATAAAACCACCGGCACGTCCTTGGCCGTGTAAAACTTGGCTCATGGCTAACGCAGTTGAGGTCCCAACCCCAGTGCAAGGTGGTCTGGGGATGGTCCCTGCCACCGCGCGCCTGCACCAGCCCCGGGGCCTGCTGCATTCCAGACAGAGCTGGGCAGCAAGTCTTTTGCACATACAAATCCAATACGCTCTGCATAGATCCCACCACGCATTGATCTCTCTAAAAATAGCCTCGCTTCTTGGAACAGAGACAACGCCTTGAGGGAATGCAGCGAACGCTGCACTGTAGCATTCGCGGGGTTGTTTTGTTGTGAGGAGACATCTGTTTGTCACAGGACACGCAGAGCAAGTGAGCGATCAGCATTTGAGGTGATGAATCCTATGAACAGTGCCCATGATGGCGGGTAGAGGTAACCTAGCCATGGGTTCTAACCACAGAAACACATTGCTCTCCAAGTCTGGCTTTAGTGGCACTCATTTATGCAGAGCTCTGAGCATTTACCATAAAATTAGACTCTGTCTCCTCTGCTTTTGACCTAAAAGATCAATGGGAGTGATGCACGGCTTTCCACAGGCATGGAGGGAACAGCAGCCAAATAAATCCCGAACCCTCGGAATAATTTCTTTAACATACGTATAGGTTTGTGGGGGGTGTATGTTAACCCACTCTTGTAGTGCACACCCAAATGCATTCGATCATGGTAATTTCCTCTGTACCAACACTGCAGTGGAAGGCGTCTCGCTTTGACATCCATTTGGCCAGGAACCATTCCCATGTTTAGTCGATGCCACTGCGGGGTCACTGGGACTGGGTCTTCCTTTCTCAGTGGGGTCCCATGTTCAGTTAACTTCAGACTCAACCAAAATTCATGTCAAGTATCAGAGGGGGAGCCGTGTTAGTCTGGATCTGTAAAAGCAGCAAAGAGTCCTGTGGCACCTTATAGACTAACAGACGTAATGGAGCATGAGCTTTCGTGGGTGAATACCCACTTCGTCGGATGCATGTTGCATCCGACGAAGTGCATCCGACGAAGTGGGTATTCACCCACGAAAGCTCATGCTCCACTACGTCTGTTAGTCTATAAGGTGCCACAGGACTCTTTGCAACCAAAATGCATGTGACCCACAGTGACGTATGAAGGTCTGGGCAAACTGGGCAGGTAGCCACTGGGGGGCCCTGGCAGCGATGAGCATAATTTTTGTATCCAGTTTCAGATCATGCAATGGGAAGTTCATAAGCAATTGGAGCTGCGAAAAGAAAAAAAGCAGCTGAAGGAGGCAACGTTTTTGTATCAGCTGAATACAAATAACACTTTTTCTCTTACCTCTAGGTCATGTTTTTCTTCTCAGTAAAATTGCAAAGACCAAAATTACTGTTTATTTCCTATTGTATTCTGGTAGGGACCCCAATTTACTCTGTCCCCCAGGCCCCCAAAGCATTCAGGTGGCCTAGTGACCCAGTACCAAGGCTCTCTTAGAATTAGCACCGCTGTGGCTACAGCTAGGCAGCACTGCCAGTGCTCTGTCAATCTCTGCTTTTACTCCATGCTCATCACTGGACTGTCTGAGTCCCTCACAAAGCTGCTGCCACATGAAATCTCTGCCTTGCGGTCCATTGTATTCTTCCACCTCATTGTCTCTGCTCTGCCAAAGCCTGTGCAGGGGTCTGGGGTCCTTGTTCACAGGGAGCTGGGACACAGGAACATGTCTCTGGTTGGAGCTGTAGGTGTCTGCCATGGACAGATGTGCCACTTGCCTAGTTTGTTGTGCTGAAGTGAAGAGCAGTCACGTTTGCCTCTTAAAAGCAGGGCTGTAGCTGCTCTTTTCTGTCCCGTCTCCCTGGAGCCACCCAGGCTTCCAAAGCCATCAAAGCTCCTTATCCCCCAGGAGGTTCTGCCCTCCCCACCGCCCACTCCACGCAACTCTGCTGCCCATCGCCCGCTGCTTTGCTGGACGACGGATAGCGCCGAGGACATGCTTCCCCCAAGCAGAGTCAGAAATGATGGTGCTATTGTCATCTCTGGGCTGTATGTGTGGGGAGGGTGAAGGGGGGGCAGAAAGGGGTGTTCCCATGCTGATAGCTTGCCCCTTTCTCAGATCCCTGCCCCACATCTACTCCCCCGCTCCAGCCACCTGCCCAGAGCTCTCTATGCGTGACCACGCGCTCGGAGACAGCCCAATGACACCGCCTCCCCACTCATTCCTTCCATTGCCGGCATGCCCTCCCCTGGCCTACCCCCACCCCCACTGCTTTCCTGGGGCCCGTGCGAGGCCGCCAGCCCCGCCTGGTCTGCACACGGCGGCTTTGGGAGGGAGGGAACTGCTGGGCGGCTTTGCTCTGCGTCAATGCTTTTGTTGTCTGGCTCCTCCTGAGACAACTGCGCATTTCCGTGGCAGTCCCCTGGGAGTGTGAGCACCAGCTTCTCTCTCACTGTGTTCTATGATAGCAAAATAATCCCAGTGCCAGACAACGGGCGTCTGCTGCCAACCACGTCGCGAAGCCCCCACCGCAGCCGGGCTGGGCGCAGCATGCAGCTGAGCAGAGGTTATCCCTCGCCCTGGGGAGCACAGGGCCTGGGCTGCAGTACTAGGCAGGTTTTTATGACACCCTAACCACCATTCTCTTCCCCTCACCCACCATTTATTGCTTCTCTCCTGAGGCTCGGCCAGGAGGACCTTGATGCCAGTGCAACCAGCTGTAGCTGCGAGCGCATCCTGGTGGAGAATGGAAATGGTTCAGGGCTTGAGCCAGGGAACTTCATGCTCAGGCTAAAGGAAACTCTGCATTAGCCATGATCTGCAGTAGCACGGCTGGCTTCCAGCCACTCGCGGAGGCAGCCTCCTGGCCTGGGTACGACACAGACACAACTTCCCAAGAGTTCTCCTGCTGCATCTTCCCGCTGCTGTGCACCTCGCCCGCAAACAGGCCTTGGGGGAGAGGGCTTGGCCAAATGCCAGTTATGTCGCTGCCTCTCATGCGTGCGATGCCTTTCTTGACCTGGAGCAATGCCTGGGGCAGGTGGAGAGCGGGAATATGCTGGTCTGTCTGCCCAGAGGAGCTCCAGCCAGCACCCGATTCCTGATGCAGAGATCCACAGAACAGGATTCTAAATCTGTTCACAACAGCCGGTGCTGCCACCTGCTTCCTTCCCGAGAGCTGGCCGTCCTGTTTGCTGCAAACGCCCCTTCCTACCAGCCTGTGTCTAGGCAAGAGCTTTCCCTGCGCGGGGAGGTCCCCATGTTACAAGGCTTTGTGCCTCCTGTGTTCTTGGGAGGAAGAGACTCGGCATCCGAAACTCCAGGAGCGGCACTTGTGGATGGAGCTTGCAGTTAAACGGCTGAGGAGCTACTCACTTCACTATTTAAATCCTTCTTGATCCATCTTCTTATTCCAAGCAGCTGCTGAGTCTTCCCTTGTGCAGTCAGCAAACAGCTACTGCGCACGTGTTGTTCCTGGGCAGTGAGGGGACGAGGTCTCCTGCAGGCAGCTGGCTGGGGAGCACGGAACAAATCAGCAATAAAAGTAGCATTTGTATCATGATGTTTCCTCTGGCCACCCTGCAATCCCCCTGCCCCAAGTGCTTCGGAGTCTCCCCGGGCTGTGGTCCATGGCCGGCAGGCCCCTGCTCAGCTTCCTCTGCAGACTGGCAGCCCCTGCAGGCAGGGATCGTCTCTGTGCAGCCCGAGGGGGTCCGGTCCTGGGGCAGGGGCCTTTGGGCCCCACCGTCAGACATTCACACCACTGCGCCCCAGCCCGCATGCAAACAAAGAGCCACTGCAGGGCAGCGAAGGAGAGAACTGAACCGCCGAGTCACCCACTCCTGGGTTGCTTTCAGCCACAGCTGGTCACCCAGCGAGTGCCCGTCTCCTCCCCACTGATACTTTTGCTCAGTTTTGTTTCACTCTTGAGTCAGGCTCTACCCGGACAAGGCGCATCTGGACAGGCCCCTGTAGGTGCCAGCTCTGCCATTCAGTGAGAGAACAGCTCGCAGTGCCTCTCGGATTCTCTGTGGTGCCGCCTGGGCTGCTGGGCTGGGCAGTGCCCGCTCAGAGAGAGCATGACTGCAGGCCCTTTGCATTGTCGGAGCTAGAGACTATTATGGGCTGCACCTGTCCCTCGTTGGGTCTGTGTGTTTGGCAGTGGCCCAGGTTGGGACTGTGAGAGACAGAAATTCCTGCACCAGTCAAAAGGCACGAGTAGTCACTGACGGCTGGGTGAGTTTACTCGCCACAGGGGTGAATTCTCAGGAGCGTGTCATTGCCTCGCCCTTCAGGCCATGACCGAATGAGCTTTAGCAGAGAGACGTGCTTCCTCATCAGAAAGCTGACCAACCTAGAAGTTAGAAAGGGAACACCCCCATTAGCCCACCCCATCCATCTCTCATGGCCAGCAGCGGACTGATCCCTTTGGGACATGCCCATCCAAGCAGTGGAACTTCCACACTTTCCCTTGGGGGCTATTCCATGGTCTAACATGTACCGCTGCCAGGGAGCCCTCTGTGATATTCCGCTTACATTTTCCTCGCGTTCATTTCATCCCATTTCTCCTGGTTGCTGCACCATGTACCACTCTAATTAACTGCTCCGCTTGCTGTCATCGTTGTTACAGGAGTGCTCTCTAGAAGAGAGAGGACGATGTGTAAGTTAATAGTCAGTTAATAGATAAAACGCCCGTAGGTGGCTCTGTGGAACATGCAGCGTTGTTCCTGGGTGTGGTAGGACCAATGAAACTTCTTGCTGTGCATTGCCATTGCCAATGGCTCCTTGATAGTCCGGACTTAGCCAAGCAAGAGAAATTGAACTCTTTTAAACGTTCCCTCTGGCCCTTGGTCATTTCTTGTGGCTCTTCTCTGCGCCCAGCCCAATTTGCTGCAGTTTTTTTTTTTGCTGATGAGGTGCCCAGATCTGAAGTCAGTACTGCAGAGTGGTCACCCCACAGCCAGACCTCCCTGCCCTGGGCATGCTGGATTTGCATATGTAACACAAAAAAAGCATTGGACTGTCTTGCAATTGCATCAAATTACAAACTCATGTCTGATTTATTATCCTCTCTCAGCCCTAGATCCCTTTCAACCATGTCCAATTCCTGGGCCTCTCTCGCCCATGGGGCGTACATGCTTTGCATTTTTCCACTTGGTTTCCATTAAATTTTCACTTGTCAAGTGAAATCTCATTTATTTCCTGTCTAAATTTCTGATCTCTATGGATCCCCTGTGAGTTTATTTATCTATTTAGTCCTCACGGATATTTGCAACACCGCTCTGATCCATACACTGGATCTTCTGCATCTCCCAGGCTTTGCTTCAGAGCCCAGTGCCAGCACTTAAAGAGCAGATTGCTTCCACCCATCCGGCCCATGGCATCCACTTTAATCGAGGTAGCAAAACTGAATGTGGCTGAGAGCAGTACCTTACTCATCCACCATCCACAACAATGGACCTCTGTGTGTGCTGAGTGAAGCGGGGAGCCATGGAAAATCGACCCTTGTGAACTCCCCAATCCGTGTTTGAGTCTGTCTGCGCACTGGGGAATTTGTAGAAATGCATTATGTCCTACATCATCAGTTAGAGGCCAAAATCCAGCTCTTGGGGCATTTATCCTGTGTTACCGAGCAAGTCCCACCTTTCCCCTGCACCATCATTCAGATCAGCTCCCTTCGGAATCCTTTAGGAGCAGACGTATGATATTGCACCTGACAGCTCACGCCCCTGT
The DNA here is from genome assembly GCF_016161935.1 of Mauremys reevesii. Lineage (NCBI taxonomy): Eukaryota > Metazoa > Chordata > Testudines > Geoemydidae > Mauremys > Mauremys reevesii. Next base: position 84,223,294 of record NC_052632.1, read on the forward strand.
GCCATTTGGTACCTCTGGCTGGCACTCCCCGGCAGAGGCATAGCACAGTGGGATTAGCTGGTATTTCAGCAGCCTTCACATGAAAAGATGCTCAGAAAGGTCTCCGGACTGCCCTACTGTACTGCTTCTTACGTGAGGCTCAGAGGCGTCCACTAATGGTTAGCTTCATTTTCGTTTATTAAAGAAAAGAAAGCTTTTGTCACACTTCAAAGCTGGGATTTAGGACACAAAGCAATCTGCTTTGCTGTGGATTTCTGACAAACCAGAGGAGTGAAAACAATTGTTTGAAATTCCCCACTAAACTAGTGAATCTGAAACCTGCATTTGTGTTTAGCTGAATAGAAAAGGCTAAATAAATTACTTGTCTGCCTTAAGTCTCTCTGCAGTCTGGTGCTCAATTCAGATAGGAAATGCGTGGGCATGGAGCATGAAAAATCTGCTACAGGGCATGCCGCACAAGCGCAGGAGCATCCTGTCCAAGTAGGCAGCCACATGCCATGTGTATCTCTGGTTGGAGAAGGCCTCCATTATGCTACATAACAGCCCTGCACTTTACAGAAGCTCACAGCAGCCAACTCAAGAAAGGGAGCCAAACCCAAGAACTCTGGAAAAAATGGCAAACGGACACGTCTTGCCTGGAGCTTGAATGAGCAGTATATTTGAAAACCTCATAACCCTAGATAATTGATGGTAGAGCACGGTATTTTCAGAGCATTGGATTACGAGCTGTAACCTTGAGCTACAAGGCATTATTGGCAGTATTTAACACCAATCTGTTTTCCATCATTGTCAAATCCCACTTCAATATGCACCACAGGAAGAGAAGTCGAATACTAAATTGATTTCTTTAATGGGAAGTGTTCTTCAGGAGATACCAGCCCTCCTGGAGACGCATTAGCAGGATTACAAGTGAATCTTTTTTTGTATGGATGCTTCTCTATGCTGGCGTGGTTGTGAGACACTCTGGCCCACGTGCTTTGCAACCCAGCTCACTGCCAGACGGATGTACTGTTCCGGAGAAGGAGCACGAGGACCTGGCCATTTGTACCGGCTGTTTCTGTGAGCAAGAGAGAGATGGTCTGATGCTCTGTCACTCCAGGGGAGAATGGAGTTTATAAAACACCAGGAAGGGAGCACTAGTCACACGGTACAGACCCAGGATAATGCTGCCTTGTATCCAGCTGTGACCTGAACTACATGTTCATTTCCCCCTTCACAAGTGTCCCAAACTGTCGGTGGTTTTTCCTTCAGCCACCCTTGGTTAAGGCTCCGCAGTACCGTGGGCTGCACATTCTCTTTGGAGGGGTTGTGAGCATGTTACACAATTGAAATGCAGAAGAAAAATACAGCTGGCCAGATAGCAAGGTCCAGTTTGGGAGTGAGGGACCCCTACCCAGGGCCCACCCCTCTTTGTAATCCCCCTCTTCCCACGTGCCCCCACCTCACAGTGGCTTTTTGCCCACAGGGCAGGCTGGCTGCCTCTCTCTGGGGGGCACCTGGCCCTGTGTTGGAGCCAGCTGTCACATAGCGGGGTGGGCTGATCTGGATGGAGCAGCGAGTTACTGGAGGGGCATATTTCTGCCCTTTTGTCTCATGGTTACACAGCAGGGCTGGAAACGTGTAGAGTGGGGGTGCTGAGGGCGGAAGTCATGTATTTGAGTTATTACTACTACTTCAAGGCAGGGGGAGCAGCAGCCCCCCCCCCCTAGGTCCAGCCGCTGTGCGGTTATATGGGAGTTCTTGCCTTGTGAGCTCTGTGGGGCAGGGACGGAGGCTTCAGATGTATATGTGCAGTGTTCAGCACCACGAGGGCTGGCTCCCGACCACACGCTCTGGGGCGACTGAAATAATGAAGTCTGCACTAATTGTGTTCTGAGTCTGGATGTTAAATACAGGGCAAGTATTTGTCTTCCCACCGGAAGGAGGAGTGTTTGCCTGTTCCTGGAATGTAAGAGCACCGAGAGTGGATAATTGTCCCTCTTCAGTGTAATTAACCTACCAGAGTTGAACTTGACTTTTTTTTAAACAAAAGCGTTGCTGTCTCCCTTCTCCTTGCAGGGAGAGCCCTCAGTTCAGCGCCAGGCTTCGCAGGCCCACTGAACCAACTTGACTCCCTCCTGGAGTGGCTAGCCGAGATCAGGGTTGGCACTGGGAGCTCCTGGCTCACTTTGATTTTAGAACTGAACAAATCATCTGTTTTCTGTCCACAGCCTTTCAATGAAGATAGAATGAGAGGGAGAAATTAAAGCTTCCCCACAGCCCCACCTCTCTCTGAACTAATGCCAGGGCCAGCTCTGGGTTAATATCACTTTCCTTCTCCAGCTCAGTGCCAAGGAAGAAAAGAGCCTGGTTTTGGTACAGAACGTGCCTCACAGGGTCCAGAACCAGCCCTGGGGTAACAGCTTTGTTCTGGGTTGAGTTATACCAGCAACTGATTTGGCCCAGGATAAAATCAATAGGGGGAGAATGTGCTCCTCATTAAATGGGTGTAAATCGGTGCCGTGCTCACAACCAGAGGGGGATGGGCTTGGCGCGGGAGAACCAGAGAGCAGGAACATGTACAGGCGTGTGAGCTCCTCTCGGGGGCAAACCCATTTTCTGTGGTCCCGGGGGGTCACCCTGGGGCTCACCCTGCAGAAACAAGCTTACATAGAGACACCGTTGCTTGAAAGAAAACAGAGAGAGTCTGAAACCGCAAAGTATGAAAGGGCCGCAGCAAAGCCTGTGTGAAAGGACCAGGCTAAATGACGGTGCTTAACATTAACTAGGAAGCAATTGCCTTGTCAGGGATCTCAGCTTGCAGCAGTGTTACATGCTGGGAATAGGAAAATACCCCTCTGTACCCGGAGTGAGGGCAGAGGGCGAGGGAGACGTGGCACGCACACGCTGAGCTGTGTGCTGGTACAAAAGCATTTCCGGCCAGGGAGCTGAAACTCCGGTTCCCCTTTATGTCAGTGAGGGGCCCTGCTTTAACCTATTCCTTCCTAGGAGCTGCTTTTCCAGCCTCATCACGTCCTGTCCCTTCTGGCCCCCACCCTGGCATCCCCTCCGAAGCTGCCTCAGGAACCCTGATATCCTGTCCCAGGCTGGAGGGTGAGACTGCACCATAGGAACAGCCCCTGTGGGTCAGGGGAGAATCAGCTGGATCGTTATGATTCTTCATTATTTCTCTCCGTTCTGCCTGCGCTCTGCAGCCTGGACTCCGGAGGCACCCGCCTAGCGCCTAGTCACTCTCTCTGCCTCAGCTCGGTCTGATTTGCTGCCCCGCCCCCAGCTCTGGGTGGAGCCCTGCCCCAAGCGAAGTCTTGGGGAAGCCAATGGGAATCTGTGTGGTGGTGGGAGAATCTACACAGATGGGCCCTTGGTGGAGAAGAAGGAGCCTTTGGGGTCCACCTCCTGCATCTGTGCCGTGTGCGGCTGTGCTCAGGGCACTGGCTCTGGATTCGGATGAGGAGTCTGCGCAGGAGAGGCCACGGCGCCTTGCAAAGGCCAGTGTACAGCCCAGGACCTTCTCTCCCCAGAGCCCTTTTCAGCTTCCTCCAGGCAGCTGCTTTTAGCAGTTCATTTGCATAAGGTGCCAGCCCCAAGCTGGAGGCCCAGCCTACACTGCAACTTTTAAATCCTATCCCTCCAGCTCACAAAGGCAGGTACCGCACCTCTCCCCTGGCTCCACCTGGCGCCTCTGTGCTGAGCTTGGACCCTTTTCAGCTTTCTCAAACCTGGGGTAAATGGCATGTGCAGAGATCCACGCAGCTGGAAGGGCCCTGCCGGGTCAGTCACTCCATCCATGTCCTGACTTGGCAGCAGGATCAATCTCATTATCCCAAAGCGTACACAGAAGGGTTTATGTGAGAGTGATAAAGCCCTGAAACATGGGATTCACACTGGAAATGCTGACTCAGACTTCGCTTTAGTAGCACAAATGGTACCACAGTAAAGTTGTGGGCTACTATAAAGCACTTTACAAATCTTGTTGGCAAAGCCATATGTTTTCTTGTGAAATGCTGAGAATTCATGGCTGTAAATAGGTCAGTGATGTGCAGGAGGCATAATTGGTAAACTGGGCTGGAAAGAGTTTGGATTCTTTGTCCTTGATCTGAACGGAAGGGTTCGCGTCTCCCGGGCTCCTGCGTGCCATTCACAGGTTATTGCCTCATATTTTTGGAAACATTGCAGGAGGTTGTAGTTATGAAACTTCACTGATGAGGGTCCCAGCTACAAAGAGCCAGAGCTTGGGTCTGGGAAAGAGTCATTTGGCTGCCTGTCACCCTCATGCCTTTTAAGACCCCAACCAGCAAAGCACGTAAGCATGTGCTTAACTCAAAGCACACAAGTTGCTTTTGTTGAATATCTTCATTAATGATCTGGATGATGGGATAGATTGCACCCTCAGCAAGTTTGCAGATGGCACTAAACTGGGAGGAGTGGTAGATACACTGGAGGGTAGAGATAGGATACAGAGGGACCTAGACAAATTAGAGGATTGGGCCAAAAGAAACCTGATGAGGTTCAACAAGGACAAGTGCAGAGTCCTACACTTAGGACGGAAGAATCCCATGTACTGCTACAGACTAGGGACCGAATGGCTAGGCAGCAGTTCTGCAGAAAAGGACCTAGGGGTTACAGTGGATGAGAAGCTGGATATGAGTTGACAGTGTGTCCTTGTTGTCAAGAAGACTAACGGCATTTTGGGCTGTATAAGTAGGGGCATTGCCAGCAGAATGAGGGACGTGATCATTCCCCTCTATTCAGCACTAGTGAGGCCTCATCTGGAGTGCTGTGTCCAGTTTTGGGCCCCACACTACAAGAAGGATGTGGAAAAACTGAAAAGAGTCCAGCGTAGGGCAACAAAAATGATTAGGGGGCTGGGACACATGACTTTTGAGGAGAGGCTGAGAGAACTGGGATTATTTAGTCTGCAGAAGAGAAGAATGAGGGGGGATTTGATAGCTGCTTTCAACTACCTGAAAGGGGGTTCCAAAGAGGATGGATCTAGACTGTTCTCAGTGGTACCAGTTGACAGAACAAGGAGCAATAGTCTCAAGTTGCAGTGGGGGAGGTTTAGGTTGGATATTAGGAAACACTATTTCACTAGGAGGATGGTGAAGCACTGGAATGGGTTACCTAGAGAGGTGGTGGAATCCCCTTCCTTAGAGGTTTTTAAGGGCCGGGTTGACAAAGCCCTGGCTGGGATGATTTAGTTGGGTTTGGTCCTGCTTTGAGCAGGGGGTTGGACTAGATACCTCCTGAGGTCCCTTCCAATCCTGATATTCTCTGATTCTGAAATTTCATATTTGAGTTCCTTCAGAACTCTTGGATAAATCCCACCATCTGATCCTCGTGACTTATTACTGTTTATCAATTTGTTCCAAAACCTCTTCTAATGGCAGCTCAGTCTGGGACAGTTCCTCAGATTTGTTACCTGAAAAGAACGGCTCAGGTGTGGGAATCTCCCTGTCTTTTAGCTTCTCCGTGACAACTTTGTCTTCCTTGAGTGCTCCTTTAGCATCTCAGTCACCCAAGGCCCAATGATTTTTGGCAGGGGTCCTGCTTCTCAAGTGCTTAAACATTTTGCTGTTAGTTTGTGTCTTTTGCTAGTTCTCTTTGAGTTGTTTTTTTGGCCTGCCTAATTCTACTTTTACGCTTGCCAGACCGTGTGCTTCATTCTATTTTCCTCAGTAGGATTTGAGTGCCAGTTTCTAAAAGATGTCGTTTTGTCTCTCATCACCGCTTTTATTCTGTTGTTTAGCCATGGTGGCATTGTTTTTGTGTTTTTGGGGGGTGTGGGGGTTGGTAATACATTTAGTTTTAGCAACTATGATGGTGTTTTTTAATAGTTTCCATGCAGCTTGCAGGCGTTTCACACTTATAGCTGTTCCGTTTAATTCCTATTTAACGCTTCTCCTCATTTTTGGGTAGTTCCCCTCTTTGAAGAGAAATGGGACTGTCTGGGTTTCTTTGGTATTTTCTCCCCTACACAGATATTAAAGTTAATTACATTATGATTGAGTGGTTCAGCTATAGTCACCTCTTGGACCCGCTCCTGTGCACCACTTAGGACTAAATCAAGAATTGCCTCTCCCCTTGTGAGTTCCGGGACTAGCTGCTCCAACGAGCAGTCGTTAATGGCATCTAAACATCCCATCCTGAGGTGACATGTTCCCAGTCAATATGGGGATAGTTGAAATCCCCCATTATTGCTGGGTTTTTGTAGCTTGTCGAATCTCCCTGAGTATTTCACAGTCACCTTCCTGGGCTGGCGGTCAGTAGTATATTCCTGCTGCTCTACTCTTATTATTCAAGCACCACATTTTTGTCCACAGAGATTCTGTGGCACAGTTTTACCCATCTAAGATTTTTACTATATTTGACTCTCTGCTTTCTTTCACGTATCATGCCCCTCCCCCACCAGCACGACCTACCCTCTCATTCCTATCTACGGATGCCAGCTCCCTAGGAACTGGACTGAGACACCAACCCTGGCGTGGAACCCACCGACGAGCCATCATAGTGACGACTCAGGGAATTCGTTTACAGCAGTGAGTTAGCGAGGGGAAGTTTGGCTGCTCTCCCTGACTCCTCTCCATCCAGTCCCTACGGACACCCAGCCAGAATTCCCATAGTGCACATAGATTATCCAGGGCTGGTGCTGAGGATTTTCAGAAGCTCAGGCCCCTTTGAGGTGGCTCAAATTGGGCACCCAAAATCCCGAGTCACTTTTCCTTTAGTTTACTGCAGTGGTTCCCCACCCGGATACGGGTGCTCCTGGGGGTGCGCAGGGATCTTCCAGGGCGTACGAAGCTCATCTAGAGATCTGCCTGGTTTTACACCAGGCTACAGAAAAAGCACTAGCGACATCAATACAAACTAAAATTTCATACAGACACTGACTTGCTTATTCTGCTCTATATACTGCACACTGAAATGTAAGTACAATGTTGATATTCCAGCTGATTTATTTTATAATTATATGGTAACAATTATAAAGTCAGCAATGTTTCAGTAACAGTGCGTAGTGACACTTGTATTTTTATGTCTGACTTTGTAAGCAAGTAGTTTTTAAGTGGGTGAAACTTGGGGTACAGCAGACAAATCAGACCCCTGAAAGGGGCACAGCAGCTGGGAGAGGTTGAGAGCCACTGGTTTTCAATATGCTCCTACATTCCAGCGACATGGGGACACCTCGCCCACGTATGAAGATCATAGAACTGCCAACTTCCGAGACAATTGTTCTTCCATATGTGTGTGACCTTTGCGTTGTCTGCAAACAGGCCTTTCACCCATTTTAAACCAGTAAATACATAATTCCCTTGCTGCCTGTCAGTGTCCTGTGGATGCCCTAACGTTCCACCGATCTCAGTGGAGCAGTGACAGAGCTGTCATGGAAGTGGCAGTCCAGTGCCTAAAGGGTAAATGTAGAGGAGGCAGGATGAGAACCCTGGTCCTCAGCAATCTCACCGGCTGAAGCCTGCAGAGAATTCCCTTCTCTGTTACCTGTAATTCCTTACAACAAGGTATCCGTGAGCTACCTGATAATATAGAGGATTGCTTGTGCTGCCTGTAAATGTCAGAGGCATAGCTGGAGTCTTCCCCAGGCTAAGCATGATGCCCAGGGGTGCAATCACCTGGGGTTAGCTAAGGCAAAGCCTTCCGTAGGGGAGGAGAGTTAAAGAGAAATGCACCGAGGTCGGACCCCAGCTGTCTAGAGCTTTCCCTCACTGGGGCACCGCTCCTGCCGGCTAACAAATGGCGACAGTGTCAGTTTCTTGCTCCTGGCAATGAGAACAGTTCCCCTGAGCGGCTGGAGGATTCCCGACAGAGTCTGTGTGAGGAGAACAATCCAGATAAATGCCGGAGGTGCCAGCAGGGCAAGGCTCTTAGTCACACCTGATCTTTAGTCTCTGCCCAACTGGAGAAAGGCCCTTTCCAAATGTGGGCAATTTCACATTTCAAGCCCCTCTCCATGGCTGAGCAGCAACGCTCTCCCTGGGGCACTCGGCTCCTCCAGCCGCTCCGTGCTCTCTTCGCAGACACTTCAGAGGGCCAGCAGTGCCCGAGAAACGGGCTTACTAGAATGGCATCACCTGTCAGGAAAAATCGATTCAGGCTCTGGCTTCTCTGAACTAACAACAGGCCTGACCAAGTGCAGAGGCGGCACTCCATCTAACAAGCCCATGTCGGGTGTCCCAGCTCGAATGCAGCGGTGGGCAGGGGGCTGGGCTGAGCCGGTTTATTTCCTTGTAACCTGACTCACATGCGCTGAACTGGCTGCACACAGTCAGCCCCAGAGAAACTGGCCAGGATCATATTTCATCACAACCCAGATTTCGGGGGGAGGGGGGAATTTTTGAGCATAAAGAGGAAATTGTTTATTTTATCAGAGTTTTAATTTGGGTAGAGCTGAGACCCTTGGGATTTCAGAGCCTCCTGCTGTCGTTATGTTCCGGGTGTTGCATGCTGGGATCAGGGCATCACACGACTGCAAAGGGGCGCTGCACGGATTACTCTAGAAATGGCAGAGAGCAGTCGTGTGAGAGAGACCGGGCAGGTGGGGGGTTCCAGGCCCCACTTGCCTTTGCCGTCTGTGTCAGTGCGTACCCAGGACATGACACAGATCGTTCAGGCTGGGAACCTCTGTCAGCTGTGAATGGAGCCAGTTCATTGCTCAGAATTACGTTCTGCTGATCCCTTCTGGGGGGTGAAGGGCCAGAACAACTTTCCTTGCATCCAGCTTCAAGGCTGTTTGCTGTTCCTTTATCATTTTTGCTCACTTGGTGTTCTCTCTGAAACCCTTTTAGAAGCTTGGAAATGCACATTCGGTCTCATGCGGAGCCTTTCGCCATGTGGCAAACACAGGTGGCTGTTTGCTAATGGAGCTGGAAGTTAACTCAATTGTTTTGGTTAGTGATTAGCAGCCCTGGAAAAAGGAAGTGCAGAAAGAGCAAGAGGAAAGAGTTTCAGCAAGCAGCGAGTTTGTGGAAGTTTGAGTGCGCTAAGATGAGGTCAAACTATGTATTTATTTAAACGCCTTTAGTGTGTGGTCCCTTCGCTCAGCCATCCCCTTGCTGTGTGAAACAGGCTCCAGGGCCGACCCGTTCCTGTGCTGACTCTAACACAGATCGCATTATCAAGGAGAATGGATCTGCAACATCTCTCTCCTAGCTCTGACAGATGGCACTAATTCAACTTGCCAGTTGGTATCCATCTCAGACTATGGCAGCCGGAAGCCCTCACTCCCACGGCACCACAAGCAAAGGCTTTTATCATCTTACCACAATGGGGAAGAGACTTTAAATGTTAAAAGGCAGCTTAGCTGGATTCCAGCCACGATAGCCACCTAAGGACTCTCTCTCTGCAATAGGGTGATTGGTGATTTCAGCCTCTTGATTTCACGTGTTTCTGTTAGAACATAAGAACATAAGAACATAAGAAAGGCCGTACCGGGTCAGACCAAAGGTCCATCTAGCCCAGTATCTGTCTACCGACAGTGGCCAATGCCAGGTGCCCCTGAGGGAGTACCCTACAGGCAATGAATCAATCTCTCTCTCTCATCTGCATCCCATCCCCCCCCTGGACGACAGGAGGGGGGGACACCCACCTATCCATCCTAATAGCCATTTATTTATTGGACTTAGCCACCATGAATTTTTCCAGTCCCCTTTTAAACATTGTTATAGTCCTAGCCTCCTCAAAACCTCCTCAGGTAGTTGAGTTCCACAAGGACTGTGCGCTATGAAGAAGAACTTCCTTTTTATTTTTTTAATTTTTTGCCTATTTATTTCATTTTTCTTTACCTTAGTTCTTGTAAATAATTATATAAAAAATAACTTTTCTTTATCCACTTTCTTCAACATCACCATGATTTTATATTAGTCTTCTCTTTTCCAAACTTCTCTCTTCTTTTCCAAGAGTCCCTTCTCCTAGCTCTCTTTCTCTTTCCTCATTCCTCATTTCTCCCCTATCCCTTTAGTTTTTAGTTGCTCTTTTCTGAACCTTTTCTAATATCTTTTTGAGGAGGAGAGACCATCTGTGCACACACATACATTATATTGGATCATATGGATTATTATATTATATATCATATTCTCAGTCTTATTCTATTCTCTTTTTCCTTTAATGATTCCTAACATTGCTTTTTTTTGCCATTGCTGCACACTGCGTGGGCATCTTCTCAGAAAACTATCCACGATACTAAGATCTTTTTTTTTTCGTTGTAGCTAAATTAGCCCCCATGTTGTTATTTGTGTATTTTTATATTTTTTTTAATTTATATTATTTTTTTTAATTTTATTTTTTTTTTTTTTATTTTGTTTGTTGTTGCCTAGTTTTTGAGTTTGTGTGTTCTCTTTCTTTCTCTTTCTTTTCTTTTGTTCTTCTGTCAGTAGCTTAGTATCATCTGCAAACTTTACCCACTCACTGTTTACTCCTTTTTTCCATTTTCACTGTGATATTCCTGAATAGAATAAATAGGATAGGATTGGATGGGAAAGTGTCCTAGTCTCACTCCCCATATTACACCATTTATTTTTACCCTTATTTCCTGTCCCCTGTCCTTTTCCCAGTTCTCAATCCATGAAAGGACCTTTCCCTTTACTTTTGAACAGCTTTTTTTACGTAATTTTTTAGAGAGCCTTGGGTAGAGGAGGCTTTGAAAAATGTTATGTCACTAAATCCACTATGTCCATCCCACCCCACTGTCTTGTTGATAGATTCTAATAGATTGATAGTTTAGTACCTTCCCTTTTAATTTCCCTTTACAGGGTTGATGCTTTGTATTTTTTATGTGTTTTTGTTTTTTATGTTTGTTTTTCTTTATTATTTTTTCAACTAATTTGCCGTTTACCGACGTAAGACTTACCGGTCTGTAGTGCGGGGATCACCCCTAGATTTTTTTAAATAATTTAGCGTTACATTAGCTAACTTCCAGTCATTGGATTTAAACTTCATAAGACAGGGTTACAACCCTTAGTTAATTCTTTCAGTTCTTCTTTTTCAGTTCAGGTGATCTCACTCTTGAGTGAACATGTGAGTGATCTAATGTTGAATTTATGAATTAATTGTGAATTCCTCAACTTCCTCCAAAACCTCCTCTACTGACACTTCAATCAGATTTGTCACTCAGATTTGCCACCTAGGTGCTCAGATCTCCTAACATCCTCTCCTCAGCAAGACTGGCAGAAAAAGAAGACATTTAGTTTTTCCCTTTTTTATTTTTTCTCTTTAGTTTTTTTTCATTTATTTTCATCTTTTTGTTTTTTTTTTTTAGGGCCTTTGTGATTGTTTAAAATTACTTTTTATTTTTTTTTTTGTTTTTTTTATTTTGTTTTTAACTTCTCTTCTTTTTTCTCTTTACACTTTTTCTTATTACTCTTGTGCTTTTTTTTTTACTTTCTTTTCATTTTTTCACTTGTTTTTTTTTAATTTTTTTTTATCTTTTTTTTTTTTTTTCTTTTTTTCTTTTTTTTATTTCTTTAGCCTTTTTTACTCTTTTTTTAGTTCTTTTTTTTTTTTTTTTTTTACTTTTTCTTTTTTTGTTGTGTTAATTAGTATGGTGGGCATAAAAGTTGGGACGCCAATGTGTCTTTATTTCACTGTAGTCAATGTACCTTTTTACTTTTGTTTTACTTAATTTTCAACTTTTTGTCCCTTATTTTTGATTTTTGTTCCCACAGTGTTGGGCAGTTGGGATGTGTTGTTATCACAGGGATGTTGAATGCTGATGTTATTGTATTATTATTTCTCTTTCCTGCTATCCTCCAGCACTACCTACTATGCCAGCTCCTCTCACTCCCTTCTCCAATCATCGCTCCGCGCCTCCAGCTGCCCCATTAAATGTCGAAATCCATCAGTCATTTTATCTCTAAATGAAGAAAATTTATTAAAATTTTATTTTGATATCTGAAATACCCACTAATATTGGATAATTGATATCCCCTGCCTTGATAATTTCTAGCATTTCATTATTTCTATCTTTGTCCTGGTTTTTCATCATCACTTACTTCCTCATGGTATTGTTTGATAATAGCATGATATTTAATGTATTATTTTAGAATGGAATATTTTTATATTTCCTATAGATTATGGGAACCTGTGATCTACTTTTATATTTTTTGTTCATTTAAATGCCCACTTTTTTAACAATATGTACTTTCTCACCTGCCCCCTTTCCTGGCCTGTGTTTGTACCCACCATTCCTTTTGTACCCCTTTGTTATTGTGTCTATCATTTTATTTGTATCATCCAGGTGTGTCTCTTATTATATCTCATCCCAATATCATTATCCTAGTTTATTATTTATTCACTTTTCTTATTATTATTTTAGTTTTTTTTCTTTTGTACCTACACTTTTTTTATTGTGTCTGTTTTTTGATTTGCTTTTTGATTGACCATCCTTTGTTTTCTCTTTTATGTGATTGTCTGACTGCTCTCTATTATATGACTATATTCATCTATCATTCCTTCCTCTAGATCCTCTCTCATCAGACTCTCCTAAGCCCCTCCTAGCTTCTGCAGTGTCCCATCCTCCCCATCAAGCTCTGCTTCCGTTCTCCTTTTTTTTTAGTTTTTTAACAGCTCTCTTTTTTTTTTTTGGTTCCCGCCAGCCATCTCTTCTTCCACTCCTCCCCCCCCCACATCCCTTTCCTGTCTTCCACTCCTCCCCTCCCCTCCTCTCCCCAGTTCCTACGATCCTGAAACCCTCCTGACCTGATCGTCTCTGCTGCCTCCTGCTGGCGTGGTGAAGCTCTGCCTGCCTGGCTGGCCTTGGTGCTGTGGATTGGATTCTGTCCTTCCCAACTGGGCTCTGGATTTCATCCTCCCCTGCTCTTCCCTACCTTCCCCTTCCAGGACATCTCTACATTCTCCACTACCCATTCCTCCTCCCCACACTACCTACATCTACCAGCCTCGAGAGATCACGACTCCCACTCCACTCCCAGGGAGACCCACCACACGGCTCTCATCTAGCAGAGTCACCCAGTCACCATCCAGCTCCAATCAGCAATCTCCCATAGCTAACTACCTTTCCTTCCCTACAATTCCCCTCCCCTGAGCCTTGCCTAACCTAGAAACAACCTCCCGGAGACCCAAACCTTCCCACCAGCAACCACCAGCACCAGGAAGGAGGAGTTTCCCTCTGCTCCCATTCCCTGCTCCCCCTCCTTCTTCTGCTTCTCAACAGGCCCAGTGCTTCTTCCTCTCCACAACAGGTGCTGTCAGGTGTTCTTGAGCTCACACACTCAAGTTCTCTCTCTCAGCTCTCTCTCTCTCTCTCCTCTGTTCCCAGCTCTCTCACACACACGAGCGCACACTCCTGCAGCAGGTTACCTCCAGATGAGATGCTAGGCTAGGGTGTGTGCAGTGACGTGGGGTGCAGGCCTAGCATGGAGAGCAGGACTCAGCCCTCCAACGAAATCTGCAGCCTGCCAGTGTAGAGGCAGAAGTCCCAGATTTATTCTCCTGATCCTCTTGCAGCAGAAAGCAGGGCCCTTTGCTCTGCCTGATTTCACCTGCTGGCTCACAGCAGCTAGGTGTGTTAGCACTGACACTAAACCTAGCTTGGGGAGCTAAACCTGTGTCAAATGCACTGTCATATTCTGAAAACAAACCCCAGCGCTGTACAGCCTTATGCCAAAGTGTAAAGATCTCAGGGTTAAGTAGCCGAGCCCTAATGTTCTGTCACTTAGGATACTGCAAATCCCAGGCGTGTGGGTACAGGGGAAGTGTGTGCTGGGAGATGTGACAGAATTAGGAAGCTTTTTTCCATGTTTATGTTTCATGGAGGAAGTTTTTTATCTTTGGAACAATAGGCCGGAAATGTTCTCTTGCTGATTATAAGCCCACCATTAATATGCAGATGAAAATGCAAATCAGTCACGATTAGACTTTCTGGATGGCAGAGGAAGTCAGGGATTTAGTTTAATATGATCTTTGACATATTTTAAGCTTCTCAAAACAAGAACACAGCTAACCCGATGGAAAGATTTCATGTCAGCAAACCTCCCTGGCAACAAATTCGCGGGGCAGTTGTTTGCCTCCAACCATTACAATTACCCAGTATTAAAGGTCTGGCTCCTACAAGGCCCCTACATGCCGATGGACCAAATCCACAGTAATATAAAGCCGGGGGTGGACATGGCGCTGATTTCACAATAGGGGCTTTGCAGAGCAAGTGCGATTTGCAAGGCAACAGGACAGACAGACAGCAGCTAAGCAGGCCAAGTAAGGGAAAGGAGCCCCCCCATCCTGAGAGTGACTTTTCTTGCCAGCCCCTTGTCCTGCCCTCCCTTCTCCCTGCTGCTCCCATAAACCGCTCCACGCACCCTGGGCTCAGGGCCAGGTTGGGGCAGGGTCTGCTCCTTGCTGACTTCCCCTCTGGGATTCAGGGTGAGATGACGCAGGGGGGATGCCATGGAACTGCAGGACCAGCCTTCAAAGGCAGCGTCTCTTGCACAGTGGGGTCAGTGCTCTTGCTGCAGCCAGGGGCTGTTGCAGGTACAGCAGGGCGGGGGGCAGACTGGCCTGGCACCGAGTTGGAAACTCAGGCCCGGAGGGGGTGCAGGGCCGAGCATTTAATGAACCTATTCAGTACAGGCCTAGCCCAGCGAGCCCCAGGCAGGAGCTGGGAGGATAGGAAAGCGCCTTCCCAGAGGAACAAGCCAGGGAGAGGCTGGCTCCAGAGCACTCACCCTGCCAGAGCTGGAAAGCCATCCCACCGGGGAAACGGGAGCCAAGAAGGGCTGGCAGCCCGGGACGCTCAGCACAGCCTGCTCCGCTCCATCCTCCCGCCTAAATTACCCGACTCTGCACTAAACAAAGCGACTGGGAACAATTGTGAATTTTAATAACAAAGTCACTTTTCACAGCAGTTTTCCTTATAAAAAGGGAATTTGCATTTCTGTCTGCCGGCGTGCCGTGCGCGGCCTGGCTGGGACTGAAGATCAGATGTGCTCCCTACACATCCCGTAATGAAGTCAGTCACATTTTATTGCTAAATCACCCTAATAATACCTCCCACACTGCACTTGGGAGCTGCTACAGCTTTCTAGACCAGTCAGTAAATCTGAACAGCACCAGGGTTGGGTAAATCTGTCCAACGGCCATTGCTGCTCCTGGCACCTCAGCTAGTTGGGTCTCTGACGCCCGAGCGTCTTTCAAGCACTATTCCAGCACAGCCAGGGCTGGTGGACGGGCACATCGACCGCCCTCCCCCTCCCCTGGCTGGTTGCTTTTCCCATCAGTAGCCAAAGGCGGCAGAGAAGGTTCTTACTGCGCTTTCTCTATGTGATACGATTCCCGGCGTGTCACTCGGTGTGTGGGTCACTCTGCAGCCTAGAACATCTGTTGAATCAGCATGAGATGATGGAGACAGCGTGGCTGAGGGCTTTCTTTGGTCAGCGTGTCCCTGGGGCCAGTCACTGCCAGGCCCCGCAAGAACCAGACGGGCTGGTGGTGCCACATGTGGGAATGATCCGAGCGGGAGGGGTCTCCAGCTGGGGGCAGCTTTGCGCACAAACGCTGGGGACACGTGTTAACAGCAGCACCGCTCGCTGCAGCACAGCATGGAACCAGGAGCCCTGTGACATGCATGACTGCGCATTTCAGCCATGCGCCAGCCGGACTTTCAGTTCCCAGTGTTTCTGGAAGAGGCAGCCCCCCAGCCCCAAGGGGAAAGTAATCCCCCGGTACACACTATAAACCTCTTACAGCTTAGCGGTGATCTGCTTCCCCTGTCATGGGACGCTGCCCAGGTCTGAAGCAGCCAGCGCACAGAGTGTCCCTAATCCCTGCCACCTGCTCTTTGCCTCTTAATGCCTCTTTGCTTTCAAACATCTACAACTTCATCCTTCACTAGGCTGCGGAGACTTGGGGTTTACTGTCCTCGGATCCCCAGTGAGAGATGGTCCCTGCCTCCAGAGCCCCCAGGCTAAAAGAGAAGCCAGACAAAGTGGGGGGTGGGCACATGACCTGCCTGAGGTCACCCAGCAGGTCAGTGCCAGAGCTGGGCAGAGTCCAGGTCTCCTGACTCCCAGCCCAGAGCCCTCCCCCCGGATGCTGCCTCCGTGGCTGGCTCAGAAAAGGCCACTGCCGTTATATTTAAATCTAAAACTGACCCAGATTCTAAAGAACTGTCACTTCTATTCCTAGAGTTCTGTTCCTTCACCCTGTGATTTTCCTTTAGGGGAACCCTCTGCCCATGAACAATGGCGTGTTTCTCAGCCTGGCAGCACCATCCCTGCGTGAAGATGCAGTGTCAGGCACCTCCTAGCAGGCGTCTGGTAAATAACTTCACACTAGAGAGGGGAAAGCCAAAGGGCTGGCACCTGCCTGACCAGATAGAGACAAGCAGGACTCTTCAGCCGGGGCATTAGTTGAAGCTATAAAGCGAGGCAAGGAAGGACCCAGCCCAGCAGCTTTCCTTGCATATGTTCTGCACATTTTTTCACCTGCCACACTCCTTCCCTTCCTCTTTCTTGTCACCATCTGCATTTGTCTAAAAGCAGAAGCTCTTCAGGGTCTGTGTCTTTATGTTTTCTGCAAAGCCTGCTCTGGCATGTGCAACCAAGCACCAGCCCCCTGCTCCTAGACCCTGTGCTTAGCAGAGTTTCTGGATCTGGGCTTGCTGTAAGTCTTAGATACCAGAGAAAGTTTCTGAACCAGCCCTAGGAATGTGTGAAGAGCTGATTTAAAAGGCAGTTCAGGGTGCCCATTTCACTGCAGCAGCAGCAAGGCCAAAAGACTCTTACGTTCTTTGGAGAGAGGGCAGGACTGCATACAGGATCACTGTAAATAAAACACCAATCTGGCTGGGCGGGACCCCTGCTGCAGATCAGGGGTGAACCATTAGGCAGGTGCATTGTGCTTGCTCGTGATTCCAATCGAAATCCACGAGAAGGGACCCCCAGCACAGACAGCTTTTCCTCCGAGGCAGTGAATGGCAGCCCGTTAAGCCGCGCCCAGGCTGGTGGAGCGGAGAGGCTGCACCATGGCAGTCCTCGCTCAGGAGCCGCTCCCGCACTCCAGAGATGGGGTCCATGCTCAGGAGAGGCGATGGGAGCCTTCTTGCCATCTGCGTGTGAGCTGCAGCGTGTGCCCCTTGCTCCTACAGCAGCAGCCTGGGAAGTGCTCACAAGCTGCTGGTATTTTGGACGCCTTTATTTATTTATTTTTGCTGCAGGGAAAAATTGTGACTCTAGCTTTAAGCATGTTCAATTACTGTCAGTTAATGATGATTAATTTACAATTAAGGCCCTTTAAAGGCTAGTGTGTGTGTTAAATAAATATTGATCTTTCATTTGTGGCCACAGATATATTACCCCGATGACAGGAAATTCACCGCCAGTAACTGTACTGCAGCCTCTGCTCCCAGCCAGACCCACGCAGGGAGGCACCGGCTTGGAGCGCCTCAAAGTTAATTGAGTTTGTCAGAAAATTCTGGCGATTGCCGGGCTCCAGGCAGCACCGACTGTCTCAGCTTCTCCTGCGTCTGTAGCTCTCTCTGCATTTGGAGATAGATTAGAATCACTTCATATTTGAAATTCAAATATTAACTCTGATTGCTCAGTCCACATCCACTAGCAACAGCTTCTGTGGCACAGGAGGGCTCAGGACACGACTGAGCCCTGGGATCTGCCTGCTGTCATTGGCCTTATAAAATAAACAAACTGCCCAGAGTCGGGTAAAGTTTTCGTAGCCCGATTTAGGGTGCCCAGACGTCCCGATTTTATAGGGACAGTCCCGATTTTGGGGTCTTTTTCTTATATAGGCTCCTATTACCTCCCACCCCCATCCCGATTTTTCACTCTTGTTGTCTGGTCACCCTAGCCAGATTTAACAAACCAGTCAGTGGTTTGGGTGTGGCTGAGCCTGGATTCCAATAAAACCTCCACTAGTACAAAGGTCGGCCTGGTCAGCGGCTCGGACGGGCTGTCGCTGCCTAGCAGCGGAGCGTAGTTCTCTGCCTCTCGCTTGGGCAGACCTGGCTAACGAATCCCCAGAGAAGCTGAGCAGCAGGCAGAGATTCCATCCTTCACCGCACAAGCAGAGCCGCCCCAGCAAACAGGCAGTGAACCAGAGGGACCCAGAGGAAAGCGGGCCGCTGGCCTCAGCCAGCACATGCTTCGTGGGAAGGTGTCTCTAGTTTTAGAAGGCCAGAGGCTGGCGGAGCCCCCTGGAGAAATGCGCCACACGGACGTGGCCCAGGCTGTCAAGAGGCATCTTGTCGGTGTACATAGGGGAAGGGGGAACGGTTTTGTTCTTGAAGAAGTGCCGGCTGGTTCCCTGCGTTCAGCGCTCTGGCTGGTGAGATTCGAATACTCTCAGACACGTATTAATAATATAACGCTCACACTTCTGACGTGCTGGGAGTCGAGTGTCCAGCCGGCCAGCCTGTCTGGAGAATGCTCCTGAGTTCAACAGTGGATGTGCAATGCTGAATGGAACAGGGGTTCCCACACGGGGAGAGACTGACAAACGTTGGGCTGAGTTAGTCCGAGTGAAGGCCTGCTCAGGTGAGTTGCCTGTGGTGAGCTAAGGGTTACTATTGCAATCAGCTGGGATAGCTCAGTGATGTGAGCATTGGCCTGCTAAACCCGGGGTTGTGAGTTCAGTCCTTGAGGGGCCATTTAGGGAACTGGTATAAAAATCTGTCTGAGGATTGGTCCTGCTTTGAGCAGGGGGTTGGACTAGATACCTCCTGAGGTCCCTTCCAAGCCTGAGATTCTATGATTCTAAAACCAGACTTGGGAGGCAGAGAGTTAAGTTGAAAGGAAACACGTGTAAGGCGATGAGTTAATGTTAATACCTCAGTGACACTAGGCATGTGGCTGCTCTGCCTAGCTCAAGGCTTGTTCTTTGGCTGAGTGCCTGCCACACAAGACTGACCAAGTGAGATGCCTGGGGATTTCATGGAGCCATGAGCCATTCTGGGCAGAGGAGAGTCTGCCTGGTTATTGGGGCAGTTGTAAATGTCATTCTGGTCATGGAGGGACAAGCCAGAGCACAGAGTGGTCTGTCCTACTTAACGAATCCAGTCATTAATGGCTGGCCTTTACAGAAACAGTGGGCTTTCGCTGGGATGGTGGCCCTTCCAAGGGGCAGGCGGGGGGGTCACTGGTTATGCCCCCCCCAATTGGAGGGGGAGAGCATGCAAGGGGAGCTCACATTTTAAATTTGGAACTTTAACATTTAAAAATATTCCAAACATTCCCCCAGAGAGAAGTGGCAGGCCTGCCACGGGCTCGGCCCTGGCCCCGGGCGGGGGCAGTTACTTGCAGTGCCTGGGACTGGCACTCGGCACACGTGTGGCTAACAGCAAGTGACATGCCGGCAGCAGTGGGGATCGGCACCAGGTCTTTGTTTATTTGGGGTGGTTTTCCATAGCTGTGGGACTATACCGGGTGTTCTTGTTTGTTACAGCATCTGGAAGCCTTTGTTATCAGTGCAGGCTCCCTTGGGCCGGCTGTGGAGGGAGGATCCGTTGCCCCGTGGCTTATTCAGGCTAAAAGGAGGGAAGGACTAGCCCGGTTTAGGAGTCCCCCATGTATAACTGAATCAGCCAAAGGCAGAGCATGCAGTAGCACCGCGGCATCTCTCCCATAGCCCTTCTTTGTGGTAGTGACGTAAGGCCCAGCTGTGTCCTCACCAGCAGGACGTTCCTTTCCGCCTCTTCTGCCTGCAGCCTGGTCTGGACAGGGCTCAGTGGAAGCCCAAGTTGGGACCTAGGACTGTCCCTGAAGACTTGATTCGGTTTTTCAAATGCCTGGTTTCCAGCCCAGCTCTGATGGAGTTTTTCTGCTTGGTGTCACCATTCAAAGGCCCAGCACACGTACAGAGTGTACAGAGACAGCGAATACATTCAGCATCATCTACAAAAGCCATCCAGAGCAGTACATCTGGGACTTGATCCAACTCCCATTTAAGTCAATGGGAGTCTTTCCACTGAGCTGGATTAGACCCTTAATGGGAGCAGGGAGAGCCGTATCTCTGGAAAGATGTGCATTAGAACTGGCATAAGTTAGCGTGAAAGCTGGATTCCTGGCATGGCCGATTTGGGGCACTCGATGAGTGAGCCCCAAGTCTTCCCACCCACTATTTCCTTCCTTGCCACTGTTCTTCCGTTCCCTGAGCACTGTCAAACCCTCTTGACATCACTCTCCAAATGGGAACGGCCATACCACCTTCTGGGTCTCTTCTCCTTTGGGGCAAGTGCTCTCCTCCCGGTTGTGTTGCCAGTTCCTTATGTCAGGGCTGAAAGCACACAATCACTAGCAGCCTAGGACCCTGTCATTTTCCTGTCTCACAGCACACAGCAGTACACGTTCCCCCCACTCCAGAGTGTTTTCCAATATCCATCTGGCTTTTTTTCTAGAGCAAGTGCTCTCTCTGAGATGTATTTATTGAAATCCTTTTAGCTGCTAGTTGTTATTATTTTATTTGCAGCCAGTTTTCACATGAAGCTGCAAGGCACTCCACATTTTCCAATTTTATGACTATTTTTAACTTGCATCTTCAAAGCCTTTGAGGCTGCTCTGTTGGCATAGCAGTGGCTATCTGTGCACTGTCAAAACCCATATCAAAATCCAAACGTAGCTTCTACAGCATCCTTCCTGCAGTGTATCACAGGACACTTCTCAGAGCCACACCCATTAAAGTGGCACCTAGAGAATTACAGGTAAGCCGAGCTGGGGATTTCCGAGATGAAAATGTGTCTGCAGTGTGAGTCCTCAAAGGGAGGTAATTCCACCTCCGAGGCAGAGTAGGACCGAAGGGTCCAAGGCCGACCACTTTGCTTTAGCTACGAACACAAGATGGGAGCCGGCCCCCATTCTCAGATGGAGCAGATTGCTCTAGTTTCTCAAACTTCACTGCACCATAACCCCCTTTTGACAGCAAAAATTACTTCACGGCCCCGGGATTGGGGACCGAAGCCTGAGCCTGCACAAGCCCCCTGCTCAAGGGCTTCAGTCCCAGGCTGGGGGCCTGCAACCGGAGCCCTGCCCCCAGGGGTTTAGAGCCTGGGCAGTGGGGCTCGGGCTTCAGCCCCGGGCCCCAGCAAGTCTAAGCCAGCCCTGGCGAGCCCATGCAAAGGGGTCGCCACCTCCCGACCCACAGCTTGAGAACGGCTGCTCTAGGGATGTGGAGGCTCTGCTAGGGGATGTTATCGGCGGGGCAAGAGCCAGCAATAAAACGCAGCTGGGGGTTATAAAGAAGCACTCGTGACGTCACAACGAGCGGAGGAGGGGAGTCTGGGGTAGCTGAACTATAGCAGGGGGTTAGTAACGCATTTCCTCATAAATAGCACTGGGTGTGTGTCTAGCAGGGTCCTGCAGGGGTCGGGGTCAGTTCAGGCTTAGCTACAGTCTTGGTTAAGGATCTGGAGGAGAGGAGAAAGCGCAGACTACTTAGATTCACAGATGGCATTAAGTGGAGAGGAGACGTAAACACCAGTGCAGACAGGGATAGCACAGAGGAAAGGGACCTAGTGAGAAATATGGGAAAGAAAGAAAACCAAACTCAACCTGGCCAAGATAAGAGAGCTGGGGATCACACTGTAACTCCAGATGTAGCGTGGGAAGGAGAACGAAAGGAGTAATGAAACAAGAAGTCTTCAGAGTGCCAAGAAACACAACCGAAGCTAGCATCCCAGGATGGCAGCTAAAAGAGCGGATGCCAGTTTGGGATTGCAGGTGCAGAGACCTCTCTATGCAAACCATCCAGGGATTGCTGCAGCTCCTGGCAGAACACAAGGAGCCAGAGGTGTGCATTTCTTGGCTTTAATACATTTATCTTACACTCTGAATAAATGTAAGAACCCTAAAATAATGCAAATCGGTAAAAGTTCCCTCCACATCCTGGGAACTTGCTTCTCCCTCCAGGGAGCTCCTTACCAGGGCCTGGGGTACTCTGGAAATGCAGAGTCCAGCCATTCTGTTTGGCTTTGCCTATCAGATCCCTCTGCAGCTAGGATGCTGAGGGTGGAATCCTGGCTCCACTGAAGTCAGTGGGAGCTTCGCCATGGACCTCCATGGACCAGAATTTCACTCGGAGCCTTTGAACAGCAGTTTTCTTTCTTTCTGCATAAAATGACCAGCTTTCTTTGTCTTTTCCTAATTGCTGCAGCATGATAGAGTGGCCATTCTTGCTGCCGCTCTTCACTCTCAGACCTTCAATCGACTCTACATAAAGATAAGGCTCATTAGTCCTTTATTATTATCTTTCTACAGAGACACAGATTTAAGTTGGTTGCTGCCATCCCATATATTTTAAGATGGACTGTTAAGATTTGCTATTCATGCTATGGAAATCCCCATGGAGTGTCAGACTTCATAGGTTCATGTATATGTCTAACTCTGCATCGTTCCTCTTACAGTAATTCGATGCCTACGGTTCCCTAGTGAATGTCGTCGTTTCTCTCTCAATTCCTTCCAATTTCTCAGCGTCCAGTGTGGAGGCACCCAGAAAATAGCCATAGAACTCCATTAGACAATAGAAATAGCCATAGAACTCCATTAGACAATATCTAGCCAGAGCACTCGCTCCTTTAAAGTATTTCAGAGTTAGCAACTCCCGCCCCCGTGCTGTGAGCTCACCAGCAATGTTAGAATAATACATGCCACCTGGGATTCCATGCCATTCCCACCTGAGCTGCTCATGAGATGGCACCCATCGCTGTAACACCCCCCCACACCTCCCGGCCATTTCACAAAGCAAAGGCAGAGACTCACCCAGACATCCTCTGAGCGATCTATGTCCTTCTCCCCAAACATATTCACCTCTACACTCTCTCCCCACTGGCTAGTCTCCTTTCTGCTGCACAAGTGGTTTCTTGAAGGCAGCCTCACAACAAGAACATTGTCTCTGGCTTTCACTCTTGTCTGAGGCGTGTGTTTAAAATGAGCCTTTCGTTCCATCCGAATGCGCCGATTCATTCAGAAGTGCACTTTCTGTTTTTGAATCAGCAGAGCTGTTTATGCTCATAGTGTCCATAAAAATGTTATTTTAGTCCTGACACTGATGCTTATGAATAAAATTTAGATCTCATTCAAAAGTGCATTAGCTGTAGCTATTTGGCTTCCTGTTAAAGCATTAATTTTTACTGAGAAGAATACATTGCCAAGCAGCTCCATCTCCATCTCACAGCAAACTAAGTACCTCAAAGTATGGAGTTCAGTAAGAGGCCGTAACAGCATTTCTCTTTCTCTTTATTACTTGCTGGCCTAGAGAGTCGAGTTGCAGCTGGTTTGGTTCTACTACCAGATTGCGACTGGAACTTCCTAATTACATTTCATTAACATGGCAAACCGGTGCCTATACAACTCGTGATCAGAAAGAGCCTTTAATAGGTCTGCCTGAGTCATCAGTAAATCGGCACTAAATTACTTATTCATGAAAGCCTGTATGTTGGGTGTGTTTGAGCCAATTAGCTCACCTATGCATTTATTGCACTTTGTTTTGCTTGAAGCAGGCTGCTAAATGTCAAAGATACTTTAGCGTTTTATCCGAAGGATAATTTTTAATAGATTTCACCTACAAACAGGAGCTGCCTGGCAGAATATGAAACGTGGGGAGATTTATTTTTAATCTGTGCCCCCAAACAGCTCGAGCTAACCCGTTTTGCATTGCTCCTAGCTGATGACTATTGCTGATCCTAGACTGGCCTTCCCGCATGGTACAGTGGCAGCTGCCTCCTTTCACATTCTGTTAACCTTGTCTGGAGAAAAGACACCTGGCCAAAGCGAAGAATGAGTTCTTGTCCTTAGGAATGTAAACGGCACGTTCTCCTCAGTGACACGCATGCACTTTGCACCCCACCCCCACCTTCTCTCCACGTATACCCGGGGGGTGAGACAGCCAGGCAGGCAGGGCTGCCCCAGTTGGATGCTTACCACTGGGATGCTGAACCCCTGGCAGTGATTACAGTTGGGTAGGAACTTTTCCAAATGTTTCTTCACTGCAAAACATTGATAAGTTGGAAGAGAACCTGTTAGCAGGAAAGGGCTGGGTTTGATGAATTTCCCATATCAAATACAATTGGAAAAGAATTCAAATTGTAATTTCCCATTTTGAGACATTTGAAACAAAAGTTTTCCATTTTTTGGTTTGAAATTATTTTTGTTTCAAAATTTAAGGTAATTTACAGATTAAAAATGTAAAAGAGAACGTAAAACATCAACATTAAAACAAAAAAAATTCAAAAACAAATCACAAGACCCAATCCAATTTCGGGAGGGGGGATTTTTTTGTGAAAATTTTTAAGACTTTGGCTTTTCGTCCCAATTTGGGGTGGGAATTTTTTTTTTCACTCTTCAAAATTATTGCAGGACAGGAAAACCATTCCCCGCCCAGGCCTAGCAGTGATTATGGCATCTCCAGACACTGCTGCATCTCAAAGGAAGGGCAGGATCCCTGCTGAAGGAGGGGCCTGGCAGGTTTCTGGATTCCTGCCTGCTGTCTGTGTCCTTTTTCTGACCTGTTGCAGATAGCACCTGTGGTGTTCACCACAGAGCCAATGTGTTTGCCTCCTCAGGCTTCAGACAAAAAGGCAGAGATAGCATCCTCTTTGTGGCCTAATGAATCATTGACCTATGAACAGTGGGAGTAAGCAAGGAGCCAGTGCTTTCAGCTGCCTCATTAAAGCTTCAGCGTACTCTCCTGATGCCACCATGCCATCAATAACATTGATATCAACTAATTTAAACCCAGTGAACCAGCGAACTCGATCTGCAGGTGTGTTTATGAGCAGAGCACTAAGTAGATGTTTTAACTAAGTGGAACATTTCTTGCTTCAATTAATGCAGAAGGTAGCAACTCAAAAGGAAATATTAGGGACATTAACTTTTATATTCGTCCCATTCGTTATATTTGATGGGTAACACTCTTCATCGTTTATTTCGGTGTTGACATCTGTGGTCCATTTGTGGTTAAAACAGCTTCCAAAGGCAAATATGGAGGAGTCCTTACTGAGCGGCTGATTTAAACAGCATTAACCCATACATGTACTGTGTCTTCTCCAGTGAGGGACACCAGTGTTCTTAATTAGCTATTGGTGGGGGAGGGGAGGGTTCAAGAGGGTCCCAGAGGAGAGGTCATATAACCAGTCTGTACCTGGGGGAATAACGACTGGTATTTATGGAGCACTTTTCCTGTTCCATTCCCAATGCACTGTATGTGGGCCTCCCAAACACCTGCCACTGGTGTACACAATGGAGCACTTCACTCACTACTGAAATGACACCTCTAGTGTCAAACTATTAGGCCCACGGTGCACTGAGAAATGGCAGGTAATAAGGAAACCGTATGAAGCTGGGGTTCGTAGGGGAATGTAGGCGGAGAGGATGCAGGAACAGATTGGCTGGGTTGCTCACGATAGACAAACCTCCTCGCCACTGCAGCTAGACACTGACCCCGTTATGGCTGAGAGATGAACTGCGCCCATGATCTCTCTCGCAGTCTCTCCATGAGCAGGTGACAGACCTGCACTCCTCTCAGAGTGGCACCCTGTGGCTCACCCCACCTTTAGAGAGAATCACCAGGTACAGCAGCCCCTTTTTACCAACTGTATTTACTTCTGGTGGGTCTCAGTGGATTTATTCCTGCTACGAAATCCTTCCCAGGAACTGGGACCAGCTGGTTAATGCAGCGATAGAGCAGCGTGTTCCAAGCAGAGCATGATTTATCGATCCATAGGAACAGTTGCAAACAGAGAGAAAAGGGTTAAAAATAAGAAAAGGCCAAAATGCACAGTGTCTCACTAAACTTGGCCCCTCCTTGACAGTTTAAGTAGGTTCTTAACCCAGGCTCCACCCCCCACTCCCACTCCCAAGCTTTGAGGATGGGTGAGACAGGCTGCCCCCTGCAACTGTTGCCTTTCAGGCCGTCTAACCCCCAAGTTCCTGTGTTTGAAAATTCCCACCTGGGATCCCCTGCTCCCTTTGGAGTCACTGTCCCACTCGCTCATCAGAGCATGGTTGGGGCGAACCTGCAAAGGGGCTGACACCTGCATTGCATGCCAAGAATCGGAGACTGCCCCATACTCTGCCTTTCTACAGCCCTACCCGGCCCCATAGAACGGAGTTAACCCTTAGCAGTCACCCACTCAGAATCAAACAGTGGAGGTGCCCACAACATTCATCAAAAAATACTATAGACAGCTATCACCTTCCTCACAGCCATCCTCCGCTGCCCTCCCAGCAGGGGCGGCTCTAGAAAGTAGGCTGCCCCAAGCAGCGCGGAGCGCTGCGCCGCCCTTCCCCAGTCCCGCGGCGGGTCCCCTCTTCCCGCGGCTGGGGAGGGGAGCGAGGCTCCTCGTGCTCCGGCTCGGCTCGCGGCCTGCGCCTGTGGCACGGGCCCGGGGGCGGGGTAGACGGCAGGCAGCCGCCGCTCTGCGCCCGCGCGGCTGCCGCCCCCCCTCCCAGATGCCGCATGCCGGCGCTGGCGCCGCCTCCCAGTGCAGGCGGGGACCCACCTCAGCGGGGTGGGGACTAGTGTGTGGTCTTGTCCAGTGGGGGTGAGGGGAGGCCAGATGGCAACTGGAACTGCAGGAAATGTCCCATGTGGGTGGGCTGTTTCATCACTGCTGGCTGGGGGGTATCTTGCACCTTCCCCAAAAGGCAATTGGGACTGGCCACAGTCAGAGACTGGACACCAGGCTAGATGGATCTCCAGTCCGATGGCAATTCCTGTTCCTGTGATCCTAGCTTCCAATCTCTTGTAAGCTAAGACATGCTAGGAAAAAGCCTTGCTCTTGTTCCCCAGAAAGCCAGTGTGTGTGTGTGTGTCTGTGTCTGTGTGTGCGTGCGTGTCTGTGTGTGTGTGTGCACGTGCGTGTCTCCAGCTCTTGTACTTTAAAACAGCCACTGGTGCATGGACCCATTCAAAGCACAGGCTGCTTACCAGACTAGCCAGGGCACTGGCAGCATCCCAGGCACAATGGGGCCATGGGTCCCTCATGGGATGTGACTGATTAACTGGGATTTCTCCAGGGCATGGAAAGTGAAACCTGTGACAGGATCTTTAGTAATTGCAGGTGTTCAGTTCCTGGTTTTTAAAGCAGCACAGAGCCCATTAGCACTATGCTGGGCCACCATTCAAGTGTTTTAACCTATTTTCAGGGTAAGGAAAATCTAGGTAGCACTGAAGAAGGAGCTGCTGCCTAGGTACCATGTGCATCTCATCATTTTAGTCTTAATGTTAAGGCTTAGTAGGATTAGCCTCTTAGTGTGAGTATCAGTGGGGATGTGTGACCATTAGGTGAAGCAATTAAATGATCATTCACAACATGCTCAGTTCTGAAAATTACGGTGACTTTATTTTTGCTCAATAATATGATGAGTTTTATTTTGAGTGATGCTGGATTTAATGGTTAAATCAATATGTGTGTTTAGTATTAGGCTTTATTTTAGCACTAAGTGACATGAGATAAGCAGCCTTAGAGAGTGTTAATTGGTTTGTGCTTAGCATTTACGCTAATCAGAGTGTGCAGTGCTGCCCAGGGCTCTTCAGCACTAGTGTTCTGTTTATCTAAACCAGGCACTGTTTACTTTATTGACTGGAGTGGAATCACTCTGCTTTCTCACACACTTGACTCTTCTGCGAGTTTGTGAGTTTAACAGGAAGGCCTCTCTAATGCGAAGCCGCACTGCTCGCACTGCGCACACGCCGGGGAAGGCAGCTAAACAAACCCAGCCGAATGCAAAGCACGGCCCGTCGCTTGTTCTGACAAAGCCAAGGCACAAAGATTTCAAATGTTGCGAGGAAACAGCAGCTATTTTTCCTTCATCGCTGGCACTTTTGTCTGGCTACATTTCTGAGGACACACGTACGGCAACGCGAGCCCATTTACCCTCTGTGGACTCCCTGCGAAGCACCGAACTGCAGTCGCCTCTGGGCCTTGGAGAGCGGAGCCGTGATGGGGGCTGTTCCCTCAGCTGCCTCTCCTCTTACAGCTATGTCCCACTGGGACGGGGGGTGGGTCTGCTCTCCAGCATCTTTGGCTGCACGGGAGCTGGGCTGGAGAATTCTTCCCGTCCCATCGATCGGACCAGAGAGGCACTGGGCCCAAGCCAGCTCTGCTGTAAGACAATGGACACTCTTCAGTACAGGCTTGTTTCTTTGCAGCCATGGCAGCTGGGAGTCAGCATGAGGGATGCTGGGGTTGTCTGACAGGAACCGTCCTGCAGCTAAAGCAGGCGGCTGATGCAAGAGGCAAGGCTGACTGGGCTTTCCCGTTGAAGGTATTTCCTGTGAACCGGCCAGCGCCGGCCAGAGCTCTCCCCGTCACAGCAGCTTCTAGCGCAGACGGTGACCTTGCCCCGTGCAGAGCACCTGCACTTCAGAGCTGTGGATCACTTAAGGTCCCTGGCAACCGTCTGAGCATAGGGCCTCGTGCAGCCCCTCTGCCTGGCCCCCATTTCACAAGCCCCTCGTCTCTGTGTGGGCTGGAGGCTGGCTGTGAATTACTATGGAACCAGTAGGGCTTGGCAGAAATATCCACCCCCTGGCAGAGCCATCAGAGAGCCCTCACTGGCTTGCCAGACACTCCTCAGTGACCTACATGTTGCCCAGGAACGGGGGACTCTAGTTGGGGGCATGTGCTGGAGGAGTTTGGAAGCTGGGTTTTGCCATGACGGCCTTTGCGGGAGGAATCAGCAACTTTTCCCTTTGGACTGTAAACTCTCTATGGTTTGTTTCTGCTTCCATGAGGTCCTGGAGAGAGACACTGACCTGGCCACCCCATCTCTCGTTGAGAGTGACCCATTGAGTCTGAAGGGGAGGACAGAGGAGGGCAGGGATCAGTATGAACCCCAGTAGGCCAAATGGTGTCGGTCAGACACAGGAGAGATCCCTGCTGGGCTCCACCTCTTGCTTCTCAGTTTGGATGGGGCACAAATTGTGAAGGAGGAGCCTTGATGGGTCCCTCTAAGGCACAGGCTTCCAGGTGCTGCTGGTATGCGTGAAACTGTGTCGTGGGCCAGAAACATCGTCCTGAAATTGTCACTGTGCAGCTTGTTGCGCTCACGCCCTGCCTCTGAGCAGAATGTCCTCATGTGTTGTGTAACCCAGCCCAGCCCAAGCAGCCCTGTTCCCAGTTGTGTATATGTGTGTGTGTGGGGGGGGGGCTTGCTGGGTTCATAAACTGCTTGGAAACCAGAACGCTCTCTCCTCTTTTGTTCCTATCACTTTTTAAAGTCATTTGGGGCCATTTAAATGTTATCTAAACATTTGCTTCCCAGCTGAGCCCTTGAGCTCAGCTCTCTAGCCCTGCTGGAAGCCTCTGGAAATAGAGCTATCTAATGGACATGCTGACAGCTCTAAGTACAGTCCAGTGGCACTGCTGAGATACTGCACAGGGTCCTCGCTGGCTGCAAACCTGATGTTCACTCTACCTCAAAATACCTTTTTCCTGGTAGCGGAGCGAGTATTTATAGGCAGCAGTGACACGTACAGAACCTACGGCAGTTGGTGCGCCAGCAAAGATACTTTTTAGAGGGAAGGTCAGAAGTGTCGGGGATCTTTTCATTCTCTTGGATCCTTGGAGCACACTGAGAGGTGGAACTAGCTGAAACCTCTTTTATTTTTCTAGTGTGAGCTCACTGATTCCCTCCAAACATTCTTTAACTTTTCTGCCACGTCCCTCCAGTGTCTGTCACCAGGGAATCAGTGGGCTCCAGTGCACAGCCCTAGGCAGCAGTCGCAGGAGGAGGGGGAAGGCCCAGGCCCACTGTTATCTGGGGCTGCAGAAGCATTTTGACAGTTTTCAAGATGGACATTAAATCACTTGTGCGAGGGAAAGTGAAGTGCACGTCACTCAGGCTGTGCGGGAGGAAGCTGGGTTGTACCAATTGCACTGACTGTGTGATCCGAGTCAGAATGAGAATCATAAATCTTGATTATTCTCTGTCTCAGCTGATTTGAACCAAACGCCTTGGACAGGGACATAGTTCACATCTCGCTGAAAACTGCAAAAAAACTGATTAAGTGTACAAACTGATATAAATAGCACTCTATCTGTGTTAATGCTCAAACTGCCACTGCTCAGGCAGAGAGGTTACTGCCAGTACAGAGCTTTCTGGCCTGATACAAAGCAGCTTGCTGGATCTTTTCGGAGGTTGTTTTCTCCCTGGTTCCATTTATTTTGGTACTTTGTTCCCGTAATGTTAGCTGTTATTATGATGCAGTCAATTACAGACGGCATCTCTGATTCTGATTGCGCCTCGGTTACAATTAAGCATCCTATAGAAAAATGGAAATGCTGGGGTATTAGCATAAAGTAATAATAAGGTAAACCATTCAATTATGGAGGAAAAAACAACATTTTGAATAATAAGAATATTGTACGCCTAAAAGACATTCAGATGTTGGCATATTACCATTTTTGCATACATAATGAATGAACTTAAACCCCAAAATAATCAGCACAAGCAAATAATAACTAGCGGTGCCCTTTGCAACAGCCCGGCTGGCTTTGCTTTCTCCTGGGTCACAAGCACGGACCTTGCCAGACCGAGCAGTTTTGCCGAAAGCTGAACAAAGCCAGCTGAGCTCCCTGCTGCAGCCAGGCCTCAGAGGGCATAAAGTGGCATTTTGCTGCACGCCTCTCACCCGAGTGGCTTTTTCAGAATTGGAAAGGGAGGCTTCCCAGATGAGCCCTGCACAATGGATTGTCTATCCCTTCCCTTCCCGTTCCACTGACAGCACCGGGGGGCTCCTGGGAAGAAAGCAAAGAGTCTCACCTCGTGGGTGACTCAGGAATGCTCATGGCCCCATACATCCCTGGTGCAAAGTGACTGAAGTCCCTGGCGTTACATCACGGATCGATTTGGTGTCCAGACAGGACAGATGGCCATTAGGGTACTGAACCCATTGCTATGTGGATGTGGCATAGGGGGGAGGCGGCTGTGCACATGCGTGTGAGGTGGCCGAGGGCCCAGTGCTTGGCTACAATGTGCACATGGGTGTGACTTTAGAAGAGGCAGGAGGGGAGAAGTCTCACTGCTGTCATGGGAAGGCTAGAGCGAACAGGCAGGTCTTACAATGCTTCCTAGAGCTGCTCAGACTCTGGACTGGTCTCATCTCCCTTGGAAGCCTGCTCCACAGCCAGTGCCATCGCCTGAGAATAGCTTAGCTCTGGCCAGCCAGCGCTGTGCGACATGTCAGGCGGATGGGAGTGCAGGAGATACTCCTCCCATGTACGTCCTAGGGACGGGGCGTGCTGAGGACGGGAGGCGTGGGAGAGAGTCAGGGATACCTCTCAGCGCAGCTATCTGCCTATGGCTGAGCCGGGCACTGAATGGACAGCCAGAGGCAGTACCCGGTATGGCCTCTGCAGGTACATGAAGCTACATGGCCACGCCCCGGTTTAATGTCGATTGCTAGCAGTAGAGGGCAGTACTATGCACACACACAAGCTCTCTGCCCGCCAAGCAATGCCCTAGCACTGCTCCAATCGTGGGGTTCCCAGTGTGCTGCTCGCTCTTGGTGCATGGCGAGAACCAGGCTTTCCACGGCATGGCGTCTCTGCAGTTATGCTTGAGGGCTGTCTTCCTTTCCACTTCACCTGCAACTTCAGCCCCACTCCTGCTGTCCCTTCCAAAATTAGGATCCAAATGAATGTTCGGTTTGAAGAGCGAGGGAATATTGTGTGGCTACCTAACTGCCTCCATGAAAGCCAGAAACTCTGATTGGCAGCACTAACTGCCCCCACCCGCCCCCCGTAGTTCAGGACTTGTAAAGCAGAGTCTCTCTGCGTTCAGCGTGGCTTCTCATCATCGTTAGAGCTCTGTGCTGGGCTGTGTGCAACAATCATTTCTGTTACTCAGCCTCTTCTGCAGACATTACTCCTCTGGCCGCCCTGCCATAATAGTTCCAATCCTTTTAGTTGTTGATGGCTCTCCTATTACTCATGATGCTGCGTTAGGATAACATCCAAATACATCTGAACAGTGGAATTTATTTACTGTTTTTCTCCTAAAAGCTTTTAGCATGATACAGCCGGGGTGGCTTCATTTAGAGAGCCATTATTTGCAGATCTTTTTTGCTGGGAGTAAATTTCCCAGAAGATGAAACTGAACTCCTTGCAATGTAGAGCCACATTATTACATTTTTAACACTCCATTTTCACAATCCTCCTCCTCAGGAATGGCCCCTCCTGGAGGGAGCAGGAATAGCCTAAATTGCACAACTGAGCCAAGTCGATGGTTTGAGTGGTTTGGACTGGGCATCTCTCTTCTTCAGCTGGATCATTTTACACAATAACCTGTTTTTCCAGGTTTCCAGGAACCTGCAGTGCTACTAGTGAATGTTAATCCTGAAGCTTCTGCGGATGTTACTTAGCTCTCAGTGAGGCAGATACCCCTGTGGCAGAGAACATGCCTCTGCCTTAAACAGGGTAGTGCACGTCAATGCGCAAATGCTCTTGTCTCTCACAAGGCAATAGATGGGGCTGCGGGGCGCGTGCCAGGTTTTAGAGTCACAGCTTTGAGGTGACGTCCTTCCCTGATGGAGCCTCCAGGGTCACGCAGTTCTTCCCAGCACGTGACGCTGGAATCTGTCACACACCCAGCAGGGTCCCATATTTGCTTACGTAGAGACTGAGGAGCCTAATTTTCACCTGCCTGGTTTGCACATTGTGGCCAATGTACATGAAGGTTTGACAGGGCCACGGGGCTTGGAATGTAGGCGTTGACACGCGGGATTTCGCGGGCCCCTGTGCAGCCGGCACAGACACACCTTTGACTGCAGCCTGAGGTTAAGGGTTCCCATGCAGAGGGCTGCCCGAGAGCACAGAGCGGCCAAATGATGTGTGTATACAGCTGCTGAGCTGCTTTTCCCATGCTGGCTATGAACACAAAGGACCAAGGCGAGAGGAGAACATGTGAAAGCTCCATGCTGATGCAAGCTGGTGCTGAGTGGCCAAAAGGCATAAGTGCTGGGGGGGGAGGGGGGAGTTTACAAAGCTTCTTACAGTTTTAACAAAAGAAGAAACCCGGCTTTAAAAACTCTTAACCCTGTGAGCACAAATGTTCCCTTCTCCCTCTTGTCCTGGCTGCTACAGACTCCAGAGCAGCAGACTGACTGCTCATGTCCTTCCCTCGCTGAGTGCAGCTCCTTGGCCCCCTAGGCATGCTCCGTCCTATCCCCTGGGTTTGCAGAGATGGCAGTGGTGTGGCAAGTGCAGCCTGGGATTTCCCAGTCAGATGCACACTGCAAACACTCCAAGGGGAGGCACATGCGCACACAGGGAATCTCCCTCCAGGAGCGTTTCTGGAGAATGATTACAAGCCAATTCATTAAGGAATATTGTGCCATTTGGGCTAAGGGAACGCTAGATGGAAGTGGATTTCAGAGCCAATTTAGAGTGAGTACCTGGCTGTAGGACGTGCTAGATTAGGATTCGTTTCTAAGATTGGTGCTTTAAATTGGAAATTCACAGGGCATTTTCCCCCCACTTACAGGTTTTCATTCCAGCCCCGAGGCAAAAGTGTCTGTATTCATTTTTCAACGTAGACACATTAAAGGCACCGTCCCCATGTTCTTGGTGCCTGGAGAATCACCGTATGGTTCTCACCAACCGTTTACGTGCAAAGACATAGCACCGACGCGGTATGCACGGAACCGGGCCGTGGGCTCCAGGGGTGACTGACACATGACGCATTATTATTATTTATCTCCTTCCATTGCCCAGCACGGGGGGCAGCAGGCAGAAGTGGCACAAACCAGGCACCCCTAAAGACGACCTGCTCCTTGCAGACCCTGCCTGGGGTCCCTGTTCTGTCCCGTCTGGAGACCCCGGCAGCCTCCCTGTCAGTGTTACCAAGATACTTGACTTCTGCCCAGTGGCCCCAGGAGACCAGCTGTCTCCCCTGCAATGGACACTGGATCTGCCCTTCCTTTGTGCTTCTCCCAC
The DNA here is from genome assembly GCF_016161935.1 of Mauremys reevesii. Lineage (NCBI taxonomy): Eukaryota > Metazoa > Chordata > Testudines > Geoemydidae > Mauremys > Mauremys reevesii. The sequence goes on from NC_052632.1 coordinate 84,257,198, forward strand.
TCAGCATCCAGACGAGGTAGGCCAGTAAATCCGATTGATACTGACCCCCCCGCCCCGCATCCTGAGAGAACAGTTTTCAGCCACGGTGTTTTTCCTCTTGAAATACAATATAGTGACTCCTTCACACGCATCGCTCCTGTTGCTGCCCCATGGGAGCGGCTCCGTTTGTAGAGAACAGCTCCCAGCTTAGTCCTTTCCTCAGAGCCGCCTCTCTGCCTTGCCCCCTTGCTTTTCTGTCTGACACTTTCTCACATAGTCTCGGAGCCTTTCCGCTGTCCATTTTCTGTTCTCCAGAGAGCTCCTTTCCCCAAGGAGTTCACAGCTAGCTTTGCCAACCACGCAAATTGCTCCACTGTCTGACTGGCTGCCCGCCTTGTCCCTTCGCCATTCCCAGACTAGCCGGGGTGATCCGGGCAGTGCAAACTACCACAAGTGTGGAGGGCTGGGACCATTGTGCCTGGGCTTGTGTGAGAGAGAGAGAGACAGAGGCCACAAGTCACAAGGGTGAAATTTGGATTTCTTGGCGGGTTGGGCTTTAGGGGCAGTTTTGCAGAACAATGACAAGTTTCTCTCCCCTGACCCCACCATCCCTAGGAGCTGGAGCCAAGTCCCTGCGTGTAAAAGGATGCTCAGCGTAGTGTCCTCAGCACCTTTAGTGGACTCAGGACTGCTCAATGAACTGCAGCCACACCTGTGCCCAGCTGTGGCCCTGTGTCTGCCCGGTGCTGATGACCCCTCTGCAGGGAGCTGATTGTGATTGCTCAGGACTGCCATTTCCACGGATCCCTGACCCTGCAGCTGCCTCCCATCTGCTCACCAGAGCTGCTCCCCTGGCCTCAGGCTCCTTTGCAAGCCCAGCCGGGATGCATAGGGGAGGTCACTGCCCAGCTGCACTGAAGAGCAGAGGGACTGGGGCTGCCAGACCCCCTAGGCCCTGAGGATCCCGGGCTCTGCATTCAAGCCCAGGCAGGGGTCCCCAGTGCTATTCACCCCTCCTATGGGTCCATCTCTGAATCCAGCCACCTGCCCTTCCTCCCTGACTTGCTTTTTCTTCTCATCCTCCTGCCCCGACTTAGGATGGCTGGGTTGTATCCCTGCTCCCACGGCTGCCCTGCCAGGCCATTCACATGCATGGCACAGAAGTCACTCCCACTGGTTCCTGATGCACCCAGCAGGAGAAACCTGATGGAGGTGCCTGGCATCCTCCCACTCTGGCACCTCTGCTCCTGGCGCGCCTTAACCTGCCAGCTGTCGCCCAGGCCTGCTCTGACGGGTGACCCCCAGGGCAGTCCAGGGGATTCCTGCATCTTCCAAGGGATGCTGATTGGAGACCACAGCTAATGCTAACATCTCCCCCACCCACCGATACCTCTCTGCAATGGACGTATTGCATTCCTGCCTTCCCCCTTTTACCGTGTTCACTCATATTTAGCTTGTGATCCACTATGACCTTCAAATCCCTTTCTGCAGGACTCCTTCCTAGGCAGTCATTTCCCATTTGTAGTGTGCAACTGATTGTTTCTTCCCGAGTGGAGAACTTTGCATTTGTCCTTATTGAATTTCATCCGATTTACTTCAGACCATTTCTCCATGCTAACACCTGACCCTCATCCTAGCCCTCCCCACTCACTGAACTGGGCTCTTCCCCCAGACACCGCTGTCCAGCCCATCTGCACTGCTCCTGCAGGGCTGAGAAAAGAATAAAGAGACACGAATGAACTGATGCTCACAGTGGAGTCAGAGCGTCTGATGTTGGGAGTTTCAAAATGATCTCACTTCCCTGCAATGACATGACAGACTGCATGTCCCATGGCTGTACAGGGAGCCCTGTGAACGTCCCGGGGGCTCCTCTCTAGGAGGGAAGCCTGGACCCCTCTGTAATGAAACCATAGTTGAGAAGGTGCAGAACTTGTTCCCAGAGCACTGTCCTGGACCTGATGGGCAGCACAGTGCATCTTGCTGGACATGCTCAATAGAAACCTGCAGAAATAATCTCTGCTCCCTTCAGCGACAGCCCCCGTGCCTAGGACGCGCACTGTCGAGGCCCCACGTCAGGGAATGGGTTTGTGCTGGCTGCATTACATGTATGAGACTGAGTGAAGATACTTGCCATAAACAGCATCAGGACAATCAGTGTTCACCTCCGTGAGAATGATCGCGAAGGTGGGATTGGGACAAAAGGGGCAATGCTTGGTACCGAGGTTGGCAAGCTGCATCTCGGAGCATCCAGCCCTCCCACCTCAGCCCCTAACTACTGACCAACAACACATACAAAGTAAAAACTGGGCAACCCAAGCCAAACACATGCCCAGCATGAACGGCGTTACACCAAACATGCGTTAAATGTCCACGTCTCACAGAGCCAAGGTTCCTCTGCATACAGGCATGGGAGGTGCTCAAAACTCTGACAGTCACATTCCCTGTGGGCACCAGAAAAAACGACAGGGTGTGTGTGAGTGCCAATATGCCAACCGCTCCCCACCATGCTAAGAGCTTTGCTATTTTCGAGGTAAATGCTGCACACGGCCAGGTCACGCGCAGAATTTGCATTTTCCAGCCGACAGTCAGTTTGCCGTGGAAGGAGCCAGTGATTCTGTGCACAATCCGTTAGGGAGGCAGTGGAACCGCGGCAGTGCTGTATGGCTTGGGATTTTCCGAGTGTGCTTTGAACTGTGCAGCCATGTGGGCGGAGGGATTTCGGGGCAGTGAGATAATCCTTTCCTGGGGGGATCCTCTTGAGGAGCGAGCAGAAGGGAGTGAGATTCACATTAAGATCGGCCTTTCTGATTGCATTGTGCTAGCCACACCATCCTATACAACAGTGGATCTTTGGGGGAGGCACTAATTTAACAGCTCTTCAGACCAGCCTGAACAGCCAGGGTTATTTTTAATTGCAACTGGCTAGTTTTAACCTTGTGATGTCTGTTCACAAAGCACTGCAGGATTAATATGGGCTCCATCGCTGCGTCTGCTAAAAGGCCCTAATGGATCAGCTTAATTTTTTGCTCCATGATTATAGCATTCTTACCCACCTATCATGCGTGAGCCAGATGGTCCCAGTGAAATCACAGTGTATTTATATATCTCCCTGATACTCGGCCAGCTGCCCCTTGAATCTATTCCATGCTGGCAGGAAGGGGGACCAACCCCACCCATCGTCCCTGGCTCTGGTATTTCACCCACACACTAAGAACGCTTCAAAGGGCAGCACAAATGTTTGTCTTCTTCACAACAGGCTAAGAATTGAAAACTAGGCCATGTTGAAGCCTCATACGGCTGAGTCCAGAGGACTGCCGTGCTGTCTTCCAAGGTCAGAGCAAGCTCCCCTCGTCTGGCTGGACCCAGAGACTGCCCAGTCTGCAGTGGGTTTGTTTTATTGGCCATGAGAATCATTAGGAAGGTTTGGACACCAAAGAGATGCTAACAATGCCTACAGAATCCGACTTCCTTACAGATGCAGCAGCTGATTCTCAGGCCTCAGTCCATCCCTGACTCATGCACACGCCAGCACCCCCTACTCCTGATTCTCAGGCCTCAGTCAGTCAGGAGTCGCGGGTGTTGGTGGGTGCATGAGTCGTGGATTCTGTAGCTTCACAGAAAGTAAACTCTGGCATGGCTCGTTATCCCAGCTCTCAGGCAGTGCTGGATTCACCACGTAAGAGCCTGGTGGATGATGTAGGCTGGGCACCATTAAGGCTGTAAAGGGTATGTCATAGGACAGCCCTACCTGGAGAGCCCTCCTGCTGCAGACCATGGCACGACAGGGGCACCTGCCTCCGTTTCCCTCCTGCAGTCTCTCCAGAAATAACCCAAAGCATCTTCCAAGTATAAATATGGCCCTTGTGGGGTTCATTGAGGACAAGAGTCCCATGCCCATAAATTATAACAAAACAAGACCCAACACCATAGGCCAGAATCCCCCCAGCATAGTCCAAAAGTACCTGCATCATACAGCCCCCAGCATCCATTACCATGCCCTGGCTCTCCGGTGCAGCCCTCTCCTGTCCGTGTACCAGGGCACCACCCCAGCCCTTTCAAATGGTTCTTCCCAGCAGGAACCCCGCAGCCTTGCTGCTAGGAGCATCTTTGCCAGGGGAGCATCCCGCACGTCCCCTGGCCCTCTTGGTGCAGCTTTCTGGCCCCGGAGAAGTCCCTCTGCTTGTCCCCTGCCTGCAGCCCTCTCCAGCTTAGAGCCAGCAGGCCCCAGCTCTGTGGCAGCTCTCACCTGCCCCCCTCACCAAACCAGTCTGACCCCCTGTCACTGGGTCTCACCCTCAGCTTCTAGAGCCCCTCGGTGCTGCCCTGCCCTCTGAATTGGCCAGTTGTGCTCTGGCACAGGGGAGCTGGCCCCACCTCATTTACTGGGGCCAGCCATGCTGTGACGGGATACACCATGAAAACCCTTTGCTTCAGGACCATGGGAGATAGTGATCTGGCCTGAGAATACCACACCAAGATCCACACTAACCTCTGCAGGACTCCTACACAAACTCAGACTTGTGAGTCACCTAAATTTCTGCCACTGAAATATTCTCGACGACATGGGCGGCAACTAACCGGGGTGATAAGCTCCCTGTCTCCTTGTGTTTGTACATTGCTGGGCTCCCTCACCCTCTTCTTGCTTCCACGTGTGTATATCAGGAGTTACTCCACTGTGGTCAGCAGCGACCCCCGTGTATGTGAGAGGAGAATCACGCCACAGAATTGTAAACCCTTGCGAAAATGGGACTGGGTCTTGGAACACATTCAGATGAAGAAATCTCCTGGAAGAGCTGGGGAAGAGACATTCACATCACGGTTTGTAGGTTCAGCGCGTGCTGGGAACGGCACGTCACTCTGAGGACACGTTGTATAGCCCACGAAAGCAACTCCAGCCTTTCCTGTCATTCATGTTTGTAAAGCTCATTCAGCCCGCAGCCTGCTGTGCAGCTGCTCGGCATCGTTCGTTCTTCAGCCGAAGCATTGCAGCCACCACACTGGTCACCAGGGGTTGAAACGAAGAGATGGCTCCCGTACGAGGGCGGCTGCTTAGTGCTGTGATTACTCTCACATGCTCCACTGTCACACAGGGAGCAGGGTGAACTGGGGCGAGTGGCCAGTCGGGGCAGCCTCCTGAGTCCGGGGAAGCACCCTTCGGTTGGGATCAGTAGCCTGCATTGTCTGCCGGGTCTCAGCACTACATGTTTTCGTATCGTGGTGCCGTGTACATCGCAGTGTGAGTTATGCCGTCCCTCAGGCATCGGAACGGCCTTACGCCTCGTCCTGCTCAGAGGCACTGAGATTAAGTTTGGAAGAAGAGACTTTTCTCTTATGCCCTGTGACAAAGCACAGACGTCCCCCTGGCCCATCTAGATCCTGCCTGCTGCATCCATGGGATGGTCCCAAGAGTTCATGTTACACATCCTGCATGGGATACCCGCTGAGCAACAAGTGTGGCATGTTGCAAGTGGCAATAAAGACCTTTGACTTCCCTGGGATGGTGCAGGCACTCTGCAGAGTTGGGAGAGCTTTGCAGGGTCCTACCGGCCTGTGGTAAAGATCCTGTTAGAGACAAATCCACTACCAGGGACAACAAGAAAGTAAAGTGGCATCCATGCTGTGGTGCTAACGGGAAACTAACAGGAGCAATAAGGGTGAGTCATGGAAAGAACCAAGTAACTACAGGTATTTGTAGTGGTGTCCCAACTGGAGACCCCTTCCCTCGGGACCCCCCCCCCCGCCAGCTAGCGGCTGTTCAGACCCAGAGCAGCCACAACAGAGCGTTAATAACACATGGAGAGTTGCACTCCTCTGCCCCATTTTATCACATCACCCCCTTGCTGCAAAGCCTAGTGAGCACTCACAGGGAAGACGCCAGAGCCCACTTGAAGGCGGACGGGGAGATCCTGTCCTGTCCTTGTGAGATAGGGTTACCACCTTTGAAATGCAAAAACCCCGGTACCCTCCTCCACAAGGCAAGCCTGCCGCAACCCTGACCTCCAACCACAAGGCAACTCCGCAACCCCCCTTAAACTGTTTTTATGGTGACTCAAAAACCCTCTCTCACACACATGCGCAGTGCACTGGCGTGTTGGTGGGCAGACAGCTGCTGTATTTTCAACTGTTTTGATCTGTTATCGCTTAAACTGCAGAAGTGGAACACTGCAGCATCTTTAGCTGGACACAGACACTTTTAACATTAGCCAGCCCAGGGTATTGTGATAATAATGCAAATCTTTAGACTCACCTAAAAATACCCGCCAGATTAAATTATTTTTCTGACAACTGGCAAATCCGTAAAAGAACCCGGCCAGGCTGGTCAAATACTGTGAGTGTGTGTGTGAGGTACAGACTCCACTCCCCCATGTGTGCACAGGGCAGCCAGGACCCATTCCCAGTGGGGCAGTCACACAGTGAGGGCCATCACCCAGCCGGGCAGGGGGCAGGCCTGGAGTTCTCTTTGTATCCCATTAATGGAGCATCCAGAATTAACAACCAGAGGTTCACAGGAAGGGCCAAGCTCCAGACCAACTCCTCAGAGGGAACCTTGTCATTTCTGTACATCTCTAGTGCACATCTCTGGATACCTGCCGCTCAGCGAGGCAGGTGTGATGCGAGGCGTAGAGCTGGAGTGATGGGTACGGTGAGCACAGGGTGGGCCTTTGGCTGGGTAGGAGAGATCCCGAGGGATGGAACATTGCAGAGCGCCTCCCACCATGGTGGTGCTAAAGCAGAAGGCTCCAGAAGCCCATATCATACCACAAGCCCCAGCCCCAGGAGCTCTGCTGCAGACTGGTATTCTGAGGTCCCCTGAATTGGTTCATCCATTAAAAAGCGAGGATGAAACAGAGCACACAAACTGCCCGGCTCAGCTGCAGAACAATCTCAAACCAGCAGGAAACGTTTGCCCCAAACTGTTGTTTACATTTACTTCTTCTCCGAGAACCTCGCTATTGACACAATTTCAAATTCGGCATTTCAGTTGCCATAGCAACTCGATACTTTGGTTCTCTGATCATATCAGTTTACAGTTAGAAAGAGGATGTTAGCACCTCGGTTGTTATGGTAACAAGGCCCACTCTCCCGGGCCTTCCATACACACTGCTGTGGCGGGGCTGGCCTGGCTGGCTGGTGCTCTGCAGAAATGTGTGCGGGGGGATGCCGATGCCAGGGCTCTGCAGCCCGGTGGGCACCACACTTTGGGCACCCGGGGGGTGGGAGGGAATCCCCGGGAAACAGCAGCTGTGTCTGCAAAGACTGCAGGGGGCACGAAGGCTCCCCCAGGGCCCTGGGTCAGTGCAGGCAAGGAAGCTGCCAGGAAGAGCGTGGGAAAGAAAAGCTCTCTGGGCTGGCAGGGCTGGCAGACCCTGACTAACCGGGGGGTGGGGGTGGCGGGCTGGGAGACCCATAGGGGAACCGGAGAAGAGAGGTAGGAAGCGGCCCAGGGGAAACCGGAGCACAGACAAGGAGCAGACCCAGCTGTTCACTCCAGGGCCCTGGGCTAGGGGCCAGAGGCGTGGGTGGGACTGGATCCCCCCAGTCCCTAGGAAGGGGGTGCACAAGCCCCTTGTAAGGACAGGGGCAGGAGCTGAGCCAAAGACAGGCTGGGCAGAGCCCCAGAAGGGGTTTAGTTTCTGCTAAGGACGTCGTTGGACTTAGTTTGGAATCTTTGGGACCCGGGAGAGGCTGAACTTGGAGTCCAGTGGAGGGCGGAGTTAGCGGGCAGGGAAACGGCCGGGGTGAGCATGGGTACGGGGCCCTCGCGGTGAGCGCGCTCGGGCCCGGGCCCCCTGTGAACCAGCAGGTTCTCTGCTGTGCCACCAGGGGCATCAGGCCAGCGTCGAGGGAGCAGACTGTGTAATGCCGGCGCGGAGGGCGCCCAGAGCTCGGCCACTAGGGGCCTGGGTGCGGGTGACAAGAGATTTCACTTCCACGCCCAGGCAGCAGGGCAGATGTTGGAGAGGTGCCGGAGCCCAGCTCTCTCCATCATCCATCTGCATCGAAGCAGTGCTGCTTAGTCTGTGAGATGCATCCTGGCTGCTACGCATACCCGGCAAACGTGGGTCCTGCTGCGGCAGGCCTGTGCTAGCTGTGGTTCCTACACACACCCCGAGTGCATGGGAGCTGCTGCCTGGAGTGACACCGATATCGGGCAGAGGCCCTGGCCATGGCCCCCGGGGCAGGGGGTTTGCTGACATCCCGAGCAGCACTGAGACACGGTGCTTGTGCACTGAGCGGCTTTCCTAGGAGGGGAGAGGGCAGGCTCTGCCAGCCACTTCCAGGCAGTAGGGTCAGCCCATGGGAGTGGAGCCGTGAGTCCTGGGGGATGGATTTCTCCTGTCCACCTTCACTACCACGACCGGTGCTTGCACTGGCCCCAAAGTCATGAACTGTTTCTAAGCGAATCTCCCTGAAGACCGTATGTTCAGTTTTAGCCTTAATCAAAGCCACAGCAGCCCTAGCAAAGGAAAACATATGAGTAACCACAAAGTTTCCTTCCAAAGCTCTTTATCATTTGTGTTTAATGTTTTTTAAAACATATGTGCGAGCCATCTGAATTAGAGTAATATGCATCTATTAGGCAGCAGCAGCTGCAGGTTTTGTGTCTCTGATTAGAACGGATTGGATTCTGTGGTTTAGTGATGTGCAAAGGATTGGACTTTGGAGAGATTAAAATTATTTTCAGCTTTAAGCACAGTATTTCTAAGCTAATGCACTCAGTCTTGAATATAGATTCACAGACCAAAAAGATTATAAAACATTAAATCTATGTAAATTCAGCTATAAATTTATGTTTGAACAAATTCAACAAGAGATTTGACTTGGGGGCTTACAGCAAATAGATTTTATTTTAAATGCAATCTTTAACTGCAGTGCCGTATTCCCCTTGAAAATCCCACAGCTGAGTGAATTACCAACAGTCACAGTTGAGAGCCCAAGCAATTATACCAGAATGTGTTAATAATAAAACAGGAAAATGACTCTGTGTTTGTCTGGTCTAAAGATGAAAACAGATGTTTGCACCACATTTCAAAGAATGGTAGTGACTGGCTCCCTTCACAGGAGACGAAGTCAAGGCAGCTGAATGCTGCATCTTTTGGGTAGCATTTGTCCTGTGCATATTAAGGTCCTGCCTCTCTGTGATACTGAGCTGAGGGAGTCGCTATACAAAATTTTCTTTATGGTGGAAGCATAAAAATATAGTTAACAACGGCTCCTTTTGAGTGGGATTGCAGGAACCCTACAACATAATGAACAAGCTGCCTACACAGATATACATGACAGCTGTGACTGAAGCAATAAACAGGATAATCTGGATTTAAATAAGTCACAAGAGGGATTTGGCAACATGTAAATTCACAAATTTATAAAACGTATCCTTTGAAAATTAAGAGCTTGTTTGAAACCAGCAGCTAAGAACAATTTCTCAAGCACACTTCTCCAGTAAGGGTTTAGGGCCGGCCTTTGCGGCAAACTGGAGTGAGAGAAGAGGAGACAAAGTTCCTGCCACTCCCTGCACTGTGCTATTTGTAGAGTTGATTAGTTCAGTGGTCTAACAGGCGAGACCTGAGTCCAATGAGTCTCCCTTCGGATCCTGGAGCAGCAGAGGTGGTCAGGGAGGGGCCAGGGTGGGATGCAGAAGAGGCTGGTTTGTTTTAGCATCAGTGCTGTGGTGCTGTGGGATGAATATGAAGGGAGGGAAATATCAAAAGTCACACAAACACCCAAATAATACCTCTGTGTTAGTCAGTGAGGAGCGCCAGACAATTCCTGGACCCCAGCCCAGGACTGGCAATAAACCTTTCAGTGTGACAATGTACAGCATAGATAAGCAAAAGCCCTCACGTCCCTTTTCATAACCCCACTGATGGAAAGCGAAGGAGTGGTGTAAAGGAAACCTGGAGAGCAGCTGAGGGCTTAGCTGTCCTTTCTGGCGATGCAGCACGATGCCAATGTTAAACACAATCCCACAGCAGCCGGCAGAAGAGAACCACCCCAGCCAGGCGGACTGGCACTGGGTAGTGTTCTGTTTACACACATGCAGTTAGAGCAGCGAGCATGGCAGGCAGGACTGGGAAGGGTTAACTGCTCCGAGGAACATGCCTTTGGTGCTGGCTGCTTGGCTGCTTGACGTTTAAGACTCTTGTTATTTTCAACACCGCCAGTGAAATAGCGGCAGGCGTTTTTCTCTCCTGTGCACTCAGCACCTGCGCTGCTATTGGACACAGCCAGGCAGAGACCAGGCCAGCAAGGACGTAGGCAAAAAGTGCTGGCCCTGAAACCCAGACAGGCTCTGAGGCTGGTAGACGTGAATTCCGAGCTACCGGGAACCCATCAGACTAATGAAGGAGAGAACTGACGTGCAGCACAATAGGGCCCCCGAGAGGCCAGCATGTCAGAGAGATGGTCCCGGAGGTGCTGCTCCCGCACAGCATCTCAGCTCTGCTCTGGCTTCCCTGTGAGTCGCTGCCCAAGTGCTCTAGACAGGCACTGGGTGCTTAGATACACATCTGTTCCCGCACACGACGCGTTTACATCCAATTTGCTGTTTGCTTTCATCCCTGCCCTGTTAGAAAACCCATCTGCCTGTCTTCCAAGCAGCTCTCTCCCATCCAGTGTCTAAACTCTAGATTATTATCCCCCGGGAATTACTGGGCCAGGCCTGGCTCTAAACAGAATTACACCTTCTTCACCCGGCATCTCTGTGCAGAGCTCAGTAGCTTGGGCTTGGAGAGGGGTAGAAATCCCTGAGCAGCTCCCCCACTCCATCGGTGGAGCTGGTATAGGCCCCAGCCCTCCCCATGGCATGATGAGAGTCTTTTATCGCTGACAGTGTCCTTCAAAGTCAAGCATTTCCCTCCACCCTGGCTCCTGCCTTCAAGCCTGGCCCCACGCTGTAGGCAAAGCTTCCAGAGCTGTATTTATGAGCTCAGCTGTGAAGCAAGAGTGAAATCTTTTAGCAGGTCCCTTCTCAGTCTCCAGCGCCCTGCTGTCACTCCTAAGTGCCAGTCTTGGCTCCAGGTGCACAGAACTGAACACAATCCCAGAATGTGGGTGGGGCTCTCAGATGATTAGCTCTTTATTTTAATTTCTCAGCTCCTGTTTATTGTGATCAGATCACCTGAAGGGCTCCTGTAATTAAGAGCTTGTCAGTGGCTCTTCTGTAAATCCCTCATTTGTTTGGTTTGGACTTGAACATCTGCCAGTGGAGCGTGGGTGTCCCCACCAGGCAGCCGAGGCTCTTAGGCATTTATATACACAACCGTTTATTTCCAGTGCTGTGGTAGAGTAACGCTCAGTGCTTTAAACACGACAATCCCTTTACCTTGGCCAGGCAGGAGGAGGGGCAGTAGGCATCCATCCAGGTACCCACTGGGCCCTCGTCACCTGAGCACCTGGTAGAAGATACTGCTCTAACCCTTTGACAAATCCTGCAGCCAAACTCCCAGGGGGCAGACGCCTCGTGTGCAGGAAGGGCGGATCAGGGAGGCTGTATTTCCAACTGAACTGAGTTCATTTTCATCTCATTAGCCTTAGGGTCACCCCAATAAATAAGAGGCGCACTCCACAGTCCCAGCCACCAAACACACAGGAACAGCTCAGGCAGCAGCAAACCCCTGTATTCCCGAGATCATTCCCTGCCCAAAGGTTCCAGGAACAGGTGAGTGACAGCAAAAGGCTTGGGGCAGTTTTCCTTGTTCAGTGCCCAGCACCTGGTGTCCTGGTCTATGGTTATGGCACCTGGGCACTACGGAAATAGGCAGATTGTCAGAGTCTATCCCAAAGCATCAGTGCCGAAGGCGGGCGAGCCCGGCTTTGGGCACGGCCACACGGAGGGGTGGGATTAACCTGGTGCAGGGCCCCTAGCAATCCGTGTCCACAAGCACATCTCTAGAAGTGGGCAGTGGCCAGGGAGGGGTGTGGCCAGCCATGGTGCTGGCAGAGGACAGATTCAGGGCATTCCCAGGCAGCCTCCCATGTGCAGGAGACCCAGCTTCTTTTTAAAGCTTCTGTCCCCCGGGACGAAGACTGCTCGGCACAGAGGGGAACCCGCAACCTGCGCAGTGTCTCCTGGGAATTAGATCACAACTCGAATGGCCGAGTGGTTTGTGCAAGAAAATCTGCAGCGGGGGCCTCTCTTCGCCACCCCGTCCTGGCCTGCGTGTGGCTTGTTGTGTGGGCTGCACTATGGGGAGAGGGCTGGTGGGCTCGAGTCTCCCACCCACTTCACAAAGCCTGGCCTGGCTGGAAGCCATTACCACTGGGGGCCTGCGTGAAATCAGCTCATAAGAGTCAGACCAATTCCTGGTGGGCAGAGGGTGCAATGGGTGCAATGGGTGCAGTGCTGCTGCCCAGCAGGCAGTCTGCTCTGCCATTCCCAGACAGCATTGCAGCACCTGGAGGCCAGGGAGCACGTCTCCCCCATGCTGCCTGTGGAGCCTGGCCCGCTGAAGGAGAACGACGACCATGTCTCCAGCTCCAGGACTGTGCAGCGGCAGCATCCTTGAGCCAGTTCCAGAGGCAATTGACAGCACATGTTAGAAGGGAGCCCAGCCTGCTCCTCCCACTGCACCTCCTTCCTTTGGGCCCAGTCCTCGTGGTGCAGCCCCCAGGCATTGCAAGGCCTCCCAGGCCCCCTCTCATCGGGTTCACTCAGATCTCCGAACAGCGGGCATGATCTGCCATCCGCCTGCCTGGCCCAGGTCACCCTGCTCCTGTGGTCACCATTTCTGACTCAGATTAGCATCAGTCAGTCAGTTTCACCCACCCTGCTCCTTCCATTTGCTCAGAGAATTGCATAAGAAAACAGCCTCTCATGTCTGGGAAATTGTAAACAAGTGTTATTGCTGAACTGGTGTCGGTAATTGAAATCCCCAGGATCAGTGACTCTTTGTTAGCGCCTGGTGTTCCAGCCCAGCTCCCAAGGCTAGAGGACTCTTATGTGCTGCTGTTTCTCGTTTGTATCCAGGCCTCTGCTGTCGCAGCTGATCAGCCGTGCCCTGTATGTCTCTTCTTCTGGAGATAGGGACCATCTTTCCCCACCCTACGCGTTCCCTGCCTCCCTGCTGTGTCTGCGTGTCATGTACATAAGCACTATAATTACATAACAGTATTTTAGCATCCTGTTAATCCACTATCCACATCCCAATTTGCATCCTCACATCTTAAATGCTGAGATTTGAGTTCCTGCTTTAGGCAGTGGAAGGAATAGCCTCTCCTCGCCGGGTAGCCGACTCTCAGGGCAGGCAGTTCTCAGCAGAGGTATGAGCACCATTGCTTCACCTGGAGGAGAGGCTTCAAAAGCTTTGTTCATGAACTGAGCCCTTATATGTTCCTTTAGAGATGAGGGAAAGAGGGGATCTGAGCTTCTGTTTAAAGCCTTCCAAGTTCTATCCTGTTACAAAATAATTACTGGTTTAGAGAAGGGAGATTGAGAACATCTGTTTTCTGCCTCATTACACAAGAGCAAGGGGACAGTCACTGAAATAGCAGGTGTGAACTCTAAAATCAGTAAAAGGAAATCTGTTTTCATGTAACTAGCCTGTGAAACTCACTGCCACAGGGAGTTGTTGAGGCAAAGAGCTTAGTAAGATTTGGAAAAGAATTGGACATCATTCTGGATATTCTGACGAAGTGGGTATTCACCCACGAAAGCTCATGCTCCAATACATCTGTTAGTCTTAAAGGTGCTACAGGACTCTCTGTTGCTTTTTACAGATCCAGACTAACATGGCTACCCCTCTGATACTGGATATTCTTGATAGCCATAGAAATCATAATTAATAGCAATTGATGTTGGGCAGGATATTGAACCTCCTGCTTCAAGAGTTGAGCCAATCTCTAACTATTGGAGACTACGGTGAGACCTGATGTAGCAGGCAAATGATCCCATATTTGCTACTGCAGGGTTCTTACACCTTCCTCTGAAGCATCTAGCTCTGGCCAGTGCTGGAGACAGGCTATTGGTCTAGCTGGAGCATGGGTCTGACCCACAACACTCTGTGTTGCTGGGATACTGTGGAGGTGAGTGCAGGCCAAGCCAACATAGAGAGAGAGAGAAGAGAAGTGAAATCATTGCACAAGTCTTGTTTACTCTTCACTGTTGATGGTGCATGTTGATTTTTTGCTATTAACATACCCTGGCTCAATGAAAACAGACTAGCCAGCTCGGCTTCGTTTCTAGTCAGTCAGTTTCCATTTCTGGTTCTCATGTCCTTGCACAATGCTGCTAATGTTTGGGTATGCGTAGTGCAGACACGTCAAGGGAACAGATGTTCAGCCCCCAAACGAATGTCGCTGATTTTCTACTCTTACTAAAAGATATGTTCAGCATCCATGCACCTAGCAGTAATTGTCCAATCGACCCTATCGCAGCCCTGTGAGGTACTGGGGGAGGATTGAGCCCATTTAACTAATGGAATTTGAGGCCTAAAATTGCCACAAAGGGCCATGGGCTTGGTCACCCAACTATAGACACACAGGGCCCTGCTGAGCACCCTCCGTCGCAGTGGGAGCTTTGGGTGTTCTGCACCCCTGCCAGATAAGCAGGCCCCATGGTGGTTTGTTGAACCCCCAGAACTAATGGCCACTTTTTAAAATTTTGGCTTAAGTGGCCTGTGCTGGGCCATGGGGGAGGCTGGGTCAGAACGTAGATTAAAAACTCCTGATTCCCAGGCCTGTGCTCAAAGCACAAAGCCAGTTCTCCTTCTCTGGCACCAGGCAGTGGTGTGGGAAGGGTCAGGACTGGAGCTGGCCAGGGGTCTGTGCAGACAGTTTCCCCATCAAGAAATACAGTTTTGTCAGGAAACACCCTTTGAATTCATGTTGCAGGTTTGAAATGAAACTTTTTGTTTCAAAATTTCCTGTGGGAAAAGCAACATTTTTCAACCAAACATTTTTCACACAGATGTTTTTGCTTGGAGTTTCTCTCAGGAAAAGCGTTGGTTTTCCAAGCAGCGCTAGTCAGGACAGAGCGACAGGAGCAGGCTGAGCTGGTGCTGGTGGACACGTACACTCGAGGGCCGCCTCTGGCCACACGTCTTCCTGCGGCGCAGCCCCTCACCCCAGGAGTATCCCTCTGAATGCAGCCGGCCTGCCAGGCCGAGGGAGCAGGGCTGGCCGAGTCTGGCTCACGGTTTTGACTCTCAGACCCACTGGATCTCTTCAGTTGCTCTGATTCCATTGTGCCCCCGTCCTGAGTGTCTGCTATTCACAGGTCTCCCATGAAAATCACACAGCATCTGATTAGCTGCTGATAGCAAGAGCCTGACAAGGCGCAATTCTGGGTGGAGGAGATTAGTGAGTCACTTCTCCCCTGCACCACATGCGCCCACGGCAAGGGAGGGGGTTGCTGTAGAGAATTCACTGCTGTAACAGCCCGTAACCCTCCTGGAGTCCGCACCCCCCACCCCACTGTGCAGAGCTACCCCAGCATGACAGCCTGAGTGACGTGCTTCCTACAGGGTGACTTTCCTCATGCTACTCGAGCTGCCTGCCCCATTGCAGCCCTGGGCTCTTGCACCTGGCCTTGCTGGATGTGAAAACTCAGGCGCTTGCCCTGGCTGTCAGCTGGAGGAGCTGGCTGCAGTTTATCACATAAGGCGGGGTCGGCAACCTGTGGCACGTGTGCCAAAGGCGGCACGCGGGCTGATTTTTAGTGGCACGCTGCTGTGAGCCAGGGTCCCGGCCGCCGGCCCTGCTCAGCCCGCTGCCAGCCTGGATGGACAGACCCTGGGCTGGCAGCCGGCTGAGCAGGGCTGGTGGACAGGACCCCAGACTGGCAGTGGGATGAGCCACTCAGCCCACTGCCAGTCTGGGGTTCTGTCTGCTGCCCGTGCTGCCGGTCTGGCACGCGAAACCTTAAATGAATGAAGACTTGGCACACCACTTCCCAAAGGCTGCCAACCCCTGACTTAAGGGAACGATGACTTGCCCCTGACTCGTGCTGTTAGAGCAAGTCACCGTGCAGGCGGGAGCAGGGGTGAGAGACCGGCCAGGACTAGTGGGGAAGGCTGAGGGGGCAGTGGCTCAGCTGCCATGATCTCCAAGGAGCCCATGGGTCGGGATGACACTTAAAGCACAGGCCTGCTACCTGGGGGCTTTTGCCATCTCAATAGGAGCTAGACGGTGAGTTTCTTCCAGCCTTCTGGTTGTGCTGCACTTCCCTAGGCAGAGAGTGCACCGCTGCCTGCAGCCAGACCCAGGGCCCAGCAGGGTGGGGACGCATGGGAATGAGGAAGGCCCCAGGTCACACCCTATGGATGCTGCACGACAGAAGAAGGGCGAGCGCTCAGGTGTGCGCCAAACAGGACGTGACAAAGGCTGGAAACTGCCAGGCCTGAAAGGAGACCAGCAGAGATACAAACCCAGGCTGAGCATGCCTGGCAGCGGGAGGGCCAGGCGCTAACAGCATTTCATACGCCCCTGAAGGGGAGAAAGGGCTGAATAGCAGCGTACTGGCCACAGGTGCCCACGAGCGCAGTGGTAACTGGCTCTAATCCACTAGACCAGGGAGCCTGAGCAGAAATACCCCAGCTCCAGCCACCAGCCTGCCTGCAGCCCATATCTGTGCTGCACAATCACCTGCAGCCCCCACAGCCACATCCAAACAGGAACAAACCAGGGTAGCTGGAAAGCATTGTGTGCCAGCACCAGCCCCCAGACTGGCAGAGGCATTTCCCGGCGCCTACACTTTCCTGCTTCCTGCTCTGGCTGATGCAGCTCCTTGCCTGAGCCAACACCACCAATCTAGAGCATCATTCTGAGGTTCGTCGCTGCCTCGGGGGAGCCAGAGAGAGACGGGGGCTTCCCTTCCCAACGGCTGCTCCGGCTGGGGCGTTCTGCACCGTGCACTAAGCCGCACGCTCAGGAACTGTCTCCTGTTTATTTGTAATTGAGTCAGTTACGGCGGCAATGCACAGAAATAGGCCTTTATGAATGACAATAAAATCTGTTTTGTGGCGTGAGCAACAAAAACATAATACACTGATTTCCATAGTTAATGGATCGATAGAGATCTGTGCTAGGAGTTCTTCAGGAAAAACAGCGTGATTGGACTGTCCCTGCCTGGTACCTTGCCTTTGTCCTCCACCAGGTCTTCAAACAGGCTGAGAATTATGATAATTACTGTTTTCCTTAAAGCCCCAGCTCCTGGAGTCAGGTGGTTGTGTGATGATTCCAGCCTTTGTTCTTACAGAAAAAGTAAGTTTCTAGCCCTTGTGCTTGTGGAGAAAGCTTCAAAATGTGACCCCAGCGCACCCTAAAGAAGGGGTTCTCAAACCTTTGTACTGTTGACCCCTTTCACACAGCAAACCTCTGAGTGAGACCCCTCCTTATCAATTAAAAATGTTTTTATATATTTAACACCATTATAAATGCTGGAGGCAAAGCAGGGTTTGGGGTGGAGGCTGACAGCTCGCAACCCCCCGTGTAATAACCTCGCGACCCCCTGAGGGATCCCAACCCCAGTTTGAGAACCGCTGCCCTAAGGGCTCAAAAAGCAGAAGGCAGATAAAAAGACCCCCAACTCCATTATTTTCCATAACCTCAGGATTCTGGGTGAGCCGGACTCACGGTTTTTGAACATTTGGGGCTGGCCATGCTGCTCAATACCCAGCATTGGAGCCAGGCTTTGCCCTAGACTTTCCTCTCTCTCTGTCCTGCCACCTCCCACCATCTCTGGAGCATCCTGGTGACCTTCCCGCTCTCCCCTGACATCCCTGCTTGCTTCCTCTTTTCACGCTTATGGGTCCTTGAATAATGTCCTTCCTAAATCCTCACAAGCCAGACAGCCTGGAGTCAGCTTCTCTGGCTGCCAGCCCTGGCCTTCCCTCTGTCCTGGGACTGGAGCTGGAGGAAAGGCTGTTCTGCTGGTTGTGTCAACACCTCGCCCCCGAGCCCGCCACATGCACACATTCAGAATCACTTCCTGTTTGAACGTCTTGCCTAAAAACCTTCCTTTCCCGTTGGCTCTCAGAGCCTGTAGGATATTCTCCCTCTGTTCCACCCTCCCTGCAAAGGCCTTGCCATGCTTTGTAGGAGACGCACAAACGCAGACTAGCAGGGGTGCCACCTTTCATGATTTTATCACAAGTCTTGAAATATTTGGTGTTTGCCTTAAAGCCCCAGCTCTTGGAGTCAGGTGACTGAATCTCAGCTTGCCTTTAAAAAAACAACGTGTCTAGCTCTCAGGGGAGAGGAGAAAAACTTGAAAATCTGACCTAAATGCCCCTAAAGGCTCAAAATACAGAAGGCGAATAAAAAAACAAACCCTCAGGGCTTGGCTACACTTGCAGATAAACCAGCCTTCGGAGACCACAGCAGGGAAAACACGGCCCTGTGTTCACACTGTCAGCTGGAAGCGCACTGGCGTGGCCACATTAGCAGCTCTTGCAACGCCACAAAGAGCAGTGCATTGTGGCAGCCATCCCAGCATTCAAGTGGCTGCAACCTGCTTTTCAAATGCAGGGGGTGGGGTGGGGTGAGACAGGGAGTGTGTTGTGTGTGCGGGGGGAGAGAGAGTGGGTTTTTGGGGTGCTGAGAGTGTGTCAGCATGCTGCCTTGTAAGTTCAGACCCCCCCACACACACCTGTCTCTCACACACTCACAGCAAGCAACATTCCACACTAATGGTTGCTTTGTCTCGGAGCAGGTAAGCAGCCGGCTGTCAGAAACGGAGCTTTGAAAGGGGATAGCCACGTTCCTACAGCTGATTCCAAAACAATGAGACGAGTGGCCACTTGACTTAAGGGGATTATGGGATGTTTCCGGAGGCTGATCAGAGCACAGTAATGCAACACCTCATTCACACTGACACCCAGGCGTTTCAGCCGAGGCGCAGCAAGCGTTCTGCTTCTCGCCGAGGTGGATTACCAGGCGTGCTCCAGCTGCAGAGTCCAGGCGCTCTACATGCCTTGCCAGTGTGGACACATCAGGCGTTAGAGCACATTAAAGCAGCCCCAGGCACCCTAACTTGCAAGTGTAGCCAAGCCTTCAGCTGGATTGGAGTTTGTTCCCCTAAACCCATGATTTTTAAACCAGTTCCCTGATTTCGATGGGCCTGGCTCATGACTTATGCATGCTTGGGGTTGGTGAGCCTGGAATATCGTTCATTGTTCAGATATTGCTCAGAGTCCGTAACACAGAGATGTCTGGAAAGGCCCAGTCCTAAAGCCTCAGCCACCATCTACCAATAGCAACCTGGTATGTTTGGCTCACATATTACAAAGCACAGAACTGCTCCTGGATGAATTAAGCATGAACAAGGCTACGCTATACTTAGTAAAAGTCATGGACAGGTCACAGGCAGTACACTAAAACTTGGGTACTCGGGGGGGGGGCGGCCCAGAACCCCCACTGTTGCTGGGGGGAGGATTGGCGGGGCTGACAGATTCCCTATGTGGCTCCCCGGAAGTGGCAACATGTCCCTCAGCGACCAGGCACAGGGATGGCCAGGGGTGCTCCGTGCGCTGCCTTTGCCCCAAGCGCCAGCTCTGCAGCTCCCATTGGCCAGGAACTGCAGCCAATAGGAGCTGCAGGGGCGGCGCCTGCTGGCGGAGGCAGTGTGGAGCCGCCTGGCTGCACCTCCCTCCGCCTAGGAGCCGAGGGACATGTTGCTGCTTCGGAGCCCTCACCACCTCCCACACCCCAAACTCCCTGAGCCCCCTCCCACACTCCTGCTGCTGCTGTGGGGGCGGGGGCCCAAGACTGCCCCAGCACCAGCTGCTGCAGAGGTTACGGTAAGTCACAGAGTCCGTGACAGACTCTCAGCCTTAAGCATGAAGCGTAGACAAAGCACCGGAACAACCTGCCGCTGCAGTTAGTGAGGGGACGGTGCTCCTTCATCCTCCGCTCTCACTAGCAAAATGAAACGTGTTTTCCTCCAGCAAATTATAGGCTGTTACATGTTTACAACTAATTGAGCCCTTCCTTGGAAATGAGGTTATTGGGGAGGAGGAATGCATGAAAAGGTTTCTGTTTTGGCTGCATGATTGCCTTGCGTTGCTTCAGAAATCATTATAAAATCCTGCTGACTTTTTGCGTGTGAGTCCTGAGTTCTCAGCATTTGGGTTTTCGGCACTAGATATTTAAATATTTTACTAGCCAGAGCAAGCACTTGCCTTTCCTAATGATCCAACAGAACTATGTGGGAAGAGGAAAGTGCTGTAAACATTGATGGCATTATCTCCTCAACAGGCACACACCTGCTTATTCCCGAGCATCCTCGTTTGTGAGAGAAGTGACTGGGACCTGGGACGGATCTGGGACGGGGGCATAATAAAGTACTGTTACTTCAGAGACCCAGCTGACCAGGCTGGCTGCAAAATGTCTATGATAAAGAGCTGTGTCTTAGAGCAGAATTGCTCATCCATTCTCCATTCCATGGGAGAGGACTGGATCCTGTCCTCATTGTGGGGTAACTCTGTATTGCTGAGTCTAATGTGTATCCTCAAACCTCCTTCTGTGAGAGTGGCGATGGATCAGAATTTAGAGGGGGAAGCCGCAGCCAGCAATATCACGTCCACTGTTTGTAAACTGGTGTTTCTTTCTGTTATCATTCAATAAAACTAAATCAACTCTCCAAAAATCAATAACTATGGAATGCAATTAGGCCCCTGCAGTTGAGTGCATTTAGAGTATACCTGCTAATCTGGAGGGAGATTTGATAAGAGGGAAATAGAGTATTACTCTTCAGAAATTCTTGCTAACCTGATCTTCAATATCATATTTTAACAAATTTACCAAGTCACTTAGGTTGCAGCGCTGGCAGCGTGCTGCGCACAGAACTCAGGGCTACATGTGCTGCTGATGGTACACTCGTGAATCGCGTTAAGGCCAGTGAGCTCAGCACACTGGGGGAAGTCACTTAGCTGATGCACTCTGTAAACACTGGCCTTTTATTTGAAGGGGGCAGATCGTATCCCCTTTCTCCGTGGTAGGAGGATTAGCATTTTGGTGCAGCGCACACAGCCATATGCAGGGCTGGATTCTCCCCATGCAAGCCTGCAAGTGCTGTCAGTCATTCGCTCAGCTGATGAAATCCATCAGCTCTCTTCTGTCACTTTAATCTGTTCTGCTCAGTTGCATCAGACCAGCCTAATTTCCAGGCAGAAATTTTAGCTTTTCAGTTCCAAATTTTCTCAACAGTGTTTTCAGAAATCGATCAAGAAATTTTACGCTGCCATGCTTGGATTGTTTGGCCAGTGCAGGCAGGGCCAATGCACAGGGGTACTGTGTGCACCGAAAGGCCAGGTCTGCAAGAGCTGATGAGGGGACCCTGAGCCTGGGAGGTATTTACAGATGGCTGCATACTGTAATTAGAGTTATTTCTGGCTGGTCATTTTCAAAGACACAGTGTTGAGTGAAAGTGATTTCCATGGGAATGGGAATACCAGTTTGAATCACTCAGGCAAATTGGAAAGTTGTATGTGCCCAGGTGCAACTCCACAAATTTGCAGTGTAGATCATCGGCAGCTGTTTCGGCAGGTCATAGTGTCTTTTGTCCAGCTGGCTGGTGTGCAATATATCAGAAAACCACCAGCGCACTAGCACTTACTGAAAAAGACCCTCAGCTACTCCGCTCTTGAGAGCCAATATTGTCAGCTTTGCTCTGAGCGTAGTTTCTTCCTGCATTGAGCTGCCTTTCTCCTCCAAACACACCTCTTCCAGTTATTTCAGTGGAGAGCCCATTCTGACATGGGACACAGGCATAGAATCATAGAATCGTAGGACTGGAAGGGACCTGAAGGTCATCTAGTCCAGTCCCCTGCACTCATGGCAGGACTAAGTATTATCTAGACTGTGTTTATCTAACCTGCTCTTAAAATCTCCAGTGATGGAGATTCCACAACCTCCCTAGGCAATTTATTCCAGTGTTTAACCACCCTGACAGTAAGGAATTTTTTCCTAATTTCCAACCTAAACCATCCTTGCTGCAATTTAAGCCCATTGCTTCTTGTCCTGTCCTCACAGATTAAGAAGAACAATTTATCTCCCTTCTCCTTGTAACAAATTTTTATGTACTTGAAAAGTGTTATCATGTCCTCTCTCAGTGTTCTCTTTTCCAGACTAAACAAGCCCAGTTTTTTCAATCTTCCCTCAGAGGCCATGTTTTCTAGAACTTTAATCATTTCTGTTGCTCTTCTCTGGACTTTCTCCAAGTTGTCCACATCTTTCCTGAACTGGACACAATCCTCCGGATAAGGCTGTATCAGCACAGAGTAGAGCAGAAGAATTACTTCTCGTACACCATTGCAAATCCTAGCTCTTTGGGAAACACCCTATAGACTTTAATAGAGAATCTACACATCTGTATGAATCTCTCAAGTTCTGTAGGTTTTTGAAGTAGTTTTATAGAACCCTGTAGTTTTATCCCCTGTTAACTTATACGGGACTTTTCTGTAAGGAAGCTAATGAGATTTCTCTGGTCTAGTCACTCATTACTAGCAATATGCACAGTACAGAAAAGGAATGAGTCGGTGGCTCAGAGGCTGGTGGGGAAAGAGGGCTGGATAGATGGGTCAGAATAAATAGAAGAGTGGAGAGTCGTGGGTATCAGACGCTGATGGCTGCTGGGTTGTAGGAACTGGCCCGGGGGGATGTACCGAGGGAAGAGGATGGGCAGGGGCCTGGATGCAAGGAGTCCATGGAGAGCTAGGAGGGTCACACTGCAGAGTCTGAGTTGGATTTGGAGACATCAGAGAAGCTGCGGCAGGTGATGGAGTGTGGGGATATTGGGGTCCCACCCCTAGAGCAAAGGACCAGTCTGGCTACAACATTTGGGCTCCCTGACATCTATAGACTGGGGATTAGGGCGATCAGGCAGGGGAGCGGTGCAGGAGGGAGCTGGAAAGAGACAGAGGACTAAGAGGCAAGTCAGATGCTCAGAAGGGTGACTGTGTCCCAAAGGTGGTGAAAGGCTGAATTCCAGCCACAGGAGATGTAAGGAGCAGACCGCAGGCTAGCGTTCTTCACGGGAGGACCCATCAGCTGGCAGCACCTGCCTGGAGAGCCCTGGGCACCTGTGTAAACATGCTGACAAAGCTTTAATTGCCATTTAATTGCCGCAGATGCCCTTTAAAACGGGTGCGGCTTTGATAGGCCGCAGCAATTGTGTCCATACACGCAACCGCTTTCTGCTGCAGCGCGAAGCAGTGTCCGCATGTCAGGGACTTGGTGCCTACTGGGCATGCAGCATTCGGGGGGGCTCCTTGTGCTTTGCTTGGTGGGCTAGAGAGCGGAAGCCTGCTGGAAGCGACTGGAAATCTGGGACTCGGGATCACAAAGCTCAGCAAAAGAGCTGTGGGGAGGGGGGCGTGGGGGGAGAGGGGAAGACGCAGCCGCCTAGCAAACCGCTTTGCCAAAGGGAATCCTGCCGTCAGTACCGTAAGGCAGCCTTGGGCCCTTCTGGCAATATGGACAACTCAGGCCACCCATCACCAGCTTCCAAAGCTTTTCAGCTCAAAGCTGGTTCCTGGAACACTCAGCAGCCCCGAAAGGAATTCTGTGGCCCAGGGAACTTAATCTGCTACCTATCATGTCGGGAAACATGGGCGCACGCTATGGGTGAGCTGCAAAGCAACACGTGGCACTGAACAGTCTCAAACACAAGGCAGTGGCAAGTTCGCCTAGCTGGGCCCTGTCTAGCAACCATCTCTGCTTGCAGCTACCCGCTGGGTAACCCCACGGGATGGTGGTTTGCCTGTGCGCTGCTGCGTGGCGGCAGTATCGCTGCGGCTGTGGAGCCCAGGGGCTGTTAAAGAACCGTTTCAAGCCTAGACCCATTATTTTCTCACCATATGTTTGCACTGAAAACAGTTTCCCATGTGAAGGGCCCAATCCTGCAAGATGCTGAGCAGCCTCACCTTGCATTAAAGCCAATGGAAGAGGTGGGCAATGCAGGAGCTCCTCTCAGGGGATGCTCAGCGCTTTGCATAATCATGCCCTGGTATTACGTTGAGTTCTACCCCACTGCTGAGGGACCACCCCTCCCCCTGCTAATTACCCACTCGAGCTACACAATAATCATGGACATTTGGGGCAACGTACACCAAGCTAAACATCACAATGTGTGTGACCGGGAGCATAGCTGCAAAGCTTAAAAATCAACACGTTGAACTGAAAATAAAACATTTTTGTTTTATTTTATGTCCAAAACATTTAGATTTGTGCCAGTTGCACACACTGAAACAATGAGCATTGCTCTGACTCTTGGCACGGATACCGGATATAAACCCTGTGCACTGGGGACCTGTTTCCTGACTGCCTTGCGCCTGCCTTACCTCGCTGACTCCTGCGCAGAGTGGGTGCCGAATGGCGCCATTCTGGCTGGAGAGGTTTCACACACACATTACACAGGTGCAAACCACACCATACAGTTCAAGGCGGCAGCAGCCAGGCCTCTGGCATGCTGGGTGAGGCAGGATGTGACGCAGTTGCTCTTTCTGTAGCTGGGGGGGATTTTCCAGCTGATGAATAATGGTTCTCAAGCCGGGAGCCACAAGAGAACAGCAGACCTCACACTGGCCGTGAGAAGAGACTCACGAGTTCCTGGGAGCGTAGTGCCCTGCCCAGCACAGCGTGGGTGTGAACTGGAGGCACTACATGCCCCGTGTACGGCAAAGGCCTGCAGCCAGCCTGGTACCCAGCAGCTAAGGTTTAAAAGATGCTCTAACACACATACTGAGTCCATGATTTAAAACTTTCTGGTTTGCGACATTCATCTTTGGCTTGGGCCATATGGGCCAGGCATTTACTTCTCCATTTTCTTAGATATAAAAGCTATCTGGGCTGCAGCTGCATTTTACAGTATGATGATATACTATCCAGGAAAGTCTTGCTACATGTTAATTTATCCGGTAGGCAAATTCCTTTTGGCTAATAAAAGTGCTTGCGCAGGAAGCTCAAAACCCAGCAGCAATTAATTATTGACAGAGCATGTGAATTAGAGATAAAAGAAAAGTCATTCTTCCTCACACACAAGATAGTAAATAAATTTAATTATTGTACTAGAAGCAAGGGATCTTATTCTGTATTAAGTTTTATTAGCTGAGACATTTAAAAGCATGTCATCCTAACAAAAAGGTCTTGTGTAATCCTAAATGCACCACTTTGGTACAAGGCTCTGAAGTGTATAGGCTTAATTGAGCAAATGGTAGCAGATGGCTTGCTGTACAGACAGGTATTGTACAGGTTTATTGTCAATTAACTCTTGTCTACATATGCCTATGGCAAATTGACTGTATCATATGTTACTGAGACCGGCTTTAACCCTTGAGGTACTTGCCGTCGCCGGGTTCTGAAGCCAAAGGACACTAATCGGCAGTGGATCTCCAGAGATTATGGGGTAGCTAGTGTCACTCCCCTGGGGGGTGCCCTCAGCCTCACAACTCCCTGCGCGTGGCCGGAGGGGAACCCACATGGCTGAGTTTCCTTGGGAGCTAGATTCCTGCTACAGAACTAAACTCTCTTCCTCTCTCTCCTCTTTCTTTCTCTACAGGAACGTGATGCCCAAGACTCTGGATGGACAAATAACGATGGAGAAGACGCCGAGCTATTTTGTGACCAACGAAGCCCCAAAGCGCATTCACTCCATGGCCAAGGACACCAAGCTGATCGTGGTGGTGCGGAACCCCATCACCAGGGCCATCTCGGACTACACGCAGACGCTCTCCAAGAAACCTGAGATCCCCACCTTCGAAGTACTCGCCTTCAAGAACCGGACCCTGGGACTGATCGATGCCTCCTGGAGCGCCATCCGCATCGGGATCTATGCGCTGCACCTGGAGAACTGGCTGCAGTATTTCCCACTTTCCCAGATCCTCTTTGTCAGCGGCGAACGGTTAATTATTGACCCAGCTGGGGAAATGGCCAAGGTCCAGGATTTCTTAGGCCTCAAACGGATTGTGACAGAGAAGCATTTTTATTTCAATAAAACTAAGGGGTTTCCTTGTCTGAAGAAGCCAGAGGACAGCAGCGCCCCCAGGTGCCTGGGCAAGTCCAAGGGTCGAACTCATCCCAAAATAGACCCAGATGTTATTCACAGACTGCGCAAGTTTTACAAACCATTCAATGTCATGTTTTACCAAATGACAGGTCAAGATTTCCAGTGGGAACAGGAAGAAAGTGATAAGTAAAGCCAAGACAGCAGGGAAAAGCTATCTGCTATCTAGAGGTGAATCGTTGTCAGAGACACTCAACTCGCACAGGGCTAAAGTCTCAGTCTTGTGACAAAGAGACTTGCATTGTCAAGGTTAAAGTCAAGCTGAACAGCATTTCCAGCCCTGAAACCTTCATGTCACAGCGAGTACAGGTTGCATTTGGGTCTGTTCCAAGCCCTCCCACTGTATTGTATTGCAAGAATGGCTGGGGGAGGCTCCAGTGGGACAGGGGAGGCTACCTGTTTCTAGCACTTTGTTCCTGGTGCTTCCTGTCAGCGCCAGCCAGTCAGTATTCAGTGAGTCCTACCCATGGCCAACGAAGGATGAGAGAAGCTGATAGAATCCCAGTAGTGACAAGGCAAGCCGACAGATTCAGTTTCTTCTGCACTACTTTAGTTTTGCCTTGCTGGCAGTCAGGTGGTATCAGATCACACACAAACAGCAAAGCTGCAAAGAAACTATTTACAGACACTTCACTTGCATACTAGTTACACCTTGCACTAGCTACCAACCATTTACCAAGCGCCACAAATATCCCGAGCCCGAGTCTTTTCTCACTTTTGGGTGTAACTCCATTAACTGAACAGAGTTGCTTTTGATTTCCTCTGGTCTGCAGCGAGGCCAGAGGCCAGGCTTTTCCTCTAAATTCTCATATGCTCCTTTAGCTGATCACGCACTGAAAAACACTGTCATGCACTGGTACCTAAGGAGCCAGCTGAGAATGATCTCATGGCCTCCATCCCAGAAAGCTTGGCCTGGACGCACTGCACAGTCTCCTAGCAGAAGGTGCAGGGTCCCACTCACAGCTCTTCCTGCAGGCAGGTAATGAAGTGGCATTTCTCAATCATTCTGGAAACCCACTGCTTCCCTGCATAGCAGATGGCAGTTGAGGTTGTCATTACAGGCGGCTTTTTAGTTCTTTGCTAGGTAGCCATTAGCCCAGAAGGAGCTCCTCTACTGAGTAAACCCTCATCACCGTATCTAGAGTGGTGTGCAAAATCCAGACACCGGCCTGACTTTCAAAAATGCTGAGCGCCACAAATGCCACTGAAGTCCCTGGGACCGTGGGTGCAAGTCAGGGGGACTGTGGGTGCTCAGCACTTCTGAAAATCAGGACTCAGCAGGGTTTGCAAAACTGTGAGACATTCTTCATCTTTGCTTCAAAATCTGCAAAGAGGAGAAAAGGTCGTTTCCACCGAGCGAGCGCTCACTACCCTGGAAAAAGCTTCCTTTCCGAATGGAAATGACAAAGGTTTATGATCAACCAAATTGGCAAATCCCAATGGAAACGATAAGATAAGCACCTGTCACTCCTAGAACCTCAGCAAATCCAAAGCGAGCTGCATGCCTGCATCAGCAAAGACAAGGTAGCAGCAGTTTTACACAGCTGCACTATATTCCATGTCTGTTACTGAAAAAAACACAGGAACAGTGGGCACGAAAAGAAAACACCGTGTTACCTGTGAGGGAACATTTCCTTCCTTTGGGTGATTTCTTGCTGTCGGGGGTTTCTTTTCTTTTCTTTTCCTTTTATTTCCTGTTTAAAAAGAGCAGCAGTGGGGCCTGCTTTTGCAGGGGGAGGAGGGAAGGTGTTTTATTTTTATCAAGCCTCAGTGCTCCTTTGAGATGTTGCGTTTGTTGCTGTTTGAAAGCAGCAAGAAAACACAGCTTATGTATTCCTGAGCAAGACCAAGGCTCGGTTTTGATTAAGGTGGCAAGAAATCCTTGTTGATCCAACTAACCAAAGGAAATGTCACTAAAACACCGTTAAGCTAGGTAACAAGCTGAACCTGCTTTCGGTTTCATGGCCTGTCATGTGGTTCATTACACAATAAAGTGGTGCTAGTGCTTTGGATTGTATAAAAGGAGCTAAATTCATTTGTCGGATTTCGACTGTGGGCCAGGTTTCGGGAGAATCACATTCGTTCCCGTTGAAGTAAATGTCAGTTCATATTAGCCTGATTAGGTTTTAAAACAACATCTGACATAAAACACTTTCTCACCGACCTGCAAACCCAGAAATGTATTGTACAAACACTGCAAATATGTAGTAAGGGCGGATGTTCAGTTGTTTCAGATGTTATTAAAACGTTGTTTCTTCTGCTAAATGAAAGCTGGGTTGTTTTGCCATTTCGTGCAAGATGATTCATGGCTTCAGATGGAGGGAATTTTTTTTAAATCTTCCCAATTTCTAGGGTCCTGCTTACATGGACACCCGAAGCCTTTTCTTATTTCACAGGCCCCGCAAACCCTGAGCTCGTTTTGGTCTCACTCCTGCCAGATGCTGAGCCCCGCCCGGAAATACGAGGTCGCCCGTCAGCAAAGGGAATCATAGAATCAAAGAATCTCAGGGTTGGAAGAGACCTCAGGAGGTATCTAGTCCAGCCCCCTGCTCAGAGCAGGACCAAACCCAACTAAATCATCCCAGCCAGGGCTTTGTCAGGCCGGGCCTTAAAAACCTTTAAGGAAGGAGATTCCACCACCGCCCAGGTAACCCATTCCAGGGCACTCAGCACCTGGCAGGATCAAGCCCTTTCAACTAACCTTTGCAAAAGAGGATTAAAAAGTTCGTTTTCCCGACAGTGGTTTCATTAGCAGTCGGAACAATGCTGTGTGAGCCACGGCTGTGCTGGGGCGGCCTGCCCACCCCGAGCAAGGGGGAGATTTTCGTTCCCACACAAGAGCCTACTGAGCTCAGAGGCCCCCCATAGGAACCCCTCCTCCCCCGACCACACCAAAAATGTTCTTTGCATATTTTAAAAACCCTAAAAAAGCCAGAGTGTTGTGCTGCTCCCTAGTCCCTGGGATCAGCCAGGACAGCAGAGGCCGCGGATTGCGTGTGGCCTTTGGCTGCTCTTTTCACAGGCCCATTCCTGGAAGGAAAAGAGACTTGAGTCAAGACCCTGCCTGTGCCGCTGACGCTGTGGTTCCACGGATTGGTGAAAACTTTTGGCCCGTAGCTGGGCAGGAGCCGTAGCTCCAGTTTGCACCTGGATGAAGTACAATCACCCCCTACCCATTTGCTGTATTCCCAGAGCCGCAACAAAATGCTGAGGCAGGATTCAGACAGCAGAGCGTGGCCTGTGCTTAACGCTGCATCCCTTCGCCACCCTCCGAAAGGAGCTCGCTTCACCCCGGCCAGCTCGCCCGCCCAGGCAGTTACAAAGCTGCGTGTTCTTGCAGTGAGACGCTCTGGAGGGAGGTCCTATTCGGCTGCTACAATAGAACTGGACCTGTCTGCATCCAGGGGATGCTGCGCCACCGAGGCTGCTTGCCCAGTCTTCTTTTTGCCATATTTTAAGAGGTTTATTTTTTATATGGGTTACCTCCCTGCGCTCGGGAGGTGGCGCTTACTGACTCCTGCACTTTTCCAACTGCATTGCTCGTCTGCAGGCCTGGTCTGGGGCTAAGCCTCTGGTGAACATTAATGGCCTGCTAAGAAATCAAGGAGCCAGGAGAGACTCAGGTGCCTGAGGGTGGCTGTTCACTAGTACCACACATGATGCTGTTTGCTGTTGCTCTCGGGAAGGGGAGGCCTGGCACATCCGGCCATCAAGAGGCGGCGACATGGCTTTGTTGGCTTGGGTGAGATGGTGACTTTTGTCCCTGCACCGTCAGTGACAAGTGTCCGCCTTTGTAATGTGCTAATGTGACCAAGGAGTTATTTTCTCTCCAGCAAGAGAGGGAGCAACCTGCTAGGAGGGAGTTGGGTTAATAACTTTTTTTTTTTACTATTTAAATGTCAGCATTACGACACACAGGAGATTGAATTTTGTATTTGATTTCCATTAGCAAAGCATAAATTATATTTAATTTTATACACAGAGACTGGATGATTCATTGTTATGGAAAAGCTGGTACTTAATGGTTCAGAAATGAAAATGGACAATTCGTCCTTTTGAAAGCAAACTGCTGTTCTGTCATCTGCTCCCAAACACGTCTGTCTGTATCATTCTGTACCTGAACGATATGAACGTCTGAAAATCTTCAACTTAAAACTCGAACCTAACAGCACTAAACAATAAAACATTGTAGCAGCTGCATTTCTCTGCTCCATTTCTCCTTGGTCTCTGCATGGGTATATTCCAAAGCGGCAGGAGTGGCAGGGCTGAGGAGAATTCTCTGCACTATCCCGTAATCAACCTAATACCATAGAGACAGGTCAGGGCAGTGCAGGAGCCTGGGCCCAGTCAGTCACTTGGGTGCAGGTAGTGGGAGATGTTCGTCTCTTAGTTTTCCATGACCGTGAGCACAAATCAGATCCAAAAGGACCTGGGAGCAGGAAGAGAACAAACCACACAGCTGCTACTGGGGCAGAAACCCACTTTGTTAGTTGGGGGGGCTCTGTGTCTCGCTTGGGTATCCTCGCCGGGCTGAGGGCCCGGGGAGCCGGTGTCAGTCCCTGGGAAGGACAGAACCAGCAGCAAGTTAATGCTGCCAGCTTTGGCTGGGCACTGCCTGCACATTTCCCTGTATGATCTTGTTAATGGCTTGATGAAAGGGTGTTTGGCTAATTGCGGGAAGACAATGACTCGCACGCTACATATGCCCATAGCTGATGGCTGGGTCACCCCTTCCCCGGTGCTCTGCTACCCACCTGTGCGAGCCCTGCACTGCAGCCAAGCAGCGACGCAGTCTCCTTTGCAGGGCCCCGCGTGGAACTAGCACACACGGGGGATGTGTCTCAGGGAGACGGGAGCCTCTCGCAGCCGGGCCGGGCCAGCCACTGGGAGCCAGGAGCTCAGTCAGCAATGGGCGTCCCTGTTTCTCTGCTTGTGAATTAGCCACAGACTGGCTGGGATTGTTACACACTTGTGTCGTCTTCTAACCTGCCTTGTGAGGGCATTTCAGTCCACAAACCATCCCCCCTGCCCTGCCCTGCCCTGCCCCTGCAGGGCTCTGATTAGCTCAGTGATGGGAGACGGCTCACCCAAGCCACAATCAGGCAACCAACTCTTTTAGCAGCAGCAGGAGGGAGAATGATTCCCAGGGAGCTGCACAGAGCTGTGCGAACACCCAGTAGGCTGGAGGCCTCTTGCTCTGCACCCACTGCCCCATATGTCAGGGCCCCTCAGCTCTGCACCCTGGGCCCAATGGGCTGGGGCCTCTTGCTCTGTGTAAACATTCCTGCAAGCAAACTATGCCTTTGCAGGCAATGAATGGAATTGCAAACACCATCAATCTATATCAATCAGAAGCTAGGAATTGTCACAAATTGATAAGGGAAGCAAAGGGACACAAGGAGAAATCTATGGCCAACAGAGTTAAAGACAATAAGAAGGAGTTATTTAAGTATATTAGAAACAAAAAGAATCCTGACAATGGTATTAGTCCATTACAAGATGGAAATGGTAGAATTATCAATAATAATGCAGAAAAGGCAGAAGTGTTCAGTAAATATTTTTGTTGTGTATTTGGAGAAAAAACATGATGTGCTCATATCATAAGGTGATAACACTCTTTCCATTTTACTAGTATCTCAGGAGGATGTTAAACCACAGCTACTAAAATTAGCTATTTTTATGTCAGCAGGACGGGATAGCTTGCATTCAAGAGTTTTAAAAGAGGTGGCTGAGGAGCTCTCTGGACCAGTAATGTTGATTTTCAATAAATCCTGGAGCACTGGAGACGTTCCAGAAGACTAGAAGAAAGCTAATGTGACAATATTTGAAAAAAGGTAAATCGGATGACCAGGCAGTTATAGGCCAGTCAGTCTATCAATCCTGGGCAAGATAATGGAGCAGCTGGTACAGGCCTTGAGTAATAAAGAATTAAAGGAGGGGTAATATAGTTAATTCTAATCAACATGGGTTTATGGAAAATAGATCCTGTCAATCTAATTTAGTATTTTTATGAGATTACAAGTTTGGTTGATAAAGGTAATAGTGTTGATGTAACATATTTAGACTTCTATAAGATATTTGACTTGGTAGCACATGACATTTTTATTAAAAAGCTAGAACAATATAAACTTATCACAGCCCACATTACATGGCTAGGTCTCACAATGTATTTGTAAATAGGGACTCACCATCAAGTGGATGTGTTTCTAGTGGGGTCTCATAGGGATTGGTCCTTGGCCCTATGCTATTGACAAATTGTATTGATGATCTGGAATCAAGTATCAGAGGGGTAGCCGTGTTAGTCTGGCTCTGTAAAAGCAGCAAAGAATCCTGTGGCACCTTATAGACTAACAGACATATTGAAGGATGAGCTTTCATGGGTGAATATCCACTTTGTCAGATGCATCCGACGAAGTGGGTATTCACCCACGAAAGCTCATGCTCCCTAACGTCTGTTAGTCTATAAGGTGCCACAGGACTCTTTGCTGCTTTTGATGATCTGGAAGAAAATATAAAATCATCACTGATAAAGTTTGCAGCTGACACAATAGTTGTGGGAGTGGTAAATAATGAAGAAGACAGGTCACTGATACAGAGTGATCTGGATTGCTTGGTAAGCTGGGCACAAACAAACAATATGCATTTTAATACAGCTAAATGTAAATGTAGACATCTAGGAGCAAACATGTTGGCCGCACTTACAGGATGGGGGATCTGTCCTGGGGAGCAGCGACACTGAAAAGGATTTTTTGGGGGGTGGGGTGGATAATCAGCCGAACATGAGCTCTCGGTGCAACGCTGGGGCCAAAAGGGCTAATGTGATCCTACGATGCATAAACAAGGGAATCTCGAGTAGGAGCAGGGAGGTGATTTTATCTCTGGGTTTGGCACTGGTGCAACCACTGCTGGAATCCTGTGTCCTGTTCTGGTGCCCACTGTTCAAGAAGGATGTTGATAAATTGGAGAGGGTTCAGAGAAGAGCCAGGAGAATGACTGGAGGATTGGAAAACATGATTTATGGTGATAGACTCAAAGAGCTCAATCTATTTAGCTTCACAAAGAGATCGCCAAGGGGTGACTTGCTCACAGTCTGTAACTCTACATGGAGAACAGACATTTGATAACGGGCTCTTTAATCTAGCAGAGAAAACTCCAACACAATCCAATGGCTGCAAGTTGAAGCTAGACAAATTCTGACTGGAAATTTTGCAGTGAGAGTAATTAACAGTGAGTAATTAACCACTAGAACAATTTACTAACGGTCATGGTGGATTCTCCAGCACTGAATTTTTCAATCAACGTCAGCTGTTTTTCTAAGAGTCTGTCTACACGGGAAACAAAACCCTGGCTGGCCCGTCCCAGCTGATTCGGGTTCATGGGGCTCGGGCTGCCATCACTGTGTAGGCTTCTGGGCTCCAAGACCCTCCCGCCCTGCAGAGTCCCAGAGACTAGGCTCCAGCCTGAGCCCAGACAGCCCATGAAACAGCCCATGGCTTGCGTCAGCTGGTGTGGACCAGCCGTGGGTTTTTCTTGCTGTGTAGACAGACGCTAAAGGCTCTGCTCTAGGAATGATTTGGGGGCAGTTCTCTGGCCTGTGCTCTACAGCAGGTCAGACGAGAGGATCACGATGGTCCCTTCTGGCCTTGGAATCAGTGAATCCATGTAACATAGCACCTTCTGTTTGATAGACACAAAGCCAGTTAGTTACAATGGAGCACCCAGTCTGCAGACAAGATGGAGGCGAGTGAAGCCAGCGGGGAGAGCCCAGCAGCTGGCAGCAGGGCGGACAGGTGTTTTCATGCTCTAGCCGTGGGCACAATGGATAGGTAGCATTTAAAGAGCCGGTCAGCAGCCTGTTCTCTGCTCCCACTGCCCTGCCCTATCAGCTCCCAGCTGCGGGCGGGAGGGCCTCGCAGGATCTGGGTCACAGCCGCAGCCTTTGGCAGGCTCTGACCCCCACACGGCAGCTGTGGTTGCATCTGGGAAGGAAGGGCCCAAGCAGAGCACTGCCAAGCTCACAGGCCAGTAGCAGACAGGGCCCTGATCCACTCTGAGCACTGAGGTCTCAGTGCCCAGCCCTCTGGTCTCTTGCAACCCACCAAACACCTATGGGCCCAACTCTGCACGGCTCCCCCGGACAGCAGGGGGAGGCCTCTTTGGACCCTGGGGCCAGGGCAAGATTCAGTGATTGGCAGGGGGAGCTCTGTACTGCACGCACACACACACATGCACACACACGCACGCACACACACACACGTGCACACACACGCACACATGCACACACGCATGCACGTGCACACACACACACACACACACGTGCACACAGACGCACACGCACACACATGCACGCGCGCACACTCGCAGCATACTCGTCATTCTGGTACTGCCAGAAATGGCATGGGTGGGCCTGCCCCTGCTGGCGTGATGGTGCCTGAGGTCACACCAATTTGAAGATCCGGAGGGAGCGGAGCAGGAGTCCAGTGCAGGCACCAAGCCTGCCAGCCACACACTTTTCCCCTGGATTTGTAGCTGTGCAGGCAGCAGGCTGGGGCGTTAACCAGCCGAGCTCCACAGCGTACAGCAAACAGGCACCACGGGAAAGCGCTTTCTCTCCAGTGATTCTCAGTCTTCCCTGTACTCCTAGAGCTCACTCCATCTGTGGAGCTGCAGAGAGGGGAATGGGGCTCGTGGTGGGCTGAGCAGTCCCACAAGCTCATTAAGGAAAGATGCTTTAGTCCTAATGAGGAAACCGTTTTCCTTCCCTGCTCCCACAGCGAAGGTTAAGAACCCCCAAGGTCACAAAACCCAAATCCCTGAACAGTGCTTGGAAAGTTTCACCAATTGCTGATTAAGGCTAATTTACTGCGGGGGGCTGGCTTCCAGTGGAAAAAGCTAGAGAGGAAAATAGTTTATTTTATTTTCTGGGCACCCTTGCCTAGCAATTTAGAAAAAGCTATTTCACACCATTGTGTTATTGTGTCATCTGATAAAACCACTGACAATTTTTATCAACAAAATTAGGAAGTAGTGAACTATAAAATTGCTAATTATTTTCTAGTAAATTTACTTTTAAATAACTTTAGACACCAATTACAGGCACCATTAAGCACCATTAACACTGGGTGTATTTACCAAACAAGGACTGAATACTTATTCAAATCAAGATCATTTTGGTGTAGATGCTACTGTCTGAGAGGCGGCTCCCCTCAAAAGATCAATTAAATCTCAAAATAAGTCAGAGTTTTAGTACCTGAGTGATATAATCACACTGCAGTGTAATCTGCCCCCTTGGAATACGTTTGCTTGACTAAGATTTTAATCCTAATGAGTTAACTGGGATTCTCTTCATAACTGCTCAGCGTTGACGTAGCAGAAAAGCTCAGTCTGAAGACCAAGGAGAAATGCGCTCTTCTCTTGATGACCTTTGCGACGCAAGTGCTGTATTTTTAGACAATCAAACTGTCTTGAATGATGTGTCATTTTCACCTGCTGTTGTCATTAAAAGCTTTTGGAACAGCTGTAAAGATGCTAATTAAAGTTTCCCTTTATTATGCACTTGAGCTCCATGAGCAGAGCACGACTTTGCCAGTGCCGCGTCCGGGGCAGACCGATTAGCCCACTCGCCTGCTCCCCCAGTTTGGGCACGGGCAGGCTCTTTGCTGGCAACTCAAACTAAAGTCCAAATCACTGGATTCCTGTGACTGGGGACAATGCAGCCCCTCCCTGGCACACGCCTGTGCTGGCAACACTACAAAGAGTCTGAAGGAAGGGAAGGGAAATACAAAATGAACTAAACAATGAAAGATGATAACTTGCCATGGCTCCATCACTGCTGGCTGCGGTAACTAGAAGGAGCTGTTTCTAATGGACCAGCTCCCCATGGCCCCAGCAGGCCAAGCCAGCAGCTGGGCTACAAAGGCATCGTGCCCTTGTGTCCATTCCCCTGGGAATGCAACAGGCTGATGGGGGGTGGGTGCCACCCCAGGATTGCCCTGAGTGGGCGAGTGGGTTTGAACTGCCGGCAAAGCAGACAGCAGCCCCAGGGCCGCCCTTGCCAAAACCCCGCTTAGCAGTCGTTCCTCGCAGCCATTGTTGGGAGCACCCCTCCGAGCCCCATCTCATCCCGTGGTTTGCGCTGCTCACGCACACTGGGACTGAGGTTTCGCACGCTCACTTTCTCCCCAGAAGGGAGCTTGTTTGGGAGAGCATGCGTGAAATCATCCCCCCATTTCCAGGTCTGGAGGAATGGAAAAAATGTACCAGGTTCTACCCAGAGTGCCCTGCAGCCAGCAACAGCAAACCCAGCTGTGGTCTGAAGCCTGCTTGGACAGGCTGGAGGGCTCCTTGGCATGTTGTGTCTCCTTTCCCCTAGGAGATTCTCAGCTTCTCCTTTCTAGGGAGTAGGCATGGAGAGGAGTATTAGCCACCTCGGCCACCATTTGGATTGTTCCCACAGCCCCATGCACTTGTCAAGCGGGACGGTTCACTAAAGGACCATCACCAGGGCACTCCTCCAGCGAGTTTTTAATTCCTCCAGCCAGTTCCTGACAGAACTGGGTGAAAAGTGCAACATTTATTGGGAAATAGTCACTTGCTCTTGACAGTAAAATCTGGGGACAGAACAAAATTAGCCACTCCATGTTTTATTTTAAAAACTTTGTGATG
Organism: Mauremys reevesii; assembly: GCF_016161935.1. Taxonomy (NCBI): domain Eukaryota; kingdom Metazoa; phylum Chordata; order Testudines; family Geoemydidae; genus Mauremys; species Mauremys reevesii. The sequence continues at coordinate 84,293,844 of NC_052632.1, forward strand.
TTAATCAAACCACGTATTCACTGACTATGTTTGCAAAGTATTCACCAGCTCCACTCCCTGGTTACCTCTTTACTGCTCTACAGCTAAGCAAAGCCCTGGGTGATGGTTCTCGAGGCATTGCCCCATTCTAGTGCCCAGGTGTAACATCTCAAAAGCTTGCTTTAGCCACGCATTGGCTTGTTGAGACGGGAGTCGTGCTTTCCAACTGTGCGTTGCCTTGTCGAAGACCTGGCTGTAAAGTTACCACCTGTTTCCCTCATTCTTGCTGTTATCTTTGACACCCTCATTAGTTATTAACTGCCCCAGGCCAAGCAGACTGCCCTCACTGCTGACGCACCATTAGTGTGCTGGTTCGGTGCCCCTGCCCTCCGAGGGCACATCCTCCCGGATGTTTTGCAAACCAGATTGAAGAGGGCCAGCAAAGACGCAGCATGTTCTGCATGCGCTAGTGCCAGGTTTCAAGCAGAGGCCTTTGAATAAGGGTAATGTATCAGAGATTACTATGTAACGGCCTGTTGCTCTCTGTGCTCCACCCTGTGACTAGCGTCCAGGATTATATTACCCACGGTGGGAAATGCAGGCAACGGTAGCATTACGGGAGAGTCCCTGCCATTAGCACTCAAGTGTACGTTTTGTGAGAGAACGTCCTGTGTACTCTATTACCCACGCAGAGGTACGAATCCCGCCTGGTGATTACCAAGATGAGCAGGTTGCCGACCCATAATGGGTAAACGAGTCCATTCTGCACAGCCTGTAATGACTTCAGAAGCATGAATAAACCAGCTCTCACCTTGGCATGGCAGCTGGGTGTCTGTGACACCAGACTTATTTGTGGTGCAGTGGAGCTAGGAAATGTAATGCATTGCTAAGCCAAGTGATAACAGGGTGAGACGTACATGTTGTTCAGGAGGAAAATGTCAAAACAAACCGTTGCTCTTACTTTTCCTGCTTTCATTTCTGACCTCAGAAATTATTCCCTCTGTGAGTCAGTCTCTGGAAAAAATGTATTTGATTAGAAAATTCCTGTGACCTTTTAAGAGGCTCTTCCAGTTTCAGTGTAAAGACCTTACTTTCAGAAGCAGGGGTTTTGAGGGTCACCATATTAGACCATGGGGAAGTGTGCTCCCCGCCCCCTTGCAGCACCATTGACTAGCATTTGGCAAAACTTCTCAGGGCAATACAAGGTCTTAAGCCACGTGCCAGGACTGACAAGACATCCCAGAGGCCACATCTGGCTGAATAACTAGAAGGCAAGTGTTCTCAGATCACAAGGTCTCTGCCGAGCAGGGGTCTGTGTTGTTGTCATTACCCCCAGTATTCCATAAGAAGGATTCATGGACACACATGGACACACAGTCAAAGAAATCCACAAAGAAATCCCCCCAAAGGACAGATCACAAACAGGACCAAAGCAAAGACATGTCACAGACTGTTTGCAGGTAGTTTGCACACAGAAAGAGGGTGAAATGCATTGAAGGAGTTAATTCCTAGGAATAGCTCATCGTCAATGCCCTCCGCCTGCCTGTCACTCTGCTTGGTGCAGGGGAGTTCAGCCTCAGGACTGCACCCCAGCCCAGCCAGGAATGCTTTGGCCACGGCTGCTCTCACCCACTGCTCCAGTCTCCCAGAGAAGATACATTCATGCCTCAGTCCAAGCCTTGAATTGGGGGTGATTTACTGAGCACTGGTGGAGAGAAACACCAGTGGTGAGTAACCCCTGCCCTCAACCAGGAACGGATTGCTCTCCAAGCAAGGAGGTCTGCAAGCAGGCCAGCCAGGAAATGGCAAGGCTTTGCTGTGAAGAAGTTCCCAATGAAACTAAATCATTTTAATCTTTCATGGAATTTTTCAAAGTGAAAAATTTGCCTAGAATTGAATACAAAACCAGAAAATCCTGAATGGTACAGAAATGGCTGACCCACCCAAAAAGCCATTTTTCATAAGCCCACCCCCCAGAAGACCTGATGAAAATATTTGGTCTCGTTCTAGTGCCGAGGTTCTGCCAGGGGGTGTTTCCAGATACCAGGTCCTGCTCTGCCTGGGTGGGGCAGGCCAGAGCGTTTGCATCACAGCCCTGCAGTGGGAATGTGGAGAGAGGGGGGGTTCCCCAGTGCCATGATGTGGTTTGGGTGAAGGGTGCCCCATGTCCTGCTGCTGCCTTGCTGACAAGAGGGGCCTATGGCAGCTGGTTCCCTCCTCCAGCCAGGGAACAGCTTTCACGGCGTGGGGTGAGTCAGACTGATTTATACCTGAACTGGCCTCCTGCCGTCGCTCCCTGTGGGGAGGCAGGGTGGGAACTGGCACATGCTCGAAGGGGCTGCGTGTCTAGCGAGCCCACCCCGTGCCGGGCTGAGGGGCCTGCGTAGAGACACGGTGCAGGTATTGCCAGCACCTGAGTAGGAAGAGACCAGAACCCTGACGAGGAATAACCAATGGTTACTGAGCTGAGGGCGTCAGTGAAGGAGCTGCCATCGGTTTCTAGGCATCGCGTGACTGCCTTGAGAAGCCAGTGTGCCCCAGTGGGTACCAGAGACGCTAGTGCTGCTATTGTGATGTGTGTGAGAGAGCAGGGAGTGAAGACCCAAGCCCTGGATCAGGACCGCTGGGTGCTGCCCAGACACAGACAGGCCCTGCCCCAAAGAACGGGCTGTGTGAGGAGACTGGCCAAACAAGGGAGATGCGGGAGGAAGGAGACAAGCAGAGAGACCGGGGCGATGGGCCAAGCCGCTCTAGGTCTGCCGGGCTGGGGGTTATCTTGTCTGGCTGCTTTTCGTTTTTACACTGTTTAGTGCGAGGGAGGGAAAGGCAAATAGGGAGAGGCAGGAACGGGGAAGCAGTAATAGGGACGGCCAGGGAGGGCCGCCCTGCCCTGCTGCCACCACAGGTCCCAGCTCCTGGCAGGGTGGGGCCGCCTCTTTTCCCTCAGAGGAGAGGCCACCAGGAGTTCCTCCCCCAGCCCATTGGCTGGGGATTGGCGGGAGGGGAGCGCAGGGCCCCGTCTCTTCTATATATGTGGTATCTCAGATCACACAGCACAGTGACGTGGTGAATGGCTAATGGCCAGGGGCAGCTCTAGATATTTTGCCGCCCCAAGCACGGCAGGCAGGCTGCCTTCGGCGGCTTGCCTTCGGGAGGTCCCTGGTCCCGCGGATTCGGTGGCACGCCTGCGGGAGGTCTGCCGAAGCCGCAGGACCAGCGGACTCTCCGCAGGCATGCTGCCGAAGGCAACCTGCCTGCCGCCCTCACAGTGACCGGCAGAGCGCCCCCCTGTGGCTTGCCGCCCCAGGCACGCGCTTGGCGTGCTGGTGCCTGGAGCTGGCCCTGCTAACGGCGATCCCTGGAGGTGGCCGGTGGCTGCAAAGGGGAGCAGAGTGGGATGGGAACTCTCCCAAGGACTTGCCAGTGCAGTTGTTTTTTGGAAAATGTGACACGACTGGTCCCCTCTCTCTCCCCGCTCCGCCAGAGCCCGAGGACGGGGAAGGGCAGGGAAAGCACCAGGACATGCAGTCTCTGAGGAAATAGAATTGCAATGTACCAAAATTGTTTCAACCCCACATTTTGTGACTAACGTCATTATATGCAGAAAGATGTGTGGGGAGCTGAAGGAGAGAATTAATATAGTAAGTAATCCTCTCCCTTTAGCAATATCTTTCTGCATGAAGTGATGATTTAATGTCTAACTTTTTCCAGCATACACATTTCCTCCTAACAAACACTTCTATGATATGCAGCTATTTATGTTTCAAGGCAAAAAGCGCTGAGCATAATGGACTCTACTCTGACTATTTGTCCGTAAAGACATTCTGACGCCTCATGGGAAAGCATGAAAAACATTCTATTTGGAGACAATTCCCTTCTATTTAATCCAGTCTCTGTCTTGCTTTCTCCCTTATTCTCATGGACACTTGCAGAAAAACAGCATCTCTTTGTTGCCTGTTCTGTACCTTTAGCCCTTATCCTCTGTCTGTGACCTCACTGTTGGTTGTACGTCGCAAAGAGTGTTTTATCCAAATCAGTCAGTGCACATTGCTAGAAGACAAATACACAGACTGTACCATGCATGATGCTTTTACAGCTGCCACGAGGTGCTGTGCTGTGCTGCTTTTGTGCAGGCTAACAGAGCAGCTTACTAGTCTACATAGCATTTACCAGCTGCTCTGGGCTTCTTTGGCATGGAGGGCACTATAGATTCATGTTCCCAAAATGCCAAGCAGGATATTTAGTCATTGAAATATAAAGTAAGTAGTAACAGTGTTTAAACTCTGGTAATGAGTCAGGTGCAGGCTGAATCCAGCCATTGGTTCTCCCGTGCGTCTCCCAAGAAGATGTTTCCAACACGGCCGGGCTCAGCACACACATTGCTTTAGGAGGAGACAGCTTGCTGTTTACAGTACATATCACAACCGTTGGAGCACTTCCTGCTGCGCAGGTGACAGACACATGCTGATCAGCTCCACAGGCCGCTCGGAGCAACAGCCTGCTTAGCTGGGTCACTTGCAAGGAAAATTCAGAGCAGCTCGGATTTCTGAACATGACTCAAAGGATCCCTGGCTGGGTTCATAAGAACATAAGAACGGCCATACGGGGTCAGACCAAAGGTCCATATAGCCCAGTATCCTGGCTACCAACAGTGCCCAGTGCCAGGTGCCCCTGAGGGAATGAACAGAACAGGGAATCATCAACTGATCCATCCACTGTCGCCCATTCCCAGCTTCTGGCAAACAGAGGCCAGGGACACCCTCCCTGCCCATCCTGGCTAATAGCCATGCATGGACCTATCCTCCATGAACTTATCTAGCTTTTTATTCAACCCTGTTATATGCTTGGCCTTCACAATATCCTCTGGCAAGGAGTTCCACAGGCATTGTGTGAAAAAATACTTCCTTTTGTTTGTTTTAAACCTGCTGCTTATTAATTTCATTTGGTGACCCCTAGTTCTTGTGTTATGAGAAAGAGTAAATAACACTTCCTTATCTACTTTCTCCACACCAATTGTGATTTTATAGACCTCAATCATATCCCCCATTAGTCGTCTCTTTACCATGCTGAAAAGTCCCAGTCTTATTAATTTCGCCTCATATGTCAGCCGTTCCATGCCCCTAATCATTTTTGCTGCCCTTTTCTGAACCTTTTCCAATTTATCTTTTTTGAGATGGTGCAACCACATCTGCATGCAGTATTCAAGATGTGGGGGTACCATGGATTTATATAGAGGCAATAAATACAATATTTTTTGTCTTATCTATCCCTTTCTGAATCATTCCCAACATTCTGTTCGCTTTTTTGTCTGCCGCTGCACATTGAGTGGATGTTTTCAGAGAACTATCCACAATGACTCCTAGATCTCTTTCTTGAGTGACAACATCCAATTTAGACCCCATCATTTTATATGTATAGTTGGGATTATGTTTTCCAATGTGCATTACTTTGTATTTATCAACATTGAATTTCATCTGCCATTTTGTTGCCCAGTTTTGTGAGATCCTTTTGTAGCTCTTCGCAGTCTGCCTGGGACTTAACTAGCTTGAGTAATTTTGTATCATCTGCAAATTTTGCGACCTCACCATTTACCCCCTTTTCCAGATCATGTATGAATATGCTGAATAGGACTGGACCGAGTACAGACCCCTGGGGGACACCACAATTTACCTCTCTCCATTCTGAGAACTGACCATTTATACCTACCCTTTGTTTCCTGTCTTTTAACCAGCTACCAATCCATGAGAGAACCTTCCCTCTTATCCCATCACAGCTCACTTTGCTTATGAGCCTTTGGTGAGGGAACTTGTCAAAGACTTTATGAAAATCTAAGTACGCTATATCCACCGGATCCTCCTTGTCCACATGCTTGTTGACCCCCTCAAAGAATTCTAGTAGATTGGTGAGGCATGATTTCCCTCTACAAAAACCATGTTGAATCTTCCCCAACAAATTATGTTCATTTATGTGTCTGACAATTTTGTTCTTTACTATTGTTTCAACCCATTTGCCCAGTACTGAAGTTAGGCTTACTGGCCTGTAATTGCCGGGATCACCCCTTTTTAAAAATTGGCGTCACGTTAGCTATCCTCTAGTCATCTGGTACAGAAGCTGATTTAAATGAGAGGTTACAGACGACAGTTAGTAGTCCTGCAATTTCACATTTGAGTTCCTTCAGAACTCTTGGGTGATACCATCTGGTCCTGGTAACTTATTACTGGTTAATTTATCAATTTGTTCCAAAACGTCATCTAATGACACCTCAATCTGGGACAGTTCCTCAGATTTTTCACCTAAAAAGAATGGCTCAGGTTTGGGAATCTCCCTCACATCCTCAGCTGAGAAGACCAATGCAAAGAATTCATTTAGTTTCTCCTCAATGGCCCTGTCGTGCTTGAGTGCTCCTTTAGCATCTCGATTGTCCAGTGGCCCCACTGGTTGTTTAGCAGCTTCTTGCTTCTGATGTACTTACAACATTTTTTGCTCTTATTTTTTGAGTCTTTGGCTAACTGTTCTTCAAATTCTTTTTTGGCCTGCGTAATTATATTTTTACATTTCATTTTTCAGAATTTATGCTCCTTTCTATTTTCCTCACTAGGATTTAACTTCCACTTTTTAAAAGATGCCTTTTTGCCGCTCACTGCTTCTTTTACTTTGTTGTTCAGCCACAGTGGCACTTTTTTGGTTCTCTTACTGTGTTTTTTAATGTGAGGTATACATTTAAGTTGAGCCTCTATTATGGTGTCTTGAAAAAGTTTCCATGCAGCTTGCAGGGATGTCCCTTTTGGCACTGCACCTTTTAATTTCTGGGGCTCTGCTTCTGGCCCCACATGTGGGGTCCCGGCCGCGTATGTGGGGTTCTGCTTCTGGCCCTGCACGTGGAGTCCTGGCTGCTGCCCATATCCGGGGATCCTTGCTCCCAGCCCCACACCCCAGACTCTGCTCCTGGTTCTGCACATGGGGTACCGGCTGCCACCCCACACCCGGGGCTCTGCTCCCAGCTCCTCACATGGGGCTCCACCCCACAGCCTCAGCCCCTTCACCCCTGTCTGGGTCCCCCCTTCCTGTAGACACAGCCCTGTTCCCAGTATGGACAGGAATAAGGGAGCTGGCTTCCACCCCCCCCCCCCCCACTAGTGACAGTGTTCCAGCACCACCGGGTAAACTTGGGCCCAGGGAGAAGGTTCTTAGGTTGTGCTGTCCCTGCAGTCAGCAGAGGGTACACCTGAGTTGTAGCATGCAGTGCTGTGTCCCACAAGGAGGCTCCAGCATTAAGTGTGTTTCTCTCCTTGTCACTTTCTGTCTAAGGCAGGATTTGATATTTAAAAAATAGGTGTCCCTGCTACATCCAGAACAAGCACTATTACTCCAGCGCTACACGCTACAGAACCGCAGAGAGGCCGGTAACAAGAGACTTCTGTGTAACGAAGGCAAGTGACCCATCTGGCAACATTCCACCAACTGACAGGGATCAACAGGTAGCAATATCTCCCATGGCCTCTCTAGGTGCTGTGGGGTAACCAGCCACAGATCTCCCAGCGCTAAGGCTGGGATCATATTCAGGAGATAGAGACGTGCGCTCAGACTGACCTACTGTAACAATTCTTGACAAGCCAGTGACAGCCAGCATACCCACCGCACCCAGTAACAAACTGGGCATTACACATGCTGGAGTGCCTCCAAAATGACTTGGATGCGCTGCTCATTCATAGCAATGCCATGCTGGGGCTCACAGCTTCAGAACCAAAACTCTGCACAAACCATAAATCCTGTCCCTTCGGCTGCAGGCCCCAGCTCTTCTTGCTGGGTTCCCCACTGTGGACTGGCAGCTCCTCCCACCCTTCATGCACCAACCGATCCAGTTGCTCACAGGGACCTGGCCTGGGTCCCTTTATCTTACAGCCCCAGATGAACTTTCCCCGGGATACCCAAGGCAGAAGGGTTTTAGAACTAACCAAAGAATAAAAAGTGCAGTGAATGAAAGGAATAAGGAATTCTCCGATCACCTTGGGTGACTACACTTCCCCCTTGGAGAATTTCACTAGACAGAATAAATGATTTAGAGTAAATAATTCATTTGACAAATTTAGTCTCTCTCTCTCTTCATGGAATCTCTGTTCACATTACGATGTCCTGGAATTTAATCTCTCTGATTAATATTTTCCATTTTTTGCTTTATGGTCATAAATATTCAAATTTTGTTCTGTGTACTTAGCTGTGATTGGCCAGAGAAGTCACGGTATCATCTCCTTCTCTGTTCCAAGTACCTCTTGCACAAGCTCTTGTGCATTATTCACTCAGCTCCAGCGGTTTTGCTGCTGGGAGGAACTATCCCATCAGCCTTCACCCTCCTGGGATTTCCTGTGCTTCAGATAATAGTCACATAGGGAAGTGTGAATGCAGCAGAACTGGCCCCATGCTTGTTCTGGGCAACTGTATGTCGCCCTCTCATGCCTGGCCTGAGGTGTGTTTATCTCCATCTCAGCAGGTTGCACCCTCTGTTGTGGTGCGAGTAGCAGCTCTGATCAGGGGACTAGCCATGCCCCATGCCCATGTCCTCTGCTGAGGTCAGACCGCCAGCTCTCTTTACCCTTCCTGACTGGAAACACAGCAGAAGCTCCCGAGCACACGGTGTTCCAGCTACACTTTGGAGCCAGGGAGCTGCCAACACAAGCCTTATGTTTAAAGGATTCCCAAGGCATCTCTCTTCTTCAGTAACTCACTGCCAGGCTCTTACAGCTCTTGGCCTCACATCCCCACATGCATCCTGCTCCTGCCATCTGGCTCCTCTGCGCTGGCTGGCGAGGGAGGCTTCTGTAGCACTTTCGTTCAGAACATTCACAAGAGAAGCGCTATCTGGGTACAACAGTGCAGGCCTGGCACTAGATGGCACTCTGCTACATTCTTCCTCGAAGCACTGACCGAAACTGTGCTGCCTTCAACGACGCAGAGCCCCTCCCAGGGCCGGCCGTGTCCTCCCCTCGCTGCAGGGTGCAGAGGCGAGCAGGGTGCACACCAGGCAGATGCCCCTTCCATGCTTTTCCTCCTCGAATGGAAGGATTTGGCCCAGTGTCCCTGGTCCCTCCATTCTCTCAACCCTTGCTGCCAACAGCCAGCCAAGCTCCCCGAACTGAGCTCCATGCTGGGGACGCAACTCAGCCATATTTACACCGCAAGTCACAAGAGCTGTCCTGGGCCCACAGCTGTGGTGAGGTCTGAGTACATGGGGCACGGAGCTGGCGAGGCCCAGGAAAGGCGACCAAGCAGACTCAGGAGTGTCCGTTCTGGGTCCCTCCATCCTCTTCACACAGGTTCTGGCAGGTTCCAGGTTTCCACCACAGCCAGCAGCGCCTGTGGCTGTCTGAGGCACCGCAGATGGGGAGCTGACCGAGCTCCGTGGTCTTAGCAGCATTCCCGGGAGCAGCTTCCAGACCCTCTGACTCCACACAACTATTCTACCACTCGCTGAGCAATCCCAGAGAAGCGAGTGGCATTTCTGCTCATCTTCAGTCCACACTTCCCAGCCCTGCCACACCTGACACATTCACCTCCAGCACTAGTGCGTTATTCATAGGTGCTGCCTTACCAGCCAGCATCTCTCCGATGTTCTAGGCACTGACACGGTTATAAATACAGTCCACAGAGCCTCTTCCCTCCCATGCACCCTCCAAGAAAGGCCTTTGCGGGTGGAAGGGGGGGGCTATGTAGCCTTACAGGGTGTCCTCGAGGTCAACAAATCTGGGCTTTTCTGGGGCCCAGCCCCAAAGCTGAGGCTCTCTCCCAAAGAATGCCCTGGCTCCAGCCTCTTTCAGTCGAGGCAACAGACTCTAGACTCAAGTGCCTTCCTAACAGCGCTGTGAGGTGTAGTGGGAATCTCTCAGGGCAGCCATAGCATTATGGGCCTTTCCCCAGTACCTGTGGGTACAGTGCTGAGTGACAAGCCTGCCCAGTCCCAGCCCACTCCTTAGCAAAGGCCCCGCTCCCTCAGTTCTCTGGCAACAGGCTCAGCTCCTCAGATGTAGGATAATCCCTCATCAGTAGGCCCTACGCTGCTCCCATCACTTCAAAGGGCAGGCCAGACATGGAAAGAACTCGCACTGGAGTAGATCATCACTGGCTATGAAGGCTGCCAGGCCCGGCAGAGTTGTCAGCACATTCGCCAGGTGATTTTGATGAAGAAGACCAAACATTTCAGAGTGTTTTGCCCACGACCAGGATGGTAAATGTATTAGTGGCACTGGCTGCCTTTCATGCCGGTAGTTGAATTTATGGGGCAGGTTCTCAGCCTGTGTTGTTTAGCAGGCTTGCTATTGAGAAGTGTGCTTTCTCTAGAACACTGCTGCGTTTCCTGAGCCAACTGTAGCAACTTCTTAATCTCAAATGTTGGCACCACAATGTCCTTCCCTTAGTACGATACCATCCTGAGTAGACAGGTCATTAGTGACTGTGCAGAAAGGCTGTGTTTATCTGGGCTGCAATTCGGCCACCTTCCAGTTCATGCAGTCTGGCAGAGTTCACCGAAGAGAAGGTCCTGCTGAGAAGTGCTTTACAGTTTCTTGATTGTTAAAGCTTCCGAGCTAATATGCATGTACAACAGCTAATGCTTTGCTCATCCCATTTGGTCGGGGCCATCTCTACAGGCTAAGATACAATGAAGCATTAGCTGGCCTATTTTTCTAGATATATTTAATAAAATCCTAAGCCTGAAGTCTTCATTCCAGGTACTGAAATGTATATAGCAAAAGAAATTTACCAGACTGACAATATGGGAATTAGCCACCAGAAAAAAGATACATTCCAAGAGACACAGTGAAAATCTGAAACGCTCTAAAACTCAAACAGCCGTGAGGTTTATTCCCATTCCATTAGGGAATTATGTCTTTTCATATCAGTCAGGAAGGAAATGGCATATGCCACTGTTTTTTCCATCTGTCTTGTTATGTTTGTAGCAGAAGAGCTCCCAAGCCAGCAGGTCTGCCATCGGTCACAGCAAGAGTTGCTGCATCTAGTTCTAAGATGTTAAATGAAAAAAGCTAAAGCAATGTCGGGCTAAAGCTGAGATCTTAATACACACAGAAGTTAGAAAATCCAGAATTAAGGTGCCCTGTGTAACAATAGTTGTGCCTTTCCACATGCAATCAGATCCCCTATCGCTAGACACTGGGAGAGACGATTGGATTTGGAAGCTAACACACCACTACAGTAGAGGAGAACTGCACTTGGAAGGAAGTTGAATTGTTCATTCTTTTATTCTTGCATCTCAGTGCATACCTGTAGACGTGTGTGCATCTCATTTGGCGTCAGAGCATTCATGTTGTAGCAGCACAGAATTAAAGACCCTCTTGCAGCATATGCACACACACGGAGGCAGGTGCGGAGTTACTCTAGGAACCTCGGTTCTGAACTCCCTGGTTCTTATGCAAAGCCTCACCATTGTACACAGCCAGGAGGTCATTTTGACATAGAATTTCCATGTTTTTAAGCTGGAATGAAGGCTCCCAAGGCAGGAGCTTTGCTTTCTTGTGGTCCAGACAATGCACCGGGCACAGTTATTAGTTTCTAGAGCATTTCCCAGCTGGGTGACGTGGCGTTTCCTTAGAATTCCCTGGCAGGGTTCCTAGGGCAGTGTACTGCTGTGTGCCGAGGATGGCCTGGGACAGGAGGGCTCAGAGCCTGCCTGGCCCCCGAGAACTGGAGCAGGGAGCTGCATTCACCTTCCGGAGCAGAGCCACACAGACTGTGTGTCACACCCTCAGCTGGGATTCAGGGCTGGGAGAACAGCCCAAGACGGTACCGCTCCAGAGGATGGTCTAATTTCAAGGAAGAGGGGGATGTTTGGAAGAGACAGGCTGCACATCAGATTTTAAATTGCACGCTCCTCAGTGTAGGGACCGGGGTGGTCTTTCTTTTGTTAGCATGCTGACCATAGGTGGCAGGCGGACCCCCCTTGAGCCCCTCCACCGCCGGAGAAGCCCCAGACTGGCCGGAACCCCGACACACACACTCCCCCACCAGAGGAGTCCTGGCCCAGCCCCAGCTGGCAGACCAACCTGAGCAGCCCTAGCCCAGCATCCCGCAGCAACGGCCACCCCAGGTGGGTATCTAATCAGTGCGTGCAGAGTCTGGTAGGCTGGACTTTGGCACCTTTTGCACCTGTATGTTTTGTTTTCCGGGCCACTTAGGAAGTGGGTCTCTTCTGGGCTACACTTAACTTGCAAGTACCATATTTCAGCATCCTCAGCCACACACCTGCTGCCAACCCCTTCTGAGCGTTCCTGAGAAATACTGAGCATTTCGCATCCTCCACAGAGACGCCTGCCTCGTGTCAGTGCACGCAACACCTACTGAAGCTTTGATGTTAGCAAATGGCAAATGCTCAGAGTCTTGTACACTGTGTCACAGATTTGTACAACTTCTTCCTAAGCAGCTAGGAAATGTTTTCCAGAGCGAGCTAATTCCGGCACATCCTCCTTGGGTAGGTTTGATGTTATGGAACAGTGGATCTGTGGAATTAATTAACATACAGCGTTCAGTTACTCAGCTAATCTGCATATTTTATTTCCCTGAGGAGGGAAATTTCCTTAAGGTTCTGCTAGGAGACAGGCGAGCACACATCCCAGCCAGGAGGGCGTCACTGCTCCATCCCCCATGCCAGAGCCAGGCTGTCAAGTGTCCGCAGAAGTCTCCCTCTTGGGAGCACTAGCTCATTCCAGGGAGCACAGAGAGCGCTGCCCCAGCTTGGCTCTCTGCTTCTGGACAACTTTCCCCGGGCTCAGTCACGCTGCCCATGGCAAACATGAGAAATGGGCTTGGCCCAGGTGAGGGGCCAGCTCGGGACAGAATCCTCACCTCCTTCTCCAGACCCCTTGTGGCTTCTGCTGTGTGCTCAGGACAGCAGGAACCCTGACGTCAGAGCATTGCTTGGGCAGGCAGTGGTTCTCTGCCACCTGCCCACCAGGCCCAACGCACCTTCCCTGCCAGTGCAGGGCAGAATGGTAACAGGCCTCCTGCGAGAGCATCTGTCTCCTGCCCCCGTGCCCAGATGCACCCCCAAGCAGCAGGCCAGCCCAGCTCTGCTGCCCGAAGGGCATGCTGCAGCCAGGGAGGAAGGGGCAGCAGCTTCCCTACCAGGTGATGCTGGGAGAAAGACACACACACAGGCTGTGATTTGGCATCTTCTCTTCTTGGCACAAAATCTTCCAGGAGATGATTACATGAAAGATGAGTCACCACAATACAATAGCAAAGAGACATCCTTGACTTACTGGCAGGGAAGAGAGAATGTGACCAGCATTAAGCCTCGTTTCAATGTCTCCATTGTACAGTGTCTGGAGGGGATTCTAACGAGGGCTTTCAGGCCTGGCTGGGATTGTCTCTGAACATCAGAAACCTAACTTCGTTATTAGGAGTGTGGATGAACCTGTTCATGCTGCAGCTCTCAGCTCTGTACAGCGCAGGCTCATGATGCAGGCACCTGCTAGCGTCCCCGTGCTTCAGGGTGCAGTCTAAAATGGAGCACCAGTTCTGCTATGTGTCCCTAGGAACAGATGACCAGTCAATGTGAAATTTCACATAGGGATAGTGTTTATGCCCACTGAATTTTCTATGGCGTTTTTGTCTGGTCTCTTCATACATTTTTAATAATCTGCCTTTAAATTTGGGCTCTGGCTTGGCTGCAGTGTTTCCTTGGCCATCATCTATTATTGCTGACTGATCGCTCCTGCAGACATTGCCCTCCACCCAAAGCCTGGCAGGATGCCCCTTAGGAGAACGGGTGCACCGGGAGGGCTGGTTTTAGGGCCATGTTTCACCGTTACGCACATTCGAACTGCGCTCACGTGTCTGATTGACTGGGGGCGGGGGGAGCACAGTCAGATTTGATTGGATGATGGAGGGAAAGGGAGAGGGCACACTCAAAGCCTGATTGGTTGATGGGGGGCAAGGGCACACACTGGCAGTACATTGTTCTGACAGTGTCTCGCTTATGCCCCGTCCCACAGCTGATGGAAAGTGGCCTCCTGCAGCCCGTCATGCTCACCCAAGCCCTACCTTCAATTTCGCTCTGAATACCCTCGGGCAGTAATGCACAACAACCCACTGTGATGGAGTTATGGGTTCTTCACATACAACATACCTGGCACTCAGCCCTCACTCTAGGGTGCCAGCCATCCACCACTCCCTTTAAACACTCGCTGTACCAAGCCCTTTAGCAATCTACCTTCCCCCAACACAATTACTACCCCCCACACCTGCTACTGTCGAGGATGTGGGGTAACAATCGGGGGCAGAGTTAAGGTTGTGGTGTACACTAATTATGTGTGCTTATGGGTGAAGGAACAGAGGGTACATGTTGGTAAGTGACTTAACTTTCCATTGCCTTGTTTTTGCATCAGACATGCAGCTAGTGTGCAGCCACTCTACCTGTGTCACAAAACCACACCTTTGTGCACTAATACACACACACACACATTAAAACCAGCAGCTGTATAGCAAACACAAGCTACAGACAGCTGGGGATTTACAGTCGTGATGCTAATGGGCATGGTTTGGCGCTAGGCATCCCCTTTACTGCATCTGGTCGCAGCCGTCGGTTTCAGTGAATAAAATCTCTTCTTCTTTTTAAATGATGCCACAAACATTTACCTGTCAAACAGGATTTCTGTGATCTGGGGCTCCACATTCTCCAGCGGTAAGTCAGTCTCCCCTGCTCCCCACACGTGACCGAATAGTCTCATCATAGGCAGTTTGTACAGAGAGAAAAATACAATTGCTCCCCGATCCCCCCCCAACTATTTGACCTGGGAATGTTTTCGATGCTGCAGACCCACAGTGCTGGGAAGAAGTGGGAGGGGGCACAGGGAGGAGATATTTGCCACTTACAGCAAATATTCCCCTTACAGCAGCTCTGAGCCCAGAGCCCACTGTGCAGCTAGACACCTTGGCTCTGGGGCGATCACACGCAGAGGCCCAAGCAGGGGGATTCCCCCCACAGCAGCGCTCCCCGGGCTTGGGAACAGAAATGCTGCTGTGTGCTCTATGCACAGCCTGGCATCAGCTTCCGAGTCCTCCAGGGCCGGACTCTTATTCCAATGGCAGACGCACCCAGTACCGTGTGGCCAAGGACCGTCCCTGTATCGACAGCCAATGATGTAAGTAACACGCTGTCGCTGCAGTGTGAGGAGACAAGACACACGCACGCGCACGCACGCCCAAGTGGGCGTCATCTAGCCATGCCATTCTGGCCCTTAATTTAAAGCAGCCGCATTAAAACCCAACAAGAATGAACTGGGTGTGTTTAGCCTGGAGAAGAGAAGACTGAGGGGGACAGTAGAACAGTTCTCAAGGAGAGAAAAGGTTGTTATGAGGAGAGGGAGGTAAATGGTTCTCGTTGACCTCGGAGGGGCTAGACGGGCTCTCCAGGTCCCTCCAGTCCCACGGCTCTCCAGGGATGTTTTCTGTACGGTCGCGGTGGCGGCTCCCGTTGCCCTGGGACAGGGTGTTAACGTGTTTAAGGCGGGGTGATCAGGGCTAGGAGCTAAGGACCAGCCTCTGAGGATCTGCCTCCACAGCACGCAGACACCCTTGGCTGGCCCGGTCTGGAGCCCGAGCTCTGGGACCCTCCCAGCCCACAGGGTCCTGGCGCCCGGGCTCCAGCCTGAGCCCAGAAATCGACCCAGCAACGAAGTAGCCCAGCAGCCTCAGTTGGCTGGCATGGGCCAGCTATGGGCATCTAGCCGCTGTGTAGACACACCCTGAGTGGCAATCCAGTCTGCTGGCCTGATGTGAAATCCTGGTCCTTAGCCGAGCCGGAGCCTGGCAGTGGGAAGTGTCACTCCCAAGGAATACACACCTCCCTTTCACTGCCGAGACACAACACAGCATGAGGTGCCAACCTCCGGGGGGGGGGACGGACGGGATCAGTCGTTAGGTGGCTGCCTGGGGGACAGAAAACTGATCCTGGGGGGTCTTCGGCTACTACATAAAGATCTAACAAGAGCCATGGCTGGAAGCGGGAGCCAGATACATTCAGACTAGAAATAAGGGGCAATTTTTTAACAGGGAGGTTAATTAACCGCTGGAATAACTGGCTGTGGCTGCCATGGATTCTCCACCACTGACTTTTTAAATCAAGCCTGGTTGTTTTTTTCTACAGACCGTCTCTGTCCAAACAGGAATTCGCTCAGGGAAGACCTGTGGCCTGTGCAGTGCAGGAGGCCAGAGCAGATGGTCCCAGGGGCCCTTCTGGCCGTGTGATCGATGAGTGAACCTGCACTGTAGAAAAGGCTGTGCACAGCGCAGTGTTCGGCTGCTCTCGAAATGTTTCTACGGGAGGAGATTTTGGGGCTTGCCTCTGGGGCTGGGAGCTTGCACTGCAGCTGTCCCCGCTGGCAGGGTGGTTGGAAGGTTCTGGTGACAGGCTGATAAGCCCCAGAAACTAACAGCGAGTGGCCAGCTAGGAGCAGCTCTGAGCACAGCGACTGGCAGGGTTTGTACCCACTGGCTCGGGATATGCCTGTGCCCGAGCTGTGACTCGGGCTGTGGGGCTGGCTCACTGTGGTGCAGATGTTTGAGCTCAGGCTGGAGGCCAGGCTCTAGGACCCTGCAAAGTGGGAGGCCCAGAGCCCAGATGTCCACACAGCAGTTGTTCAGCTCCCTGGAGCCTGAATCAGCTAACCCAGGCCTGCCGTAGGGGTTTTATCTCTGTGCACACGTACCCTGAGAGCCCAGAGCAAGGAGTCCCACTGTCCTTGCACAAAATGACTTTCGGTAACAACTTCCCAATATCAGGGGAGGCGAGGCTCCGGTTTCTGCCCCGCCCAGTTAAAACAGGCTAGTGCTGGCGGGGTGGGGGAGGGGCACGCACTGCATTCTAGCTTTTTCCACTTCAGCAGCAGTGGAAACCAGTTTTACAACTGTTATAGCCCTGTGACATGATCTGCCGTGCACACACACCCCCCCCCCGGCCCCGGCCAGACCCAGCAAAGGGGTGAGATGCTGCGTTTGCCAAAATTCGCCAAAGCAAACCCACCATTCCTGCACTGATCAGTGTGTGAATTCTAATGCACAGTCCCGGAGCTAACCCACCACTGCCCTCGGTGCCTATGATAGGGTGACCAGATAGTAAGTGTGAAAAATCGGGACAGGGGTGGGGGGTTATAGGCACCTATATAAGAAAAAGCCCCAAATATCGGGACTGTCCCTATAAAATCGGGACATCTGGTCACCCTAGCCTGTGAGGAGGCAGCTGCCAGGCATCTACACTTACTCCAAACTGGGACTTGAAAGGAACACAGCAGGGGAGGTTTCTTATCACCCAGAAACAGTGATAGGACTCGCTGCCAGGAGGCCAATGCACAGGCAGACACAGGTGGTTTTGGCCAAGACCAAACCAAACCAAACCAAACGGAAGCACACAAACAGTTGTCTGAGGCGAAGGTGGCTGGAGGACCTGGTTTGCCACACAGACACTAGCAAGGATATTCTAGGTTCTGAGGGGGAAATTCAGCTCTGTGCAGAGAGGCAGGAGGCCCGTGCATCCTGGGACTTAAGTGGCCCAAAGGACTTGCACTGGCCTTCTGCACAGAGGTGAACTTCACCCTCCCAGAGCAATTCCCTTGTGCAGAGAGCCCAGGAATAACTAATGCACTCTCAACAGCTTACCACATGGTAGCAAACATCCATTCACTCTCACGCGATAGCAACAGATTCATCAACTGATTCATGCCACCTGCTTCAGATGCAAAATTCCCTTGGGAACTGCTTTTCTTCTGTGGAGATTCCCTTTGGGGAGGGCTTTCCTTCCGGGGAGTGACAAGGTGCCATGCTCTGGAGGGGAGAGGACCCAATGTATAGACGGCATTAATGTCAACAGGAACACTCTGGTTTAGGCATCTGCAGTTTCATCATGGCTTTATTAAAAATTTAAATCACAAATTCCAACATTCACCAGGGAAGAGTTGCTTTCCTACCAATTACAGTTAATAGAAGAAAATTAATGTACCAATTAATATGGCTGCTTTTAAAACTCAGTCTAATATGTTAAATACTGTTCCTGCCTCTATAAATGCAGCGAAATTACACAGTGATCAGGATAGGAGCTAATAAAGTTTTGCTTCTCTGTACTTAAACTATGTGGCATCACTGACTTAAGGCACAGGAAAAAGGAGATTATTTAACATTTTAAGGTTTGTAAGACTCATAAATCATTTCATACATGCCATGTTTGTTGAAAAGGATAGAATACATTCAATTTTACAGTATATTAAACTTCATCTAATTTGAACGTAAGAACAGACCAGCAAAATAAATGACCAATTTCTGAAGCAGAAATTACCATTTGGCTGCTGCCATTATGAAGCTGCTGGTATTTTATCATGTTCTTAGCATAATATTGCTTGTCTATTGATGCATAGTTATAATGCTAGTCCAAATTAGAAGGCGGTGAAAGAGGAGAGTGCAGAGTTTTTTTTTTAATAGGCATCATTTGTCAGATGTTATTTCAGAGGTCTTTGCACTGACGATAATATGCAGATTAAAGCAGAAGTAAACAGCAAAGGAAAAAAGAAGGAAAAAGCAAAAAGGGAATGAAAATTGTATATTGTTTTGGCTGCAGCAAGTAAGAGGCAGACAGGTGGACGGGACCCCAGTGGGCACAGATAGCAGTAATTAATCTGGTCTGAAGGGTTTCTGCTGGAAACTCTGTGGTCTCTGACAAAGAGGGAATCCTCCTTTGAATGTCAATGCTGAGTGGAGACCAGGCACATAGAGACACTCCACTTGGGGAGCAGTGCAAACGTGACTGGCTGTGCCCAGCCCCCTGCACAGAGGTGCGGCACGCTCTCCGTGCGCAGAGTCCCCCTCCCTCACTGTTCACCAGCCGCAGGAACCACAGATCTGAGTGCAAATAAAAATGATGTTTAGTTTGCAAACCGAGAGGTAGGTATTGCCGTCCTTTAAAGTTTATTGTTCTGCTGAACTTGGGATTACAGCGGCAACGTGTTACGGTGAGAGAAAGCACATCCAGAATGACAATGGAAAGCCACGAAACATGGTGGAGGGTGAGGCTAGCTGGGGAAATTCCACCCAGAGGGATTATAGGGCATTAGGCCCAGGCAAGTGGGGTACTTAGCAGGGCAGGAGTCCCTCACGTGGGGCACTGCCCAGCCCAGCAGAGCTGACTGGTGGCTGTTCGACACAGGGTGGAGAGGAGTGCGCCTGGAGAAGGAAGCTGGTAGCCTAATGCAGCTGCCACGCTGGATCACACAGATTAACTTCCTCCTTATATTTACTAAGCTCTCCATCCAATACAACCCTTCTATGAGTGGCAGCCCATTGCAATGGGGCTGGAGGCCAGAGCAAGTCCATCGGGCGGACATGCCCATCCGTCTGCCCCGCCTTTCCCAACAGCTCAGAAAGGAGCCAGCTCATGCGGGTTGGCCATGGAAGCAATGGGAGCGCGGAACAGGATCTTGCCTGCTGGGGTGCTGCCCATCTCCCTGCTGCGTGCAATGGCTAGTGGGGTGCAAAGCTGGGCGTGGCCAGCGGAGGATGGGTGGGGTGGGAATCACCCGGCGGCAGTTTCAGGAGAATGGTGGCCAGACACTATCACACGGCACCGAGCCGTGCTCCTTTGCCACAGCAGAAGGGGAACACGGAGCCAGGGCCCAACAGGCAGGGAGTGGGGGGCACATGTACGTGACCCTGGAGCAGCCTGCCTGGCTGCACAGCTGCAGTGCTCAGTGTGATCCCAGACTGTCAGGGCTTTGGAGCATGAACCAGCTTTTCCTCTGGGCTTGGAATGCTGGGCCTCCCACAGGGTTAACAGCAGCCGCCTCTGCCTGCAGCAAAGCCGGGAGAGCAGGTTGGTTCATTGCAGAGAGTGGCCTGGTGTCCAGTACAGCGCACAGGCCACCCAGTGCAAGGAGGCTGGGCTTTGGCCTCTCCTTGGGCCTCTAGAAAGCGCTGGCCCCTCAGCCTGGGGGTTTTCATCCCTCCGCCTGGCAGCAGAGGGGAGTGCACAGCAGCTGTGTCCCTGCACAGGGAGCAGAGAGGGTGCTGCCTGGGGCACGACGCTCCGGCAGATCAGGTGGCTTTGCCTCCCTGAGACCCAGCATTCCTATGGGCTAAATCCCAGGCCCCCGTGGAAGGGTGCACAGGGAACTCTCAGGGGAGCCCTGGAATTTCCAGTCCCGGGGGGGGGGGGCAGGAAGAAACAGGGAGTAGCCCACCTAGGCCATGTGGTGGCCCTTCCTCTAGGAGCCACTCCCCTGGAGTGGGAAGAGTGGATCCAGTCACCAGTCCTGCAGCTCCTTCCTGGGCCACCACCTCCGCCATTTGTCTATAACTGCACACAAGCTCGCCCGTCAATCACGCATCACGGCGCTGCCTGGGCAGCAACTCAGGAGCCTCCGCAGGGTTGGAGTTCGGGTCCTGCTGGGTATAAGTTCAGGTGTTTTCCTGAGCAGTCCAGCTCTCAGGAGCCCACAGCTTTGGGCTGGGGAGACTTGGCTCCTTTTCAGAATGTCCTACACTTCCGATCCCAGCTGGAAAGGGGTGTGGAAGCAGGTTTCCAAAGAGAACTGGAAATGAGGTTTGGTTGGGTTCTGCCAGCAGACAAAGTTTTGCAGGGGGGATCCAGCCCCTTTGCCCATTTCACCTATGGAGGCAGCTGCAGTTTGCAAGTTATTGTCTCTCAGGGTGAGTTTGTCTTCCGGGCAATTCATCAAGTTCTTGTTTGCTGAAAGCAGAATGGGTTGCCACTGTGAAACCCAATCTGAACCTCTCTCTTCAGCACATGGAAAGGGAACACACCTCTGTTATTGTGTGAATTGCACACCTCTTAGCTCCCAAAACTGCAAACCTGTGTGCTAGGCTCTAATGTGCTATAACAGATTTCAATTGCTTTCTAACCTTCCGCGTGATGATGTGACATTATACTCCGCTGTCAGCGCTTGCCAGCATGCTCCTACTTTTAGTTCTCCTGTTAAATATGGTCTTTGTTGCGCTTCATTGATCTCTGAGCATATTCTGCTGTTTACAACTTTGATAATCTTTGTGTAATCTTCAGGGGTAATTGAATTCCTACAGACGTAGCTGAATTTTAAACTCCTCACAGATTTAAACATGTTGAAATGCCACGATATGAAAGTCAAACCTGCAGGAAGAGAGAAGCTCGCTCTCAACTTCTTTGCTCCAAACTAGGCCAGGAGGTGAGGTAGTGCCAGTGAGGAGGGGAAGTAATTAATTTGTTAGGAGACACAGCTCAGGCCTTGGCTTTATTCTTCCTCAGGCCAGACGAATGGGCTTTTCTTTGAATGAACTAGAAGTGGCCCAGGGGCCTTGAGTGGAGATGACTCTGCCGGGCACCTGGAGAGAAGGAACCACCTGCCTCCCCCAGGGAGATGGAAGCAGGAGCAAGGTGGGGCAATAGTCAGCCAGCCAGAGGGAAGTCGCTGGGCCCCTTCCTAGGCAGTGCCCTGAGGAAGCTGGGACATACCGGGGGGAGGCATGAGGGAAGCTAAGAGACCAGCAGGGTCCCGAGCTGGTGACAGCGGCGCTGCTTACAAATGGAGCTTTGCATTTCCACACACACAACACCCAGGTCGAGTGACGGACGCTATGCAGCAGGCCAAGAAATGCCTGGTGCCGGAGCCTGGACTGCTCCGCTCCAGCTGCTGATTCTGGGGAGGAGGAAGCACCCGCTCATTAGTTCGAGCTGTGGGAGGGAAGATGACAGACATGGCACTGCGCACAGCTGGGCAAGGAATCATGGCAGCATGTCTGCCAATGGCTGCAGTATCTCAGCCCCAAGACTGACACTTTCCTCTCTCGGGATCTCTGGGTGGATACACTCAGACCTGTCCCTCCTGAGGAAACAACCGCTCCTTTCTGTTTCTCTTACTTCCTGCCTGGAGCCTCTCCTTGGACAGCTCCCCGCAGGGATCCACCCCACACTGGTCACAATCCATTTAAAATGCTCCTGCTAGGATTTTAACTCCGACTCGGACACCTCCTCCCACTGCGCCTGCTCGGAATCCTTACGTTGGTGTTTTATCAGAAGCCAGATGGATTTTCAAGGCCCTCGACGGACTCTTCTTTAGCGAACTGATGGCAGCTTGGTCCTTTGCTGATGCCTAGAACCAACTCAGAGCCATCAACTACCACCCACCAGGCAGCAGGCTCGCAGATCCCACCAGCATTTTTAAAGCCAAGTGTAAGATGATTTGGACCCGCACTGGGTTATAATAAAATACTAAACACTGAGTGCAGCCAAACCCAGATTGAGCAGGAAAGGAACATCAAGGCTTTCACGTGGTGAGTCACCAGTGCAAATCCAGCCTGGCTCAGCTAGCTGCAGCTGAAATTCATTCCCATCCAGCAGTTGTAGCGTGAGATGAGTGGGCAGCTTATTGGGAGTCTCAGTCCAGTCCCTAGTGGATGGATGCAGATCACCAGGGCCACAGACTGGCCCCTTGTTGGCAGCCCCAGCAGAAGCCAAGGACTGTGACGTGCGTGAAGTCTCTGCTCCCATCCAAGGATGGGACATGTGGGCGGAGGGACACGGGCAGCTTTCGCTGCTGCCGACAGAGCTCGGCATGTCCTGGGCACGTGGGAACGGACGCCTCCCAGCACCGTCAACCTTGCACCTTTCACCAGCACTTAGCATCTCTAAAAAGCCGAATCCGAGCGAGGTGACAAGCGTCGGTCTGGAGGCACCGTGTGAGGAACTGAGCGAGGACTTTCGCAGCCCAGCTTGGCTGACAAGGCCTTCCACACACACTGCAGTGTGTGAATGAAAAAGCAGAACTATAATGAGACTTTACTTTAAATTCCATAAAAAGTCAAGCTAATCAGCGACTGAACCTGTAATTGATTCTTTTGCTAGTTCAGTACTTAATGCTACATGTGAAGCAATAGGATTTTACAATTCACCAGCACTTCACTTACAGAGAATTAAGCAATAAAAATCCATTCTGAGCACAAACAGTGAGAGGGGCGCCACGCTCACTAATAAGCGAATGAGCCAATAAAGTGACTCAACGCTCACATCGATCCTTTGTTTTTCAAAACCTCTTTCTCTGCGTGATACGGGGAGATGCTGTAATGGACTCCAGCGGGGTCTGAAAGCTCCCCAAACAAAAGACGAAGTTAATGGAGTCAGAAATGCCAACAGTTAGTGGCTGAATCGAGGTGGGTTGGTGATGAGGGGGGCTCCCCATCACGATGCGGGGCAGGATCAAAGCCCCAGGTCCTGGCACTGCCACGCTCAGGAATGTGCAGTTAGTACAGGGAAGTCCCTGGTATTTGCAGTGAGATCTGCAGAGCCCCGGCCAGTGGGTGGTGCCAGCTAGAGTGAGCATAGGGGCGAGTGCGTCAGGAAGCCAGAGAAACATCAGCACTTTCCCAAAGGGCGGGTGCCCCGTAGTGCCAGAGGTAGGGCTGATGGATAGAGTCCACATATCAGAGTTCATCCCGCCAGCTGGGAGCCAACCCGCCTGTTCTGCTATCGGCCACATGTCCCCATCACCAGACCAGGGGTGCGAAACGTCGTTTCGAGCTGGTAAAAACATGTCGGTTCTGTGGAAAATTTAAAAAATATTGTTTGTTTCAGTCGTGGACAAAGTGTATGAAATTTTTCAATGAAAAACTAAGCCCTAAAGTCTCGGGGGAAATAGTTTTTTGAAAAACATTTTTGGTTAAAAAAAAATTCCAGATTTGTCAAAAAAATGGAAAATGTTGATCACAACTAGAATTTTCTGTGATATTCACTTTTGTCACCAAAAAAAAAATAATGTTTTGACCAGAAGCTCTGCTAGTGGTTCTCAGCCCAAACCCCATCCACAATCCCTGGCTCGACCCACAGGCCCAGAGAAACCAGAAGCTGCTGCTGATTGACCAGCACTGGAATAGTTACAGTACTGACATCTATATGGCCATCATTAGGGTTCAGAGTACTGCTCTCCTCCTGTCACTCCAACGCTCACGTGCTGCCCAGAGGAGAGGGCCTTTGCACCATGGTCTGCTCTTAGGGCTGGTGAGCAAACGCTTCTCCACACCCACAGCTTTGCCTGCGACTGCCACCATTCTCTCTCGCTCAGCCCTTTGTAACAACTGGAGGGCCAGACTTCTAACTGCTTCGCTTTGCAGCCCAGACTGGACTCAGCCACTTGCCTGATTCCCCATCTCTGTGCCACCAGCGCAGGAGTGGGGAGTGAGAGCAGAGCAGCCTCACAGCTCACAGTTGATAAACTGCCAGTGCTTTATAGCTCCCTGCGAAGGGTTATTTCTCCTCCAGGAGGAGGCTAACAGGCCTTTGCTTTATTCGAGGGGATGCAGGTGGGAGCCTATTGCCAAAGATTTGATACTAACCCCAAACAAAAGTGGCGTCAGTTTATTTTCCAGACTCCTCTGGGCCTGCTCAGAGCACTCAGCAGCTTAGCAAGGCTGTTATCTGCTCGCCAGGGTGCTGGCATCAGTGCGCAGGGATGTCAGACGGGGAGCAGCTGGCAGCCCAGGCTAGTGAACGAGGTGGTGGGAGCAGGAACCCCTCCCTGCTCAGGCACACAGGAGCACTGCTGAGTGTCAGGACACCAAACACAAGAGCCGTCTTACTCCCCCAAGTCTCTTGGCTAGCTCGGCCTCCAGACTCCGTGTCTCATCTCCCCCGCCTACATCCCGCACTGTGGGGGCCTGGACCGTGTCCCTCGCCTTTCTGACTGACGGACGAGTGGGGTTGCCCTGGGACAGGCCCTCGCTGGCTAGAATGGGGTGATCCCCCCCCCACACACACACACACCAGGACTCTGCTCCGGAGCTCGCACTGGTTCCAGTCCTAGAGCCAACCCTTATCTGGCCTAGCCCTCAGCATGGGACTGGCCCTGCGCTCTCCTGCTCAGACCTTGGTAATAACCTCAGGGCCCATTGTCCTGCTGCTGCTCCTGCGGGACGCTGCGGCTTGGCCACTTCCCCATCTCACAGAGCCCGTTCCATGGTGAACGAGGCATTGACTCTGCTCTGGCTGAGAACTGGCGCTCACAGAGAGTCATCGGTTAAGGCTCTTCACAAGTCAGCAGCTAGTTACTTGTGGAGGCAGGGACCTGCGGACTTCGTCCCCCTGCCTGGGCACTCAGCATCCTGGGATGCCTGCCCTGCCCTCGGCCAGCTGATCTACCGAGCTGTGCCTCCATCCAGCTCCTTCCAGTGGGACCCAGTCACCAGATCCCCACTGCTCACAAATTCCAGCTCCAAGCTGCTCCGTGCTCTTCACATTCCCGCATTGACTGCTCTACTCAGCAGCACTTGGGGGCTCCTATGGAAATTACAGGATAACTGTTCAATAGAGATGAGCCCCAGGGCCAAACGCCTCCCAGTGTGTGCTCCAGGTCCAGATCTGAATTCACAGCTGCTCTCCTTCCCTCTGTGTCCAGGGCCAAGCCACATCTCCACTCCCAGACACCCCCAAGACTGTGCAGCTGGCAGCCCGGATCCTGAGACAAGTCTCGTGCCCAGACCCATCCCTCATGGCAATCAGTCTCCTCTCTGCAGTCCTAGTTCACCAAGGAACCTGCCTGCTGCATGTGGCGCTTACTGCTGCACCAGAGGAGATCTACAATCCAGCCCAGCTCCCTGCCCGCCGGCTGCAGCCAAGCATGTGTCCAGCTCCTTGTAACTGCAGATGTTTGTGTTGGGGGAAGTTGCTGGTGTGAGTTGCACAGCGGGTGTGTAGCCATGGCAATGTTTTTCTATGTGCAATAGGAGACATTCAAAACCTGTAAAGGGTGCCTCTGTTGTGCTTTGTTTGTGCAAAGTGCTCTTAGCTTCCTCTAGTCTAGGTGAGCCTGGGTGATATCTGAGTGACCGTGGGAAGCAGCCGCATCCATGGCAGGCAGCTCTCAGAGCAGGTAACGATTAAGGCATTTGGAGAAAACGCCGTCTGGCTGCATGGGGAGGGGGATTGTGAGCTGTTCCAAACTGGCAGCTCCTGGGGGATAACCAGGGAAGGGTGGGCTGGGACTCCCTGGGTGGCCTCTTCACAGCCATCTGCGGACGAACGAAAAGCACTTTCCTTCGGGCTAGGCCTGTTCTCTCACTTCCCGGATACGGCTCTTGCCATCCCATGGGAAGCTGCAGCTAGAAACGTAGGCGTGAGCTGCCCTAGGACTGGTCCCATCGCAGCAGCCCATGCGGACATGGCTGTTATTAACAGAGGCCGGGAGGGCCCTCTGCCAATCTGCCATGCTGCCAATCATGTGACCGGGGCTCCCTCCTTCCCCCCCGCATCTAGGATCCTCCTCTCAGCGGGGTTTCCGCTGTGACCGACCAACCACTCCCCTTCGCAGCCCATTTCAGATCCTTGGCGGGGTGTTCGGAGCTCCGCTGGTTAGGTGTCACTGTCTGTGCTGGGCCCTGCGCAGTGTGGCAGGGGCGGCACTTCAGATATACAATTATTATGGGAACCTACAGGAGCCTCAGAGAGAATCAGAGCCCAGGTGGGGTGTGTCACGAGCTGATCCTGCCACTGGAGAGAGCAACATCCTTCCCCACGTAGAACACGTGGCAGGGTGAAATCTCACTTGGACTGTAAGATCCTGGGGCAGGGACCTGATCATTTTTGTTGCCCTCTGCTGGACTCTCTCCAGTTTGTTCACATCCTTTCTGTAGTGGGGGGCCCAAAACTGGACACCATACTCCAGGTGTGGCCTCACCAGTGCTGAATAGAGGGGAATAATCACTTCCCTCCATCGGCTGGCAATGCTCCTACTAATGCAGCCCAATATGCCGTTGGCCTTCTTGGCAACAAGGCCACACTGTTGACTCATATCCAGCTTCTCGTCCACTGTAACCCCTAGGTCGTTTTCTGCAGAACTGCTGCTTAGCCAGTCAGTCCCCAGCCTGCATCTCTCTCTAGGTTCTTATATGGCCTCTAGGATCAGAGCACTGGGCCATGACCTTGCATCTACCTCAATTGCACCAATCTGATTCTGAATCCAAGTGATCTCATATTAAGCATATGTGAAGTGAGCTGCTATTACATTGCTCCTCACCAAGCACTGTGTGGTACCGTAAGTGAGTTCTGTTGTGATACTTGGGCCTACGAATTCATTCTAATTATGAGCTCAACTATAGAAAGGATGTGAAAGTTCATTAGATGTCACAGTAACAACAAGTGTTGATGGGAAAAGGTACAAAAGGAGACAGAAAAACGGAATTAGTCTAAACAAAGAGGCCCACTGCTGTAACTCAAGGACTGCGTTTAGATCCTGCATGGTGAACAGGAAAATGAGGATCTGGAAATCAGTGAACAAAAACTGTTGTGTTGGAAACTCAGCCTAATTGGTGGGCAAAATCATGAGTGGCCGGGCTGTCCCCTCACCACTCCCTTTGTGGGTCCCGAAAGAAAGAGACTGAGGAGAAAAGAGAAAAGAACAGACAGAGGCTACTGGAGCGAGCTTCACAATCATGGCTGCCACCCCCACCGTCTCCTGGGACCCCGCCCCTTCGTCACCCTGATCCTGAGCGATGTCCTGACCAGACCAGGCCTGCAAGAGGGACCCAGATGATGTCGTCCCGCTGCCCGCTCCAGCTGAATCCCAACCCCGACCTGAGATGTAATGAGATCAGACTAACAGCAGCCAGAGCTCAGCTCCAGCCCTTCTCAACTACCCTGTCGTTCCCCAGAAGGGCAGTTATTGTCGTCTTTGATACCACCTAAGAGACTGTCAAACAAGGGGGGGAGGGGTTCCTTCTAAAAACTCTCCCCAGCTAAAGGGAAGGGAGCAAGGGATGGTGTTAAAATGAAAGTCTTCGTTAATACTTTAATTTCCAGTGCTTCAACGGTGCCTAACTTAGGGTGCTTAAGGAACTCACTGAAACAATCTTGGAACCATTAACAATAATCTTTGAGAATTCCTGGAGGATGAGTGAGATCCCGGAGGCCTGGAGAAGGGCAAACAGTATCTATTTTTAAAGAGGTGGGGGAAAGAGGACCCAGAGAATTACAGACCAGTCAGCCTAATTCAATACCTGGAAAGATACTGGAACAAATTATTAAACAATCAGTTTGTAAGCATCTAGAGCAGTGGTCCCCAACCTTTTGTGTCTGCGGGCGCCAGACGAAGGACCGTGGCGGCGGTCGAGCATCTGCCGAAATTTGGCGGCATTTCGGTGGCGACACCTCTGGATGACGCCACTTGTCAGCGGCAAGTGGCATCATCCAGAGGCGTTGCCGCCAAAATGCCACCGAAATTCAGCAGCATTTCGGTGGATGCTCAACTGCCGGCCAGGACGCGGACATGCCCGCGGGCACCGCGTTGGGGACCCCTGATCTAGAGGATAATAGGGTTATACGTAATAGCCAATATGGATTTGTCAAAAAAACTGATTTCCTTCTTAGATAGGGTTACTGGCTTAGTGTTGGGGGAAGCTGTAGACAAGATATATCTCAGTTTTAGTAAGGCTTTTGACACTGTCCCATATGACATTCTCACAAGCAAACCGGGGAAATGTGGTCTAGATTAAATTACTATAAGGAGGGGGCATAACTGGCTAGAAGACCCTACACAAACTGGGGAACATATCTAGGGGGACCCCAATGGGGTTTGTCTTGGGTCCAGCACTATTCAATATTTTCATTAATAACTTGGATAATGGAGTGGAGCAGAATCCTTATAAAATTTGTGGGTAACACCAGCCTGAGGGAGGTTGCTAGCACTTGGGAGGACAGGATTAGAATTCAAGATGACCTTGACAAATTGGAGAATTGGTCTGAAATCAACAAGTTGTAATTCAATAAAGACAAGGGCAAAGTACCTTTCTTAGGAAGGGAAAAATCAAATGTACAGCTACAAAATGTGGAATAACTGGCTCAGAGGTAGGATGCTGACAAGGATCTGGGGGTTATAGTGAATCACAAATTGAATATAAATCAACAATGTGATGCAGTTGTGAAAAAGGCTAATATCATTCTGGGGTGCATTAGCAGGAGCATTGTATATTAAACATGGGAGGTAATTGTCCCGCTCTACTCAGCACTGGTGAGGCCTCAACTGGAGTACTGTGTCCAGTTCCGGGCACCACACTTTAAGAAGGATGTGGACAATTTGTCCAGAAGAGAGCAACAAAAAACAATGTAAAAGGTTTGGAAAACCTGACTAATAAAGGAAAAGTTAAAGGAAAAATTGGACATGTTTAGCCTTGAGAAAAGAGGGCCAGAGGGGGGAACCTGACAGGGGCTGTTATAGAGAGGACGGTAACCAATGGTTCTCCATGTCCAGTGAAGGTAGGACAAGAACTGATCAGCTTAATCTGCAACAAGGGACATTTCAGTTAGATATTAGGAAACACTTTCTACTTCTCAGGGGTAGTTAAGCTCTGGAACAGACTCCAGGGGAGGTTGGGGAGTCCCATCATTGGAGGTTTTTATGAACAGGCCGGACAAACACCATCAGGGATGGTCTAGGGTCACTTGGTCTGGCCTCAGCACAGCGAGCTGTACTAGATGTCCTGTCAGCCCTACGTGTCTATTATTCTCTGAAGAGACATCAGGGGAAGAATCCAAGGTTGGCAGGGCTAAGGACAATAAGGTGGAAAGTTTTTTAAGTGTACTAGAAACAACTGAAATCCTGGCAGTGGTGCAGGCCCATGACTAGGTGGAGATGGTTAATAATGATGTAGAAAAGGCAGGAGTGTTCAATCAACACTTTTGTTCTGTATTTGGAAAGAAGCAGGAGTATGTACTCGTTTCACACGAGGATGATGAAGTACTTTCCAGTCCATTAGTTACCAAGGAGGATGTTAAAGAACTTGTATTAGGGATGAACATGTTTAAATCAGCAGGCCCCAGTAGCTTGCACATAGGACTGCTCAATGAGATGGCCGAGGGGATCCCTGGCCCACTGATTTTAATTTTTAATAAATATTGAAATACAGTCAAACCTCGCAATAACGCGCCCTGCCATAACGTGAAATCGCATATAACGCGATCACAGGTTGGCTCCCCTTTAAGGTATAATACAGTACAGTACTGTACCAATGGTTCCCAACACCATGGCAGGGGAGAGAAGCTGCAGCCCTGCACCTGCCGGGGACAGAGAACTCCGAGGCTGCGGGCGCCGGTGCTCTCTGTCCCCAGCAGGCGTGGGGCCCCAGCTTCTCTCCGGCTTCTCTGGGGCTGCCGGGGCCAGTGCTCTCTGTCCCTGGCAGGCGCGGGGCCGCGGCTTCTCTCCGGCTTCTCTGGGGCTGCCGGGGCCAGTGCTCTCTGTCCCCGGCAGGCGCGGGGCCGCGGCTTCTCTCTGGCTTCAAGAGGAGCCACGGCTCCCCGCCTGCTGGGGACAGAGAGCACCGGCATCTGCAGCTCCTCTCCCCTGCTGGGCACTAGGCACTAGGCAGTGCACATCAATGCACCGCTTTGGGGACCACTGACAAACCCCGCTATACCGCAAGCCCGCGTTTAGCGCGATGGAAGGTTTTGGACCCCAAACATTGCGTTATAGCGGGGTTTCACTGTACCAGGGACATTCCAGAAGACTGGACGAGTGCTAATGTTGTGCCACTATTCAGAAAGAACAAGATGACCCAGATAACGACAGTTAGCCTGACATCAATCCTGAGCAAAATAATCGAAAAGCTGATACGGGATTCAATTAATAAAGAATTGACAGGTAGGAATATAAGTTAATGCCAGTCTACATGGTTTTATGAAAAATAGATCTTGTCACCTAAAACTGATTTCATTCTTTGAGGAGATTACAAGTCGGATTGATAAAAGTTCACTGTATAGAGAGAACAGACTTTTGTAAGGCATTTGATTTACAACATTCTATTCAGCCACACACCATTCCATGAGAGATGAGCATTACACACTATCAACAGAGCACATGTTAAACGGAGGAAGAACCCGCTAAATGATAGATCTCAACGGTTAGTTCTCAGTGGGGGTGTTTCCATTAAGGGGTTTCACAGGAATCAGTAGTAGGCCGGATACTATTCACCATTTCCAGTAGTGATCTGGAAGTACATACAAACGACTGCTGATAAAACTCATGGATGGCCCAGAGATTGGCAAAGGGGTTTATAATGCTGAGTGCAACAGTCCCACAGAGCGATCCGGATCGCCTGGTGATCTGGGCCCATTCAGATGAAATGTGTTCAGTACAGCCCTATGCGAAGTTACACCGCTGGGGCCAAGCAATGCAGGCTGCACCTACAGAAGAGGTGGCTGTGTGCTGGGAAGCAGGGACTCTTTGAAGGATCTTGAGGTCATAGTGGACAAGCGCGATGCTGTGCCAAAGGGCTACTGTGATCCCTGGATGTATAAACAGGGGAGTAGCGGGTACAAGGAGGGAGGTGATTTGACCTCTGTATACGGCATTGGTGAGACTGGTACTGAACACGCTGCGCAGTTCTTGTGGCCATAGTTTAAAAGGGATGTTGAAAAATTGAATTGGGGGCAGAGAAGATCCATAAAAATGATTCAAGGACAGGAAAAAATGCCTGACAGCGGGAGCCTGTGTCTGTGCAGTTTATCAGAAAGAAGACCAAAGTGACATGATTACAGTGTATAAATTCCTTCCTGGGGAGAAATCACTGAGCACCAAGTGTCTAGCAGAGAAAGGCCAAACAAGAACCAATGGCTGGAAGCTGAAGCCAGGCAATCCCAATTTGAAATTGGGCACACAGTTTTCAAGTGTGGGCGATGAACCAGTGGAACAAGCTCTCATGGGAAGTGATGGATTCTCCATTTCTTGGAGTCTTCAAATCCAAACTGGAGGCCTTTCTGGAAGAGACGCTTTAGCTAACCCCAGGGATTGGGCTCAACACAGGGGGATGTGGGTGACATTTAATGGCCTGGGCTATCCAGGAGGTCCGTCTACTCAGTGTTTCTCAACCTGTTTGATACCAGGGACCAGCTTGCTGCCTTCCTAACCTGTGCAGGGAGATCTCACGGACCAGTCGGTGGGAGACACTGAACTAGATGATCTAATGGTTCTTTCTGGCCTTAACCTATGAATCTATGTAAGCTACACAAAGGCGTTTCTCTTTCCTTTTCAGCCCTAGAGAAACGGGTCTGAAATTCCTCACTAATATTGTCCTTTACAGTACGGCCAACCCCAAATGTTCAAAAATCAGAAGTCAGGCTCACCCAAAATCATGAGATTGTCTTTAAAGTCAGATTATGTAAAAATACTAGATTTGGGGGTATTTTTATTTGCCTTCTGCCTTTTGAGCCTTGAGGGTGCATTGGGGTCACATTTTGAAGCTCTCCCCATAGCCACGAGGATTAAAAACTCACTTTTTCTTTAAGAACAAAGGCTGAAATCATCACACAACCACCTGACTCCAGGACTGGGGCTTTAAGGAAAACAATAATTATCATGAGAGTTGGCAACACTGCCTTTACAAACAGATCTTGTAGCCAGGATCGCTCATCCATTATGCCACTTGATTATTTATTTAGATTTCTTAATACTGTACAATGTGTCTCAACCTCTCCTCCCCCCTCACACAAGCTCATTAACACATTTTAGGAAATAAGCCATTGGCAGAATATGAGCTTTGAGGTATACATGCCAGATATGCCCAGAATGAATATTGGTAATAGGTTACTACAGGGCACCCTCTGCTTCCCTAATCAGGAAGCAATCACTCCCCCTACTCTCCTCTCCATAATAACCAAGGTTACCACCTGTCACTCTCATGCACATTTCAAACTTCAGCCTCCTCTTGGAGCTAAAAACACTGGGCACATCGGAAAGTCAGCGCCTGTGCCTATTGCTACCAGCCCTCTCCACCAAATCCAAGACTCGGGACAGGAACAAGAGTCTTTGTCCCAACTGCACTCAGAATTCCTCGAGGAAATTTCCCCTACAGCACGAAACATCTGATCGGAGAGGTTCTCGCTAAGGCCTAGAGCCTTCAACCATGAAATTATATGACTCTACCTTGACCTCAGTTTTTCTGCAGTTAATGTCTCTGGCAGAATATAAACTGCCGCTCAGGGCTGTTTTTCTGACTCAGACAGTCACTAGGAAATTTACAAAATCTCAGAATGTTTCTTGGGTGCCTTCACCAGACACCTCCCCTAACTCAGACCCTCAGTCATCAGAGCAGCTTCATAGCCAGCCACAGGTGCTGGCTCACCAGCGCAGCTCTGAAATGTCACTTCCTCATCCCCTCTTTGCTTGCAGCTCGGTGCTTGGAGAGGTGCCTGAAGATCTCTCTGCAGAGTCCTGGGAAAAGCCCAGCTCCACCCCCAACCCAATACCGCTGCTCAGGACGCACAGAGCACAGCATCGTTCCCGGCTGTCTCCTCCACTCCAAAGAGCTTGGACCCGGCTGCCCCTGTGGACCACAGCAGAAGTGCCCTTGGTGTCAATGGGAGAAGGATGGGAGAGCCCAATGGGAACTGGCTACACATCTCTGGCCAGCTGGGATAGTGTGTGCAGCCGCTTGGTGGAGCTCTTTTCCCAGCAACCCAGGAACGGGGCAGGGTTTGGATAATAATCTCAGCGTGGGCTGATGGAGATACTGTCCTTATAAGGCCTTTTCCTGTAGCCACATTAGGAGAGCAGCAGCCATGAGCTGAGAAGCAGGAAGTCGCATCCTCACATTCCATCTAAATTACATTAAAAAAATGTAATATCAGGCTGTTAAGAAGGAGACCCCAACCTAACAGCACCCACCAGCACCAGATAAGGAAACAGATCTTAAAGTGGTTAAAGAAAACTTAGTCTGATAGCGTCTGTCTGGCAAGAAACCACTTATCAATAGTTGTGGTTGTGAAATCTACATTTCTTTGTTTTGTCTTTATGGTCCGCACTTCTCTATTGTTTGTCTGTATGAGCTCTGCCTGGTTCTTTGATTGTTTCTGTCTGTTACATCATTAATTTTGCTGGGTGTAAATTAATTAAGGTTGTGGGATGATTAGGTTAGAGAATTTTGTTACAATATGTTAGGATTGGTTAGTAAAATGTTAGTAAAATGGTTGGTTAAGGCACAGCTCAGCAGGACTCAAGTTTCACTATATAAACTGGGGTCCAGAAGGAAGTTTTGGGGAACCAACTCCAGGATAAAGCCCCAAGATCAGAACTGCCAGACCTCAGCGCTCTACCAATGGCACCGGGCAGAAACTGGAATCCCCCAGATGAGCTGATCCTGACTGGCCATCAGGAAAAGTTCATCTGTCTTGTTGGGAGTGGTGAGCACTGTGTGTGTAGTGTGTGCAGTCTGGTTTGGGGATTGTTAATAAATAGAGGTTAAGTAGGATATTACTGTGTGAGGCTCTTTCACTGGTAAAAACCCCCGGAAACCCGCAAAAGATTAAGCCCTGAGCCCACAGGGAAAAGGTGTTTATCCAGATCCCAGAGGAGTAGAGCCTGGAGCCCATGGAGGGGAAAAGTTCGGTGCCTTTCACCTGGAGCCCTAGGAACTGCGAAGGGGGTGGGTGTCTAAATTAACCGGGTTATGTCTTGAGCCCTAGGAACTAGGTGGAGGTGGGTGCCCTAGAGCGTGCAAGTGACAGAGAATTTTGCACAGGTAACAATCCCAGTCCCTCTTCCCCAGGTTCAGTCTCCGGTGGCTCCAGTCAGGGAGCCTTATGGTGTCAGTAGCCTCTAAAAATCCCCCCCAAAAAGTTGGCCACCACCATTCATGCACCCGTCTGGACACCGGGCCATCTCCCCATTCACTCACAACCTTAGCATCTGACCCAACCCCAAAGTTAATGCAACCGCTGAGGAGTTGCCTGAGTGCTGCCCCCCTGCCCCAGTCACCTTCTTTGCTCCAGAAGGATTTTATTTGTAACAGCCATTTGCACCATTTAAAACATGTACTTGTTACTGCGTGTATTACATGGATGATAAGGCCATTGGGAGAAACTAAATGTATTCTTGGCATTGGTCTTCATTGCACAGGATGTGAGGAAGATTCCCAAATCTGAGCCATTCTTTTTAGGTGACAAATCTGAGGAACTGTCCCAGATTGAGGTGTCAGGAGAGGAGGTTTTGGAACAAACTGATAAATTAACCAGTAATAAGTCACCAGGACCAGATGGCATTCAACCAAGAGCTCTGAAGGAACTCAACTGTGAAATTGCAGAACTACTACCTGCGGTATGTAACCTATTGCTTAAATCAGCTTCTGGACCAGATGAAAGGAGGATAACTAATGTGACATCAATTTTCTAAAAAGGGTCCAGGGCCAATCCCAGCAATTACAGGTCTGTAAGACTGACTTCAGTACTGAGCAAATGGGTTGAAACACTAATAAAGAACAGAATTATCAGACACATAAATGAACAAGATTTGTTGGGGAAGTCACCATGACTTTTGTAAAGGGAAATCATGCCTCACCAATCTATGACAATTTTTTGAGGGGGTCACCAAACATGTGGACAAGGGTGATTCAGTGGATATAGTGTACTTAGATTTTCATAAAGTCTTTGACAAGGTCCCTCACCGAAGGCTCTTAAGCAAAGTAAGCTGTCATGGGATAAGAAGGAAGGCCCTCTCATGGATTGATAACTGGCTAAAAGACAGGAAACAAAGGGTAGGAATAAATGGTCAGTTTTCAAAATGGAGAGAGGTAAATAGTGGTGTCCCCCAGAGGTCTGTACTGGAATTAGTACTACTCAACATATTCATAAATGATCTGGAAAAAGGGGTAAACAGTGAGGCGGCAAAATTTTCAGATGATACAAAACTACTCGTTAAGTCCCAGGCAGACTGTGAAGAGCTACAATGGGATTGCACAAAACTGGGTGACTGGGCAAGAAAATGGCAGATGAAATTCAATGTTGATAAATGCAAAGTAATGCACATTGGAAAACATAATCCCAACGATACATATACAATGATGGGGTCTAAATTAACTGTTACAACTCAAGAGAGATTTATAGTCATTGTGGATAGGTCTCTGAAAACATCCACTCAATATGCAGCAGCAGTCAAAAAAGCGACCAGAATGTTGGGAACCATTAAGAAAGGGATAGATAAGAAGACAGAAAATATCATATTGCCTCTATATAAATCCATGGTACCCCCGCATCTTGAATACTGCATGCAGATGTGGTTGCCCCATCTTAAAAAAGACACAGATTTGGAAAAGGCTCAGAAAAGGGCAGCAAAAATGATTAAGGGTATGGAATGGCTGCCATATGAGGAGAGATTAATAAAATTGGAACTTTTCAGCTTAGAAAAGAGATGACTAAGGGGGGATACGATAGAGGTCTGTAAAATCATGACTGGTGTGGAGAAAGTAAATGAAGTGTTATTTACTCTCTCATATAACACAAGAACTAGGGGGTCACCAAATGAAATTAATAAGCAACAGGTTTAAAACAAGCAAAAGGAAGTATTTCTTCACACAACACACACTCAACCTGTGGAACTCTTTGCCAGAGGATGTTGTGAAGGCCAAGAGTATAATAGGGTTCAATAAAGAACTAGATCAGTGGTCCCCAACATGGTGCCCGCCTAGTGCCCAGCAGGGGAGAGAAGCCGCGGCCCCACACCTGACGGGGACAGAGAACTCTGGGGCTGCAGGCTGCGGGAGCGGTGTTCTCTGTTCCCAGCAGGCGCAGGGCCCGCCTAGCGCCCAGCAGGGGAGAGAAGCCGCGGCCCCGCGCCTGCCAGGGACAGAGAACTCCAGGGCTGCAGGCTGCAGGCACCGGTGTTCTCTGTCCTCACGGCTTCTCTCTGGATTCATATATTATCTTATATTGAATATGATGGTTTTTGTATTATTTAATGCACAAATACAAAATAAGCCTTGAAAAACTGTTGGCGCCCGCCACACTCTTCTGAAAACATGAATGTGCTACTGATCACAAAAAGGTTGGGGACCACTGAACTAGATAAATTCATGGAGGGTAGGTCCATCAATGGCTATTAGCCAGGGTGGGCAGGGATGGTGTCCCTGGCCTCTGTTTGCCAGAAGCTGGGAATGGGCGACAGGGGATGGATCACTTGGTAATTCCCTGTTCTGCTCATTCCCTCTGGGGCACCTGGCACTGGCCACTGTCGGAAGACAGGACGCTGGGCTAGGTGGACCTTTGGTCTGACCAAGTGTGGACGTTCTTGTGTCACGTGAGCAGTGAGAGTCCAACCTGTGGCAACACCCAATGACCCATGATGCTGACTCTGAGGTTGAGGCCAGAACGGATCATTGGGATTATCTCATCTGCCTTGTTTAAGGCAGGCCAGAGAACCCACCCACTGACTCCTGCACAGTGTGTGGCTGAGCAAGAGCAGAACTTTTAGAAACACCCTTTGCCTTGATATAAAGACCGAGGGATGGAGACACTGCTGTGTTCCCTCGGGAATCTGCTCCGATGGTTAATCCTCCTTGCTGGGGAAAGTTTGCTCTTTCATTCCAGACTGACTGCCCAGCCCCCTGCCATTGGCACCACAGTCCTGCCAATAAAGTGCATCTGAGAGGTGAGTATTACCAAGGAATGGACGCAGCACTGGCTGGCTGCACTGGTGCAGTGCAGCCAGACCCTGGGGCTTTGTGCTTCCTGAACCACTGGAAGGGTGTGGCAGAGCGACTCGCGTGCCTGGGTGCTCCTGGAGGGGCCTCTCTTTGTGTCAGCGTCACGGCAGTCTTGCCTGGGCTCAATTTGAGCCATCTACACTTCCTCCTGCGGCCAGTCTCGGGCAGGCTCTGGGGTGGGATTTGTGGGCATCTGCTGATGGGCATCAGCAGGGATTGTCAGTGGAGCCTGTGGTGTCTCACCCCAGTGGGAGGTCCGGGCACAGCATTAATCCCTGTGCGGCTCCTCTGCAGGGCTCAAGGACAGGGGAGCCATTGCCCATCATCACTCTCTGGGTTCTGCTTGTGAGGGATGAATGAAACCACCTTCATCCACTCCACCGGCACCCCACGCCACACAGCACTGCCTGTGGAGGAGAGGAAGGGGGAAAGCAGCTGCTATTCCACCTCAGCGTGACCACCATAAAGCAGGCCTTGCTGTGTGAATGACTCTCATTCCTGAGCTTCAGCTGCTATAGGGTGAGTCAGGGAACAGGGTCTGGTGCCATTCCTGAGAGCACAGCTCAGATCCCCTAGGAAGGTTTGTGAGGAGCCTCACCAAACCATCTCAGTTAGTGGTTATGGGTTTAGGATTTTCATATGAGGCAAACTCGGTGTGTCTGGCAGAGGAAGGGTTGCACAGCAGCAGAGTTGCCGATTCTTGAAAACTCCAGGCTTTTCCTGTCACTATCAATATTTCCAGAGGCATTTATCTGATCTTGCAGGGAAATT
Organism: Mauremys reevesii; assembly: GCF_016161935.1. NCBI lineage: Eukaryota > Metazoa > Chordata > Testudines > Geoemydidae > Mauremys > Mauremys reevesii. The sequence continues at coordinate 84,332,082 of NC_052632.1, forward strand.
GATGTCGAGAGAACGCCAATGCCATTATCAACTTAATGCGAAAACTCAAAGGGAGCTTGAAACATTTTATAACGTGTTGGGGCCTTTGTGGAAGGGTTATTGCATCTTCTGGGTTTCCATTTCCTATGTTTTGGGGGGAGGAAAGATCTATAAATATTGTAATCCATTCACTTCTGGCAACAACCCTTTTCTTTAATAGCCCCACTAAATGTGGATTAGATTTAAGCCCCCGTCTCTGCACCAGCAGTATTTATATGCAAGGTTAAAAAGACAGAAGCTTAGCTTCCCCAAGTGGTAATTACCCCTTGCTGTCAGAGGCGAGAGAGAGACTTGCTACGTTAGTCTCGGGGCTGTTTCCCAGCGTTGCCCCTCTCGGCCGAAGCAGCACAAGCACTATTTACTCTCATTGATGGATTCTTCATTTGAGGCTTGCAAAGCGTGACTTGGTGATGCCTGCACCTCTTCCAGTGCTATTGATTTTTGTTTTGGAATGAGATAAGCAAGCAGCATGGCCGAGGTACGCTGGTGACTGCCAGACAGTTAGGCCACACGCACTGTTCACGCTGAGCGGAGGGGGAAGGGCAGCGCCCCTCAGTCTCCGTGCAAAGTGTACATGGACTGGAAAGGGGCGCACTGGGCAAAGTCATGTAGACAGGACTGGGCCCCGCGTTACAATCTCCGAGAGGGGAGAATCCAGCCGCTAGCCCTTAGAAAGAAAGTGCAGTGGGGCCTTGGGGCTAGGGTTGCCAATTTTGGTTGGACGTATTCCTGGACGTTCCATCACATTACAATCTTTAATTAAAGAGTAATCTTTAATTCCTGGAGACTCCAGGGCAATCCTGGAGTGTTGGCAACCCTACTTGGAGTCAGTCAGACATTTCCCACCTTCATGCCACCAGCAGGTTTTGTTGGGCCTGACTGTGTGAGTGTGAGTGTTTCCTGGAGATGGAAGTGCCAGCCAGGAACAGTGTCAGCTCGACTGCACAGCAGGCTCCACCTGCCCAGGCCTTCCCAGCACTCCCTGCATCCCCCTGGCCCGGGGGAAACGCAGCCGGGTTGGCCTGGGCCTGCTGCTCCTGTTCACATCCTCCTCCTCCCCTCAGTGCAGGCCTTCGCCAGAGCCCCCCTGCAGGGCTGCTCCTCTGGGCAGCTGCTGCCAACTTCCCCACGCTCTAGTGACCTTCCCAGTCCTTCAAAAGGCAGGGCCAGGATTTCAGCAGGAAGCCCTTGAACCATCCCTTCTGCCCCCTCTTGATGAGGGAGTGGGGGAATGGCTCTGCAGACACACACCCCACCCTGCTGTCACCCGTTGTCTGCGAGCTCAAAGCCCCCGACACCCTAGAGCCCACTAGCCCTGACCTGACTCATGGATTGACTCTGCCCTGCCCTGCCCTGCCCTGCCCTGCCCAGCCTCTAAGCACTAAGAGCCCCTGAGGACTGCCCAGAGGCAGCTGTCTCTCCCCCTTTTATAAACTGAGATCCCAAGAGCACCTGTCCCTGCAGAGCCCAGCCTGGCTCCCAATTAACCTAATTGGCAGCAAGCTTCGCCCCTCTCCCAATCAGGACAGCAGATCCCTGCTCAGCACAGCCAAGGTCCCAAAGCCTTTCAAAAAACTCCTCCCCACTGACCTGGTCTGTAAAACACTTTCCAGGTAAAAGCCCCTAACAGGAGCACAGGACTCCCCGCAGGGGGCAGGGCCAGAGGTGGACCTGGGCCTCAGCTGCTTGTCTTGAGATTTTCCCTGCTGGGGATGGGTTTTTAAGGACTCAGGGAGTCTTTAGAGGATCCCAGTGTTATGTGAGCTGGTCTCCTCAGCCTGTTTCAGCCTCTGCCCTCTGGAAGAGCACACGAATCCCTGACCGGCTGTAATCTGGGCCCCAGCAACAGCTTCCACAGGTGTTAAAAAGGCCAAGAAAAGAAAAAACAAATCCCACTGCTGGGTTTTCTCCCCCAGTCCTACCAGTGCTGAGCTCCAACTCTGCCCCCACCAACCCCCCCAAGCACTGTGCTGAGGCCCCTCAAACCTGACTGTAGCCAAACCCCTGCACCCCCTCCCCCACCCCCAGCTCTGCCAATGCCCCGCTCAGTCCTGCTCCGCCGTCCCCTCTGCTAGTCCAGTCCTGGGTCTCTAGTCAGCAGCACGGCGTGAGAATCCCAATGCCCTTCACTGAAAGGAAGCCAGTCTAGCGACTAAAGCACAGAGCGAGGACTCATAGATCTGCCATCTGCTCCCACCCCGGCACTGATGCACTGTGTTACTTTGCACAAATTGCTCCGTGCCTCAGTTTACCCCCTCTCAAGTGGGATAACATTGCCCTGCCTCACTGAGTCTGTGAGGCTAGTAAAGCCCCCCCCCCCCGTGTTCTCCCTGTAGCTGGTGTTAAAACTGGGTGAGGTCTGGTTGGGTGAGTCTGCGATTTACATGAAGGTCTGGGAGGAGCTGGGAGAGGGCTGAACCGCTTCTCATCTGGGACTTGCTAGGCTCTGAATCCAGCACTCTGGTGGTGAAACTGAATCTCTTCTCCTTTACCCCAGGCTGAAAGCAGAGTCGCGCCAGTGGCATGTACCCCCGCCTGTCTGAGAGCAGAGCTGGACGAGTCATGGGCACTCAGCGCATGCCGGGATACTGGTGTGAGGGGCGGCTCAGGTGTCTCCCGGGGTACAGTGACCGTACAGGGCACCTCAGGAGTCCCTGGCACTGTACAGACGCACGGGGCCCGCCCCGGCCCCAGGCGCTCCCGGCAGGAGCTATTGCTGCAGAGGTCCAGCTCAAAGGGGCTCCCTGGAATTCTGCTGCCAAGGGGTTGTGCCCCTCCCTCACTGCATGGGTGAGACGGGGCTCATCCCCTCTGCCCCGCACATCTCCTGAGAGCCTTGGGGACCATGCACGCAGGGACCCAGGGCCTCTGCATTGTCATCCAGCCCCTCCCCCCAATTTCCTAGGGCAGCAGTTCTCAAACTGTGGGTTGGGACCCCATTTTAATGGGGTTGCCAGGGCTGGCGTTAGACTTGCTGGGGCCTGGGCCCGAAGCCCGAGCCCTAGCCCCACTGCCCAGGGCCGAAGCCTGAGCCCCACTGCCCGGGGCCGAAGCCCGAGCCCCACTGCCCAGGGCCGAAGCCCGAGCCCGAGCCCCACTGCCCAGGGCCAAAGCCTGAGCCCCACTGCCCAGGGCCGAAGCCCGAGGCCGAGCCCCACTGCCCAAGGCCAAAGCCCGAGCCCCACTGCCCAGAGCCAAAGCCCGAGCCCCACTGCCCAGGGCCGAAGCCCGAGCCCCACTGCCCGGGGCCGGAGCCCGAGCCCCACTGCCCAAGGCCAAAGCCCGAGCCCCACTGCCCAGAGCCAAAGCCCGAGGCCGAGCCCCACTGCCCAAGGCCAAAGCCCGAGCCCCACTGCCCGGGGCCGAACCCTGAGCCCCACTGCCCAGGGCCAAAGCCTGAGCCCCACTGCCCAGGGCCGAAGCCCGAGCCCCACTGCCCGGGGCCGAACCCTGAGCCCCACTGCCCAGGGCCAAAGCCCGAGCCCGAGCCCCACTGCCCAGGGCCCAAGCCCGAGCCCCCCAGCCCAGGGCCCACTGCCCAGAGCCAAAGCCCGAGCCCCACTGCCCAGGGCCGAAGCCCGAGCCCCACTGCCCAGGGCCGAAGCCCGAGCCCGAGCCCCACTGCCCAGGGCCGAAGCCCGAGCCCCACTGCCCAGAGCCAAAGCCTGAGCCCCACTGCCCAGGGCCGAAGCCCGAGCCCCACTGCCCGGGGCCGAAGCCCGAGCCCGAGCCCCACTGCCCAGGGCCGAAGCCCGAGCCTCCCCACCTGGGGCTGAAGTCCTGGGACTTTGGCTCTGGCCCCCCCGCCCAAAGTGGGCTCAGGCTTCGGTCCCCCGTCCTGGGGTCATGCAGTAATTTTTGTTGTCAGAAAGGGGTCGCGGTGCAATGAGTTTGAGAATCCCTGTCCTAGGACAACTACAGAGCGTGGCTGCTGCAGAAGCAAATTTCTAACTGAAAGATGTTGAAACTCCTGCTTCACGGCTGAAGCCAACCTGTAACTAGTGGAGCCCAGGATCTTCATGGGAGCAGGCAGACTATCCCACTCGAACACTTCCCCACCGTGTCTGGTGCTGGCCACTGGACTGGGTGGAGCTTGGTTCTGACCCAGTCAGGCAGGTCCTAGGCTTGCATGGTGCAGCTCTACTGGCTCAATCTGTCCTGAGCTGCCTTAGAAGCGGAGAGCTGTAATGTGCGCTTGCTGGGCCAGGACGCCCATCTGCAGGTAGATCAAGCTACACCAGTTTACCCCAGTTAAGGATTTGGCCTCTGCCTTCACCAGTTAGGAGAGGGGGAACAAAATGAATTTGCTCCTGAGGTCCAGCTGCTGCACCTGTACATCTTACACAAAGCCTGTATGAGCCCGTTGCCCTGGCTTCTTACACTACAGGGATCTCTGGGGCAGAGTCCTTCAGACCTGTGAGTGCCCAGCATGTGCTGGGAGCCACTGTGCCAAATAAAGATTGACGGTTCGAATGCTCCTTGGATGGGGAAGGGGAACTAGCTCCCATTCTGTTCATTCCTAACCTGCTTTTTAGTCTTTCATTTCCTGGCCCTCTGTTGTGAGTGTCCCATGAGAAGAGCTAGGGGAGGCCACCCAATCCCGCTCTGGCTGCGTCCCCTCCCTGTCCTAATGTAGGCCTGGGTCTGTTTCTTGGGGAGGTGGGTTGTGGGGGAGGGGGGAGTGAACAGCTGTGCCCTCTAGTTATTTTGAAGCATGCAGATTCCTTCCCTGGTCCAAAAGCTGCTTGGAAAGGAGCCTGAAATTGCTTTCTCTAGAATCTGTGCCTTACTGAATGCTGCTTCCCCCAGGTACATCGGAGTCTGGCCCCTGCCTGGGCAGGCTGGATTCCTTGCTTGTGTAGGGCAGTGCTGCAGCACGTCGACCCTCTGTTCTCATTAGCCATGGAGATGGGTGCAGCGGTGGGGCTCTTGCAGGCTGCAGCAGCTGGACCTTCTCCGTCAATGGGCGTGTTTTATACTTCTGCATTTCTGACCTAATCAGCTGCCAGAACCCCAGAGGCATCAGCCCGAGCGTCACTGTACAATCTGAGAGCTCACAGCACTGGGAACTCCTATGCCTCAGAAAGAGAAACAAGCCGACCCCAGGAAGGAAAGACTCATGACCACGGAGAACAGTATGTTTGTGCAGCTTATTCCAGTCACATCGAGCCAGGCCTGGGCCAAGACCAGTGCAGCCCAACACAAATATTGATGTTGGGAGGTAAAACTACTTCCCAGCGAATTCCTCTGGTCACACAGCTGGGTTTCGTGCTGTAAAACTCCCACTGGGGACAGCTGTACAAAGGCCCAGCCACAAGAGCGTTTCAGCAGGTGGAGCTCACACAAAGGTGAATCCCTGACCAGATTACAGAGCGATTGAGACCCGCTGCCCTCTGCACCCTCTCTGCAAGGTTTACCTGTGGGAGGGGATAGCTTTTATTGGGGAGAGACGAGCTTTCAAGCTACACGTCGCTCTTCTTCGGTCTTTGGCAGCCAGGGTCGGAACCACTTTCTAGCTCAAATTCAAGCCTGTTTTGAAATCTTCTCTTATACACTGGAAATAAAGCTGATTTGTTGAAGTTGGAACAATCTGAACGTTCTGAATTCCAAGAGGAGCCCAGGCAGGCAAATGCGGCTGGCAAAGAGGAAGCAGTACTGAGGGGTCCTGCCAACAATTTCATCCTGCTGCCTCCTTCACAGTGCCTAATATTCCTGTCTGGCAACAGACCTCTTTAAACTAGTTTTTTGACCAGTTTCCACAAATCTGCCTGTGACTCGACTGGACCCTCCTCTGCGCATTGGTGGGGGAAAGGCCTGGATCCACCCTCCTGCCAGATGTCCCTCCTTACTAGGAGCTGGCAGAACCTGCAATAGCTAGCAGGCCTGGGGCTTTAGGGTCTGCATGCTGCCAACAGCCCACTGTAAAAAGATAGCTCCATACAGCAACCACGCAGGTGCCCTGGGCCAGCACATTTTGATCATGCTGCGGGATCCAAGTAAATGAGATGGTGCAGGCCCCGCTTCTGCACACAGGGCATTCTTGTTTATCAGCCTATTTTTCTTATCAGGAAATCTAGTGTCACAATTAACCGTGGAGATGATCCTGATGCCACGTTAACCTGCTGAGTGTTTGCATGAGGGAGACAAAGCATGTGGCAGAGAAAAGCCTCCCTGGGGCAAAGTACAGTCAGACAGAGGAGCACTGGAATTCCGTTCAGGTGCAGACCAGGCCTGGCAAAATGCTGCTGAAATCTAAACACTGCCCTTCATGGATCTAGTTACCCTTTGCCTGGATCTGGTTGAGGGCAATGTTTGCTGGCTAAACAACGCACAGAATGTAGGACCCAGCAGAGACCCAGGGCAGGTGCAGAGGCTCCCATGGCTGAGAATCTTCACCCTGAGCTTTGTGAGAATCAAGTTTTTAAGAGGAGTTTCATGACATAGATTCATGTGAGTATGTCAAACCTCACTTCTCCGAGACCCCAGAGAGTGGCAGTGAATTCTGCAGGTTCTGGGGACTGGCATGTAAGAATTATGGAGACATTTAAAGGTGACACCATGAGAATACAATATGAACACATACATACTATGTATCTCCACATATAGTAACTTGGTTACTGTGCAGCACTCGTTTATGTTTAGTGTGTAGAAGTACAGCTTGAAATACAGGGTGCATGACTGTATGTATAACTTTTACAGGGATTATGTCTTGATACACACATCGGTTTGATAACGCCAGCACCCGGTACATGCATCAGTCTGATTAATACCTGGCTCACAGGTGGCAGTCTGTGACAGGGGAATTGCAGTCCAGGAGAATTCCTGGGGTGCAGAAGAACAGTCTGGAAGTAGTGGAGGAGGGACAGGAAGCAGAAGACATGAGTTCTAGTACAGGAGAGGGAAGGGCGGTTGCGCCATGTGGAGGTGGGAGGCTGTATTGGAGGAATATTGCCCCATTCCTGCACAGCTCGCAAAGTGTCCCCAAGCCCTGGGCTGACTCTTGTCACAGATGCAATTCCTAAACATCTTTTAATGCCTGAGGTAATTCCCAGGCAAGAGCGTTTGTTACCTGGAGTTAAGGGGACTGGATCCAAAACTCCTGAGAACACTGGAGTTATCTCAAATAATACAGATCTTATGAAGCCTGGACATTGCAAGTTAAAGGTCTGCCTTACCAACCTACCACAGCTAGGCCAGCAGGAGATAGCTAGTGCGAAAATGGGATGTTCCATGAAACACTTGGAAAGAAATGAAAAAAAAATCATTTAAAAAATGTTTTTATTGAAAATATCTATTTCTTTTACAAGAAAGAAAGAAAGAAAGAAAGAAAGAAAGTATTTTACCAATTTTTTTTAACTGAAAAATTGGAAAATTTCAAACAAATCTAAACATTTTGGGGAACAATCTAGTTTTCATTTTAAAAAGTTGAGATGGAAAATGGACGAGATGTTCTTCTATTCTGACTGCCATAGACTGTCAGGCCAGAAGGAACCACTGGGATTGACTAGTCTGACCTAATAACATGGGCAAGAGACCTGCCCCCAGAGACTCCAGCATCAAGCCCAACAACTAATGATTGAACTAGAATGTAGCCTTGAGAAACACTCTGTGTGGAGGAGAATTCACCACACCCCTTGGAAGTAGTTCCAGTCACTAGTTACCATCACTGTTAGAAGCATGCACCTTATTTTCTGCTTGAACTTTGCTAACTTCAACTTCCACCCACTGGATCTTGCTGCATCTTGGTCTTCTGGTCTGAGAGCTCCTCTCCCTGTATAGATCCTGTAAGCTGGGAGTGAGTCACTTCTTCACCTTCTCTTTGATGAAATAGTCTGAACCCCTTCAGTCTCTCATTGTGAGATCTGGGTGAGTGAGCAGTTTAGGGTGAGCACAGGGACAGCAATTTGGGGTCAGCACAAACATATGATTCAGATTTATGTGTAATTAGCAGCACATTTCCCATGAGAATCCCTGCTGCATGCTGTGAAAATCTGGATGTCCCGCTGTGGCTGTGGGGAAGAAACGCTTCTCGGGCAATGACCATGGTGCAGTTACCATATGAAAGATACATGTGGAAGGGCCTTTGAAAGCCATGGCAATGATGCTCCTTGATTGATGGCCAGGAGCTGGGAGCAGAGCACTGTGGGTGCCTCCTGCACTCTCCTGGGGAGTCTTTAGTTTGGCAGAGGCCCTCCAGGATTCTATTCCTTCCAAGAAACAGAGGTGCTGGATTTGGGGGTGCTGGGGGGCTCTGCACCCCCTGGTGTGAAGTGGTTCCAACATATTCAGAGTTTACAGTTTGGTTCAATGGCTCTCACTCTCCCTCCTCTCCACTATACACAATGCAAGCAGGGCCACTAATCATGCTGAGACCAGCCCTTTTCCAAGCGGGTGTATTTAAGTGAAAGAAATTATAGCGCCAGGGCTGGGCAGGAGGAGACCCTGCTGGCCTGTGGCTAAGTAACAAATCAAACACAGCCCTGGACTTCATAAAAGATGTAATCTATTAATAGGTCTGTGACCAGATTTCCCTGGTCAGCAGTCGGTCCTGAGAGGGGCTGGCTACTCAGCATGTGCTGTCAGACGAGAAGAAACCCTGCTAGAGTCTCTGCTAGAAAATGAGATTTTTCTCTTAAAATTCATGAAGGAAAATGGAATATAAGTTAACAAATAAGGGCTCTCCCTATTTGCATATATCACTGAGACTACGACAGTGTTTGCTATGAATTACTTAGCATAATGCACTTTAACATCAGCCCAGTCAATAGCAGGTCACTGAAAATGTAAATTAAAGTGACACTGAAATGTGTTGGAGCGTTTATTTATATTGTTCTCTTATTGTTCAAATGCATTTATGAAGGATAGCTCCAGGCACGCTTCCTTTTTTATTAAAGAAAAAGCAGGTTAGTCAAAGTAATGCTAAATGTGATTTAACAAGACTGGAGCTACCTGGATTCAGCTGTTAAATGGCTTGTAAGTTTTAATTCTGTTCCCTGCTTGATTCTGAAGTAATGTGTCTTCTGTGCATCACACTCACAGACTGACTCCCTTGGAGTCAGTCCCACAGTTTGGGATCAGTACTGCAGTCGCCCCACTGTGGCCAATGGGAGTGTTGCTGAATGTGGAACGAATGGGGCTCAAAAATCCTGGCTGTGGGTGTGCTGTGGCTGTGGGTGGGCATGCAGAGGGTGTGCAGCAGCAGTGGACAGGCGTGCAGAGGGTGTGCCGTGGATGTGGGCGGACATGCAGTAGGCGTGCAGTAGGCGTGAAGCAGCAGGCATGCAGTGGATGTGCCGTGGATGTGGGTGGGCGTGCAGTGAGTGTGGACAGGTGTGCAGTGGGTGTGCAGTGGCAGTGGACAGGTGTGCAGAGGGTGTGCCGTGGCTGTAGGTGGACATGCAATACGTGTGCAGTAGTCATGAAGGGGCAGGAATGCAGTGGCTGTGCTGTGGCTGTGGGTGGGCATGCAGAGGGTGTGCCATGGATGTGAGTGGGCATGCAGTGAGTGTGCAGTGGCAGTGGACAGACGTGCAGAGGGTGTGCCGTGGATGTGGGCAGGCATGCAGTGGTGTGCAATGGTCATGGAGGGGCTGATGTGGCTCAGCAGTACACATTGCAGTTGAGCTTGCATTAAAAGGTCTCTATATTGTCTCTGTCTCTAATGCTTTGGGCTCAACCCAGCCCAGACAGGAGGTGTGTCACTGCCTGCCCTGCGACTCTGGGTGCATTCAAAGCCCTGGCACTCACAGCTCACATATCAGCATGCAGCTCACACCCTGGCTTCCACGGCCCCGCTGCTCTCTGCAGCATGACCCCCAATATGCTCCCAGTCCTGAATTCCCCCGACAGTCTGCCCTGGGGTATCCAGCCCTCTCGCTGAGCACTTACAGAAGATATTAAGTTTGCTGCTCCCTTAAAGAGACAGTTCCCAGCAGCTTCGTACCTTACCAGGGGTTAAAGCACTGAAGTGGTTTAGAGTAAACATAGAACAGATTCATTAAACTAAAAGTCTGAGGTTTGAGTGATACCAAGTCAAGGTATAAAGGTGGGATTACAAGCAAACAATAGTAAAAATATGCTTCTAAACTAAAACTTCATTTCTGTGAATTACAATCTTGCCTAAGCAGGGTTCTCACCTGTACTCGGTTCCCAGACACTTCAGCCCCCTTGGTCGAAGGACCCACCTTTCTCAGGCTGCAAGCGCTCTGCCCCTTGTGTCTGTCTAGTGCTGGATAACTTGGCGGTTCTCTGCCTCTCCCTTTCGAGTCCGGTCGCCCGTTGAAACGCACACCTCTCCAAGGGGCGGGATGAGCTCATGCTGGTCTCCTCTTCCATCCCCCTGCTGATCTCTAGGCAATGCGGCTTCCATTGGTTTTGGTTGCACCATCCTTGATTTCTTTGGAGACAGCAGATAGGTAGACAGTGAGCTGTGACCTTCCAGTCCGTCTGGGTGGGAGAGCCTCTTTCTCCCTCTGTTTGGGTCCCAGACTTTAAAGATGTTGAGGACTCATAACCCCTTAGGTAGTGTTAATACATACGCCTCACAATTACGGCAGGAGGGGAAGGGTGCAGTAAGCCCAGCCCATGTCCCAAAGAGACACAGCCTGACTGCTGGGATAAATACTGGGGACCCCGATGGCTCCCCACCCGTCCTGTGAGGAGGGGGCCCTGCTACCTCTCCTGGGGACAAAGGGGACTCCATGCTGGTGCCTTTGCCTCTCTGGGGCCAGAGGGGGGAACTTCTCCCACTGGCCAAGCTGCGGGCAGCTTCTGGGGCAGAGCCACATGGGCCTTGGATGGCATTAGCCCAGCCTCAGCTGATCCCAGTGGCTTGTGCCTGGGCCATTCCAGGGACACAGGGCTGCTGGGCACCTTCTGGGACTGGCAGCCCTGTAGGCAGGTCCCTCGCCCCACCGTGCCCAAAGCCACAGAGGGAGGGATCCAGCCTCAGAGCCGGGACTAGAACTCACTTCTCTGTTCCCGTGACCTCACTGCCTCTCGCGCTCTCTCTCCAAGGCGTAGCTTCAGGAGCTGGCGGGAGGGCAGAGGAGATGGGTAGCAGGCCCAGAGCCGCCAGCACTGACCCTCCTCCCTCGCCAGCAAGCTGTCACGCCATGAGCCCTGAGCCAGCGTCCCCCAGGACGAGCCTTTAGTTAGTGGTGGTGGGAGTGGTGCTTCACTGGCCTGCCTTTAGTTAGGAGTTCCCGCTGCAGCCGGCACTGGTGCTGCAGAGCTTTGGCGTCCCAGGGAAGTCACTCTCCTCAGCCCTTGCACGCTGGTTGTTATGCCGGCTCATTTAGCCAGGCAGAAATTACAGCAAGAGTTTAAAAGCTCTGTGTAATACTATGCCTTGCAAATTCCCTGTCTGCAAAGCCAAGTGCATGCAAGCTAAGTGTTTTTACAAAGGCAGGCTGGGTTGATCACATTTTCAATTGTAGATTGGAGTTTAAGGATTCAATCTCGTGAGTCACCAGAGTCTGCCCCGAGTGCCAAGTGGAAAAGCTCCTTTCCTTTTTCCCAGATAAAATTGCTTTTCTAGGGCAGGTGCTGGTGGAAATGAGTTTATTACCATGTGTTTGTCTCACACTCATTTTACCAGTGCAAAGAGGAAACATGAGCGAAAACCACAAGAGGAAGAGGTGAGATGGAAATCCCAGGGGAGCACACACGCTCCTGCAAGCTCGAGGGGTGAGTTGGGGGGAGCAAATCCACTGACGATTGACCTGGTGTGTCGGGCCTTCCCAGTGCAAAGTCTGCTAAGCATCGGGCCTGGACCAATAACCAGAAAACCACTGTGACCCTCAAGTTCCAGCACCACCCCTGGCCAGCAGCCACAACCACAGCAGATATTGTACCTCCCCAGCAGCACTCTGGGATTCCACTGGGATCCAGGGCCAGCTATCAACCTGTCCTGGGAAAGTGAGTGGCTGCTTGACACAGGGACAAGGCATGGGTGTGCCTAACCCAGACGCCTGCTCTGCAGCATTCAGTGTGTAAATCAGGGAAGATACAGTCTGGAGGATACAGAGCTGTTTTCGGATACTCTGTGTGCCTGCAGACTCGCTGGCACGGGGTGGAGTGACTCTGCTGGAGGAGCTAAATACATCCAGACTCTGGGGTCTGGCAGTCACTAAACATCCACTCAGTAGCCATTTAGAAGCTACATAGGAAGCTTTCCTTGTTGGCAACCGCCTGTCAGGATGCATCCAGAGTCACCATCTGAAAGCTGAGCAATGGGAGCTCAGCGAGGAGGAGGCTATAGATCAGGGATGTTGGAAAGAGCCTGCGAAGCAGGCAGGGAGAAGAGGTGTCGGGCGTAAGGTGTGTGTGGCTCAGGGACTGTGCCCCTCCATGTGGATGCGATGGCGCACTCCCTGTCACCGGAGCCAGAACAGACCGGAGTTACTGCTGGATGCGAGCGTTTAAGACTGCTGTGGCTGAAGAGATTGTCGGGGAGGGATGATCTTTTATTGGACCAACCTCAGTTGGTGAGAGCGAAGCTTTCCAGCCCCACGAGCTCTTCCTCAGGGCTGGGAAAGGAACTCCCAGCGTCACGGCTAAATGCAAAGTGGGACAGACTGCTCAGCATAGGCAGTTAGCACATGCTGTAAGGGACCATTCAAGGTAGAGAGACCCATTAACACCTCTGCAGTCATAGGACAAAAACAGGGGGCTAGTGGGTTATGGATCATTGTAATAAGCCATAAACCCAGTGTCTGACTACTTCTGCTAAACTATCTGTTTGATCTTCTATTTAGCTGTGATGCTCAGAGTTTCTTTCTGAGGTTGAGCCGTGTGTGGCTCGAAAGCTTGTCTCTCTCACCAACAGAAGTTGGTCCAGCAACAGATCCAGCCTCACCCCCGTTGTCTCTCTAGGTACAAGGTGGTCATTTTGTCAGTATTTTGCAATAGCAGCACATGAAGGTGTGGGTGAGGAACACCAAACACAAAATAATCGGTCGTGAGAAATAGTCACAACCAAGTCAATATTGTTGCTAGATAGTTGATACTTATTCACTTTCCCTCTGTCTCCGAAGCATAAGACTGTATAACATTAAATCGCTATCCTGGAGGGACTGACCTCGGGCCTGTCCTTCAGCAGAAGAGTGGGCAGAAGTGCAGGACAGGAGAAATAATCACATGCAATGTGATCTCAGCCTGCTGACTCATTATACTTGCAGGATAGCATCTGGGCTGTGATGTTCTATTCCCCACTAGGATGCCAGCCCCCTAGCTCTGATGGAGAGTTGTTCATCCAACCCCCCATCTATCACCATGGGCAGACCTGAGACTCCCAGAGTTAGCAGCTTTCCTGCTTTTCCTTTCATTTCCGTAACACAGCCTCCGCCCCATGCTACTGATCCTCGTTAGAGCAATTCCTCAGCTCTGAAAGCACTGGAGCATGGTTTCTAACTCCAGTTATGATTACCTGGGTGGTAACAGCAGCACTGCTGCACAACGTTCAGGAGGCCAGTCTCCCAAGGACTGTGTTAAAAGAAGAGGCCGCCCAGCGTGCCTTGTCTCTTAACGAGGCAGGAATCACGCTTGTATAATTCTGCAATAGTCTATGAATTCATTCAGGGTGAGAAGGATTAAAATGCATCAAAACCCAAATTGCTGCCTAACAGAGCTACTTGTTAGTGTGAAAACCAGTAATCCCCGGGGACTGTCTACAAAGCAAAGGCCAGGAGAGGAAAGAGTGGTGCTGTCTCTTCTCTCCTGTCTAATGTTCATCTTACAAAATATGCCTTTCTAGCTACATTTCCACCTGGAAAGGAAGCAGCCAGGGTAGTTTAACATTTCTCTGGCCTTTGTGAAAATAAATCTCAGAAGAAAAGGGCTGTCCAGACAGGGGCCAATTTGTTAATCAGTCGCTGTGATCTTCTCTCTCTCCGTGCTGGGGCTGCGGATCCACAGCACTACTTCCCAAGAGGGCTGGAGACAGAATCTAAGCCCTGCTGCGGTTCAGGTTCAAGACAATTCAGATTCAAATTGGAAAATCTCTGAAATTAATCTTGAACTAACTGGGGAAGGAGATGAGAAAGGGGGGGGGGAAACACGAGAAAGGAGACACCCGTGAAGCTAGAACAGAACTAAAACAGCCCAGCTGGAGCAGAGGATGTGTCAGAGGGGAAGGGGGAGCATCTCTGAAAATGTATCAAGTGCCCACCCTCCAGGCGCTCAGTCACTGCCCTCTCCCATCCCGCTCAGGGCTATTCAGCATTTACCCAGGAGTGGCTCTTTGCACCCTGGCCAACAGCTCCTGCTCCCTCACAGGCCAATGTGGTCCCATTGGGAAAGTCCTGTTCCTTTGCTGGCTGCGAGTGGAGCCACTGCCTGGCATCCTACCACGTTTCCACTGAGCTGGTTTTTCAGACCAGTCGTTCAATGTGACTAAATGTTTTGACATTTTTGGAGCAGTAAACCTGAAATAACTTCCCTCTATTCCTCCCTCCTGTGGGATGCATGAAGCATTTTATTCACAGGGGATTTTAACTGTGGCTTTCATTCTATTTCAGCATCTCACTCTGACTCCTTTTGCTGTTTGCCCTGAGGAATTCCAGCAATGGAACATCTTGTTGATTCTTAATGCATTTCTGGATGTGCACTTTGAAAAAGTGGCAACAATTTACCTTAGTCATAGCACTGTGACCAGACAGATCTCCTTAGCAGTGCATTATTTTGTCAGGCAAGGAGTTTGGGTTCAGAACCTTTCTACCAGCACTCTCAGGAATCCAGCCGTGCCGTGTTAGAAAGCCCAGGCCATCGGTCGGGAAGAATCCCCTCTGGAAAGGCCCCAGGGGATAGTCATTTTGCTAGTGTCATGGCTCAGTTCTGGCTCAGTTCATTCACACCAAGTACTTTCTCCAGTTGTCTCACGCAGTGGGACTTGCACGTCTTCTCTTGGGCAAGGCTCCAGCTCTGTGGCATTCTGTCCAGCACACACACCCAGCTCCCTCCCTGAGGCACTACAGTATTTCGTTCTTTTGCAATGGGCAACTCGGCATCTCCAGGACACTAGCACCTCCTGACGGGCCTTACAGACGGGTCTTTGCAGGTCTCCTCATCCGTTTGCAGATGGAATACTGCTGGCTCAGGACAGCCGAGGTCAGCAGACTGATCTGCAGAGCACTCGCTAGGGATTGCCAGAGAGCTGACTGGTCACATGGGGTTGGCTTCTCCTCCTTCCCAATCGTTAATAAAGAAGCTGGATAAAATGGCTGCTGATCTCGGACAGCGTCTCCTGCCTCAATTCATTTCTGTTTATGTCCCCTTTTGTTTATTCACCACTGAGTAGCTTTGACTCTAGAATCAGCTAATTTTTCAAATAAATTTTATGAGATAACCAACTGCTTCATGAAGTTCCAAATATCTCGCACACGCACTGTGTTCCTACTGGCCACTTACCTGGTTAGTGTATGTCCCGTACGTCTGATAAATGGGAATGTTGATTAAAGAGGCAGTAATTCCTGATCAAATTGGCTTGAAGGGAGCTGAGCGAGAGGAAAGAAAACGATATCTATATTTTAAGTGGAAATACCCTAGAGCCTAAGTCTGTTGAGATCAGCACAAGTTGTAAGAATGAGGCACAAACCGACCCTATTTATTTAACAGGTTTATAAAGCGCATTTGGAGAAGCAGAATAAAAAGTTTATTTGTACAAAACCTGTTTCACTGCCACTCTGGAGGGCAAAGAATCACCTGCAATGGCATGCGGCTCACTGCTGCAGAGCTGAGCCTTAGCTCTGTTGCACCAATTTTACGCTAGTGCCACTGTTGGAGTCAATGGGGTTATCCTGGCACGAAGATGGTGAAAGATCCAGGTCTGTGACAATATTTCAGGTTATCCAGTAGTTGTTTTGATGGGCTGCTATAGTGACTGGTTTCTCTGGGCCCTGAGTATATTTGTTTTCCATGAACCACTAGCCCTGTATGGGGTGATGGTAACATTAATAGCATTTGTCTGAGTGCCACTGAGTGGTAAAACTGTAATATTAATGGCCATTTTATTTATGGGCAGATTATCCTGTGGCAAGGTCTTGATTTCCCCCTGGGATAATGCAGTTGGGCCATCTGACCATACACCCTTACGGTATTAGATTGGCGCAGAGTGTTGGATATCTGGCGAATGACACAAGGGGCTACAGCGCACTCGGAATTCTCCTTTGAGCAGATGGATGGGCAGAAATGCCAAGGGGAGCAGGGCCCCGCGGAGCCATCTTTGACACCCTGATCTGCCATCATTTCTAAGGTCAATGGATAGATATTTTAGAGGTCAGCTCAGAAAGCCAAACTCCCTCTCCGTCCATGTCCTCAGCAGCTTGTGTTTTCTGCCCCTGCAATGTCAGCTTTTTAAACTGCTCCTATTTAAATGATGTGGGATGCTTCATGTGCGGTTACAGCCTCTGTGATGTCAGTGAGCTCCACAGGCCCCTCCCAGAGCACACGCACTTCCACTGGCCTGTAGATTGCGGGAACTGATGGATTTTTACCAAAGATCCAGAATGAAGGACAATAAATCCTGGAAATACAATACATAAATGGTTGTCACGGCATTCCAGGGAGCAGCTACAAAGGATCTTTCAGGATGATGTCAAACATGGGGCCCAAAAGAAACAAAACTCAGAACTTTAAAAAAATCTCCCCCAATGAAGTGATCTTTAAAGGAAGGAAAATGGATTAAAGAGGGAAGAGAGCCCCTGGGGCTGCAGTGAAGATACCTCCGTCCACTCCATGCCATGCAGTGCTGTGACAATCCGCAGGAGAAGCTGGTGAGGGAATCCCCTGTCATCAGAACAAAGAGATGTGTAAGGGAACTCCAGGAGACCCCAGAGGGACGACCACTGTCATTACATGCAAGGGGGTCCTGGTGTGATCTCCATATGGCTTGTGTCTGTCTTCCTTTGTGGCAGAGAATTCATCTGAGAACCGGAGAGAGTGTCTCTCAGAGTGAGTACCCAGGAGGTCCAGGCAGGTTACACTCAGGCGGCTAGCCCAAGCCACCACCCATGGTACCCACACAACTATGCTGCTGTTTTTAGCGGGCTGACTCAAGCAGAGAGAGTGCATGTCTGTCTACCCATGCTGGAAAGCACATGCTAAGATGCTGTGTAGACGACACCCCCTTGGTTTCCTGCATTGTGCAGCAGAGTTTTCATTTTAATATTGTTACTTTCTCTCCAAGATATGAGAAATACGAACTGGCCCAAGTCTGCAGTTGTAAATGTTGTCCTCTTTCCAGCTTGATTTCTACTGGGAGATTTATCGCTCTCCCAGCACCTGGGTTATTTGAGTTCTGCTTTGCTGCAGGGCCAGGGCACCAATAAATTTCCTTCCCCTCTGGAACATGTTCTAACCGTATCATTTTCTAATAAAGCGTTAAAGCTTGAAGCAACCTGCACTGCCACCGATGCCTGAGAAGGGAGCAGTTTTAATGGAGCTGATGAGCTGTTAGCTCTGGGCTGGAATACACCTTTATGGGCTGGCACTATTCTTTCCAGAACTTTCTTAGTTCTAGCTTGCCCCTCCAAGGAAGCCCTGTCACCTGGCAGAGGCAGCAGCTTGCCCTTCCTGTCAGAGACGGAATGGAAATCTGCCCAGCCTCTTGCAATCCCCTCGCCACACGCGCTCACACACACACACAGAGGAGCAGCGACCCTCAGGCCTCCCGTGATTAATGACTCCACTCAGTGCAGGATTTTAGCGGGGCTGCTGGGGATGCTGCATGGTGACAGTTTTCTTCATACAATATCTGAGGATGTGGAAAAATAAAACGCTCCTTCAGGACGAGAACAGCAGGCCTGCCACGCATACATAAGCTCGCCTTGCTTTGACTTAACAGGCTTATGCTGAATGCATGTGCCATAGTTATGGTCCAGTAGATACTGAGCTGCATTTCAAGGACTGAGGGTGGCTATGACATGCCCCAGGCACAATCCAGACCAGTGATTAGCTGTGTCACCCCAGGGTGCCCTTTACACTGCCTTGCTGCTGTGGCCTCCAGTCTGGACTGCTCACAAGCAGCCTCCGGCATGCCAGTCACTCCCAGCTGCGTCTGTGTGTGAGCTGCAGCCAGCCAGCCACACCGTGGCTCTCACCACCGTGCATTATACCGCACGGTGACCCCAGCACACTCCCCCTCCCAGCTCTTTCCCCAGTTATGTGCGTCTTGCACTGTTCAGCCCTCTCCTGGCCATCACAAGCTCATATAAAGTCCATCACTTTATTAATAGACGCGATATGCACCAATCTTGTTATCTCAAATGTAGTTTCCCAAACACTTCAATTCAAACACACTTGTTTAGATAAAACAATAAAACAAGTTTGTTAAACTACAAAGAGAGATTTTAAGTGAGTCCAAGTAATAAGGCATAAAAGTCAGAAATGGTTACAAGAAAAATAAAGCAAAAACAATGAGGAGTCCTTGTAGTACCTTAGATACTAACAAATGTATTTGGGCATGAGCTTTCATGGGCTAAAATCCACTTCATCAGATGCATGGAGTGAAAAATACAGTAAGCAGTATATATATAACAGCACATGAAAAGATGGGAGTTGCCTTATCAAGTGGGGGGTCAGTGCTAATGAGGCCAATTCAATTAAGGTGGAAGTTGCTCTTCAATTTTTTTTTTGGCCTGTCTAATTATACTTTTACACTTGACCTGCTAGAATTTATGCTCCTTTCTATTTTCCTCAGTAGGATTTGACTTGCAATGTTTAGAGGATGACTTTTTGCCTCTAACCACTTCTTTTACTCTGTTGTTTAGCCAGGGTGGCACTTTTTTTGGCCCTCTTACTATTCTTTTTAATTTGAGCCTCTGCTGTGGTGTTTTCAAGAAATTTCCATGCAGCTTGCAGGCATTTCACTCTTGTCACTGTACCTGTTAATTTCCATTTAACTAGCTTCCTCGTTCTTGTGTAGTTCCCCTTTCCTAAGTTAAATGCTACTGTGATGGGCTTCTTTGGTATTTTCCCTCCCACAGCCATGTTAAATTTAATTACATTATGGTCACTATTCCTGAGCGGTTCAGCTATAGTCACCTCTTGGACCAGATCTGTGCTCCACTTAGGATTAAATCAAGAACTGTCTCTCCTCTTGTGGATTCCAGGACTAGCTGTGCCAAGAAGCAGTCATTAATGGTGTTTAGAAACTTTAGCTCAGCAGCTCGTCCTGAGGTGACATGTACCCAGTCAATATGGGGATAGTTGAAATCCCCCATTATTATTGAGTTATCTACTCTTATAGCCTCTCTCATCTCCTGGAGCATTTCACAGTCACCATCACCTTCCTGGTCAGGTGGTCAGTAGTATATTCCTGCTGCTGTACTCTTACTATTCAAGTATGGAATTTCTATCCAGAGAGATTCTATGGTACAGTCTGATTCATTAAGATTTTTGCTCTGTTGGACACAATGCTTTCTGGTCAGTGGGCTGTAATTAGGGGAGGCATGTGGAGATTTGTGGCAACAAAGCCGAGTAAATAAAATCCCTTGTCACCCCGGCATCTCACAGTAAGACAGTGATCAGCCTTCTGAGTCATCAAAAGGCAGGATTTCAAACCCCCAGTGATGGGCTGCTTCAAACCCAGCCCAATCCTGGCAGGTGGTTCCGTAATTGTTAATCACTTTGCACAGGATTTCCCAAGAGCTGGAGTTCTGTGCAGTATTTTAGGAGAATCTTAACACTGTAAAAAGAACAGATTGATGTTGTAGCAAGTTCTATTCTCATTACAGTAAAAGAATGAGGTGCAGTATTAGAATTTTACTGGGTGAAGTGTTTGGTGAATTATGGCAAGGCTCTGTATTGTAGAAATATGATTTGTTCAATATATTCTGTTTGGATTGGCAGGTCAGCCTAACTCCTTCTCAACTGACTGATAAAGCACTAGACAAGGGATTAGGCCTCTTGGAAGCTAAAGAAAGAGGTAATTCGGGTTGTTTATAGCCTGCAGGGGTGGAATCAAAATGTAGAATACATGAGAGTCAAACTTTGACAGCATATGGTACAGCCATAACTCACAGCAAGCGTGAGACATTACAGCTCTGCGAAACCCGTTCCCGTGACAAAATGCTGTAAAGGCAAGAAGAATGAAAGAAATTAATCTATTCTTGGGGCAAATATTGTAATGAAGACATGAAATGCCAAAAAAATTAACCCCTGACTGACTGCATGATCCTCGTTTGATTTCATAATTCAGAGAACTTCACCTCTGAGCTGTGGGTTTGAGTCAGAAATAAATAAGGAGTCAGGAATATGTTGACACATGACAGCAGCCCCAGTTCTGACCTAGGCTTTCCTGCACTAAATGAATAGCATCCCCCTAACTGTGTCTCACTGGCTTTTTATAGGTTTGAAACCTAACTGCTGAGATTGGTATAAAATTATCATTTTAACCATGCAAATTACATGAAGTAACTGGTCGTCTATTTCTGTGATTATCCCTGATTATTAAATGAACAGCTGCCTCCAATATGTTTGCAACATACTAATTCAATGAGTCCATGTGCCTGAATATTCATGCCCCTGATTTGTGTCACAGACTTTTAAGACTTTTTCATCGTGGCTTTAAAAGTTAATTTGTCCTGACAGTTTAAATAAACACACTTCCATCAGCTTTAGCTACTGCTCCAGCCTTTAACATTACATTTGGCAATAAGCAAAAGGTGCTCCAGTCCCCGCACTGACATCCCGTCACAACCCAGAACTTTCAATGGAAATAAACATCAGTGTTTGTGTTGATTTCAGACTTCTCCCATGTCTCGTTTGCCAGTTTGACAGCCTCTCTCCATGTAGCACTAACAAAATGTGACACTCTACAGTCTGTTTGGTTTAGCGCTTCCACTAAATTCTGCAACCATCTGAAATAGCCAGGAAATAACTGGCTTTCCCTGAACGTTAAAATATAGGAAAGACTGGCTTATGCAACAGAAAGAGAGAGATTCCCCCACCCAGACTGCACTGTGCTAGAAAATGGCACACAGACAAGCTGTTAATTTTTCATTTAATCAGAAACTGCTTTTTCCCTCCTCATCTCCGCATCCTTCTCCCAGAATAAAAATAGCTCTTGGGTTTTTCTGCATAAAAGGAAAAAAAGAAATCCTTTTCACTAACTGCTGCCCCGAGATACTCGGCCAGGAGGCTGGGCCTGGCTGCCACGCGATGCTCAGACAGACGTGACAGAGTCCCCGGCATGGCACCACTCTCGCCACCTGTGTTTCCGACACGCAAACGCAGCTGAAAAAGCCAAGAACCCTGAGTCAAGAACCCTCCTCCCGCTGGCGCAGCCAGTGAGGCTGAACCTCCTGCGGCTGCTGGGGAGACGGGACAGGAGGCCCAGCCTAGGCACTGGTGCTTCAAGTTAATGTATTCACTCCCCCACGCTGCAACAGGGGTTCACGCGCTGCAAGAGCGCCTCCTCCTGGCCAGGCATGGCAGCTTTCTTCCCAGGTGGAGCCCCTGCCGATGGTCACTGGCACCGCACTGGTCTCTCTTCCCGTAACTCACAGTTCTTCCTCTTGGCGACTCAGCCCTCCGGCCAGGGCACGCTATAGCCCCACTTGCCAGAGCAGCTGCCTGGGTGATGCCTCCGACAGTCCATGGCACTTCCCCGTGGCTGGAAGGGGACCGCAGGCCCTCCCGCTACACCGGGTTCCAGCCCAGGGACCCTCCAACCAGCAGCCAAGGCCTGCCCAGTGCCCCTCCTTGCTGGCCTTTCCCTGGGCTCCCTCCTACCCTCTTTCTCCGTCTTCCTTTCCCCAACTCCTCCGGGGGGGACCCTGCTTCCAGGGCTCAGAGCCCAGGGCTTGTTCTCTGCCTGCTTTCCTCCTCCGAGTCCTCCTCCTCCCAGAGCCTGCACTAGGCAGAATCAGAATAGGCAATGGCTTAGGGCCCGAGAAACTCCAGGGGGGCCCTGGTCACTGTTAATTATGTGGGGGGGGGGAAATATTCCTGCCTGGGCCCCCCAGTGGGCTAGTACCGTCTCTCTGCTCTCAGAGAGCCACTGCAGACTCACCCCCTGCTCCTGACAACTTCCTCTCCTCATGTTCCTGACCAGCATCCCCCCAGCTGGGCTTCATCAGCACTTAGTACTTCCCACTCCCTGGGCCTCCCTTCACGTGCAACTGCACAGGTCACCTGGCCTCCTCTGGGCCACCTTATCCCCCAAGGGCTGGTGTGCAGTGAACACCCCATCTCACACACACACACACAGTCACGCTCGCGTGTGCACACAGTTACACACACGCTCGCACACACACGTTCGTTTGTGCACACAAACACACATGCTCACACCCACTCACACACGATCAGACACAGTTACACACACATGCTCACACACACACGCTCGCGTGCGCACACATTTGCTCATTCATACACACACACATGCTCACACACATGCTCACACACACTGTTACACACACTCACACTCGCTCGTGCACACACACACGTGCTCACACACACTCCACACACCCCATCGTACTCTCTGGTCACATTCCATTCAGCTCCTTAACCCCGCAGCAGTATCAGCCAGCGCCATGATCGGGTACAAGCAGGGCAGTTCCTGTCCTGGCTCTATCTCTTGTCTTCCCACTGAAATCAGCCCATCCCCTGTGGAAGGGTCTCAGCTAACACATCTCAATGCACCTGATTTCTCCTAACAGGATGTGCCTCCCCCCCACACCCCACTGCACTGTGGGGCTCAGCGGGGCCTCTCCCAGGGCACCCTTGAGACAGGACACGGGGGCTTTGAGAGACCCACCCCGCCCACGTCGTTCTATGAGCCAAGCTACCTTGAGCGATGTGGGATCAAGCCTGCGAGCTGCAGCATGTGGGGGCCGTACTGCACAGCGCTGTCAGGTTCATAGCACAGATGCCTCAGCAGGAAGCCCTGCTTTGCAGCTCCTACAGCCATAGGGCCAAATGCTTCAGTCCTTACTGAGGCAGGCTTCCCACCAGAACTGCGCAGAGGCACTGGTGCGAGGGTGCGAGCAAGGCAGGGCTCGGGCACTTCAATTACCCTCCCATGGCAGCGGCCGCGAGCTGCCTGGAGTGCAGTCGGACTGACACTCCGCCCTGGGACAGCATTCGTGATCACCCAGCGCGTCTGTACACAGATGTGCATGTCCCAGCACTCAAGCAGAGGCAGAAAGGATGGTGCGGCCGGAAATTGCTAGAGATTCTCTCCACTGAGCAGCCACACTCTTTGCCCAATGCTGCCTACAAGGAAGTTAAATGCAACTCTTATATTTAAATTCCTACACGCTGTTCCGATTAAGCTGAGCTGCATCTGATAAACAGAACATTTTAATAACATTCACAGTGTGACCCGGCGTACGGGGTTTGTTTAAAAAAAGAGGCATTAATTTAACCTGGAAATATAGACAGGTGCCCAGGAATGGGCATTTCACACAGTGCTGCTAACACCACGTGCCAGAGCAGTACCGTGGGGTGCTCCGGCAGCAGAGGCAGCGTGTAGCGTTAGCAGCTTGAGAGAATCATTTCCCAGGTAGGAATGCATTGGGATTTACACAGTTACAGCTGCTGCTGCTCAGGAAAGAGCCAGAATCCCCTAGGTGCATTTGTGAGACCTCTTAGATCCTCCCACTTGCACCCCCAATGCCTCTGTTCTTCCAGGCTCCTTAGATGATCCCTATGGCTGTAGATCCTGAAGGCCTCTTCCCCTCAGTCGTCCCAAGCCTGGATATTATCAGCAGAGCCAATCACTAACTCGGCCATTCTCCTCAGGGCTGGGAAGACAGGCCCAGAGGGGCTGGTGTTGTTATTTCCGGGGGCACCCAGCCATTCCAGTGATGGGGGCGGCACATGTCCCTAGATGCAGACAATTAGATCAGATGGAGCCAGTGCAATGAAATTCATTATATGCCGGGAAAACTCGCCAGCCAAGACACACCGAACACCAGTCTCCTTTTCATGCATTGTCAGCCTGTCTTCACAGCTTTCCCACAGAGAAACCATCAGATAGGAGAACCGGCAGCAGACAGAAAAGGCTGCATTGACAAGTGTATCAAAATGCGCCTGTCTTTCTGCCCCTCTCCAGCGTGACTGTAGCCAGGGATGATTTTTACAGCTCAGTTCAAGTCCATCGGAATCACTCCAAGCTTAAATCTTTTACACAAATATCCCTCTGGCTGCTCGGGCTTTGAAACCAGCGAATGCAGCATGTGATTGTTCTGTCAGGCTGTGTCTCACCCGGGGGTTCTACCCTTGCCCTGTGGGCTCGGCACTGGCTTCCACTTTATTTTGGGTGGGATCTACGGTGTTGATTTTTTAACCTCTAAAGCCTGAAATGAGCTGGTCCTTGGCTAGTGAGTCGACCACTCCTTTGCCAGCCTGGGGCTGCTCAGCTCAGCGCTCGCTGGTGTGTTTGTGAGGGGCGTGGAAAAGTGGGGGGTCTCCGTCTACACTAGGGCTCCTGATGCTGCTAACACTGCTGCAGCTGAACAGGGGTAGAGCTGGGAGGAAATTTTCAAGGAAAATGTCCCTAGTGAAGACAGGGCCTTAGTGGGAACCAGACAGAGGGCAGGAGCTTGCACCCGCTGCTGAAAAGGACCTGGCAGGGAAGAGGTGACTCCTGCTCCAGGGCTGCAGTGATGCAAGGGACTGGCAATTCCCTGGAGTACCCAGCTAGGAGGAGCCATTTACCAAACCTGGAATGAGGTGCCCAGCGCTAGGTGTGTCCTGTACATCCCGACTCTGCAGTCCACGGCTGTGAGGAATTAGACTGCAATCCCGAGCCTGGAGAATCCTGAAAAGCAGGGTCAGCTGTTGGGGCATGTTCCTTTGTGGGAGCATCTCTGCAGGCTTCTCAGGAGCTTGTACTTCATCATAAACCACAGCTGCAGGACAGGCCCAAGCATCCATCCTCTCTCTCTGCGGCACCTGCACACTTCAGGGCCCCGGGGTGTTGTCTATGAAAAGAGCATCTCCGGGGAACCAACCAGTGGCAGTGCTGAGGCCAGTAAGCCATTCCAGTGATCTGTGCCAGGGACTATTCTGCCCCAGGCGGCTTCCCAAACAGCAAGCCAGGATCTAGCAGCGGTTGCAAGCAGCCATGAATGTTTCAGGGTCTTTGCCTGGTTAATCCAGACAAACACAGTTGCAGGAACGGGGCCTAGTGCATTTGCAATGGGCTCTGAGGGAGGGAAGTGGCTCTTCGGGGACCTACTCCCTCTTTTATACCAGTGTAACTCCAGTGGGTCACTCCGGATTTGCACCATTGTCAGAGGAGAATCAGGCCCCAGAGCGGTAAAAACAGACCTGCCTTGTTGCATCCACAATTTATGGGCACAAGTCGTCATGGCTAGAGTGTGGCCTCAGTCACAGTTCACAGATGAACTTAGGGCATGGTGATGTCTCAGTGCCTGGCAACTCCTCCCCAGAGGGCTGAGCAGGTCACGGATACTTTGGTGCACATTTAGCTCAGTGTTTCAAAAGGTAGCTGATCACTAAGCAACAGTGGCACAGTCGTCTGCTAATGTCAGCCAGGAAATAGGACCATGTAATGATTCGAAATGGCCATGTTCTTCTGTAGAAAAAGCAATATAACAAGATTAAGAGAACAGAAAATGCTGAAAGTGGGGGATGGCCCGAACCCTGGTGCTCTGCTTTCCTGGGTAGTTCTTGTTCGTCCTGGACCAGCGCAGAGGGCACGGCTCCATTGCATTCCTCCTCACCCTTCCCTTTCCCAAGAGGGCAGCCAAGGAAGGACCTTGCAGGAGTGTAGGGAAAGCACTAGCAGTCTTTGACCCCACAATGGCGAAGAGCCGGACGCTGCCAGTGCTGCGTGGGCAGGAATCCGTCGCCGAGTATCACACACAAAAGGCTGGACTGGGGAGGCTTGTGCAACTTCTGTGAAAACTTCTCCTCAGCAAAGCTCAAACTAGTCGGACTTTGTGTTGCAAATGAGAGAAACCTAACAAACTGCACTGGTAAAATAATCAGCTGTCCGGTGTCGCCTGCCAGCAGAGAGCAGGAGGTTCTCTGAAGAGGTGTCCTCATAATGACAGACCATCACATCTGTCTGACATGCTCATCACCTGCTCGGTTCTCAGCTGAGGGGTGCCCTGGGCCAGGGGACAGAGCCACAGCCAAGCACATTGATGCTCTACGAAGTACAGTGGACAAACAGGAAAGTACCTTACCTGGCTCCTGGATGGCCGAGTGACTCCCCATTCAGAGGCCCTGAATTGTACGCTACATCGAGTGTGAAGAATTCTCTGTAACTCGAGAGGCAGCCCCGGAGCGCTCTGGCTTAACTCTCCCCTGTGTGCGGGACAGAAAGCAGGCCAGTGGGTTACCACCAGATGGGATGATGACGAGGGGCTCTCCAGTCTCTGAGGCAGGGCCCCTGTGAAGTTCACTAGTCGTAGATTCTCCTGATACTTGAATGAAGTAACTGTGATAGGTTCACCCAGCCTCCGCTCAGCAGGAGCCCGACTCTGCGCCCGCTAGCACCAGCCACGCGAGGTGGCTGCATTTGGCCTAGAACTTTGTTCTAGGGAGGGCTGTTTCCGAGCACTGGCAAGGCAGGCTGGAGAAGAGGGAGCGTTTGGGCTGGTTATCCTACTCGCTCTCTCTCTCTCCGCTTGCTCGGTCTCTGGACTGGTGACCCGCCAAGGGAGATAGCTGCATGCTGCTTTGCCAGCCAACTCCAGACAGCCCTCACCCTGCGGACAGGGGCGGCTCCAGACCCCAGCACACCAATCGCGTGCTTGGGGCAGCGTTCCCGCGGGGGGCGGCAGGTGGCTCCGGTGGACCTCCCACAGGCGTGCCTGCGGAGGGTCTGCTGCTCCTGCGGCTCCGGTGGTCCACCAAAGCTGCGGGACCAGTGGACCCCCGGAGCCGCCTGCTGCCCTCCTGGCGACCGGCAGAGCGCCCCCCGCGGCATGCCGCCCTGCTTGGGGCGGTGAAATGTCTAGAGCCACCCCTGCCTGCGGACATCTGGCCCAATCAAGTGTCAGGCAGAAGAGTTTTCAAACTAGTATGGGGTGGGGGAGTGAGGAACCCCTCCCCTCCCGCTTGGACCATCTCACTGGAGAGACCCAGCGGCAGCTTTCTCCCTCCAAGCCTCATCAGCCCACCAACACTTCATCTCTCAGCACACTAACAAGAGACAGCGGCTTTATAGCCCTGCCTGTCTTTGCTGCAAGGCCTGCGGTTCTCCTGTGCCCATGGGACTTCCACCCCAGAAAGCCTTGTTCTCTGGGCAACCAGGAACAGTGTAGATGTGGAAGGGCCAGTGCTCCCTGTAGGGGACAGAGGAGGGAGAAGATTGGTTGATGTACATTTCTCATGTGCCGTGTGCTCTTCACAACAAAGATTTTACCCACATGTGGAAGAAAGTGCTCTTGTTTTAAATCTCCAGTGCACACGATCCCAACAGTGAACACCGTCCCCTTATGACTGTGGTCTATGACACATGGGCCTGGAAGCTTGAAGTCACATTGCCTTTCACAAACAGCTCTCAGAGAGAAAAATAAGGTGATGTGCCGGTATTTTAATATCCTCACTATTCACGTATGTTGCCTTTATGCGTCAGTGCTGCTATGAGATAGGAAATTGCTAAGGAAAGTGCCTCATTTTTTAAGCACAAAACACAAGCCATCTCTGCTTTGCTTCCTTTTAAGCACTGTCTGTGAGCTGCAGATGGATGGGCAGCATTCACCGAGAGTGCCGCAATGGGATGTTCTGCTGCATGTCATCACTTTACGGTGCCCTCTGGCAGAGCGGGGTGTGAAGGAGCAGCAACAGCAGGTTGCAGGAGTGCAGATCTGGTTAAAAAGTTAGCTGGGTCTGTTGGATTGGTTAATCCTCTCAGTGCAGCTAAACTCTCAAACCAGAAATGAAACAGGCTGGCAGTGGTGCCAGGAGCATTACCACCACCCAACCAGGCAGAAACGCAGCATCAAACGCCCATTCTCGGGCTCACCCAGAGTCTGAAAAGGTTTCACTGTCACATAGCAGGAACTCCCCAACTAACAGAGCAGGAATCAGAGCGTGGCTGTGCCCATCCAGTGTCTTAAAGTCCTAGATGCTGACAGCAGTTGGCAGCTTCTCCTTCATCTCACAATCATCCTCCTTTCTGCACAAACTTTACCCTCCTCTTCCTCCACCATCCCCCACAGCTGCAGATGTCTGACCTCCATTGGTAAAGCATCTTACACAGAGCAGCTCACCACGGGAAGTGGTGGGAGCCCTACATTAAACTGGAGCCATTTAAATTGCCTTGGACAGAGCACTGGAGAGATTTGAGTGCCAGGAGAAATCCTGCAATGGCACCACAGCCAGGAAGAGGGATGGACTAGAGAGTCCAATGGGCTTTTTGCCTCTCCCATTTCCAGGACGCTGGAGCAGCCTGGTTTAACAGTGCAGCAAGGTGGTGAATGTAGCCTAAACCCACGGTATGGGGACGGGTTGTGGAGCTTGGTTTTAGACTTTCAATAACATCTGTCAGTTCACTCAGTTCAGAACCTTGTCCTGCCTTTGTGACGGGGAGTCTGGGGCACAGACGCAGGAGAGGGGCGTGCGTTTCTCACCCCTGGTGCCAGCACGCTCCCAGAACTGCGCTCCAAACCAACAGAATGCACCAGGAGAGGCTGCAACAACACCACACCCAGCCCAGAGCCAGCCCAGCCATTAGCACCTCCCCTGCCACACACACGGGGACCGGCACCGCCAGCAGCACAGGGATAACCCTGCTCCTGATCTGAGCCCCACTCAATCACTGTCACTAGAGCTGGAACGGGCACCCCCTCTGGCATCTGCCCTTCCACCAGCATCAAAGAACAGGCCTCGCGCAGTCCCCTCCCCCAGCATCGCCGTCAGCTCGGGTCCCAGCGCAGTGCGTATGGCACACGGTGTCTGGCTGCAAAGGGTGGGAGAGCTCGATTACAGCCAGGGACCAACTGAGCTGGTTCAAGGCGCATCCCATCTACTCAGATGCACTCGGGAGTTCCCTGGGTGAGAGCTCAGAGTACAGTCCGCAAGAGCCCTAGAGCCTGCCTGGGATATCCTGCCTGCAGCCGCGACTGGCACAGCGGCATTGGCGCTGGCACAGCTGAGAAAGGAGCATGCCATCGTCGAAGCGTGAGAATACCACGCCCTGGCGGACAGGAGAGGATTTCAGAAACATTGTGGACAAGAGTTGGCAGGAGTTTTCTCGGCGGGGGGGGGAGTCAAACACTGGGGGAGCACTGATTTCCCCTTTGGAGAAGCCTGGGACTTTCACCCCCATGTAGAAGTTAACACGGGGCCCAGCATTTTCTGGGCAAAGTTGGTGCCCTCTGTGCTGGAAGCACTTTCCTCTGGAAGGTGAGGGGAGGTTTGAGCTCCAGCCCCACATGTTAGTTCAGAAGAGAAAACACGAGACACAGAAGCACCAGAGCTGCTTGGGCAAGAGACAAGAACACACCGTAGATTTATTTCTCCCTAGCTTCTGACGAGGATATAGATTTTTTCCCCTAAGACTGTTAGCTGTGAAGCGGGGAGATGGGATAACACACAAAGCCTTTACTTCTAAAGACCTCACAGCAAATTTGTCTTGGGTCACAAGTGAAATAAGTTTGTTGGTCCCAAGGTGATTCCTGTGGAGGTTCATTCTCTGTATAGAAATCACCACACCGTTAAGCATGATTGGCAGGCCAGGCTCAGGAGAGGCCCAGTAGGAGAATAGCAGGGGTATAGCAAGTCAGTGCTGTGAAGGGCTATTGGCAGGGCTCAGACACAGTGATGCTTTAATCCTGAAGAAATATGACCCAGCTGAGCCCTTTGCAGAGCGCCGGGAAGGATTCTGTCATGGCAGGGGCCCCTGCCTGCTTCCTCCCTGATACAGGGCAATACAATTCCGCATCTTACTCCACTGACATGCCAAGTGGGTCAGGTTCATGCCAGGCAGGCTCAGACAAGTGATTATCTCAGCTGGAAAGCCGTGCCTGTGACATTCTCTCCTGCAAGGAAGGGAGTTAGAAATGCAGACGAGCCTCCCCCCAGCAGCATTCCCCCTTTGGACTCTATGGCCACCATTTTCCCAGGCCCCACCCATACACACCAGCTTTCCCGGGCTGCAAGGGACAAAAAGCGATGCAGAGAAATGATCCTGCTTTTCTGTCAAGAAGCAATAGATTAAAAAGCTAGTTAAAAATTCATCTAAGAGAGACAAAGTTTCCCAAGCATATCAAAATTAATATTTATAAAGGGGATGGTTGCTCAGTCTCAATTATTCTAAAAGCCTGATACAAGTGATGCACTAAACAAACGCCGAATCCAGGGATGTCAGGGGAAAACCATTTCCTGTGACTGCTAACAAAATGCAGTCGGATCTGCAACATGTGGAGCCAATTGATTTTCAACAAGTTATACAATGTAAACAAATGATTGATTCTCAGCTGCCTTTTATTTTTGAGCAAGCAGTTAGAAATCTTTGCTTATTCTTTGCTGCACAGGTAAAGCCTGATGATAACTAAGGGCTGAGATGGGGGCAGCTTGCAGTCCTTTCATCAACCTGTGAACAGCAGCAGCTTTGATTTTTTCCAAACCCCTTAAGCAGTCACTAAATAATCAACAATTCCTCAGCTCAAAATCCCTCCCCGATCCTGTGAAATCTCTCACTTGCCGGCGGTCTCGTCAGACTAACTCCTGACTCAAATTTGAGTCTAGAGTTTTCCTTCGGTGGAATGGTTTATTGCTTTTGCATTTTGGCTCCTCGGATGTTTCTAGTCTTGCCCTGATTTACACGAGATAGATGAGACAGGAATATCTCCATGGGCTCCATCACTGCTCTCCGTCAGTGTCTGCTGCTAAGTCAACAGTGCAATGATGTGTGTCTGGGCTGCAGAGTACAGAGGTTGCGCAGATGTTTCTCCATCCCCTGTGAAACCAATAAGCTATACTCCATTGCGTGGCACGACTGAGTTCCCCAACCATGCCCACCGCTATGTTAAATCAAATCTTACTCCTGTCACAGCTCAACTTCCAATATCAAAGGCCTGGCTCCAGCACCCCGAGGGGCTCAAGAAGGACATGGCTCCCTGCACGGCGGTGCCTTGGCTGAGGTGAGATGAGCCAGTTCCCACAGATCAGTTACAAATTGTTATAAACTTGAGGTGTGTGGAGATATTTAATCCACAGGAGACGAAATGGCATAATATAATATAGGGCTGCAATGTTACTGCTCTGCCCTCAGCCCCCTCTCCCCAATGGGTCTGCCATGCACAGTGATGGGCGAAGCCCAGAAGGTCCTGCTCTGAGTTCTGGGTGAAGGGTCAGGCTGGTCCCATTCTATGCAGATTGGTTCGCTCCTCCCCACTGTCTTTACCCTGCCTAAGTCAGGCAGTGATTTCACTGCTCACCTCCCATCACTTAACAAACTGCTGCCGATGCAGTTCCAGGCAGTGCAGGAAGCTTCTCCAAATGCCAGGCTGAGCTCAAACAGATACTAGGCCTTCCTCATCACTGGGCACTGGGGCAGGTGGAATGGGAACCGTCCCAAACGCACACACAACCCAAAGCTTGTGGAGGCTCAGAGGAGTTTGCCTTGTTTTGTATTATGTTGTTATTCTCTTCACTTTGGGTCTCCACCGCAGCTCAGGCCCAGGAAGAGATACTCCTAGATAGATAACAAGGAGTCCTTGTATCCAAATAAATTTGTTGGTCTCTAAGGTGCCACAAGGACTCCTCACTGTTTTTGCTGATACAGACTAACACGGCTGCTACTCTGAATCCTAGATATATGTTGTTCTCCGGTACCAGACTGAAACTAGGAAAGTATGGAAAACCCCAAAGGGATCAGAGAGACAGCTGTGCACTCTCGAGGGGTCCGGTCCGTCCCTGGCTGGGAAGCACCTGGGAAGCTCTGGGGCCTTGCGAACAGATTTGACAGCTGGAATTGTTAAGGACAATGGTTGATATCTGTGGCTGGGCACTGTGAATTCAAGCCCCGTGTCTCTGGGGAATGAGGCTGGGTGAAAGGGGGAGAAGGGAGAGTCAGATCTGAGCACCAAGTTGAGTGTTTCACTGTTCTTTCAACTTGGACATGAGGTAGAAAGGCCTGGTGACGGTGCTGTGTCCATAATACCGCCACTCCAAGGTGCACTTGGGCTCCTAGAATCGTAGGCCGTTTGAGATATGTAGGCTGATGAATATTTGCATAGAAATGAAATGTGCCCTTGTGAAAAGGGAGGGAGTTTCTCTCTCACCCATCTCCAGTGTGATTCCATCCCTTTGTGTCAAGTATCAGAGGGGTAGCCGTGTTAGTCTGGATCTGTAAAAGCAACAAAGAATCCTGTGGCACCTTATAGACTAACAGACGTTTTGCAGCATGAGCTTTCGTGGGTGAATCCGAAGAAGTGGGTATTCACCCACGAAAGCTCATGCTGCAAAACGTCTGTTAGTCTATAAGGTGCCACAGCATCCCTTTGTGTTATCCAGCCCTGTCTGTAGGTCACCAGCATGATGCAAGACCACTCTCCTGCCACTGGCACAAATGGTGCAGACACTGTGCTCATTATGTTCATGTGGGCTCCAGATCTCTTGCCTCCCTATCTGTCTCTCCCAGTTCTTTACTCTCTTCCTCCTTGGGTTTGCTTAACAATGTCATTTATGTAACAACAACAGACATTAAATTAGGGCCGACTCCTCATCTTTAGCAAATATTGTGGCCGCATCTGTCTCTTGTGATCTGTTGCTCATTGTTCCACTCCAGCTACATCTTTTATTTTACTTCTTTTTCTTATTCTTTTTGTTGGTATCTCTCTCTCTCTCTCTCTCTCGCTCACACACACACACACACGTACGTATATTAGCTCTTTCCTAAGCCAGAGTTCAGCTGGGGTTGCTGTATTTATGCAGAGCCAATAATGTCTGAACAGGGTGTATTCCTGTGTGCGCGTTGCTTTTCTATTGTTCCCCCATCTCTGTGAGATGCATAGTGCCAGTTTGTTGAGTTGTTGAGATTATTGACTAAATATCAGCAGAGAAAAGAGCTACGTTTCCATGGACTGTGCTAATGATTGCAATAAAGGAAATACAAATGCATTTCCAGTGTCCCACAAGCTACTTTCTACGATTTATTTATTGGATTTTGCAATGGGGAAAGATTCTTGTTTCATGTTTACATTACTCTAGCACCCAGAGTGTCTGGTCAGGATTGTGGCCACATAAGAACATAAGAACATAAGAAAGGCCGTACCGGGTCAGACCAAAGGTCCATCCAGCCCAGTATCTGTCTACCGACAGTGGCCAATGCCAGGTGCCCCTGAGGGAGTGAACCTAACAGGCAATGATCAAGTGATCTCTCTCCTGCCATCCATCTCCATCCACACACCCTAAATACAAAGCTCCACATATGTGGCCCTAGCTCCAAAGAGCAAGACTGCTAGTCCTGGAGATGGAAGTCCTCACTTTAATCACATAGCAGGTATAGTGCCGCCTCCACTGTCCCACTACCCCTGCATATCATATCACCAAAATGTCCTGAGCCTGACCAGGAGAGGTTGCTTCTTAGGGTAAGACTCATGAGAGCTATGCAGTCCTTCGCCACTGCAGAGAGGTGGCCAACTAGTGATGTGAATGTGTGCCCACTAGAAACCAGAGTGCCCCCTCTGTCCGAGCTAGCACCTGTGGTATCACCCTTGCACTAGCCTCATCCCCCCGGCCCTATGCAAGGACTGCCCTTCCATTTCACCGCAGGATCTTGCACGTCTGCCTAGCAGCCCTGAAGAGTGAATGTAAAGGTTAATTCAGTATCTGTAACTTCAGTAACTCTTTTCCTGAGTGCTGCTGACATCTTGACTCATTTATCTGGTGCCAAGTGCAGTGTGTTGTCACTTCTTTCTAGTCTCACATTAAAGGACAGGATATTTAAACACTGGTCTTTTTTTTTGTGTGGCTAGAGTCAGTAAAAGGAACTGAAGTTGTGTGGAGCCCGAGGTGCCTTCCAGCCACAAGGGGCAATGAGTGGCCTGCAGCTGGGCCGAGCGCTGACCGAGACTGATGGTTAAATAGAAGGGACAGGCTTCCACTGACTTGGGGGTGTGCGCGAATGCGTTTGTCACAAGCTGGCTGCCCTGTCATCCCCTTGCTGGCCACGTCAGGGCTCCCCCCTACACGCAGTTCACAGAAAGCCCCAGCTCAGCTCAGCTCAGCTCAGCTCAGCTCAGCTCAGCTCAGTCCTCCAGCCCTGGCCCTGCCCAGACAGCCCGCAGCAGCCTTCTTAACTGGCCTGCCAGCTCCTGATTGGCCAGCTCCTCCTCCTGGCCCTTCTGGGCTGTGGAGGACTAAGTCTCACTGGTGGCTGGGCTGGGCTGGTCTCACCTTGTAAACTGCACGAAACCGCCCAGCCCCCACAGTGCCCCCCACCAGTCCCCACAGCACCTCCCAGACCCAACACCCTTCCACCCGCCAGCACCCACAGCGCCCCAGAGCTCCCAGGCCCAACCCCTCCCCCCCTGCAAGCACCCACAGCGCCCCAGAGCTCCCAGACCCAACACGCCCCTCCCTCACCAGCCCCCCCAGTGCCACGGCACTCCCAGACCCAACACACACACCCCCTGCAAGCACCCCCCAGCACCATGGAGCTCCCAGACCCAACACACACCCCCCCCGCAAGCACCCCCAGAGCCATGGACCTCCCAGACCCAACACCCAACACACCCCCAAGCACCCCCAGCACCATGGAACTCCCAGACCCAACACCCCCACCCCCAAGCACCCACAGAGCCAGGGACCTCCCAGGCCCAACACCCCCCTCCCTCACCAGCCCCCACAGCGCCACGGAGCTTCCAGGCCCAACCCTTCCCCTCCCCCCCCCAAGCACCCACAGTGCCACGTTGCTCCCAGGCCCAACACCCCCGTCCCTCACCAGCCCCCGCCCCCCCATAGCTCCTTTCACCACCTTTCACATCTTTGCTAAATGAGGTCAGTGCTTGTCCCTTGCCCTTGGTGCTTTGGGATCCGGGTGACCACTAGATAAGAGCTACTTGTGGTATCGCTCTGGCCTGCTCTCTGGCCGTGCAGTCTCTGTGACACTGCCTGCTGCCATGATAGTCCCAGCCAGACTCGAAGCAGGAAGTCCTGGGAGCTAATGCCAAAGTCAGTCGCTGTGACATCTTGTGCCTAGTTC
Source organism: Mauremys reevesii (assembly GCF_016161935.1). Lineage (NCBI taxonomy): Eukaryota > Metazoa > Chordata > Testudines > Geoemydidae > Mauremys > Mauremys reevesii. The sequence goes on from NC_052632.1 coordinate 84,367,255, forward strand.
TTGGGGCTGGAGACGTTTGGACAGTTCAGGTAACCAGCCACACTTGTAGGAATTTCTCCAACCCAAACTGAGCGTTGGAGGTTCAGGGACACCACCCAGTCCCACGGCTGGCTTTGCCAGGTTAGTGCAATGCACCTGTGCCAGGTGCCTACAGACACGTTCCGAGGGAAGTTTCCACACCCTCCCATTCAGAGCCTCCTGAGTGCAACATACAGCCATAAATAATCAGCATCATCCCGAGCTGATCTCCCTCCGTGCCCCAGAAATATTTATGGTGGCACATACGTTGGGATCAGGCTTGTAGTGTCTGTTGCATGCTGCACTGTTGTCAGGCACAATGTGCATCTTTGGAGCCAAAGTCTGGCACAGCTCCTTGCGAGTGGGCACAGATCCATCCTAAAACACAAACAGGCGTGTAGGTAGAGAAGCCATCCTTTGGGCGGGAGTGAAGTGATCCCTGCCTAGAGGGAGAGTTTGTCTGCTTAAAATTAAAATACCCTTTTAAAGCCAATAATGTGAACTTTTACAAAGAACCAAGAGTATCTGTGATCCCAGAGCACAGCATCATGTCTCCCTGGTGCCTATTAAACTTTTGGCGTGGTTGTGTTCTGTAATGCCAGATTGTTTTCAGGTTTGCAGAATACTCACTTTTTCTACATTCTTCATAGTTTTCAACTTTTATCAACAACCATAAATTATAAATTGCAAGCTATTTTTCTGGGCTTACATATTAATTGAGGGTCCGGTACTAACATTCATTACCATGTAATTTGCACACTGTAATTAACCATGTAGAGACCATAATACTTTGCATTTGGAAGTGAGTTACATCCAGTTAATCTAATTGACTAATAACATGTTTTCATTTAGCAACACGTACCATATTTCCAATGATTGAATTAATGTCATGTTAATGGCTTTTTTTTTAAACAACATTTGGCATAAACTGCATTAAAAATTGATATCAGTACAAATGATTTTTGGATCCAGCTCAGCACGTGATCTGAGGAAACACTGCTGCTATTTATGAAACCACTGTGGTTGGCAAGTGTAGTCTAGAAAGCAATCCCAGGAGCCCCCTGCAAACCCTGGGAACAGGGCAGAGCGGGAATGTGGCATCAGGATTCTGCTCTACAGTGCTTTACCAGCACCAATTCCAAACCAGGCTGGAGCTGCCTCTCCAAGGCTGCAAAGTGGCTGCCCTTTACCTGCGATAAGTGGTACAAATCTCTCTGACACATATCGCTCAGGGTGAGGGCTTCTTTACAATTCCCTTTGCACAAGTTCCCGAGACAGATTTAAAAATGAATTCTCTGTTGTCAGCGTGACCGTGGCTAGAAGTCTCTGGGCACCTGCTGAGAAAAAGCCAAATGTGGAGATGCAATTAACTGCATCTCTGTGTAAAGTCCACTCTGCTGTGATAGTCTGGCCTGTCTCTCTCTATCCCCATGAGAACAGAATGAAAACATGCTCTGCAAGTTCTTCCTTCCATTCTGTCTCTCTTTGCACATGATCCCACGGGAGAAAGATCAATGCCACATCTCCAGCCCAGAGACTGAAATGTGCTTCCACCTCCCGTTGGAAATGAGCAGAATAAATGCACAAAGCAGGCTCTACTGACTGCCAGGAATGGGCTTTCAGTTTCTCTGGTTTTGTTAGTAAGCTGGGGATTTGCAAAAGAGCTCCGTGCATATGCATGCTGCAGCATACAGACCAGAACTACAGTCCAAATGTATTTGAATTTTATGCCACCACCAGTAAGATTTAAGGGTCTGTGGAAGTTATCAGCATGGATAGCTGGTAAAAAGCACAACACTTGAAGGGTTATACCTGTGGACCTAAAATTAAGTCCCAGTAGTGGTGGCGGTTCGTTAGCTTGCTTGTTTAATGTTCACAGTTAAACAAGGGCAAGTAAGAATTATAGTTGAAATAGAACTTTTAAAATTTCTCCTTTGTAATGGCTCAAACGGTAAGATAAATAAGTTAATTATTCTGCTTGTTAGTTCGACAGGTCACTGGCCACCACATCTTCATACCAGAGCGCTCTAGGTTACCTCACCCATCTAACCAGAAAGTCTTTGTGCAATGAGATTCTTAGAGTCATGCTTCAGGCTGGCCTCTCATTCCAATTTTAATTCCCTGATGACATTTTAGATAATGATCAGTGACTCAAAAAATATAAGCACAACAGTATGCCGGTCCATATTCGACCGGATAAACATTTTGACTTAGCTGAAAAAGCTCAAACTGAACTCAAAGAGATTCTCTAGGGATATAATTCCCTACATCTCAGCCTGATTTCTACATTAGGGCATTTCCTGGATTCCGTTATGAGTGGAGAGTATTTTCCCCTCCTTTTTTAAACTGAATTTATTTTCTAGGTAGAGCTCATCTTCCTGGCAGAGAGTTTCTCTCTATTTCAAGCCCAGATTGCTCAAATTTACCTTCCAACTGCTTCTTGAATCTTGTACAAAATGTCCAAGTGTAACCTGCCGTCGCCTATTTCTTATGAGTTTAGGATTTCCGTTTCCAATAGCACAACATGTCTCCTAATTAAAGCCAAAGCGCTCCCCAAGCACTGTACCTTTTGTTTACACTCTAACTCCTGGGACATCACAGTAACCCTTTCAAGTGAGAGTTCTAGATCAGGAGAGTTGACCATGGTCACCACTAAGCCTTGTGTGGGTATTATAAACCCCTCTGGCTGTACCTGTCGAGTTCCAATAATCATTTCAGAGAAAGGCCCTGAAGCTAAGTCAGGACACAACACAGCCATGGCGTTCCACTTCTCAGCTTCTCAAGAGTTTCCTCAGTTCATTTCCTCAGTCTCTGTGTCAAGAATCTTCTCGCTCCTCCAGCCCATCCATGCTCCATGGCTTGTGTATGTGAAGAGAGGGGTACTCCTCCAGACATTCACGCTCAGTTCTTGCTCTCCAGTTCTATCCTGCTATCTACCTCGCTCCATATACCTCGCTCCATCACTGCAGTAATGCTCAAGTCATCAGCTTTTTAAAAAAGAGCTAAAAAACCAACCCTTAGCTTCAGCATCCCTATCGATAGGTGAAGCAGCCTCTGTCCTGCGAGATGGCAGTCTGGAGCTTCCAGACCATCACTGGTGTCTTCCTATAACTTCCCCCAGTGCAGCTCACCTCTTGCTATCTGTCTGCCATCCCTTGCCCAGTGCTGGCTGGTAGAATTTCCCTTCCCCAGCACTTTCTCCGCTGTCTCTGGAGGTTCCTGCACCTTCACTCCAGCTGCTGGACTTGGCCCTCCTGCTTGCACATGGGATTGGTCTTGACATCATCTGTGTGTGCAAACATGGGACTAAAGCTCATATTCCCTGATTCTGAAAAAATCCACACACATAACCTGCAAACCCCTCTCTCTGCCCAGGCGCCATCCCGGATCCAGGGGGCAGCGGAGTATTTACGCAGCCACCCGCGAGGTATTTGAGCCGTTGTATCGGTCCCAGAAGCTGCCTGTGTTACCAATTTCCTCTGTTAGAGTAAAGTCATTTGATGAGGGCAAATCAGTTCCTGAAAACACCATTGAAAGGGACAGGGCTCAAAGTCATGACTCCCGAGGGATGTCTAGTGGCCAGGTAAGCCCTGTACAGCAGACGTGCATGGGCCCATTTAGCTCACTCCTACCTTCAGCTGAGCCTCACTCTCCACCTGCCTCTGAATCCCCCTGGTCTGAACAGCCCCATTGTCCACACAGGGCTATTCTCTTGGGTTTAGCAACCAGCAAGCCATACAACCCAACTCAGCTGCTGCCACGCTCTCTCTCAGTGAGCTGCCCACCCACCGCGGGCGGGGGGAACGGGGACGCCACAATCAGAACAGTAAAAAATAAACTCACCTCAAACCTAGTAGTTGTTTCCTTGCCTTCCAGCAATTTGAATCTCTCCCCATGCCCCCGTTCCCCCTCCTTAGCTATGTCTTTCCCTCCCCATTGTGCACCTCCTGGGCTGTGGAATGACCCTTCACCCTGCTTTTTTTAAGGGCATAGTGTCCAGAGACACCCGTCTCCACATTCCACCTGAGCAAGCACCATGCAAAGAGGTGCCTGAATGTCACCTTCTGCAACAGCAAACTCAGGCCTGAGGATTTCTCAGAGTATCTCAGAAGCCCCTTCTGGTCAGCAACTAAAATGCTCAAAACCTTGAGACTGTCACCAAAAGACAGAAAACAGCAGAGTCAAGAATCAAGACCTGATCACATGTCCTGCAGACCAGCCGCCTGGCTTCACCATGCCAGGTCAGCGTTGGATCCTGGGGAACTGCAGCAGAACCTCACCCAGGCTCTGTCATTCCCTAGGACACAGATGAGAAATGAAGGACAGTCCGACATGCAAACCATGGCCCATCTAGTGACCTGCTGCCCTCTCAGATCCCACTCTGGAGAGACAGAGCCTGCGTTCACTCCATGGCACCGGCGGCCACAGAGCGGATGACAAGCTTGGATGTTGACCTACTGTTGCTTTTCAAATTGCCACATGAAAAAAGATGATTTTTTCTGACGTTCCCCATGTCCTCTGTCTCCAGCTCTCCAGTCCTTCCCTCCCATATTCTGCTCGTTGGCCCCTCGCCTTTTCCTGAGTCTCCCCTGCTCCTGTCCCCCTGCCCATTCCCAGTCCTAGGGCAGGCCTTGCCTCGCTCTCCGCTCCCTTGGAGCCGGCTCATCTGCCACAGGACAGCCAGGCTGGGAGGGGCCCCATCGCCACTCCTCACAGAGGGGGAGCCGAGCAAAACTGGGGATGGCGCTGCCCTGTCCCCAGGCCCTGCAGCAGCCAGTCACCGCACCTCACTCTGTGTTTTGTTGTAGGCTGGCAACGTGCCACTGTGCCTCCCCTCCCTTGTCCACCAGCCCTGCCCATTGCCTCCATGTTTCTCCAGTCCCTTTCTGTAGCCTGAAGACAACAGGCCTCTTCACCACACAGAGCAGAGGGAGAGGCTTTCCAGCTCCTCAGGGTTCCCAGTGTCTGCAGGTGGCCATGTGAATATTCATTGCAGGCACGTCACTGCTCTGCCTTTGTGCTAGGCCAGGCCCTGTTATGAAAAATCCCATTTATATTCCCTAATCAAACTTCTCTCTCTTCCTCTCCCGCTGCTCCTGCGTTCCGGGAGTGACGCAGGCAGGTGTTCATGGCGCTCAGCTCCAATTACTCTCCAGCTCGGCTTACCTCTCTGATTGTCTAAGGCGTGTGCATGCAGATACAGAGATCATTACAGCGTCCCAAACAAAGAGGGAGAGATTAATTGTTGGGACGCTAGCCAAGGGCTGAGCTCCCCTAACTCTGTCAAAACCCCGGGGAAGGGAGCTCTGAGTCTGAGCAGACAGGTTAGCCTCAAACCAGGCCAGGAGCTGAAAACAGTCACACGGGCTCCTGGCTCTGGGAGCCCCTGGAATACTGACGATTATTATCATGATTAGTGCAGCCCCTAGGAGCACTAGGCATGGCCCAGGACCCCATTGTCCTTTGTGCCAAACAAACATAGAACAAGACAGTCCCTGCCCCAGGCGCTTACAATCAGAAATGTGCCTGTTCCCCGATATGAAACACACGACAGCAATGGTCTGAGAGACCTCCCGGCCTGGGCCCTCGCCCCACCACCTAGCCAGTCGCAATCCTGGTGCTGCAGTGTCGTGTGTCATCACTGCAGAGCACAGCCCGCGGCTGCGTTTCAGCATAGAGCCCTCCCTTTGGGCTCTCTCTGCTGCACTGATGATGCTAGTGCACAAAGAAGGAAGCCTCCAGGCAGACTTATTGCCCCCACATTCCTCCCGCTCCCTCCCTCCAACTCCTTTGCTGCTTTCCCACACTCCTGGGACTCGGTGCAGTTATTAGTCTCCAAGTGTCCTGGGTTTGGGTGTCCTGTTTCCCTTCACCATCCAGCCTAAGCTTCTTTTCAGTGTTTGTTCCTAACTCACGTGTTTCTGACTTGGGCCATTACAACAATGTTGCTAGAGAATCTTCTCAGCTTTAGTGTCTCTGGCTCGGGAGTGGGTTTGGGTTCTGCTGCGCATGGAGATCATGTTAATAGTTCCACTCCCCAGCATGCTGTTCTAACAATTCGAAATCAATTAAAGTGGAACGTCTGAGTGTACTTAGGCGATAGCACAAAACACTTTCAACACCCTAGCAGCAAACTGCCTTCCTTGGGAAGATGGATCTGAGTTTGAACAGCACAGCAAACACAGCAGGACAGCAGAGTTCATCCTACAAGTAAACTCAGAGCTACTGCCTGGAATCTGAATAACAGCAGGTTGCAAGGCCCACGAACAATTCCAACCTTCGTAAACAAACAGAAGTTGACTGGGTTCCAGGCCTGCAGGGGAAGGCGAGTTTGCTTAATTTAAAGCGTTGGTTAAAATGGGATTTTATTGAAGAGAATTGAATTGACCATAAAGGCTGAATAAACTAAATGCTGAAGTGCTTTTTAAGCAGGCCGACTAGAGTTCTGTCAGTGATGCCTTTTTACTATTAAACGGGAGCTTTGCTTTTCCCTTCCCATTGGTGAATGAATTTCAGTGTATGAAAGTGAGAGAACAGCAGCACTAGCCTGAGATACCCACACTGCATCGGGTGCTGTGCAGCCTTCAGTGCATCTCAGTCCCGCCCCACCCCCATCGCAGCCTGATTTTACCACCCCCTCTGCCCGTGCACGTCAGTCCTGCTTTCTGCACGCAGGGCGATTCCAGCCCCATGGCTAGGCTAGTGGACAAGCCCCGGGTGCACTCAGGCTTCGGGGTGAGGGCAGTGAAAGGCTGAGGAGGTAAAAGGTGTGACACAATCTGCACAGCTCCTGGGTGCCCATGCAGGCCCCGCTGGCCCAGGGAGTGAGAGAGAGTCCGGGGCTGGCCAGGGGAGCAGAACATCTGACGCCCCATGGCAGAATGGGTGACAAGACTCACTGCACAGAGGACCTGGGCCAGAGACGGGGCCAGTGCCGCACAGCTCCTGCCACTGCTGATAGTGTCCAGCCAGGGGACTGGGACCAGGTGGGCAGGAAAGCCAGCCAGCAGCCAGCCCTCCAGCCCAGGGCCATCCTGCAGGCGAGAGGATGCTTTGTGAAGGCACAGAGACTTGAAGCCCGGGGGAAGGGGGATGTTGGGGGGAAGGTATTTTTAGCTGTTCTTCCTCATTAATAGTTTCTGTTTATGAACAAGCTGGAGAGAGTGACGGCCAGCAAAGCAGCCAGGAGCTCAGAGCAGGAATGAGGGGCGCAGGGCACTCACCCCCCGAGGAACCGGGGGGGACCCTATGAGCAGAGAGACAACACATGCAGGGTGGAAGCGTCTGAGGGCCCTTTCGGGGTGGGGGCCCGGTGCAGAGTGCACCCAGGGTCGCCAGTCTTTGGGCACAAAGGGCTGGGTAATTTCGGGCAAGCTGTGAGACGGTGCAAGGAGAAGGAGCCACTCCCCACGAGGGGAGCCCTCGTGCCCCTCCTCTACCATGTCCTGCTCTGTCTGCTGCCCTAAAGCCCCTGCCCCTCACTGCACGTGTTCCACTGTTATTGATAAAATGCTCCTAATTATACACTCGAAAGGCACACACAGAAAACACTTCCTGCAGGTTTTACCAGCACGGCGCTTTCTTTTATCCCCTCCAGCTAAACATCAAACTCTTCTGCCCCTAGTGCACAGACACCCGGCAGCAACAGCGCCGTAAGCCAGAGAAAACACCAGGTGCTGACAGCCTCTGTAATCTAGCCGAGAAAGGCAGAACAGGAAACAATAGCCAGAAATTAAAGCTGGACAAATTCAAATGAGAAATAAAGCTCTCATGTTTAGCACTGAGGTAATTAACTATTGGCCCCCAACGACCCAGGGCAGGGGTGGATTCTCCACAGCTTGACGTCGTCCTCACAGCAAGGCTGGCTGGCTGCCTTTCTGAAAGCCAGGCCTTAGTTAGCCACCGGCGGCTGAGCTTAGTACAAGTGAGTGAAATTCTCTGGCCTGTGCAGGCAGGAGTCAGTCCCTGCTGGCCTGGCCTGAGCTGCCGGCTGGGCATCTGCATTTACACCAGACACATCGGGAAGGGAAAAGGAATGTGTGAGGCCAGAGCAGGGGCCTCGGTGCCCGTCACAGCTCTGTTCTCAGAAGGGTTGTGTTGTGTCATTTCGGTTCTGTGCATGGAGAGCTCTAATGGCGACAAAGAGGAGCAGAACTGTGAGTTGCCATGTACATAATGTGCATCCCAGATAACCCCACATGGGCACCTTCTCCCACACACTCTGTGTGCTCTCCCTAGCAAGCAGGCTCGGATCTCCCTGGGGCAGGGAATGTGCTTGTACTGTGCTGCATGCATTTACCGATTTACTCTGGGTGACCATCTGTCCTGTATTTAGTGTCTAGTATCCTGTATCTTGTGTCAAGCCAGCAGAGGACCACTGGGTCCCCTATTGCAGCAATATTCGTGCAGGGGATCATGGCCTGTGACGCAAATGCTTTATCTTCTACCCCCAACAAACATTGTCCCTTAAAATCAGTTTCTCTCTCTCTCTCAGCCAGGGCCTTGATTTCATTGAAATGCTAGTGGGCATCCTACGCACTAACCATGTTTTATAGATACACCTATAGGAAAGTCTTATAACAACAACAACCGGCTCTTAGCCACCAGGCAACACAGGGCAACACAGAGACACTGAGAGAGCGAGACTAACTCATCCAGACACACGTACTTGAGCAGTTCTGACGTCATTCACTGCACAACAGGTGGGGGCTTTTCTCATCTCGTAGGTCTGCTTAAGTGCTGGGTCTTAAGGGAAAGGGTCCAGGGTCCCATGGCAAAAGCAGAAGCTCTCAGGCTCCCCTCCTGTCCTCACACCCCATTATTCCCACCGCCCCATCATCAGCCAACCTCCCTCTTTAGTGCTCCCCGCTCCCTGCTGCATTAGCCCCTGTCTCCCTCCAATCACCCATCACCGCCTGTCTCGCTTCGCTCCCTGATTTGTTCTGTAATATTCAGTCCTCTCCCACCTCCTGTAACGCTCTCCAGAGCTGGCCAAATGCTGAAATCTATCAGCCTGTGCACTTCTACTCTATTAGCGTCTTTAGTCCTCCGCTCTTCTTGCTGTCTCTGCTCTTAAGTAACCCACTGTGCCCTCATCTGCCTCCTCGGAGTGTCTCTCTGCCTTGCTGCGTATAGAGCTAATCACGTTTTACGGACACACCTCTCGCACTCATTTACCCTCCAGAGTTTCCCACGTCCCAATTTAGCTCTTCAATCTGCATTTCTCGGTTGCTCTTTGATAAACCACCTGACACGTGGAAATCTCCCCGAGATCTCCGTTGGTCAGAAATACTTGCTTGGCACAGTGCTGCTGCCCAGCACATTTCTGAAGATGTTTTGTTTGAAAGAAATGAGCCAGATGGATAAATAGGTAAAACCTATCACATGCAGGTCATGGCTGGACAAACCTGCCCCCCCACACCGAGCCCGCAGGGACATGCAATCCCATCTCGCACTCTGGTTCCAGCAAATGAATTTAACTCTTCCTTGTCCCACCACGCGTCAGAAACAAGGAGAAAACTCCCAAGGAGAGAAAAGCGGAAGTCCTCACTGTGCATGGCGGTACCATCTCTGTGCACCATGCCCAGGACCCCGTGCTGAGATATGGAAGCTGTTATGGTTAAACCCAACCCCTGCAATGAAATCCCCACTCAATGCAGCCAGGGAATTATATGCATAGTACTCAGTCCATGCTGCAGGAGGCTCTCAAAGCTCCACATACCAGATTGGCGCTACGATCTGCTCCGCTCCAGCAATGCAGAGAGCTTAGTACAAATGGAGCAGGGCACCACTGGAGTGCCTCGTCATGGGGAAAAAAGAGTCAGAGCTGTGCTTAATTTGTGCCAGGGCTGAGCCCTGGCACCTCTGGGCCTGGCAGCTCGTAGACCCGGCACCTCTGGGCCTGGCAGCTCAGAGCCTGGCACCTGGCGGTTCAGAGCCTGGCACCTCTTTCCTAAGAACTGAGCACTTAGTAAGAGCAAAGTTCCTCCCAGCCCAGCAACCAGCATAGTGGGGGAGGCAGAGGGCAGGATGGGATTGAGAGAGAGGTAGAGGAGATACCAGCCTCTCTCTCAAGAGCCAGGGAAAGGAGAGAGAACAGATAAGCTGTGTCATCATGGTTGGTGTACGTATGGTGTCAAGGCTAATTCCCCACTCTGGCACTTTAAGTGCAGAAGGTGGGGCCCGCAAGGATTCTAAAAATTAATACTGGCCACTCCAGGCTTGTGTTAAACTCCCAAGGTTACAACTTTTCTCTGACCTTGGATGGGTAGATGCTGCCACCACCCAAGTGCAGAACCCCTTTGAGAGCCCAGGAAGGCACATTTGGTAATTCCTTCCTGTGGGTTACCCTTAAGCCCTTTCACACACACTCCTGGTAAGAGCTGAGAAAGAAAAGAAAGAAGGGGGGGGGAGGAAATCAGCTGTTGTCAGCAGCTAATTAAGCAACGTGTGCACAAACCTCTTAAAACACAAAAATCCAATTCTGTTCTTAAAAAAGATAAAAGACTCAGACTATTGCTAGATTTTAAAAGAGCAATTACAAGGCTTAAGCACCAGGAATAGCTTTCTTGAGGTCCAGCTTAAAGGTTACAAGCAAAACAAAAGCACCTGGGGTTAGCACAGAGGAATCCACAAGCCATAAAGAAATAAATGAGATAAACCTAATCGTGTCTTCCTAGACATTTCCTGATGTGCTTACATATCTGGGGTTTCCAATGAGTAGTTTCTAGGTATGATACTGATGATTTTTCATACCTGGACTAAGCTTCGTACAACATGACTGCTGCCCTGTCCCACTCTCCCAGGGAGAACAACAACAGACAGACAAAAGGGAAGTTTTTTCTCAATTTTAAAACGTTCTAGCCTTCCCATTGGCTCTTTTGGTCAGGTGCCCACTCACTTCCTTTTACCTATGCATAGCAGTGAGACTTTTAACCCTCTACAGGTAAAGCAAGTAGAGAACAGCTACTTAGCGGTATTGTATAGCTACTGGCTGGTTGGGTGTCCATACAAGGGAGCTCCCCCCACCCTTCATTTATCACATATGGTGTGGTGTGCTGAAATCACAGTCCAGCAGGAGGCCCTGGTTATTTTGTGACTCTGCAAGTCTCCACAGTGTGTTTAAGAGGCTGGTGTGTGCATAAGGAAGGCAACGACCCAATGCTCATTCCCCAAAGAAGCCTGAATCCTAGACTGAGGGTATCACAGGCACTCCCCAGAAGAAGGATTGTCATGGAACAAATCCAGCTTAATGACCTCTCTGGAGCAGACAATGTGGAAGGAGGAAGGCTGGCTTTAAACACAGATTGCAAAGCACCACCAGCAGCAGAATTCAGCTCCATTGCAAATGAAAGGATGGTTGATACTGAACCCAGGCAAGGAAGATGCATTACAACATGTGCGTATACCCTGGATGGAGACGTCCCTCCCTGAAGTACATGCGGGAGACAGTGAGGGTTGCATCTGATGTTAGCTTAAAGTGGTAGCTTCATCTCCATGGACCCTTGGGTCAGTGGGTGATGGGCTGGGTCTGCAGCCTTCTGGTGAGCCCTGGAACGATTTCAAAGTGTGAACTGTTGGTAATGGGTGTGGAAAAGGGCCCAGAACTCTAGGTGAGCCATGGCCATGTGTTCTGTACTCCTCGGCCAGGCAGAGCAAGGCAGCTCAGATCTGGGGAACCACAGAGCCGAAGAGTATTTGAATGGTACTGGCTGAGCAGCTCCCCTTCCCCTACTCCAACATGCCTGATGAATTTGTCCTGGAGTGACTCACAGCATCAGAAGGAAAAGAAAATGTGCCCAGCCTAGCTAATGCTCTGCCCTTGGTGTGTGTTTTAGCTGCAGATGTTAATTCGGTCTCCAATGATCTGACCTCAGCAGTACGCTGTAGGAACAGCCAGTCCCGGCAGTTGATGTAGTGTAGGCTGTGCCCAGCTTAAGAAGCTATTAGATAACAAATACTAGCTCTAGTCACTCTGGGCAGGGCGTCTTGGCTAACTCTGCAGCAGGGCATTCTTTGCTCATAACAAGAGTTTTGCACAAAATGTGCCACAGGCTCTCACTAAAAACCACACAAGCCAGGGCATACCCGCAGCTGCAAAGAACACCCATCCAAGGCACTGAAGTCTGAGAGGGACTCGCGCTTAGACCCAGCCTAGAGGTCAGGTCGTTAAAGCAAGGCTCCAAATGTCACTGAGTCCCTTGCAGTTCTTTGTAATGAAACAGCCGATGATGGAGGAAGTCCTGCTGCCTGGCCTCAGGGTACCATCACGGTTGGCCTCGGAGTCCACTGTAGTAGCAGGCAGCTGTGGTAGCAGAACATGCAGCAGGCTCCATCTCCGTATTTCATCAGGCAGAAATGTCGGTCCAGGAATCCTGTCTAATCCCAAAAGCCAAATGCCAGCCAGCGAGTGGGTGATGCTAGTTAAGCAGTGCTGATCGGTGTGCATGGGAGCACTTTCTTCCATCATGGCGGTGGTTACACCTCTACTGGATAACTCAGATTGTATCTCCTGTAATGTGGCTGACCCACTGGGTGCTCTGCTGAATTCAGTGTGCCCCCTTCTGCCATGCGCCCAGACCAGTGCTTCACTAATCTGGGCAACAAGGAATTCTCACTAGAGGAGGAAGATGAGGGGAGGCAGGGCAGGGGAAGACGGGGTGGGGAAAAGCAGAGCTGGATGAAGGAGGGGAAGTGGGGATTCTGCAAACTGAATGTGATGTGAGCAGAACCATGGGGAATAGCTCTCCAGTTCAATCCTTACCTTACAGATTTCAGACACTTGTTGATAGTAAACAACAAACATCTTAAACATGAAAACAGAATGTTAGTTTTCAGTCATTTATTCCCTGTTCCCTGTGATCCTCTGGCAAAATGTCACATCTTCCAAACAATTGCTGCCTAGAATCAAATCTGTTCTTGCAGGGGAAGATAAAATATTTTCCTGTGCACCTCAGCATGATGCTTGGAGAATGGATGAATATGATAGAAATGTCTCTTGTATCTGCGGATATGTTTAAGTGCACTATGGATATGTTAATTAGGTACCTTGCTTGGCACTCAAATAATTAATGTCTCAGCAGAAGGAAAGATTTATTTATTTAAAACAAGACATTTATAAAACTGAAACTACAGGGTTTTAGACTCAGGGCTGAGCTTTTGTCCATCACTGGAAATGACTGACTGCTCCCACTTCATTCCAGCTACATGCCATTGTATCAGGGTGTCGTTAGCATCTGAGTCCATCTGGACCTGTCTGCCCATACAGCTATGCTGTGCTCTGCACTGGTCTCTGAACACTTTTAAGAGTGTCTTAGCTTATGCAGAACCTAGGTTCTGACACCTTGTCTTGGACTATACCAGTCATCCAGCCCAGCATCCTGCCTTTGACAGCAGCAATACCTGGTGAAAAAGTGAAAACCAAGGCAATGCTCTACGCACTTGTGCAGTTCTGTAGCTAGGTGGGAATTCCCTGATGTCCCACCAAGTGAGGCATTAATGCCTTGAGGCATTTGATGTGATTACCCCATTGTACATGTAACCCTTCTGCCAGGTGGAACCAGCAGCAACCAGGGCCGGGTTAAATATCTAGGGGTTCCTTTCCATCAACACAACACAGAAGCAGCTCGAGCCCTCACCCAGTCACCTGGGAAATTTACACACTGCCCCTGGGTGCCTCTGAGAGGCAACACTTCCCCACTCGCAAGCACTGAGTCTGACTGTAGAAAAAAAACTTTTAATAAAAGGATGGAAGTAACTCAGCATTAATTTGGGAAACCACCACAAACAGGGTTCATAAACACAAACCATGAGCAAAACACCCACCCCCAAGTAAGTTGGGCAGTGTCCTTTTCCCCTCAGGTTCTTAAATCCAGCAACCAGCCCGACCCTTCTCTGCACCCCAACTCACAGTTGCTGTCCTTGGTCAGTGCAGACCCAAAGTTCAGAGGTGCATCTGCAGAGTTCACCTCCCCTGCTCACTGGTCTCTCCTGCCAGCCACCTGATCTCTGCCCTGGCCATGCCTCTCTGCTGCCGCCCTGCTGGCCACCTGATCGCTGCCCTGGCCATGCCTCTCTACTGCCGCCCTGCTGGCCACCTGATCTCTGCTCTGGCCACGCCTCTCTGCTGCCGCCCTGCTGGCCACCTGATCGCTGCTCTGGCCATGCCTCTCTGCTGCCGCCCTGCTGGCCACCTGATCGCTGCCCTGGCCATGCCTCTCTGCTGCCGCCCTGCTGGCCACCTGATCGCTGCTCTGGCCACGCCTCTTCACCAGCCACCCTGCTGGCCACCTGATCGCTGCCCTGGCCACGCCTCTTCACCAGCCACCCTGCTGGCCACCTGATTGCTGCTCTGGCCATGCCTCTCTGCTGCCGCCCTGCTGGCTGCTTGTTGCACCTCTCCAGCCACTCATTCACCAGCTGACTGTCAGTCACCTTCTGTTGCCCCCTACCTCTCTGCTGCGACCTCTGCACAACAGTCTCTTCATAATTTTAGCTCTGGGCAGAAACACAGTCCTGCCACAAGAGATTTCAGCTCTCAGTGATTTCAGCTCTGGGCACAAACACAGTCTTGCCACAAGCAGCTGCAGCAGTTTAGAACAATAAAAAAGGCTCCTCATGAAGCCTACTTAGCTCTATTCTTGAAGAAGTGGGGAGGAGCAGCTGGAACCAGTCCTGGAGAAAACCCTTGTTGAGCAGGTACAGCTTCCTAGCTGGGAGGTCTGTTCTCCTCTTTACTGTCCCAGGGCTCTGAGATTTGAGCACTTGGCTTACTGAGGCTTTTTCAGCTGATGGTGACCCCCTCCTTTGGGCCAGGTTAAGCCCAGTTCTGCTTTTCTGTATTCCCACAATAATTACAACATTGGTAACCACATTGCACTGCCCCTGCACTTAGTACTAAGGTGATTTGTACCCAACCCCAGTCAAAGCTGATCACTTTGACACTGCTGTATCTGCTAAACACGTAAGCAAAGTAGGAGCAAACTGTATTTACATACCACGCCCCCAGTCTCTCCCCCTCCCAGCTAGCTGTCAGGGCTCCTCCCAACCAACCTGTTCTCATGCCTGCTCAGCCGGCAGCTCCCATTCTGCAGCCTACAGTTTCGCATTACTGGACGCCATGGCTGCCCTGAAGCGTTTTGTTTGCAGAACATGAGCCGCTCCCAGGAGCGCTGTAAGGAATGGAAAGAACAGATCTGCTTTGAATGATTAATAACTGCTGGACTGGTCCCTTCTGGCCCTAAACAATTAGAAAATCTCTCCATCTCTGTTTATCCCCAAATAGGATCCACCGAGGAAGCAAAGACAGCCAGAAAATAGTTCAGCTCATGTGAGACACAATGTCTAAGGACCCACAGATCAGCCGGAGTTCCCCTCCCCAAGAATAGAAACTAAAATGGTTCTGTGAGATTATTGTCAATCTCCAAGGCAAGAATCTCTCATAATTTGTATATGGATGAAACCTCTTTCTCCCTCCCAGCTGAGCTAGAAAGAACCCCAGGTAACTAAGCAAGGGTGACACCCTGTTCTCCTGTGCAAAATGGCCCATTGCACACTGTGAGTGGCTCAGGAGATGGGTGAGGAATCTGCAAGTTAAGCAAACTAGAAATGACTGGCTGTAAGATTGACAGCCAAATCGGGCAAACCGCCTGTTACCCCAAGAAATCCAAGTCACAGGTATACATCCCAGATTATAACTGTACATTGTTTTCCTGGTAAATCAAACATGCCATGGATAATCTGTCTTTCACCCCAAATTAGAAGTGGCAGATTTGTTTGCCTAGTAAGTCAGATCTACATTCTTCTATATGTCAATAATATGTCTTCTTCTAAAGTTGGAGGGCATACTCCATACATTCTTTGACTGTACATAAGAATTTCGCATTATTTAGGCCTTACATTAGGAGATTATTAAGGATTTTGTCAGTTTTCCTTGTAGATAATCGTTGTATTCTAAAAATAATAGGCACTGTCTGACACACGGAAAAAGGAATGTTGAAAGATATAAACAAGAGAATTTGCTTATAAGGGGGGATCCCAACTGATAGTAGGGGCTAATAATGAAATGTAATCCTTGAAATGAATCAAATATACAAAGCCTCTGATAAGAAAAGGATTGAAGAAGCCTGTTATATAAAAACACCATCTATTGGGTACCGATAGAGAAACAGAGAGTGTGTCTACATTGCAATTAAAAACCCACAACTGGCCTGTGCCAGTGTAGACATTGGGGGTCTAGGACCCGCAAGGTGGGAGGGTCCCAGAGCTAAGGCTGCAGCCCAAGCCCAAACATCTATACCACAATGAAACAGCCCCGCGAGCCCAAGTCAGCTGGCACGGGCCAGCTGCAGGTACACACACATCCAGAGAGAGCTGAAATCTGAGCATTCACTTGGCACATGTCCAGTAGAAATCAGAGGGTGGCCCCTTCCAACTATCCCTAAAATTAGGATATATAAAATGGAAGTCAGCATGTGCAAGTAAAGAGTTGACTGAACCCATCAAGAAGGTGCAGAATCCTAAGTTTGACCGATGCCCGGACCAGCTGTGTGGAAAGGACTTTCTCCCATCCCAGGGTTAAAATGATAAGAAGTAGTGAGACTGCATTTCAAAGACTGCAGTGCTTCTTCCATTCTTTAATATCAATAACAGCACTTGGTCCATCTACACTGTCCAGTGAGATATCAAGAAACCATATTTTGGATTTTAACTCCTTTATAAGTCCAAGCAAATTGGCTCAAGAGAGACTGAAAATAAGATGTAGCTTTTGACATTCTAAACTTGTCTCTTTTGAACCAATCCATTCAAACAGCAGTAACCACACTTGTCAAAGTGCTGTAAAGTCCAGCGCATCCTTGGAAGTGAGAGAAATGTGCTAGGTATTAAAGAACTCAGCATTGACGATCACAAGCCAATGTAATAAGAAATGTTGGTAATTTGCATTGTTCCTTGGTACAACTGTGGAACCTCAACTCTTGCCTGTGATAAGACTGCATCTGTGCAAGTCTACACTGTGTGTAGTACACACATGGAACATTGGTTGTGTCTACACTTGAGGGATGGTTGTGTACTGTTCAGTGCATACTAATGTGGTTCTGGATGAATTAATAAATAGTTGGTTGGTTAAGACAAGCAAGTGTCCTGACCTGAGAAATACTGTTCAAATTACAAGTTGACCTGAAAAGAACCAAGCTCTGTATTAGTTAGCTAACTGTCCCTAGACTCACTATTCGGTTCCATTCTATATTGGCTAGAACACTTATCCACTGGCAAACCTAGTTTGTTAGATTTCAACTTTAAAATCTAACTGGCCTCTTGGCAAATTCATAAAGATGGACTCTCTTCCAGCGCGGCCAGCAGCCTGGCCCCCACGTGCAATCTCCCAATCCCACAGGCTAGACAAGCAGAACTGATCTGCCAGCCACTCTCTGGCTGCAGCCACACTGATGCTGCCTGGAGCACCACAGCACACCCCGGCCAGTCCAAGCTGTGAGGGGTTAACCTGGCTCAGGACCATTTCCATAGTCCAGTTTTCTTTTTGATTAGGCTTTATCATCCCTAGCTGGCAGGACCAATTTGTACTGAAAATGCTGCTTCCCAAGAGAGTGCGCGTGAATGTATCTGTGCTGATGGCAGGAGATACCTGGCAACCCCCACCCTGCGCACAGGAGCCAAAATGTATTCACAGAGCCTGGACAAAAGAGCCTTTTCCTTTGCACGTAGAGAAGCTGGTTATGGGCTTGCAGCAGAATCAGATGTTGGAGACACAAAAGCCATAGAGAGCTGCCCACATCCTGGCTCTATTGGTGAGATAAGTGGGAGTAGAAGGTTTTCCTTCTTCAGTTGGCCCCTTTCTCACTAGTCACCCAGCTATGGTGGCCCATCTCTGCCTACACCAGCGACAGGGGAGCATGTCCTGAAAACAGCATCGCTGGCTCTGCGGTTTCCTAGGCTTTAATCTCACTACTGCCATGTCCTGTGCAGGAGCACCAGAGAACGCGATACAGGAGACATGGAGCGCGGTACGGTTGAATTGTGTACGGCGTGTCCCAGAGTGCTAGCCAGAGCGAGTGTGAATACACAGCCGGGGTTCCAGAGGGAGGGAGGAATGTTCGTCAGCTGGAACTGGGAAGCTGATCCATATGGCAGGTGCTGGAGAGGAGGAGGCAGCCGGTTGGTGGGGGGGACCAGCTGGCCAGCTGACCAAGCTAATGACTGATGAGCATGGAGAGGGGATTGAGAGAGAAGCATCTGGGCCAAATCCCTGTTCAAAGCAAGGAGGCCAGTTTTGAACTGAATGGGGAGTCAGGGGAGACGGCTGAGGATGGAACATTGTCTGTCTGGGTGAGCCAGGCAGGCAGCACCTTTCTGTGCACTCAGGCCAGGCAAGCTGGGACGTGGAGACACAGCGGGCAAGGGGGGGAAGGCCTGGGTGAGATTAGCGCGGAGGTGGAGTCCAGGCCGTGAGGTGCATTGGGCAGTGAGGTGGAGGTAACAAAAGGCCTTCAAGCTCCATATGTAAAACCTGGGGCAAAATCACGCTAGGTCACTCACTGTGCGGCAAAGGAAGGGAGACCCAAGGCACCTACGAAAGTGGGGAATGATTCCTTTCCCGGGTCCTCTCCCTGCCGAGAGGGTTCCCAGTGGGATGGAGGCCAAAAATGCAGAAGGATCTTTCTGCTCAGATACGCAGCCCAGCAAAACACTGCAGTGCTTGCTGGGAAAGGTGCTCAGTGGAAACCATGGGGCAGCGGCACCTCTGGGGTCCTTAGCTCTGTCTACACAGCCCACACCACTGAGCCGGCTCAGCAGACTTGGGCTAGCGGGGCTCGTGCTCCGGCAATAGCCGTGCAGGCAGAGCTTGGAAGTGGCAGCTGGGGCTGGAGTTTAGGCTCTGAAGCGCAGGAAGGGGGTTGGGTGCCAAAGCTTGGCAGCACCATTCACACAGCCGTTTTCAGAGCCCTAGCGCGAGCCCTGCTACCCTGAGTCTGCTGACGCGGGCTGGGCAGCGCAGCTCGCTCCCACGGAAATGGCCTCGCTACCACCACGCAGTCAGTGCCAGGAGACTGAGCACAGTTCCCAGGCAAAGCAGCAGCTGAGCTGGGCTACACCTTTGGGAAGTCAGCACGTCCAACTCCCTCTGAGAAGGCTGCTCTCCCCAGCGTGCCTGCGTCAGCAGCAGCCCACCTGTAATTCCTGGGAAACTAAAGGATGCCCAGAGAGACACTTAGCACACAGAACCACACGGCAATTAAAAGCTATGTTCATAATAGGGCCATTAGTGCCGATTCTTAGACATTTTACATAGGAGCGGCATGTCATAATTGTTTCCAATTAAATTATGCTTCTCTAAGGTGCATTAACTGGTTTTACCCATCTGATTAATTGGGCCAATCTCTACTGTGTGGAGCAGAGCAACATGGCTCCAGGGGGAGACCAAGAGTTAACAAAATGTGCGATTGAGCAACTAATGCAGGAGGACTCTGCTTTCAATCCCCCCCACACGCTCACCTACAAACAAACCCCTGCTGTCCCCACACGCTCACCTACAAACCCCTGCAGTCCCTGCACACTCACCTACAAACAAACCCCCGCAGTCCGTGCACGCTCACCTACAAACCCCTGCAGTCCCTGCACACTCACCTACAAACCCCTGCAGTCCCTGCACACTCACCTACAAACAAACCCCCGCAGTCCGTGCACGCTCACCTACAAACCCCCGCAGTCCGTGCACGCTCACCTACAAACCCCTGCAGTCCCTGCACACTCACCTACAAACAAACCCCCGCAGTCCGTGCACGCTCACCTACAAACCCCTGCAGTCCGTGCACACTCACCTACAAACAAACCCCCGCAGTCCGTGCACGCTCACCTACAAACCCCTGCAGTCCCTGCACACTCACCTACAAACAAACCCCCGCAGTCCGTGCACACTCACCTACAAACAAACCCCCGCAGTCCGTGCACGCTCACCTACAAACCCCTGCAGTCCCTGCACACTCACCTACAAACCCCTGCAGTCCCTGCACACACACCTACAAACAAACCCCCGCAGTCCCTGCACACTCACCTACAAACCCCTGCAGTCCCTGCACACGCAGGCGGGCAGGTGTCTGTACGCAGGCACAGCTGCAGGTGTTTCTATACATACAGAGCGCTTGTGTGCGCACACGCACGCACACATATACACACACGCGCACAGAGTGCATGAGCGCACGCACACACATACCCACACTTCTAGAATAGAACGAATGTCCACATGCTCAGATAATCTTTAGACTCAAGCATCCCCATCCACCCCCACCATCCATCTCTTCCCCACCTCTCGCACTACGCCACCTCACACACACCCTCCCAGCCCTACCTCAGGGGGTGGGGAACGAAAGGGAAAGGGAAAGGCAAAGGCCAGCCCGCCTAGCCCCTGTGCACAGCAATGACACGTGTGTGCGTGTGCCTCCTTTCCCCTGCGCTGCTAGCTGCTTCCTTGTCATTGCGGCTAGCCCAGTGCCCTGATCCCTCCCCACCCCTGGGGTTTGCTGCCTGCCGGGAAGCTTGGCTGGAGGCGAAGGCTTCTCGGCAGGAAATTGCAGTGGCCCCGATTTGTGCAGAAAGAAGCGAGCTGCTGCCAGGACCTGGGGGTGATGTTTTATTTACTTGAGAAGGAAAGAAGGTTCCCTGCAAATTCCACAGATTGCTGCAACTCTTTTATTCTCACCAAATACGCAGTCGTGTCTCATTTGGGCTGGACGTGAGGGCAGAGTCAGGGAGAAAAGGAGCAGCTGCAGGGCTGGTTGTATTTCAAAGGGCTGGTCTACACTAAAGGGAAAAATCGATATAAGATACGCTTCAGCAGCCACGTGAATAATAACGTAGCTGTCGGTCATCTATATCGATAATCCCTCCTCACTCACGCGAGATCGATGGGGATCGTCTCCTCATCGCGACGCCGCCGCCGTGAGCCGGTGGAGGTTAGGAGATCGGAGAAGGTTCGAGGATCGATATATTAGATGCGATGATGATGATATCCGATATCGATCATCGACGAATAACCGCCGCCGCCCCGCCGACCAAATACACGAATCCCTCAGAGCTCTGAAAGGAAGGAAGGGGCTAGATGTGTGATCCGCTGCACGGGGCAGGGGGAATGCATACATAGACACAGCACTGGAGTTTGCAAGCTGTACAGTGGATAGGGGTGTCCAGGGTTGCATTCCCAGCCAGAAATAAACAGAGACCTCTACATTGGCTGCTGACATCAAGGTGCTGTAAATATGCCTAAGTGGGCTGCAGGAGCCCTAGAATTTTGCTACTAATAACATGATTTGGGGCACTAAAATAAAATGAAAGTCTTTAGACAAGGCAGACCTGACACCTCTTGGAGACTGGGTTCACCCCCATGGACAGGGTAACAGCAATGCACACACAGATGCTGCCCAGGCAGGCATCATGGATCTTTGCATACCAAACTGGTGTCTCGAGAAACAGTAACACTATAATGATACTTTGCACTTCTACAGCACCCTCTGGCCACAGAGTTCCAGGCACTTGTGAAGCATGAATGATTTCAGCCTCCCAAGCGCCTGCCAGGTGAGCTTTGTGCAGAAAAGGAAACCGATGCACAGAGGTTAGGTCAGGCAGTGAGTCCGTGTCAGAGCTGAAAACAGACTCCACACCCCTGGACTCCCAGTCCTGCACTTTAATCACAAACCCATCATCCTGCCTCCCTGCATGCATAGGACCCACACAGGCAGACCTGTAGTCAGGGATTATAGTGCTACAAGGATCATTGGGATCATCTTCTAGTCTGGCCTCCTATAGCACAGGCCACAGGACGTCCCTGCGGTAAATCCTAGCTGACTCAACACGTCTTTTCCAAAAACCTCCAATTCTGATGGAAAGATTTCAAGTGATGGAGGAAGCACCACCAATGATTAATCATCAACACTGGGAAACATTTGCTCCTTATTTAGTCCAAATTTGTTGAGCTTCAACTATTGTCTACAGCAATTACATTTAAATAGACGAGTACTTAAGTTAAACGACCTCTGTTGCAGGGATTTCAGTCTGACATGGAGGCAAATGGACAACAGGGAAGACAAAGGGACCACACGTTCAAAATGGACTTTGCAGCTTGGTAAAACTCCATACAGAGAATTCATAAATTGTACAGACAGATTCCCCAGCTCAGACCTCTCCTCTTCATTATTTACCATTCCGCCATCCTGGCGTTGCCTGCACGCTTTATCAGCAAGGATTTATATTTTCTTCCTTTTCATTGGTAAAAACGTTACATAGTGTAGGGCCAAGACCTATTCCCCGCGAGACCCAATTGGAAACGTACCTGTGCAATGATGACCCCCCAGCTGCAATTACAATCCTGGCAGGATGCATCCACGGCTCACACCCAGGCAGGCAGGCAGGCGGCAGAGAGCATGAATAGCCACACTGCAGGAAGAGACGAGGCCCATGGAAGGCCGGTGAGCTGGCAAGGCAGAGGGTCCATGCACATGTCCGATGGCGCCTTTGCAGCTGCAGAGAAGCAGCCACTGCACGTTGGGGCCCAGTGATGTCACAGTGCTGTGTGTGCAAGTTTCGTGGGAACACACCAGAGCTGTCCATTCATAGACACCAGCACGGGAGTCCTGAAGGTCCTCAGGGTGTGGAGGAGGCTTTGCAGCTGAAATTAGCAGAAGATTCATGAGCAGGAAGGGGCGAGGTCTGTACCAACAGGCAGCCATGGGCCCACTGTAAAGAAAGATGAGCTGAATGAATAATTCACCCCCAGTATTTCATCCTGAGAAATGGCAGGATGCCTGTGAGCAGGCCCCAGTCCCTGCAATGTCCTAGTGACTTTTCACAGAACACAAATCTACCACCAGTTGGGATCAGAGCAGGGCCCTGTCCAACCCAGTATCCAGCTGGCCAGTACCAGCTGCCCCCCGCCCCCAAGCCAGGCTCCAGCTCGCTCCATGTGTTCAGGGCCGGACATGCAGGAAGTGAGCGTTGGCCCTTTAAGACAGGTGTGCAGTGCTGTGTGTATGTGTAAGAGTCACACAACCCCTCCGTTGAGCTGTCAATCAGCTGGTGGCTTCTGCCTCACTCGCACGCACGGCTCCACGCGGGGCGCTCCGTGCCGGGCCTTTCCTGGCCAAAGCCTTGGGCTTGCATTCCCCCAGCTGGTACTTCACGGAACTTTCCTGGGGTTGGGGGAGGGCAGGATTGCTGGTCCCTGGATCCGACAGCTTCTTCATCCTCCAGGCTGTGAATTGCAACCCCCCGTCATCCCCAAAAGGGTTTGATCTAACGCTCCCAGACGCCTCTCTGCCCAGTGGATCTGTCAGCGAGTTCATCACATTGCTGAGCAGTTTTCTAACCTTTCACATTGCCGTATATTTTGCTGTCTGCCACGCAGCCACTAGCCGCCAGTGCTTCCCCGGAGGCGATGTAGCACTAGGGCTAGAACACCTAGGGCGGTGCCCTCAGGAACGGCGAGGACAACGCTCAGTGAGGGTAAATGATGCCCAGCAGCAAGGCAGTGGGGTGATTCTGAATTATCCAGGGGGGCTCTTTTCAGAGCTTCTCCGCTTGTAGGGTCGGCTCGTGTTCCAGCAGCAGCAAGAGCTGCCTCTAGAGGCCCCTTCAGGCGCCTACCCACAAGTAGGGGACGGTGCTAACTTGGGGTTTACAAGTTTAAGGCTCTAGCCCCTGGTTCAACTTGATATCTAGGTACCTGCCCCTTGCTGTCGTCCTCCCGCAGTGAGAGGTTCGGTGGTGGATGAGCTCCACACAGATGGACCTTTCACCATAGTTAATTAGTTGCAATTGGTCCTACACAAAGGTCTAATGTTTGTTTTACACAGAAACCTCATCAAGTGAGTTCTGGGCACTAAGCACATTTTAATACCCATGGTTAGTTGTGCTAAATGAATTCTTCAGTATCGTGAACCACTTCGGGAGGGGTTTACCAGAGAATTTACCAGAGAGTCCATAGCTACCTGTAGCATAGTGCCCAACGGACATTGCAACTAACAAACTCAAAGGGCAAATTCTGCTCTGCGCAGCACTGCTGGAAATCTGGAGGGAGCACATGGGTTTCAAGCAGTATTCTGAATTTGGAGTTGTGTGAATGAGAACAGAATATGGCCCGTCTTCTTTCATTTCTAGTTTTGATCTTATTGCTACAAGATTTTGAACACTATATTTTGACCTCCTTAATGTAAACCTGAGATTGGTTGTATTCTACTCATTTTAGAATGTCAGTCAATCATTTGTGCATTGGAAAAGTAAGAATACAAAAACTGCTGCTATGAAAAGTTGTGGGGTTCTATGAAACAATCGCTGAGTTAGGGTGTGATAAAATATTGTTCGTGTGCATCATCCAAATGGTGGCAGCAGCACAAGGTTTAAAGCCGCCAGCCTGCAGGGTAGTCGTGGGGTGGGGTTGTTTTTCAGATCTACTCATGTCTGTGGCGTAGCCCCTGGAATCACAGTTAAAGCTGCTACCCCTGCCAACGTCTGAAATGGTGCCCCTGCTCGCTGCTGCCGAGGAAGGCACCCCACCATTTGCTACCCCCGCTGGCCCTGCAGGCAGTGCGCACCATAACATCACCCAGCATTCGCACGGCATTGTCACCACAGTGCTCAGAGCACCGTACAGGCAGGGCTGAGCATGTAGTGACTGGCTCCATCACACCCTAAGCCACTGCACCGAGGTCTTGTGAGTCCTGACTCCGCTGAGCTGGCACCCATCCAGCCGTCATGCCCCATCTGCCCGGGATCCTGTGCATTAGCTCTCCTGGGTCACTCTCACTTGCTGCTACAAACCTCCTGTTTCTCTCTGGCCTCAGGCGGTTCCCCTGGTGAACAATCTGCTGGGCCCCGGGAAGGCTACAGAACTACACAAGCTGTGATGAGTGAGGGGCTGGCTCAGCCACACTGGAAATGGGAACCAATCACAACTGGCCACAGCTCTGTGGACAGCGGTGCTGGAACTAGGGGGGCACAACGTGGTTTCCATTATAAACAGGGTTTACAGTTTGGATTCGATATGCATAACAGGGCGGTTTTCTGAGTTCTTTACCGCTTGGAAGGACTCTTTTAAAAGCAGCCAACCCATCTCTCATTTTTCTCAGGAACGGGCTCTCTCCTGGAGCCAGCACTGGAGGCTCTCTGGGCATTCTTCTCCTGTCGATTTTTGGTTGTTGTGGATAAGAAATCTTTGGCTGCTCAAGAAAACTCTTATGAACACCACAGACTTAGCGTTGTGCAGGAGGTCAGACTAGATGATCATAATGGTCCCTTCTGACCTTAAAGTCTATGAGTCTATGAGATGCAGGGGGAAGGGGGCCATATTCTGAGCCTCCAGAGCTCAACAGACTTTTCGGCCTCTCATCTGGTAAAATTGCAGAGATTTAGGTAAGAAAAAGGAAAATGAAGCTAAACAGGGAGTGGGAAATCCAGAACACCTGCCATGGAGGGAAATGGCTCGTGCTGGGGCTCCTGGCGGAGTGGGGACTGTATGAACGGAGAGAATGGCTGGGCTGGGTGCTGCGAAGGGGGAGCATGTGCAGCTCTGGGTTTGTATGTCTATGTTTGGGGGGGGGTACTCACGTGGTAGGGTGGGAAATGCATCTCTCTCTCTCTCTCTCTCTCTCTCTCTGTCTCTCTCTCCTGTCTCTGGGTATGCCCCTGACTGATGTACCCTTAGGAAAATACAGTTATCAACTGTTATAAATTGCTACCTGTATCGTGCGGTGATTTGCTAGCACATTACAGCAGAGGCTCTGTGACGTGACATTAGGGGAGCACACCGTGAGAAACGGTGCTTTCCCAAATCCCAGATGCTCGTTCCATTTATCAGATCCTCCTGTTCAATTAACAATTGATCATTTCCCACCAGAGCGCTGCGGTTCACCAGGCGGCATCCTATGTCCCTAATTCCCTTCTTGGAAACATTGACTGCTTGGGGTGTAACTTATGAACCCTTACTGGACTAACCTGCTACTGACTCAGTTTCCCTAACCAGGGGACTGTGCTCACTCTTCATTGTTACTCCTTTCTGCCTTAATTACAGCATCTTTTAGGACTTACCAACATGTGGGCAGAGCCAAGCAGGTCTTCACTGATTCATTGCAATCAAAAGTTGCACTCCAGGAATTCTGCAACCTAGGAAATAATCCTCTTTGCAGCCTGTAATTTTTGTAATGATAATGTGCTGAACATCGTAGCAGTTTTGCAGACACTAACGGTGAGTTCTGCTTTAATGTGTCTAATTGTGATAATGACACTAATGCCAGATATTCCTGCAGCCTGGCACATTTACTGTAATAAGCAGGTGTTACTCTTCATGGCAGGAGAAGTCATTACGGTTTCACAGGGGTCGAAAAACTGATTCATGCCGTGTTGTACCTGCAGCAGAGCGGTGATTCCTGGTCTGGTTGCCAGCCCTGTAATGAGCCAGCGTCTGCAGCGCCCTGCTGTACGTTGCGGGCTCTTTCCAGGGAGAAGGGGAGGTTTAACTCAGTGCAGACGGACAGCCCCAGACCTAGTCGCCACATAAACTTTTGTCCATGACAGTTCGTTAGAAGCCCAGGATTTGCCTGTCTACTAAATGGAGCGGCTGGAAGTGCACTGTCTGGGAGTCTTCTCCCCTCACACCCAGGTTCTCCGATGGGACCCACACCCACCTGCTCCTGCAGCCTGGGCCGGGCCAAGCACTATTTCGTGCTCATCCCTAGTGAGAGACCCACCAAGCCAGGCACAGCAGCTCTGGCATCTGCCAGACAGGAGACATGACACACACCTACTGGAAGGGGCCAGGTTCTGCTCATTTCCCAGTGCTTGGTACAAGCCGTTCCCCGTGGGAGCTGGAACTTTCTGAACTTGGAAACACCACCTGAACCATACATCAGTTCAAACTAGCCCTCAGCCGCAGGCAGCCACATAACAGCTGGTTTGTGGGGGACCAGCACGGGAGACCCAGCACCCTGGTTCATGGGACTGCTGTGTATGGTCCCCAGGCCACTGGCTCTGAGTTTTCGTTGAAGGCCCTTTCTCGTGGATGGCTGTGATGGGGCTGAGGCATCGCACCCAGTGAGAACAGGCACTGCAGGCTGCAGTTTGAACACCCGTCGCTCTGCGGGGTTGGGGGTTCTCTCGGGGGCGCTGGTTTAACACAAACTGACACCAAGTCAGCAAATGTCTCCAGTTGCATGTTCCTGCCAGCCTGGCAGCAAACAGGACAGCACAACCCCCGGACACCTCCTCTGCTCCCCTCACGTTCCCTGCCCCTGCGGGCGGGCGGCACTGCCCCGCCTTGCCCCCTGCTTTCAGGAGAGTGGGTCTAGACTTGGCTGCAGATGCTGAGCTCCCAGCTGGCCCCCCAGGGCTGACTTGCACCCTGGGCTGTTGTCTGGCTTGGCTCAGGGCACCAGAGGGTGCGGCAGCACATCTGGGTCCTCTGGCATGGTTGATAAAACCTGCAGCCTCCGTCACAGGGACCAGCCTCTTTTGTTCCATTACGGCAGGTTCTCTGGACCTCAGTGAAAGCCATGGCACTTAGCCACGAGATCCAGCCAGTGAAACTGTTAGCAGCCTAGTACTTTCTGGCAGTTTGAGGGAGAAGGCAGATCCATGTCGGCTTAGCTCATGCCAGGAGAATTATAGCTGTTTTGTTGTTTTTGTGGGAAGCAAAGGGGTAGTTCTCTTAACATATGTTTAATTTCTGCAAATAAATCCCCCTGCACCAAAACCTCCCATTTCCTTTACGTGCTCAGATATTTCTTTGTGATTTGCAGGTAGAACCTATGCCCTGGCTTGCACATAAAAGCAAATGCAGAAGCAACGTGCCCTGGCAATATAAACATTCTCCCTGGAGCCATGGCCTTTCCTGCAGGGAAGACAGCAGGATGCAGTGTCTCACACACATCGGGTATGGATGTCTTTTCAAATGTATATTTCAGGACACAAATAAACACAGAACCATCTGATGTGCTATTCCCCGGGATTTCTGCCCAGCAGCCTGTAAGGCAAGCACAGTTCCCAGAAAACAATCCGAACTTGCATGCAACTATATTTACAAACAGCTTATTAAAAAGTGCTTAAAATAGTAAGTACTTGGGGACTAGCTCCCTGGAGATTTGTGTGCTGTCCGTCACAAGAGGAGCTACACTCTCTGGTCTCATTCTTGTCTGGAAATGGAAAGTCATCCAGCTGGAAGGGCTGGGGGTGCTGCAGTGCAGAGAGGCTGCGCTGTGTGGAGAGGCGGAGGATTGGAATTATGGGGCTGCCCCATGTCAGAGAATTGAGGTGCACTGGCAGAGATGGGCAGAGAAGCCCACATTCACTATCCCTCGCTCTGCCATGGGTGTCACACTCATAGGGCTTTGGGATCTTTCAGACTGTCTCAAATACTTTAACTCTGAGATTCCTTCTGCTTTCTGACAAAGTGGGCAGGTTCTCTGCAGAGGGCCAGGGCTCCCCAGGTTCCCAAGTCAGCATTCTATTTGCCATAAAGCCCACTGTCAGGAGCTCTGTGGGATCATGGATATGAATTGCTTTGACCCTCACTTATGTTGATAAGGTGGAGTATTAAATCTCTATTTTGGAAGCATTAAGTCTGTGTAATAGAGTGATGCCATGAGCAGTTTGCAATAAGCTGGAGGAATATTACTGTCCTGGGAGACAGACAATCCAACCACAGCCACAAATTGATAACAGAGATGGTAGCTCCAGCTCAGCCTGCCTATTAATTAGGATTATATTGTACATGTAAGAAGATGATCAGTTACACCGGCAGTTACTTGTTGCTTTTCTCTCCCCGCTGTAAGCAACGTGCCTGGAGCCAGAGCAAGACAGGTATGCAACTTTAACTCACTAAACCTTGACCACACAGTTATATGCTTGAATCTTTGCTACAGAAAATTAATTTTGGACGTCCTTAGTACAGCAGATGCAGGTTCTTTATTTTGCTCTTACATAAACAAGCAGGGATTGCCGGGGTCACCTGCATGAGTGGACCAGGGATTGCCGGGGTCACCTGCATGAGTGGACCAGGGATTACCGGGGTCACCTGCATGAGTGGATCAGGGATTGCCAGGGTCACCTGCATGAGTGGACCAGGGATTGCCGGGGTCACCTGCATGAGTGGATCAGGGATTGCCAGGGTCACCTGCATGAGTGGACCAGGGATTGCTGGGGTCACCTGCATGAGTGGACCGACAAAGGATGAAGGCGTGCATCTTCCTCTCTCCCACGCAATGCATTCAAAGACTGTGCCACTGCCATCCCTCTGAATGGCCATGGCACAAGAGGTGGGATGTGGTGGTCAGAGCTAATGTGTCAGTACCACAAATGAGCCACTAAACAGCCGATCCCTGCCTGGCGCACTGATGTCACTGGCTCCTTCTCCAGCTGGTTCCCTCTCGAAGGACAAGAAACTTGAAAATTCAATTGATGTTTTCTCCTCTCTCTCTCCCTCTCCCTCAGCGTCTGACAGCAGCCACTCTGCCCCCACCTCCTGGCCTCGCAGTCTGTCGCTTTCACAGGGCATGGTGCTCACTCAGCACTCATGGGCATTCATTGATTTAGTCTGATTGCAGAGCCCCACTTGGGGTCTAAATTACTGGTGTCAATACTTTAATTTAGCACCTTTTGTTCCTCTCCCTGGAATTTATTGGCAAGTCTGCAACAGGCTGAGGAGGCCAAACTCCATGTGGATGCTAAGGGCTCATCAAGGCTTCTGCTTTGCTCAGGAAAACAGCTGATTTCTTTCTGGTTTCATGACAGTCCCCGCTGGAGAGGACCTGCCATTTCACAGCACAAACAGCACTCATCCCCCGGGAAAGCTCCGGGACAAGCACAATCCTGAGCCCTGTGAAACTTCACAAACAGCAAAACAAGTGTCTGGCTTGTGTCAAGCTGCAACATTTCTTCCTGGAGCAATGCTAACGTTCTGCCTTTCGCTGGAGTCTTTCATCCCAGCAGAGCCCATGGGGCCTTGCAAACTGTACTGAGCACTGGCAATAATAGCCTCAGATGCACTACAGTGTTAAATAATATGGGTCAGCAGACAGAACAGGGTATAAATGACAGAGAGAAAGGCATAAAAGTATTGTATGATAAATAAATTAAAGCATCCGTTCCTGAAGACAGGAGCCAATGGAGAAGAACTCAGGCAGAGATAAATCAATGGGACAAGCTGAGGAAAGAGAGAGATTTTTTCCAGCTGAAATCTGAAAACAGATGGAGAGTCGATGTGGTTGGGAGAAAGAGGGAGGCTGCTCCAGATGGCAGGAGGTGCAGCAAAGACAGCTTCTGGCTCCGTCCGGGGGGTGGCAGCACGGAGGCCAGTGCGAGATGGACGGAGGGACCGGTGAGCGATGCAGGAGGGAGAAGGCCGAGGAAGAGGAGGCAGCAGTTCCCAGGGCGATTCGCGAACAGGATGTGCTGATGAATGGGCAGCGAGTGGCCATGGGAGGGGCTGACGTGTTCATGTTCCCCGCCGTGTGCGTGAAAGGGGCAGGGCCTGTCTGCACGAGCTGGAGTCCCGAGAGCAGGGGGCCGAGGAGACCCCAGAGGAGGGAATTGGGATTGTCATGGAGGATGGGGGGAGGGATAGCTCAGTGGTTTGAGCATTGGCCTGCTAAACCCAGGGTTGTGAGTTCAAAAATTGGTCCTGCTAGTAAAGGCAGGGGGCTGGACTCAATGACCTTTCAAGGTCCCTTCCAGTTCTAGGAGATTGGTATATCTCCTATTATTACCTGATGATGGGCTCAGCTGGAGCAGCGGCCTGAGCACATGCAGTGCTGGCAGCAGGCTGATCAGACTGCCCCAGGCACTGCTATCACTGTTCCAGCTACATAGCAGCCAATCCAAAAGCAAGATGACATGCCCCTCCCACAAAGTATACGGGAGGAACCAGCTGAGACACAAGCCCCTCCCTGCAGCCCACAACCCGCGGAGACCGGGCTGGGTACAACTGCTGCACTCTGGGAGGACAAACGTGCTAACTCACACCCTCAGTGTGTCGCAAGCCAGCCCCGGGCAGACCAGGGCCTGTCTGGGGGAAGCTGCGGAACAAACCACGGCCGGGTTTGCGTCTAATGACTGTCTCAGGCAGGACAATGAGGATGCTAAGCAGGACACCTGACCTGAGCAGGAAGAATCCAGTTATTCTAGATTGTCTGCAGGAGAGAGGGGGGAGAAGTGGAAACCCCCCAGAACTGGAACAAACACCCCCAGGTGTTAAAAACTGAGCTGCTGAGAGGAAGAGAAACACCCCAGGGGGCTGCTCCCTGAGTGAGAGGGAACCACCCAGCTGCTGGACCAGCCGAAGCAGAAGGGACTGGCTGCAGGAGTCAGAGGGAGTCTCCATGATCTGGAGGAACAGCCTGAGCTGGAGGAGCGAGGTCCCAGAGAGGGAACCTGGAGTCCTCAGAGGGCTCTGCCCAAACCCCCAAGAAAGTTCGAGAGTGGTGAGGAAACTGAGGCAGGGAATGGTCTGCAGGCACTGTATTGCTTTGCTGAGCTTACCTGTCAATGGTGCTATCTGAGTATTTGGGTTTAGAAATCCCTCTGCAAAGGCCGAGTCTGTTTACCTCAGCTGTCCCCGAGGGCTAATCTCTAAGGTAGAGTGCCCGGGAGGGCGAGCTCTAGCTCTTCGGAGTCGGGGAGGGGGGTTCAGCCCTGGCGTGGGGGCTGGCAGCTGGACCATGAGAAGAGGTGACAAACAGCAGTGCCTGGAGCCCACTCAGACCCGGGGCGCTTTAGGCACCTGGGCCTGGCGTGTGGGTCCAAGCACAGAGCCTGGTGCGTGTCCCAGGGGAGCTCAGCCGCGGCTGTGACAATGGCCTTGTGGCACGCTCTGCACACCTGTAGCCGGGGCTGCGTCTGAGCAGGGGAAGCACCGAGGGCCCCCTTGGGGAACCCCCGGCCCCAGCCCTGCTCTGCTGTTTGCTCAAGCCCTGTGCTGGTCACACCCGCAGCAACATGCTCAGGGTTCCCAGAAAGGCCTGTCCCAAGTCACTGAGGGCTTTTTAGATCAAACCAACCTGCTGACGCCTGCCTGGAGAGTCAGAGGCAGCCAGGACAAGCTACAGAGTGTGAGGGTAACATGCTGTCAGATTCAAGCAGGATTTACTCCATGCCCCAGGCTCAGCGAGAGGAGGAAGGAGAGGGTTCAGGGTCCAGGGGAATGCAAGGCTCTGGCAGTGCAGGTGCACTCAAGGAGGGACCTGGTGGAACAGGGATGGAGGAAGGTCCCTGTAGCCACAGTGGAGCAGTTGTGTCTTTGGAGGAATTCAGGCAGGCACCCGGCAAAGGAGTGAGCAGAGAAAACCACGGCCAGGGGATGGGATGGCAGCAGAGAGCTGGGGAGCTCAGAACAAGTGACGTTGCTGACAATGGCCCTGGTCCAGTAAAGCACACCTGAGCGGAGCTTTGCTGAACAGGGATGGACGTCAGCACATGCTTGGTTGCTGTGCTGCGCTGGGCCAGCGGTGGTAATGCGGGAGGAGGGTGGGGGTCAGGACCAAGCTGGGGTCTGAAGGAGCCAGGTGATGGCAAGAGAGGCAAGGGGATGGGAGAGTAGAAGGACAGGAGAGCAAAGGGAGTGTCTATGTGGAAGAAAGAAGGGGAGGTGCAAATCCAGGTGGAGGGGACAATATGGCCGGACAGGGCAAACCAAGACTGAACTCAGCGTCCCATTGGTGTGCTACAGCTACAGCACTTCCCTCGCCCTATTGAAATCCCACTGCCGCCCATTGAAGCAAGAGCCACACAGTGCCCTGGCACATAGTGGATTCAGCATCTCAGCCTGCCTGCTGCAGCTCCACTGTGTGTGTGATCTTGGGTGAGGAATTTCTCTTTATACCAAACTGTCTATTCAAGTAATAAAAATAGGCTTTTTTCCTCCTGTAAGTGCAACACTTTTCATATTTTTACTTCCAGCTGTCTAGATAGTATTTCACTTTTTTCATTTCTAGTGCTCACTCGCTGCGATTTAATGTGAGTTTCTAGGGCATGGTGCCCTTAGCAGACATCAGAGCAATATAACACAAGAAATCAGATCTATACTGTTCCAGGAGAAGGCAGGAACAAAAAGACAAACGAGGTTCTTAATACATATGGTGCTTTTGATTCATGGAATATAGAAAATTGTATTTGATTATATCTGTAATGGAGACTCATAACTTTAGATTAGGGTTATGCTGATGGCCCAGCTAATGGACAGTTTATTGCAGGAATAGATTTCATCCTATCATATTTTTTTCCTGGTATCAATTACTTTGAATGTTTAAATGTCTCATTTCTCTGGATGTTTATTGCTCAATTTTCTTTACAAAAAACACACACAAAAGCCCTGGTATTCCTTGGCTAACGTTGTAAGGAGCCAAAGTTTATATATTCCTGGAATTCAGAAGCAGCTGTCATCTAGTGGGTGCATAGGTTAGAATAAGATCCATATTTGTGGCTTACAAGTACTGAAATCCTCCCAAGATACCTGCTGTGGGTGTATTAGAGTCTAAGCTCCCTTAGCAGACATTTGGATGCAACTGGGAAAAAGTAGTTTAAAAGACATGTTTAATTAACCTGTCTAAAATGAAAAAAAGAAATCATGGGATTGCTGCGTGCGAGATTATTACTGCAGAAGGCACTTGGGGGAGGTGTCCTTATGGCGCTAGAGCATAGGGAGGTGCCAGATCTGTTGCTTACTGGTTAGAGGAGTATTCTACCTCCAAGTTATTTAGGCTGGTTTTCACCATATCTGAAGAAACAAGATACCTGCAGGTAAAAATGCCGCCGTTTTCATTCCTTAAATCAGGGGTAGTTAATTATTTTTTGTCAGGGTCCAAATTTCTTGGTCAAGGTATAGTCAAGGTCCACACTCCAGAGAAAATAATAATAATAATGATAATAAGTAAGTAAAAAGATTTCAGGGTCCATTCAAAAGCGTCTGGTGGTCCAGATTTGGCCCACGGTCCGTCTGCTGACTACCCCTGCCCTAAGAACTAGCCAAGTAGCTCCATAAGCATGACTTCAGAATGATCTCTACTGCTTACATTATACACGCTGCTTTGCCTGGCTCCAGAACTGAAACCTGTCAGTCAAGAAATGTCACAGTGCAGATTTCCCTGAAGAGCTACAGTCCCCAATTAGGTGAAGATGGCATTTGTGAAGGGCCCACTGGCTGACAGGCGTCGGTGCAGGAGCAGTCCTGGCAGAGCATTTAGAAT
Organism: Mauremys reevesii; assembly: GCF_016161935.1. Lineage (NCBI taxonomy): Eukaryota > Metazoa > Chordata > Testudines > Geoemydidae > Mauremys > Mauremys reevesii. The sequence goes on from NC_052632.1 coordinate 84,401,505, forward strand.
GCAAGCGACGAAGGTGCCTGTCACCCTGCATGGAAATACTTCTGAAACTTTGTCATGGAGTTAATCCTGCCAAAGGGGGAAAAGCCGCCCCAGGATTCGTCAGTCCCAGCGTGTATATCCCAGCATTACTGATTAACCGAGGGAAAATCTTGGTACAAGATCAGTTTAGAAGGGGTGCCTGGGCCCTTTTGGGACAACAGACCCCAACGACACAGAGTGCTAGCATTTCCCGGCTGTGAGGCCATTGGATGGACTCCTCTGTACCAGCCTCACAATACAAGAGCCAGGACAGTCTTGCTTCTTCACAATAGATTTGTTAGTACTGATTTTCCCCCAGCGGTAGGTATCATTATATTCTCAGCATCAATTTCCAAGTCTCCAACCCATCAGTATTATTGAAAACAAACAGTTTCTAGCACAAAGCTGGTGCTGCAGCATTTCTTCTCATCAGGCGGTGACTATGTGGACACAGAGAGGAGGATTCTGGGGAATGGGACAATGATGGGTAGCAAAGCAGGACAGGTTTCTCGGGTGCCCACTCTCTGAGGTGTGGCATAGTTAGTCAGTGTTGATACAATCCCGTCTCTGTGGGACCGACAACAACTAACGCAAAGGAAAAGAGGGGTTATAACAGGATTGGTGCAGTTACACTGGAGAACCCCGATGACATGGCGCAGAGTCGGGGGAGTGCTGAGCAGGTCTGCAGCTCAGGTGACTTCTCTCCTCATTTTATTTCAACTGCTTTCCAGACCAAACCCTGACTGGGCAGACCTGACTGACACACAAACAGCAGCAGCTGTTAGCAAGGGTCCCTGTGACTGGCTCCCTCTCCGGGAACACACCGTGCTGAACACTTCCATGTCTCCTTCTTCACCGAGCTGGTCTCTGATCAGAGATGTCTGGGAGCCGAGAGTGTCCCATGGCTGGAATCTGCCATCTGTCCCTTTGAAATGCTGCCACTGTGATCCTGGGCCCATTTGGATGTAAAGGGCAACCAAGTGCTGGGGTAGGTGTGAGTTGCAGACAGACAGCGGTTCGGCACATTGTAATCAGCCACTGACATCTATCATCAGGCACGTGCCAGCACGTGCCTGGTACTTTACAAAATGTGACCTAGGCAGCAATGGGGACTCTCAGCCTGGATCCGTAACACTGTTAGGCCAAACCTGTGCCAGGCCCTGTGCTGTCCCTGGGAGGCCTGTAAGGCGGAACAGGCCTGAGAGAGCAGTGAGACGTATTCTGCAATGCGAGCCACGGGTCATTAATATCAAAAGCTGCGGAAAGACGAAGAGTGTAAGGACAGGGCCTAGCCGTGGACAGCCAGCTAGAGACTGCGGTGAGAGCAGCTCCAGCAGAGCACTCAGGGTGGAAGCCAGCCTGGAAATAGCCAGTCAGACACAAGGCTGTCACTCGAATGGCCCGTTCGAAGGAGGAGGCAGCTGGCGTGGGAGCTGGCTAACAGGACTGTGGCAGGCGTTGCTCATACTGATGTACCTTTTCCAGTGTTGTGCAGGTGACAGGCCCCATTCTAATTACCAGGGTTGTTCTCAGGATTGTGTGAATGACAAATCAGCCCCCGGCTCAGCACTAACTGGGATGCCATGCAGAGGTAACTCCACCTGAGATGCCAGGAGACCACGGCATCGCCAACGCTGGAGGGGGCAGGGCCTTTGCAGGTCCAGCCACTCCCTATTTGAACAACCAATGTTCTCTAAGATGCTCATGTGCAAATACCCTTCTGAGTGCTGCTCAGGGCAGCGGACCCACAATGGAGCAGGACGGTATGGACAGAGTCCACGAGTGCAAAAGCAGAGCCGGGGTCCCCGTGCCTGGCTGTGCACCAGCGGGCGGGGCTTTGCTGCATAATGTTGAATGTTTCGTACTCACTGGTGCCTAGGCCAAAGGTGTGTGGCCAGGGGCGGCTCCAGGCACCAGCACTCCAAGCACGTGCTTGGGGCGGCAAGCCACGGGGGGGCGCTCTGCAGGTCGCCGCGAGGGCAGTAGGCAGGTTGCCTTCGGCAGCATGCCTGCGGAGGGTCCGCTGGTCCTGCGGCTTCGGCGGACCTCCCACAGGCGTGCCACTGAATCCGCGGGACCGGGGACCTCCCGCAGGCAAGCCACTGAAGGCAGCCTGCCTGCCGTGCTTGGGGCGGCAAAATATCTAGAGCCGCCCTTGTGTGTGGCGCATACGCTGCAGCTGGGAGCCACTGTCCGTGGGCTGGCCATGGATCCTGCTCTCTCATGCTTTCTCCTAGGCTCCCAAGCCCGACCCCCTGGGGAACGTCCTTGGCTGTTGATGCTTTAGGGTGGCCTGATCACCCTGCTGTGTGACGTCCCTGCACACACCTCGTTCCCGCACCCGCAGACTGTGGAGACAGCACAGACATGAGACCAGAAGGGGGCTGGTGGGGTCCCCCAGCGCACGCTCTCTCACTGCGCTCAGAAAGCACAGCAGTCCCCGTCTCACACTACACATAGCCCCTCCCTCGGGACACAGACTCCGGAGCTCCTGGAGCCCAGTGCTGGCTCGCTCCCTGCCCAGCCACATCCGGTCACACACAGGCTGCGTGTTATTGCCTCACCAGGAAGGGAACTGGATCTACTTATCGTTTTCATTAAAATGCAAATTAATTTAATAAAAAGTAGAACTGTAAATTAATGAACCACTTACAAATTCTATATAGTACAAGTCTAATACTTACGCTCCAGAATTTCCTCTAGTTAATAACACCACTAACTCCTGGGAGTGGGGCTGGCCTGACAGTTCCACCAGCCTAAATCAATCCGTTTGCTCGGGGATGGGGTCGCTGTTGTTGCATGAGGACATTTTCTTTTTACTGCTGGCTGATTGCGAGGGCGGTCGGAAAGTCGGCCTGCTCCCCAGAGGGGCCACATGTCAGTGCCTGTGGCACTTCACCCTCCTTTGCAGGGTGGGTTAACACTGCCAGTGTTTGCATACCCCACTGGTAGTGCATTAAGGCTCATGGTCTGTGATGCTGGCAGACAGGGGCCAGCTCCTGCCAGGGTCCCCAAGTCTCAGCTGGACACTGACAGCTACACAGCCAGAATCAGGCTGGCTCATGTGTTTGTATTGTTAAAACAGGTATTAGGAGTATATAAGGACGAGTTTAGTGCTTAGATCTTATTGAATGCCTGTGAGTTGCTTCCTGCATTAATCTCACTTGTAGCATTTGTATCCCACACTGTAAGGTTATATTTAAGCATTCGTACTGTGAGCCTCTGTGACTGTAAATCACCAGACCGGAGAGAGACATCAGCTCGTGTAAGGTGCTGGTCTCCAGACAAAGGTGTTACATCCTGGCCAGCAAGGGAGGCCCAGTGACTCAGATAGACTATTGTGGAACGTTAAAGAGAACAAAAGACTTTGTAGTTCTGCTTCCACCCCACCCCCCAAAGAGGAGTCTTGCAAGTGGATTCCTCCCATCAGCTGAGTTCGCAGCTCAGAGCACATGTGGGAAAGGAGAGCCGTATCTCTGTGCTGCCTGGGCTCTGCAGGGCCAGGCTTCTAGGCACAAGCAAGGGATCCCCAGCTGCTTAGGCTGGGTTAGCCCTAAAGGACATTTAGAGCTTGCTTATTAGAGAAGCCTCTATGACCTTTCCAAACTAAGACTATAACTCCTTTGTGTGTACCTATGTTTCCTTTTTTATCCTTGTCAATAAATCTCGTTTCCTTTTCCTACACAATAACTCTGTAGATCGTTTATTACAGGACTGGCTACAGGCGTTGTCTCTGGGGTGGGATCTAAAGTGCAACTGACCTGGGGTAAGTGACTGGTCCTTTGGGACTGGCAGCAACCTGAATATTGCTGTGATTTTTAGTGTAAGGGACCAGCTGTCACACAGGCAGACTCCCCTGGGTGGTGCGACAGGCTGGAGTGCCCAAGGGGACTGTCTGTGACACCATGTTAAGGCCATTTAATGCCTGAGGGGTTTACACTTGCTAACTGGTGGGTGAAATCTATGTACCGAGCCCGCAGCCAGTTCGGGGCTGGGGCCCTGGTTTGTAACAGTCTGCCCTGAGGCTGGTCCTCACGCTGCTGAGCCACAGCGCAGCTTGACCCTGTCATTTTCTCTTCCCATAAAATAGTCCTGGAGCCCTGTGTTCTATTTCCCGGTGCTCGTTTACCCCCAGGGGGTACAGGACTGGTGCCCTGAACTGGGAGCTCCAGGGATGGGGAAACCTCCCATGAGCGTTACTGGTAATAACACTAGTAACAGGTGCCAAAGACTCGTCTAGTCTTTGCACATACCAGAGTTCAGAGATTTTGGTCCATGGAAGACGTTTCAGCCATGAAAAATCAAGACGTTTCCTCTCTCTTGTGACACGGGGAAGCCGGTCCCACTGAGTGGCCAGCCCCAACTCTCCATCAGCAATCTGTTCTGTGATGGACGCGGCTATCCGCCTGCAGTGCCCCGTCCTGTGCTCACGCAGCTGAGCCCCAGCCACCGTATGGCGTCACTGGACGGCCCGCCAGGGTAGGTGGCGGCAGCAAGGGGGAGGAACCAGCCCTGCTGCCTGCTCTCACGGGTTGTTGGGTTTTCTCCCATCTGGTTGTGTAACAGGGATACAGTTTGTGACACTGGGGCCTGCGCTTCATTCCAGCCTTAATCACCCACTCAGCCATTTATCGCCTCCATTGCCTGGAACATTCTCCCTTGAATAATGCCTGCCTGCCTGCCTGCCTGCCCTGTTATGGTAATGCCGTCTTTCCCAGGCGGGAGAGGCTATAGCTCTGACACGGAGAGGGCAGTTGACAGATCTGTTTTGTTGTTGTTTCATCTTGACGGTTCCTTGCTACCCAGCTCTTCCTGCGCGGTGGCGGTCGTTCTTTGCTGGGTGGTCTCGGGTGAAGAGAGCACGTAATGGCTGTAACCGGGCGATTACCGTTTACTTGTTAACTCCACTGGGCGGAGCAGCCGTGATTGATGCCAGGATTGGAATATTCTCTGTAGCCCCTTTAGCAGCAAGAACAAACTGAGGCTTAATTCAAAGGCTGAAATCTATAAAGAGAAAACGAAAACCCATCGCTAAAGTTCTCTTCAGTGGCTAGTGTGTATAATTCAGCCAAGCCCCATCCCATATAACCGCCCTGTGGTGGGCCAAGCCACGCAGGCACAGCAAGCCCTAATCTTCTTCTTCGAGAGAGAGAGAGAGAGAGAGAGAGAGCAGCTGCAGAGGAGCCTCTCGCCACTTGAATGAAATCCCACGTCAGAACCCTTCCAGGCAGGGTCCCTGCAGGACAGCCTAGGTCCACTGAACCGAGTGTAGCTAATTCCAGCCCTGCTGCGTCCTCTCCCCTCCGCACACTGCTCAGAGTCATTGTCACTGCCCCAGCAATCAGCTCTCCTCGTCCCTGGGCCCTGAATTAACTGCAGCATTTGAAAGTCTCTGGGCTTAGGTTTACTGGTCTGTGTCTTTTGCATTCACACAGGAAAGATGAAAAGTTGTTTTTAAAGCCCAATCAATATTTACACACAATGGGCAAAATGAGTCCAGATGCATCGTAAAGGAGACTTGCTAGATTGTCTTTACCACGGAAAGGCCGAATTACCTCTCACCATAACGTGACAATAACGAGACTGTGTCAGTTTGATGCTTCACAGTGGGACGTGATTTCTGAGTTCACTGCTAGCAAAGCGAATGGCAGCTGCTGGGCAGAGTGGCGGGACCCAGGTTGGATTATAGGGACTGGCTGAGCTGTGTGACTCAGTAACACATGCTCTGGGGTGTTCACTGGCTCTCATAGGCAAGGGAAGCTGCTTATTAGGGGTCGAGAGCGGGATAGAGGGCCAGGGTTACCTGGCACTTTAATGACTCCCCTCTGGGCAGTAGCTCAGAGCTGCACAGAGGAATTCAGACTCGCCCACCTCTCCTAGCTGGGCAGGCTCTGGAGATGCTCACTGCTCCTTGGAGGATGAAAGGAGTGCTCCCTCTCTGGGCCAGCGTCTGTCTCACCCTGTGTGGGGCGGGTGTGTGCGTGTGCAGTGCAGTGGGGCCTGGCGCTGTGGGAAGCCTCCTTCCCTTGTGCGTTCATGTCAAGCCCAGGCAGAACAGCAGCCCCTGCGCTCTGGGAGCAGAGTGGTTATCACTCCCTTCTCCCCGACAGGCTCCAGAGGGGACAGGGAAGTAGGACCCCGGCTTTGCCCACACCCCTGCCAGGCACCAGCCGGTGGCCAGCAGGGAGTAAGCTGTGCCCCTGCCCAGGGGCCTGCGGAGTCTGCATGCAGGACGCTCCAGGAGCCGTCTCCGGAGGCAGATGCCTCCTGTGCCCATCTGGGTTGGTGCAGCACCATGCCAAGCTGAGGCTGTTCCTGACAGAGCTGATGCTAGGGGCCCAGAGAGTGCGGTCAGTGGCTCCGAGGGTCTGTGAAAAGAGCAGCCAAGGAATCTGTGAGCATCATTGTAAACCACAGACGGGCCACTCGGCACGAGAACGACCAGAGAGAAGCACAGCACTGCCCTGGCACCCTCGCAGGGCCGCTGGGCAAGGAGACATGCAGGATCAGCACTGCTGGGGCTGTTGGGGTGTCTGGGGCAGCAGAGCTGGGGCTGGGGTGCTCGGGGCAGCCGGCCCAGCAGAGGGGTGTCCGCGGCAGCAGACATAATGACATGACAGGCTATTCCACCCACCACTCCCATTTTGGGGTCCTTAAAAAGAGACTTTGATAGAAAAATTGGCTACTGGAGCAAGTTTCATGGCTGCCACCCCTGCACCCATCTCCTGGGACCCTGGGCTGTCATCGTCCTGATCCTGAGAGATGTCCTGACCAGACCTGGCCAGACAGAGGGACCCAGATGACATCACCACCTCCACTGGCTCCAGCGAAAGCCCAAACACCACCTGAGATTTTTGTCACACATACAAACACACACACGCCTCAGTGTCCTTTTCTCTCCCCACATTATTTCTTCTCTTTCCACTCTCTCGCCTTTCTCTCTCTGTCTAATAAAAGACTAGCAAACCCGGGTGTTTTTGACAGTGCTACGAGCCTGTGACCAAAAAGTAGCAGCTGAGAACTATTCCCTAAACAGCCCGACTCTGGTACAAGTTTGCCAGGTCTTGGAGTGGCTGATCAGATCCTGTGCTGTGTCTGTGTCTCTCCAGCAGGGAGGTTCAAAGTGAAAGTCAGCACCAGAGACAGACACTGCATTTTCTCTTTCCTTCCCCGCCTTGTGTGTGTCTGGCTTGCTTTGTCTTTGAGGAAATGGAATTGGAATTTAACAGCAGCAACAAGAGCTGCGGGCAGCTCAGATAACTGTGCTTTGCCTCCAAAAGGGTTGTTAGTACCATCTAAGAGACTGCCAGAGAAGGGAGGTTTCTTCTTCTAAAACCTCTCTCCAGCTAAAGGGAAGGGAACATGGAACATGGTGATAACAGCCAATGTAACACGTTACCTTGCAAAGGCTTTAACTGTTTCTTGCTTTTTTGTATTTAATAAAAGGTTAAGGAGCTGTTGAATGGAGTGTTTGCCCTGGTACTAAGCAGGCTGCGGTCTCTGTGTGCCAAACCCCAAACCTTGTTTAATGCTGGACAGTGACAGGGTCATATTAACGCCTTTGACTCCTTAGGCCCGTATATTCCATCCAAATTAATCCAACAGATCAGTGGCACATCCAGTAGCAGACCCTCCAGGGGGCAGGAATTGGAAGGTTTGAAATTTCCCACTAAACAGGCCAGGCTTGTAGAAGGCTAAACTAGCATATGGTGCACACTGCACAGACTGTCATGCTGAGCACACTGCACAGGCACACTGCCCGCACACTGCACAGGCACACTGCCCGCACACTGCACAGGCACACTGCTCGCGCACGCGCACACACACACACACTGCACACTGCAAAGACAACCATGCCGAACACACTGCACATGCACACTGCTCGCACACACACGGTTCACACTGCACAGACGTCCTGCTCGCACACACACGGTTCACACTGCACAGACGTCCTGCTCGCACACACATAGTGCACACTGCACAGACGACTGTGCTAAACACACTGCACAGGCACACTGCTCGCACACACACGGTGCACACTGCACAGATGACTGTGCAGAACACACTGCACAGGCACACTGCTTGCACACACGGTGCACACTGCACAGACGTACTGCTGGCACACACACTGCACAGACTGCCATGCTGAGCACACTGCACAGGCACACTGCTCGCACACACATGGTGCACACTGCACAGACTGCCATGCTGAGCACACTGCACAGATGTACATGACGCAGGCTGAACAGACTGCCATGCTGAGCATATTGCACCGGCGTACTGCTCGCACACACACGGCACACACTCTCACATGCTAACACAGGCCTTTAATTATTAACAATAAGGCCTGTGCATAAGAGATTAGCAAAACAAATCCTGCCCATTATAACAGTATGCAGTGTTGTCGTAGCTGCGTTGGTCCAGGGATGTTCAAGGAGAAGATCGCAAGAAGAGCTGTGTGTAGTTCAAAAGCTCGTCTCTCTCACCAACAGCAGTTGGTCCAGTAAAAGATATCGCCTCCCCCATCTTGTCTCTCTCATTACAACGGTGGCAGCAGAGGGACGTGCCACAGGGCAAGCACTCAGCATGGCTCTACCCTCCCACTGCAAATCTCCTGGGTGCATCCGACTGAGAATTACGGTAGCAGCTAAGTTCAGTGGTGGGAACTTCAGCAACCACCCTAATGAATCACCCTCTGGCCCAGCTTCCGTGTCGGGTGCCATCTTAGAATTCAGAATCCGTACAAATGGCTTTGACACTCTTACATTAATCACCGGGAGCTGTGATGATGGACTGAATTCCCTAATTCTCTTAGTATCTGCACCCGACAGTAAAGCTGTCTGCAGCACTACGCAGTTCACTGTGCTGCTACCACAGTGTAAAAGCACGTGTCTAGATGACGATATATACATTCTTTATTGCCCTCTGCTAGTGTCTGAACTTTGATTAGGGGCTGAGTGACCTCAATTTCACAAGCATCAGTCATGTACTGGCAAACAACCCTTGTTCAGCACAAACAGATGTTAATCTGCAGTGGGTTCACAGAGGCTTGCAACAAGTTTTCTATAAAGGTGGCTGTGGGTTTTTTTTAAATACAAGAGTTAGTAAATAAAACGCAGACAAGCTATTTTGCAGCAGGCGTCTTTGAATCATTAGAAATTATTACAAATGCCAATTTTTCTTCCCACCTTATGGTAGGATGAAGATACCCACTCAATTTTCATCAAAAGTACATAAAAGCAATCAAGGCTCCTGTAGTTTCTATGGAAATAAGGGATGCAAATTGGGATTGTGTGGTATCTTTTTTCTTGAATTTATCCATAAAAATGCAAATACCCTTCAAACCGATACTAAAATATTTTTCTTGTACAAAGTGAGGCAACATATTTAGGTAAGAAGCTTTTGTCCATTGACACTTGCGGCACCTCTCGCGCAGAACAAGCCTGTCACAGCTCAACGATGTCGTGCTGGAATATAGAGTCTGATGGTGCGATTCTCTCTGGCAAGGCTACAAGGGATTGTGACTCACTCTGTTGAGTCCCCACATTCTTGGGGGCCCTTTCAAAGCTCCCGCTGTGATGCAGTGGCCTACAGGGCCCATGCAGTCCTGGGTGGCATGAACAGGGGAATCTCAAGTATGAGCAGAGACGTTATTTTACCTCTGTGTCTGGCACTGGTGCAACCGCTGCTGGAATCCTGTGTCCAGTTCAGGTGCCCACAATTCAAGAAGGATGTTGATAAATTGGAGAGGGCTCAGAGAAGAGCCACGAGAATGATTAACGGATTAGAAAACCTGCCTCATAGTGACAGACTCAAGGAGCTCCATCTACTTAGCTTCACAAAGCAAAGTTAAGGGGTGACCTGATTCCAGTCTGCAAGTACCTCCATGGGAATTGACTGACTATTTAATAAGAGGCTCTTCGCTCTAGCAGAGAAAGGAATAGTGTGAGCCAACAGCCACAAGGTGAAGCTAGACAAATTCAGACTGGAAATAAGGTGTTAATTTTTGACTTGAGTGTGTTTAACCCTTAGAACAATTTCCCAAGGGTTGTGGTAGATTCTCCATCACTGACGATTTTTCAGTCAAGGTTAGAATTCTTCTAGCAGATCTGCTCTAGGAGTTACTGGGGGGAGGGGTGCTATGGCCTGTGTTGTGCAGGAGGGCACACGTGGTGGCACCTTTTCCTGCAAACAGCCACCCTGAATCCACTGCAGCCATTGGCTGTACGCGCTGCGCAGTGTGAGCTCAGGCAGCGGAACTGGCCCTGAGTGGATTCTGGGTCCAGTCTGAACAGCCATTTCCCTGCAAAAGCTCTGCCCTTTCTAAGTCCCTGGTCCTGGGGTTGCACCCTTCATTGCTGGCCTGCCCTAGGTGGTTTGCTCTGTTTATTGAGCTGAGGGGAGCAGGCAGTGCTTGGCGTGGGCACCTCCTCTCTGTCTGAGTCATGGGACACTGGGAGAGACTCTTCAAACCAGCTTAGAAACAAGCCTGGGATCAGTTCTGTCCCAGCTGGGGACATGCTCTAGGGGAAAGGCCTCTTAGCTCCTGTGCCAGGACTCCACCCACAATGAACCCAATTACTCTCCCCTCTAGCCTCAGTGGGAGCTAGTCCGTGCTTGTATGACTAAGGAAGCCTCAGGGTCCTCCTCTTTCCACCTTGCTTTGCCTCATCAGCCCTCCAAAGACAGACCGTGGGCTAGTTCTTCATCTCTGGGCACGAGGAAGTTCTTTCCTCCATGGTTGCTGGTCTGTTCACATTGCTGGCAGTTAATTTCCATAGCTCCTCGTCTTTTCTGACATGATGGCCTGTCTCTTCCCACGTACTGACCCCAGGGCCGCCGAGAGCGGGTTCGGGCCCTGGTGAAAAAAAAAATTGGGCCCCCCAGCAAGGGCGGACCAGCTAAACAGGGCCGCTGAAGCCGGGGAAGCTGGGCGCCGGGCCCCCTTCTGGACTCCCGGGCCCCGGTAATTTGTACCAGCTTCTACCCCGTCTCATCGGCCCTGACTGACCCATCTCCTCCCTCACCAGTCACCTTGCTCACCCATCCTGTGATTGGCTGGATCTCGACTGAAGACTTTACTTTTCATGCAGTAAATTCCTCTTGCCTCCAGGACAAACTACACAGTAAACTGTAGAGTCAGAACCAGTGTGGGCACCTTATAGCGCGGCCAGTGCCAGATGGTTCGGAGGAAGGTCTATAGACCTCACAGCAGCAGATATCGGATCATCTTCCTCCTGCACTGGGTCTTGTCCTGCTCTCCAGGAGCTAGAGATCAGCTCAGGCCCTCACACAGGATGTTTAATGGCCCTTCCATTATCATTGACTTTTCTCACTTGGGATAGTCCTAGTTCTGGCTATTCTTGGCTTTTCCACCAAGCCTTCTCCCAGTGCATCCTCTCATCTCTGCGCCTATCTTTCCCTGTGCGCTTTACCGTGTGCCTGGTACAGCGCAGAGCGCAGAGTTGGTATCTAAGAAATACATAATAGAATAGCCCTGGGAAACGCTGATCCACAGCTGGCTCTGCTGCCCCCCATTGGGGCACCTGGTGTCTCAGCAGAGCCGCACATCTGGCATTGGGAACCCCGGCCGGAAGCTGTGACTAGTCACTAGGCTGTGCCATGGGCTCATGGGGTGATTGCTCTGTCAAACACATGGGGACAGAATTCCTGGTAGTTATTATTGACTGGTATTAACAACGTACCCTTGAAAATGTGAAAAGGGTAAAATTCCAGGAGTGAACCAGAGAAGGCTACAGCTGCATGATTATAAACTAGTAATTAATTAATTGTGCTGTCACTATATCCACCCGAGAACAACAGTGAGATCAAAGAACTGAACTGAGATCAAACTGATTAGTAGATCACTTTACTTACAGTTGAAAGTGCCAATTAGATACAGCAGAGAAAGAGTCAGGATTAGTTACTTCCATTAACAGCTCAGGAAGGGAAAACTCTCACTCAGTGAACATAGAAATGGTGCATAAACCCCCACTGCTGACTCCCTGGGTGGAAACAGAGGTCACCAGTGCCTATGCAGGCGTTTCCCCCTTTCAACAACCATAGGCTGAATATTACATATTAATCACATAAAGATGCATTTGGGAAACTTGCAGCTTGCACATGCTCATATGAGCGGGTTTGGTCTCATCTTGTCTGTGTGATTTCCCAGTAGGAAAGGCCTCCTCAAACGGCGACTGCAGGTCACATGATGACCCAGGATCAAAGCTCTCCTGAAGACACAAAACATACTTTTCAGATTTAAGCAAGTGTAATCAATTGCATGTATATAAGTGCATCTGCACAAGTTATATGCACAGCTACCTGGTGAGCATTCATGAACTGTGTATTTGTGCATGCAGCTAGCCAATTAGACTCCTAATGAGCCATGTGTGCATCCAAGTACCCAACTGACCCATAAATATGTAACTGACATGTGTGCCAAGATGTGCACCTACATTTTAAAAATTAAGCCCTATCGCCATTCATTAACCCTTTCGCAAACACCATGTCACCCCACTTTCTTGCACAGAATAACACATAACATGTTAGCATATTACGGGAGTGTCTGCACGAGCTGCACTGTGGGACTTTATCTGCTCTTCAAAATTCACCTCACAGACACTTAGAAGAAAAGATCACAAACATGGACAAAACTATTTCAACTCCACTCCACCGTAGTTCTCAACCTTTTCCATTCCCAGACTGCCCTCCTGCCCAGCATGGATCCCCCTCCCACCTGGCAGCACTAGAAGAGATGGTGTGGATTCTCCACCACTTGAAGTCAGTATTAGCCATCTTTCCAAGAGATCTGCTCTAGCTCAGCCATGAAACGGGGCTGGACACAGGAACCACTTGGTGAAATTCTCTGGCCTGTGTTACGCAGGAGGCCAGACTAGAGGATCATAACGGGCCCTTCTGTCCTTAAAATCCATGAAGGGCCGTCATGACGCTCCAGTCTCTCAAGCTTCTTCAGCTAATCTCTCCAGAGTCCAGACTGTTCACCAAGGGTAAGTCCCTCTCTGAGATTCCAGTAGGCAGACCATTGTCTGTGGTCACATGGCAGCCAGGTGCTCTTTGACTACAGCGCAAGCATAAAAACGGCCACTAAGGGACAGGGCAAAGGTCTCTCGAAGAATGACGTGTTCTGAGTGATTTAATAGCCATCAGTCTCAGTGCTGAGATTATGCCCATAGTCCATGGTCTGGGATCAAGCTGGCGGTTGGTCAGGAGATGCCGGTTGCTATTCATGTAGTTGGTCACCTTCTTTGAGATGTAAGTCAGCATCCAGCTTTGCCTTGGTCGTCTGCTGTCTGTCACACTTTGGGATTTTTCTCTGTTGGGGTGGCTCAGACAGAGGAGCTGCTGGCAATGTCACAACATCTTGGAAATGCCGCAGGCAGGGGTGTGTATTAGTCATTGCGTGCAGCTCTTAGAGTTCTAGCCTGCATCAGAAATGGAGAAGTAGAAAACAAACAGTAGAAACAACTGATCCATTTTTAACATGACAAAAGGTTATTAGTGAGGGTGCCACAAGTCTCTGTGTGGGAACAGCTGTTTAACATACACACGGATGATCAGGAAAAGCTGAGAGAACAGGCTGATGGCAAAATGTGTAGATGACACAAAATTATTTACATTAGTCAAGACTAGAGAAGACTGCAGAAGTTCAGAGGCTCCTAATGAAGCCAGGTGAAAGGTCTGCCCCCGGTGAAATTCAGAGCAGTCAAGAGGAGGGAATAACTTAAATTACTAACAGTGCTGGGTTCTCTTGAAGGAAGATGTGTCATTTCCCATATGCATTATCCGAGAGCAGCCAATACAAGATCTATTAATGATGCATGTTCACATTCCCCTTACTGATGACAATATAATTGACACGTTGAGAGATTTTGTTGTTTTAGTGCTCTGTGATGTCTTGAGATGTATGTTACTCTTCCCAGTTCTGTGTGCTGCATCAAAAGAATATGCTTGTTGCTGAATGTTCAGCACTTGCAGTTGGCTGCAGGGGCTTACCCGTATATAGGGAGCTGTAGTGGAGTGGTTACCCACTCCTGGCCTGAAAGGGTTAAAAACAGCCCTAGGAGAGGGCTGCGGCAGGGGAAAAGCTGGGCTGATTGAGGGAAGCAGCCTCAGATGGGGATCACACCCCAGTCAGGGTCCAGCTGCCCCTACAAAGGCTGTGGAGGAAGACGGGCCTGGCTGCTGGGGAGCTAGAGAAGGTACCAGGAGGGGAATCGGGGCTGAGGGAAGGCCCAGGGAGCTGGAGAGCTCCGGCCTGGAAACCCCCAGGCTGCGGCCTAGTATAAGGCCAAACAGGTACTGGGGTTGCAGGGGACAGCCCAAGGCTAGACAGAGGCAGCAGGCCCAACCCCCCCTTGCCGGTGATGAGTGGCCCCTACACTGCAGTCTGCCCCAGGCTAGCCGGTGACTGGCAGTAGCCTACGACTGAGGCAAGGTGGGGATAGGGGCTCCCCGGGAAGGGGAGACCCAGTGAGACTGGGGGGTACTGGAGGGAGAACACCCCAGTCTGAAAGGGGGACTCGGGACCCAGCGGGAAGCGGGACACCGGCCTGGGTCGAAGAGCTAATTCCCAGGATGACCGACAGGAGGCGCCGCAGGGGTCAGTCATCCGCCCCATTACGGGAGCAGTTAGAACAGGAAATGAGGTATCATACACATACAGGCAAAAGTGTTCACAACCCCACACTGCCACCAACACATCTCCCACCGGAGAGCATCTGCCTCCAGTGTCCAATTGGTTTTGACTTGAAAGGGCTGCTACATTATGCTGATCAGCATAACTTGGTGTCCAGAGAGCCTCAAGTCAACTGCAAATCATTACTCTTTTTATTTAGGATTTGTATTACCACAGTGCCTAGGAGCCCCATCATGGACCAAGACCCCATGGTGTCAGGCACTGTGCAAACACAGAACAAAAAGATGATCCCTGTCCCAAAGAGACAACAGATGGATACAGACCAAGAGTACAAGGAGACAATACAACATAGTGGAGTGTTCATTGGGACTGGATTGGATGGCTTCAGATGGCTCAGAATGTGCTTCAGTCCACACAAACTTCTTGTTATATTTTACAGGTGCTTAAATTGGAGTAACTAGAGAGGGAAAATGCATGTTGAAACCAGAGCAGGAAGGACTGTGTCTGTATCTGTCTGGCCAGTTATAAATGTCGGGAGATCTGCAGCATTGCTCACTCAAGTCATTTGGTTCATGGCTTTGACCTTTATAGATTTGTGCAGACTCCCTTGGTATGAAAATATGTACAACCAATTTCGGGTGAGGTTTCAAAAGAATGCACCTGTCCTCATGTAATCTGGTTTGTCTGCAAACATCCTAGAACATTCTTGTATGTCCTTAGAATGTTGTTTCAAAGACCAGAATGTCATCACCAGCTGCTACAGGCATGTAACTGAACATAACCAAGAAAGACAAATTATTGCTCATAAGAATGCAACAGTGATTTGCTATTGGAGATGGTCTGGTAAATAAATTATTCAACAAAATGTGGAAAAAATAATCAGATAATGAATTTGATGAATAGAATTAAAATAGTTCTAGTTGCTATAAACATGGTCAACCATATTCTCTCGAAAGAGAACACCCTGCCTAAAGGAAATTCTCTGGATTTATGGATAGAAATACCACTTTCCCTCTGTATGTCCAAGCAAGAAGCCAAAAGACATATATGTGATCAGATCATAAATTTTCAAAGTCCAGAACTTCATCCTAGACAAATTCCAAAAGATTCCCTGTGCAGAGACTGATTCAGGGTCTGGTTAAGATACATCAGAAGAAGCAGCTGAAACGTTCATGGACACAATCTGGTAAGTCTGAAGACCTCCCATTCCCAAAATGACTGTGTAATATTAAACAGACACCAGCAGGTAGTTTCTCATTGATGTTGTAGCGGTTGTAAATCTGATAGATATAAACACTGCACCCTGCAAAAATTAAGGTACTTCCCAACATGATGTACCCAGCACTTCACAAGCTGGAGTGATATGTAGCACCATGCATGTGAAGTGGGGGGTTGCGACTGGCATTCCCATCCTGGTACCCAAGACTGGTTACAAAACACCCCAGGCAAACCAGATGTGAGCTTGGTTTGTTTTTTTGTAACATACATAAAAGTGTGTGTGTGTGTGTGTGTGTGTGTGTGTGTGTGTGTGTGTGTGTGTGTGTGTGTGTGTGTGTGTGTGTGTGTGTGTGTGTGTGTGACCAGAACAAGCCTGCTTTGGCCTGTGTACATTGTATCTCATCAGTATTCAGCACAGGACCACAATGTGAAGGCGAAAATAATTCCTGAAAAATAAGGGAAAAATCGCTGCGAGGAGACAGGAGCCATGCAAAGAGAAAGCAGTGCCTTGCCTGTATTCCAGCTGCTCTGCGGCTCTGTCACTCCCACCCCCTCAGAGCTGATGTGTTTTGTACTCATCTCCCTGCAGAAACATCCAGACAAGCTACTCTTGGTGCTGTGTGTATTCCCTGTGTATAAATGTAAAGCAGGCAGGGAGGAGGAGGGGCAAATTCTTGGTGATGTTTTTTCTCTTCACATTAAAACACATAGAACAATCTGCAATGAGAAATGCTCGCTTCCAAGTGCTTAAATGTCAGTATTATATTCTTTTAACAGCCTGGGCTTTAGGGATATAAAGGGCACCATATTCCACTCAACAAGGCAACGAAGAACCCTGGAGATCCAACTTTTCCCATACCCCTGACTAAGGTGCCAGAAGTACCATTCAAGACTGCCGGAGGTCTAGTCCATCTGTCCTGATACCACCACAGAGCCGGAGAGTGTCTCTCAATGAAGATGCAGCTCCTCCCTGATGGCACAGGATGTGCCAACCCATTCTATATGGAATAGTCTCCCCTCCCGGAAGCTCTATCGCTTGGGACTTTCAAAGTTAGACTGGCCAGAACACCAGTAGAGACAGTTCTGCCCTGGTCCCCTGGGAGAAGGACAGGTGATGTAACGGGTGCTTCCTGCCTCTGATTCTAGGATTATGTTAGGAAACGAATGTGTTTTGGTAACTTCCTCTGCCCAGGGACTGGCTGGGAAATGGGCAAGGAACAGACAGCGCAGCAATGCTGGAACAAACTGCTGCTTGAATATTTTAGCCTTGCCTTCTCTGTAACAGGGCTGGGCACAGCTGTTTAGGCACAAGAGGTGAAGGTCACCTGTCCTCCTCGATGTCTGGGCCTGCAGAGGCAGCTCTCTCATTCTCCATCTCCTCTCCAGCCAGCTCCCAGAACCATGTTAATTCACAATGGGGGGTGGGGCTGTGCGTCCTGTCCCCTAGGACAGGGTGGTCATTGAGAGGGGAGGGCGAGGCTCCTGCCACATGGGGCAGAGTCAGTTAAAGACAAAGGCGGGGCTCCTACTGCAGGGGGAGAGGTCAGCAAGCTGGCGGCATCTGGGGAAACTTGTAACTAAAATCTAATAAAACAGATAAACAAATGCAGGGTGCAGCTAATTTGTGACTATTTATGCAAGACTCTGAAGATGCAGGGCCCAATCCAGAGCCCTTTGAAATGAATGGAAATCTTTCCCTGGACTCGGGTGGCTTTGACCCAGGCCCAGAGAGTGCAGTGGGAGCACTAGGGTGCATTTATTGTTGTTATTATTTCACCCCTCTGCTGCCTTTACCTGGAGCCATTCCCTGTGCTCTTGGAACCCTTCTCGGGCTGGGAGCGTGCGCGAGCGGCAGCCCTTGGCAAGGAAGGATGTTAATTCCTTATTGACATTTTTTCAGAGGAAACTCCCTATGAAATCACCCAAGTGCAATTTTCCTGCAGTCTCCAAATCCACAGCCTCTTCCAGCTGATGCAAATCAAACCTTATGATTCTGTTTATGACACAGGCCTGCTGAGCCTCCCCTGGGAGCGGGGATAATCTGCAGCCGGAAGGGGAAATGGCGGGTTAAACATCTCTTCACATCCAGCAATTTCACAGTTTGATTTTTATCAAGAAGTTTTAATTTCAGACACAAACAGTAACATCACCACCAATAATGGCAACGGGACTATCCCCGCTGGTCGCTCAGCAGGAGAAGCAGGCTGTGAACTCGCTGGGACACAGTAGCTAGTCCTTCTCTTGGCGGAGTCTGTGCACCACTGAGTCCCATGTCAGCTACATTTCGGGGTTAAATGGGCCGCCTCAGCCTTGGTCTGGCCCTGTGCACAGGGGGAATTTCACCCAGGGTCAGTGTCTAACACCACTGCAGCGGCACAAGGGCGTGTGTGTTTCCTGGCTGCATTGGCGCTGTGTCAGGCTTTGTCGTGATCACTATGGATGGGAATCCCTGTGTCTGCGGTGAATATTTCCTGCTGTGCTGACCCTTTCTTTAAATGACATTTGGCTGCACTGCTAGAAGCACAGTATTGAAAATCAATAAGTGGAAAGCATTTGAAAGCCAAACGAAATCAAACATCACAATATGGTGGAGTCAATCATCTGCAATTAACCTTATAGCTGCATGCACCTCTCTGATTGATGGGGACAATCAACACAGACAAATCAAACCTGCTGCCTGCACCGACTGCCCGAGTGAATGGGAAAGTCACCACTGGACACGTGTGGCTCCTGGTCGCGTGTTGGCACTGCCAGGCACTGGCGAGATTTCCAGTGGCGAGTTTGCTATGCGATACAGATGAGGAATTCCAGCCATGCATATCCAAGAAAGGCCGCAGCAAGAGCAAGCAATCACCAAGTCCTGTCCCTCCGGAATCCTGCAGAGAGCCCCTGTGCAGGAGTAACTAACAGTCTATTTCATGGGGAGGATCAACCACCTCAGGGGAGAAACAGCTGCAAGCACATGGCACCCGTTCCTACATCCCAGAACTCAGCCCGTTCACCCAACCCAAGTCTGGGAACCCCAGACAGAAATCCAGGCTGCCTCAGGCTCCGTCCTCTCCCTTGTCCTAGTCAGCATTCACAGCGAGCCAGCAGCGGCAATCATGGGCCCCCACTGACTCATGGCCGGCAGTAAGCGGATGACAGCCAGCTCTGCATCTCAAACAGCCCCGTCACCCAGTAGCACCTGGATGAAATACAGCCGGCTGCTGATGAACTTGGGCAAAACCCGGCTGGTAGGGCGGGGAGGTGCCAGGGTGACCTTGCCATCTCCATAACCTCACACCCTCCTCTGACTGTCAACATGATCCTCAGCCTCCCAGCCCTTCTGTCCTCAGCCAGAAGGAGCCACACGCTTCCCCTGCCACGGTAACTCATTGTGCCTCGGAGTGATGCCACAGACCCTGACAAACCCCCAGCTGGTTGAACCCTCAGTAACCCACTTTCTCTGTATCACAAGCTGCCAAAGTACCATCCGTCCAGTGGTTGTCCCACTGGCTCCCGCTGCACACAGGGCCTGCGTGGGCTCACACTCCTGCCATGCAGCCATGACCCCCTCTGACGGGTATGTCCCGCTGCCGTGCTCCAGGACGAGGTACAGCAGCACGGCCTTCATTTCACTAGGCTGAGCAAGCCAAGCTCTTTGAGGCTCCCCTCATAAGAGCAGCCCTCCATTCCCCTGATCATCCGAGCAGTCCTTCTTTGCACTTGCTCCAGACTGAATTCGTCTGTCTCGAACGTGGCTGAACAGAACTGTGCACATGATTCCAGATGCAGTGTCACCGGTGCCGTGGACAATGGTATTAATACCTGCCTGTTACTACCGGACATCCCTGGCCTGGTACATCCTGGCCCATGCTTACTCCTGCCACAGTAACTCATTGTGCCTCGGAGTGATGCCACAGACCCTGACAAACCCCCACGCTTAGCCCTGCCACGGTAACTCAATGTGCAGTGCAGTGGCAATGGAGACGCAAACCATGTTCAGAACCCGCCGGAGGCTGACGGGAGGGGCACAGAGATAACTTGCTCAGACACTGCCATGGTGCTGCCTGCGGTGCAGGTAGACGTGCACGCCTCAGCCCATCTCCTGGAGTGCTCGGCAGCATCTCAGTGTTTTAAATACCAAGGCTGGTTCTGGGACTCGGCGACACAGCTGCCCTCAGAAGTCAGTGGGAGCCACAGGAGATCAACACCAGGCACCTGAGTTAGGTATTTAGGCCTAAGCTCCAAAGGCAGCCAGAAGAAATCTCTTTCCACGTCATCCGAGCAGATACGAGCAGTTAGTCATTGCCAGCATGATCACTGCTATGCTAATTAATTCCCTCACACTGACTGAATTAATTATTGGCTGCATTTTAGTCTGGTGGTCAGTAACTATGAAAATCAAAGTGTAATAATGGCCCACCCCAGAAGTAGCTGCAGTTTGGTGGTCGGTGACGTATAGTGATTTCCGTCTCTATCTTCAGGGCCAAAGTGTTGGCTCTGCGACACTTCCATCACATCTCGAACTCTGTTTAAAGTCCAGTCAGGCATTCAGGCACTACAGTGAGGGGGGCCCGATGAGCATCTTGATGGGTGGGTAAAAATCTATAAACAACAACAACAGCCTCTTCCAAAGGAAGGCATTTCTTGAAGCAACAAGATAGTCCAGACACTGTTATTAGACTTGAGGGGTGTCTTTTTGAGGTCTCAGTATCAGAGCTACAGGAGAAGTAAATCAATGACAAACTAAAAAAGTCCTTGATGCCCAAATAGTTTGGGAAGTTCTGAAACAGATGCTAAAGCAAACTCCAGTCCGTACTCGTGGCTGAAGATCCAAGGCACAAGTTCCAAACTGAATGCAAACCTGAGTTCATGAACAGATACAGCCCTCCAGGGAGTGCGGCAACTGCAAACAAGTTTGGTCTTAGTTCAGAATCCAATGCCCAGTGCGTGCCTCCAAATTCAGCTCGTTGCTAGCTCTGCCATTACGTGCCAGCTCCCTTGGGGTTGAATAATATTCTGCATTACAATGGAGGAAGGAAAGAGCGCCAGTTTTCCAGGCTGCCAATCTGGCATGATTCAGGAAGGCTGCAGCACTCTCACATTCATGTCTATTAAATACTCGCTGTTCCTATTTCCGGTGGTCTGATTCCTAATCCAGGCCAGTCTATTGATGCATAAACACAGCAAAAAGCCCTGCTGAGGTTGACATGATTTCACCGAAGCTCAGGAGTCCCCCACCCCCCATGATGGCAGGTGAAATTCCACAGGACTCCTGCTCGGGGGAAGCTACCAGCATCTATCCTGCTCCACAAGCGTTCACAGCTTTGTTACAATTGCACCGACATTGCAGGCTGTTCTCTTTCATTCTGGGTAGGAAGCAATCCAAAGGCAGCTGCGATATCTAAAGTCACAGTCTGTAGGCTTGGTTCACCTTCTTAGGTTAAATTTTCCTTTGATGGGTGTTTTCTTTTAATCTCCTAATGCCAATTACAGCAGCTCCAGAACATGTGATTCAGGTTCCCCTGGAAGTGACAGTTGCCTCAAAAAATCCCCCTTTGCCATTGTAACTCTGCTCTCTTCCTGGCTACGTGCAGGGGGAATGGAGTGAAACCACATGGCTTGGGTCAGGATTTCAATCATCCCAAAGCTCAGGAACATTCTGGTTGGGATTAGGTTGTGCTTCCCCTGGAACGAGTCTCACACTCAAGTGGGAGAGGGTTTGTAGGCCAAACACAGCAACAGAGAGACAGACAGCTGGCCAGAGCAGCCCCGTGTCCGAGCCAGCCTTCTCCCACAGTGCTGTGTGCAGGGGCTCAGCTCCAGCTGGGACAGAGGCAGGAGTAGTGGTGATGCCCTTCTGCTCACTGGAATGTCACCGTTATTGTGAGACTGGAAAAGAAGAAACTTTTCAATAAACAGATCCATTTCAGCATTCCTGTTGCCTACAGTTGGTGGAGGGCTGGTTTATAGTCATGTCTGGAGAGCACCCCAGGGACTGGTGGGGAATTATGGGCTTTTCCTGAAGCCCTCCCTTCCCCGTGGCTTGGGCCATGGACACATTGCTTTAGAAATGTGGGTAATACACGGATACAAAAGCACATGCACTCTCGTCAGTTTGGGGCTCTGGCTGGGAGCCCATCTCCAAGCTCTAGGGACAGACTCACTAGCCAGGCAGGGAGAAGGGACTTTGAGGGGTCATATAGTGCATTCCCTCACGCCGAGGCAGGATTAGGAAACACAGCTCCCAGCTACTGATCTCTTCCCATCCCTTTCTCCAGGGCTGGCTTCATTTCCAAAAACACCAACTCCAAACTAAAACAAATTAACCCAGACTAGTCAGGCCTCTCTGGACACAGCTGTCTCCTATCACACCCTCCTCCATGCCAGCTTTCCCTTCCCTTGTCTAGCTCTTTGCGGATGAGCCAGGTGATAGCCAGGAATCCAGGGGCTGGAGCCCCTTTACATTTTGTCACAGGGCTGCTCGTTTGTGTGCGGGGTCACGTTACATTCGATCTCGTCTCCACACAGGGTGAGATTCAGGTGACACTATCTCTGGCTTGTGCACCTGGGGAGCCCCAAATCTATTGCTTCTAACAGGGGCACAGAGGCAAGTACCATGGACTCATCTCCGCTCGGCTGGTGAGATCTAAGTCCCGTTTATCATTCCAAATGGGCAAAGAGGAGAGTTATTTAAAGGCATATAAACATCCAAGCGCCAACAGTTTGTACTGAAAATTGGAACTGACAGTGCAGGATTCTGATCCCCAAATCATACAGCTGTTCTACTCCAGCCAGCGATGTAACAGCAGCACCCAGACCCTGCCCCCACACTGTTTCACTAATAAATAGCCTGTTAATTAACACTGAGGTCTGACATTGTTTTTTTAAATCAGGATGCAAATGATACAGTGCCCCAAGAGAAGGGAGGGGAAAGGCTGCCCTCCCAGGAGCAAAGGGAGCTGGTGCGATAGCTGGAGAAACTGTTTGAAGCAGCAGGTTGCCACAGAGTGATTAAGAATGGCCCTTTGATATTGGAAATATGTTTTAATGAGTTTCCTGCAATATAAATACCCCAGTTTGCCGAGAAAGATCCCTTGCATAATCCTTCTTGCCAAGGCCCAGAGAGACACTAGAATGCACAAAGATGTGAAATTTTTTTTCTTTCAAATTCACCATGGAGTGTGATTCAAACTGAAATGGTCTTAGAGATTGGGAACTTTCCCAGCCATTGGGAGTCTCTTTATTTCTTTAATATACAAAGCGAAAATGCAGTTTCAAAATCAATACTCAGAATATCCAAACACCCTTTTAAGGCAAGGAGCTGTAACTAGCTGATCTTAGTTATGGAGAGAGAGAGAGAGAGAGAGAGAGAGAGAGAGAGAGAGAGAGAGAGAGAGAGAGAGATTCTGTCCAGTAAAGCTTCAGTGTACAGAGAATGTCAGATGTGACTCGGGCTGGGCCAAGCCACCTGCATCACCTCACAGCTACCGGAGTTTGTTACCTTGTATGATGAGTGATTTTGGGCTCCAAGCTCTTTGGGGAGGAACTTCAGTGTGCTCTGTGTTTGTATAGGGCCTGGGACCCTGGCTGGTAAAGGCTGTTAGGCACAAACCCTGTACACAGGAAACACACACAAATAGCCATAGTATTAGTAGTAAATGATGCTATTCCAGGAGCAGCTGCCATGTGCTTCACCCAGAGGAGTGGGGCGCCGAAGGCTGTTATCCAGGGGAGATGGGGTTGCGGGGAAGGCAGAGCAGAGGGCTCTGCACTAAGAAGCTCAGCAGACCTGGATATCGGTGCTGGGGTGGGGTACATGGAGGCTGGTATGTTGAGGAAATGCAGGTAAAAGCCCAGAGTGTCAAGAATTACACTGGTGTGAACTGAATGCAGATTTTTACCCAGTGTCAATAAAGCCATTTGCAGCCTTTTGGTGGGGACTGTTGTCCCATTAGGACACTGACACTCTCATACTTCTCAGCCTCAGGGCTCGGAAGCAAGAAGCACTTACTGCCTAATTAATTGTTAATATACTGGCAGAGTACAGCTCCGGAGGGCTGACTGGGCAGCAGAAGAATGGCTGCAATCCCCCTGCAGCGAGTGGTGTCTGCTACCTGCTCTCATGAGCCCAAGGCACTGCTTCACATTGTGTCGAGTGCAACTGGTCCTATCATGTCATCACAACAGCTTCAGACACCCCTTTGTTTCTGCACATGGACACGTTGTCTTGGGAGCTTATGTCGGTCCCCAACTGGAAACAAAGAGAACATGAATGCTGTGACATTGGGGAATGGAGAATGTGTCTCTCCAGCAGGCTGGATGCTCCCAGAGCAGGTCCCTGGGGCAGAGGAGATGAAAGCCAGAGTCTCCACTGGGACTGGCTCATGTCTGAAGGGGCAGGGCTCTTCTCAGTGCACACAGTAGTTTTGCATTTGCGTCTGCTACTCTCCATTGCTTGTTAATAGCCACTTAGTTTCAGAAATAGCATTGCTTCTCCTGGGAGCTTTGCCCTTTTCCATCGTCTAACTACTGATCCTTCTCCGTGTTCCTTGCAGGGCCCGCTGCTCCCACTGTGACTCTGCCTCATCCCAGAAAGGTGCGAAATTTTTGCACCCATCACACAGGTCAGTTTTTTACACCCAAGACGAACTTGGCAGAAAGTTTTAGAGAAAGTTTTAGAGGGACAAAAGCTACTTCCTCTGATAGCAAGAAGCCCATCCTGGCCCCTGGCAGAGAAACAACCACAGCCTCAGACCTTACAGGTCCCAGGACCAGGGAGGCAGGAGGGATTGTAAATAAACATCTACAGTGGGCCCCTGACGGGCGCTCACAGAGAGGCCCAGTCCCATGGAGGGCCCCTCCCACAATGGGGACGTGAAGAGCTGCTCAGATCGGCGAGATCCATCTTCCAGTGGCACCAGCGTGTGCTTTAGTAACCAGACACCCGCCGAAAGCAGGGACACTGAAATGGAAAACGCGGTGTTGTTCTGTACTCCCCTCAGGACGCCGGCCACCTGCCACTGCACCTATCTCCTGTGGGAGGAGGGTGGTGTCTTGAGAAATGGAGAGTGAGCCTGTGCTATGCTGTGGCCCCCCACTGGCACTTTCGGGGGAGGGCTGAGGAAGGAGGTGAATGGGAAACGATCACCCCCCCACCCGTGTGAATATTGCCAGCTTAGTGGGAAAGGGCCGTTGCTCAGACACCCCCACACCAGCTGGTGCCTACGCGCCACAGAAATGTGTGCTTCAATAACTGCAGCTGGAGCATGCCAGGCCAGCAGAGAGCTTCAGAGCAGAGCAGAGGGTCACAGCCTAGAGGACAGGCTCCCATCACCCCTCAGACCAGGCTTGGAGAAGCTGGGCTGCTTTGTCGTGGGTCTTCTACTGAATCCACCAGACAGATTCTAAGGGGATGGGCACCAAAGACGTGCCAGTAAATGGCCCAGGGACAAAGGCAGGTGCAGATCATATGGGCTAAAAGAAAGCAGATATATGTTAAATAGAATAATTGTACATTTTCATTGTGTCCCAGTGTGCGGCCCTCTCCAGGTTGTCCTTGTGGTATTACTGTGGCTTTCGGAGAAGGAATAGACTCTCCACGGGTGGGAACGGACAGTGGGAAGAGGCAGCTGGTTTTAAGATTAGACTGGTGGATTGACCTAAGCTCAGATGCTCTGTGTATATGTTCACTGTGTATCAAATAAAGATGGTTAAGTTACTAGCAATAAATTATTATTAAGTGGGTTACTTGAATATAAAACAACACCTGGTGCCAGGATTGGGGAAAGTGATAAAGAGAATTCGAAGAAGCTAAAAAAATTAAAAAACTGAGGTAAAAGTTACTCAGACATGAAAAATGAGCTTCAATGAAATAAGACGGCTCAAGTAAGAGTTCCCACAGTTCTAAAAATGTTGAAAAATGCTGCAGAAAACTGGGAAAGGATTAAACAAGAATTTGATTTATTTTTGAGGGAATTGGAAGCTACTGCTAAGGAAGGGGAACAAAAGTTTGCCGCCATTTTGAATATTGCAGGTACTGAAGCAATTTTATTATATAATTCCTTTGAGTTTAATGTGAGAGGGCCCATTGACTATGAATTTGTCTTAAATTTTTTGAGGAATACAGTTTATCAAAAAGAAATGAAACTTTTGAAAGATTTCACTCAAAACATCAAATGGGTGAAAAGACTCTTTATCTTTAGATCTGTTGAAAATGATTCAAAAGTCAGCCATGTAATTTCTAGACTCTATGGAGGTCAATGATAAGAGATCAAATTGTGATGGTATAAAAGATATCTGTATAAGAAAAAGACTGTTAGAAAAGCCAGATCTAAATCTGGAAAAAGCAATGAGAATTTGCCAAACTGCTGAACTTAATCAACAGCAATTGCACATTTTAGGAAAAAATCCAAACCGATGTGAATATAGACTTAACAAGGAGAAGTAAAAAAACAAAATACTCCCCCTGCCCCCTACCCCCCGCAAGTCTATGGAGGAGAACAGCGTGAAAGTATTAAAGGTAAATCATCTAGACATTTTGCCGCCCCAAGCACGGAAGGTGCGGGAGGTCCGCTGAAGCCGCGGGACCAGCGGACCCTCCGTGGGCAAGCCACCAAAGGCACCCTGCCTGCCGCCCTAGCGGCGACCGGCAGAGCGGCCCCCACGGCTTGCCGCCCCAGGCACGCTCTTGGAGCGCTGGTGCCTGGAGCCGCCCCTGAGCATATGAAAGAATGCTCTAGATGTGGAAGGAGGCACCAACCTAGACAAAGTCCAGCATATAGTCAAACCCGTCATAGCTGCAAGAAACAATCATTTCACAAGTCGGAAATTAGAGAAGTCTGGAAAAATTTAGAAATATACATTTAGTTCAAAATTCAGAGGTCTCCAGGAAGATACTGAATAAGGAATACAGAGCTGACACTGCAGATGGAGAAAATTTGTTTCTGGGTATTTTGAAGCAGAGTCTCTCTGAACATAAAGGAGGACTAGACAGTTCCACTATCTATTAATGGAATATTTACAGTGGCACAAGAAGAAATTATAAAATGTCTAAAAGTAAAACCTATAGTAAGAGAACAAATACATATTAATTTACAATTTTATAGTGGTGAAAAAAAAATCCTGTTATGGATATTTGTGAATTGCAGGTCATAGTTGAAGATAATTTAGAAAACATAAGGTTTGTAGTAGTTAAGGGACAAGGTATTTCTATTTTAGGTTTAAGAACATATATAGCACTAAATCTAATTGGTAGAATTTAGACTAGTAAAGATCCTGAAACACTGGAAATAGTCAAATAGTTTACAGAGTTATTCCCTGGCATTGGTAAATTGGATACAATGTATAAAATGGAGTTGAATGAAACAAAGAAACCAATTATACATGCAACTACAAAAATACCATTCACTTTAAGAAGTAGGGTACAAAAGGAATTGGAAAGATTAGTTAATTTAGATATAATTCAAAAAGTGGAAGAGCCAACTGAGCGGGTCAATTCATTAGTAATAGCAGAAAAGAAAGATGGATCCTTGCATTTATGTTTAGATCCAAAAGACTTAAATAAGTTTGTTAAAAAAGAATATTTTAAAATACCTGCCAGGGAAGAAATATTTGGGCTAATGTCAGGTGCAAAAT
The DNA here is from genome assembly GCF_016161935.1 of Mauremys reevesii. Taxonomy (NCBI): domain Eukaryota; kingdom Metazoa; phylum Chordata; order Testudines; family Geoemydidae; genus Mauremys; species Mauremys reevesii. The sequence continues at coordinate 84,429,022 of NC_052632.1, forward strand.
ACTTTTCTTCTTCAGATGCATCAAATGAATTTTGCCAAATACCATTGGAGCAAGAAAGTTGCTATGTACGTTTAACACACCTGTGAGACATTACTATTTTAAAAGATTACCTTTTGGATTATGTTCAGCTCCAGAGGTATTTCATAGAGCAATTTAGAGAGAGAGAGAGAGAGAGAGAGAGAGAGAGAGAGAGAGAGAGAGATGGCACACAAGTTTAGATAGATGATATAATAATATGAGGAAGAACTTTAGACGAGCATGATATAAGATTAACTAAAGCATTATCCATAGCAAAAGAAGCAGGATTGAAACCTAACAAAAATAAATGTAAATTGAGAGTGCAAGAATTAACATTTCTAGGAGAAAAACTGATCAGTCAGGGATTACAGATTGATCCACAATGAATACAAACCATTGATAATACTGCTTACCCAAAAGATAAGGAGTCATTACAGAAATATTTGAGTGTGGTTAATTTTACAGGAAAATATATATATTACTTAGCAGTGCAAGTACCGGAGAGTTTGTGCTGTTCAGGAAAAACAGAAATAAAAGTAAAGGTGGTGGAGTAGCATTGTAGATTAACAATGATGTAAATTGTAAAGAAATTAGAAATGACTAAATGGAAAAAACAGAATCTTTTGGGGGTCAAAATCATATTGGGGAAGAAGGCTAATGGAGGCTCCACTGGAATAATGCTTGATCATATTTGGACATGAATTGAGATTTCTTTAATATTTTTAAAGAAATAAACACTATGGGGAATTGTGAGATTATGGGGGGCTTTAGTTTCCCAGCTATAGAATGGAGGATAAGGGCTATTAATAATGATAGTGACCAGGTAATGCTGAATGTGGTAGCTGACATATTTCTTCACCAAATAGTCATTGAACCAACATTTTAGATTCAATGTTGGTGAGTAGTGAGGACCTCACAGAAGAACTGGTTGTAGAGGACAACGTTGATCCAAGGGATCATGAGCTAATTCAGTTTAAACTGAATGGAAAGAGAAAGAAAAAAATGGTCTGCAACTAGGGTCCTTGATTTAAAAAAGGCAAACATTAAAAAATTTAAAGTGTAAGGAAGGTGGACTTGACTGAAGAACTCAAGGATCTGAATGTGCAGGAGGCTTGGAACTACTTTAAGTCAAAGTTGCAGAAACTTTGCCTGCATCCCAAGCAAAGGGGGAAAATTCATAGAGAAGGGTTGCAGACCAACCTGAATGAGCAAGCATCTCAAATAGGTGATTAAGAGAAAGCAAAAAGCCCACAAGGAATGGAAGATGGGAAGGATCAGCATGGAAAGCTACCTCTTGGAGGTCAGAAAGCGTAGGGATAAAGTGAGAACTTCCAAAAGCCAAGCTGAATTGGACTTTGCAAAGGAAATTAAAACTAATAGTAAAAGGTTCTTTAGCCATATCAATAAAAAGAAAACAAGGAAAGAAGAAGTGGGACCACTAAGCACCAAGGATGGGATGGAGATAAATAATCTAGGCCTGTCCCAACACCCAAACAAATACTTTTTGGTAATGCGGAGATCGGGGTAGTGGCAGGGTGGCTAATAGAAATGAGGATATGGAAGTAGAAATTACCACACCCGAGGTGGAAGCCAAACTCAGACATCTCAATGGGATTAAACTGGGGGGCCTGGATAATCTCCATTCTATAATATTAAAGGAACTGGCACATGCAATTGCAAGCCCAATAGCAAGGATTTTTAATGAATCCATAAATTCAGGTGTCAGATCCTATGACCAGACAATTGCTAATATAGTTCCTATTTTTAAGAAAGGGAAAAACGGTGATCAGGAATCCACAGGACTTGTTAGTTTGACCTAAATTGTAGGCAAGATCTTGGAACAAATTTTGAAAGAGAAAGTAGTTAAGTACATAGAGGTAAATGGTAATTAGGATAAACTACAAAATGTTTTTACAAAAGGTAGATCGTGCCAGATGAACTTGATCTCTTTCTTTGAGAAGATAATGGATTTTAGACAAAGGAAATGTCATAGATCTAATCTACCTATATTCCACTAAAGCATTTGATACAGTTCCACATGGGAAATTATTAGTCAATCGAAAGGTAGATAAGGAACTGGAGACTACAACGGGTCATACAGAAAGGTGAACTGTCAGGCTGGAGGGAGATTACTAGTGGAGTACCTCAGGGATCGGTCTTGGGGCCAATCTTATTTAACATTTTTATTAATGACCTTGGTACAAAAAGTAGAAGTGTGCTAATAAAATTTGCGGATGACACAAAGTTGGGAGGTATTGCCAATAGGGAGGAGAACCGGAATGCAAGAAGATCTGGGTATCCTTGAAAACTGGAGTAATAGAAATGGGAGAAATTGGATAAAATTTAATACTGCAAAGTGCAAGGTCATGCACTTAGGCCACAGTTTATAGCAAAAATTCTTGTTGTTAGTCCCTATCTGTTGGAAGCAACAGAGAAGGAGAAAGACCTGGGTGTATTGGCTGATCACAGGATGACTGTGAGCTGCCAATGTGATGCAGCTGTGAAAAAAGGCTAATACAATCTTAGGATGCATCAGGTGAGGTATTTCCAATAGAGACAGAGAAGTGTTAGTACCACTATACAAGGCATTGGTGAGACCTCATCTGAAATACTGTCTGAAATTCTGGTCTCCCATGTTTAAGAAAGATTAATTCCAACTGGAACAGGTGCAGAGAAGGGCTCCAAGGATGATCAGAGGTATGGAGAACCTACCTTATGAGGAGGTGGCACAAGGAGCTTGGCTTGTTTAGCTCAAACAAACAAAGGCTGAGAGGAGATATGATTGCTCTCTATAAATACATCAGAGGGAAATACCAGGTAGGTAGCTGAGTTATTAAATTAAGTGCCAAAAGTAGACACAATAACAAATGGCTATGAACTGACCATCAGTAAGTTTAGGCTTGAAATTAGATAAAGGTTTCTAACCATCAGAGGTGTGAAGTTCTGGAACACAGTCCAAGGGGAGCAGTGGTGGGAAAGAAACCCTAACTTGTTGCAAGACTGAGCTAGCTAAGTTTATGGAGGGGAGTGTGATGAGGTTGCCTACAATGGCATGTGGCCAATCTGCAACTGCTGCTAGCAAATATCCCCAGTGTCCGGAGAGGGGAGCCTGGACGGGGAGGGCTCTGAGTTACTGCAGTGAATTCTTTCCCAGGTGTCTGCCTGGTGGGTCTTGCCCACATGCTCAGGGTCTAACTAATCACCACATTTGGGGTTTGGAAGGAATTGCTCCCCGGATCAGATTGGCAGAGACCTGGGTCGGGGGGGAGGCACTTGCAGGTTTAAACAAGCGTAAATGGTGGATTCTCTGTAACTTGGAGTCTTTAAACCATGATTTGAGGATGTCAGTAACTCAGCCAGAGGTTCTGGGTCTGTTACAGGAGTGGGTGGGTGAGGTTCTGTGGCCTGTTATGTGCAGGAGCTCAGACTAGATGATCATGATGGTCCCTTCTGGCCTTAAAATCTATAAGTCTGTGAGAAAAAAACAAATTTAAGAGCTTTACTTTGTAAAAATAATCAGTGGAAACAGGACTGTCAACACCAACAAGACTTTAAGCAGCTTAAGCAACAAATAAAAACAGCTCCAATAACTATTTGATAGTTACAAAATTGTTTTCAGCTGCACCCAAACAAGGCCTCAGAGCCGTTCTGTTACAGAAGTGTGGTGCTCTCTGGAAAGCAATTGTTTATGCAGCTACAGCCATGTCAAAAGCAGAATGCCAGGGTGCTCTAATAGAAGGGGCTTTGGGATTAGTTTTTGTATGCAAAAACTTTACATATTTCTATACAGTAGATCTGTACTGGCAGAAACTGCTCATAAACCATTAGAGACTATTTCAAAAGGAACATGACAGACACACCACTCAGTTACAAAGATTATTTTTTCAATTGTATTTATATGATTTAAATTAGAGTATCAGCCAGGCAAATCATTAATGGTTGCTGATACTCTTTCTAGAGCGTATGATGTAACCAATGTAATTGAAGAAGATGATATAGTACATATAGATATGCTTTAAAATTGTTTCCTATATCAGAAAGTATGGGAAGAAATTGTACTAGCAACGAGACAGGATGAGAATTTACAAAGGGCTATTATCACTATTGAAAAAGGATATAATACAAAAATGATAGTGAAGCCATATAATCAATTTATTCAAGACATCAGTAATGTAAGGAATTCTTCTTGAAGGTAATAGAGTAGTAATTGCAGGACATTTAGGCATAGAGAAAAGAAAACACAGAGCAAGGAAGGTTCTGTTTTGGCCACAAATGAACCAAAAACGAGAGGACTCTATAAAAGAATGTGACAGATGTCAGAAATATAAACATAAACAACCCAGTACTTTTAGTCAAGAAAGCTTAAGACCTTAGTCTCAATTAGTTTCATATCTATTTGAATAGGAAGGACGTGCATATGTTGTAGTTCTTGATTATTTTTTGCATTTTCCTGAAATCTCTATCCTAGAAAATACACCTGCCAAACAAGTCATTAATAAAGTTAAATCAATTTTGCAAGACATGGCATTCCCAGTAAAGTAATGATTGATAATGAACCTCAATTTCACAGAAAAGAGTTTAAAAGTTTTGCCACAGCATATGATTTCAAACGTATTACATCAGATCCAGGTTACCCACAATCTAATGAGCTAGCCAAAAATGGTGTTAAAATGGTAAAAAGATTACTAAGAAAAGCTGAAGAAACAACTACTGATTTGTATTTGGGATTAATTATAAAATATCACCATTACAACAAGGTTTATCATCTGCACAGATGTTATTTAATAGACATCTTTGACAGAAATTAGCTAATTTTTTTTCAAGAAGGATACAAGGAAAGGATAAGTATAAATATCAGTCGAGTTTGTATCAAAAGAACTAGTATGATAGAGGATTGCATGAACTGCCTTATGTGAAACTGAATGATAGAGCGTGTACATATAATGGAGAAGTTGGGCTCAGAAAGCTAGCGAAACAGAAGAGATATTACATCATAAGATTGAGGTGCTGTCTAATAACAGTCAAGTGTTTGAACGAAATCAGAGACATCTGCAACTGCTACCTGTAGGGCCAGGTTCGTCTGAAAGAAGAAATGCTATAATACAGAAACAAGAGCAGCAAAACAATGAAAATGACATAATTCCTCTGAGTAATAAGAGCAACTTCAATCAGTATAGAAGTTAGATGGTCATTGTATCAAAGGTTACCCAGTAAAAGACTTATATCCGAAATTGTTAAGATAATTCAAATACATCTATATCTATACATGAATAAATTTGTTCTAAAATAGTTAAAAGAAAGGAGACGTGGTGTTACTATGGCTTTGAGAATGATACAATCTCCAGGGGTGGGAGCTGACACTGGGAGGAGGCAGCTGGTTTTAGGTTAGACTGAGAGATTCACCTGAGCTAAGATGCTCTGTCTATATGTTAACTGTGTATGTAACAAAGACTGTTGTTGGGTTACTAGCAATGAACTATTATTAAGGGTAGGGGGATACCTGACTCTAAAACAACCCAGTCCTCGCATGGGAACTGTTTATGGTAGTTTCCTACAGCAATGTTTTCTCAAAGCAAAGTGTGTTTGTGCTACTGCCACCAGGAGCTGTCATTATTATTGTATCATTCTTTTTAATAAAGAGATGAGTGGGTCTCAGCAATTACACCAGTAACTCAATCCAGGGCTGTGCTGAGAAGCCAGCGAGAATCAGGCGAGTCTCAAGGCCCACGGCTGGAATAACCACTGGACAGAGACAAAGAACTAGAGGGGTTGGAAATGCACTTGCAACTTTCTAAACTCTTAAGTAAATAGGCCGGAATATTCTCACCAGGACCTCAGCCCCAAGCATCCCGGAGTCTGGGGGATGCCTTGATCCGATCACTGCAGCTGCCACTTCCCTCTATAACACAAAGGCCAAACCTAGGTCTAAAGAGAGCCCTTCCCCCATAAGCACTGGGAAAGCTGGGACCCAAATCCACACTCATCTCCTACCCTTCCCCCAGCTCCCTGGGGCAGACCAGACCCTGCCTGTGCCATTCTGGCCCTTCTGTACAGGACAACAAGCCAAGGTAATTTTCTTGGGTATAGGGGTAACATCTGCTTTGCATTAAGGGAACAGCCACACCATTTAATCCAGAGAAAATAACCCCAGAGAAACATCTGTGTTAGAGCCACTGGAAGACGAGGCAGGAGCTCCAGCCGCCACTCCTGCACCTCGCTGAGCCACCTGCATGCAATGCAAAAAGCTGAACGATCGACTCACTTCAGCCCTGCCAAGGAACAGGCAGCTTTGGATCAATATTTTCCACAACAGGCCACTTCGAAATGATAAATGCACTTGTGGGGAAGAGGAAGAGATTAACCTTTTGGTGCAGGTGGCATCTGGTCACTCGGGAAAAGATGGCTCAATTCAGCAGGGAAAGAAGGCAGGGGCCAGTAGCAGACACTGACACTTGAGAATATATTTCAGTGCCTGAGAATCATTAATGAAAATCAGACTCTCGCCTTCCCCCGAGACAATCTCCCCCACTGCATCCAACAAGAGAGAGGCTAGAACAGCAGGCACCATCACAGCCAGGGTCATCCCTGTTTGTCTAGAGAAAAGCAGCAGACAGAGAGCCCATCATGCAGGAAGCAGGAGCTGCCGAACCAGTAGGAAGATAATATATATACTTGGGGCTGCTGATGGATGAAGACCAGGGAGGAATCATGCTGCAACAGAGAGCATGTGGGAAGATAAAAGGCACCTAAACAAGAACTTCCTCAACATAAATCCTTCTGCTAGTGACAAATAGCTCAGAGACAAGGTAAATCGCCGGCAGGCAGGATCAGAGATTACATCAGGGATTTCTCACCCACAAGGCAATGAAAAGAAATCCAACTGGATGCAAATGGCAATAAGCTAAGATGGGCCAAGAGCATACGCGTGAAAGGCAGTATGTTTCCAACCAGCCAATGGTGCAAGAGCTACCAGGAAAATCAGTAGCAAGGACCAAAGGCTTGAGTCATCAGAGAAAAGAAAAAAGAGGGTAGTGAGGCAGCACCTGGGCCCAGGATTTACCCAGAACAACAACTCCTTTGCACAAGCCTCCGGCCACCAGCAGTGCTGGGGCTGTGGAGGAGGACAGTGAATTGGTAAGGAGGTCTGGAGACTTCACAGTGCTCTGACATGGAGAGATGAGCAGAGTAAACACACAGCAGGATTTTGAAGAAATCTGGCCTTTCCTTTTGGACACACACATGCAGGGCTTAAATTCAGCTGGAGCTGTCCAGAGCAGAGCTCCAGTCAATATTTTCAAACCCTTGGGGCAAAAGCCTCGAGACTTGGCGGTGCCCCATGGGGCTAAAGCCCCAAGACCTCCCACCCCACAGCTGAAGCCTGGAGCCCTGAATGGAAAGGGGGTGGGGGGCTCCAGGAAATACTCTATGAGAATTTAAGGCTTGCATACATCTGTCTGACATCACTAGCCCTGTTTCTACTCCCTTCCCAGGTGTAAACTCCAACAGAATTTAGTTCTTATTTCAACACAGATTGTGGATTTGCATTTGTTGATATTGGGAAATAAACTGGTGCTGCAACAACGCTGGTCACAAGAGAGCAGCTAATGGTCCCCTATACCTGACCCTGCTCAAAAGCTCTACAGAGACCCTGCTGACTGTCTCCACCCAGCACCACTTATTTTAGGGCTGCCAGCTTAACCGGCTTTTGACTCTGTGTATCCTAGAACCTGAGGGTCCAAAATATGGGAACCCCGGAGGCCAGACTGTGTGCTATACCTCACTGTAGTCAGCTGAGTTTCCTGGGTCTAAATGTGTCTCATAGATTGTAAATTGCTCATGGAATGTGATATCCACTAGCAACATCCCATTGAGTCTCACCTGCTGTTAACACATCTGGCAGTGGCTGGGGAATAAGGACTCCACCGAGAAAGTGGGACAAGGGGAAATAACTAGCAATTGTTCACTGTAAAGAGAACCCTGGAAAGCAAGATGAGCGAGCAAAGCGCATCGTCTAGCACACAATGGAACTGCAGCTTTACAGAGCACAGGTTACTAAGGGCAGCGTCTGACTCATTGTGAGCTCTGCTGGGGCTCCAGCATTAAGCTTAACAAAATTGGGTTACACTTCCGTGCTGCTCTCAAGTGCTAGATCGTATCCTATTAAACTATACGTGTTCCACACTGCAGCCGCCGAGGGCTCCGAGCCGCCCTTCTCTCCTGCTGTGAGCATTGGCATGGAGTGGTTGGAGCATGCAGTGCTTTCAAGTGCACCAGAGGTACCTAGGCACTGCAATAATGGAGCAGGCTATTAGTTTATCTAGCCTGTCTCCAACTGTGGCCTATAGATGATGTTTGAGTGCAAACCACAATACATATGACCTACATGGGCAATTCCTGGGTGATGAGAAAGGTTAGAGCCCACGAGATGCCACAAGACATGGCCTAGACAAAAGGTCTGCTGCTCTGCTATTTGCAGACTTCTTAACATCTATGAGTCCGCACTGATTTTAACAGAGGCCTCTGAGCATCAGTGCGGGAGCCCAGAGCTAGCTTTACTCCTGTCGATTGTATAGTGAGCTCATCTGAACTCTAAATAGTCGATGAAGCCTCACAGAAAGGAAACCTTCAAAAACATTCTCTTTGCAATCAATTCAGCTGACAAATGACACTGGGACAGCAGTTCTAACGTACACTGCTGCTTCCTCACCCTGGCATGGCGAGAGAACTGGAGTCCCTCAGCCCTGGCTCCTTATTCCCACCTGACTTCACAACAACCGGCTTGTGACAGTACAAGCCATTGCCATGGAAATGACTGTGACATCACATACAGATGATTACAGAAGGGCCTTTAAATCAACCAGGGGCTCCCAGCTGCAGAGGTGGCTGAGAGTCCCCTGGGGCTCAGGGGCAAATTAAAGGGCCCGGGGCTCCTGCCGCTGCAGGGAGCCCCGAGCCCTTTAAATCCTGGCCCCAGCCCGGCCGCCAGAGCCGCAGGCGAGATTCAAAGGGCTCTGGGCTGCCTGCAGCTGGGGGAGCTCCGAGCCCTTTAAATCCTGGCCCCAGCCCAGCCGCTGGAGCCACGGGCAGGATTTAAAGGGCTCTGGGCTGCCCGCAGTGGCTGAGAGCTCTGAGCCCTTTAAATCCCAGCCACGGAAGCCAGTGCAGTCCGGCACAGTGTACTGGCTCTTGCCAGTACACTGTATCAGACCGGCTTACTTTCACCTCTGCCTAAAAGTCCTAATGAAATAGCCCCAGTGTTAAAAATCTAGCAAAGGAAATAGAGAAAACACGTGATCTAGCAGCAGGATGATCTGGAAATGGAACAAATTTCAAAAGTTCTCTCTGAGGAAGCTGCAAGTCTGTTCATTTCCTGGTTTTCATAAGATTGCTGGAACGAATACTCAGGATCTGATTTTTCTGGAAATGCATTAATTTCCCACATATTCCCAGTAAGTTAATTTATCAAAGAGCAACTTTATTAAATAGTACTGACAACAAAGTTGAAAACAGATTAAACATTGATGCAAGTGTATATTGATTTGCACATTCCCGTGACTTTGTGTGTGGCACATCAATACAATTAAATAATATCTTAATAAAATAGTGTGGTAATTAGGCCTGCTTTTCTAAGTCGGCATTGCCTTCAGCAATGTCATTAAAAGCAAGAGATACGTTAACCCCTTAATAACCATTTAACAACAGATGAAAAGAAAAAGAGCCCAAAGGGGCTCCCAGATCCATGGACTCCCAGCTAGGTTGTTTTCAAGATACTGGACACAATTCTCCTCTCACACATACCACTTGGACACATGTGACCCAGAGCTGAATGGAGTCACATCTGATTTGCACCAGTTTAAGTCCAGAGAGGGTCAGGCCTGCGGTGTCACTTCATAAAACAAATGTGCCCTCAACTTTGTCTTTTCCTGACCTCTGAGAGTTTCATTTTGCTACCTTAAGGTTCTTTTTATGCAGGTTTTTCCTCTGATTTTTACAAAGAAAAGTGGCATCCTGAAGACATTCCCCCCCATGTGCCATGATTTGCTAGGGAACAGCGGGATGCTGCCTGTTGGCCAACATACACAGTCAGTGAGCAGGTGAATCCCTTGCTTCCTTCCCTATGCACTTGCATGGAGCCCTGCCCTTTGCCACTGGCACAAAGGCTGTGGCCATAGAGGCATCGCACTGACACTTTCCCCACCCAACCCCTTCTCCCTCTGCTGGCACAGCCATTCGTAGACACCCACAGGCTACCCTGCTCTACAGTCATGGGCCAACACACAGAGAATAGCCCTGTTTCCAGGAGGGTGCGCCGATGCCCCCAGATGAATCCAAACGAACATGCTCACCCTGCGCTGACACGAGACATCAGTTCTGGGTGTCTGTCTGTCTGCATTCGCTCCCATTCTGCACTCTGCAATAGCGCTGAGCTATACTGAGTTGACGTCATTTCTGCTTGTCCATCCGTTGTTTTCTGTCTCTTGCTAGTGAGGATCCCAAAGTCAGGATTCTGGAGAGATCCCTAACATGACACTGAAAATTATTACCATCATTTCAGGAAACTAAGGCCTGGATCTGACTTTCCCTCTCATCTGGAAACACTCTAAAATATTTAACCTTCCTAGAATTATGCAGGAACCAACGCTCCTATCAGACACCCAGACAAACAGCATCTGAAATGATCTCCCTGTGCTAATAAGAATGACACCTTCATGCAGGAAATCAGTTTGCTAGGGAGGAACTGAGACAGCCAAGCCAACTGGGCTGGAAATGAACATTTACCAAGATGTATTAGAGATGCATTTTAAAATTTTGATGACTCAAAGCAAACAAAGCTAACGAGGGCCTTGTCAGCTGCACAGTGTGGAGACTCAGTGTCAGAATTCCTGGCTGCTAACCGGCCCCGTGAAGCCCCAGACACAGGAGAAGCCATTGGCAGCTTGGCAGGCTCAGTGGGAGCAGCAGGGACCTAGTGTTGGTGGGTTTCTCTCACTGGAAGGGAACCTTTCTCTGGGAGATGCTTTTCTTTTCAAAGGGTATGGGAGGGGACAGACTCTCACTCCCCCCCCCCAAGATGTCAGACCCACAGCAAGGGCCTAGCTTGGCAGAGTAGCCGGAGTGCCCTGCAGGTGTCAGGGTGACAGGTCTGCGTCACTCCTGCCTCTGTGTCAGTGCAACCCAGTGCTCCACATGCCTGCTGTGGTTTGTACCAGACCTGGGGTCAGTAAAGGTGAGATGTTTAACCAGCTGTCACAGGGTCCGCACAGGTTTCTGCCTTCTCCCCCTGTGCCCTGTGCCCAGGCTGGTAAAACAAGAGTCCTCACACCTTCTTCTGGTGTTTCACCCTTGTGCTTTATGTTACAGTGCCACTGTGCAGCCCCCTTTATCCCCCAACAGTTATCCCCTTGCCAACCCGTTCCAGGGTCTCTTAGCCCTTGAGGCGCCTTCCTGTGGTGGGGAGACAGAGCTGTGGCCTCCTGACTGAGTTTGGTTCAGGGCTTTTCTAGCCCTCCCAGCCTTCAGCCCAGCTGTCCCTGCTTAGCTCAGCCTATTGCAGTGAGCCAGGCCCTCGTTAGGGCCCGCAGCTGGGCTCCCTGCAGGCTGCTTTGAGCCTCTGCCCCGGCCTCTCTGCCCGACAGCAGGGCTTAGCCAGCATTTCAGCAGGGCAGTGAGGGGGTTTCACCCCTGCCCTGCCACACCAGCCCTGGCCAGCCTCCAGCCCAGCTACCCTCACGCTGACCCCCCTGAACTGCCCCGTGAGCGTCAATGGGATAAAGACCCTTCGTTACTTTCCTGTGTTAAAAGTGTCTGTTATCCAGTCTGGGAGCAGGAACGATGCCCCATGACATAGGCCCTGTATCTCTCCCTCGTCCACTCTGTCAAGGTCACGCTCCTCATCCTTGTCATCAAGGCCTCACCCCTCCCTACTATCCGCCCTTGTCTCTTCACACCACCCCCCTCCCCTCCACTCTACCAGTGATGCCCTGTTTGTTTGCCTATTCCACACACATCTCTGTGCCACCCCATGCCGGCGCGGTCGCCAAGGGCACCATCCACTCCCCCTTTAAAACCCAGTCGACCTGCTGTGCTGAGGCTGTGGGACACCTGGGGATGGTCCATAGCCCTACCATGGCCAATACCCCCTGACCACGCTGCTTGTGGGTGGTGCCCCTTTCCCAGCACTCTCCGTTTTGTCTGACAGAGTGTGAGCACTGCAGGGCAGGAAAGGAGCTTCCTTGTGTTTTCTGCAGCACCCAGCACTTTGCAGGCTCTATAGGAACAAATCATTCACCAGCCTAATCATAGAATCATAGACTCTCAGGGCTGGAAGGGACCTCAGGAGGTCATCTAGTCCCACCCCCTGCTCAAAGCAGGACCAATCCCAACTAAATCATCTGGCCCATTGCATGTGCTGCTCCTTTTCCATCTGCAGCTGGTGCCAGGGCCCTGTTCTGCAGAATGCCTCAGACCCACACTGCCCCTCCTTGGATGCACAATGCTGAAACATTGCCTCAAAGGAGTGGCAGCTTCTTGGATCAGATCTGGGGCATTTTAAAGAGCAAACTCTAGGCTGGTGTTGGGATGGAGCTGACACTGTGGTCTCGGGCACTCTCCGTTCGTTCCAGGAAAATCTCCCCAGCTCTGGAGTCTGAGATCTCAGGAGGGGACGGCAACTTTCTGAGGAAGCCTTAGGATAGATCTGATGTGGGTGGGGAGCAAGGAGCAGTGTGCTTGTGAACCTGCAGGGGATTCCCCTGTTCAGTGGGTGGGTTCTGCCAAGCCCTTAGCACAGGGATCAGACCACGGTGCTGGCTGTGCAGCAGCTGCCTGGAAAAGTAACCAAGACACTTAGTCACTCTCTGGAAATGCTGGAAGCCATGTCAGCAATTCCATCACTAACCTCCTGGGACACCAACATCCCTAGCCACGTCTCATTTGGTTGTGATGAGCGGCAGTTCCCCTTGCAAAGAGAGACACTGAAAATACGACCTTTTGGGCATTACTGAGCAATCCCTTTGCCCAGACTCCACTGTGTCACGCTGTCAACTTATCACCAAGCCTTGGCACTTATGTAAGCTATCACTTGTCCAATTTGTCTCTCTGTTGGGGCCCTTGAGATTCTGTCCAGTGACTTGGTGCATTTTTAATGCTCTTGTTAGTTAATAAGAATAGTACCTTGGACATTTTAGATGGCAAAGTAAATTCAGTTGCAGCAAATCTGGTTAGCCTCCAGCACTCTCTGTTCCTCCCTTCATCACGATGTTCTGCCCAGGGGACACAGGAGGAGAAGTCATAGCACCCGATGATGAGATCAGTGAGGGGGCCTGCTGCTGCTCTGTGCCTAATGGAGCCTCTCCCTCCTAACCAAAACACCTGAAGGGAGCCTCCTCACAGGCATTTCCTTCTGCCCTGCCCATGACACCAAGGTCAGCAGCCAGATCCCAGGGGACGGGATTTCCTGTGGCCAATGGAGAAGACAGACTCAGCATGGAGGCAGCATTGTTCCCACCATTAGACTCTGGTGATGGGGAAGGGCTGGAGTGAGGCACTAATCCCCATTGCTATCCAAGTTCTTCTCGACTCTGTACTGGCGCCTGTGTCTGCTGGGCTTGGGCACATCAGCTGCTGGGGGCAGCTGAAGAAAAAGGAGCACAGCCCTTGAGGTATATCGTCTGCCAAAGTGGTTCTTGGAACCTCAAAACCCATTCATATTGAGTCGAACACTCAGACTGGCTCTTCCTTCATCAGAACTGGGTGCTGCTGATTAAGCCCTCGAATGCAGAATAGGCTGTGTTTGTGTGTGCAGGGGACACCCCATGTCGAGATCACCTGGCTCAATGACAGATGGGATTCAGCAAGGGTCTCTTTCTACCCTTTACTAACCATTGCAAACCATACGGTTTTTGAATCTGTAACACGAGTCTTCATTGCCTGGCACAATGGGGTCCTGGGATCCTTAACTGGTGCCTCGGGGGGCTCTGACAGTACAAACAATAAAGAATAATACCAGGGTGCATTTTATGGTGTTTGGTAGATTGCTGTTGTGATAAAGAGAGCTTGGTGGCCTTACATTGAGTAATATTGAGCTGCATGTATTATTGGAGCTTCTGGAGGCTCGGCACTGATTGCACTGTGCAGATCAATAGCTCTGGATGCACTTACGTCAGCTACGCAGCAACGACAGATCAGCACCACACACCAAACCAGACCTACAGTTCTGAGATAAACCACCATTTAGAACCCAGCAAGCAGGTGTCCGTCTGCTGTATGAATGATCCCAGCAGAGGAAGCTGGACACGTGCTGGAACTTGGAGCTGGAGACTAAAAACCAGCCAGCCCTCCAAAGGACACTACCAGTTAGAAAGGCAGGAGGGAAGCAGACCGTAGAGTGGTTCCACCAGCATTTCTCTCCTGAGAAGTCCATTGGTGACGTGTCTCTTACAGAGTGTGTGATCTATTATTGAAAATAAAGTCTCCAGTTTATGATGATTATGATTTAACATTTACATTGGGGTAGAGCCCAGGGGCCCCACGGTGATGGGTGCTGTGCAAATATATGGAAAATACCCGTCCTTGCCCCAAGCAGACAGTCTAAAAGTTAAAGCCCTGACAAACAAGTGGGCCTGGGTGGGGAGGGACGGGGGGGGGGGGGGTGGCGTGGGGAACAAGAATAACAGAGAGTGTGTAGCTCTTTGCCAGGCAGGAGAACTAAGTTTAGACCTTTTTCCCGAGTCAGAGCTGATCACCATTTGCTGCGGATCTTTGCAAGAAGATCTGTGATTCAGAAGTTCACGTGAGTAACTTCCAGCCTATAGGTTGTTAGTGAACTACGGGCAAGTTGTTATTGGTGGTGCTGGCTCCTGCTCCCTCTCACAGATAACTGACACCTCCTGAGCAGGACAGTAACAAAGGATGGGAATTGTTTAGCGACTGGCAGATGCTCTTGTTGGCCGGTGACTGCTCAGTTTGTATGTGAATCGCGTGTTCTTATCAAACATGGCAGTGCCCCAGCACAGGTGTGGACAAGGTCCCAGGCTTACAGGTGTGCATGATCAGCAAAGGGAAAGGGGAATGCAGGGCTGGAAGCGAGCACCTGCTCTGGACGGTAACGTATGTCGATGTACTCTGCTCTGCAGGGTTTGCTGTGGTTCAGAGCTACAGGCACAGAGCCACGAACCGCAGCCACAGCTTGGGCAGGGTGGGAGCTAGGCCCGGGCTCTGCTCTAGCAACAATATAAGCAAGAGAGAGGATTGGCCAGTGCTCAGTGTCACTCAGGGGAGGATGAGGCTAGTGGCGGGGAGGAAAGGGAGCTATAGACAGGGAATGAAGCAGCAGCAGGAGACTCCACCAAGGAGTGTTCTTTGTATTCCTGGACTCTTTGTGCTGGCCTCTTCCTGGGTCTGGAGGCTCAGGCTGCACCAGAAGAGGCAGCATTTCTACTTCCCGCTTCCTGAGTTTTCTGTGCCATGCGAGGTCCTTGACCCACCATGTCCAGGGTGTCAGTGCATCTCTGCCAGGGACAGATACCCATTACCTTGAAGACTGAATAGCCTTGAAGCCTTGGCTCACCTCCCTGAACACAATAAACCCAGCTCCAGACCTGCCATATATCCAGCAGGCAATGGCTGCATCACCCACTTTGCCTTGAGAGAAGGAAACAAGACCTGCACTTCACACTTCTCTGGCTCTTGTCAGCTGAGGGTCTGCAGAGCTTTGCCGCCATTAATTAGCAAGGAGCACCAAATGCCATCAACAAACGAGAGAAGGGAGGCAGCTGAAAAGGCTGTTCCTGGACCCTGGATCCAGCCTGAAAACAGGCTGGTTTGGCTTGTGCTGGATGGACCCCAGACATAATCTGGTAACAGTTAGGCTGCTTTGTGTACCTAATAAAGGGGTCGTTGTTTGTTTGGACACAATCAGAATGAGTGTTTGAATTGTAGGGAGAAGAGTCTGGCATCTCTGCTTATTTAACTTTCCACTGAAACCCTTATAACAGCCTTGCTGAACTTTTACAACTCACATTTCTCTGAACCTGCAGTAAACGGCAATGGAAACCCAGGACAGTAGCAGCGCAACCGTACAATTCTGGCCCTGCTAGTGCAGCCCATTCGCTGCAGATGTCCTTCTGACGATCAAGAGCACTTCAAAGCCTTCTAAATTCCTTCCTAAGCTCCAGAGGCTCAGAATGCTTGCACTGGGTTGTACCAAGTGACCTTGATTCATGATGAAATGCTACAATTCAGAGACTAAAGATTTCTAATAAAAATACTTTAGCATCACCTGTCCATTGCCAGGAAATAAAGCAAATAAAGCATTTGCCCAAATTTGCAAAGCTACTTTGTCGATGGTCTTGTGGTGAAAGCACAGCACTGAGAGACCTGGTTGTCTATTTCTACACAATGTGGGTCAATTCACTTCACTACCCTGGGCTTCACATGCCACCCCTGTGAAAGGGAGTGGATTAGGAGGCTTAATTGACTCAGGTTTGCAAAGCCCTTTGGGGCCCACAGAGAGAAGGTGCCATAGACTGTAAGAGCAAAGTATTACAGTAATCTTCGTCAATTAAATTCTCTCCCAACACGGTCAAATGGGCAGCGGTACCTGGCCCTTACACATGTTAAACACAAAATCCATCCGTGGACACAAACCCCCCACCCGATCGCTCTGCTAGGAGAGGGCTGGGGGGAATAGCACTATCAGGTTGCACTGGGGATAGTGATGAATGATACGTTTGCCCACCGACTAACATGGTGACCCAGCTACCCAGCTCCTTCCCTTCCCTTAGCTTGCCAAGAGGGGTGGCATCTGAGAATTCCTGCACTGGTGTAACCTGGGTTGGGGACAGGGAGAGTCCACCAGGGACTGGATGGATGGACTGGAGAGGAGAGGACTTGGGAAGAGAAGCATAGGTTCCACCAGAGATGGATGACAGCTACCGTTAAAGTGACAGTTTGCTCAGTATCTTGGGTCAGAGACTTACCTTGTGAATTAATCTGTCACTTTGCAAGGTATGGGGGAAAAGCGGCCCAGAGTGTGAGGACTTGAACTTGAGAGACCAATTAACAAGCCGGTTACTCCATTCACTTAAATTTTTAATGTGAAATCACATTTTATTCTTGTACTGAAGGAGATTGCAAACAGACAGAAACAACCAACTCTCAGCCCTAGTGAGTGACAAGGTTTTCCAAGAAAAAAAATATCAAGGTTGCAAATCCAAAGCAGCTGTTTGATCTGCCACCAGGCCTGCAAAATTAATTTCTTCTTGTGAGAATTTTCTGTGTTTGCTAAAGGACCTTGACTTTTTCACTTTTCATAGTCCTAAGAAATCGAGAGCTGCCCCCTTTTGCTGTGCACAGCAATAATGCTATGAGCCTTGCATGCAAACATAAGAAAGGTAGGAGCACCTTTAACATGTCAAAGGGTTATGCAGGGACTGAAAGATTCTGCTTCTCTATCATTTGTACCATTGTTTGTAATAATACAAAGAGCTCTGAAGTCTAAGAAAACATAGTGTGATGACTGAATGATGTATATTAGCAGATTTTAGTTCCTCAGTATTATTTGTAGATGTGATGTTTTGAGAACACGTTGTTCAGAAATGTGATAGACTCAACATTCATCCTGCTTTGAAAGAGGGCAGTAGAGATGGCTCCTTTCCTTCTCAACCCTCATGGTAGCAGACAGTGATGTGCATTAATACTCTGCTAATTGAAAAGTAACTTTGGACATGGTAGAGCTTTGGACATCTTAGATGTCTGTGCACAGATGTGAAGAGTATGGGGAATAAATCAGGGACAACTGGAAGTATTAGTACATAAGCTAAATTATGACTGAATTGGCATCACAGAGACCTGGTGGCCTAAATCTCATATCTGGAATATTGATAGAGAGGGGTATAATTTGCACAGGAAGAACAGACAAGGAAAATAGGGAGAAAGTGTTGCATTGTACATCAAGAATATATACATGTGTTCTGAGGTCCAGAACTAGGTGGGAGGCAGACCTGTTGAAAGCTTGGGTGGCAGGTATCATAGGCTGGGGGAGGCTGTGCCTCCCCAGATACCCTGGCATAGCCTCACCCATGCTCTGCCCCAAGGCCACCTCCTGCCTGCTTCCAGTTCGCTTCTGTGGCAGAGAGGCTGGGGCAGGCAGGCTGGGGCTGGTGCTCGCAAGGCCCAGAGCTGGGCGGGGGTGGGCTGGAGCTGCCCACCCAGCACTCCGTGGATGGGGGCGTTAGGGGGGCCCGGCAGCCATGGTCGGGTGCTCTGGGCTCCAGTGACGTAAAGGGGTGGGGAGAGGCAGGGCCTCAGGCAGAGGAGGAGGGGCCTGGGGTAGCCTCCCCCAATGGCTCGTTCACCTGCCACCCATGGTTGAAAGTCTCTGAGTGAAGATAAAAGGAGAAAAAACGGGTGATGTCATGGTAGAGATCTACTATAGACCACAAAATGAGGAAGGGGAGGTGGATGTGGCATTTCCAGAACACAGAACAGAAATGTCCAAAAGAGAAGACCTGGTAGTAATTGGGGACTTGAACTGCCCAGACATCTGTCAAAAAAGTGATATGGCACAACAGAAAATGTCCAACAAGTTCTTGGAATGTGCTGGGGACAGGATTTTGTTTCAGATGAAGGAGGAGGAAGCAACCAGGGGGACAGCCATTTTAGACTGGATTCTGACCAATAGGGAGGAATTGGTTGCAAATCCAAATGTTGAAGGCAATTTGGGACAGTGATCGTGAAATGATAGATGCCGTAATTCTACAGAAAGAAGGAGTGAGAGCAGCAGAATAAGGAAAATAGATTTCAAAAAAAGCAGACTGTAACAAACTCAGAGTACTGGTAAGGTCCCATGGGAAGAAAATCTAAAGAAAAAATTTGTTCAGGAGAGCTGGCAGTTCTCAAGGAGGGAATGTTAAAGGCATAATAGCAAGCTATCCTGATTCAAGAGGCCAACAGAGCTCCATCAGGACCTGAAAATCCTACAAGGGATCCTACAAAAAGTGGAAACATGGGCAAATTGCTTAGGGTGAGCACAAAAGAACAGCACAAGCATGTATGGACAAAATCAGAAAGGCAAAGGCACAAAATTACCCCTAGCAAGGGACATAAAAGGCAATAAGAAGAGGTTCTTTAAATACTTTAAGAGCAGGAGAAAGATAACAGAAGTGTAGGCCCTCCAACTTTGACAGAAAGGAGAGCTAATAACTCATGGCATCAAGAAGGCTGAGATGTTTAATGCCTATTACTCTTCAGTCTTCACTAAAAAGATAAATTGTGACTAGATACTTTTTAATATATACACAGTTCATATTAACAACAAGAAAGAAGGAACGCAAGCCAAAATAGGGAAAGATGGGGTTATTGAATATTTAGATAATTTGGATGTATTCATGTCAGCAGAGTATGATGAACTTCACCTTAGGGTACCCAATGAACAGCTGAAGCAATCTTGGAAATATTAGCAATTACCTTTGAGAACTCATAAAGGATGGTTTAGGTCCCAAAGGGCTGGAGAAGGGCAAACATGGCACCTATCTTTAAAAAGAGGAGCAAAGAGGACCCAGGGAATTATAGAGCAGTCAGCCTAACTTTGATACCTGGAAAGATATTGGAACAAATTTATTAATAATTTATTTAAATTAATAATGAATTGTTATCAGTTTCTAAGTACCACAGGATAATAGGTTATAAGAGTAGCCAACATGGATTTGTCAAGAACAAATCATGCCAAACCAACCTAATTTCCTTCTTAGACAGAGTTCCTGGCCTAGAGGATGGGGGGAAGAGTAGATGTGATAGATCTTGATTTTAGTAAGGCTTTTGATGCACATGGTTATTCTGATAAGTAAACTAGGGAAATGTGGTCTAGATACTACAAGGTGGGTGCTAAACAGGTTGAAAGATCCTACTCAGTAGCGATCAATGGTTTGCTAACAAACTGGAGGTGGGGGTATCTGTACTGAGGTCCCACAGGTGTCTGGTCTGGGTCTGTTACTACTCAATATTTTCATTAATGACTTGGATAATGGAGTGAAGCATATACTTATAAAATGTGCTGATGATGCCAAGCTGGGAGGGGTTGCAGGCATTTTAGAAGACAGAATTTGAATTCAAAAGGCTCTGACAAAATGGCCTTGACAAATTGGAGAATTGGTCTGAAATCAACAAAATGAAATTCGATAACAACAAGTGCAAAGTACCACACTTAGGAAGGAAAAATCAAATGCAACAAAATGGGGACTAACTGGCTAGGTGGTTGTACTGCTGAAAAGGATCTGGGGGGTTATAGCTGATCACACACTGAATATGAGTTATCAATGTGATGATGTTGTGAACAAGGCTAATAATATTCTTGTGGTGCATTAATAGGAATGTCATATGTAAGACATGGGAGGTGATTGTTCTGCTCCACTCAGCATTGGTGAGGCAGCAGCTGGAGTCCTGTGTCCAGTTCTGGGTGCTACACTCTAGGAAAGATGTGGACAAATTGGGGAGAGTCCAAAGAACACAACAAAAATGATCAGAGTTTTAGAAAACCTGACTTAAGGGAAAAGGTTAAAAAGAATGGGCATGTTTAGTCTTGAGAAAGAAGACTCCTTGGGAACCTGATAACAGTCTTCAAATATATTAAGGGCTGTTACAAAGAAGATGATGATCAATTGTTCTCCATGTCCACTGCAGATAGGACAAGAAATAATCAGCTTAATTTGCAGCAAGTGAGATTTAGGTTAGATATTAGGGGAAAGTTTCTTAACTCTAAGGCTTGTGAAGCACTGGAACAGGCTTCCAAGGGAGGTTGTGAAATCCCCTTCTTTGGAGGTTTTAAAGAACAGGTTAGACAAAAACCTGCCGAGGATGGTCTAGTCAGTGCAGGGGTGTGGCCTAGAAGATGACCTCTCAAAGTTCCTTCCAGCCCTAGGTTTCAATGATTCTGTGGCTATTCATTTTCAGATCCTCTTAAATGGTGTTGGCTAGTTTGAAAATATGCTGCATCTCTTACACATACTTTGGAGTCTGCTGATTATTGGTTTAGGGTTTTCCTGTTCCCTCTACCATTGTTCATTGCCCTTCTCATTAATGGAAGGATAACCCAAAATATCCTAGATAAGGTGCAATTCGAGGAAAAAATAATCCCAAACGTATCTCCCGATTTCCTAAAATTCCAGGAATGGTTGCACTTCCCATATTACTGAAATAACTAATCTTTGGCTATACGTTTGGAGGGACAATGCTCCCTGTCACACCTAGACACGCAAATACATACACTTAAATTCAGAGATCCCCACTGGAGTTAATGGGGTGACAGCAAGGATAATTTGCCCCACTGTCTCCAAATGCATCACCCAGCCACTGGATAAACAGGACAGCCCAAAATCAGAGCGGCAGAAATCAGACCAATAATGCAGAACCTGGTGGCCTGAGCCATGGGACTAGCATCCCATTGTTTTGTTTTATTTTCAGGACAGAGAACGGCATAGAATGCAATGAGCTTCCAGGACCCAGCAGCCTCCTTCAGCCACAAGCTCATAGAAGGGCATCGATCTAACAGGAGTTTGTTTCATGTCAGCTCTGGTGATGCTATATAGGAAATTGATTTCCCCTTTAGTACAGTCTCCTCCTGTGGAAGCTGAGCTCTCTCCCTGGCGATGGGATGTGCTGATCAGTTTAACAAAATGCCAATAGGATTATGCAGAGTCATTTCAATTGGTTTTCAGTAGCAGTGTGAATTGGTAATTGGGGGAACAAGAGGTTGTGCTGTTCCTGAATGGAAAGACAATGAGAGCTCAGCTCCCAAGTAATTCAACTACAGAAAAAATACAATGGAATTGATCTCTGAATAGGAGAAATATTCTGAATATTTAAACTTGGGAGAGGGCAGCCTCCCAGGAAGGGTTAGCGTCATGAGTCCTTGAGCTTACTGAGCACCGCGTGTGAGGTAAAGACAGGAGGCTGCAGTGACGGGTCACCATCCGAGCATTCAGTGACAACCCAGACCAGTGCTGACTCTGCACAGCAGGGGTTGCGGAGCAACCAGGCACAGGGAGACAGCCAGGAAGGTTATTGAAAGCCATCAGGGCTGGGAGCCTCCTGCTTCTAGGCTTGACTCAGCAAGGGCACAGAGGCCATTACAGCGTCCATGCCAGCAGGGTGAGTGGCCATCAGACTCCCATTCCCATCCCTGGGCATGGGGCCAGCAGCTGTGGGGTTCCTGCAGGGAAGGGGTGAGTGAAAGGCCTGCCCTTTGCCATTGCAGCATTCATTAACCCACACCCCTGTGACTCTTCGGAGAGAGCTGGAGTCACTCAGCATTATGGGACTAATCCTGCTCCTATTGACGGCTCTAGGGAGCAGGAGCAGAGCCTGTCGTCGAGCACAGATGAGGGCTACTGGGGCTGCTGCCCAGGGGCTGGGGAGTTTAAGTAGGTTGCCCAATAGACTGGATGCATTTAATGCATCTCTGCATGTGCTAGCACAGAACTGTGTTGTTCCAGCTCAGATGGGAAGTCTTTGGCTGCAGCATTGGGTAGGGTTTGCAGCAACTGACTGCAGCCCATACCTACAGTGCTGGTTTTACTGCCCTGGGAATTTCCCCTCCAGCTTCATCAGGCTTTAGAACCAAGCAAAGAAATTTCCCCAAGGTTTGCACTGGCCCTAGTGCATGCTGTATGGGCCCTCAGAGAGTACTCAGCCTAGATGTGCTAAAACCCTAGGGACTCTCAGGCACTCCCAGTCCTCAGGAGTCACACACCAGCTGAGAGCAGAGCTTGGCTCTTTGTGCTGAGAGAATGTCAGGAGAAGCACCCTCTAAATGCCCAGAAATGATTTCAGTGCCCTAATGCACACAGCTGCCCAGCGTCCTAGCAGGGAGCCCTAGCTTTTTGCTCATCACCACCTGCAGCTGCCCCCTAAGCTGAGGGAAATTGGCCAATTTCAAGGGGCTCCTGACTCAACCCTCTCCACCAGTCACAGCCTTCACACTCCAGGCTCCGCCTCTCTGGGGAAAACAATCAAAGCCCTTCCCAGCTGCTTCCCATCAGGCTCACACAGACCACACCTGTGCCAGAGAGAAATGGCAGCTCCTGTGACTTGACAATTTCAGAGGCTGTTCCCTGCTACCCACCCTCTATAGCAGCATGGTGCTTCCTCAAACACTCCATGCTGTCAGCAACCATGCCTGCAGAGATACCCAGGGCCCCCCAGTGATATAGCGAGGGAGTGTTAACTAAAAACAAAACAGCCAGAGCCCTGGCTGGTAGGAGAGGCTAGGTGGAGAGAGCACTTACCATGTAGTTATAGTCCAAACCATGGTCTCAGAGCTGGGAGTTTGCCTGCTCCCCAGTGACAAGCCGGGGGGGGGCAGTGCAGTTGCAGGAAAGATGTGTAGCAGGCAGAGCTAGGAAGTGGGCCTATTCCTTTCCCAGTTGGCTGCAAAAAGCCCAATACCACCCAGTCTGCTAGTCTCATTCTATCTTGTTCAGAATTGCTCTGGGGCATTGGTGTGTGGGCACCTGTCTGGCACAACAGGGCATGAGCCCAGAGGCAGAAACTTAGACGTGAAGGGAACTTTTAGAAGAGAAATTGAGACACTCAGTGAGGTTAGGTGCCTACAGGGTTAGTCAGCAGCTGAGCAGGGTTTTGTGGATCACAGTAGCACCTAAATCTGGATTTAGGCACCTAAGTCCCTTGTGGATCTGGGCCATGGTACCTAATTGCCTTGGCATCTCAGCGCTAGATGCAGGTATGGAAAAGCACAGGAGTCTAAAGCGCCCTAGAGCTGCTTCTCTCTGAGCCCAGATTGCAGAGTGGGAGGGGTGTTGATGCGCTAAGGTGTCCTTGCCGGACTAAGGCTTTGTCCGCACTCCAGTCTGAACGTGGACTCAGTGTGAGCTCTTCTGGGACCCACTGTCATGAGGCCCAGCAGAATTGCAGGCAGGGCGCTGTGTTACTGCAGCAGGAGCAGCAGCTCAGCGTTTCAGACTCAGCTGCATCACTGAGGGATGGATTCTGCTGCCTCATGCCTCAAGATGGTGTAAGGGGGTGTGCTGGAGCCATGGTCCAGCGAGGGGTGAAGGGGCAGGTGTTTCTGCCTGCAGATCCCAACCCACTGTTTGGCCTCTGTAAGTGTCAGGACCCCTAATGGGATATTGGTCTTGCCGACTGAGAGGAGAATGTCTCATCAACTTAATTAAAAATTAACACCATTAGCTATTTCCGAATTACAGGCCAGGCTCCAAGATGGATGAAAGGAATTAGACAAGTTGGGAACATCAATACATTTCCGGGTCTGTTACTGGCTGCAGTATTCAATAGTTTAAAATGTTTTCTGGTGCCTGAGGCCAGTGGGAGGTTTGCAGAAATCCTGAGCCTGTGGTGCAGGGTGGACCATTCTCACTCCTCAGCTGCTACACGGCATTTCCCATTCCTCCCAACGCAGGGTACATAATTCTGAGTGGCTGCAGTGCTGTGTTAGAGGGATGAGAGCTCTAAGATAGCACAGGTTGCCTGGTGACTAAATGGTAGGAAGACCAGCTAATTCCCGCTATGCTCTTAGATACAGACATTTTGGCAGCAATTATACCCTGTGCAAAAATGGGGAATCATTTCATAAAGATGTCCTGGGTTTACCCTAGAAGAGTCAGCTCCCCTCAGGACTGAGGTCCCCAGTGTGGGGTGAGCTCTGTGGATGGGGCTCCCTGCCTGCCCCTGGAAAGAGGAGGTGCTAAGTGCATGGGGGCTGCCCAGCCTGCCGAGCTGGGGGCAAACAGACCCCCACTCTGATGAGCAGCTCCTGGGTCCCCGTTTCACCTGTTCAACATTCTACCCCAGCTCCCGGCTCCTTATTCCCAATGCCCCGCGCCTTCCATGCATGCAGGTCAGAGGTGTGAACAAAACCCACCACCACTCGTGACGGCAGGGAGCAGACCTGGGCCAGGGAGTTCCTTGTCCAGGCACTGCCTCAGGGGAAATCACTGCTCAACCCCTGCCTGGTAATGAGCAGCAATTAATGAGTTTTTATACACCGGTTGTATGAGTCTCTGACTCTCTGAGGGAATTTTGCTGATTGCACTGGGAAAAGGCCCAGGGCGGAGCATGCCTAGCAGGAGAGGCTGGCAGCGTGGCCGAGGAACAGGGCTTGGAAAATGTTTCCTGTTTTCCTTGTGAATATCTCTGATGTCTCCTCTCTAAGCACGGCAGAGCTGAATCATTGCGCAAGCACCATCTCCTGGACCAGGCGCTGTGTGCTCCTGGGCTGGAGGAGATGCTTATCAGCCCAGGCTTTGCAAAGGGAGGTTTTTCGGGTGGAATTGGTTGTATGTTTGTCCTGCGAGTGACCTTGGTTTTGCCTATTGAGGCAACGCAGATGAACAAGTTGATAGTGGTGTTGCAGCGTGGGAGCAGGTTTGTAAACATTAAAAAGCAACCCCCCCCCCCCCCCCGCTGATCCCACGTTCAAACCGAGCCGCCCGTCACGCCCGGGCTCAAGGGCAGCCCAGCACAGGAGCCAACCCCCCGCCCTTGCTCCCCTCTGGGGCACTCAGGAAGGGAGGAGAACAAAGTCCCTGCAGCTACTTGAGCACAAGGCCTGCGAGCGGTGGGCCCCGGCAGGGCAGCTGTCCCCAGTAGTGCAGCACTGCCAGAC
Organism: Mauremys reevesii; assembly: GCF_016161935.1. Classification (NCBI taxonomy): domain Eukaryota; kingdom Metazoa; phylum Chordata; order Testudines; family Geoemydidae; genus Mauremys; species Mauremys reevesii. The sequence goes on from NC_052632.1 coordinate 84,454,679, forward strand.
TCCACAAGCCTCTACACCAGGATAGGCTGTGGGGTGACACAAGCGCCTCTGGGGTGGGGCAAGGCCCCGGCACAGGAGCGTCTCTCTGAACTTTTCCTTCCCAGCAGTCAAGATCTAGGGTCCCCTCTGGGGCCTGTGTCTGGTCCCTGCTCAGAGGCACAGGAGAGGATGGGGTTAAACCGCACCATTTTCATGCTAACAAAATTCCACAAAAAATTCCTGCCATTCACTGGTGTGAGGGCACCGTGGCTGGGGGAGCCAGTGGGAATTTGGAAGAAAGGATCCTGCAAGGGACCCTATGGCTGGGGGAGGAGGGGGGAGAGGGGGGAGATACCTTGAGGTTGTGTAGGAGCCTGTGAGGTATTTGTAATTTAGCAAAGTTCTTGCAGTTAGAAAAATCCGTTGTGCTTCATGCTTTGCTTCAGTTGGTGACACAGCGCTTAGGAGAGTGAGTAGAAGATGCAGGGAGCAGGGCACCTCCCAGCTGTTTTCTATTGCACCCAGCACTCCCCCTCCACATTGTTCTGGCCAGTGCATTAGCTGGAGAAGCTCTGAGCTGAGGGCACTTCCCCCCAGCCAGGTTCAGTGACACCTGGGCTAAAGGGCTGTGTCTGCGTGTGGAGCCAGCCCCTAGGGGAACACTCACTCCCACCTCTCTGCCAACCCTTCTCAGCTGAGAGACCCACCTGGGGTTAGAAATCCCTCTCTGTGCGATTCACCAACTCGGGTTCCCTGCACCATCTTGTCAGTCTAGCAAAGTCCTGCACCGCACCCCCCCCACACACACACACACACTCACTCACACTCATTCTGCCTTCTCACTGGCTGTTACAACAGGATGAGGTTTTCTACAGAGAGCATCCAAAAGCCAGGAGGAGAAACTCTCACACTGGAGGCTGCCTCCACAGTGCCACCAAATGCAAGGTGAGAGCAGCATGACAGTGGGACTGCAGCCACTGGATCCCACAGGTTAGATCTATTGGATCCCCTGCCAGGGCATGACCAAGATTCCTGGTAGAGGGTCACCAAGACACTAACTGGCCCTGTGTTTCTCAGCCAAGGAGGGCAGCTGGGTGTCTGTTCTATGCTGCCTGGGGTGCAAGTGCAGAAACTGGGCTCTGGCTCCACCTCCCAGAACTGCCGCTGCCTGTTAGGTCTCAGGGGCGCAGGGCAGGACTGTGTCCTGCAGCCTGCGTTGTCCAGTCTCCTGGTACGTGTTCTCTACATGTCGGTGCCCATCTGCTGCTAGGCTACAAGCGACCTCTTCTGCTCTGACTCAGCGTCTGAGGCACCTGCGAACTGCTGGGGCTTTGCATTTTCCATATACCTTTGGGGAATCTCCGCCTAGCTCTGACTGCACAGCAGCAGTGGGCACATGCAGTCCCAGAGAGACATACACTGAGTATGCAGAGTCCCGCTGAAACCTCACTTGCTCTGGCCCCAGGGTGAGCTGCCTGCAGGAGACACACACAATCTGCTACCTGCAAAGAGCAAACAGTGCAGTTACACTGGCCTGCGAGCTTCCAGGGCTCCCCTCAGGCACCTCCTTGGTTTGCTCAGGGCCAAGGGGCTGGGTCCTTTGGGTGGAGCTGAGCCACAGACAGCCAGCTGTAGTGGCTGGAGCAGGAGTCAGAACTGGAAGTCGAGCCCACGGTCAGATGCCAGGGGCAAGGATCAGGAGCTGGACAAGAGTCCGGCAAGAAGGCAGGGTCTGGTTTAATAGCCAGGTACCACCCAGCTGTGCCACTTCTGTGCCTCAGTTTGGGTTTAAAGTGGAAGCCCTGACCAACCAGAGTTCACCGTGTTCCTCCAGTCAGGCCTAGGGATGTGCCCCCCACCCCCCGATGGAACCTCTGGCTTCATGGTCTCTTCTGCAGAGGGGGCTAGCAGTGAGCTTCTGGGTGGGAGCAGGGTAGTACCAGCTGACTGACTCCTGGCAACCCGGGTTCAAGACCTGCAGGGCCCTGATGCTTTTCCTCCCCTAGTTCCAACCAACCTACTGCTTCTATGGGACTTTACGGCAAAAGGACCCCTTATTATATCAGGGCTTGGACTAGCGCCCTTCACAGCCAATGGGCACCTCTCCAGTAACTCCACTGGCCCCCAGCCAGCCCTCTGAGAGCACGGGGGCATCCATGGAAACCCCAGCTGCTGGGGAATATTTTCCCCTGGCATCCATGCCTGGCTGCTGAGCTGCCAAGCCCTCTGCCCTTGCTGAGAACGAGCAGCATTGAAGCTCAGCCTCCCGATGCCTCCTGGATGCTTGGGAGAACCTCCAGCTCCTACTGACGCCTGGTTGGGGTTTGTCGCTTGGCGCCTCCCTCACTTAAGCCCTTGCTCTGTGACCTCCCTGGTGTCCATGACGTCACAAGTACAGAGGACTGGGTGGGTCAGCATGGGAACCTGCCTGAGTGGCCACCGGACAGGGTCATTCCCTAGCAGGTGCCACGTCACCAAAGGCACCATGACAGCTAGCTCCCAAAGGGGGCAAGCGGAGGCCGGTCTCCCCACTCGTGCCCAGAGGGTTCCTCCCTCCAAAGCAGGGTGTGAGGGGAGGGGACCAGCCCTGCTGTGTCTGCTCCATGGACAGACAGAGCGCTCCCAGCTGGCACTCCAGCAGCAGAGAATCTGCTCTGTGGATGGTGGATTGTGCACCTGCGCAGCTGGCGGGGAGCCCCCTCCAAGCATGGGATAAGCAGCAGGAGTGGAGAAAACAAAAAAAAAGACCCTGTTTGCTTGAAACCCTCCTTGCACTGATGGTACAGAGTGAAGGGAGAGAGGAACACGTAGTCAGGTACCCAAACCTCACCCTAGGAAGCAGGCGCAAGTGCTGCCAATGGCGTCCGTGCGATGGGGATTTGTCCTACGTTGTGCTATAGAAGAATGGCCCAATCTGCTCCGCTGATGGCAACAGGAGCTGTCCCTGGCAGCACAGGCCCGACTGAAATGACTCAGAGTCCACCACAAGGCGAGGGGGTCAGCAGCCCCCTCACGCCGTCGGGAGAAACTCAGCCCCTCCCTGGTATGTGAAGGGCTTGAGGGAATCCCAAGCATGTCAAGCAAAGTTTATGAACCATTTGATCTCCCCACAAAATGCATCGTCTGTGACAGACTCATCAGCCGACTAACATAGAAAGGCACTCAAAGGTGTCCTCCCAGCAGCCCCTCACCCCCCAAAACCCAGTCCAATGAACAATTATTTTGGTTGTCCCATTGCTAATGAGCCCCATATCTTTGTGAGATTGCGTTCCAAGATGTAATGAGGCCACTCAGTCTGGCTTTGGCTGCTGTTGAAAATATTTAATAAACCCTGAGATATGAATCACTATCAAGGACCCTGAACATTAATTTTAGTCACAGTTGGCCACACTGTATCACCCTATAAACACCTCTCCGGTTTCAATTAACATTTCTCTATCTCCTGTCTCACTGAATATTATATTTAACTAATTTAAGAGGATTGGTAAAGATAGTTTTCACACTTCACAGGAAAGCATAATGAAATAATTATACCTGTGCCTATGGAAAGCATGAGGATATTGCATAAGGAGCTTTAAAGTCATTTGAAGTAGAAACTTCTCCAGAAGACCTTTGTAGGAGGCCTGACTCTTGGGTCTTCTACACAGATATCTCCTATTGTCTGCCCTGTGTCTGTCCGAGGGCTTCCCATCGTGCCCATCCCTAGTGCGCCAAGGCAATCTGGGTAAACGGAAGCTGCTTGCCCCACTGGAGGCACTCTGCGCTAGCAGCATGTCCTCCATCTTGGGTACTCAGACGAGCAAGTCTCAGCCAGCCTGGAGGTGCTGAGCACGCGGGTTGCTGTGGCCAGGACAGGCTGGGAGGAAGAAGCGATGTTCCTAGCGAACAGAGGGAAAACAGCAGCATTTCTCATGGCTAAGGCTTCCGTTCTGGGTCGGCTCAGTAAGGAGCCCGGCAGGACCTCGCACCATTCAAGGGACAGGCACCCTTGGGGAAGGGGCAGCAGCTCAGCTATTACTCGGGGCTTTCTCTGGGCTTCAGGAGGTGTAGAGGGGCCATCCCTGGCCAGGAGAGGTGAGTGGCTGATGCAGTCTGAGTCAGCATCGTGTTCACTGGTTCTGTGCATTGTACATCTTTCCTGCAAGCATGACGAGAGCTCTTCGTCATGATGAGTGCACGGGGCTGACGTCTGGACAGTGCAATTGGGCGTGCTAGCAGGTGCAGTGTGAAGCATAGCTCTGGGGACGGTGATGGCAGGAGAGCAGAAGGTGGCCTGTAAGAAATCTCTGCTCTTGGTGGCTGGACTTAGGGTAAGCGCTCAAGCCCTGTGTGCTGTGAGCCGGAGCTCGTCAGTGAACCATGACGGCCCTCTCAGTTGCAGGGGAGGGAGACGTGGCTTGGGCCAAAGCATGGCAGTGGCGGCATCAGGTCGTTTGAATGCTCTGCAGCCTCTTGTCCATGTAGCTGGGTGATGTGCTTCCCAGGCAGGCTGAAAGCAAAGGATTTAAGGGTTTTTGTGGGCAAACCAGAAAGCGCCTGGGAGAGCAGGGGATCAAACTATGCAAAGGGAATCTTTGATGTTCCCAGCATCCACTCTTGGAGATCAAATCCAGAGGGTCTGTGCGACACCTGGGGGCAGGAGGAGGCAGAAGGTATCCCTGCATCATGCACATGGAGGGGGCAGGCTCTGGGATAGCTGAGCACTCTGTGGGCAGCAGGTCCATTAATGGCACTAGGAAAGCGCCAGGCTCCTTGTCTGGTGAGCTGCAAGCCAGCAGAATTCCTTGCCAGCTCTACCCCGGGCTTTGCAGACCACGTGCGGACATTCAGAGGCGCAAACAACGGAGGTTGGAGGGAACAGGACAGATGGTCTGCCTCCTCTTCCATCCTTCCTGCCTTCTTCTGGGGTCTGGCTTCTATTGACACAACTTTCACCTCTCCCACAACCCTTTCCACACTGCCTGGTGTGGGGACATAACCTACCGGCCATGAGAGCTTTGCTTGTACATGGAACCCTGCTGTCCTCTCTTCACTGCCCTGTTAGGGTGACTGCCAGATCTCCAGGGCAGGGACTGTGCTCTCCTCGGGTGCCGTGCAGCACCTGGCACAACAGGACCCTTGGGCGAGACTGGGGCCTCTGGCTGTTCTCAAAGGCAAATACCAGCAATAGCAGCCACGCTCACCCAGGGCCCCCGAAGGCTCTGCCCCTGCATGGGGCCCTATGGCTCCAGGAGCTCCAGCTGGGCAGCGCAGGGCTGTGCCTGACCGACTCAGCACAGTCCAAAAGCGCTAACAGTAAGAGTGGAGCATAATCAGTGTCTCTGGAGCAGGAAAACCATCGGCAAGACAGTGGGCCCAGTTGGCTCCAGACACAAAGGGGACAGGCAAAGAGCGCTACGTCCATGGTTTGTTTCCATTGCTGCTCTGGGGTTACTCTCCATGAGCAGGGAAGGTGGAGCATCCTCCTGACCCAGAGGTGTCAAGCAAAAACAAACAGGGGATGGAACAATCTCCCAGTGGAACTGCACGAAGGCTTCGTGAGCAGATGGCATCGCCCAGGAGTTCTGGAGGAACGAATGACGAAAATAACTGAGCTGCTAACGAGCAAACATAATTCATTGTCAAAGCATCTCCTGTTCTGGAGGGCGGCCAACACTGTATCCAGCTTCAGAAAGGGTGCAAACGGGCGGGGGGGGGGGGCTGGTAATTACAGGCTCGGGAGGGCTTCTGCTGGGTGATCACTCCAGGGCTTCCTCCCACTGCAAATGGCCATCTGAGAGTGACCTGGACCAGGAGACCAGACCAGACCAGCCATGCCCAGGCCTGGAAGTATGTCAAAGCACCTGCGCATGCACAGACGCACACACACACCTGTGTGCATACCCCAGATGGAGATGCACCGCATCCCATGTCATGCAATAATCTCCCCCTTTATCGGGTGGCTCTGGCATGTGACAATATTTGATCCAAGCCGCAGCAGCCACTTTTCAGCTCCTTGCTCTGGGTACCAGGCACATGTTACCATGGAGCCTGGGCACTTTGGTGGCATCCATGATGTCTGGCACCTTAAAAAGGGGCCCCAAATCCCTCAGCCTGCACCTCAGATTTCCACCTGAGCAAAGCCAGTGCAACATGTATAATGCTTCCTGGCCACCCTGGCATGTGCCTGCCACCCAGTTTGCACCGGTGTGCATGGTTAGATGAGGTGCTGGAGGGCAGCGAATCAGGCCCTGTGCAGTTTACCGGTAGTTCTGACTGGAATGAATTGCCCAGGAAGGTTGCAGATTCTCTATCACTGGAAATTTTTAAGAGCAGGTTAGCCAAGCACCTGTCAGGGATGGTCTAGATAATACTTAATCCTCCCAGGAGTGCAGGGGACTAGACTAGATGACCTCTCGAGGTCCCTTCCAGTCCTACGATTCTACGATTGCCCTGACAGACCCAGGGGAGTCAAGAGTTGTTCTCACGACCCATATCTCTGCCCCTCTTAAGTTACATTTCTCTGTGTAAAGGTGGAAGCGAGCACACCTCAAATGCATCGTTGCTATGGCTATTTTTAATTCACAGAAATTAGCCCAGCAGGAGTTGAATTCTACTAAATTACCTTGTCGGAAAAAGAAAGCAGGAGTGGGGGGCCTTGTCTGATCAGGGCAGTCTGCTCAGCGGAAAAGGAAACAGCCGTGTGGGGAAAGGCTGGGAGGGCGCATGGAGCCGCATCGTCTCCTGGGCGGCAGGCCCTTGACAGTCTGTGGGGCGCCATCTGTGTCTGTGATAGTGACTGATCCCCAGGGAGGATGGCTCCATTGAGGGGGAGTGGCTGGAGATTAGCTGTAAACGCTCCCTTCTGTTAGTGCTCTGAATAGCAGTTTGCCTGGGCTGTCAGTCTGTTTAAATGACGGGAAGGTAATTTGAGGAGCCGCTGGTGTTAATCAGATTGTAATGGGATCCCAGTGGCGGGAGAGAGTCCATGCGGGTGGGAGAAGACTGCAGAACCCGACCAGCCTGGGACAGGGAAGGAGAAGGGATCCAATGTGGGACTGAGCCCAAGGGTCTGATCCTGCATTTCTCAGCCCCTGGGGACATGATGCTGGTTCTGCCCAGCCTGGCACCTGCTGTGAGAGCTTTACCCGCACTGTGTCCAGGGCCAGGCAGGACGGAGGCCAAGCTGGTAAGGGTTGCAGGAGCACAAGGGCCAAGCCACTCCAGGTGTTTCCTTGGGTAGGACCTGGCCCCGGTACCTGCCTCACACAGAAGCAGGGCGTCAGCCCCTCACCCCCAGCACTGTCTCCTCGTCTCCCTAGCCCTGGGGCAGGCCCTAGGGGCCTGGGGAGGAGTGGGCCAGGGCTGGGATTCAGACTGGAAATAAGGCAAAAAAAGTAAGAGTGGGAATAATTCACCATTGGGCCACCTGACCCAGGGTTCTGGTGGATTCTCCATCACTGGCAATTTTTCAGTCAAGGCTGGCGGTTTGTCCAGGAATTGTGGGGCCGTTCTCTGGCCTGGGCTGTGCAAGAGGCCAGACTATGTGATCACAATGGTCTCCATTGGCCCTGGGGCCTGTGAATTAGTGATGTCCAGCGTGCCCTGGGCCCCCAGCTGATAGAGAGCTGCTTTCATGGGCCTGCAGAGCAGAGACCCACAGGGCCAGCGAGCTAGGAAGACCCAGTGCAGAGGCACCAGGACTCCATGTGCATGGCATCTTCCCCAACAGATTTCAGGGGAAGCCCAGGGTTTGCGGGCTGGACTCCCAGTTCCTCCACATGAAGGTGAACTCCAGCCCACATCCTGCTGGAAGGAGCCGTGCTGCGAGGGGAGCCTCGCGGCCATTCCTGGTCCCTGCCTCGGTGTTTCCTGATCCAACCCAGAGCCAGGGCTCCGTGGCCTCTCCATGCTGTTCTGGTCGATGGCTCTGCCAGCTTTGGGCTGGTTCTGGGCTGCAGAAGGCAGGGGGACAGCGTCTGAGAGGAGTGCGCTTCTCACAGGTACACGGGTCCAGGTGCTGGGCCATCCCTGGAGAGCCCCTCTCACACCAGGGCTTGAGTCCAGCCTGGGGGACACCGGCATTGCCCACCCTTGTGAGCACTTCCAGCCACTCTTCTGGGTGGCTGCTAGAAGCCACAGAGCAAGGAGAGGAGGACTGGTGCAAGCAGGAACCCAGGACAATGCGCTGGGTCTCTGTAATCTCCACGGGGAGGGGGCAGGTCCAGGCCGGGCCCTGCAAGGCGAGGCGGGAGGGGTGCCTCTCTGTGGGATCTCTAGGCCTAGCACCCCCCAAGGGAAGGGGAAGAATCCGTGGAGGGAGAGCTAGTCCCAGCCCCCTGTGGGGTTTATATAACAGTTTTGTCTCCTGAACTTCCCCAGATACGGAGGGGATACCCAGGCCCCTCTCTAGGTAGCAGTAATATTGCGATTGCCGCCCCCTGTATCGGCCCCTCGTCCCCCTGCCCAGAGGCCAGGCAGCGCTGAGATTAACTCACACAGACATGCTGATCTGGGAGACTCTGCACACACTCACCTGGGAGGGGTTCTTTCATCTTCTTAGGCCAGAAGAGACTGCAGTTCCTTTAAGACTTCAGAGCCGTCTGCATAAGCGCCCAGCGCAGGGACCCTTCACAAGAGGCATTATTTTCCTGCTCTGATCTCAGCTTGGGTCAAGGTTGCAGCCTTGTGATCTATAGAACATTGTTTAGTAAATCACAAGCTACTGAAAACTACCCAAATTTGCTCTCTCTGGCTCCCGGCAGCATCTCACTAATATTAATAAATTGGGCCTGCACATAGGCAGGACAAAGTCATCGGAAGGAGTAATAGCGCCATATATCTTGATGTGTGGTAGCATTTTATGGTGTGGTGGCATTTTATTGTGTCTAGTGCACTGTACTTATGCTCAGATCTTCCTTCCCTCTCGACCACCCACACACCCTTGTAAGGACTCGAAGGAGAAAACGCACCCTGATTTTAGCATCTGCTCATGCAACACTGTGGCAACTTCCCCAGGTCTCCTGGTAATTTAAATGGAGTGCTGCTTCTCAGTCTCCTACTTCGCTCTGACGTCCCCCACCTGGTACTGCGTCTCTGGTGCCAATTCACCCACCCAAAGTAATGCCTGGGCTACAGGCAAAGGAAAAGGGAAGGAGGATTATCTGAGAGAGAGTCTAAATGACAGACTTGTGGAATAAAGCAGGGACGTTTTTCTGCATTCCCAATGGGCAAAATTGTTTCATTGCAGCACCCATCTCTGAATTGCATGGCGTTCATTTACAAACCACCTTTTTTCCTTAACATCAGGCCTGGATTTATCTGATTTGATGTAATGAGTCAAATCATGAAAGTGAATTGGTACCCAAGTATCCAGCGTAAAATACCTGCTCCCTGCTGGGATGCTGGACTTCCACTTTCCACTGTCCGGCATGTTGCAATATTACATTACTATACATTTTTTAAACTCTTCTAAGTGCTGTCTAATGAGCAATTACCATATTTAGTCCCCTAAAAGATTGGGATTAGGAGATGTCATTTTCCAAAACTATTGCCAGAAACTGTGGGCAGCCTCAGTTAATTTAAAAAAGCCAGACAAGCCTACTGTTGTTTGGGGAGCGTATTGTCAATGCCGGAGCTGCCTGCATGAGGAGAGCATGCAAAAGGGCTGGTGTGACGTGGATCCCAATGACTGGGGTAGATTGGCAAAGGACGATAACCTGTAACTCCTGCACTGCGTGGAGAGACCCTTGCCCTGCCTCTTGGCCCATAAGGGTGATGGCAGAAGGAAAGGCCTCCTCTGGCTCCCGGCTGGCAGCAGACGCCTGGCATGCAGGCAGAAAGCTGCTAGTACAGGGGTAGCCAAACTTACTGGCCCGCCAAGACACATACGACAATCTTCAGAAGTTCGAGAGCTGGCGCACAGCTGCTGGGAGTCGGGGCCCCACTCCTGCTGGAGCCCCGAGCCCCGGCCGGTGAGCACCGCATGGCTGAAGCCCCGAGACCCTCCTCCCCGCTGGACAGAAGCAAGGCAGAGGTCCTGAGGGGCCCCCCCATCTGGTAGGCAGAGAATAGGGGGATGCGGGGGGGATGCAATTTAATGGTAAAAGAGCCGCATGTGGCTCACGAGCACAGTTTGACCACCCCTGTGCTAGCAGATCTGGGGCAGCAGCCTTGGCAGGTGACTCAACATAAACAGGCTCAAAGCGTTGATATTTGTGAAATATCAATGACCTCAAAGGAATTAACAGACAGCTGAGTTGCTTGTTTTAATCTTCCTGAACTAGCAGCCAGGAAATCTCCAATGGGCACATTTTGATGTCTGACTGTCCCACCCATCTGTGGGGTTGACCTTGGCCCCATCACCATAATGTCTCAGCACTCAGTCTTTAATGCATTCACCCCACAACGCCCCACAGGAAACACACATACACTGTTGGGCTCTGTCGGCTGGAAATGCGATTAGTAATTTCCTGATCTACACTGTGGTGTGGGTTAGCCAGGCACTGTGAGAAGGTTGCTGCACTGGCACTGGCTGTAGGTTAGCCAGGCACTGTGAGAAGGTCCCCGCACTGGCACTGGCTGTAGGTTAGCCAGGCACTGTGAGAAGGTCCCCGCACTGGCACTGGCTGTAGGTTAGCCAGGCACCGTGAGAGGGTCCCCGCACTGGCACTGGCTGTAGGTTAGCCAGGCAGTGTGAGAAGGTCCCCGCACTGGCACTGGCTGTAGGTTAGCCAGGCACTGTGAGAAGGTCCCTGCACTGGCTGTCTCTCAGTAGCAGAGGAGGTGATAATATACTCTATAGGGAACATTTAGGAAGGGCTTGGATGATCTCACTGTTGCCTTATCCTTCCTCAGGAATGAACCGCTTGGGTTCAGCTTTCCCATAGACTGGTCTGCAGCGTAGAATACCTGGGTAACTGGCCTCTCACGTTTGTATAACGTAACGGACAATAGGAGACAAGTGTCCTAAGAGAAGAACTGCTTTGTGCATGAAAGGGCACCAGCATTAATAACAGCTTGGCTGAAAGTGTAATTTAGTATTTAGGGTTAGGCCCTACTATAAGGGGTGGATGGTTTTGATTAGGGATTTGAAATTAACTGAGTTACACAACGATAGAGTATTTGTTTCTATAAATTACACAGAATACCTGTACTCTAGGGAAGAGGTTTCTGAAATTGGCAAGTGATGGTAGACAGAGATATAATGTATCTTTCATCCCATAACATCATCGGTGAATCCATCTTGCTGGTGACACCTCCATCCTTACATATTCTTGCTGATTGGAACCTGAAGCAAGCTGCAGTTACTGCACCAATGGTCTGGTGTGCATTACAGCATTCCGGTATCAAAGGCATCACTGCATCTTCATGACTCAGACCAACTTGGAATACATGTATCACTGTCTGTTCCAGGGTGCAGAATGGAAAACACCTGCAAGCTGCTGGGAAGATCTATCACTTGGAGGCCCCAAATGACTCAGAGCACATATGTTAAAGAGATAAAATAATTTTTTTCTGGTTAGATACCAGCACTTTATTGAATAAAGTTTAAAATCCTCACCCTGCCTCAATCCATCTTTGCAAGCGCTGCTGTACTTTTTCATTTTTACTTTGGAGAGGATGAAAATGCAGGAAGAGTAGATAAAGCATTTACCTTATTTGAATTTCACTTATGCCCCATAATTCTTTGCAGAGGTCAAGGAGAAAATGACAGGTGAAAAATGTGCTTTTGAATCAGCAACCTGAAGGCTTAGGAAAATACATTTCCACACCATTAATATACAGGTTGAAAGGGAAAAAGCCAGCCTAGCCTGCTGAATCGATAGTGAGGGATGCTGAACGGCCTGGCCCAGACTGTCAGCAAGAATACAAGCACCACAGAGATTTAATTGGTATATTGTAAACAGTCCATTTTAAACCCAGTTTATGTTTTCACGGAGGGAGTTTAATTCCTTTCCCCCCAAACAGATAACCCAAGTGAGCAATATCAGAGCCACGCAGAGCCATTTGTCTCCTTTCTGCAGTTTCCAGCAGTTTTGATTTCAAGTCAGTCACTCCAGAGTTTAAGGTCTTGTCCGCGTGGAGAAAACGACCGGAAGAGCTAGTGTGGAATAAGCTGCTCTGCGATAGTGATTCTGAAGAACCATGTGGGCCTCTATTCAGGAACAAAAGTCAATTTCTTCTGGAATAATTAGTGAACTTCCAAAGCAGAGTAAATATTCTGGAACAGAGTGTCCACAGGGCAGAATAGCTATTTTGGGCAATTTCCCTGTGCAGACTAGCTCTGAGAGCCATAAAACCTGGGCCAACAATCTTGTATGGGGAAGTAACACAAAAGTACAATTATTAATCATTATTTAGTACTTGTGTTACCATAGCACCTAGGAGAGCTTTAATTTGGGCCAGCAGGAGAGGTCAGATTTGATGCCATCCCGTCTTTCGCACGCACTTGATCAGCTGTGTTTATGTCATTGAGGGCCTTTGCTCTAATGTGGTTGCTGCCGACTCACCCCGGATGGATCCATTTATTCATATTTATTAATTGTTTGATTTTCTACTGAATCTCAGCACTGCCTGTTGTGAAACTGTTAAACTGCATCTGCAGTGTCCTAAGGCCAGCCCCTGCTGGGTCTATTGCAGGCTCAGTGTCTACAATTAGCACAAGTTAGGGAGTCTCGTTAATTAGTGGCTGAACAGACCGAGGTGCCATTTATTTTCTTTATGAACAGAACATATTGCAGTTTAAGACTGTGGGAGCTATAAATAAGCTCAGGATTCACTTGGAGTCTATCACAGAGATTTACTGAGTTCCAAAGTTTTAATTTGACTAATGAGATCCAACTTTCTTGCTGCACCAGACTGTGGGCTGTGTATATTAATATCACTTACTGAAAACTCCTGAGAGGCGTCTGAAAGCATCCTGAAAGGAGAGTGGCAACAGGCAGTCATTCCCACCCTAAGCCCCAAAAACAAAACAACAACTCAAACTGGCTTTAGGATTTAATTATGCAGATATTTTGTTGTTCTCTAGAATCAAGATCTCATATAATCAGGTGGCCTACATGCAGAATAAACACGAGGAGTGAACATGCACCAGATCCCAAGAAGTTTGCCATCATGTATCAGTCCTCTGATTGTTTCAGGAAATACATTGAGGCTGACTTCCCGTGCCACTCTGACGGAGTGAATCCCCAGGGACTAAGTGTCATGAAAGTGGCTGAGCGCAGAGGGTCCCAGCATGTACAGTAGATTCCTTCAATACAGGAAAGACACATGAAAGGAATTGACTCCCCCATGTCTTCAAAGCATGAAGGCTGAATTCAGATGATTTTAAAGTCCACAATCAGCTCTGATATTTCAGCTCCGTTCTCTGAAATCCCAGCAAATTATGGCTTAGGCCTGACCTGGACAGCTCCCCCGTTGTCCTGGCCAGAGGAGAAGGCTGTGTTCTGATACAGCCCTTTCCACTCAGGCACCTTCAGCTGCTTCACCAAAGAGGTTAGGTAGCATCATACCCATTTTACTGGAGGGAAAATTGAGGCACAGAGGGGGGCATGGCTTGTCTGAGGCCATAGACCGAGTATCAGACCCTAAAACAGAGCCCAGGGCTCCTGGCTCCCAGCCCTCTGGTCTAACAGGAATGTTCCCTCCGGAGCCTCAGATGTTTCCAGACTGTGCCTAGCATCCTGGGGTGTCTCTGCTCAGTACCTAGCCCAATGTCTGCAGCCCCTCTGAAGGGAATGGGCCCCTGTGTTCTGTGGCATGTGGAAGAGACGTCATTAGCCCCTCTGCACAGTGAGTGGGGAGGGCAGCGGGGAGCACAAGCAGGCTTCATTAGGGAAGAGAGAGGTGCAGTCACCCTGGGGAAGGGGGAGGCGGGAGCACAAATAAGGTGCCATTGATGCAGGGGGCTATGGGTCAGCATAGCTCTCACACTGCCCAGCCAGCCCAGCTGAGGTGTCCGAACCAGGCAGCCAGCCGTGCCTGCAAACATCCCTCAACGTGGGCATCTCTCACACGATACCACCAGTGCTTCGTCTGGCGGTTCAGAGCCCCGGCACCTCTGGGCCTGGCAGGTCAGAGCCCGGCACCTCCGGGCCTGGCGGTTCAGAGCCCCGGCACCTCCAGGCCTGGCAGTTCGTAGCCCCGGCACCTCCAGGCCTGGTAGTTCATAGCCCCGGCACCTCTGGGCCTGGCGGGTCAGAGCCCGGCACCTCCGGGCCTGGCGGTTCAGAGCCCCGGCACCTCTGGGCCTGGCAGGTCAGAGCCCGGCACCTCTGGGCCTGGCGGTTCAGAGCCCCGGCACCTCCAGGCCTGGCAGTTCGTAGCCCCGGCACCTCCAGGCCTGGCAGTTCGTAGCCCCGGCACCTCCAGGCCTGGCAGTTCGTAGCCCCGGCACCTCCAGGCCTGGTAGTTCATAGCCCCGGCACCTCTGGGCCTGGCAGTTCAGAGCCCGGCACCTCTGGGATTGTCATGTCAGATATGAAAGTTTAAAAAATTGCTTGAGCCCCAGCACCTCTTTCATGACAAATTATGCACTGAATGCTGCCCGCTCCCGAGAGATTTCTCAGTATCTGTGTGTGAACCTGGGTCTGGCCTAAGCAGCTCTAGTTTTTGAGGGTTCTGCTTCCTTTATGTGCTTTTGAGCTCTTTTTGGCAGCTAATCTACCCCTTTCTGGTGAAAAATAACTGTAATAATTACAACAATGTGCCATCACGTGTTCTTGTTTAAAACTAGAATGCTGACTGTTGTGCCGTTTGCTGTGACAGAGCCATGCGAGTACATGGAACGTGCTGACAACCAAACTTCAAACGCTGCTTCATCAGGAGATTTTCTGATCTTTCGGTCACCGGTTGGCAGGAGTCCTGCCTCACCCTGCTTGCCGCTTCTCTCCATCTTTCTGGTGGCCACACGCACCTTGTTAGTCTTGTGCTACCTACCCCCATCCCAGTGCAGAAGTACCAGGAACCAGTTCTAGTGAGGTCTTTCCCACCCCATCACTTGACCAGTGCCAGCAACTCTCGCAGATGCTATTTTCTACTGCTCAGCCAAGTCTGTCGAACTCCCACGTTTATTTTGTTGGCTGGCTTGGACAGTATTGATGTACAGTATCACACCCCGATTCCAACCCCGCCTTGCAAACCTTAAGAGGGCAGTTATTAGACAGAACCCTAATCTCCTCTTCGGAAAATATGACCCTACAAGACCCCAGCTGCTGTGTGGTTTTGCCCTGGTTTTCCCTCCTCGCGTACAGGGCGGGGGAAGCTGATCTTCAGCACCACCATTTCCTGCTGATTCAGACTCTTTCATTTCAACACAGCAACAAATCTCTTAATCGAGTTGGGAAAGAATATTTTGTATTTTCACCTCTGCTGCTCCAAGGGTGTTTGCTCTCCACTTATTTCTGCGCCTCTTATCTTCTCAGCAATTGCATCTCTTGTTCCAAGTCCTGCTCATTTTCTGTTCCTTATTGTGATTTTTCTTTAATTTCATCTCATCCCCCGCACTCCCCAATCACACATTTCATCACTTCTGCTTCCCTGTTTCCTATAATATGTGATTTCTTTATCTTAATTGTATCACCCAGTCATCTGGTTCCAGGATGGCATCTCTTTACCTCACACTAAAGTCCCTTTAATCATTACTGCTTCTGGCATGTATAATAATAGCAGACACAAGTTGTTAGCTTTCACCTTCCAGTTACATTCACACATTTTTAATGTAAGGATTAATGACAACACATAAACTGAAAACCCTCCCAGATGACAACGCCAGGCAGGCTGGGAGAAGAAACCTACTGCTCCAGTGTTCTTCTTCTCTTGGTTGCCCAGAAACAGGCGATCAATGCAGCAATATGGAAATCCAACACGTGCCAAGTGGGGTGGGGGATTTCCTCCTCCAGGAACAGGGACCTCAGTTGGGACAGGCAGGCGGGGAGTGCTCCTGAGGAAGCAGAGTGCCCCTGGGCTGGCTATAGATCATCCTAGCCAGAGAAGCCCACTAGCCGTGTAGCCCAGCTCCTTTGGATGACAGAGTCGTCGTCAACACATAAAAAGCTGCGTTCGCTCCACCCCACATTCCCAACATGGCCTCTCCCTCAGCCCTGCCACTTCACACAGAACCCTGCTGCTCCCACTCAAACCCTAAATGAAGGGAGTTCTGTCCTCCCCAGCCACCCCCAGATCCTGAGGGGGCTGTTTGTGCACACATTGTCCTTGCAGACGGGAAGCTCTTCTCCTGCAGCTCCACCAACTGGGCCCCTCTGAAATTCCCTTGTCTGCAGAAAAAGAAACTTCCAGGAGTTTTGCAAATTACAGAGAAAATGAAAAGAGAAACGTCCCTGTCTCCCCGCACTGCTCTGAAGTGTACTGCACCATATCTCCTCAGTGCTCACTCTCGAGGTGTGTGGGACACTCACTGCTACCACCCCAGTGACTGAGCAGCAGGGCTTGGGAGAAACGTATCCTGAGCGGGGTGGGATAGCGTTACACTATAGAGCAGGCCCCAGCAGGCCTCTGGGGATGAATAACTCAAGTTCACCCCCTTGGGTTTAGTGTGCATGATTCCTTGGCGAGCAATGGAGCAGTGATTCTCAGGAATGCAGATAGACACGACACCAGCAGCAAAACTTTGGAAGAAGCTTCTGGAGCTGCTGGTAATGGTTGGGTCATCTCTGCTTCTCCCAGGAGGCTGGAGGCTCCCAGGCTAGTGGATTTATTTGATGATTAGCTTTGCCCAGTGGAAGGCAGAAGTAAGGTGATAACTATGTTCTTCAATTGTGTTCTTCTGTCTGTCTCTGCAAGAGCATCCAAGGTACTAGCAGTAAAATGTAGCTGTCTCCTGTCTGCTTAAGCCAATGTTCATGCTGCTGTGCTAACCCTGGTGCTTCACAGTACCTGCTCCACTTCTCCTCTGGACAGCCATTCAGAACCCTAAAGACCCTGCACTAGAATATCTGCAGGATACAGTCACTCTGGATAGTTCTCTGAAAACTTCCTCTCAGTGTGCAGCAGTCAAAAAGGCTAGCAGGATGTTAGGAACTATTAGGAAAAGAGAGAGAAAATAAGACAGAAAATATCATAATGCCACAATATAAATCCATGCTGTGCCCACACCTTGCACAGTGTGTCCAGTTCTGGTCATTCTAGCTCAAAAAGGATATAGTGGAACTGGAAAAGGTTCAGAGAAGAACAACAAAGATGATCAAGGGTATGGAACGGCTTCTGTACGAGGAAAGACTAAAAAAATTAGGATTGTTCAGCTCAGAAAGAGATGAGTAAGTGGGGATATTACAGAGGTCTATAAAATCATGAATGATGTGGGAAAAGTGAATAGAGAATTGTATTTACCATTTCACACAATACAAAAAACAGGACTCACCGATGAAATAAACAGGCAGCAGGTTTAATACAAACAAGAGGAAATACTTTTACATACACTACACAACTAATCTGTGGAACTCATTGCCATGGGATGTTGTGATGGCCAGAAGTATAACTGGGTTCCAAAGAGAACTGGATATGTTCCTGGAGGATAGGACCATCAATGACTCTTAGCCAAGATGGTCAGGGACACAAGCCCATGCTCTAAACCTCTGACTGCCAGAAGCCAGGAGTGGAAGCCAGGAGTGCATCGCTCCCTAAGTGCCCTGGTCTGTACTCTCCCCCTGAAGCTCTGTGGGCCACTGTTGGGGAAAGGCTACTGGGCAAGATGGGTCATGGTCTGACCCAGTATGGCAGCTCTGATGTTCTTAACTTAGCTGTGCGACATCTTACCCTATGTTTGGAGGAATCTTCAGAAGCTGGGCAGCAGCTTCCCTCTTCAGGGCATGAAGCAGGAGATCTGCTTTGTCAGATACTAAATTCACCGTCTAGCAATGCAGCAAATCCTCAAAGGCTTCCTTCGTACCACCAATGGAAGGCATTTTGCTTGGACTGGGTGGCCACTGTGTCCCCATGAAGAGTCTTAGTCTAGCACCTCATCTAGTTTAGCATTACTCTCCCTTAATCTAAACTATTCTAATCTCTGGATAGAGCAGGCAAATGGGCGCAGAGCTCATGAATGAAATATAATGTGTCCACGTGTGCATGCACAGAAATAATTTCTCTACTAAACATCATTTCAATGCCACTGAAATAGCTAGTATAGTAGAGGAAACTATGCTAGGTGTATCACGGACATAGCATCTACCTTTGTGTTCTGATCTGCAGCCGCCAGACAGAATGTTAATAGGATCGTGGCTTGTTCCGAGATGGTCTGTTACACAAATCCGAGGATATTGTGCTGTGCGGACCCTGTGTAAATCAGTATTTAGACCAGATGTGCAGAGGAGTGTCTGGCTTTGGTCACTGGATTGGAACAAAGACAGAGCTAAACTGAGGTATGAACAATGTAGGGTAATGGATTCTAAGTGAAGGAAGGGGACTTTACAACAGGAAGGCTAACAGAACTGGGGTTATTTAAGCTGGAGAGAAGCCCTAGAAGGGTTGCCAAAGTTGCTGTATTTCAACCAACTAGTAGACACTATAAGAGATTCTTACTGGTCTGTTTGAGGCCCCTGGCCAGCCCAGATCTAAGGGACAAAAGTTCACGGTCAGGAGGAATATGCTGTGTGCAGCTCTGGGTCAGGGACCATCTTTTTGTCCTGGGTTTGTACAGAGCCTACATAAGAACATAAGAAAGGCCATACTGGGTCAGACCAAAGGTCCATCTAGCCCAGTATCTGTCTACCAACAGTGGCCAATGCCAGGTGCCCCAGAGGGAGTGAACCTAACAGGCAACGATCAAGTGATCTCTCTCCTGCCATCCATCTCCATCCTCTGACGAACAGAGGCTAGGGACACCATTCTTACCCATCCTGGCTAATAGCCATTTATGGACTTAGCCACCATGAATTTATCCAGTCCCCTTTTAAATATTGTTATAGTCCAGCCTTCACAACCTCCTCAGGTAAGGAGTTCCACAAGTTGACTGTGCGCTGCGTGAAGAAGAACTTCCTTTTATTTGTTTTAAACCTGCTGCCTATTAATTTCATTTGGTGACCCCTAGTTCTTGTATTATGGGAATAAGTAAATAACTTTTCCTTATCCACTTTCTCCACATCACTCATGATTTTATATACCTCTATCATATCCCCCCTTAGTCTTCTCTTTTCCAAGCTGAAGAGTCCTAGCCTCTTTAATCTTTCCTCATATGGGACCCTCTCCAAACCCCTAATCATTTTAGTTGCCCTTTTCTGAACCTTTTCTAGTGCTAGAATATCTTTTTTGAGGTGAGGAGACCATATCTGTACACAGTATTTGAGATGTGGGCGTACCATGGATTTATATAAGGGCAATAATATATTCTCAGTCTTATTCTCTATCCCCTTTTTAATGATTCCTAACATCCTGTTTGCTTTTTGACCGCCTCTGCACACTGCGTGGACATCTTCAGAGAACTATCCACGATGGCTCCAAGATCTTTTTCCTGACTCGTTGTAGCTAAATTAGCCCCCATTATGTTGTATGTATAGTTGGGGTTATTTTTTCCAATGTGCATTACTTTACATTTATCCACATTAAATTTCATTTGCCATTTTGTTGCCCAATCACTTAGTTTTGTGAGATCTTTTTGAAGTTCTTCACAATCTGCTTTGGTCTTAACTATCTTGAGCAGTTTAGTATCATCTGCAAACTTTGCCACCTCACCACAGTGTCCTGGCCTGTGAATGGGACGCCTTGGCACTACGATAAAACACACAATAAATAATAGCAAGGTGTTATTCTACAGGGAGAGGACCTCTCCCTGCCCCTCCGTGCTGACTATGGGATCGTGTGGTTTGGGGAGTTGCTTTTGTTTTTCACTTCCTCTGGAAAAACTCTGCTTTACCAGACTTTAAAAAGTTTAAAATGTCATCACTTTAGAGGTACCTAGATGAGGGCAGAGCCTGCGGTGGAGCAGCTGTCAGACATTTCCAGACATGAAGGCCCCTGGGCTGCTTCTGCTTCTGGAACAACTTTGTACATACAGAAGAGGAGGAGCCTTTGTTTAATGATTAGAAAGCAAACAGAGGGTATGCAACTAAAGGCGAGTGATGAGAAGTAAACGAGAGCATTGATTCTCTGAGATGCCTGCACACCCATGCCAGGAGGAGGGGTAACAAACAAGAAAAACTAAATGATGCGATTTTGACTCGCCAGCCTAACTGCAAGGAAATGTTTTCCACAGCCGATTGCTAATGCTGCTTGGGGCATGATGTGCACAGGGAAGCCAGACAGGCGAGAAGGTGGGTGGTGGCACTGTCGAAAGTATTTACAAAGTCAGTGAAGCAGGATGTGATGATAGTCAAGAACTGAAGCAGTGAGAAACTCTGGGTAAAACTACATGATCTGAACATCAAAGGAGCAAGTGCACTGAATGTGTGTGCTCAGCCCCCCATGCTGGTAGACAAGCAGAACAAACACTCCTGGACCAGCTACCAAGAGGTTTGAAATCACCACACTCAAGAGGGACATTAACTACCCAGGCACCAGCTAAGTGTCAAACATGGCTCACCATGCGTTGCCTCAAAGTCCCAGACAGCACAGCTCTATGGAGGGAGCAGAGTAGAGACTCCCGGGGAGGAGAAAGCATCCTGGATCTATTCCTGTCCCCGAAGGGAGGATGAGACTGCCCTGTGGGGGATGGGGGGCAGTGGCCAGGCGCTGAACGGAGGGTCACAGAGCACAGTAGGACTAGGGGATCAGCTTCCAGAGAGTCAATGGGTAGAATAAGAAGTGTAAGGCCCAGTTGTGCACACAGCTGTTAGCACTGTTGCCCTCCCTCCTGCATGGAGTCACACAGACAGCAGGAACCGTTTGCAGGACTGGGCTGCAGGGCTGTCCGTGAGTGAGGTGTCACACAGGGCAGCAAGGCAATCCGTCAGTGAAACTCTGCTGTGCGCACATGGATTTCTGAGCCAGAGATGCTGGTTTGCTGAAAATGCACTCTGCTCCCTGTGGGCGTAGAATGAAACGCTGCCAGCCCTCTTTGACGGAGAGTCTCTGAGGATACCAGCTAGTACCAGGACACCAGGCTTTCAGGGGCCGTGGCCAGTAGGTCTGATGCACTGGTAATGAAAGCACCCACTGAGCCTCCATGTTCAAAATCTCCCTGGCTTGGGGCTGCTCTAAGGTACTGAAAGAACTGAACAGTGACAATGCTCGTCTCACGCCTCCTGATTCACACACATGAAACGCGCACACTGGTGTGGTTTAAATTCTATGTATCCAAGACATGTTGATGTATTCAAATATTTCTTACATGCAAACAGAACTCCACATAATCAATTCCCAGCAGCCGTAACTTAAACTGACAGCTACTAAAAACTGGGGGAAATGGCTGTGGGCTTGACACACACAAATAACAACACTTAAATGCAAAGTGAAATACACTGCTCGCCACCGTGGAAAGAGAGGAAGCAAGTGCTGGGTGGAACTTCGACGGAGCAGGAAGGGCCGGATCAGACTGTAAAAAGCTAGAGCTGTGATCCTGAGCCCCAGGGATCAGCATTTCTAGTCTCCCCTCTTTACAACAAGGGCAGGGGGCTCAGCAGGGGCAACAAGGGCCCCATTCTGGAGCATTGCAGGGAACCGACGAGGTGTCTTCTGGGATGTGACCAGCATTACGGAGCCACGTTCCCTCCGTTCTGTCACCCCCGTTACAGGGCCACGTTCCTGCCGTTCTGTCACCCCTGTTACAGGGCCACGTTCCCGCCGTTCTGTCACCCCCGTTACGGGGCCACGTTCCCGCTGTTCTGTCACCCCCATTACAGGGCCACGTTCCCTCCATTCTGTCACCTTGTTACGGGGACACGTTCCCTCTATTCTCTGACCAAAAGGTTTCTCTTCAGAAGGGCCCGTGTGATTTGTACATCTGCTGCTGCGGGTGATTGATCTTCTCCTAATCTTGGACACTGTTTTATTGTTTCTGTTCACTAAAGATGGTTCCATCTTCTCTGAAGCATCTTCCCTTATAAATTGCTGCAATCAAACCAGCACTCACTAAGTCCATCAGTTTGAATTTCCCTGCTCTCAGAGCTCTTCCCAGAGATTCCCAGCACATCCTCAGCCTGAATTCTTAATGCTTATTGTTTATTATCATTTGTATTATCATAGCACCTGCATGTGATCACGAGGTTGAAATGTGCTGACTGCCTATTGAGAGTATCACTACCCACCAGGCAGTCTGGCTTTTACTGTTTGGTGCTTCTGCACCTGATGAGAGGGGTCTCACACAGAGCTTTGGTTACACATTGTGACTGATGCTCAAAGGTCCAGCAATAATTTATGTTTCTTGGTGAGAGAAATTCGCCAAAGAAATGTAGAAAGAGCCACATCCCAGCTGAATGTGTGTGCGGCAGAGACCAGCATATGCAGCAAGAGGATGAACTAGCTCCTACAGAAAGGAACAAGGGTGCAGATCAGAAGTTGATCACTCTACTTAATAGACACTCTGCCCATGGGGGTTTTCATACCAAGCTTGGAAACAGGAAGGTTGTGGGGGTTAAGTCCCAGAAGCAATTTGGAGTCACATGGCTCTTCCCTAATGGACCTTGAAGAGTGTGGCCCGAGCACAGCACCAGAAGTTGATCCCTGGAGCGTGAGCGTTGCTGACAGCAAGCCAAACAGTGGCCAGAGGAGAGGATTGCTTTCATGAGATGTACATGATTCACTTTCCTGCTTTCTCTCGCAGGAAGCTGAGCATCTGTATCCCACTTCCCTCATTCAGAGGGTCGGTCTAGACATGGTAAGCAAATTGAGTGTTTTGCTTTAACTCTGTTTTCTCTCTGTTCTTAATAAATCCTGGTTTTGTTAAGACCCCGGTAACCTGGGCAATGTCATGCCAGTGCAGCCGTCCCGGGGAGGGAGAGCCCGAGGGAGCACCGAGGAGGGGTGCGGAGCAGGAGAGAGTTTCCAGAACGTGCGCTCTCCCTGTCTCGGTCCCGGGGAGAAGAGAGGACTGGCAGGGGTGTGGGACACACGCATGCGCTATAAGAAAGGAAGGTTCCGGATCTCGGTCAGGCCACCAAGAAGGAGCTCAGAGATAACTTACTGTACAGTGCAACCCCCCACCTCCCACGGGACTTGCTCCCAGGGGGTGAGGGAAAAGCTGAATGGCAGAAGAGCGTGCAGGGAAAGTTGTGATCAATCCCAGGCCCTGACGATGCCTAATGCCGGCGCATGGGCAACATGCTGGTGTTCGGGTACCTGCTGCAGAATTCAGTCCATTCACTCAGGTCTGATGTTGGTGTTTGAAAGGGAGAAACACCAAATATTCAAGCTCCGTGTTGGCAGCTAGTAGCAGTGTTCAGTGCTGGGAACAAGACGGGCCTGGAGCACGGCAGGAAGCGCAGAAAGAGGATGAGCCTTTGGGCTAATTTATGAGGAACAAAATATTTCCTAGTCCATGTGCTGACAGGGAGGCAGCCGTTTTCCCCACACGAACCAAGGCCAATCATCATTCTGTCAGCGGGGCTGTTTCTGGCTTAGAAAGGATTTTAAACTTTCTTAAACATCCACTATGCTGCTAAGGTCCTTGTGGCTGCTAACCGGTACTCTCCGTTGGACTGGTCAACGAACGTCAGTGCTTGGCAGAGGACAGCCTTGATGGGACCGAGGGAGAGAGAGACGGGAAGGAGTTGTATGCCAGCATTGCCGTTCAGCGTTCGTCCCGTATCGCAGGGACCATGCCATTACTGAAGCTCTAACGTTTTCTTCTCACCAGCCCTTTGACTTGGATTTAAGTTGCTAGTCGGCTTCTCTTAGGCAAAGCTTTCCTGTGCGGAACAGATATTATGTCTACACTGCAGAGAGCCCTCGGGACATGGAGCACTGAGGGTTTACACAAGGAGAGAGGGGTGACTTTGCACACAGGGCTGGATACCCTGCACCCGCTCCAGCGTAGGTGTCTGCACCAAAAACCACAGGAGCAACAAAGCCAATTCATTTGCAGCACCATGGGCCAGTCAGCACTTGAGCCCATTAATAACACTACGTGTTCTCAGAAGCACCCCCTTGTCAAGCACCCCCTTCGCAGAGAGATCGCACTGGCGGGGGCTGGTTAACAGCATACTTCCCCAGACATGCCCAATGGCCTTCTCCCTCAGCCAGATGTCTCCTCACTGCTCTTGTCTTCCCCAAAGCCTTTAAACAGCAACCCAGCCCCTCCAGGCCCAGGAGCTGCGGGCACCCGTGGACTGCCAAGTGCCTCGGAGTCACACTGCAGGCGCCTTGTCATGAAGACTTTGTCGTTCTTTGTCATTCCGCATAGCCCAGCACTTCAGCTACACACCTCCCCGTCTGGCTCAGCGTTTTTCCCTGTGCCCATCCCTGCACTGTCTGTAATAAGCAACAACCACAGCAGCCGTTGTGCTAGAGTAAGTGCAGCAAGTTTAAACACTGAATTCTTGGGCCATTGCACTCAGGGCACGGAGGGCCTGACTTTCAGAGGCAGCATCCCCTGGCTTCAGCTGACCTCGCCGCCATTCAGCACCTCTGAAAATCAGGCCCAAGGTGTCTCAGGTTGGTCTCCCAAGAACCCAGGATCCCCAAAGCACCAGCCGCCTTTCATCCCTGTGGCCCTGTTCTAAACTGAGCAGACGCTATTGTTTGTATAACCCTCCCCATCCAGACTGTACGAGACTGGGAGCTCCTTGGGCCACAGACTGTCCTTTTCCACTTTTGTCCAGCTCCTGGCACAATGGGACCCTGCTCTTGACTGGGTATCTAGGTACTAGTGTCATGTTGTTGTTTATTACTTTCAATAATAACGTTACTTTGCTTCCTGGCTCTGGAGTCTGGCCTTTCCCACCCAGGGGACTCAGGCTTTCTCGCCGAGTATTTAGGTTTGTTAAAAGGCTCAGATGAAATAAGGACAAATAAAGGGTTAATCAGTCCTGAGACCCCCACATACCGTTGGCTTCTCATTGTACTCGGTATGATTGGCTCTTGCTTGCACTTGGTGCTCACCATGAAGCTGTCAGCTCTGCTGGTTTATGTGAGCACAGGCCATGGATCAAGAATCATTTAGTCACACAAGAACTTTCTGAAACTGTCCCTTGCAGCTAATTAGCATCACGCGTTGGATCACTAAGGACATGGCCAATAACGAACCAGCAGAGCCAGACTTGCTAACATGTGGCCCCCTCCTGTGCAGCCGGAGGTGTGGGGGGGAGGGAGGGAGTCTCTCCTCTGGCTGGAGCTTGTAGGTGAAGTTAGTTGTCTTCCAGTTTGGGGTCTAGCTCCATGGTGCCTTCCCCACTCCTTGCTCTGCGGCTGGCAGGGAGCAGGACGGGAGCTCTTAGGGTGGCTCTTGCTGGCGCTTCTCCAGACCAAGTGGCTGTCTTGCCTGGAGACCGAGGCGACTCTCCTTTCTGTTAGACTGTTAGTAACAGCAATATTTCCCCAGGTTGTGCCTGGAAACATTACAAATGCGGACAGTGCAACAGGCTGCCCTAATTTCATCAGCTCGTGTGGGGACTGAGGATGCTTGAGGAGCTGGGAGGAAATGAGGGAACCACCCATGGGTGCTGGAGGTGGCTGCCTCACAAAGCTACAAGAGTTGGTGCACTTCTCCCGTGAGGTCTCTGCACCCCGGCCTCTCCCATTAGCTGCAGGATCACAAATTCATTGACAGAACTTCGGAGTATTATCAGCCAAAGTCACCACATGGTCTTACTGCTCATCCTCCCTCTGGCTAGCCCCGTGCTTGTGGCCAAGCACCATCGCCTCACACCTGAGCTCAGGGGCTCAGCTCTCTGGGACAGGGGCCTTGCATGTATGTGTCTGGGGTTGGAGCCAGGCATGGTCATGGTGCTGCAAATAACAGCAAATCGTTCCTGGAAAAGGGACTTTTCAGAGGCTGAAGAGCAACAACTCTGCCGGCTGCTGTCATGTGCCTGATGTTGCCAAGTGCAGATCAGCTGTTGCGAAAACAGCCAATTGTTAAATCTCTCTCTCGCTGTTACCCTGAGCCCTGTAGTAACTATAGTAACAGAGCCCTGGATTTCCACATGCAGCTGCTCGGCTGGCTCTGGTGAGTGCGAGGCCACGGCATGCGTCCTCCTACAGCATCAACCTCTGCCGTTGTACGTGGCCCAGCTGGGCAGGAATCCCAGTTCCCTCCCGTGCTGGCAGGGTCCGTGCATAGAGCGTCATTCTAAAGTGCAGGCAGATATTAGTGACAGTCAAACTAGGATCATCAGACCAGCACTCCGCTATACCCACTATATCCCCCGGATTCACGTATATCTCCTGACACCAACTGGGCTCTTCTGCATCCCCTCTGATCCTGCTCCCATCAGCCTTTGGCTCAAAGGCACTAAAAGCACCTAAAAGTAAGGTAACACGACAGCTGGCCACGGCAGACAGTCCCAGGGCGGACTAAGAGATGTACCCAGGCAAAGGTCATTCCATCAAATGAACAAAACGTCACCATGCCCTGTACTCCTGCAGTGCTGTGTACTGGCAATCTATTCCTTGGCCCGCAGAGTCGAGGTCCTCTGGCACGCAGTCGCCTCCCCAGGGCCTGGTCTCCTCTCTCCTCAGCCAGCCCCCTTGTCACAGGAGGAAGCGTTCCCACAGGATGAGCCACTGAGCTGCCCTGTCGTACAGATCATGGCTACCGAGTTAGAGCTCGATCCTGGGCAGGGCTGAGCCCTCTCAGTTCCCACTGACACCTGGGTCCCCTTCCCCATCACACACCCACCACACACATGCGCACACACACACACACGCACACGCGCGCACACACCCGCGCACACACACATGCACACACACGCACACACATGCGCACACAAACACACACCCGCACACACACATGCGCACACACACGCACGCACACACACACGCACGCACACGCACACACACAGAGTATCCAGAGGACCCTCACACGCTAAGGTCGGTGAAAGCTCAGGGAGTCGGCACCTCTCAGGCGTGTGCCCTGGGAGAAGCTCAGGCCATGCCAGGAGCCTCCTGGGGCTATACTCCCCCCCCCACTGCAGACTGCCCAGTCCATCCTGCAGTCCAGCAGCCTGACACGAGCAGGGAACCTGAGCACTCTCGGCCAGCGCTCCGGCCCTGGCAGGAAAGTGAGGTCTGAGATTCCCAACTACAGCCTTCAGGACACTGTGCCCACTCAGCATGCAGCACAGCCAGAGTCCCCCACTCCCTCCTCTGGGCCTCGCATGAGCAGGGAAGGTTCCACTTCCAGTCAGGATGCGCCTGGCCTTTCTGGCTTTACACACAGCTGGCTGTTCAGAGAGAGGGGAGCACGGTCAAGCCTGCAGCTCTGCAATTGCTGCTGGGCCGGCTGTGCTTAGGGACCTCCCACTCTGGCTCTATCCAGCGCTTCACCCTCTCTAGTCAGGTTCTGCCCTACCGCACAGCAGGGTGAGCCCATTGGCACCCCATCGGCCTGTGGCTTCACGCGGGGGTGAGTGAGATCTGTGTGCCAGGGGTATCCTGGGGACATTGCTGGGAGCACACTCTGGATGGAACGTGGTTTGATCATTAGTCCTGCACCGACCCACAGGCCCAAGAGTTCGTGTTTCATGGAAATCTCCCTTCCCCTGGCCATCATAGAAGTCTGTGTCACGTGGTATAGCGGTTACCATGGTAATTGCTCCTCAACCACTGGTGAATACTGCCCAGTGAGATCCCTCATTAACCATCAGTGAGCCAATTAGAATGGCCCCTTGTCATCTGCAGTTTGGAACATTTTCCTTCCCAAGCCTTTGACCAAGTGTCCAGTGACATCCCAGGCGGAGGCGCAGCTGGCGCTGCACTCAGCAATGAGCCTGGAGGCGTTTGCAGCTTTTACAGGCTCCTGGAGCGGGAGGCTGAATTGTAGCCTATTTCGAGAGTGGCTCCGCATGGCATTCAGATCCGGGGTTGGATTTAACCCCGCACAGCCAGGAGAGAGTGGCTGGGCCTCAGCCCGGGCAGGAGGGCGGATTCAGACCAGTCTGAAAACAGGCACCACTGGCAAAAATGTGTATCTTGACCTGTAGTTTGAATCTCCCCTGCCCCAAGCTGGGGGGTGTTAGGTTCAGAGGCATCAGCTTGGGGACAGGCATTTGCTGACAAGTTACCGGGAGCGGTTTGCAGTGCTTTTCCCGGGGAAAGGGATGCCTGGCCGATAAAGGGCTCGGTGTGGTTTAGTCAGCCGCAGTTCTGAAAGCATCTGATCAGCCTGAGTAAAGCCGGGAAGCTGCCAGCCCTAGCCGGGGTCCGAGGCCTCCACGGGTAGGAGGGGCGGAGGGGGATAACTCCATGCACTGCATGAGCCTCAGATTCTATTTCCTGTCACACAGGTAGTCGGCTGGTTTCCTTTGCCCACAGACACAGCTGCCTAATCCAGCCCGGGCTCCTGCGGCTGCACCGAGCGGTGCGGCCTGCTGCCACTGATCTTGGTTTCATCTGCTTTATTGGAAAAGCACAGGCTGAGGTTTAAGTCGTGTAACAGCCCTGCTGCTTGGTGATATCCTGCTTTCTTGCCTGCAAATGAGTCCAGCTGGAAACCTCAGGTTGCAAGTGACTATCTAGCAGGGGGCGCCGCGCTACACATGCCCTGCCACCAACTTTCCAGTAAAAGCCCCTACCGGAGGGTGGGAAGGTTCCCATTGCACCGAGCTGTTCCCACGCTCCTCCAGCCCAGTGCCTTACTGAGCAACGGAGAATCCCTGTTATCACTGGGAGAGGCACCTGGGCTGCTCCTCCAAAGACACAGAAACACAGCCAGCAACACCAGCGAGGGGCAAAGCAGCAGCCTGTGAGGCACAAACCAAACAGAGCCAGGAAGATGCATCTGTGCAGCGAGGGTGAAAGCCACCCCAGCCTCAGCTAGGCACAAGGCCATTGTCTGCCCCCTCTGAGCCCTTCCTTCTGGGCATTAACCCTGGGGTGAGTTCAGCCTGCCCCTGGATTCCCTGCTGGTAATGGCTGCGGCTTTACTCCCTGGCCAGGGCAGAAGTGGGGCACAGAAGCCCTATGCACAGGGTCTATTTTGCTCTGAGAAAATGAACATCAGAGGCAGGCATCATCCGAGGGCAAAGGCCTGAGGGAGCACGATGGGAACAAGCTCCAGCCGACCCGAGACCACGAGGGGTTATCGTCATTGGCCCAGCTTCTGCCTGCATGGCAGAAGGGTCTCAGGAGAAGGGCTCAAAGAGGCTGCCGGAGAGACTGAGAGGGAGGCTGGCCCCGCCCGCAGCAGCAGAGGTTGGGGACTTTTTTGTTTTCATTTCTGCTCACTGTCCCTGTCATCAGAAAGTCTAAATGCTGAGCTGTGTTTTATTGTGGTGCCCCAGATGGCTCATAGTCAGCAAGGGCGAAATTCACCCTTGTGCAGAAGGTCAGCACAAGGCCTGGGCACTACATGAGCCAACATGAGCCATCCTGGTTTCTCCATAAGGCAAATCTTGGCAGAGGGCATGATTTCCCAGGGGATTCGTGAATCCAGTAATAATTCATGCAGGATTCTGTATGGCGAGTACCCCTCTGCTTCAGCCTCCACATTGTTTTGATGTCTATACGGACAGCAGCAAAGCCAGCAAAAAATAGTTGCAATTCACTTCATTAACTTGAACAGCAAAAGAAGCGAGACATTGAAAACTGACGGTGGACTGAATGCAGAAAAGTAATCAAAGGTAAATAGCACAAACTCTGCTGTGTGGCCAGGGGATCCTCAGCCATACTGCAGGGAGCCCTCTTGGACCAGGATCAGCAGTAACAGAAGCACGACTCACCAGGCTCCCCCCAGATTTGCCCATCAATACACAAGATGTCCTTACATAGGATTCTCAAGGGCTGTTCCAAGCCAGTGGCTCCCAAGGATTCGGACAGATAAAAGCAGGAAACATCCCAGCTGGAAACCTCACCCATAAGAGTATTGTTACTCCTGGCACTTGTAATGCTTTACCCCAGCAGTACAGTCCCTTGTGCAAGGCTCGTCATAGCAACAGGCCCTCTCATAGACCTGGGCCCTCTCAGCTCCTGTCTGAACCGCTTCCTCCTGAGTGAGCCAAAAGGAGAGCGGCGCCAGCGGGGAGGGAGTCAGGGTGTCTCACAGACAGAGCCAACCCCCTGGGAATCCTTCATGAACCAAAGAAAAAAGCCCTGTTCATGACCCTCCCAAGGGGCTGGGGTTAGAATTAGGGGAGGGATAATTAGGGGCATTGGGGATTCATCAGACCTTCAGAACTCCTTCCAACGTTGCATGTTTCACCTCTCTTTTGAATGTCATGCACTATGTCCTCCCTGTGACCAGGTGCCAGGGCTGGACCACACTGAGAAGGCCACACTCAGGGCAGACTGGAAGAATCAGGGCAGGCAATCCCCCAATATTTGTGGTTTATTCTATAATTCGATTCACCAGGCCAGGAACAAAGGAGTTTCTGCAGCACCGCACTGGGTAACCCAAAGCCAGGCACAGCCCCCTTTAGACATTCCAGCTCTCGGCTCCCATCCAGACAAACAGATCGAATATAGTGAGGGGTTACTGAAAATCTAATTCACCATATCTGAGTTCTTACTAATTCCAAAAGATCAGACACTTTCCACCAGCTCAATATGTATCTCAGACCTTACCCAAATACCACGCTGTCTGCCAATCCTTAGTACACTAACTAAAGGTTTATTAAGAAAAGAAGAGAAGAGAGTTATAAATGGTTAATAGAGCGTATACATACAAGTGAATGCAAAGTCCTCCAACCAGGTTTATAGCAGTGACGGAATAGACAGCTGGCTTGTAAAAGTCTCTCTGGTAACTTCCAAAAGATTGGAAGGCCCCTCAGACCATAGTTCAAAATGTTCCTTTTAGTTGTAAATCCACAGTCCAAAGAGCAGGAGCAGGAAAGAGGCAACGTGGAGATGTTGTTAGTGTCTTTTATATCCTCTGCCATAGGCATGGAAATGTACTGTCCCAAACAAAGCCCACAGTCCTGGCGCACAGAAAGTTACTGGCCCAAGATGGAGCCCAGGGCCAAATGTCCGTACATGCTTTGCTGACTCACAAGGGAGCCATTGCCCGTGTTCTTTCTGAGGGGTCCACAGGAAAGGCTTACTGGGTGGCATGAATTCCTTCAATGGCCCATTGTGAGCTGAGTGTCCTTAATGGGCCATCAGCACACAGCTGGCTAACCCTGATGTAAATCTATCTGGAGGTGGGGGCGGTGTCACATAAGAACAGCCAGACTGGGTCAGACCAATGGCCCATCTAGCCCAGTATCCTGTCTGCTGACAGTGGCCAATGCCAGGTGCCCCAGAGGGAATGAACAGAACAGGTAATCATCAAGTGATCCATTCCCAGCTTCTGGCAAACAGAGGCTAGGGGCACCATCCCTGCCCAGCCTGGCTAGTAGCCGTTGATGGACCTATCGTCCATGAATGTATCTAGTTCTTTTTTTAACCTTGCTCCTGGGTGGTGAGAGATGCCAGAACTGTGGGAATACAACACATGTTTAAGATACACGTACATTGCCAATATGCATAACTTCAGATACAAGGATGATACATGCATATCAACAGGATAATCAGACTTAGCAAATCCTAACTTTTCCAGTGATACCTGGCATGACTTCCTTCGTACTAGACTTATGGAAATGTGTATGGGTGGTAACAACAGTGATATAAATGGTCACCTTTCTTATACACAGCATCACACACGTGTCCTCTGAACCATTCAAGGGAGCTGTTACAGACAACCTGGCATTCTAGCTCGTGGGGACCCTGTGCTGTGAGAGCCAGGAAGACGCCAGTGTCCTGGAAGTCATGTGCACCCTGATGCTTTGAAAGCCAGAATTATAAAATGCAGGAAATATGCAGCAGCCCAGAACTTGCATTTCATGGATGCCAAAAAGAACTTGTACCTCAGAAGTTCTCAGGGTCTGATCCAGCTACGGCTGATGTTAGTGGAAGGACTCCCCTGATCTCAATGGAGGCTGGATCAGGCCAGGTTCTTAAGAGCTTTAAAAATGTGGCCTCTTCCCGGGTGCCCCCTCATGGCCTCAGGGCAGTCCTGCAAGTGGCCTCTTGCCTCAGTTTCCCTCTTGATTCCTCAATAGACCCAGTACAGCTTTCGGAGTATATAAATATCCCTTTTGATGGGGTTAATTTATTACCAGAAATCCCAATACCATAAACTGGAATCTCCCCAGCATTGTCCAAACAGCACATTTGTCCCAACAGATTTGGCTTCAGTGTTACCTGAGGTTATTTGAATCCAAAGCTATGGAAACTAATCTTTGTTTTTCAGGTGGTGTCAGAAAATAAATTAGTGGGCGACCCAGCACCTTTGTCTAATAAATTATAGGTACACACAAGGGTGCTTTTACTTAAACATTCTTGTTTTTATTGCATACAAAGCACATATTAAAAGTAGCAATAATCTAGAGCACCCAGAATACAGTTACCCAAAGTTGAGATGGTGTTGAGTAGTAGCAGCAAGTTTTCAGTGGCCAGCCTTTTTTTTTTTTTTTCTTTTTTTTCTTTAGCTGCTGGGGAGATTGTTAGTGTTTTTTTGCTTGTAGAAAATTTAAACATTTTTAAAGTGTGCACTTTTATTAAACTTTTTGTAGTTTTTTTTAATAAAGCACATAACAAAATATCTTTTAATATAATAGGCTAACAATGTTTTTAGCAACAGCAAAAAAGCTCATAATATTTACTTATTAACAAAGCAACGCTAGCAAGAAACTTTCAAACACAGGCCGAGGTCAGCGATCCTTGTTAGTAACACTGCAGCTGTGCAGATGTTTTTGTCTTCTTAAGTAAGGCCAAATTATTTCTCACTATGCGGTGTCCTTGCTTCCAGCTTATGGCGGTTAAGTGCACAAGATGGCTTCCGGTTATGTCCAGTCCAAGTCTCCTGTAACACTCCCTCCTTGAAGGTCGCATAACATTAGGACCTTCACTTAGAACGAGTTTAGTAGGTTACTAGTGACATGGCCCAGCATAGGCTTAAGGCTCTCAACTGAGACCGAGCAAAGATCTTTTTTGCAGGCACCCAGTTCTCTTGTAACACCAGCCTCTCTCACCATGCTCATTGCCAGCTCCCAGGTGCAGCTCCAGCCTCTCTCACCATGCTCATTGCCAGCTCCCAGGTGCAGCTCCAGCCTCTCTCATCATGCCCAATGCCAGCTCCCAGGTGCGGCTCCGGCATCTCTCACCATGTCCAATGCCAGCTCCCAGGTGCGGCTCCGGCATCTCTCACCATGTCCAATGCCAGCTCCCAGGTGCGGCTCCGGCCTCTCTCACCGTGCTCATTGCCAGCTCCCAGGTGCAGCTCCAGCCTCTCTCACCATGCTCATTGCCAGCTCCCAGGTGCAGCTCCAGCCTCTCTCACCACACCCCATGCCAGCTCCCAGGTGCAGCTCCAGCCTCTCACCATGCTCATTGCCAGCTCCCAGGTGCAGCTCCAGCCTCTCTCACCGTGCCTCCTACCATTTCCCAGTTGTGGCTCTGGCGTCTCTCACCACACCCCATCTCAGCTCCTCTAGCCGGGGTGTTTCTCCACCTGGTTTTCTTCCATCATTCCCCAGGCTTCAGCCTTCTCCAGCCAGAGCTCTCTAGCTTGGGAAAGGCAGTAAGTGATCCCCGACTGCCTTCAGCTCCCACCAACCTGATCTGGACCCACTGCTCAGCAGGGAACACTGACCACTCCCTCCTTCAGTGTCATCCCCTCCCCGGAGCTCTCAGCGCTGCTCTGCCCTGCCTCTGAGCTCGCTTTGCGCTCTCTCCAAAGCCTGGGTTTGGAACCCTCCCTTGAGATTCTGGACACTGGATTCTGAACGTTCATTCACCCCCCCCAAGGCAGCCTCACCCTCCTGGGTGCGCCCAGGCTGGCACAGGAGAGCTGAGATCAGTTCCATGTCAGGGGCCCTATCCTGTTACAAGAGCCCAAGGCTGAATTCTCACTGGTTAGGATGGGCAATGCAGGGCTGTGCTGTGAAATGCCGAGCCCGCGATTTGTGGGTTTCCTCGTCGTTCTGATCTGTGTGGGCTCCTGAGAGGTGTGCAGGGATTTCGGCGTAATTCCGAGATGGAGTTTATCACCAGCAAAGGCATCCTCATGCTCTTCCTTGCTCTTCTCCAGCCTGTTGGTTTCTCAGTCCTCTCTTTTCAACAGCGATAGTGTATTTTTGCTATAATTTACATGGCAGATGCATTGGCGCTGCAGTCAGCAGACATTTGTATAAACGGCCATTGCATGGAGCAGGAATGTTTGAAGCCCACACTGCAGCCTGAGCTGGGTCATTTGTGGAGCTGAGCCGGCAGTCACACAAGTGTTCCATGCGTTCCCACAATCGCTCCAGGGGATTAAGTATTAATGAGCAGCATTTACTCTGCACTCATGTTTAGGCTGCTTCCACAGAGAGGAGCAAACCCACAGAAGCGTTCCTCCATGGGAGCCACTCCTAACTTTGGGAGGAGGGCAGATTGTGTGGTGGATGGGGCAACTCCATCCTGCATTTACTGTGAAATGATGCAAGCAGCCTAGTAGCTTTTAGAGACATTGTTCTTCTTGCTGTTCATTTCCACTGAAAAAGAACGACAAAAATATTGCGGGTGCCTTGATTTAAAACACAGCACAGGCTCCTCCTGTTCTGGAGAGAGGATGTATTGTACATGTGTGCTGGAGACTTAGCCCACAGATTTCTCATAAAGCCCATATGCCCTTTTTTTAAATAATGTCAGTCATAAATGTCACATGTTGGAGCCAAAATCTCATTATTAAGAGCAAGGAAATGTATTCCATGTAATAAATTCTTTTGTGGGAAACAACCCAGGTGACTTGAGAAGAATTTATGAACTTATTATTACTCTTTGCAGGAGCCATTCTGCGATAACTTAAGGGGATCCATCTTCCTATGAGAAACCTCTCTGGCTCTGTTTGGATGCCTGAGATGAGGCTTTATGTTACACTCCTACCTTCATAGCCAAATGACGCCATTCAGCATAATCACTTGTTATCAACAGAATGTGCAGAAAATGTGCTTCACCCACAGAAACACACAGATGTGGCGCATGACTAGAGTTCACAATCCTCTTCCAGCCCTCCCACAACAAATACCCGACCCCGTGTTTCCTTCCAGCCCCTCTCCCAGAACTTACAGCCCCCGCGAATCAAACAGTGACAAGACGTGCTGAGACCCCCACCCCCAGCAAGATGGGCTAGTTCAGTGCCCTCCCCCCACAGCCCCAGAATCAGCAAACGCGTGGCAGCACAGTGCGAGGCCCCAGTTAGCCAAATCCCTGTGGGGCTTCTGAGACTCAGCCATTAGCGCTCGTACGGGGTGCTCCACATAGACCGAAATAGCATGAGCTCGGCTGGTTGATCTCCGAGCCACAAGAAATCACTGTTAGTGGCTGTGACAATGGGAAAGAATCATGGAACGAGCTGTTTCCTCCTAGCACCGAGGGGCAGTGGTTATAGAATAAGGAACCTTTGCCATAGATCCCCTTCCCGTCTGGCTGGTCCCCCTGCAGCACAAGGGGAGGGGAGGGGAGCTTCAACCCCAGCACCTGGTGGTTGTGACTCCCAGGCAGGGCACCCCTGGAATAAGGGAAACAGTCTCATGCCTGTTGCTATGCTTCTTCCTAGCGCCTTCCCCAGCCCTCTTCCTGCTCCAGATGTAAAGACACAGCGCACGTATGCGCCACAGCTGATGTCTGTGGCCACTGCAGTGTCCATTAAGAGGCAAGCCGGAAATGTAAGGTTCTCCTTCCTGTTCTGCAGGATGGCCCAACTGGCCCCAGTGTTACTGACAACAAACCTCATGCCTGATAAGCATGAACCAGGGCCTGGAACTAGAACCTGTGTCTGTGGCCCGGGGACTCACTGGGTCCGGAGTCCGGCTGTAAGCCTGCTCTGTCTCTCACCAGCACAGGTATTAGCGAGCGGAGCCTAAAGGAAAGTCCAGGAGGAGTGTCCAGCCCACTCTAGAGAGGTGGCCAGCTGGCTGCTGTCTTTGGATCTGGAGGGGAACGTCCCTCAAGCCTGGCTCTGCACAGCGCTGGGCTGTGGTTCAGGAAGCATTTCTAAGCTTACGTACAGGAGAGCAGCACACGGACATTAAAATTCCCAGCATGCAATGTTTCATCCTGCTCTCAGAAGAGCCGCTCTGCTCCAGGTGAGGCACAGTGTGTCAGAGCCCCTGGTCTCTGCTGCCTGTCTTGCCTACGATGAAGGTGACTGCAGCTGTCAGTCTAAATTGATGACACGGCCCCTAGTGCGGCAGAGTTTGGGCAGCGTTGCTAGGTTCTAAATCCAGATCTAGGCACCACATAGCACCTGCCTTTCCCCAGGAAGACAATGGGCACTAAGGACGCTCAGCACCTCAGAAAACCCAGGTCCTTTGCATGTGGATTTAAGTGGCTAAACTGAGTCTCCCCCAAATGTGACTATTTTGTTTTCCCCTGCCAAGGGCCCTTTATGCCTTCTTCCTCGGCTGCTAGCACTTAGCTAGCCCGTTAGCCTGATGGGAAACAGGCACATGCCGTGAGATTGGAGTGAGATGGGGGCTGGTAAATGTGGAACATAAAAAAAGTAAATTGCATCAGTTCAGCTCCAGATAGTGTATTAGAAAAAGATAACACTCGCAGCAGGACGCTGCCTCAGTGCGCAGGTATGGGTGCGTGCCCACTTAACGACATGGCTGCTGTAAAATTATGCCTTGTTATCTCATTGTCAATTTTATTTTAATATACATTTGAAATACTTGGAATACAAACCTTTTCTGTAAGATTACAAAACGCTCGAGCACTTCTGTGATTTAGATGGCAGGGGATCAATTATTTGGGCATGGTTCTGCATATAATGGCTTGCAACAGATTGTAAAGTTTCTCAGTTAGCTGAGCAATTATGAATACTGAATACAAAATAATGGCTGGAGAACAATGGAACTGGGCCATCTGGATTCAGATGTGTGCTTCTAACAAAACAGGAGGGGAGTGTGGGAAGGGGATTCTTCCAGCTAAATACTGGGGCTGTTTAGTGTGTTATCTGCTAGAGTCTATTATATGCTGGAGTCCTTGGTGTAATGAACAAAGCCCAGGCAAAGGAAGAGACAGGAGCAGATTTGCCAAGAAGGGAGTTCAAACCTCACTTCCTTATGATCGCGCTCAGGGTTCCTTTAATGACTCCAAAGCAGAATATTATTTGCAGTCACAACTGATCCCAAAAAGCCTGCCCAGACACACTCCCACCCAGCCAGAATCCTGCTGGTGAAGTGCCTTGTGTGGGGAAAGCTTTGTCACATCTAACTACCAATAGTGTGTGTTATTTGTTGGGAAGGGGAACGCAAAGGAGATTTGATCACTGAAAGTTCGCAGACGTTACCCTGGAAAAAACTACAAGCCAATCGGCAGAAATGCCACTAGCTCAAAAAGTCGTTCTCCTGCCCGGAGCAAGTGTCTAGAGGTTTGAAGCTGAACATTCACACTCAGATGCTCAGGCCTTTTCCTGAGTTATTGCGTCACTCGTTGTCCAAGCTCATGCTACTTAACTAGGTTTTCTCTGGTCTCAGCTCCCACCTCCCTCATTGCTGGCGCTGCCCAGGGTGTGTGGTACCAAGGTGCTGAAATGGACCCTCTCTGTTGATGTAATTTGGAACGGGGCCTCCTCTTTCCCTTCAAACAAAGTTCTAATGCTTTGTGCTAACAGTTCTGCTCCCGAGCCCAGCTAATCCTTTCTGCCCGCCCTGTTCCTGTGCCCCATTGCAGACTGATGGAGGCCTGGAGCATACTGGAATTTCTCTGCTCCTGGGACCAGGCTGC
The DNA here is from genome assembly GCF_016161935.1 of Mauremys reevesii. Lineage (NCBI taxonomy): Eukaryota > Metazoa > Chordata > Testudines > Geoemydidae > Mauremys > Mauremys reevesii. The sequence continues at coordinate 84,492,437 of NC_052632.1, forward strand.
TCCGTTCATGTTGATTGAGCTGCTATAACTTGTGCATAATGCTGCTTGGAGCCACATGTTTTATTTCTTGGGTTTTCAATCCTTTCATAAAAAATGTATGTGGGATGAAAGGTTTTACATAGCAAACAGGACTGAGATTTAGGGGCTACGAATGTCAGATTTCACAAATGTTCCATTTCTACAATCGTCACAGTCCTAGAGACCTGTAGGACGTGGGCAGGAAATGCATGCTGGCATCACCTGGGCTTTTCGCTTTGGGCACAGCCAAGGGATGAGCCATCTTTTGAGTACTGAGCATTCAGCCCTAGGCTCAGTGTCAGCCAGTCCTGAGCAGCATCCCTGAGAACAGTGCGTTCCTTAGCCCTGGGGGAAGGTCGCAGCCTCCCCAAGGAGGTCAGTATCACAGCTAGTGAAACGTTGTTCTATCCTGCCTGGCTACAGAGAAGAGGCTTCTCAAAGCTGCTCCGGATCAAGCCAAGGCTGGGCCATAACTGTGATACCAGCATCATAGCCTGGGCTCCCGCGGGACATCAGATGAGCAGCCTGACACTCACTGGAGCGGTGTCTGTAATGTCCACTCACTTTGTGTGTGTGAGCGAGAGGTGTGGCACCGCGTTCAGTCAGGGGACTCCAATGCCATTCTTCTTTGTCATCGGAGAACATACCAGACCTCCCCTTTTACACGCCCGAGGCCTCATGATGGTACTGACGCTGCTACTGCACATTGGAGGTGGGATGGGATTGAGCCAATACGCCCACAGCCTCCTTTCCATTAAACAAAAGTGTTTTTCATTGCCACCAAGATTACTGCGAGAAACGTGCCAGTCTCTGTTGTCGAGCAAATCAGATTTAATAGGTAAAGTACAATGCAAATTGTGTCAGGGTTTGTCTTATTCTTACTCTAAAATCTAGCAGAAATGTCACCAGAGGAATCTACATATCTGGCCATTCCTGTATCACCAAAGCAAAATTAGCTACACTGAACAGTTGAGTCAGAAAAGCATCTTCCAAGAATGTCCTACTGAGCTCAGCAAAGGAAAAAAGGCTGACACAATGTCTTTAAACATTTTTAATTGCCCTGTCAAACTGACAATTATAGAACTAATTATTGGGAAGACAATACCACATACACTGAATAGAGCATCAACAGTGTTTTTATGTAATTATGCCATTTAATGAATTGAAGGCTACAGTAATGAACTATAGCTGGTTAATTAGGGACTCCCTTTATGCTAATAATGCCATTTATTTTCAACTCACGATATTTATTTTACCTGTGTGTAGAACTGGGCATATTTTTTCCTGTGTCAGGTAGAGGCACTGTGAGGAGTTTTCAGAACAGGTCATATGCCACTTTAGTTATTTATAGCAACCATTTTTTTATTTGTTGACTGACGAATTCCAACTGACTCTACTTTTAACATCTGTCTCTACTTCCGTTGCCATGGGTTCTAATTAATCTCCTGGGTTTGATTCATGCAGATTTGTCATTCTTTTCCCATGGGAATATCTAGTCTCCATTGGACATGTGCATGACCAGCAGTACGGAGAGCAACTGGGTCTATTCAGGATTCTCTTGTGCTTCCTCCTTTCCATAGAAACAACTAATCTGGATCAGACGTAAGGTCCATCTAGCCCAGTACTTGTGTCTGACAGAGGCCAGCACTGAGCTGCAGAGAAAGGAGTAAGAATCCCACAATAGCAGTTATGAGCTAATCTGCCCCTACATAGATCTCATCCAAATCCCCAACAGTTAGAGACCAGCCGAAGCCCTGAAGCGGGAATTTTATTAGCCCGTCCAAAATATGTATATCGTTAACGATGACAACTCTGAATAATCTAGTTTGCCATATAAACATCCAGTCACTTTCTGATGTGAAAAATTCACACCCCTGAGTGCTGTAGTTAAGTCAACTAACCCCCAGTGTAGTCGCAGCTGGGTCAGCCGAAGAATTCTTCTGTCGGCGCTTGGGGAGGTGGGTTGCCTACATCGATGGAGAAACTCCTTCCCTCAGTGTAGAATGCATCTACCCTACAATGCTACAGGGGCAGAGCTGCTGCATTGCTGGAGTGCCACGGTAGCACCGTACTGTAGAAATGGCCTGAATCTTGATAAATTCAGTGACATTCTTGGGAAAGGAGCTCCGCAGCCCGTAGGTTTTGTGAACGGTTCCTTTAATCAGTTTTGAATTTGTCTCCTTTTATTTCATTAAATGTTTCCTTGTTCTTGTGCTATGAGACAAGGAGAACAGAAGTTCCCGATCTCCCTTCCTAGACCATTCATTAATCTATGTGCTTTTATGATGTCCCTCTTGTTCATCTTCATGGTAAGGCAAAAATTCCAGTATTTTCAAGCTGTTTCCATAGGAGAGTTTTTCCAGGTCCCTCATCATTCTTGTTGCCTTTCCCTGACCCGCTTTAGTTCTGCAATATTCCCTTTGAGATGGGCTGAGCAGCACCGCACCCAGTGTGCTAGAATAAAAGGCTGCACCATTGAGTCCTGTAATGGCACTGTAATTGTCTCCATGTTCTTCTCCATCTCACTGCATCCAACGAAGTGGGGATTCACCCACGAGAGCCCATGCTCCACTACGTCTGTTAGTCTGTAAGGTGCCACTGGACTCTTTGCTGCTATCTCATTCCTTGTGCATCCTAATTAGCTTGTTTGCGTCTTTGGCCACAGCTGCACATTGAGCAGAGGTCTCCATTGAGCTGTCCACTCTGACGCCCAGGTCCCCTGGCTGAGCTGATGCAGTTAATTGAGACCGTTGTGAGATGTATGAGGAGATTATACTTTTCCCTCCAATGTGTATTACTCTCCATTTATCAATGTCAACCTTCATTTGCCATCATGCTGCCTATTCACCTCACTGGGTTAGCTCCCTCTGAAGTTCGCCACAGTCTTCACCTGCCTAACCTAAATAACTACGTGTCATCTGCAGATTTGGCTACCTTATCACTCACCCCCCCATTCCAGATCACAAATAAACATAGTCAATCCATATTTCCTTCTGATCATGACACTGTACAGATTGCCAAAGACTGTGGTGTCATGGAGTTGTTACATCAGGAGTGGAGTCCTCCAGTGCAGCCATTAGTAATTGGGCAGGATGCAGGAATCGCTGGGTGCAGTCCTATGGCCTGTGTTAAGCCAGACTAAATTACAATAGCTCCTCTCACTTTGAAATCTATGAATCTGGTAAATTATTTCTAGGCCTGGAGGGAGTGTGAGCCTGAACGAATGTCTTTGCTCCACTGATACAAGTTCAGTGTAGGGCATTCAAGGAATGAATGGAGGCACAGAAAACGTGATGACGGGACACTGTGAGGGCCAGTTTGCAGTTAGGTACATGCAATTGCACACACACCTAGGGGCCTGATCCTTCTCCATCAAAGCCAGGGTGAGTCTTTCCATTGCTTTCAATGAGAGTTGACCCAGGCCCACAAAACACACTTGATTTGTGCATATACCAGGCCAGTTAGGCTCTGACTGTGCAGACAAACGAATACATAAATTCCTGATTTAAAGCAATGAAAATAGGCTTTGGGAAGGGAGCAGGGGTCTTGGTTATTCCCAGCTGCGGCATCCCATTCTAGTCCCTTCCCATGTGCACCCAGGAGACCCTTCTTCCAGACAGCGCCTGAGCTGTACAAGTTGTTTAGATGAGGTTTTGACCTCACATTTCCAAGCACCGCAAGCCAGCCATGGCAGCCCTTCTTTCCTGTGCATTTCGCCTACTATAATGTATCTTAATCAATGTTAATTTGCAAGTTTTCCCAGAGAGATGCACCCTCCATATATCTCAGTTATCATGAACTTCATCAGCCTGGCAGCATCATTTCAAATGTGCCAGCTAATCCAACAGGGCCCATAGTTCCTGGCTGCGAAGCCTGGCCAGGGGTTCAGAGTGGATGTTGACATCACACTGCCCCCGTCCACTGCTTAGGAAAAGGAGACCTGCACAGCCAAGAGCGCTCTCCCCCCACCGGTGAAGCACAGGCAGGATCATCCTTTCTGCTGGGAGCTCTTTGTTTCTCTGCCTCTCTCCCTTGGCTACTAACCTGACCATGCTCGGGAAGTGAATGAAAGCCAAGAATGGAAGAACATAGGAACTTACACTCTGTTAGAACAAGCACAGCACCTGGAGATCAGTGACTCAGGAATGTCAACCCATCTCTGCCAGGCTCAGAGACACCAGCATGAGAATGCGCTGAGCATACAGGCCGGGGGATTGAAGGGGGCCCCATCCCATAGCTGTGAGTTGGAAAGACATTCCTGGTGGGATTCTACTGGCAGATCAGGAGTGAAGGACATGCCAAAAGGACTGGGACTTACAACCAGCTATAGTATTATAGTCACCATCTGTCTACTACCCCTCTACACAGGAGCACTGAGAATGTGCCAGGCTGGATCAGAGCAGGATCCTGTGGCCAGCGCCAGTCGAGTTCAGAATAAGCAGTCGGCAGTTATGGGATTATCTACCCCCAGGGAAGTGTCCTCCTTGGAAGTTGGCTCGTGACCAGAAGCAGGAGGGTCTATTTGCCTTTCAAAACTCTTGTTTATTAGTTTCAACATCACTGTGCTAATGGCTTGCACGCTAGAGGTCACCCATGTAACGGCACCAGGGGTGAATGCCCCCACAGAAGAGCTGAAGATGCCAGGCTGGTGAGGGTATTTTGTGGGTTAAAGGGACCACAGCCAGGCTTGGCTGAAAAACACAGGAACACTTTGGGGTGAGCTCTGCTTTATAAGCCATGAAACTATCTAGTTACACAAGTCTAGGTTCTAGAATGTGTGTTATGATTTTATTTGATATGTATCCGTTTGTTTCTAGTGCTTCCTCTTGCCACCATTGAATCTCTTCTCTTGGTTAAATAAACACTGGCTTGTTTTCACTGTGAACACAGCTAAGTGCTGCAAGTTAAGCAGAGCAGTGATCCCGAGGTGTGAATGGGAAGCTGAGGTGCGCTGGTTCCTTGTGAGCTGTGAATCAGTGAATCCTGTGACTGTCCAGCAGATCAGGGGCTGGACACTCCAGGGTGACAAACGCAGGGCTCGGGAGGTGGCGCATGCCTGTCATTAATCTGCAGAGGGACAGCAGCACCTGCATAGGCTGAGGGAGGGGGCTTGTGCTGCCGGAGGAGTCGGGGAGCTGACTCACTGTTGCACACAGACAGCGCATCCCCACTCTAAGGGCAGGTGGAGTGAGGCGCATCGCAGCCCTGGGTAGCCCTGGGAAGTGTCACAACCTGCCGGTCTCCAAATTTTGTACTGTCCAGCAAAGGGTCAACAATGTTTAATATGATAAATGTGGATATTCTTGCCCTCCACATTAATGTTAAATCCTTCCTGAGTCTTGCTAAACAATTGGCCTCAATGGTATGTTATGGCAGGGAGTTCCACAGACTAATTTTGCACTGCGTGGAAAAGCGTTGCCTGCTATCAGTTTGGAATTGGCCACCTTTCCGTGTCAGTGTCTGGGAAGCATGGGGGGAGGGATAGCTCAGTGGTTTGAGCACCGGCCGCCTAAACCCAGGTTGTGAGTCCAATCCCTGAGGGGGCCATTTAGGGAACTGGGGTAAAAATCTGTCTGGGGATTGGTCCTGCTTTGAGCAGGGGGTTGGACTAGATACCTCCTGAGGTCCCTTCCAACCCTGATATTCTATGGTTCTTCTATGATTCTATCTCTATGGATATAGTGAAAAGAGGCCCACGAAGCTGGCCTGGCTCTCCTGGGAGCCAAGGCAGAGACAAGTTTACCCACATCCAGCAAGGGCACCAGCTCATCCTGCTGCTCCCATTTCAGACTCCCTGCCTGGTGCATTGTCATTGCACCAGCTAGAGAGGAGGGCTGCCCGCTCCCCAAGCTGGGACAGGGAGAGGAGCAGAGGCCCTGGGGGAATCCAAGCCTGATTGCTGCTGTCCCACCCTGTGCTGCCTGGGCCAGAGCGGCTTGGCAGTCTGGGGGAGTTGAGTGCTGAGATATAACAGTAACGGGGACAGGCCCCTGCCCACCCCTGCAGACACAGGCCAGGAGGTGGGTGCCTAGAGGGAAGAGACACATGAACAAGCCATGGGCAGCAGTGGCCGGTAGGCAAAGGCACCAGGCCTGGCAAACACCATAGGAAGGGAAATAAATAATTGAAACTCTTGTTCCCTGCATATAATATTTTGGAGGGTCTGGAGCCTCCTAAGTCCTTCTTGATAAATGGAAATTGGCTGATAAATTATTGAATGTATTTTAGATTTACCCACTGAAGCAGTTTTAATTTTTCTTTGCTCTTTTTGGAAATAATAATTAACCTCTTTAAATTTTTAAATCACTTGAAAATATTTCCTATTAATTGTTAAATGAGAAAAAAAGCAGAGGGGTAAGAGGGGGGTGGGGCCACCTGGCTGTGTCCCAAAGTTGGCAAATACCCACTGCACTCCAGCAGGAGAGGCCAGCACCTCTCGTGAGAACAGCCAGCTCCCCAGACGCTGGTCAGGAAAGACTGGCTTTGTGGAACCCCAAAGCAGCCGGGCATCCCCTGGCCAGCACTCTGCTGCTCAGGGGCTCTCTCTGCAAGGAGCTCTCCCGCACGGTGCTCCGACCCAGACACAGCAGCTGCGGGTGGCTCCCAGAGACAGAGAGGGTCCCCTGTCCAGGGGTTCTGCTGACACACCCTGCGCTAAGGCCCTGATCCTGCCATCGGACCATGCACACAGCTCCATGGGGCTGGTAGAGGAATTCCAGGCTCCTGGAGAGGGGCAGTGGCTTCTGGGAAAGCGGAAATGGCTGAATTTGCCGATGTCAGCTCTGGACACTTCAGTGCATGCTCTGTGGGGACCTTACTGTGGTGCGCTGTTAACCCCTTCACTCCTGGATTAACTGGCACTGAGCCTAGGGTGACCAGACGAGGGTGGGGCATAATAGGAGCCTATATAAGACAAAGTCCCAAATATCAGGACTGTCCCTATAAAATCAGGATATCCGGCCACCCTAGCTGAGATGGAAGCTCCCTTCAGACTCCGGAATGGCACCGATGGGAAAGAGGCGAGGGGTCTGGCGAAGGGAGAGTGGGAAGAAATGGGCAGCCAGGGGAGGTGAGGACTTCTGCTGCCACACCCTGAGCAACAGCTCGTCTGGTCCCACTGTCACGCCAGGCTACTTCCACGTGTTTGTAGAAAGAAGCCCTGTGCACTGTTCCCAGTTCCAGCCCTGGCCTCTGCACACGTCCCTCCTCCACACTCCAGGCTGGCGCCGAGCGATTCCCTGCAGCTGGCACACCTCAGAGCTGGCAGGAACAGGCTCTGGGGCGAGATCCAGGGACTTGCTGCTTCTCAGCCAGATTGAAACGCTGCACGAACAGTCCAGTGCTGGGCCTGGCCTGCCGCAGCCAGGCAGTGCTGTGGAGTCCAGTGAGGGCAGTGGAGAACCAAAGGCTCCTCAGAGACAGATGCAAAGTCCCTCTGAACATGGGCCTATCCCTGTCGTTTCCAGTTCACTTCCACCTATTCCCAGTGCGCTGCCGGGTGGTAACGTGGAGTGTGGGAAGCAGGATGCACTGTAGAGCATGGGGCGCATGGAGAATGCAAAGCAGATCCACCCTGGCTATCCAGAGGTACAAACGAGCCGCCCTGGGAGCTGTATTTTTTCATACAATAACCCTTATGCAGCACAATGCAGCAGGCTCCACCAGGGAAGCATAACCGGGCAGTAAAAGAAAATACAAGAGGAAAATAACGCTAAAAGAGGCTGTAACATTTAACAAGGGAAAACACGAGGAGGTTATAAACCTCGTCCCACTCCAGCCTCTCCCCACCATGCTGCCGCGCCAGAACCCCAGTGTCCCACACGGCTCTAATCTGAGACCTGGGGCCTGAGCAGTGACCCGCACCTGCCCATGGGAATAAGGGATGGCTGCAAAGTGCACTCCACAGGCACCTGCCTAGGGCCAGCAAGCAGCACTCCTGTGGAGTCCAGACTTTATTATCTGGTTATTGACTCACAGACATTCGCAGCCGTCTGGCTCCGGGGTGGGAACGCACCTGCTCTCCCCGGCACTGACCCCTCACGGGGCAGGAGCGCACCTGGTCTCCCCAGCACCGCCCTGCTTGTGGGGCAGGAGCGCACCTGGTCTCCCCAGCACCCGCCCGCCCGCGGGGCAGGAGCGCACCTGGTCTCACTGGCACCGCCCCGCTCGTGGGGCAGGAGCACACCTGGTCTCACTGGCACCTCCCCGCTCGTGGGGCAGGAGCACACCTGGTCTCACTGGCACCTCCCCGCCCGCGGGGCAGGAGCGCACCTGGTCTCCCCGGCACCGCCCCCTCGTGGGGCAGGAACACACCTGGTCTCACTGGCACCTCCCCGCTCGTGGGGCAGGAGCACACCTGGTCTCCCCGGCACCGCCCCGCTCGTGGGGCAGGAGCGCACCTGGTCTCCCTGGCACCGCCCCGCTCGTGGGGCAGGAGCACACCTGGTCTCCCCGGCACCGCCCCGCTCGTGGGGCAGGAGCGCACCTGGTCTCACTGGCACCTCCCCGCTCGTGGGGCAGGAGCACACCTGGTCTCACTGGCACTGCCCCGCTCGTGGGGCAGGAGCGCACCTGGTCTCCCCGGCACCGCCCCGCTCGTGGGGCAGGAGCGCACCTGGTCTCACTGGCACCTCCCCGCTCGTGGGGCAGGAGCACACCTGGTCTCACTGGCACCGCCCCGCTCGTGGGGCAGGAGCGCACCTGGTCTCGCCAGCACTGCCCCACTCATGGGGCAGGAGCGCACCTGCTCTCCCCAGCACCGCCCCCTCGTGGGGCAGGAACACACCTGCTCTCCCCGGCACCGCCCCCTCGTGGGGCAGGAGCGCACCTGGTCTCCCCGGCACCGCCCCCTCGTGGGGCAGGCGCGCACCTGGTCTCGCCAGCACTGCCCCACTCATGGGGCAGGAGCGCACCTGGTCTCCCCGGCGCCACCCCGCTTGTGGGGCCGGCACGCACCTGGCCTTGCCAGCATAGCCCAGTTTCAAAGCTTCAAGCTGCCAGTGCTGCAAGTATGTCGTTTAGAACTAAGGAGCCATTGTAAGGCAGGGGTGGGACACAGCACACCCACCAGCCAGGGAGTGTGTCCCTGGGGCACGGGTGTGTCACACAAGCCATGGAGCATGTCCCTGGGGTGCAGAGCAGAGAGGAGGAGATGATGTGCATAGACAGCGAGCCATGAGGTGAACACACCAGGCATTCCTGCCGGCTAATTCCAGGACGACAAGCCAGCCAGAGTGTGGGGGCTGGGCAGGGAGTGTAGGATGGGAAGAGGTAGCAGTGGAGTGGGGTCAGGCACACAGAAGTCAGGGTCACGATCCAGGCTCCATGCAGACAGAATCCCGCCTCGCTCGCAGGCCGGCCTAGGAGGTGAGTTAGAACCTGGGCGCGGTTTATCCGGGGGCTGGAACCCGCCCACTGTGCAGCGTGGATGCAGGCTAAATGAGTCCAGGGCTGACAGTCCCCCAGCGCCCAGAGGACAGACACGTTCTCCCACAATTCCCTGGGAACGAATCAGAGCGGCTGAACATATGGCAGCGCAGAGGAACCGGGGGCCTGCCCCGAAGTCCTGTGCCTCACACGGGTGAGTGCAATGCCCAGGCGGACCGGCTGAGTCTGGTTGTGCAGTGTGGCTGCTCACACACAGGCTAGACCAACCTGGGTGCCAGTTGCCCAAGTTAACTCTGCACGAAGACACACTTGAAGAGCCAGGAGAGCACAGACCCCAGCCCTGGGGATCCCCAGCCCTGGGGATCCCCACCCAGCTCTGCACTGGCCAGACCTGCCCTCTGCCAGACGTAACCCTCCCACAGGCACATGAGCAGTGGTGCTGGCAGGTCCCACAAGCCAGGCCTGGGAGCAGTTGGCTGCGAGATCGTCCTGGCAGGACACGGCTAGTGAAAGTCCCACGACAGACAGGCCAGCGGCAAAGCTCAGATCCAAGGGTCTGAGGCAGTTCAAAGAGGTCCATTCTCTTGCTGTGTATGTTAGCGACACGCCATGCACTATCCGCCACGTCAGCTCCCTCCTGCCAACCCCCGGCCTCTCCCTCCTGCATCCCTGGGAGGAGGGGGATTAGCACACAGCCGGCCTCCCCCCAGGACCAGCATGGGCGGCAGTGACATTACAGGTGGGATGCAGCTCAGACAGCATGTGAGCTGTGTGCAAGGCACTCTGTGCTGCAGCTCCATCGACAGTGCCAGCAGCCACCCCCCAGGGTGCTATATCCTGCCCAGAAAGCGCCAGCACTCGGAGACCCCGGCAGGCATCGCAGTCAATAGGACTCTGTGAGCCTCTAGCCCGTACCTGCACTCCGGTCAAGGCGAGCTGCAAGCAGGCAGGAAATATCAGTGCTTCCTTGGAGCTGACTGGCAGTGGTTCCTCTTGCTGCACCAGGCAGCAGGCTCAGGACTGAAATAGCCTCACAGGGGGTGCTGTCTCAGCCACTGCCCTGACAATGGGCTGCCCTGCTGCTCTTTCTCCGGGCAGCAACCTAGACAGCAGCTGCCGGCTGGGCCTGCTTTTGGCTCGATTGGCCAAAGGCAGGTTTGGCTGTTACATTGGGGGCCTGGTGTAATGAGTCACCAAATAGCCGGGCCCCCTGGCAGGCTGCTGCCAAAGAGGCCGTGCCTGCAGCTGCATGAGCTTCCCAAGCTAAGTGGCTGCAAGCAGTGCCACTGCTTGGACAGGAGACCTCCAGAAACACGGGGGCTGCAGGCAGGGATGCTGGTGCCACAATTTGGGGCTGGTTTTCAAATGTAACATCTAGTTCCTGGGCACAAAACTGAAGGATCTAGAGAAAGTGATGAGGGAAGAGCACGCTGAGTGCAGCGTGGTGCAGTGCCACTTCAGTGCTGAAGTGTGTCACGCAGCCATTGCCACCGCTTGGTACAACAGGGCACCGCGGGCTCCCGCAATGTGTCAAACTCAGCTCCTGCCTGCTCCTGCTGACTCGCCGAGTGAAGAAGCAGTCACACTTGGTAAGAGCAGGGATATTTATCCTGGCCTCCACCTCAGATTCCAGATCAGACTGTGCCACTGTGCCAGTTTCAATTGCCTCTGCCATTTCAGTTGGGTATGGGAGCTTAGTTCAGTTCCTCAGCAGTAACGTGAGATTACTGTGCATGCCTGCAAACGGCTGTCTCCTCCCTGCTGGCGGCAGCTCCTTGGGGAGAAGGGGTGTTTGTGTCTCGGTTGGCTGGGGGTGTAGGCGGAGTGGGGCTCCTTGGCCATGAAGATGTTAGAATGGGCCTGGTCAGACAATATCATCGAACTGCGGAACGTGAAGTCCCAACGCTCCACTAAGTGACCGTCGGAGACAGCAAGAGCCAAGGGAGAGTGAGAATAGCTGCGATTCCGGACCCATGCTAAATGCAAGGGGAACTTCCAACCCTTCCATGCACTCGGCTCAGCACCGTGGGTGGTCAGAGCAGCAGGAAACAATGCAGCAATGCTGCACCTTCCCCTTATGCAGTGATGCCCCAGGCACGTGCCGATGAACTGCCCGCTTCTGGGCACTGGCAGCTGAGCCAGGCTGACCCTAACATGCAGGGGCGGCTCTAGAAATTAGGCTGCCCCAGGCAGCGCGGTGTGCTGCGCCGCCCTTCCTCGGTCCCGCGGCGGGTCCCCTCTTCCCGCGGCTCCGGTTGAGCTCCCGCGGCAGGTCCACCGGAGCCCCGGGACGAGCGGACCTGCCGCAGGCAGGCATGTCCACCGGCCCAGCCTGCCGCCCCCTAGATTTGGCCGCCCTAGGCACCAGCTTGGTTTGCTGGTGCCTAGAGCCGCCCCTGCTAACATGGCGGAACCTGCCCAGGCTGATCGCGGGCCAGTTCAGATAAGGGGTGACGTGGCCTTTGCTCCCTGTGAGCCTCCGAAAGGTCTGAGCTGACCCCAGCACCCTCCTTCCAACACCCCCGGCCCGTGCCATGAGTAGTTCTCGTCCCACCCTATCTCGGTTCCTGAATGCCAGGCCCCAGCTTCCATAGCACAGGCTGTGCTGCTCTTCCTGCACGCGGCGGTGTGGCCAGGTGGATGGAGCACTGGACGGGACTCAGGGGACCTGGATTGTAGGTCTGGCTCTGCAGCTTGGCCGCTGTGTGACCTTGAGCCAGGCACACCTCTGCTCTGTGCTCCAGTTTCCCCATCTGTAAAATACGGATAACAACAAAGTGCCTTGACATTTACTGGTGGAAAGTGTGAGCCGGGAGTGCTCGTATCTGTCATTCAGCACTAACGTTAGTGGCACAAAGATGGGGCGCGTTAGACAGGTCACTTGCTAGCACGTGGCAAACAGTCACTTCCATTACACACTGGAGGGGCTGCCAGAGGAAGCAGGAATTCATGACTTGATTTGTAAATTAATAAAATCCTAGCAAATCTCTAGTCACCCCCGGTATTGGGTTGCTCGACACCGGGCGCTCCCCCGTGTGGAAAGGACGGGGGCGGGGGGACGAGTTCTCGTGCTGTTGGGGGGCCTGGGTTTTGCTCTGTAGGCGCAATGAGCTGGGGGTTGAAAGCCAGACTAAAGGAATTTACACACATCTCTGTTCCAGCAGCTGTTTGCTTTCCAGACCATTTGGCTTTATGTTATTGACACACCATAGCCCAGTTCCACGACTCTGCACCCGGCAGCGAGGCAGCGGCACAAGCACTGACACAAGGGTACCTCTTCGTCTTGTACACTTCCAGCGCCGCGTCTCCCTGGCAAGCGATTAGCTGCTCTGACATGGTCACAGTTACAACCCTCCCGCTTCCAGGCCTCGCCATGGTGCCTTTATGCAAGTGCTCATCATCCTAAGGTTCAGGATGGCGCTAAGTCCATCTGTGTCTGCCCAATAACATAAACCCCGCAAGAAGGAACATCCAGGCATAGCCTCAATGACTCGATTAAAGCCGGCTCTTTGCATCTCCGCTGGAAGGGAGTTCTGCACTGGGCTACAGAGGAGCAATCTTGCTTTGATGAGGGGGTACAGGGTGCTGCAGGCATATGCAGCTTCCAGACACCCTGTTGGGCAACACCTCCATCTGCATCCCTCCTCCCCCTTTACTCCATGTGGTGCATGTGGAGCGAAGGGTTTTCGTGTAGGGTGTTTTCATGGGCAGGGATGGTGTCCCTAGCCTCTCTCTGCCAGAAGCTGCGAATGGGCGACAGGGGATGGATCATTCAATAATTACCCTGTTCTGTTCATTCCCTATGGGGCACCTGGCACTGGCCACTGTCAGCAGACAGGACACTGGGCTAGATGGACCCTTGGTCTGACTCAGTCTGGCCGTTCTTACGTTCTAGGGTGGATGTGTCCAGAGTCACAATTGAGTCAGGTTTCCAAGCGCTCCCTCTTGCTTTGTCTACCCAGGAAGGGAGAGAGCTGGGTCACTTGTTACCCAGACAGTCAGCCATGCCCTCTCTCAGGCTGGACTGGGACTGGGCAGGGGAGCAGGGACTGGTACTAGCAGACACTAGGGACAGGGGAATGCCGGACCCAGAGAACGGTAAGAAGAGAAAGTGCAAGAAACAGAAACAACCCCATGTCCAGAGCCTGCCAAAAACAAGGTGGGGCCCAAGGGTGCATTTCCAGGGGTGCCCCAGCACTCATGGGAGATATCCTTGGCCAATGAACAGCAAGAGTTCTCAAAGGATGGCAGAGCAAATCAGTCCCTGTGTCACCCTGAGCGCTGGAGCCTCCTGTCCCACAAAGACATTGGGGGAATCTCTGAGAGTGCGGAAACAAAGGCTGAGTCGTGTAGCCTGGAGGCCCATGGTGCTCGTAGGGCCAGACACTGTTCCCAGCACAAAGAACTCGGGGAGACCAGGAAACACATGGCTGCTCCTGGCAGAAGGAGAGAAGTCACTGCTGTCGGAGGGTAAAGCGCCCCAGGCAGAGTCGCTTTCTCCAAACACAGAACAAGGAACTTTGTTAGAATGACAGGAACAGTCGTGTCCCTAAGGCTGCTCCTCTGCCTCTGCTTCCCTACAGGGCTTCTGGCCGGCTTCTTCCTCAGCCCCTCCTGCCTGGCCGCATGGAGCAGCATCAGTGCTGGGCACGAGCGTGGGGCTGGCTGCAGAGACCAGCTCCCTCCAGGCTGGAAGGCAGGGGCAGGACAGACTGTGGCCAGCTCCCTTCGCTGGTATGTAAGGTCTCAATCCAACATTACTGAGCTGGGAACTACCTGCTTTCCCGGCCTTAGTGAGCAGACCCACACATGGCACCAGGAGGGGCAGCTCTGGGAACAGCCTGGAAGTGTTTGACAGCCTGAATGTGCAGATTTTTTCAGACATGTGACGTGCCCGCTCGATGTGGCCAGGTGCCCTGACGCCCCGGCAGAGGGCAGCTTTGGGGGCAATGTGGCGGCGTCATGGAAGTGTTTCAGACAGAGGCCTTTGCTGTCCTAGACCACAATGGATGCAAACATAAAGGGGCCATATTATTAACTGTAGTTGATGCAGGGGCTCTAGGTATTCAGCTCTCGCTCGCTAACACCACTGGTTTCGACAGGTTCTGCCACCGTTAGAAGCTTATTGTGTCCCTAGAAAGAACGAAACCTGTGAAAGTTTCCTCTGCTGCACCCAGCAACATCCAGGGAATCAAAGCCCCTTAAGAAATGACCTGGTTAGAGAGAGGCTGGTGGGGGGTGCCAAGCTGGGCCAGGACATAGGCTGAGAGCTTGTGAGCCTCTGTTTGGAAAAGCCGGACAAAGCTGCCAACCGGTGGAACAGGAACAATCGCAGCTGCAGGCCTCTGTTAACGAGGAGAGTTATGAAGCCATACATTGGGTCATCAGCTAGCAGGCTATGGAGGATGGGCAGGAGAGGAACTCAGGCATGGACACCAAAACTGTGCAGGAAACATGGAGCCCAGACAACAGTGTGAGAGGTACGGCTGTGAACATACCTAGAGCGATTGTCCAGAGTCAGCCTTCAGTACCACCCTTCTGCCAGACACCGCAGGCAAAAGAAAACTGTGACTGTAATGAAGGGATGCAGTGCTGGCTGTAGTGATGAGACATGTCTTGCTGCCAGCTGTCACCGGACATCACAGCACTGCCAGCTGCCCAGAGCCCAAGCACTGAGTGCCACCGAATCCACAACAGAGACTGAAAGTGAATTGCTAATTTCTGCCTGAACGAGACAAATGCCATTCGGAAGCAGTGTGGCAGGAAGGACACATTTGCTCCTTCCCACCTGGGGAGACAGCTGGCAGCAGCAAAAGGAGTGAAAACCTCCAGAATGCAATCCTGCTGCACTGGAAGAAGCTGGACCCGGAGGCACTAGCGATTGTCCACCAGACATTTGACAGCAGACTGCGGCCTCCTGGAAGGTGGAGCTTCAGGTGGCAGCAGTGACCAGGAGAACATTCTCCCAAGCAACCAGAACCAGATTTGCAGCCTTATTTCTGACCGTGCATGTGCCGGTAACAGCAAACACCAGTTCCAGAACCAGGTGCAGAGGGAGGAGGTGCCCCAGGCGTGTTTGTTTTTATAAGAACGGGGGCTGCCTGGCGTAGGCCTGTGGGCGTGTGGTGTGGTGTGTGGTCGTGGAAGACGCTGTGCCCATGGAAGGGGGTGTGACGTGGCACCGTGGCTGTGGAGGGACATTGGGCTGGCTGTGGAGACATCCTCCATTTGGGAAGGCCGGTCTCTGGCCTTCAGGGGGCAGAGCAGAGTGTGGCTGTCCTTGCTGCTATTGTGACAAAGTTCCTCCTCTACCTTGGTGGGTCCTGCACTTATTGGCAGATTTGCTCACCTCAGTGATCTTCCCCACAGTCTGGGTCAACCCCTCCTGTGTCTGATCAGGAGTTGGGAGGTTTGGGGGGAACCCGGGCCCGCCCTCTACTCCGGGTTCCAGCCCAGGACCCTGTGGATTGCAGCTGTCTATAGTGCCTCCCTCCTGTAACAGCTGCATGACAGCTACACCTCCCTGGGCTACTTCCCCATGGCCTCCTCCCAACACCTTCTTTCTCCTCACCACAGGACCTTCCTCCTGGTGTCTGATAACGCTTGTACCCCTCAGTCCTCCAGCAGCACAGCCTCTCACTCTCAGCTCCTTGCTCCCAGCTCCTCACACGCACTTCCTCTCCTCTGGCTCCCCATCACCTGACTGGAGTGAGCTCCTATTTAAACCCAGGTGCCCTGATTAGCCTGCCTTGATTGGCTGCAGGTGATCTAATCAGCCTGGCTGCCTTAATTGGTTCTAGCAGGTGCCTGATTACTCTAGTGCAGCCCCTGCTCTGGTCACTCAGGGAACAGAAAACTCCTCACCCAGTGACCAGTCTATTTGCCCTCTACCAGACTCCTGTACCCCGCTGGCCTGGGTCTGTCACACTATGTAATGCTGGGTTGTTAATTACAAGCTCTCTATGCAGGCGCTGGAACAATGTGTACATGGGGGTGCTGAGAGCCACTGAACCAAACTGAAAACCCTGGATGTGATGGAAACCACTTCACACTTCTTGCTACATATGTAAAAGCACCGTCCGAATGGCCTTTCAATTGCCAGCTCTACCACACAGCGAAGGGCGAGGCAGTGACCTGACTAAACAAAGATTTTTCTTCAAGCCCAGCCAAGTCCCACTCACACAACCCCGCGGTACGTTTAGCTAGAACCCAAGCAGTCACCTCTGGAGATGAATTCACCCCAGCACAGGCAGAGAGCAGAAGGGTGCGTTGGTCTCCATGGTAATGGAATCTGGGAGCAAAACCTTGTGCCCAGCTGCCTCTTGGTGGGCTGGCTAGAAACAATAGCCAAGCAGCCCGGAGCGTCTCTGGGATGAACCTTCTGCCTCAGCCACAGCGGGGGCAGCGCTCACCAGCCAGCCTGCACCCCCTGTGCCATCCCAGCAGAACGAAGACCTGCGAGCGAAGGGAGAAACGAGCTGGCTCCAAAGGTGAGAAGCAGCAAGTGCAATTACCGTGTCTGGCACTAGCACCCACGTCCCGTCCTTGCCAGCCAAAACTATGGGCTAGCAACAGCCTCGTCCTCGCGCCGAATCTGCCGGGCTTCCCTTGGCCATGAAAATATTTTGCTTCTGTGGCTTGACTCTGTGCTGTGGCTCCAAATCTCAGGGATTCTGCAGAGAATCCCACCCACTCGCCAGCCGCTTCCCTATGTGCCAGCACCTTCGCCAGACTCCCCGCAGCTGCCTGGCCTGGCGCTAGAATGGCTTGGAATTGCTCCAGGGTCCCCGAACCCAGGTGTGCAGGGGAGACGTGTTGTATACACACCTGTATATAGCTCCAGTACAAGACAGCGCATGGTAATGTAGTGATGGCTAGCGGCTTTGTCCTTCACAGAGCAGCTGCCTGCCCACCCCAGCCAGGCTCTGCAGACTCCCTGCAGGCAGTCTGTAAGCATTTCAGTGCCACTCCCTTTGTATCCCTGCCCTGTAAAACCAGGCCCCCTCGGACCAGGCATCCAAGGCCTTGGCAGAGGGCTGCTGTTACTAATATGGGTGTCCAGATCTCTAGAAAGGGCAGCTTTTGACTTCAGGGGCTGCAGGACTGGGGCCTATCTGGGACTCGAGAGGGGCCGAGCACAGACACGACGCTACTCGTACTCCAGACTTTGCCAAACCTTTGCTAGACAAACAGTGCAGAACCAGCACTTCCTCCGAGGAGCGGCTGCATTTCATTTCCCCGGGGCGTGTTCAGGTGGCTGGTTTTACGACAGCATGTCTTATATATCTACATATAAAATCTGTGAGTGAATTTAGTGCTCATGGAACTAAAGGACGAATAGGGCTGGTAAGAGCCAGGGCTAACGTGGAGCGATGAGGGGTTGGCTTCCCGCGGCACAAGGCAGCACAGCCGGATGTGGGACTCCTGGACCTGCAGCCCTACTATTCCAGTCCTCGGCCCATCCCCCCGTGGAACTCAGGCCTGAATCTCATGTGAGCAGGAACTTCTATTGCTCCCAATATGAAATATTCCTGAAGGACCCAGAGCTGCTCCACTGATGCCAATGGCAAAACTCCCATTGACTCTGGTGGGAGCAGGATTAGACCCTTTTGCTCAGCTCTGTCTGTCAGGGATTCACTTGCAGGCCCCAGAATGGCTGCTCCAGCTCTTCTCCCAAAAGAGAGTTAAGCAACTTCATTATTTGCCTTCCAAGCCACGAATGAGAAGGCCCCAGCTGCCATTTCTGTCTTCCCACAGCCCAGCGTGTTGCTGGGCTTGGCAGCTTCTCGCCCACCCCGCTGCGTGCTGCGCTGGCACATGGCTGGGTGCAGCCCAGCTGTACTTTGCTCTTCAGGGGTGACCCTCTCAGCTGATCCCACTGCCCTTTATGCCACCTGCAACCCACTCCCCAGCCCCAGGGGCACTGCAGGGACCTGCTCAGAAACGGGAACAAGGACGGTGCATTGGCCTGAGCCTCTCCCACGGAAGCCAATGGCAACATTTCCTGCGACTTGACTGAGAGCAGGGTCCTGCGCTGTGCTGGAGCCAGGGGACGGCCTGGGCAGTCTGTTACAGCCAGCGAGATCCCAGCATGCCTGCATCTCTGCCTGCTACCCAGCCCTGCGGAACTCGGGAAGGGGGAGACGCTGCCTCCTTGTTCTCCCAGCGGTGAGCAGCTTCTGGCTGATTCTGAATGCAAAGGAGGCGCCGTGGTATCACAGCGAGGGAGCGGCATGCCCTGTAAACTGTCTGCAGGCTCCAGGCCGCTGACGGGTTTGACAAGCCAGGACACAGACTGGCAATAGTGCTTGCTCCACAATTCGCCGGCAGAATAGGAGCCATCCTTCCAGAGAATGAAACCATAGATCACCCTGACACGTCCCGCCCTGGCCTCATTCCCCAGCCGCAGCCAGGGGCACCCGAGTAGCACGGCCGGTGCGGCTTGCCAGCTGGAAGGCACACGTGGGCGATTCGTCTCTTCTCAGCAACAGACGATGCTTTTCAAATATTTAGAAAATATAAAAATAAAATCTTACGGATCATGAAAAAAACAATTGTGAGTTCCCTGTGCCACCCCCGCCCCCCGCTACCTCTCCCCCACCTGTCCTCCAGAGCTGGCCCAGCCCTGCTCCCCCAGCTATGCACCCTCCAGAGCTGCCTCGCCCAGACTTGCCTTGGGGCTGCCCCCCCCCCAGCAGCCTGTGGGTTCTCGTCTCACTTCTTCGATCTCTGCACTTTCCCAGCTGTAACTCACCCAATAGCCAGGCTCCTCCATACCGCACACCACGTGACCTGGCTGGGAGCCCCTGGCAAGCAGCATACTGTGGGCTTCCGTCTCTTGTCCAGTGTGCACCCCTGCATCTCTCCCTGCCTCCCCACCTTCCACCTGCCACCAGCAGGAGCCTCTGCACCTTAAAGCCAAATCATCTGCAAAGCCAAGCCAATTGCAATGGACACCTGTCTGTCTGTCTGTCTCCATGGCTAGTAACCACCGTGCCAGCACAGCAGAACTTGGGCCCTGCCGCACACAGGCATCTCCTCAGCCCGGGGGCTGCACACACCTGGCTTGGCCCTAACTCTCTTTTCTCTCCTGCTCCTGTTTCAGGGCATCCAGATGTGCCTCCTCAGCTGCACTGAGATTTGGCTTTTCTTTCTCTCGCTCTCAGTGCTCTGCAGTGATGCGGGCAGATGTTTCCTTTCAGCTGTTCACACATTTGTCCTCCGATATTCTGTGATCTGCAAGGAATGGCTGATAAATGGCAGAGACACCAGCCCCGGCTTTCCCCACTCTACTGTCTCTTGCATCTGCCAGGCTCTTGAACTCCTGAAGTACTTTGTAACGCGAAGCTGCCTCCTCAGTAGGCCCCCATGGCCTGTTATGTTCATTTAGATGGGATATAGGGGCCCAAAGATGTTGACCAAAGCCAGTCACTGTTCAACATTAAACTGTGTTAGCAGGGCCGGCGCAACCCATTAGGCAACCTAGACAGTCGTCTAGGGCGCTAACATTTCGGGGGCGGTGACCGCGGTGAATGGATTTTCCGCTGCCTCTATTGGGGGCAGCATTTCGGGGGTGGGACCTTCCACAACTTCAGGCAGCAAAAAAGCTGGTGGCGCTCCTGAGTGTTAAGCCCCACGGTCTGGGGTTTGGCAAACACACCATTCCACAGCGTGTGTAGTACCACGGCAAACACTCCATTCACTGCCTGCATAGTACCACAGCAAACACTCCATTCCACAGCCTGTGTAGTACCACGGCAAACACACCATTCCACAGCCTGCGTAGTACCACGGCAAACACTCCATTCCACAGCCTGCATAGTACCACGGCAAACACACCATTCCACAGCCTGCGTAGTACCACAGCAAACACACCATTCCACAGCCTGTGTAGTACCACAGCAAACACTCCATTCCACAGCCTGTGTAGTACCACGGCAAACACCCCATTCCACAGCCTGCGTAGTACCACAGCAAACACTCCATTCCACAGCCTGCATAGTACCATGGCAAACACTCCATTCACAGCCTGTGTAGTACCATGGCAAACAGACCATTCCACAGCCTGCATATTACCACGGCAAACACTCCATTCACAGCCTGCGTAGTACCACAGCAAACACACCATTCCACAGCCTGTGTAGTACCACGGCAAACACCCCATTCCACAGCCTGCGTATTACCATGGCAAACACTCCATTCACAGCCTGTGAACCTTGTATTAGAGGTACAGAAAAGAAGGATAAACAGTTACAGTGTTTGAAATGTCAAGTATTCAGTTGGGCTTTCATTTTGCCCCATCCCTCGTTCCATTTCCCATTAGCTGGAGAGGGTTTAGGAGAAAAAGGCCCCTTGTCGGACAGTCCTGTGACTGGTCTCAAAGATGGTAATAACTGTCCTTTTGGGGGAAAGAGAAGTCAGTTGACGTGGCCTGGAGCTGTTGTTGTTACAGCCTGACCCTATCTCAACCCCAGTGGGGGTTGGGATTCAGCTGGAGCCAGTAGAGGTGGCCATGTCGTCTGGGTCCCTCTCGCTGCCCTGGGGTGCTCAGGACAGCTCTCGGGATCAGGGTCACCAAGCGCAGCGTCCCAGGAAATGGGAGGTTGGCAGCCATGATGGGGAAGCTCACTCCACTAGCCTCCATCTGTTCTTCTCTATTTTCCCCCCAAAGTCCCTTTCTTTCGGGACCCACAAAGGGAGTTGGGGGGACAGCCCAGCCCCTCGTTATTTTGTCCACCAGTTAGGCCCAGTTTCCAACAGATCAATTTAGATTTGTTAATTTCTGGACCAACATTTTCTGGTTCACAGGCAAGATCTCAACACTGTCCTTGAGACATAGGGTGCCCTCATTGCCCACAAGGCCACCGGCATATTGGGCTGCATTAGTAGGAGCATTGCTAGCAGAGCGAGGGACGTGAATATTCCCCTCTATTTGGCGCTGGTGAGGCCACATCTGGAGTATTGTGTCCAGTTTTGGGCCCCCCACTACAGAAAGGATGTGGACAAATTGGAGAGAGTCCAGCAGAGGGCAACAAAAATGATTAGGGGGCTGGGGCACATGACTTATGAGAAGAGGTTGAGGGAACTGGGGTTATTTAGTCTGGAGAAGAGAAGAGTGAGGGGGGATTTGATAGCAGCCTTCAGCTACCTGAAAGGGGTTCCAAAGGGGATGGAGCTCGGCTGTTCTCAGTGGTAGCAGATGACAGAACAAGGAGCAATGGTCTCAAGTTGCAGAGGGGGAGGTTTAGGTTGGACATTAGGAAAAACTTTTTCACTAGGAGGGTGGTGAAGCACTGGAATGGGTTACCTAGGGAGGTGGTGGAATCTCCATCCTTAGAGGTTTTTAAGGTCAGGCTTGACAAAGCCCTGGCTGGGATGATTTAGTTGGGATTGGTCCTGCTTTGAGCAGGGGGCTGGACTAGATACCTCCTGAGGTCCCTTCCAACCCTGAGATTCTGTGATTCTATGATTCTAAGGGCAGGGCCTCAAGGGAAGAGACGGAGAAGAGGGTGGGGCCTCGAGAGAAGAGGCAGAGCAGGGGGGGCCCTTGAGGGTCCAGTTACCAGCAAGGTGGCAACCCTGTTTTTCTGGTTCTGCGACACACAGCTCCGCAGGCGCCTGTGGCCCAGGGCCAGCCCCTGCAGCTGGGCCAGATGGGTGCAGGAGCTATTGTGTTGCAGCACACCTGTTATTGAATGTGCGGCCAGGGCTGTCAGTACAGAGAAAAGAACCTGCTTTTCAACCCCGGCAAGCCCAGCCCAGTCTGTAGAAGAGTGGGAACAGCACAGGGAAGGCCCTTCCCATGGGCGAACAAAGAGCAAAACCAGGAATTTCCTACAGTAGTTTGGGCTTTGCCAGGGCAATAGGATTTTCTGCTGCTTTGCTGCTTTCAAACGTTTTTGCACAGCTCCATCTAGGGGGATGTGGCCGGCTGGACCAGGCAGTGAAGTGTGATAGCTCCCAGTAAACAAAGAAATGGCTCCTTCCCCAGGCCCAGAAGGCTCGGGCCATGCACTCACCATGCTAATTAAAAAGGGAGGGGACGGCCCATAAATTTTACAGTTTATTCTAACTTCAGTTCTGGCTGATTTTAAAAGAGCTGATGAAGGTAAGTGCATGTGTGTGGCTCACTGATGCATCACAGACAGAGAGCCAGAGTGTTTAATTAAATGTTATTCTAGGAATAAAATTTAGCCCCTCAGCTGACAAGACTGAATATTAAAGCATCAATTTCCTGAAGGAAAACTGCTGTAATGAGATTCTCCAGTTATGGTGAAGCAAAAATAATCCCAACCACTAACGTCAACCACTCAGCATTTCTGAGATGTCTTGATGAAGAGAGACGAGCAACGGCCACTTCTGCCCAGAGAGGAGGACGCTTCACATCTGCCTGAGACACATGTGGCCTCAGAATTCCTGGTGCTGAACTGCCAAGCTGCCCCATCCATCGTGCTTTCTGCCAGGCCTGCTGTTAGGAAAAACCCTTCCGGATGGCCAGTGCTGTATCAATGTACTAGGGACCCAGGGGCTGATGTGTATGCAATACACACACATACACTAGCATCTCCCATGCAATATATGATCATTAGCCTTCTCTGCAGCTTGTGCTCAGGGCATTATTACATCCCTGCTATGGTTCATGCTGTGTGATTTCTTTAAGCCCTTGAGCACTGCCAAGTGGGATTGGAACAGGTTGTTAAAGGCATGTTGAGTGCCCCTCTCTGCCCTGCTATGTCTCGGAGATACCAAATGTTGTACGTGTTAGAGGTCCCAAGCATCAAAGATGCAGTAATGCCCAGCAACAAAGGAAAAGCAGGTGACAGGCCATGTGGGAATGAGCTACAGCACATGCCAGACTGGTCATATACATCCTTTGTTTGTACCACAAAGAGAATTGTGAGGCCCTGTTTCCTGACTTTAACTATTGCACTGAAGAAGGAATAGTGTTAATTTTTCACAAATCCTCTAATATTCCTGTGGCTGCAATTGGAGGCTCTGTCATATGCAGATATTACACTGTCTGGGCTCTGAGGTATATTTCTAATTTGATAGTTTTCCTGATATTGCAAAAGTCATAACATGGGCTTCTCCAGAGGTGTGCGGCTAAGCTCCCGGGAAGGGCAGGCTGTCACTGCAGCTTCATCATTTAAGACTTCCCTGTGTTGTCTTGTTAAGAAGACAGAATGCTTACGAAGAAAGCCTGCGATAGGAGATGCAAGCCGTTTGCACTCTGCGATGATGAGAGAACTGAACTGCGTGAAGGTAAATTACTCCCACCGCAATGATGCTGGGGCTATGGAACCTGTTCTGTAGGCATCTCCCGAGGGAAGAGCATAGTACGGCAACACATCCCTTAGGACTTCCTAGGTGCTCACTTCAGAGGCAGCTGCCCCATTGTGATGGCAGGATACAGGACGCCCAGTAGGCACTAGCACCCTCTTTGCACTGTTATAACACTGATCAGTTGTGACGAAGTGGGACTGTTCTTAATGTTTCCTCTGAATACTGTGTGGGTGCCTCAGTTTCCCCTATGCATTTCTTAAGTCTCCGGTGTGCATAAATGGCCCACACTCTGTCTCCTGGCAACAAATGGCCGGGGCCCTTCCCCCCTGCAAGGGAATAGCTAAAGGTGAACAAAGAGATCAGGTGACCTCCTGGCCCGGGAAAGAGACAAAGGCCAGAAAGGAGGGGCGGAGGGGGTTTCAGTTTGGGGCTGGCTGGGGACGGGAAGTGAGGGCAGATGGGGTTGTCTGGCTCGCTGGGCCCCAGAATGAACCCAGCTGAAGGGTTCCGTTCTCTGTACCTACAAGCTCTGTTTTAGACCCTGTTCCTGTCATCTAATAAACCTCTGTGTTACTGGCTGGCTGAGAGTCACGTCTGACTGCGAAATGGGGGGGGGGGTGCAGGATCCTCTGGCTTCCCTAGGACCCCGCCTGGGCAGGCTCGCTGTGGGAAGCGCACGGAGGGGCAGAAGATGCTGAATGCTCCAAGGTCAGACC
This sequence comes from Mauremys reevesii, assembly GCF_016161935.1. Lineage (NCBI taxonomy): Eukaryota > Metazoa > Chordata > Testudines > Geoemydidae > Mauremys > Mauremys reevesii. Next base: position 84,516,841 of record NC_052632.1, read on the forward strand.
CAGGAGGTGAAGCCGTGTGAGCTTCTTGCCCTGCAGACAGGCTGCTCCGAGGGAGAGGAGGCTCCCCAGAGTCCTGACTGGCTTTGTGGGAAGCAGTTCCAGAGCAGCGCCCGGGGACTCCGTGACACCAATTTATTTTGTTCCTGGGTTTTACATGCAGGGGCTCTGGCCTGCTTTCACTATAGGAACCACAGCAGAGAAAGCCAAGGGTCTTGTGCAGTAATTATATGGGTATCATGAGACGAAGCAAAGCAGGAAAGAGTCTAATCCCTGGAATTCAGCAGCCTGGATGGTCCTTCCTTGGGGAGTCCCTCGGTCACTCAGCAGGGTCCCTCCAAGGGGACAATGCTTGTTTCTACTTCTCTGGCTGGCACCAATGCCTGTCCTGGGGCTCAGACAGAGCTGCATGGAGGCTTGTCATGTGTGCTAAGACTCTCCCAGCCCCTCAGACCAAGGTGACAAACATGGGCGGGGGGAGGGGGGAAGAGAGGGGAGGAAGCGTCCTGCCTGCCAGACCCTGGCATCATTCATGTGCAGCAGGCAGAGCGATTCCACACAGGCCTTAGCTACTGGGCCCAGGCTCCTCTCCCCAGTCTGGAGTGCCCCAGTCTCCTCCCAGCAGGGCTCCATCACGCCAGGTCAGGGCTGCTTTGACTGCCTCAGCCTGCTGTGCCAGGCTCTTCATCGGTATCACGGTGCTCAGGTAATTCCACAGTTGGTGAACTCAGAAGTGATGGGACTTGAGCCAGATTGAGAGGGCAATGGAATGGGACAAAGTGATGCAGGACGACCCTAATCTTCTATGATCTATGGAAGTGCTGCCCCTTCGGACGCTTGACCAGAAGCCTAGGGGGTGAAGAGGCCCGTGCTGCTCTCTGGAATGTGCCCAGCGCTTGCTGCCCCATTGCAATGGCCAGTCACTGCCCAGGAGTTCAGTTAGCATGTCTTTGACTTGCACTCTTGGTGCTGTATAGAACATTTACTCTTTCCCTCCTTGCCCTGTCCCAGCCCTGCTGCCCGGCAGCCTGCACTCTTTGCACTGCATCCATGTGGCTGTGGTCACTACCGCGAAGTAAGTGACAGAAGCAGCTGGTGCAGCTGCTCTCGGAAATGCTAATTCAGCCCAGTGCAGATCAGAGGGCTGGTAGCTGTTCTGTCTGCCTGAGGAGCAACATCTGCCTGACCTCCAATAAGTGCCTCCTGCTGGGGAGCAGGCAGTCCCCGGCCACAGGGCTCCGGCTGGAATACACAGGAACAGTAGGGGCAGAAGGAATTTTAGGGAGAGGAGCAGGCTATGCAGACAGATGTGCCTACCCCCTTTTAAATGAAGCCACAAGCTGGGGAAAAGGCCTCTTTCTAGTTCCTGGCAGTGGCGAGTGGACAGTATGGAATGAGGGGAGATTTCCCCCAGTCACAGGGGCACATACGGGACCAGTCCAGCACGTGGCTTACACAGTGGGGGGTGGAAAGGGACAGTAGGATGCTGGAGGCGCTCTACAGGAATGATCAATGAGGAGCCCGTAACAAATTTCCAGAGCAGAAGCCAGGAAACGTCATGGCTGAAATGTTCAAAATGAGGCCCCCGACGTCCCAAACCTACGTCCATGTTTAGGCGCCTATGGACATGACCCAGTGTACAGAAATGCTGGCAGCCAGTGGTTCCAAACTGGGCCGTGGCCAAGTGCCCGAGCTAACCTCAGTTCTGAAAACAAGGAGTGGTGGCTACGGAGCTGGAAGGTCCCGTGGGGGAAGTTCATCCTGCTCTAATGGGCACTATCGCTGCCTTCAACAGAGACTTGACAAGATTCTAAACTTAATGACATTAGCCAGAGGGGCTGGCAGCTTGATCTGCCCTTTGCAGGGACTGTCAGATCACATAGCTGCTAATTGACCAATGCGTCTCCTTTCGCTTAGTTATTAGCAGCTGCACAATGACAGTCCGCTGACATTAATTGTCTGAGTTAGTGGCATCTGAAATACAAATAACAGTTTGTCGCTGCGGCAGAACAGGCTTGTTACTCTGCTGGCCATAAGGGCTGGGGGGTAACAGCCAGCCTGGCGTGTCTCTTTGGTGGGAGTTTACTCCGGGTTCCAGGCTGTGCCCTCGCTCTGCAATGTGCTCCCAGGACAGCTGGGGGTGGCACATGAGCAGAGCCAACTTAGATATAAACATCTTCCGCGTCACCATACTGCTGTGCTCAGCCCGTTCCAGCTCCGGGTGAGCTGCCCCAGGGAGCTCGCTCTCCAGGGCACCTTTGTCAGGTGAGAGGCCAGCACCCACACTCCTCCCAGCATGCCTCACCCCACCAGGCCACGCAGCTCTGTCTGCACCCATTGGGTGGGTTCCTGCAGTACAAAGCTGGTTCCGACTGATGGAACCCCTTCATTGCCATTTGCCTGCAACACAATATCCACCCAGTCCACAGATCTAGCTGAGCTAGAGAGCTGAAACAGAACCACACTCGTCACAGACACCCACAGGAGAGTCTGGAGCTGGCCGACCCTGCGCTCACCCACAGTGTCAAACGGTGTGAGTGTGAGGCCAGCCAGGGCCCAGGTACTCACATGGCTGGTGACACCCTGGCCTGAGCTGGTGGCTCAAGGACTACATAGGTTTAAAAACATATTTCTTTGCATTTTCTTCATTTATTTTGTACTGAACAAGTCTTCCCCGCAAGGCTCAAAGATGTGCCTTGCTGCCCCAGTGGCAAGATGAAAGAGGCCTTCTGCTCTGCCACAAATCCCTCATCTCTGCCTCTTCCAGTGCCATGCCAGTACACAACTGGAGAAACGTCTCCCCTGGCTCAGCCAGAGCCTCTTGCAGGGCGCATACAGGAGGGAAGAAGAGGCAGTGCTCTCTCCGAGCCATCGCTGGGGAATAGTAAAGCTGATAACCATGGCTCTGAAAAGCAGAGTCATGTTCTCTGTCTGACAGGACAGTGAAAAGAATAAACTAGAACAGGGCCCAGAGCCTTCCCTGATACATGGGGAGAGGGGCCTATAAATCCTCACGCCGGAGAAGGTGGGTGGAGCCCCATGTTTCCCATTTAATATTGCTGTAAATATGCCTTAATGGAGACACAATGTGGCTACACAGACTGTGCTGCTAATGACACTAGCTGAAGGATGGGCTTCTCCTATCTGTCAGGAACAGGGGCGGCTCCAGGCCCCAGCACGCCAAGCGCATGCTTGGGGCAGCATGCTGCGGGGGGCGCTCTGCCGGTCACTGGGAGGGAGGCAGGCAGCCAGCCTTTGGCGGCATGCCTGCAGAGGGTCCGCTGGTCCCGCAGCTCCGGTGGACCTCCCACAGGCGTGCCTGCAGAGGGTCCGCTGGTCCTGCAGCTCCACCGAAGCCGCGGGACCAGCGAACCCTCCGCAGGCACGACTGCGGGAGGTCCACCGGAGCTGCGGGACCGGCGACCGGCAGAGCGCCCCCCTGTGGCATGACGCCGTGCTTGGGGCGGTGAAATGTCTAGAGCCGCCCCTGGTCAGGAAGGGTAGTTTTCCTGCCGTCGCCTCAATGTACTTGCAACTGTATTTAGATTATGTTGTCAAATACAATTTGAATGATATAATTTCCTCCCACCTTAATTATTATCCTAATAATGAGAAGGAGATTATGCTGAGAATCAATAGGTTGATTTTTGTGTTTTATTTCAATTGCTGGACTCACAAATTGTAGGTCTGAGAGCAGATAAGATAAACTCTGCAGTAATCGTGATGGATATTGCAGCGGAACCAGCCAAAGGAGCTCAATAAAGTGTGTAATGAAGGTTCTGTCTGTCACTCAGGGCTTGTTTGCACAAAATCACCTCGGAATCAACAGATATTTATGTCAAAGCAGATTTCTACATAACAAGAAAGAATGGAGAAGAGGAGAAGAGATGGAAATGATTCATCTTCAGAGCTGCATTCGGCACGGGATTGACTGGAACCAGGCACCCCGCTGGGGAAATGTACCGGATTCCCCACGCAGCCCTGCAATGTCTCTGCTGGATCCACACATCACTCGGCCAGAGCAGTTCATCCTTGGCCTTCGGTACCCGCTCACAACCCACTTGTGCCACTTCCCACCGCACACTCTCAGATACACAGGCACTGCCCCTCCAGGCCGGCTTGCCAGTACACGTTAGTCCTCATCTGTCTCACTTCCTGCTGTGTCTGTTCTGGGCTCCTAACCCAGTTCTGCTGGTGCCCCTCAGTTCTGACTGCAGGATCCCAGCAAGACCAATTCTTGACTCTGTTAATGAACCTGCCAACAGCATCCCCACAATTTTCATACCATTCCCCCTCCTCCCACCCACAGCTCTGCTGCTGAACCTCAGGCTTGGCATCACACCAGCCCCTGATATCCAGATCTGGACGTCTCTACACTAGTGATTGCCATTTAGGCCAAGCCACATGGTGCTTTTTTAGGTAGAAACATCCAGTCGGGAGCTGATATCAAGCTGACACTTTGCTGCTGTAACTGAGGAAAATAAACCAGCAGGAGTACAAAAGAGCATCTGGCCATCATCCATCTCCATCCTCTCTGCAGCATTCCTGGATTGCCAGAGAACCTGGAACAATATCTACGAGGAGATTCCTCTGAGGCCTGGTACACCAGCTTGGAGCTTTTCCTACTTCCCTTTGGGATGAATCCAGCACTGCACACTTGCCAGTCTGCTTTTCATCGGCAGCGCTGGTTAATCACTATATCTATGAGGTAGGTGTCATTAGACCAGTGGGTCTGCAATGCCTGACTCTGTCATGCAAAACCAGGAGCAAAAACTGCTTCTCAGCACATTCCTGTGGGGGCCTCACTGCTTGCAGTCTCTGATGCTCAAGTAATAAGATATTACTGCAGGCTCCCATCTGTCCAGCCTCCAGCAAGTGTTCTTCCCATCCTGTCCGGGACCCTGCTTCACAGCAGGTGACTCCCCCTGAAACTCACTAATCATCATCTGCAGAAGGGAGGCCTCCAACTTGATCACTCTCACCTCTTCTCTTTGTCTATTGAGTGAAAATGGAGTTTCCTCACTGGCTGGACACTTGGGGAATGGTCTGTGGATGCCCTCTGGCTTCCAGTTCCTTAGCACTTCATGAACGTTGACATCAGGTGGCATTACACCTACAGAGCAGGTATGGGAAAAGAACACTCCCTCCAGGAAAATGCTTAAATTGATCTGGATGCTGGATTAGCGCTGTTTTGTGGGCAGATATGGTAAATAACAAGATCTGAAGGACTGATTGTTTGCCTAGGATTTTGACAGTGTCCTTGATTTACCAGGAGCTTCTCTGTGTGAAGATATATGCAACAACCACAACCAGCCAAGGAAAGGCTGCAAAAATGTCAGTTGAAGAGGAAATACACTCCCTTTCCACCTTCCCTAGGCCACATCTATATAGATCCTATCTATTGGGATGACAACTCAGAATCTAAAGCAGTTTCCCTGCAGAGACTAACACAGTGCGCTGCTTGTTATGTCTAGATTTCCCTAGTGTTACCACACAGGTGAACCCTGTGAATGACAGCAAAGGAAACAGGCTGCAAAGAAAAGGAGATGGAGAGAAAGCACCTTCCAAGTCGCTTTAATTCAAGGCGAATTTTACAGGAAGCCCAGTTGGTCTGTCAGGTTGAAGTCAGGCTGACGGCGTGCACGCACCTAGTGCTGGGCAATGCACGAGCACCTGTGCATTGAGATGAAAGGGCTGTCGCCTTGCACATGCCGAGCTGGCACATCAGGCCAGCCAGATTGAAATAGGTGGCAAAAGCCAACAGGTCCAGAGTTCTGGAAAACTTTACAAAGTTTCCACCGAGCGAAGCTGATCATTCCAAGCCCACAGAACTGGCTGTACTTCCCTGCCCTTATTCCTTGAATTTTTAAATCTTTCTGAGGCTCCAGTAAGATTCTTGCATCACTAAAATAACCACGAAACTCTTAATTCAGGGAATGGCATGTGAACAATTTCTCTCTGGTAGTGGCAAAGCTCATGGTCTGAAACCAACCATCCTGTGTAGTGAAACTTAATGCCGTTTGTGATATTTTACAGAAGATCCTTGTGGGCAAAATATGGATCAAGTTAAACAAGCTGGGCTCATCTCTCTTTGTATGGTGGTAGCTTTAAGGAAATTCAGACCTTTAGCCAAAGTTGGATGGATATGACCTTCTGGAGTATAATTGTAACAATCTTGCCATTTTTATTCCCTGTTAGTTGAAATATTTCAAAAGCTAAATGACTCAAGGTCATTAAACTTTGTAAAGAGATTGCTTCAGGTATTTCCAGACATCTATCAAAACCTAAGTCACCATGACTGGCTATGATTAGAAGAGAGCACAGATCGGCAAACAGTAAATTGTCCTGTTTTATGTCCCTTCGACATTTTTTGCTGAGGTTTCCTAATTTTTTTGTTCATATCCAATTTGATGACCAGCTTAATTAAAATTAAGATTGCAAAGGTAGCTTTATCTTTTTATCATCCTAGCTGTTGTGAAAAATGAGTCCAAAATGTTGAAAAATGTGGTGAGAGGGAAAACAGCCCAAATAACTCAGACTTGTTTTAGCAATTTCTGACTATAATGTTAAAAAGGTGATTTGCTGGGACTAGTCCAGCATCCCAGTGACATTTAAACAACGATTTAGCCTGTTTCTATCCTAGTGCACTCTCTCCTTACTTAAACGGCTAGAGTCTGAATTGGAACTAAGTTGAGCTGCCGGATTTGGGACACGTCCGCCCTGTGGCTGACACTTTTAGTATCTATTGTAATATTTATTAGGAGAATAATACTGATGGTAACAATGTGACATTTACAGCCAAACAGGCTGCGCAATCATGCCTGCACTGCACCTCACTGTCCTCTTCTTTCTACCTGGCCTACGCCAAAGTAACTCACTGGCTGCCCCCAACCAGGGCCGGCTTTCTTGTTCGGCGGCTCTTTGGCGGCAGTTCCTTCCCTCTGAGAGGGACTGAGGGACCCGCCACCGAATTGCCGCCAAAGAGCCCGACATGCCGCCCCTTCCCGTTGGCCGCCTTAAGCACCTGCTTCCTGCACTGGTGCCTGGAGCTGGCCCTGCCCCCAACCCAGTGGGCTCCTCCTCTGTAGCTGGCATAGGCTCCCCCAAAGTCACAGCCCAGCAGCCTTCAGCCACGAATGGTATCTCACCAGAGACAGACAGATGTGCTAGGGGACTCCAGAGACCTGCTTCCTACCTCACACTCCCCTCAGTCTGGCAAGGTGAAACCAGGGCACCCTCTGATGTATAGTAACCTCCCCAATCCTCAGCTCACACCATGTCCAAAGCACCTTCACTTTGCTGAGTCCAGTAACACTCCTCTTGACTTCCAGCAGGGTGGGAGTTGAGTCAGGCCCAGTGTGATTTATTGTTTGGAGGCCTAAAACGTTGGTTGGCCTAGGTATGTCATTCAGTGATGTAAAAAATTCACACCCTGGAGAGAAGTAGTGACACCAACCTAAGCCCTGGCGTAGACACCGCTAAATCAATGGCAGAATTTCCTGCCTGTCGAGGGGGTGGATTTACTACGGCAATGGAAAAAACCCTTCTCATTGTAGCAAGTTTCTTCATTACAGTGCTACAGCACCCCAGCTCTGCTGCTCAGCTCATGTAGCGTGGACAGAAGCAGGTCCCTTGGGCAATGTTGGAGGACGTTTCGATCTAAACCCAGAAGGGTTGTAATGGGCTGATTCACACTCTGAACAGTGTGTTTACATAGGGCAGGTAACACTGCAGCCTAAGTCAATCTAACTTCAATCACTCAGGGATGTGAAAAAGGCCCCTGTCTCCCTTTCCCCCGCTCGAGCAATGCACGTTTTGCACTGTCCACACTGGTGCTATGTCGGTGGGAGACACTATCCCACCAACACAGCCTCCACTTCTGGCTGAGGTGGAGTACTTACGCCGATGGGAGAGAGCTCTCCTGTCGGCATAGTGCGCCTTCACCAGACACGCTACAGCTGCATCAGTGCAGCTATGCCAATGTAGCGCTGTAGTGCAGACTTGCCCGTGGGATACTCCTGGGTGGAAAGGTTCTCTCTGAGGTCGTGTTGCCTAGGCAGTGTAACATGGCACAGAAGGTGCAGCAGTGAGCAGTCTGAGCTGGGGAAGAGGTCTCCATCAGCGCTGGGCATGCGGCCGCAGCTGCTGCTGTGCAGCTTGTTTTAAAAAGCATGACATACCCTTCTAGCAGAAGATTAGATTGGGTTTTTTTGCCATTCTTTATGCTTTGTTTCTGTGGGGAAAAAATCAAACCACAGCTAGCATGATCAGTGTGTGCATGCTAAACTCCCACCGAAAGCTGTGAAATTGCATAAAAGATTTGATCAAAGTGACTATCAGTAGGAGAGCTATAATGACTTCTGTGATTCTCTTAACAGGAGTTTAATTTTATGTTTATTATTTGGGGACTGATGGAGCAGAGGAAATGCCGGCACCACTGTGTGGGCTTCCCTGTTGCTCGCTCATGTACAAGCTGTAAGAAGTTGGAAAAGCTGAAGTACAAAGCAAGCTTGCTTGTGGTATTTTTAATTTTTCTCATGTTCCCCAGGCAGCAGAGAGTGAACTTAATTAAAATAAATGGAGAGAAAGAATGGAATAAATCACAATATGAATATTCCCGGCATCGGTGTGACTGTGCAGCGCACAGGGATGCTGGCTGCGTTGGGAACAACACCACCTGTCCCGCACTGTGCAGCTGGGCTTCCTTGCCCTTGGTCAGCTCTGAGAAACAGCAGCTCCTTTAATACTGGGGTCTTGTTTTGGAGGCTGACCCCTGCTGCCCTAGCCTGCCAGCTCCTCTTTGGCTCTCAGTCTCTGGCTGCACGTGAGGCAAGAGGAGGAAGGCTCAGAAAGTTGGAAGTAGCAGCTAAAGTTTTGATTGCTTCCCTGAATCGAACTGTCCAATACCCTAAGATTTGCCCAGACTAGAACCTGGACACTTCTCTGCTAATGGCCCAGCCAGCCCACCATCTGAGCTGGCTCAGCCAGTGGCTTGTCAGGAATTAGGACATTATAAGTAATTCCTCACCAATTAAGTTTATTCCATGGTTCACACCCCAGGCAGGCTCTAGGCAAAGCGACAATATCTGCCCCTAGCAGCCTGCAGTTACTCACAACGTTACTGGCTGTTTCACTGCCCCAGGCAGCTGTCTTGCTGGCAGAGCCAGCCCCTTCACACACACGGGCTGACAGCTCACAAAGACATTATGCATTGAGGCGCTAGTGCAGAATTTCGCATCTAAAGATGACTGGTTAATGTTCGCAGAAGTGACCCACACCTCCCTGGCCACCCAGGCACCAAGCCAAATAATCCAGTGTCAACCAATCATTTTTCATTCCATTTTTATCAGTGAACTTGGCTTCCAAACTTTATTTTCCCACCACAGTAGAGAGCAATTGGATCATCCTTCAATAATCGTCTTTCACAGGGAAGCACATGTACAACCCAGAGAACTGAACTAGTCCCACGGTGATAGGGCAGAGTGCGGTGAGAGGTGGGAAGGGGCCGTATAGAAACTGAGAGTTCAGGAGAATCATTCACTAGTGCAAAGCAATGACTAGTGTAATAGCTCATCATTCGTGCCTCTCTAGACAGACAGTATCTTTTCCCAGGTGAAGAAAGAAAGAAAGAAAGAAAGAAAGAAAGAAAGAAAGAAAGAAAGAAAGAAAGAAAGAAAGACAGGCCAGGCAAAAGAGACAGGAGCAGTGAAGGGAGGGAGCTGGGACCTGGAAAGGGAAATCATTGCAAGAAGAATCTTCTGGAACAAATTTTAGCCCCATTCCAGTTGAGGTCCATGTTGGAGTCAAATCCAGTTAACTACATTCTGTGTGCCAGAAGTGACAGGTTAATAATCACAACAAATTCACAGAGCGCCATGCCACTCCGGGGGGATCTACTGCAAGAGACCCAATAGGGTAGGGAAAGAGTGAACTCAGGAAATAAAAGCATCAAGCGTTAAATGATGTGGCAGCTCCCGACGGGATGTTAGGCCCTGGGAGCGCTGCACAGGGATGGCGCTCTTACCAGTCTGTCCACAGATCTCTCGGCTATTTTCCAGTTTAGGTACACCCTAAGGAATGTCCATGAGAGTCTATACATTTGGCAAGGGCCAAATGCACAGTGACGTCCATGGGCATCTTTCCATACAGTTTAATGGGCTTGGGTTTGAGCTCAGGTGGCAGATTAGTGGTGCAGTCAAGCCGGTCCAGTACTATAAAGCAGCAGCACTGTTGTAGCTGAGCCGGAAGGTGCCTGTTGCCTGTAGCCCCCAAGTTGTGGCGGTTTAGAGCCCAGAACCTCCAGGCCTGGCAGTTCAGCACCCCGGCACCTCTGGGCCTGGCAGTTCAGAGCCCCGGCACCTCCTGGGCCTGGCGGTTCATAGCCCGGCACCTCTGGGCCTGGCAGGTCAGAGCCCAGAACCCCCAGGCCTGGCAGTTCATAGCCCCGGCACCTCTGGGCCTGGCAGGTCAGAGCCCAGAACCCCCAGGCCTGGCAGTTCGTAGCCCCAGCACCTCTGGGCCTGGCGGTTCAGAGCCCCAGCACCTCTGGGTCTGGCAGTTCAGAGCCCCAGCACCTCTGGGTCTGGCAGTTCATAGCCCCGGCACCTCTGGGCCTGGCAGGTCAGAGCCCAGAACCCCCAGGCCTGGCAGTTCGTAGCCCCAGAGCCTCTGGGCCTGACGGTTCAGAGCCCAGCACCTCTGGGCCTGGCAGGTCAGAGCCCCAGCACCTCTGGGCTTGGCAGTTCAGAGCTCGGCACCTCCTCTAGATGAATCCCCGCCAGCGGATTTCTTCAGGGGAAAGAGACAAGCTGCCGACAGCAGAAGTGAGCCCAGCAACTCAAGCACAGAACAGAGGAGTATGCAAATCCATCATTATCTCCTGCAATTCCAGGAGATCGTTCCTTCCACACCTTGCCAAAGTCAGGGAAGGGGCGGGGGGGTTAAGGGTAATCGCTGATTGTTTGGCAGAAGCAAATCAGAGCTTTTTGAAATCACCTACAAGTATAAACGGATGGACTTTAAAGCTTTCCCAGTGTCTGTCAGCATTTCATTTTAATTTGCAGTGAGCTGGGCTTTTCAGCAGATTAATGTGGAGTGATAAGAATGTCTCACTCAAGACACTCTGCTTCGCTGCGCTGTGCATCTGGCTGCAGGGAAAGACCATCAAACATTCCTCCTGAGTGTCAGGATGCAAGATGGATGGATGGATGCCCTGGCTGCTTTTCCAGCTGTGGGGTGGCAGTGCTGCAGCTACAGGTTTGAGTATAAACAATCACTGAATAAAAGGCGCAGTGCAGAAGTGACCTCCCAGCACCCTTAGAGCCAAGTCAGACAGTCCTGCCTGTGCCACAGAGGGTTTTATCCAGCAGTCAGGCAGTGCTGGGACACCCCCCCGAACAGCACTCCGGCACTTTTTGGGAGCTGGAGCGCCGTTCCAGTGTTTCTGTTGGTCCTTAGGCAGGCAGCTCCTTTCCCACCCCAGCTGCAAAGCGGGCCTCCAAGTTTCCTGGACAGGTCTTACTACATCCTGGCTCCAGCTTCCAGCCCGGCAGGGGGGCAGGGCCTCAGGGAAGAGAGAAGGAGCAGGGGGTGCGACCATGGTTCCAGCACCAGTGGCCCCATCATTTTTACATAGTTTCTGGAACTCCTGCTTACGATCCAAATACTTAAATATTACCTTACAGCTGCTCTACGTGAGATGAATGCAGGCAGCAACTCACAAGCATTTGATAAAGTCTAAACACTGTCTTATAACACTAATACCTATTGTAACAATACTAACACACAGGTGATCCAGACAGGTTCCAGCCAGGAAGCTGTCAGTGTTCAGCTGAGACATGGGGCCCTTGGCATGAGCTGGCCCCTGGCCTGCCAGTGTCACAAAAGCACATAACGATTCTGTTTTATATCATAGAATCATAGAATCTCAGGGTTGGACGGGACCTCAGGAGGTATCTAGTCCAACCCCCTCCTCAAAGTAGGACCAAACCCAACTAAATCATCCCAGCAAGGGCTTTGTCAAGCCGGGCCTTAAAAACCTCTAAGGAAGGGGATTCCACCACCTCCCTAGGCAAGGGCAGCTCCAGGCCCCAGCATGCCAAGCGCGGGCTTGGGGCGGCATGCCATGGGGGGGCACTCTGCCGGTTGCCAGGAGGGCGGCAGGCGGCTCTGGTGGACCGCGGGACCAGCGGACTGCGGGACCAGCGGACCCTCTGCAGGCACGCCTGCGGGAGGTCCACCGGAGCCGCCTGCCGCCCTCCCGGCGACCGGCAGAGCGCCCCCTGCGGCATGCCGCTCTGCTTGGGGCGGCGAAATGTCAGCCGCCCCTTTCCCTAGGTAACCCATTCCAGCGCTTTACCACTGTCGGAGAAAAACTCAGTTCTCGCTTTTTCTTTGGGTGCAGCAAAATCAAATACTTTATTCTTTCTCTAGTAATTACAATGGAGGGAGGGAGTGCCCTAGGACACAGGGTCACCCCAGTCCCGGACAGGTCTCTCTCAACTGGTAAACAATTACAGCAAGCCTTTATACTTTTGTTACAGACAATAACTAGCAATAATACAGACAATAAAGAGCAACAACTGCATTTTGTTTATACATAAGCCTTTCTGCTATCTTATTTGTCTCACTCCTAGAAGACGCAAGCCTGCATATTTGGTTATCAATACAAGGTCGTAATAACTTTTTACACAGTTCTTTTCCTCTTGCCTCACACTATCCTTGCTTCTACAAATCTCACGTCATTAGGGTCACAGCTAGCCTAACTCTTGCTAACTGACTGACGCATTAAAATTCCCTTCAAATCCTTGTTAATTCTTTCCCTGTTTCCACACCACCCTCCTAGTGAAATAGTGTTTCCTAATATCTAATTTAGACCTCCCCCACTGCAACTTGAGACCATTGCTCCTTGTTCTGTCATCTGCCACCACTGAGAACAGCCGAGCTCCATCCTCTTTGGAACCCCCCTTCAGGTAGCTGAAAGCAGCTATATGTAACTGTTTGTTTCAATATTCTCACTCGCTATCACTGGACCTTCTGTTCTTTGATAATAAACGTATTCTTGGCTCCACGCTGTGTATAGCTCAGTGCTGTGGTGTTGTGCACAAGGCTGATCCTGAGCTGAACCTTACAAGCTGGTGTATGCTGCCCGGTGGGCCCAGCAGGCCGGGTAATTCTCTGAGCGTCTATGGGGTAAGGGCAGTGCCCCAAGGAGTCGGGGGTGGTGGGTGCCTATCGCTAACGGGTACAGACAGAGGCCTGCAGAGGCCTGGCAGGCCAGACTTGTGCTACCAGAGGCTGGCGGTGTCAGGGAGCTGATCCACAGCAGGCCCAGACAAGACTTCCACCCACTGAGGGCAGGCTGTGGTGAGCTGCCTCACAGCCTGAGGTAGCATCACACACACACCCCCCCGCCCCCCGCATTGCCATGCCAGTCGGGAACTCTGTAATTGCTCATCCGAGCAACCCCTGCTCCCCCAGCCATGGGGCCCAAGACAGCTCTGCCAGGCCCCGGCTCCAGGCTTGCAGCAACCTGTGCCAGGCCCCTCCTACCTGAGGCCTGCGCCTCTCCCGCATCCAGAAGCCAGGGGCGGCTCCAGGCCCCAGCACGCCAAGCGCGTGCTTGGGGCGGCACGCTGCGGGGGGCGCTCCGCGGGCGCCGCGAGGGCAGCAGGCAGGCTGCCCTCGGCGGCTTGCCTGCGGAGGGGCCGCTGGTCCCACGGCTTGCAGGAGGTCCGCCGAAGCCACACGACCAGCGGACCCTCCGCAGGCAAGCCGCTGAAGGCAGCCTGCCTGCCGTGCTTGGGGCGGCAAAATTCCTAGAGCCGCCCCTGCCAGAAGCTGCCCGCTGTGCTGTGATCTTGCCTTGGGGACTGATGGAGACACGACCAGGGTCCTTTTGCTTGTGACCAGCGCTAGTCTGTGAACTCTGCTCCCTGGGTGAAGTGCGCCCCGCTGCCTGCACGCACAGCCAGAGGTGAGAGAGAGCGGGGGCTCATCCTCACAGCACTTACACAGCCCAGCAAAGCGGCTAGCAACGGGGCTGCCTCGTCCAAAGCAGCCACAGGATTCTGGCTTAAGACAAAAGTCTCTACTTTATTGTTTAGAAATTTGTGCCAATCCCTTCCAGATCAATTAATTTTGTAATCACACTTTTAATGGAGGAGACGGTTAGAGCCCAAGTGGGGATGGTTAATATTAGTTGTATTTAACTGTCGAAAGCTTCTCGTGTCGTAAACCAGTCTCACAGTCAAACTCTAAAATTCAGTTTAATTGGTGGATAACAGGCCTCCAGGCACTCGTAGCTTATTAATGCTGACAGCAGTAATACTGCCTGTTAGCCTACGACAGCTGGCTACTCGGAGCAATGCAGCATTGCTTTCCTGTGCCGTCCCATGTGCTGGCAGCCCAGGCAGGAGATGCTGGCGCCTGCTCAGGGAGGAGCTTTCAGAAGCATCAAGCAGTAGAAACGTCTTTACATCCCGGAGGCGCAGTTGGGGGTGGGAGTTTGGGTTGGTGCTATTTGGAGGGGAAAATCAAATTATCTGCACAAAAAAGAGCCATGCATGTTTCACTGGCAAGCAATCAGTGGATAGGGCGGGTACAAAGAGACGTGTCTGAGAAGCTTGCTGGTACCTTTATAGCATGAGTCTTGGGGCGTCTTTGAGCAGGAATGGGACAGAGAGTGGGTCAAGGGCATGAGCAGTAGCTTTCCCCATGTTATCAGGTCCAGCAGATGAGCCCTGTGGGGCTTGCTGTGGCCAAGTCCAGTTCCACGGTCCTTCTTCCAGAAGACAAACCCTAAAGGAGGGGAGGAATCATGGCCCCGCTGAAGCCTACAGCAAAACTCCCATTGATCTCTGCAGGGCCAGGATTTCACCCCAGTGATTTATTTTAGAGTCAACACAATGTAAAGTCCCTTTCCAAAGGGCCTGTGCTCACCACACTCACCACGTAGCATCATCAAATCAAAAAGACGTGTTTGCAGAACTCGCGCATCACAGTAACTATTAGTTCAGGACTATTCACTCAGCTCTGAGTTATATGCAATGGAGACATGTGAGTAAAGGGAGGGAGCGCTCTCAATGTATGTAGGCTGTGTG
The DNA here is from genome assembly GCF_016161935.1 of Mauremys reevesii. Lineage (NCBI taxonomy): Eukaryota > Metazoa > Chordata > Testudines > Geoemydidae > Mauremys > Mauremys reevesii. The sequence goes on from NC_052632.1 coordinate 84,531,939, forward strand.
TGACTATATGTTTTCTATCCAATTCCTCAGAGATTTATGCTGGTGAAATGAGAACATTAAATATCCCTTTGATGTAACTCAGCATGCAACAAGAGATACAGATTTAAATACTGAGTAGAGTATAACTGGCTAAAAGCTTCAGCAACATTTTTAAAGATCACTTTGTAATAAAACTGGACTGAAATATTCCCCCTGCTTAGAATGTATGGTGAGTAATTGGTGTCCTGTGATAAATAGGAGCAAATATATATATTTATGAACAACAACAAATATTAATGAAGAAATAATATGGGAACCCCAGTTCAGGCCATGCAACTGCCATTACTCAATGGTATCATCTGAGAAACTCTGACATTGGGCAAACACTAAGGAAAGGAATGAAGATGTGGTTTGACTCAGAGTTGAGGAAGAAGCTTGTACAGTCTTGGGAAGTAGGGCTCTGTGGCCCCAGGGATCAGTGGAAGGGTGCTGTGTACAGACACGTTCATGTGATATGAACGCTGGCGTGCTGTCTCCTAACAGAGTCATGGCTTGCAAATGCTTCAGCACTGTTGATTCTTATCATGGGCAAGCCATCAATTTGCATGTGTGCCAAAATGATTAAAAACCCAAAGGCAGAGTCCATTGTAACAGCCTTTCTCACTCGGCCTCAGTGGCAGGCGAGATTTATCTCCAGGTGATGCTCTTCATTACTGTTCAGGCTCAGCACGAGCAGGAGCCGCATGTTGATGTCTCTTCATTTTTCACGCAGCCGGAGCCACTGCTACTGCCTTTCTGCTCTGCACTGAACACCATGAATTAAAAGATGAACCAACCAGAGAAGAAAATGCTACAGAAAAGCCATGCCTGCACAGGCATCATTGGCTGAGCACATACAATCATCTGGGAAAGTGAGGGTTTCTGGTTGAACCCTGACTGCATGGTTGTGGGAAAGGAAAAAGCCTGGACTGTAGAGCATCTGAGGCATGCTAGATGGAAAGCAAGCTGGCTACAGAGATGCCATCCCTGCTCAGGCCTATGGGGAAGAGCCGAGGCTCACCAGAAGGGCACAGAGAGGCACGGTCCAGGCGTGGATAGTGGGAAGGTCCATGCAGGGGCCCTGTAGCATTTATCTCTGGGAGTGAATGCTGCCAGGAGAATCTTGCTGGGAATACTGTGAGCGTGTGGCTAATCTGGTGAGGGAAGCCACACGCTGGACATGACACTCTGAGAGTTGTCTGCCATCCTTCCTCAGCCACTCAGCAGCTCCCCTAATTAGAACTCTGGTGGAAGCCAGGCTCTCCCGCCTCTCCCCCCCCACCCCCCCGATTGCAAAGAAGAATCACTCTGTATTTAAAGGCAAGAGCTGCAAAAGGAAACATTTCTGGCATTAAATAAAAGAGACGTTTTTATCCTGCAACGAAAACTCTGCAATCTGGGAACATGATTTGCATAAACAGACAGTTTGGCTATAAACAATTTCAACAGTAACTGGTATTTACATATAGAACAACTCACTCAAAATACAATTAAAGGCCCTGATGGATTGGAGAATGTCAAAATATTTAAAAGGCTTCAGAACAAGCATTTGATTTACATCTCCTCAATTGGACATAGAAGTGGGGTTTGTTTACACTCCCTTTGCCAGTGCCCAGAGCACATGGAGACACAGGCCTATTATACAGCATCCTCTGATCAGCAGCTCTGTTTGAAGAGCATTAATTCATGGGTTGATTCTTCAAGTACTGAGATTTCGTGTTTTTGCTAAGAATAAGTGTAAAGTTAAAAGGAAGTGGCAGTACCTAGTGGTTAGAGCATGGGATTGGTAGCTGGGACTGCTGGGCTGTATTCCCAGTTCTATCCCTGACTCATTGTAGGACTCTCAGAGACACACCCAGGTCTCCTTTTTCCACAGTACCAGTAACTCCAGGGTCATCTTGCGATGTCTCAGTTCTGCCTCTCAGAAACACTGAGCACCCACAATCCCAGCTGAAAACAAGAGGAGCTGCAGGCACTCAGACCCTCTGAAAATCAGGCTCCAGGTGTCTCAAGTTGGGGCCCTGCAACAGAGGTCCGCAAATGAGTGGGTCCTTTGCAGATTTAGGCCTTCACTCTTCCGTGCTTTTGTTAGGGTTTTGAAGTCAAGGAAATTCGTGTACGCGGATGACATTACCCTAGCTGCCCAGCACACAAGCCTCCATACCATCAGTTGCACCCTAACCCGAGATCTTAGCACAATGGCTGATTATTTCCAATGCTGGAAACTTAAGCCTAACCTGAAAAAAAAACATGGTAACTGCTTTCCATCTGAACAATAAAATGGCTAAAACCAAACTCAATGTGCTGTTCTGCGGTGAGAACATCAGTCACGAGGCTAACCCAAAGTATCTTGGCGTTACACTGGACCGGAGTTTCACATTTTGACAACACCTTGAGAACATCCACCATAAACTCAGGTATCGTGTCACACTATCAGAAAAACGGCTGGAACATCATGGGGCTCCAGTCCATGGACCTTACGAACTGCAACAATTTTCTTGGTACATTCTGTGGCTGAATACGGTGCACCAGTGTGGTCTCACAACAGTCACACTAAATTCCTTGACACTCAACTCAATAACGCTATGCGCATAGTGTCAGGACGCTCAAATCAACTCCATTCGACTGGCTCCTTGTCCTATCGCACATCCAGCCTCCACAGATGAGAAGAGCTGCTCAGACATCTCACTTACTTAACCATGTCAATGCAAATGCAAGGATCCCACTGCACAATGATCTGCAAAACCCACCAAAGACAAGATTAAAATCCCACAACCCTCTATGGAACTGTACTGAGACCCTCACACCAAACTGCGATGCTGAGGCTCAATGGAGAGTCACATGGAGCATTTTGACTGCTCAAAATAAACAGCTTGTCTTTGACCCTGCCATGAAACCACCAGGTTTCGATTTATGTCGGAGAGACTGGTGCAGATTGAATCACACAGGACATCTCATGGGAGATGTGGACAAGCCCTCTTCAAATGGAAAATGAGGCAAACACCTGCATGCAACTGTGGTCACCAGGCACAAACGATGGAGCACGTCATATCTGAGTGTCCCCTTTGTTCTTTCATCAGGTGCCTGAAGGACATTCACCAGCTCGCTGCTGTAGCAATGTGCTGGCTATCAAACCTAAATATAAATTTGTAGTCGTTGCTACCTACCCAAGCCATACAAAGAAGATACAGGAGGTCAAACTAGATGATCACAATGATCCCTTCTGACCTTAGAACCTATGAATCTATGAATCATAAGAACAGCCCTACTGGGTCAGCCCAGTGGTCCATCTAGCCCAGTATCCTGTCTGCTGACAGTGGCTGGTGCCAGATGCTTCAGATGGAGTGAACAGAACAGGGCGATTTATTGAGATATCCATCCCCTGTCATCCAGGATCAAGGATCTCTGACAGTTTGGAGACCACTGGAATTGGGGGGGCTTCTCCAAATGGAATGGAGCCACTGAGGTTAACCCATCTCTAGCTGAAATACCAGGCACAAGTGCTTGTCCTGCCTCTCTGTATTCCCAGAACATTGCTAAGGCTGTTCACGGCTGTATTTCTTCTCTTCAAGGTCATATTCCTTAAGGGCTAGAGGCTAAAAACATTCCACATATATTCTAAAAATACAGAGCTGTATTTATAAACTGCATAACAGATTTCAAAGGACAGGCGCATCCCATTTTACTTTTTATTGCCACTTATCTTCAATCTCTGCCATTGTATTTGTCCTGCTCGGTACAAAGGTGCATCAGCAGCCTTGAGTTTTTCTAAGGCTGACATAGTAGAATGCTAGGAACTCAGTCAAGTGCAATCCTTGTAATTTGTCATAATGCTCCTGGAAGAGATCAGCTGGCTCTCTGAAATACCACTGAGCATATAAAGCAAAACTAAAAACCATAAACGATCACTGACCATGGAGCCTGCAGTAGGTACAATCTGGGAGCTACAGTCATGGAAGCTGTGAAATGAGCCTAGGACTGTGGTTTGCTGCCTGACCGTAGAAAGGGACGTGCTTTGCTGCTGGTGAGTTAGTGCCCCTGGGAGGAGAAGCTGCCACCTGCTCGATAGGCCCATCTGCAGCTTGTGTACAAAGCCCCGCCATCCCCCTGCCCCCCCCAAGCCTTTCCCATGCACAGAAGAAATCCCAGCCCCCACTTCCAAGCAAAGGCATTCAGGTCCCCCACCTTTGCTAACACAGACACACTGCACATTGCGCAGGCCACGAGCTGTATGTGGGAACTTCCCCACGGGGAGACAAAGGGAGGAAAAGAACGACACCTCCTGGTGTTAGGCCTGTCAAGCCCTCCGGGGAGGTGCCCAGACCTTGCAGGGATGAGGGCTGCATCAGAGGCACCATGGGACATGTCTCTGCCATGGCTGGGTCTCACATGCTGACTCATGTCTTGAAGGACGGAGATTTACTCCTGTAAAGAGCATTCATCCCCCCGGGGATCAGCCCCGCCTCCCTTCCCCCCACAGGAGCCCAGGCTTCGGCCTCAGCTCGGGAACACGTCTTTAGTGAAGGGCCTGGCTTTCCTGGGGAGTCTGACTCATCAGCTCATGGGGCCAGACAACCCTCAGCGTCCCATGCATGCAGCTGATTCATGCAAAGAGACATATGCTTTTCTAGCTGCCTCCCTCGGGGAAACCAGGGCCCCCTATCTCCCAGATGATTAGTACTAAGGCTGTAGCAATGCTGCGGCTGAGGCCAGATGATTCCGCATGAGCCCCACCTCTCTGGATTCAACCTGCCTTCATGGGGCACTTTCTGCCTGTTGCCTGCGTGATCCCTGGCAGGCAGCTGGAGAGGGCAAGTGAACCCAGTGGAAAGAGCCAGAGCAGCTTGCAGAAAGCTGCCCATTCCTCGGGCAGTGTTGTTTAATAGGGTGCTCCCTCTGCAACACCATTTGAGTCGCCTCTGTCAGAAAGGTTGGCAAGGTGCTCTGTGTTTCGTCTGGAGAAAGAGCGCGTTCCGCCAATGCTGGGAACACGCGTGAATCTTTAGTTCTCTCTACTGACATGAAGACGGGTCTTGTGGCTCCTCTCAGGAGACATAAGACAAGTGCACGGAGGCAGCTAAGCACTTGGAACTAAATAATACAACCCCTTTCTACCACCAAAACAAGGCAAGAACCCCAGCATTTCCCAGCCAAAGTAGCTTTCTGCAAGTGCATGAACACTGATTATGAAGGAAGCAAGGTAATTAAATGTCAGCTGTTTGTAATTACCCACTCAAACTATTTTGCCCTCCCCCCCCCAAATATCAAAAAATTGCTGTCAGATGGTTGTGCTGTGCCAAATGCCTGAAGATAATAGATCTGGCTCACTGAGCACTCATCTTATCTCCCTCTCTTGGCAGTACCCTACCCACCGCTGGAGTCTGGTGTTTTTCAGTGGGAATGAGAAGGGGAGCAATTATTTGATTCATTGATTAATTATATGCCACTGGGGTTTCCTTGCGGGCTAGCTGTTAACCCAGTGTGAGGGAGGCTCGGCGGAAGCGGTTTCTGTGGCAAGGAAGAGGAGGGACCTGCTCAGAGGGCCCAGGCTAAGATGGTGCTGTCTGATGATTGATAGTGGCTGGCTATCTGTGTGCCTGGACTGGTGACACACATAGCTCCAGTTTGAAGGTGTTCTGGCAGCTGCTTGTGGGGGAAGCTTTCAGACCCCTCTCTTCGGGAATCATCCAGTTCTTGCTGATTGGCAGTGGATGCCCTCGGCCAAATTCACCCCGGTGTAATGTCACTGAGGTGAATGGAGTTACACCAGAGATGGAGCCAACCCTCTGAGACTAAGGGAAGACACTTCATTTCCCTGTCTAGTGTCCTCCCCAAACGTACTTCCTTGTCTCTATCACTCTCAGCAGGCGACAGGGCCTGGAACTAGCCGTCTTCCTCACAGTCTCTGCCAGACCCTCTGCTGCCCTTTGGTGACAACAAGCCCCACCCCACCTCCGTCAGTTTTACTTCCCTGCAGGGCCGGCTCCAGACCCCAGCGCGCCAAGCGCGCGCGTGGGGCGGCATTTTGCCGGCAGGGCGGCAGGCGGCCCCGGCGGACCTTCCGCAGTCATGCCTGCGGGAGGTGCACCGGAGCCGCGGGACCAGCGGACTCCCGCAGGCATGACTGTGGAGGGTCCGCTGGTCCCACAGCTCGGGTGGACCTCCTGCAGGCATGACTGCGGATGCTCCACCAGAGCCGCGGGACCAGCAAACCCTCCGCAGCTGCGGGAGGTCCCCTGGAGCCGCGGGACCAGCGCACTCCCACAGGCATGACTGTGGATGCTCCACCGGAGCCGCGGGACCAGCAAACCCTCCGCAGCTGCGGGAGGTCCCCTGGAGCCGCGGCACCAGCGGACCCTCCGCAGTCATGCCTGCGGGAGTCCGCTGGTCCCGCGGCTCCGGTGCACCTCCCGCAGGCATGACTGCTTGGGGTGGCCAAATTCATAGAGCCGCCCCTGCTTCCCTGCTGTGCTGAGCTCGCCTTGCTGGTGCTGAAACTGCCCCAGGAACCTTGTGCCCCTCCTGTGGTTCTGACCAGGGAAAGCAGCTCTGCTCCTGAGCAGGCGTCGTGCTACAGAACTCATTGACTCCAACAAGGTCACAGGCACTTTATTAACTGGACTCGAGGAGGAGTCTCATCCCTCATTAGTTTTAGGCCTGGAATCCATTAGCTCCCTGGCAGCGTCTTCGACTGTTAAACCTTGGGCTTTGTGTCCTTTCTCCCAGACCATGGTAGAAAGCCCTTTGTTAGGGCTGCTGCTGCCACTCCAAGGCACGGGCTGTGATTTATTACCACACACCATATGGCTGTGCTCGTCTTCCATTTGTCTGCTTTAAATAATTATTTAAGCTTTATTAGGTATTTATCAAATAAACTGTCAGCATCTGAAGTTTCCTTATTGTAGCCAGAGATTTAGAGTGGCAATTTGTATGCATCCCAGCCCCTCTGCAGAAAAGCTCTCTGTGGGCTGAAATTATGATATGAACATGATGTTTTATGAGATAATAGAACTTGAGTTCAAAATTCTGGGGGATTTAAGCGCCCGTGCACTCGGTGAGCAATCAGCGGGAGGCTCTCCTGGCTGTATTTCTCTCTGGAAGGTGCTAGGCAGTGAGCTGGAGGTCAGGGCAGTGACAGATAAATTGAAGAAACTGCTACACTCTCAGCTCCAGTAAGTTTGACTTAGCCCAAGTTTAGCACCACATGGATCCTCTGCTCCCTGTATTCAGCCAGGGAACTCGGCTCTGCGAAGGATGGCCAGGGCTGGGCTGGCTTTCTCCCTGGCTCGCACAACCCTTCCTTCTCCGTGGGAGGATTGGGAGCTCAGGGCCCTAGGTGAGAGTGTAACTGCAATGGCGTTCCATGCCGACTGTGTGCTGAGGGAGTAGCCCCAAGGGGGCTGCTGTATCAGAGGAGAGATGGAGCCCTGCCTGTGCCCCACTCCTCCTCTGCAACAGGGGAGCCTGCAGCTGCCAGAGGGACCAGAACAGGGTGCTGCATCGTACACCTGTCCTGGGGACCATGACTCGGGTGCCCAATTTCATGCACTGACAATGCCGTTAAACTTTCCCCATCCAGCACACTGGGCCAGTGGGAGTCCACTGTGTAAATGGGGTTCATTGTCTGTACTGTTTGCCCCTGGTGCCTTCACGTGTTAATACCAAAGGTTTGAATAGGAAAACGGAGAGGCCAGTGGCGCTGTGGGAAGGGCGCAGGGACGAGCTGAACTGGGCAGCGTGTTAGTTCAAACATGAGGAAGCTGTTGAGGGAAACCTGGCCAGGAAAGCAGAGTTCCCAGTCTCCAAGCGATGGTGTAATTATTCTGCTCTCCCCATCTCTGGCCTTGGCTCCACTTGTCTCTCCCTCGCTGGAGTCTGTTCTTTCCCACCCAGGGAACGGCTCAATTCCAGAAGCTACATCTTTGCATTTCAAAGGCTTTTCTCTCCGGCAGCTTATCTTCCCTGCTATTTCTTCTCTCCTCTCTGCAGAGCAGTGGGGAGCTGCCAGCTGCCTTCCTCTCTATGGAACCCTCCCTCGCTGCATCTCCCAGTCAGACCAGCCACCAGGGGGAGTTTAATGGGCATTGTTTACAAGAGAGTCAATGCTCTGAAATCTGGTTGTGTGGAGCCCTTTGCTGATCTCTGCCAGAGCAGGAGCCTGGCCACACGTATGCGGTCCGGGTCAGCGGCTCATCGCAGGGCATGGCGCAGAGAACTTCAAAAGGCTTCCCCTTGGTTGATGACATCTAATGTGCCCGATACTGTGTCACCCCTACACTGGGGCCATCGCTCCTCGCCCTGACGACTCCTCCCGGCTTGCCCAGATGGCAATTGACGGTGGAGGAGCAGCAGCAGCACAAATGATGGCGGGATGAGAACCCCCAAGGACATCGTGATTCCAGTTGGCTTTCTCGTGTGCTTATTGAGTCAGGGAATTCTGGGCCACACTTTTGTGATTCGGGCCCTCGAGAGGGGCCTGGAGGGGCAGTAAATGTGTCAGCTCTGCTGGAGAAGCCTGTGGCGAGTTGTTCTTTGGGAGCAGATGGGTTGCAGAGTTCTAGTCCCTTCTCTGTGCTAACCAGCTGGGTGTTGTGATGCCATCAGATTCCACAGGGCCTTGCTTATCACCAGGAAAAGCTACTTGCAACTGACACAATGTGCTGCTTGCCTTCGGTCTCCCTTTCTTATCACTAAGGTGGTGTTTTCTGGGCTTATCCAGCATCCCATCCTCCTTGTAACCCTTGAAAGACACCTGCCCTAGAAAGCACAAGCTGGGGCTCCAGTTACAGACATTTCATCTGTAGGGAGATTCTTGGCACCTTCAGGCTCTGAGCCTGCAAATGCTACTTCTGCAAGTAGTTTTACACACCTGAGGGGTCTCCTAGGATAGGAGCCTTTGGCTGTCACCTCCAGCTGGGTCCATGCAACTGAAACGAAGACCTAACTCTAAGCACCTACTTGGAGCAGTGCCTCACTGATTCGGTCCTACTGGAGAGCCCTGTGGGGAGCAGCACTCGCTCTGCACTTCCTGAGACATATTTCATTCCGGGAATTAATTTGGGGAGGTAAATTATGTCATTTCACCAAAACAGTGGTGCCATCAGTGCATATGAGTTGGGCCAGGTAGCTAGAAGATATTTGGGGTGTGTTTTTTAATAGAAAACATGCTGATGTCGGTGTTCCTACTGTGAAATGTAAGCCATTCCACTGACACTATCCACAACTTATTCAAAGATAACAGGAGTTCCAAAGAGTCAATGGGAAATTATTTCAGGTACATGACATGGAAAGGAGAAAATCGCAGTGCTAATGTACAGTAAGTTCTTGTTAGGGCAGAATCGTAAGATGATTAATGCAGGGGTGGAAACTTTTCCAGATTTTGATTCCTGCAAGAATGCACATGAACCATTTTTCCTTTATAGATTCTTGACATTTAACCTACTCAATGCTTTTTATTTGCATTGATCACATTTTATAGTATGATTAAATTTGTATGGAAGAGAACCAATTAGTTTTGTTTTACACTTATTGAATGCACTTTATGGTCAGACAAATTAACTCTCAGCAGTTAGTTTGATTTATCCACCAGTGTAAAGCTTGATGGCCTGTACTCTCGGCTAAGCAGTTTAAAAGAACGATCTTTCTTGTTGTTCTTTCCTGTTCGGATGGAAACCTGAAGGGAGATGGAAAGGAGGACGCTCTTGTGGGTGCCACTCAGGGCCGGCTCTAGCTTTTTTGCCGCCCCAAGCAAAAAAAAAAAAAAAACCTGCGCGGCGGCCGGAACAGCAAAGGGGGGAGGGGCGGGAAACCAACCTGCCGCCCAGCTGGAGCAGCAAAGGGGGTGGGGGCAGGAATTCCAGGAAACCTGCCAGCCGGTCGGAGCAACGAAGGAGGGGAGGAGCGTGGAAACAAACCGCCCGGCCGGCTGGAGCGGCAAAGGGAAGAAAAAACAAAAAACAAAAAAGAAAAAAAATACCTGCGGGGCGGCGGGAGCACGGGTGCAGGGGGACTCCCAGCCCTGCAGACCCCAGGCAACGGGGGGGCGGAGGGGAAGAGAGAAGGGGCGGCCAGGGCTTCCTTAAGCGAGGCGCTCGCCACGCGGCCCCTCCTGCCGCACCGCCTGCTGGGAGGGCTCTGTGCCGCTCCGGGGGGCAGGCAGGGAGGGACGCGGGCTGCCGTGCCGGGCTTGCTGCAGACCTGGCACCGCTCCCAGCAGCTCCCCTCCTCCGCGCCGCCGCCCCCTACAGGGCGGCAGGAGCAGCAAACCAAAAAGAAAAAATCCTGCAGGGGCGGCGGAAGCAGCGAATCGCAAAAAAAAAAAAAAAAAGGTTTGGGCGGAAGCCGCCCCTTGGAATCTGCCGCCCCAAGCACCAGCTTGCTTGGCTGGTGCCTGGAGCCGGCCCTGGTGCCACTGTTCACACTGTCAGGCCAGAGCCCTTACTGGCAAGCCAGGGAGCAGAGATTCCAGCACAGAGTCACTGAGTGAACTGGGCCGTCCAGCAGTGACACCAGGCTGTAGCCTTCTTTGCTTTCGTTACCATCCTAGCGGTGACTCACAGCCCCTCCTCAGCCTGGTGCCTCGCAGCAAGAGGCACCTAACGACATGGCGGCCTAGCATCTGCTTCCCCTTCTGAAGAGGTGGGTATTGGGGTAGCACATCCCCAGCGTTGCCAGCAGAGGTCTGACCACCCTGAGCAGGCAAGGCAGTGTTTCTTGCCTCGTGAGCATCTCGTTCTCTGAAGGTCGGGGGTGTCACTAGGTGAGCCAGGGCTTTGAAGGTCTTTTTGTTAAAGAAATGAGCCTTCTGACATTTCATGGTCCCAGGGACAGGCCGGCAGCAGCCCAAGCAGCTTCACAGCAATGGAGCCGTGTGTCTGAGACGGATGGTGCCTCCACCAGCCTGCCCCCAATGCTACGGGCAGCCCTGCCCTCAGGCTAGAGGGGAAGGTGGGGGATGCTGCGGCAGAGCAGCTGAGACACTTCCCTAGGGGGAAGAGGGGAAAATCAGTGCATCCGCCTCCAGGGCGCGGCCAGCCCCGAGTCTGTGGACTGCTCTCTGTGGGAAAGGGATGCATGGTCACACTAGACTGGACAATGCCTAGGCAGTATTGTGTGCCCCAGGGCGCAGTGCTCTCTGTCCCCTGGGTGTGGCTTAGCACTCACCCAGCGCAATGGGCTTGTCCATTGTTACTGCTGATATGACGGCCGTGCCCAGAGGCCCACACCAGTACACAATAGCACAGCCTATGGCCGCATTTTGGAATGTGCCTGCGCCAGAGTGACCGTTGCTCTTGGCACAGGGCACACCGGGAGTACTTTTAACATTGGCAAGAATCAGTGTTGGGATTGGGAATGGGCCAGCTGCTACCCCAGCACTGCAAGGGGCCCACTGCCTCAGTTTCCCCTCTTTTCAGGGCTTCCTCAATCAAACTATCAAAAACCAACTCTTCCCTGGTCCCACAACACCCCTCCTTCTGGCTGGACTTAACAACACAAAAATCATCCCCAAAATAAAGTACACAAATCCAGCAAGTCCGTTCTCCCAGCCTCCCCCTGCGGGAGCTCCCAGCAGTCTCCCCAGCAGGCTAACTTTGCCATTGACGCACGGACAAATAGTCAGGTGAGGCCACCAGGGTGCTATGGGAGCTCTACCTCCCGAGCTCATTCCTACTCAGCAGCTACCAGATAAACAAATGCACTTGTTCTCTGTTAATAAATTGGCTCATCTGAGCAGCCTTGCAACTCTGCTAGGGGATGCAATAAGCTAGTAGCTTAAAGGCTATTATTTAAGGGTGGAGAGCTGCTTACATAGCTCCTCTCGGCCTAGATACTGCTGGGCAGATGTTTAATGCCTTTGCAGGGATCAGTAATTATCCAGTGCACCCAACAATGAGCCCATTACATTTCTGAGCACTGTTAACCTGCTGCTTAGACTCTGGACCAGCACCTCAGCCAGCTGAGCAGCGGATCCAGCCCCAGCCACACCAGTGTTCTCCCAGACCTTAGGAGAGCTGTGAGGTGGGCTGTGGAGATGCCTCCTATGGAGCTGCCGAGACTTTGACCCCAGGGTTTGGGAGGCTCAGCCCAACCAGCCTTTTCCATGCCACGCCTGCCTCAGAACAGGACACGCCGATCCCTCACTGAAGACAGAGGAGCTAGCTCTGGTGGGAGCCCCGCAGCTCAGGGGGCACTCCTGGCTCGGGCAGGGGGACAGAGCTTCAGCACATGACAGTGGCCCCGCACCCCGTCCCTCGTGTGTCACCTAGTGAAACACCCTCCACGAGGCCACGTGCTAGAGCAGCTGAGGAGCAACGACTGGCTCCTGTTGCGCCGTGGGAGCAGCTGGCTGGGGCTGACATGGGGGGCTCAGATTTAGGTGAACCTCAAGGCTCCAGGAATGAAGGCCATCACGGGGGAGAGCCTGCTAAGGCCAGTGAGGCTGGAGGGGGCTGAGACGGGATGCATCACACCCAGAGAGGGAGCCCTGCAAGCCCCGGCTCACCCAGGAGAGCCTCAGCCCTGCAAGTGTTAGGACGTGCCAGGACAGGAGCCATAAGTCAGGCACAGCACCAGGACTCCCCTTCGCGGGGACTTCAGAGGCCTGCGTGACTCGTTGCTACGTGGGCAGCGGGCTGGGCGTCTCTCGCTCTGTCCCTCTGGCAGTCAGAGACTTGACAAATAAGGCTCTCAGTGGATGCAGGAAGAGGACATCGTGAGATGGGGAAATGCAAATCAAGCTCAGAACTAATTTTTCTGTTCCAAAATGTAATTAATCTATTATGTCCGGGGAAGGGGGAATCGATATTTGTAGAAATGAGATGTTCAGACCCAGAGCAGGAATTGTTGTGGTTGTTCTTAATCTTTCACCTTCTAATATAATGTAAATGATGGTCCTTGGTAGCTAGGCTCAGCTCTGCTTGCCCGGTGAGCCATCCCTCCTTGCAGATTCGTGTCATGCTGTGAGCGAGATGCTGCTGGGGCATGCCGGGGACTGGGGTCTCGTTGCGTTTCCCAGGGGCTGCTTCTAAGAATGGGTTACCCCTTTCCCATTCCCCTGCCTCCTTCCAACACTTGGAGAGAAGGTTACTTGGACGCTTGCCTCTGGCGCCACGTAAAAATCAGCCATAATGGGTGGTTGCCTCTGAGTGCCTCTCATGGCCAGCGGTTGCTCTGCAGCGCCCTGCCTCTGTCCTCTTCTTCCGGGTCCCTTAAGATGACACAGTCCACAGGTAATGCAACCAGTTCCCTCAAGGGGTCTCATTTATTTGGGTCTCTGGGCTCACACAGACCCTCCAGCCCCCAACCCTTCCCTCCCAGTAGTCCAAAAGAACCAAAGTCTTTGAAAACAGAACACAGCTCTCACAGGCTGGGATGCCCCCTCCTCCTGGGGGCCTGTCTGCTGCGCAGCACTGCCTGCCCAGTGCTTGCCTTCTCCACAGGCTTTCGCAGTGGGTGCCCCCTCCCTGCGGACGTGGGGCCCGCTGGAGCCTTCTTACTGCTCCCTGCAGTGTCTGCAGGCATAGCTACAGTCCCCTAAGCTCCTTGGACACTGGACTCACCTGATTCCTCTCCAGTGGGGCTGTTCTGTAATCAGCCTGGCTTAGCCTCGCACTCCCCAGCGCCTGGGGCAAGCCACCCTGCCCTAGACCCACCTCCCTTCCCTCGGCCACTCGCCTCAATGGCTGTGGCACACACTCCCGGAATTACATATTTCATCCCAGGACACTCACTCTTCGGACAAAAGGGTTTGTTAAAGCAGCCCCAGCCCCAGCTAGCAGGGGTGTGTGCCAGGCCTCTGGGGATAATTCCTGGCCGGGACATTCTGAAGACTAAAAATGTCCCTTTTCCTGTGGCATGGTGTCTTTCCCCAGGCTACAGGGGGACACCCGCCCACACACCCCGTGTCTAGCCCAGTGGCTCAAGGCTGTGTGTGTGCAGGCACAGGGCACATTTTAGATCTTAGGGACTGGCTACCGGAGCAGCCTCACACGCCACGTGGCGAGGGGGGATGTGGTTTTACATGGATGTAAAACAACGGTCTCTGACATAGGAAAAGCTTTGATGAGTGTTTGGCAGGAGCATCCCGAGCCCTCAGTCAGGACCAGGGCCCCTTCTGCCTGCTGCAGACTAGCAGCAGCCTCTGCTTCCAGGGCTCTCCTTTCTCTCTAGTGCTACGGCGGCTGTAACATCACATCGAGCCTGCTGTTTGCTGAGCGAGTATCCCTGAGGGCGGCTGCTGTGTGAGCGGGGAGCACAACCCCCCTGTGCCCCACTCCCCTGCATCAGGAGAACCTGCAGCTGCCCGCTGTAAAGAACAGGCTGGGGGCTGTCAGGTCTCACCGCACTGTGGAGCACATCCCGGGTGCAAGAACAGCAGCATGATGCACAAACCCGTTTGCTCCCTAGTTATTACTTACTGGCCTGAGACCTGTGAATTGCATTGAAACTAGATTCTCGGGCAACATGGAGAGGAAGCTGCTCAGCTGTCTGGGTGTTTGGAGTCTCTGTCATGTCCGTCAGTCCCTCCTGGATAATGGGGACGCCTGTGACACGCAGGCCTTGCTGACACTGCCATTAGTTATTTCTTTGGTTATTTTTCATTATTTAAAGAAATGTGATTGATCAAAGCCACCCGAGCTGTGCCCTTCGCTCCCTTCATATTCTCCCTGGCGCCTCATTCTCCCTCCCCCGTTGCCTCCCATTCACGGTTACACCCCTTGGTGTTTCTTTTCCTAATGAAGGCGTGTTTGAGGCAGGGTCTGTCTCTCACTAGGTGTTTGCACAATGCCTGGCACACTGGGGCCCTGATCCTGATTGAAGGCTCTGGATGCTACTGTCAAACAGTAATAGAAATGGCATCTGAGCATTTTCAGACTGCTACAGAATGAGGTTCTGCCATCTTGCACGTCATGAAAAACACATGGTCATCACCACCTGCACAGACGGCACATGTCTTGCAAGCCTAGTGTGCTACCCTGGCAGAGGGCTCCTGCACACAAAGCTGCCCAGGCCAAGCTTGGGGCTATGGCCAAGAGCCACGATGTCCCTTGCTCCGGGAAGGGCTCAGGAGGCCAGGGCCGGCCCAAGCATTGGGAGGCTGTGTCTGGTGATGCACTGAGTGACTGGCTGCTCCCTGGATCCAGCATGCAGCCCAGTGGGCCCACTCCTTCAGTGCACGTGGACAGTCACAGAAGTTTTGTGCATGTGAGGATCGCAGCAGGGTCTTCTCAGGGGGAAGGAGTGGCACTCAGGGCACAGATGCAGGTAGAGAACTCACTGGCCACATTTGAAATCAGCACAGAAATATGTGACTGAGCAGACTGCCCAGATCCCAGTGCATGCTCCTTGCTGTACGCTCCACACACAGTGCATTCCATCACCCCTGCTGCAAGCAAAGGGAAGCAATGCGGGCTGGGGGTAAGAGAAAGGGTTTGATGGAATGGAATCCCAGGCACTGAAATGGGAGGTACCAGGACTTATCAAACATTTCCATGACCTGTTGAACAACGCATATCAAGAGGCAGATAGTAAATCCTCAGAGACAGATGCCAGCCATGTGCTTTCCCTGTGGCTCCCACTTGGGCAGTCATGATCAGCCGCCACCCTAGGAAATGAGTATGCCGAGGGCATGTTCAATCCATGGACCTGGCCAGAAGAAGGAAAAGCCACTAGACTGCTGAAAGCACAGAAAGGTATTGGGCATCCTGGGGAAAGGAGAGCAGGACGCTGAGCTGCTGGAGAGCGGGCATCCGAACAATACCTCTGCAGCGTCCCAGCCTGAATAACGCCAACATTTAATTGTGGACAAATGGGAACACAAAAGAAAGTGAAAAACATAACAGAGACATTTTCCCTGTAACAGTTCTGACAGCTATTCCCCGAGCACTGCCCGGTGTGGCCCCTCCCTCTGCGCCGTGCTGTAGCTGGCAATTAGAGCATGCCAGTCACTGTCACTGCCTTATTGGTGATGATGGGGAGACGAAGGAGCTGCGAGACACACAGATTCTCCCAAAGCCTCTCTCCCCCATTTGTCATTTCAAACGTGTAATTAGAATCAAAGGTTATGTTCAAAATGTGTTTCAAGGATTTCACTTCAGTTCTGTCCTGTACGTAAAAAACTTTGGTTGCTCATGAAAGGGCTTCATTTCAGTCATCTCCAGTACACAATAAAGTGCTGTAATAAGGACTTGCCAGGAAATAATCAGTGCTGGATCAAACCCTTGGCACCCTGCCAGCAAACTTCTGCATGCTCTGCACTGGATGGGACTATTTGTAAATGTTAGTGATGTCACCAGTGTGGAAATCAAACCCCCCCTATTAGCCACAGCCTGTACTGACAGAAATGGCAAATATACGTCATTCCAGCAACATGACAGGCTAACTACTAGGCTGTATCAAACCTTAAATGAATTCAGAACGAGTGACCAAGAGTACAGGGGGGAGAGCGACAGATAATCCCCTGTGTTTGATCCAGCTTTTTGGTGTGTTACAGCAGCCTGCACCCGAAGACTCCCTTTGTACACAGGGTCTGAAGAATGGGGACTGAATCTCCTGGCTGATTAGCCCAAGTGTTTATTACTTGAATGGAAAGTGAACTACAGGTGGAAGCTTGCTGAACAAAGCCCAGCTCCTGTTTCTACAAAGCACTGTGCATAGCTAGAGAAAGGGCATGGGCACAGCATCTTTGGAGTGGCTGGCTGTGGGGCAGAGGGGGTGGATGTTCTTTTGTCTAGGAGGAGAGCTGGTCAAGGCGCCAGGTGCCTCCTACTGGTCCATCTGCGAAGGAGGCCTCACAGGAGAGCCCAGCCCAGAGGTGTAATTGCAGAGGTGAGTGGCAGGGTAATAGCACCCACTCCAGTTCCTGCCAGGAGGATCAGATGACCTCCCAGAACAGAATAAGCATTTGCATCAGGAGGTCCAGTTTCATAGACACCTTATAGTGGCTTAAAAATATTCAAAGCCAATTATCTTTGTAACAGTGAATAAAATTCTTGGAAGCCAAAAGAGAAGTCTGAAAAGTCTGGAGACTGACTCCACCCTCTAGGCCTCACCTAGGCAGTGGGTAAAAAACAATTGGCTGCATGAAAAAATGGCCTGCGTCCCCTCTTAGCATCTGACCCTCTTTGCAGTGTGGCCATTTCCAAGCAAGACCTACACTTCGGGAGTGCTGGAGACTCCCACTGGGCCTTTTCTTTCAGGGCTCATTGTTCTTTTGCTCTCCTGTTTGCACTTTGTGTTTCTTTCTTGAACAATGACCTGACACAGACACACCTGTAGCACAGAGGCAGAATGCTGATGGTGTCATCTGACTCTCACCCAGGCATTTCACCCTGCCATTGCTACAGGAAACACCTTGGCTCTGTTAGCTCCATCTTTTGTTTTTGTATGAGCTGGAAGGGTACTTTCCCCAAAGAAAGGGCTGAAATGCTTCAATGACTTTGAAAAAAAGGTTGTGTAGATTCTATGAGATTTTGGAGTTGAGTTAAAGAAAAGTCTTCTAACAAGCAGAATATCGTTTTTTTCGAAGATAAGAAAAAGGCTACTCGAGCTGTCAGAGTTTAAGCTGCAACCTTTATGTTTACAAAGCAAAAAGGGCAATTAAGTGTGGAAAAATAAATCTTCCAAGTCCCTGTCAATGGTTCTGCAAGGTTTGTACTCAGACTGCTGAGTGACAGGCTGTATTAGTGCCTGAGGCGCTGACTCAATTTAGAGCAGCCCCTGAAATTTCTTTGAAGCTGCATTGTATTCCAATAAAGATGTTTCTTAAAACTGTACCCCTCCTCCCTGGTAACTGTTCATTACAAAATTCTACCCTGGATGTTGTCTGCAGTGCTGCTGTGGCACTGCATGGTCTGCCTTCTTTGTTAAGCTGCACTAATTTGGGGCATGTTATTAAGGACACAAGAGCAAATTATCCCACTGCATAGGAACGATAGGAAGTATGGCAAGAGACCGTGCTTGCTTCTCCAGGAGCTCTTCATTGAGCTGAAACTCAATAAGGAGTCCTACAAAAAGTGGAAACTAGGTAGAATGACAAAGGATAAATATAAACAAATAATATGTAGGGACAAAATGAGAAAGGCCAAGGCACAAAACAAGATCAAACTAGCCAGAGACATAAAGGGTAACAAGAAAACACTCTACGAAAGCATTAGCAGCAAGAGGAAGACCAAGGACAGGGTAGGCTTGTTACTCAATGGCTGCGGAAACAGTAACAGAAAATGTGGAAATGGCGGAGGTGCTTAATGACGTCTTTGTTTCAGTTTTCACCAAAAAGGTTAGTAGTGATTGTATGTCTGACATAGTGAATGCCAGTGAAAATGAGGCAGGATCAGAGGCTAAAATAGGGAAAGAACAAGTTAAAAATTACTTAGACAAGTTAGACGGCTTCTGGTCACCAGGGTCTGATGAAGTGCATCCTAGAACACTCAAGGAGCTGACTGAGGAGATCTCTGAGCCATTAGCGATTATCTTCAAAAAGTGACGGAAGACAGGAGCGATTTCAAGGGAACTTGATTCCAGAGGACTGGAAAGAGGCAAATCTAGTGCCCAGCTATAAAAAGGGCAATAAGGACAACCTGGGGAATTACAGACCACTCAGCTTAACTTCAGTACCCAGAAAGGTAATGGTGCAAATAATGAAGCAATCAGCTTGCAGACACCTAGAAGAAAATCAGGTGATAAGTAACAGTGAGCATGGATTTGTCAGGAACAAATTGTGGCAAACCTACCTGAGAGCTTTCTTTGACAGGGTAACAAGCCTTGTGGATGGGGGGAAGCAGTAGATGTGGTATAGCTTGACTTTAGTAAGGCTTTTGATACTGTCTCGTATGACCACCTCATACACAAACCAGGGAAATACAACTTAGATGGAGCTACAATAAGGTGGGTGCATAACTGGTTGGAAAATCGTTCCCAGAGAGTAGTTATCAGTGGTTCACAGTCAAGCTGGAAGGGCATAATGAGTGGGGTCCTGCAGTTCTGTTCAATATCTTCATCACTGATTTAGATAATGGCAATCACCTATTAGCACCTTTCACGCACAGTCAGCTGCTTGGGGAGCGCTGCACTCCAGGGGCCTCAGACATTGTTCCTCTTGGCACAGAATGAACCATGAAGAGGAAAGGGGGTCAGGGAAGGGAGCAGAGGCTGAGAGCCCAGCAACCAAGCACTGAGTCCTGATTCAATGACAGGCAATGGGCTCAGCCCTGCAGAGCCTGTGTCAGAGCAGCACCATTATCACCAGCCTGCCACTTCTCCTCTTCCTTCTTATGCAAAGCTCATGTTTCTAGCTACTTGTGGCCACCTTTCAACAGTGCCCCAGCACAGCTCGCCGCCAGCCACACCCCTGCTCCCACGGGGTCTGGGATCACTGCCCTCGTGTCTCCTTGGGATGACCTGTTTAGAACCTGACACCCCAGAGCTCGCCGCCAGCCACACCCCTGCTCCCACGGGGTCCGGGATCACTGCGCTCGGGTCTCTCTGGGATGACCTGTTTAGAACCTGACACCCCAGAGCTCGCCGCCAGCCACACCCCTGCTCCCACGGAGTCCGGGATCACTGCGCTCGGGTCTCTCTGGGATGACCTGTTTAGAACCTGACACCCCAGAGTTCGCCGCCAGCCACACCCCTGCTCCCACGGGGTCCGGGATCACTGCGCTCGGGTCTCTCTGGGATGACCTGTTTAGAACCTGACACCCCAAAGCTCGCTGCCAGCCACACCCCTGCTCCCATGGGGTCCGGGATCACTGCGCTCTGGTCTCTCTGGGATGACCTGTTTAGAACCTGACACCCCAGAGCTCGCCGCCAGCCACACCCCTGCTCCCATGGGGTCCGGGATCACTGCGCTCTGGTCTCTCTGGGATGACCTGTTTAGAACCTGACACCCCAAAGCTCGCCGCCAGCCACACCCCTGCTCCCACGGGGTCCGGGATCACTGCGCTCAGGTCTCTCTGGGATGACCTGTTTAGAACCTGACACCCCAAAGCTCGCCGCCAGCCACACCCCTGCTCCCACGGGGTCCAGTATCACTGCGCTCGGGTCTCTCTGGGATGACCTGTTTAGAACCTGACACCCCAGAGCTCGCCGCCAGCCACACCCCTGCTCCCACGGGGTCCGGGATCACTGCGCTCGGGTCTCTCTGGGATGACCTGTTTAGAACCTGACACCCCAGAGCTCGCCGCCAGCCACACCCCTGCTCCCACGGGGTCCGGGATCACTGCGCTCGGGTCTCTCTGGGATGACCTGTTTAGAACCTGACACCCCAAAGCTCGCCGCAGCCTTGACGCCTGGCCCAGTCTGAGATGCTTGGGATCAACTCAGCATTGTTAAGGACAATCACATGCCATACCCATGCCTCACAGCTACTGCCCAGCGATGCCTCAGAGCAGGGAGGCACAAGGGACAGGAACTAGTCAACAGAGTGACCCTGGTGGCCAAGCGGAGCCAGGCCGCGCTGAATCAGGCCATGTGAACGTGCTTTGGGAGTTGACTGGCAGGACAGGGTTACACCAGCTGCTCTCCCTGAGTTTGCTTTCCATAAGCCAGCTTCAGCAGGGATGGCCTTTGCGTGTGGCGGTGGGGAGGAGCCGGGACGTTCTCCCAGGAGGTTCTTGCTCACACTGAGAGCACACTGCAGAGAGCTATGCAGAGCTCGGGAAGAGGGCTGGGGCATAGCACCATGGCCCCATTCCCGTCCTGGCTCTGGCTCCCCCTTGCTCCCCACATCCAGTCCACACTGCTGGCATCCATCCTGGGCGGGGGGTTCTCTTCCCTGGCTTTCCTACTGGCACAAAACATTTTTGTAGCCACCCGCAAGAGAACAGCCAAAGGCACAATCATCCCGACAGCCACGCAGGCCTGAGGGCCCTTTGCAGAGCCTTGCCCCTGGCCCCGGGATGCCCAGGATGGTCTCGCGCAGGCTCTGCCCTCCCGCACCTGGGCCAGCAGGGGCAGGTGGCCGCACCAGGGGTCCAGACAGCACACGGCCACGCAGGCTCAGGCTGTCTCCATGGCATAGCTCTGCATTGCCTCCAGGAACGGGGGTGCCCACAAGGCCAACTCGGCCCTTAGGGTGGAGCAGCCAACACCAGGGTGCAGAAGGGACTCAATGCCGCAGGACTACGCAGGCCCAAATCAGGCCAGCTGGGGCCTGCGATCCTAGGGACCCTGCCAGGAAATGTGGATCTAGGCCAGGCTTCAGTTCCATTCTGTCTGCAGAAACACACACGCTGCATGTGCCAGACAGCCCCTGGGGCGCGCTGGTCTGCACGCAGCCCAGGCCACAGCGTGGCTAGTGTAAAGAGGTGGAAAGCACTCATTGCCCGCCCCAGTCCTGCAGTACCTCTCTGCTGGGACAGCCCTCTGTGCCAGGACAGGGCAGACAGGAGGCTACAGGTTGGAAATGCAGCCAGGAATGGGTATTGCACAGGGGAATTCCAGCCAGACGTCCCTAGCCCCGTGGCGATAGAGGGTATGGGGGCACTGAATTCTGCAGGGACACACACAGTGCTGAGCGAGACATGGTGACCCCGAGTAGACAAGCCTGCAGCTTCAGGGGATGTTTCACTTTCTGCAGGAGCCTCCCAAGAACCTGGCAGCTGCTGCTGAGGGAATACAACCAAATCCCCATGTCCAGGATGCCCAGCTGTCCTGGGCCAGCCCTGGACCCAGCCGCCTCTAGAGGGGGATTCATTAGAAAACAAGCCCAGAGTGCAGGCTTTTCCTCCCTTCCTGGGGTTTCTTACCGTACAGGTCTCCCGTGGCTGGGATGAAGCCTGGGCTGAAATTGCCACTCTAGGCGCACCAGTGAGGTTGTTCCACTGCTTACAGGTGAGGCTTTTTTCTCATCCCCAATGTGTTTTCGAGGAACTGCCCCAACATTAGCAAATCACTGAGCACAGAAATGATGGCATCAGTGCATGCACACACACACGTGCATTCACATACACATGCACATACACGTGCACACACACACGCATACGGCGCCTGCACCTCGGCACACAAACACCACTCGTTAGAGAGTAGCTACTGTTAACCTCACCTAGCCTGGCCCACAGGCCTCCTAGGAACAGATGCTCTTGACCCAGAGGTGGCGAAGACCTCACACATCCACAATATGTGTAGCTCTGTGTAGCTGTGCCGCCTTGTCACGGGGCTTCGCCTGTGCCGGAGCAAAGGGCTGGGGGCGGGATGAGGAAGGGACTCCTTTATTAAATAAATCCAAGGGAATGTGCAGCCATTCCTGCTGTGCAGTTCACCACATCCATCGCCACAGGGCAGGCAGGAACGAGCCATCCCGACGCCTCAGTGAAATGATGCGTCTTTTGTTGTTGCTGTTTGCTTGGTTATATGGCACCTCATGCATCCGGCTCCCCCGGCAAATGGGTATGCTGGGGAGCCAGGCTGAACCGGGAGAGCCTTTGCTGCTCACTCAGAGCCCTGTCTGCCCATTTGCAAGCTGCAGGGAGCAGCACCTGGACACAGAAGAAACATTTGGTTACAGAGAAGGCCCAGAAACACCAGTGCCAAGAGCCCTCCCCTCGCCCTCCCGTCTGCAAGACAGTGAACGGCTTTGGACTGGGGAGTATCAGGAAGTCAGCTGGAGGCACCAGGACAACACAAAGTTATCGCTCAGCAGGGGCCAGAGTCCAGCTGCCCCATCCACACTGAGAGGTACCTTCCCCGTGGGCAGCATGGCTACTCCCCCTACTCCGCATGCATTGTGGAGGCAGAATGGGCCCGGAGATGTCTGTGTTACAGACTGACTGTCCTTGTTCACTGTTTATTATTGGTTCCTCTGCCTGAGCCCTGTGATAAATGGACTGAAGGGCTCCCGGCTGCACTGTAGCGTCTGGAAGTTCAATCACTGAGAGCTTGGCATATTTTATAGCTTGTCTCCTTATACAAGGGCACAGAGGGCACAGAAATATCTGGCGCTATGCCCGCCAGGGAGTAAGCTCAGACATGGACACGGTGACTGATTGCAGAGCTCAGCATCCAGATGATCAAATGGGAAGAATCACTGGCTCCCAGGGTAGAAGGGGTCCAGTGCTGAACATCAGGGGGCTGCAGGGAGGGGCTGAGAAGAGAAGAGAAGAGAAGAGAAGAGAAGAGAAGAGAAGAGAAGAGAAGAGAAGAGAACAGGAGCCAATGTTTCATGCCATGCAGGCTGTCAGTGAGAGCTGGGTTCCTGCACATGAGGGACTGGTTAGCGGTGGGCTGGCAAAGCATAAGATAGAAGAAGCCCCCAGGCAGTGCCACATGGGGGAACCTTAGGGCTCCATAGTTTCTGCTACTTTCGGGCCAGATTCTGCCAGCCTTACGCCTGCCAAATGGTTTCTCTCGCCCACTGAAGTCCCTCTGAGTGAGGGTTACACAGCGAGGCCCTGGCGGGGCCCAAAGAGCCTTTCCTTCATTAACATTATTTTACGTTGCCGTTGTCTGCACTTACAGCAATTCCCAGGTGTCTCCTCCAGCCAGTTTTCATCTGTAAAACTCCTCGCCTGAGCCCTTGCAGCCTCAAAGCCCCCTCCTCCTGCTGCTTTTCGGATGCCTGCTGTCAACGCGAGATTGCACCCGGTTAACAAACACGCTGCTGATCACTTGCACAGAGATGCGTAAGGTTTGCCATGCTTGTGTCCAGGTGTCTGGCAGTGAATGATAAATGGCCCCTTTGGGGAAAATTCGTGAGCCATACTGCCTGGGTAAAAGTGTGCCTTCTGCTCACTGATCTAGAGAGTTATAAACACTGGAGAAGCATATGTTTGGGAGACAGAATTCAAATTGAATTAACTTGTTGAACAAGCGTGGAAAACTCTGGTCTCATTATTTACACAAATAAATGCACAGACTGGGCAGATAACTATACAGTGAGCACATCCATATTCACACTCCTCTGCAGGCCAGAGGGTGCTCTCACAGTGCCAGCCCCTCAGCAGACTCGTAAGTGTGGCAGGTTTATCAAAACAGAACCCTTTGCAAAACTCTGCAGGGAATATATGACACTTACTGAAAAGAACTTTTTAGTATAAACCTGGTTAATGATTAGTTGGAGTTTTCATCATTTATTACTTTACAAGAACATCAGAAACCCAAGGAGAGTTATTCCAGGCACGATACAGGGATTGCGGGACTGGGTTTGAGCTGCATGGACAAAGCAGGATAAAGAAAATTGAAAAGATGAAGGGCAGCTTTTAATTCGTTGCCGGATTTATTACTCAGAGGGACGTGTATGGATTTCCTATTGAAGTAAATTGTAGGTAAATAAAGAGGTCATCAGATTTCCTAGGGTTTGCGTCTCACCATCTGCAGGCTGTTAATATTGGTCTGCAGGACGCTTACGTATTTCAAGGTTTCATGTATTGTATATTTGCAGTGAAGGTGTTGCATCTAAATGATGCAAGTGCAGAATCCATGCGTGTATTTATTAACAGCTGCCACAAACAGAACAAGACAAGAAAACTGTGATGGGGGTCGCTCTTAGCATATATCAGAGAGATGTTTCCGGTGAGATGTTTCTTTACACTCTTGTGTGATCAGATATGTATCAGATATGGAGATTCCTATGATTGCCTGCGGTCAGCGCGCACACACTACCAGCCCCCAGATCCAAGTGCCAAGGCAAGGATTCAGAGAGCCCCAGATATTCAGCCTCCCAAACAATAACCATTTCTAGAAAAGCCAGGCCAGTGTTTGTCATGGTGTGAATCCAGTCAGAGTACATTGCAAGGCATGTCAGCCCTCGATCTAAGGTGTCCCCAGCACATGACATCCAAGCGCCTCCCAAACCCGAATGAATGATCCCCATGCGTTGCTGTGCTGCAAGCCAGGTTTGAGCCGAGTCCAGAGAAGGGAGGAGTAATAAGCACTGGCTGTTTGTCTCCCCCAGTAGTTTCATTGCAGAGGCTGGGGCCATGGATGGATTTTCTATTGCGGTCACGGGTTCCAGGAGTTTACGCTGAGCTGTTGGTGGCTGTTTGCACTGAGCAGCAGGATAAAGACGTACGTATCACGGCACCCGGCACAGTCGCCTTGTCTATTAATAACTGATTGGAAAGCAGGGAACGGGGGCAGGAGGCATCAGAAAGCTTCCCTTGCTGTCTGAATCTGCGTTCGCTGGGTCAGGTCAACGCAGCTTGAGGACTCACCCTGGCCAGAGACTTCAGGATCACTCACCAGAGGCTAGCACGGCGACTGCTTCCTATGCAGCCACGCTGCCAACAGCCACTGCACCTAACCCCAGGCCCCCTCGCGGGGCAAACCCCAGGCATTTACACCCATACGCTCTGCAGGGGTCTGAATGGACGTGGAAGCAGGTGCAGAACTTCCGACCTACCGTGGGGGGTCCGCAGACCCCTGGAGCAGGGACACATACCGGGAACTGACTGGGGTACGCACAGCCATTGCGCCCCCCTGCACCAGCCTGGGACCAGCCCAAGGGGGCATTCACCCGGAGGGAAGGCAGGCGGTGCTGCCTCTGTGGGCAGCGCTGAGCTAGAGTTGGGGCTACGAAGGAGCCCCCCCATTGGGGAACATGTGCCACAGTGAATCCGCCAACTGCACTGGCCAGAGCCGCTTCCCAGCCAGCCTGAGGGGCTGCCTGGGGCCCCGCAAGGCCCCCAGAGGAGGGCAGGTGGTGGCCACTTTCTGCCTCCGCAGTCTCTCCCCTGGCAGACTCTGCCACTGGGGCTCTGGGCTTGGGTGCAGAAAGCACAGCAGAGCCAGGCTGAGCCCGGCCCAGTTTGATAAGCAGGGCAAGGTACGGTCTAGGCCAGTGGACCCAGCTCTGAATGGGTGGCATGTGGATTTGGGGGAGGGGTCAGGAGTAAACCAGCTGGGCTCCTGCCTGACAGCTGGTGTGTGAATCTGGGCACCTCCCCTAGCCACGCGGCGAGTCAGTTCCGGGCCAGGGGTCTGCTGCCTCAGGAGTGCAGCGTGGCAGCAGCTCAGTGAGACTGTGTGAGGGAGACACTGCACGGCCCTGCAGACCTGGCCTCAGACAGAGCCTGTGGCGGTAGTGATCCTCCCTGGATCCAGCGATGGCCTGAGAGGAACTGGTGTCATTCCGTCAGGAGGCAGCTCCCCACCAGTTGCACTGTGCATGGCAGACGCTCTCAGCCTTTTGGAAATGCAGAGCGCGGCTGCGTCTCTGGGAGCCCAGCCCAGCACTGTGGGAGCCAGCGGCGACGCAGGGGGCGAGCCTGGAGTGGGCACATGCCTCAGTCACTCTATTTGAAAAGACCAGACTTGGTGACAGAATCACTCTCACACACACAGGCCTGTCAAAACTTGTCATTTCCCAAATGTATCTCTGGGAGAAGCACGAGGCTCTAGTTTACATTCATCTTTGGTTCGCTTGGCGGCGCCGATTTACCTTTCATCTCTCCACTGTGTTTCATCTCCCTCCATGCAAGCAGTTCCTGGTGCTTTTTTAAGGCACTTTAACAATCCCTGGCTATTCTGTTGCAGCCGAGGGATATTGTTATTTACTCGTTTGCCAGTAGATTAGGTAGCGCACCAATGTGCAAGCCATGGCAGTGCCTTGGTGTTCCCAACCGCGGCCCACAGACCTACCTCCCACCACCTCTCTTTGCGCACCTCACCAGGCACATAATACAGCCTCATATTTCAAAAAGATATAATTTTTAAGAGAAGCTGCAGGGAAGGTGGCCATGGTAATGAGATTTCAGTGGGGAGTTAATGTAGTGTGATCAATAGCACTTCATCAGCAGCGTATGCACAATCAATTCACAGCCAGCGCAGCACTATTTTTCATTACACTGTAAGGCGCACATGGGTCTCGATCTCTAGGCACTGGCAGCTCTTTCTGACACAGCAGGGCCAAGTTCGTAGCTTAAGAGAAGCAGCCGTTCTCGAGGGCTGGGAGCTATATGCCGTCTGCCCAGCCGCAGGGCCCTGACTTGCCCTGGCTTCACAAGAGTTTTGCCAGAACATGGAATGCAGGCGCAGGCCTAGTGCAAGACGCATCCCGCCTAGGACAATGACTTCACACACCACAAATGCCCTCTCTCCCATGAAGAAGCCAGTCAAAGTCACTTTTAACCAGTCTCCAGGAGCTGGAGGCTTGGAGCCCAGCCAGCCTTTTCTCATGCATTTTTTAGCCTAGGCCATTAATGCCTGTGCCAAAGTGTGCTGATGCGGGACCTGGGGCTGCTCAGTGACACACCCAGGAATCGCATGGCAGAGCTGGGCTGTTTGTCACCAGTTGAATCCCACACTTGTGTCCCAGAAAGCCAGGAGCCAGAGCCAGAGCCAGCCCCAGAGGCTGCAGTCCAGCTGTGCAAGCTAACTGGGGGTGTTATAGAGACTGTGAGGGAGAGGACACAGGGCTCCGTGTGCCTGGGGAGACCCAGACATTGTATCAGGATAAAACAGCTCCAGCAACTCCGGTGTTAACGTCCATCCTGAAGGCAGCGGCTGTCCCTGAGATGGCTATGAGGGTAGCTGCTAGCAGAGTCAGCATGGACACAGCTGGCCTCTCCCTAGACTCACCAGGCCCTCGGCCAGGGCGGGCCTGGCTAAGCAGCCGCCTCCAGTGCCAGCTGCCAGTGCCCAGTTATTGGTCAGCACTTTGCAGGGACCAGAGCCTGCAGGGCCTTGGGTTTGTTTCCTTTTTACAGTCCCTCCAAAGGAGGGTGACCGACCCTGGAGACCGGGGGAGGGAACTGGTGGGGAGGGGGTCAGCGGGGATGCTGCTAGCAGGTGCAGTGCTCTCCCTATGAGGGGCCTGGAGCACCTGGAACCTAGCCCCAGGGAGTGTGGCTATCCCAGCGATGCAGCCTGTCTCTCGCACCGTGCGCGGAGCCCCTCCGTATGGCTAGGAAACAAAGGGGCGTGACGCTGGGTCAAGAGCTGCTCAAGCTGCCTGGCTGGGTGGGGCAGGAAAGGCGAATTAGAGGGTCAGCGTAGTCTGCTGGACAAGGGCAGGTCTGAGAACCAGGGACTTGGGGGGCTGAATCTCAGCTCTGCCACTGACTGGCCATGTGATTGTGGGAGTCACTTAACCTCCCTGTCTTTGTCACTACAGTAGGGCTAATAAGACTGGCCGAAGTCGCAGGGTTATGCTGTGATCATTCTTTACGTCATCATCTCCCTAGAGCACTAGAGAAGCCCTGAGTAGTATTCACACCACAGGGTCGTTGAGCCAATGGTGTATTTGATAAACCTGAAAAACTGAGCCCTGTCAGTTGTTGGTGCCTGGTAATGAACCTTGCAAATAGTGAAAACTTAATAACGACACAACACTCATCATCTGAGCTTTCCATTCTTTCTCCTCAGAGGAGTCCAGACTCTATAGTGATGGGGACTGTTAATGGAGCGCCCCCTTGTGGATCTGTGCAGTGCAGCAGCCACTCAGCCTCAGTCTCCCAACTGGTCTTCTGCTCTGCCCAGCCTCCAATCGCCTGCTGGGTTGCAGAGATGTAACCCTTCATCTCGGTTACAGTTCCACCCCTCTGGGGCAAGCCATGTCCAGAACATGTATCAGACAATATAAACAAACTCTCCCATTCCTCCGGGAGATCTGCTAGGCACCAGTCTGGCCCTGACCCCCCGTCTCTTCCACAGTGAGATTTCCACATCTGCCCTCTCTGCTTGCTCTCCTCCAACTGAGCAGGCTCTTTTCGTTAAGCCCCTCTCTGGCCCCTCTCTGGAAGCCTGATTCCGGCTCCAGTTGTCTTAACTTGGGCTAACTGGGCCTTCAGTAGTCAATAATCCCCTTCCTGCCTTGTGGGGAGGTTTGGGTGCCCATTACAGGGACCATCCACACAAACAGGCAGAGAGACAACGCAGCCCTAAACTCGACAGCCAGGCAAAATGGATGATGCAGAGCTGGCAGTTGCACAGATTCTGCGGTGCTGTGGCCAGGACAGGAAGCTTCATAGGCCTGAATGATGGCGTCACAAGCTGGTCGGATGCATTCTGCAGGTACTAGCTGGTGGGCTAGTCACGACAGCCTACCCAGGAGAAGATCATCCTGAGGGGCAATTTAAATGAGGATTAGAACCATGATTTGCTGCATCTTCTCTGATTTCAGTGAGGCCCACCACTGCCTGTGGATTGGCAACTCTCAGGAAACGCACCAGCCCAATGCCAATTAAAGTGCTAGAGTTTAATAAAGAAAAGTCACCTAATTAATAAGTATTAAGTTATAATCTTCTGAGAAAAGAGGCCAGAGCCTTCCCACCAAGAGTGCACGCAGGAGCAATGTTGTGTATGTCCAAATCTCTGCCCTGTGTCTAGATCCTCTCTGGGATCCCAGCCGGGCCGCAGACATCGTTCAAGTTGCTGCATTAGTAACAACTTGTCTTCATTTTCCATTAAAAAAAAAAAACCCTAACCAAGCTGTGCTGCCAATCAAAGTCTCTTTAAACCTGCTCCAGCGTACACCCACTGACGCAGCGCTGCAGCGCTCTGCTGTTGATGCCATTCTAACATTGTCAACAGGGCTTGCAGAAGCACTCCGACGGCTCTGCTGACCTCCATTATTTATGACAGCATGTGAAATTGATTGTGGTTGAAAGATCCTTCCTGGAATAAAATGAGCTTCTCAATTATTGCTATGCGAATAAATCTCTGTTTGCCCATGATCCCCCCTGGGGAGCACTTACATAACCCCGGGTTCATGGCAACAGATATTTCTAGCTGGCAAAATACAGGTGTCTGTATTGTAATAATTGTTAAGTTACATGAAGCCCGGGGTCAAGTGATTCTCTCTCTCTCTCTAACAATACCAAAGGAAAAACATTAGAACAACATCTCTATTGTAAGGCTAATGCATAGCTCTGGGTAGACACATGACAAAGCCTCTTGTATTGCAAGCTGTGGTCATTTTCAATATCTTCTTTCAAATGTAGAACAGGAGATATGCACTCAGTGTTAATGGGGTTAGGGAAAGATTAATAGACCTTTCAGGGATCCAGCTTCCGTCTGCTTTTTCTTTCCCAGAAAATCTTCAGCTAAGTGTAATGTAATGACTGAACTTAACCCATTACAACAACTCTGAGAAACCCTCCTTGTATTTTGCTGTATTTATTTCTTCCATCAAGAATGCAATTTTTGTCTGCCGGCGACAGGACGCCACACAGCTGTGAGTGGGAAGATTCGCCAACCTGTCGTCTGTCTGTCTGGGCAGCTGTCTGAGTGCCTCGTGAGCAGAGGGTGAGTGACAGGACGTTGCGTCTGTGCCAGCCCCAAGCCTGGCAAACACGCAGCCCAATCACCACACACAGGAGCTTGGTTCTAATGTGAATCCCCATCTGGGGCTGGCTCCAGGCCCTGGGACCTCTCTGGGCCGTCACGGGTGTAAACAGGCAGCATGTGGATGGCAGCAAAGTACAAAAGGGAAAGAGAATTGTGCGGAGTAGCCAGCGGCCCACGCCCAGATCTGCATGGGGAAGAGACGCACAGCACGTGGGAGGCGAAGGAATCCAGCACTCTCCGTCCTAGCTCGGTCTCACAAACCAGAGGACAGCACATGGGCTCAGGCTCTCCCCCGCAGCCTGGAGCATCCATTCGCCAGCTCTGCAGGCCCTACCCCAGGGGGAGTCAATTCGTTTTTTTCAAGGTCCAGATTTCTTGGTCTAGTTACAGCCAAGGTCCAGACTCCAGAGACACTAATGAAAAACTACCAATGATAACAAGTACGTCGGAAGATTTCGCGGTCCATTCAAAAGCTGCCTAGATTTGGCCCACAGGCCACCTATTGGCCCCCTGCCCTACCCTATGCCTGCCCGGATGTGCCTAAGTCAGCTGGGGCATCCCCACAGTGCACTGTCCAGAGTGCTGACTTCACCAGAGCCTGGCGCACTGTCAGCGTTTAACTCCCCAGCTGTGCAGCCATGCGGTGACGCCATGAGCCCAGCGCTCACGTCCAGCAAACAGGCCATTTATCCTGGCCTTGAATACCAGGCCTCTTCCGCACGGGCCACGCAGGCTGCCCCAGCACCGGGTCACCCAGACGCTGCTCCTGCGGCCGGCCTCCTCCCGCTGCGCAAGAAGAAACTCCGCTGCCAGGGCCGGCTCTAGGTTTTTGGCCACCGCAAGCAAAAAAATAAAATAAATTAAAAAATAAATTAAAGAAGGGGGGCCGGAGTGCCGCTGCCAAAGCAAACAAACAAACAAAAATGCCAGCGTGCCGCCCCTTGAAAAGTGCCGCCCCAAGCACATGCTTGGAATGCTGGTGCCTAGAGCCGGCCCTGCCCGCTGCGCGCTCCCAGCTGACCGTCCAGGTGCTCCAGGGAGCTACAGGGCACGGGGCAGCAGCAGCCCCGCCTGTGGCCACTCATGCACCCCCAACGCCTGCCTGTAACAGAAATAACAGAGACCATGCTGTGCCCACTAGGTACCCTCTGGAGGGGCTCACCTACCACAGTGCTGGGCACCTCGACAGATAGAAAACCAGCACCGCCACTGCCGGGCCCTCAGCATCAGCCCCAGGCCCTCTGCAGACAACAGATGGTGAAGGCGCCGCGCCAGAGCCGCCAGCACCTGCCCTGAGCCAGGGAGGTGTCACTGCTCGCATGGGCCAGTGAGTGGTCAGACCTGCCGACACCGGGCCGGAGAGCCAATTTGCATAAATAGGTGCTGATTTGCATACATTTGCATACTCTGACCATTTGAAACCAACTTTTTTTTAATTTCTACCCCCCCAGAACCAAGTGACCTCAGTCCCCCTCCCGCCGTGGCCCCTCCCGCATTGCTGTGCCTCCCTTCAGGGCTCAGCCTCCTTCAAGTCCCCCCAGCCCCGCGTCCCTCTCTCTGTAACACCCAGAGCTGCCCCCTCAGGGCTCTGCTCCCCTCGCACTCACTTCTGGCCCAGCCGGCCCCAGCAGACGCACACCCTGCAGAGGGGAGACAAGACCCTCTCAGCCACCCGCCGCCCCAGCAGCCCGAGGAGCCGTGGCCTGGAGTGGAGTGTGGGAGGCAAAGCTGTTAAAGCAGAGCATTGGCTAGCTGCCAAGAAAAGCAGCTGGGAGAAGCCAAGGCAGAGCTGGCTGGCCACAAGTCACAGGTCTGGCAGCTCGACTGTCTGTCTCGCCTCCCTCTGCCAGCAGCACACGGCCACGGGCCCCCTGACACAACCACCAAGGGGCCGTGTCGTGATCGTCCCTGGGCAGGCTGGGCCTCCTGCAACATCTGTCCCAGCCACACAGCTCTGCTGCCGTGAGATGAGGGGCTATTGGGGTAAACTGAGGCGCTGCCTCCTGGGCTGGAGCAGGAGGGGCCGGCTGCTCTCTGGCTTCCTGCCAACATCCTGGCAAACAGCCCGAGCCAGCAGAGCCAGATGCGAGAGCGTGTGCCTGGGACGCCACGGCCGTGCACCATGGGCACTGCACTGATCATCACCAGCTGATGCCATTACTTGAGCCAAGTATTATTACATAAGCCTGCCCAAAGCGCTCGCTGTCTGCCAGGGCACAGGCAGGCCCAGATGGCACCGCATGGCCACTCTGGAAGGTGGTTCCATTTCGGGGCTGACCTTGTTATTGCTGCTGTCCTGTTCCCGGCCCAGAGGCAGGCAAGTGGTGCAGGGAGGCATCTGAATTTGCCACAGGGCAAGTAGATCTGAGGAGGGTGTTCCTGGCACCCGGGGGACGGCTGGGCTCATCCGTGGCAGGAAGCAGGTGGGACATGGAAGGAAACCAGGCCTCCCAAAGCAAGGATCCTTTCTCATGCTGGCACTGCCCATAGAAGGGGAGTGTTCTCCATCCATCCCTGCCATGCTGCCCATGCAGCACACCCAGCCCTGCTGGCTCCGAAGGCAGGGGACTAAAGCTCTCCGAGTGACAGCGTCCCAGGCAGGCCCACCCAGAGATTTTTCACAGCCTGCATTACAGCAGCTAGTTGTGCCACTGGGCTCTGCATTCCACACTGCCCTCTCCGAAGTCTAATGGCCACAGGAGAAAACAAGGGCTTTGCAAGCACCCAGCTTAGCCTCCTTTGAAAAAAACTCCAGGGAATATGATATTAATTAATTGTATTATACCGAGCAGGCACAAGCCCGACACACACCTTTTTCCTAAGGGTTGATTTTTTATATGCAAAAGTCTCACTTCAAATGCATAGTTAGAGCACTTGGGTCATTTACATTGAGGTGATGTTCAAGATCTCCTTAACCTGCTCAAATAAGGAAGAACTCACAGGACTATAGATCTATATTTGCAAATCCATATTTCCAAAGGCCATGCTAGGTTGATCCAGTTGTGGTGGTGTTCTTAGCACACTAAGATACTACCATACGGCCGGCCCTTTTAAATATTAAACACAGCGAGCTGGTGAACTTCCTACAGCACTACCCAAGCAGGCTTCTGGAGCATGTAATGCTGTTTCTGATATATTATTTCATTTCTTTTAAAATCCCCTGTTCCCTGTCTCTCAGGAGGGACTCATAGTTCAAAGCTTCTGGCTGTACCTTTCTTGGCAACCTTTAATGTAAAAGAACGTTATTAATTCTTGATTTATTTAAAAGAGTCTGTTATGCCATTATTGCAGGTAAGGACACTGCTCATAGTTCATCTATTAATCAAACTCCAGTGGCAGAACACCAAATACTTTCGAAATGCCTGTTAAAGAGTCTCTCTCTCTCTCTCTCTCTTTCTCACACACACTTACTTCCTTTACGCAGGGCCACTGAATGGGGCAGCTGCCCCGGGGCCTGGTGATTTAAAGGGCCTGGGGCTCCGGCGGCGATTTAAATTGGGCCCTTTAAATTGCCGCTGGAGCCCCAGGTGGCACGGGCCTGGTACCGCTGAAGGGCTGGCTGGGGAAATCTGGCCCCCACCCTTCCGCGCAAGCCAGCCTCCCCCTGCATCCGGGACCCCAGCCGCCCTGTGTACTGGTAAGTCCCTTAAGTTACTTTACCCCGATCCTACCTGCCCTGGGCTTCCATTCCAGGTGCAAGTGGAACAGAGCCAGAAGGGCCTTGCATTCTCCCCAGTTACTGCTTTCCATAACTTTCCAAATCAGCTCTCCCCCAGTCAGTAATGAACCACTTTTATCAGCACACCGGCCCTGAGTCTGATCTCACACCAGTTTAGCAGAGGAGATGCCAGGCGGCATCTCACCAAGCCTCCATCCACTCCAGGATCCTATCCCTGGCAGAAGCTAACGCCAGACGCTCTGGAGGCAGATGCAAGACACCCCACAGAGCAGTGGTTCTCAGCCAGTGGTCTGGGGCCCTCTGAGGGTCTGCAAGCAGGTTTCAGGGGGTCCACCAAGCTGGGCCTGTGTTAGACTCACTGGGGGCCAAGGCAGAAAGCTAAAGCCCCCACCGTATGGGGCTGAAGCTGGGGCCCTGAGCAATGTAGTTTCCTGGGGGCCCTGCTTGCACCTGCCCTAATGCCAGGCCTGGCTTTGATATGCAAAAAACCAGTTGTTGTGGCACAGGTGGGCTGCGGAGTTTTTAAGTTTTTATAGCATGTTGTGGAGGCCTCAGAAAGAAAAAGGTTGAGCACCCCTGCCACAAAGGACAATAATGGGATAACGTTCCCCCCAACGGAGGTTTCTCCTTAGCCCTGCTCAAGTTGCTACAGGATCTGTAGCCGGAGGGTTTGTAGCACTTTAAAATCCTCTTTAATTTCACAGTGATTGGCCTCATTAGCCATACGAGTCTCTGATCCTTTTTGAACCTTACTAAGATTTTGACACTCATCATCCTCAGAGCTCGTCTCTGAACCAGTTCCACTCTAAAGCCACCCTTCCTGTGCAGGGGTGACCGAGTACAGCGAGCAGGAAGGCAACCAACCCCTATGTGACAAAGTGGGAATGTTCTTAATGTTTGCTCTTAATACGGTGTTGGTGCCTCAGTGTCCCCTCTGCAGTTCTTAAGTATCCAAGTGGTGGGAGAAGGGGGTGTGATTGCTACAGAGCAAAGGGCCAGTGCACCTAAATGCCTGGCACTCTGTCTCCTAGCAACTGATGGCCTGGGCCCCCCCTCTGCAAAGGTGCCAACTGAAGGTGTTGGAGACAAAGAGGTCAGGTGCCTCCTGGCCGGGGAAAGGGGCTGAGCAGAGAGGAGGGGCTGGAGGGGTGTCAGTCTGGAGCTGGCTGGGGATGAGGAGTGAAGTGCAGACGTGAGGGTCTGGCTCACTGCCCCCCAGAATGGACCCGGCCGAGGGGTCCGGTTCGCAGTACCTACAAGCTCTGTGTTAGCCCCTGTTCCTGTCATCGAATAAACCTCTGTGTCCCCGGCTGGCTGAGAGTCACGTCTGACTTCAAAGTGGGGGGGCAGGACTCTCTGGCTTCCCCAGGACCCCGCCTGGGCGGACTCGCTGGGGGAAGCGCACGGAGGGGCAGAGGATGCTGAATGCTCCAAGGAGAGACCCAGGAGGTGAAGCCGTGTGAGCTTCTTGCCCTGGAGACAGTCTGCTCCAAGGGAGAGGAGGCTCCCCAGAGTCCTGCCTGGCTTGGTGGGGAGCAGTTCCAGAGCTTCGCCCGGGGACTCCGTGACACCCTGGGCCCCCACTAGCCTGATCTGAATGAACTGCTCAACCAGTAAGTGTCTGATCTAGTCACTCAGCATCTGGCCAGTGTTTGATAGCCTCCACGCAGCCCAGTGATTGGCTGCTGGTTATTAATACTCCTGTCTGTCGGGAACTGCACCGAGCGCATGCACCCTGCACCACACTGGCACCGACTCAGCTCCATCTTACTAGCTTCTCTGTGCCCCTGCAAGGGATCCTCACCTGCTGGGGAACCACATCAGTTCGCAGCCACCCCAGGAGTCCTCCGATCCCTGCACCCAGCTGTCCCATTACCCACTGCCTTCCGGAGCCACTTCCCCTTCTGCTTGCTCACTCAGTGCAAGCCAGACCCCTGCACAAGGCCCGGGAGCTGTGCAGGACCCAGATTAGCCCTAAACTGGCCATCAGGCCCCTGGAGGCATCTCAAGCTGCCCACCCAAAATCCCTAGTCGCTTTGTAACCAGGAGGAGACTCGAGTCTGGCCTTTTCCATCCCGCTCTCTGGCTCCTCCTCACCTCCCAGGATAACAGACATTAATTAAAGAGCAGCAT
Organism: Mauremys reevesii; assembly: GCF_016161935.1. Classification (NCBI taxonomy): domain Eukaryota; kingdom Metazoa; phylum Chordata; order Testudines; family Geoemydidae; genus Mauremys; species Mauremys reevesii. The sequence continues at coordinate 84,567,991 of NC_052632.1, forward strand.
GAGCAGCGCAGCGTGGAAATCCCCTAATAATCCACAGTGACTCGCTCTCTGCTTGTTGTTTTTCTTCATCGTCAGTGTTCGCCTCCTAGATTTATGGGGGGTAAAAGCAAAGTGAGGGCATCCAAGAGAAATAACTGGCCCAGGCCAATGCCTGGCACTAGAGAGGGGTCAGCAGTGAGAACAGTGAGATGCCCCTGAGAGCGGCTCTGGGGACAGATGTTTCCCGGAGAGGCCAGGGGATGAGGAACTCAGCTGTGACGCTGTCCAGAGCTGGAGGCTTGTGCCATTACTAACTCGCTGCAGCTCAGGTCCAGCCATGCGTCAGCATAGAGTCCACGCAAAAGGCTTCTGAACGGCCAGCTTTGGACGTCAGGAGGTGAGTGCGGGTCTGGGAGTGTTGGAACAGGTCACCACTCTCTGCCCTGGGGCTGACCCCAGGGCTGCCAGCTGCGCTGGGCTGCTTCTGACTATTAAGTTTCTGGGCAGAAGGGGCCTAGCTGCGGTGACCCACCCAATCTTGCTGGCTGCTGCAAAGCATCCGTATGGTCTATCAGTGCAGCAGGGACACTGGCTCTGTTGTAGGGAGAACCCCAAAATCCCCAGCGTTGGAGCTGCTCCCTTAATATGCCCTTTCCAGCTTCATTTCCGTGCCACTCACCAATTTATTGGCAGCCAAATGGAAACCACTAAAAACCACGAGTTTCCTCCCGGCTGCCCTGGGGCGAGGCCCTGCAAAGCTCTAGCAGCTCAGGCCATGTGCGGAGCTGGACACAGTCCTGGGGCCCGTGCTGCTCCGCAGGGACCTCAGGAGCACGGGCTGCAGCTTGGCTTTTATGCAGCCTGTTTCTTGGTTTAACGCACTGTGGGTTTGAAAATTGCTAGTAAAATCGCATGGGAGAGCACCAAGCCATGGAAAGACTGGGAGCTACACAGCAAAGGCAGTCTGTCTGCCTGTGACGAAGTGGGACTGTTCTGAATGGTTCCTCTGAATACTGTGTGGGTGCCTCAGTTTCCCCTATGCATTTCTTAAGTCTCTAGGGGGTTAGAGTGTTGCAGAGCAAAGGGCCAGGGTGCATAAGTGGCCAACACTTTGTCTCCTGGCAACTAATGGCCGGGGCCCTTCCTCCCTGCAAGGGGATGCTAAAGGTGTTGGAGAACAAAGGAATCAGGTGACCCCCTGGCCTGGGAAAGGGACAAAGCCCAGAGGAGGAGGGGCTGGAGGGGGTTGCAGTTGGGAGCTGGCTGGGGACGGGGAGTGAAGTGCAGACGTGGGTGTCTGGCTCACTGCTCCCCCAAAATGGACCTGGCTGAGGGGTCCTGTTCTCGGTACCTACAAGCTCTGTTTTAGACCGTATTCCTGTCATCTAATAAACCTCTGTGTTACTGGCTGGCTGAGAGTCACGTCTGACTGCAAAGTGGGGGTGCAGGACCCTGTGGCTTCCCCAGGACCCCGCCTGGGGCAGGCTCGCTGTGGGAAGCGCACAGAGGGGCAGAGGATGCTGAATGCTCCAAAGAGAGACCCAGGAGGTGAAGCCGTGGGAGCTTCTTGCCCTGGAGACAGGCTGCTCACAGAGAGGAGACTTCACCAGAGTCCTGCCTGGCTTTGTGGGGAGCAGTTCCAGAGCATCGCCCGGGGACTCTGTGACACTCCCCAAGATCCTGGTCCCAGCTGGAGACACCCTCTGCTCCAAAGAGAGCACTTAGCCACCAGCAGAGCTGCCCCCCAGCACACAGCCGAGATAGTCACTGCCTGGCTACGCAGCTGGCTAGCAACGCCTGCAGTTTAAGGAGCTTCTAACAGGCGAGGTCAGCTCAGACTAGGCTCCATGATACGCCCTGGAGCAAAGCCCAGGGTAGCCCCAGGATCCTGCATTCTCCTTACCGTGCACCCCCCAGGGCGGACCTGGGAGCTAGGCTGGCGACAGAGGCATGTCAGAGCATTGTGAGTGAGCTCCCCGCCCACAGCCCCGCGAGCTCCTCGCCCACAGCCCCGCGAGCTCCCCGCCCACAGCCCCGCGAGTTCCCCGCCCACAGCCCAGTGAGCTCCCCGCCCACAGCCCCGCGAGCTCCCCGCTCACAGCCCAGCGAGTTCCCCGCCCACAGCCCAGTGAGCTCCCCGCCCACAGCCCCGCGAGCTCCCCGCCCACAGCCCAGCGAGCTCCCCGCCCACAGCCCCGCGAGCTCCCCGCCCACAGCGCCGCGAGCTCCCGCCCACAGCGCCGCGAGCTCCCCGCCCACAGCGTCATGAGCTCCCTGCCCGCAGCCCCACGAGCTCCCTGCCCACAGCCCCGCGAGCTCCTTGCCCACAGCCCCGCGAGCTCCCCGCCCACAGCGCCGCGAGCTCCCCGCCCACAGCGCCGTGAGCTCCCCGCCCACAGCCCCGCGAGCTCCTTGCCCACAGCGCCACGAGCTCCTTGCCCACAGCCCCGTGAGCTCCCCACCCACAGCCCCGCGAGCTCCCCGCCCACAGCGCCGCGAGCTCCCCGCCCACAGCCCCGCGAGCTCCTTGCCCACAGCGCCACGAGCTCCTTGCCCACAGCCCCGCGAGCTCCCTGCCCACAGACCCGCAAGCTCCCCGCCCACAGACCCGCGAGCTCCTTGCCCACAGCCCCGTGAGCTCCCCGCCCACAGCCCCGGAGCTCCCCATCCACAGCCCCGCGAGCTCCTTGCCCACAGCATCATGAGCTCCCTGCCCGCAGCCCCACGAGCTCTCCGCCCACAGCCCCGCGCGCTCCTTGCCCGCAGCCCCACGAGCTCCCCGCCCACAGCCCCGCGAGCTCCCCGCGCACAGCGCCGCGAGCTCCCCGCCCACAGCGCCGCGAGCTCCCCGCCCACAGCCCCGCGAGCTCCCCGCTCACAGCGTCATGAGCTCCCCGCCCACAGCCCAGTGAGCTCCCCGCCCACAGCCCCGCGAGCAACCCGCCCACAGCATCATGAGCTCCCCGCCCACAGCCCCCCGAGCTCCCCGCCAGCTCCTAGCCCACCGCCCCGCCAGCTCCCCGCCCCCAGCCCCGCGAGCTCCCCGCCGACAGCCCCGCGAGCTCCCCGCCCACAGCGCCGTGAGCTCCCGGCCCACAGCCCCGCGAGCTCCCCGCTCACAGCCCCGCGAGCTCCCGCCACAGCCCAGCGAGTTCCCCGCCCACAGCCCAGTGAGCTCCCCGCCCACAGCCCCGCGAGCTCCCCGCCCACAGCCCAGCGAGCTCCCCACCCACAGCCCCGCGAGCTCCCCGCCCACAGCGCCGCGAGCTCCCCGCCCACAGCGTCATGAGCTCCCTGCCCGCAGCCCCGCGAGCTCCCTGCCCACAGCCCGCGAGCTCCTTGCCCACAGCCCGCGAGCTCCTTGCCCACAGCCCGCGAGCTCCCGCCCACAGCGCCGCGAGCTCCCGCCCACAGCCCGCGAGCTCCCCGCCCACAGCCCCGTGAGCTCCCCACCCACAGCCCCGCGAGCTCCTTGCCCACAGCGCCGTGAGCTCCCCGCCCACAGCCCCGTGAGCTCCCCGCCCACAGCCCCGTGAGCTCCCCGCCCACAGCGCCCCGAGCTCCCGGCCCACAGCGTCTCGAGCTCCCGGCCCGCAGCCCCGCGAGCTCCCTGCCCACAGCCCCGCGAGCTCCGTGCCCACAGCCCCGCGAGCTCCTTGCCCACAGCCCCGCGAGCTCCTTGCCCACAGCCCCGCGAGCTCCCCGCCCACAGCCCCGTGAGCTCCCCCCCCACAGCCCCGCGAGCTCCCCGCCCACAGCGCCGCGAGCTCCCCGCCCACAGCCCCGCGAGCTCCTTGCCCACAGCGCCACGAGCTCCTTGCCCACAGCGCCACGAGCTCCTTGCCCACAGCCCCGCGAGCTCCCCGCCCACAGACCCGCGAGCTCCCCGCCCACAGCCCCGTGAGCTCCGTGCCCACAGCGCCACGAGCTCCTTGCCCACAGCCCCGCGAGCTCCTTGCCCACAGCGCCACGAGCTCCTTGCCCACAGCCCCGCGAGCTCCCCGCCCACAGACCCGCGAGCTCCTTGCCCACAGCCCCGTGAGCTCCCCGCCCACAGCCCCGTGAGCTCCCCATCCACAGCCCCGCGAGCTCCTTGCCCACAGCGTCATGAGCTCCCTGCCCGCAGCCCCACGAGCTCCTTGCCCACAGCGTCGAGAGCTCCCTGACCGCAGCCCCACGAGCTCCCCGCCCACAGCCGCGCGAGCTCCTTGCCCGCAGCCCCCCGCGCTCCCCGCCCACAGCCCCGCGAGCTCCTTGCCCACAGCCCCACGAGCTCCCCGCCCACAGCGCCGCGAGCTCCCCGCCCACAGCGCCGCGAGCTCCCCGTCCACAGCCCCGCGAGCTCCCCGCTCACAGCGTCATGAGCTCCCCGCCCACAGACCCGCGAGCTCCCCGCCCACAGCCCCGCGAGCTCCCCGCCCACAGCATCATGAGCTCCCCGCCCACAGCCCCGCGAGCTCCCCGCCCACAGCCCCGCGAGCTCCCTGCTCACAGCCCCGCGAGCTCCCTGCCCACAGCCCCGCGAGCTCCCCGCGAGCTCCTTGCCCACAGCCCCGCGAGCTCCCCGCCCACAGCCCCGCGAGCTCCCCGCTCACAGCCCCGCGAGCTCCTTGCCCACAGCCCCATGAGCTCCTTGCCCACAGCCCCGCGAGCTCCCCGCCCACAGCCCCACGAGGGCTTTCAAAGCCCTTTAGCTCTGGCCCATGCTGGCCGGGGCTCATGGGCCATCGGGCCCAGGGGGTAGATTTCTCCGCAGATGAAGAGCCTGGCCGTTCCTTAGGGAGAGCGGGAACGCCCGAGCTTTAGCCATGGCTCCCTATCGCTATAGCGACAACTAGAGCTGAGCCCACATCTTTTGTTTTTCCGAGAAAAATGCAGATTTGGCATCACCCGGATGTTTTGCAAATTGGAGTCGATTTAGCTGAATTGGTCATTTCGGAGCAATACAAAGAACCCCACAAAATAAAAACATTTTATGTCTAACGTTTTCAATGTTTTAAACGGTTGAAATTCAAACAAAACATTTGGGCCCCGTCCCTTGATGATTTTTTTCTGACTTTTCAAAAAAGTCGACAAACCAAGACACACGTAATTCCCTCCGCTCTAGAACAGCCAGGCAGGGCCGAACTTGGCTCTGTTAGTGCCACTGGCTGCCGCAGAGCTACTGGGGAGTCGTGACGGCTGGTGTTCTGTCCACAACGTTACCATGGAGCCAAACTGACCCCGCCCCACGTCCAGAACACGGCCCAGCCCCCGCTTCTGCGCAGCGTCAGCACAGCGGTGGGACCCCAACGTGCCCAACCGGGCCAGTGGTCTCTGTGAGCCATGCCTCTGTGGTAAATATGCATTTATGCAAATCAGACAAAGCCCTGCAGCTCCTGGTTAGCTACTAGCATGGCTCTCCATTGGTTAGTTTGGGCACTGGCCCTGGGGCAGGGTGCCACCCACCCTCTGCGCTAGAGGAAGTCCTCTGGCAAAGCCAGTCAGATACGCAGTGGGAGAGACGACACGGCACCTACCTCTCCACGCACCCTGGGTCATCCCACCTGCACACAGGCCTGCGGCCCAGGAAAGGGAAATGCAAACCTGAGCGTCTGTGCCTCAGAAACCAATGGGCACAGGCCTGCACACAGCACGCCTGGCCTTTGTTTGGGGCTGCACTTGTGTGGGGCAGGACAGTGCGAGAGCAGCGAAAGCCTAGGGAACGTCTCCAAACCCAGTACTGCCAGCGGCAGGCATGCCAAGGCAGGAGTCAGCTCTCCACAATGATGAGTCTGGCTTAAAACTCATCAGGGCTTTTTAAATAACAACTCGCGGCGGGGGAGGGGGGTCTTTGCTTTCTGGCTTTTGAGCCTTTAGGGGATCACGCACTTTACAATTTTAAGCTTTTCTCTGCAGCTATGAGGGTTAAAAATGGATCTTTTTTAACAGAAGCTGAGATTCTCCTGCAATCTCCTGACTCCAGAAGCTGGGGCTTTCTGTAAAACACTAATTATTGCAATAGCTGGCAACGCTGACAGTTTGCCTATCTAAAGCCCTAGTGAAGCTGGAACCAGTAGCACCCACTCCTGCCCCACCCTTCCACAGAGCAGGCAGCTGCAGTGCTAGGGGGCTGATAGTACCCAGCATCCCAACATTCAAGCACAGCAGAGCCTGGATCCCAGCCGCCATGGTTCTGGTCAGGAAATGGGCTGTTTGCAGATGAAAATCCCTGTCCACGGCACTGCAGCCAGAGTGACACGCGGCATCGCACAGTGTAAACTCACCCATCAGGACAGGAAATACCCAGTGGTTCCTACCCACGTTGTTACCACGTCTGGCACAACGAACTCCATACAAAGCTGCAGGAACATGGCGCCTGCCACACTGAAGCAGATCGGGGGCCACCTAGCCATTGTCCTATGTCATTTCTCAGGCTCTCCCAAGCCTTGGATTCATTTCAGGTGGGACTGGCTGGATCTGCCAGACACCCTGCAAGGTGACTGGGCCCGGAGCTCACTCTGCTGTTACTGGAGGCTGTCACTGCGTGTCCACTTGCCTTGCTTAGCCTAACAAAGTGAAGGCTGAGGGGGGATCAGACTGCGCTCTGCAAATACAGCAGGGGGATAAACCCCAGGGAAGGAGAGGCGTTTTAGGGCCAGTCTTGGCACAAGAACAAACATGGATATGAACTGGCCATCAATAAGTTTAGGCTTGAAATGAGGTGAAGGGTTCTAGCCAGCAGAGGAGTGACGGTCTGGAACAGCCTCCCAAGGGGAGCTACGAGGGCAAAAAACTCAACTGGTTTAAGACTGAGCTTGCTAAGCCTACTGATGGGGCAGTGTGAGGAGATTACCTACAATGGCATGTGGCCCATCTTCAACTGCTATTAGCAAAGCACTCCAACGGCCAGAGACAGGACACTAGACGGGGAGGGCTCTGAGTTACTACACAGAATCCTTTCCCAGGTGGGTTTTGCCCATGTGCTCAGGGTCCAACTGAGCACCATATTTGAGGTCAGGAAGGAATTTCCCCCCAGGTCAGATTGGCAGAGATCGTGGGGGGGCTTCACCTTCCTCTGCAGTGTGGGGCACAGGTCACTTGCTGTTTGAACTAGTGTCAATGGTGGAGTCTCTGATATTTGGAGTCTTTAAATCAAGATATGAGGAGTTCAGTAACTCAGCCAGGTTACGGGTCTGCTACTGGACTGGGTGGGTGAGGTTCTCATAGACTTTAAGGCCATCAAGGACCATCAGAATCATCTCATCTGACCTCCTGCACATTGCAGGCCACCGAACCTCCATGTGCAGGAATTCAGACTAGATGATCATGCTGGTCCCTTCTGGCCTAACAAGCTATGAATCCTGATGATGCCGTAGGGCAGTTTCCAATTTCACTAGGGTAACCCAGACATGTTGTTTGTTACAGCCAGAAAAGTGCACGTGCCCAGTTTGATGGTGCCATGTGACTCCATCCAGTGCTGCTGAAGAGTTAGTGCAGGAGCAGGCTAGATCCAAACAGGAGTTCACACACGCTGATCCCTGTGACTCTCAGCTCTGTTCCCTGCATTATGCTCAACAGGAAACGTCAGACTAATAAGGAAGCTAACACACATTGCCCATGTAGCTGACAATTATTTACACATACATTAACAGACCTTGCAGACTGCTTAATATACATACCATTTCCATTTCCATTATAACCTATTAAAGTTGGAGTCTTTCGAGTGACTGTAGCAGAAAGAAGGTTTCTGAACAACTGATTTAAATCTGGCTACGTACAGTGACCAGAACCAGGCAATTGGCAGAGATCTCTCTGTTTGACCACAGATGTATTTTGTATAGTGAGCACTGGCCATGGCACTTTGGTCATCGGGATTCTAATGGGTCTCGCACAGGGCCGCCCAGAGCGGGGGCCAAGAGGGGCAATTTGCCCCAGGCCCCGGTCCCCACAGGGGCCCCCACGAGAGTTTTTCGGGACCCCTGGAGCGGGGTCCTTCACTCGCTCCGGGGGGGCCCAGAAAACTCTTGCGGGGCCAGGCCCAGGAGCTTCTTCCGCTCCTGATCTTCGCCGGCGGGGGGTCCTTCCTCTCCGGGGCGGAAGGACCCCCCCACTGGTGAATTACCGCCGAAGCGGGACCCGCCTCCGAAGTTCAGCTCGGTTTTCGACGGTAATTCGGCGGCGGGGGGCCCTTCCGTTCAGGGACCCGCCGCCGAAGTGCACCGAAGACCTGTGGTGGGGGCCCCCCGCCGCCGAATTACTGCCGAAGCGGGACCCGCCTCCGAAGTTCAGCTCGGTCTTCGGCGGTAATTCGGTGGTGGGGGGCCCTTCCGTTCAGGGACCTGCCGCCGAAGTGCCCCGAAGACCCGTGGTGGGGGCCCCCCGCCGCCGAATTACCTCCGAAGACCGGGCTGCACTTCGGCAGCGGGTCCCGCTTCGACAGCAATTCAGCGGCAGGGGGTCCCCGCCGCGGGTCTTCGGGGCACTTCGGCGGTGGGTCCCAGAAGGGAAGGGCCCCCCCGCCGCCGAAGACCCCAGGACCCGGAATCCTCTGGGCAGCCCTGGTCTCGCATTTGCATTTTAAACAATTCATAACTGGGTTTCTCAGTTTGCATCTCTTTGGATTTTGGGGGTTTCTGTGCAAGAAAATAAAATAAAATGTCCATGAACCGTTTCCCCAAAGCCTGTCCCTGCAAATCACTGATTCACTCCTTGGCCTGACAACGAGGGCGGAGCGCTCGTTAGCATCTCGCTTCAATCCCAAACATGACAGTGGGAAACTAAGAAACGACGGACAGCGCTTCCCACTGACACGTTGCCAGAGCGGCCGTTCCCAGCAGCGTGGCTGTGCTCTCCGGGGTGACCTGGCCCAGCACAGACCAGCCCGGAGGTTACCATGGGGCAGCCATTGTTTGTCTCTCATTTTTCTCTGGGATTTTTTTAATGTAATAACTGCGCCAATGAGGTGGAAGAAGGCGTCTCTGGCTCCTGGCGCAGGATTCCCCTTTGCTCAAATCATTGATATTTGTGTTTTCACTGATGACATGAAGGTGTCACTGGTTTTGGAAAGCCATGAATGAGCCCTGAGGGTAAGACTGAGCCCTTCATATTTCACAAGTGGCATTGCTGGAAGTGGCCCTGCATAAGCAACACACTGCCAGGTGTGTTCCTATGAATCACAGGGGCCTTGTGAAGAGGAAGGCATGAATGGAAATTAATGGCACTGCTGGAAGCTTTGTCACTGGGATGGTCCGAGCAGGGTTTGCCTCCAGAGGGAAGTGGAGAAGTCCCGTTGCTGCCCTATATAAAAGCCCCAGACCTCTCTGAGGGACCGCTTATAGTGGTGTCTAATGCAACAATTCTGCATTGGCACCTGGGGCTGGCTGGGGCTTTCCCAGCACTAATTTCTATGGGTTTGGGAGCCCAGAAATGTGCCAGCCCATTCCCAAGTTGTCCTTCAGTCCATATCAACCATTCTAAGCAAGCCGGGGTTAGCCGTGATGGGCTGCATTCTGCTCTCAGTGGATTAACACTGGCATAGCCAGCTTGGGGTCAGCTCCGACTTTGACTAGCTGTGTGAGTAGCGTTCCACTCCAGCGGCAGGGTAAGGGGGGAAAGTGTGCAACAAGCTGGTGCAGAAGGCAGGGGAGAGAAGTGACTGACACAGGCCCCTTTACAAAGGAGGCAGCTCATTAGCAGGATGACTGCAATGATTTCTGAGCACAAATTACAGAGGAGCCCAGAGACCCAGCGTAACAACATCCAATTCTGGAATCAGAGCAGAGTGGTTGTTCTTTTCAGCATGATGATGAAGGAGGCTGCAGAGCAGAATGATCCATCTCGGATATGCAGCTTACACAGATTTCTCCAAGGACTGAACTGCCAACTCACTGCCTTTCTTGATCTTACCGAAAACCCAGCAGACTCCACCGGGATCCTCGGCACCGATGACTGCCACATGCTAACTGAAGTGCTGGTTGGAGGGACAGATGCTATGGAAGTCATTGCCCCGGTGCAGGAGCTGTCATTCACCCAGCAAAAGCCTGTGGCTCCCATGAGCGTGTCATCCCCTTGCCCAGCCTGGCCCTGAGCTATGGAGTGTGCCATAGGAAAGCTGTGGCGGGAGCTAGAGAAGAGAGACAGGCAGACACCAGGCTGCCACCGCCGCTCAGCCTGCCTGCCTCTGACACAAAGCCAAACGGCTGGGCCCTTGAGCACACCCTGTGCATGGCAGGTTCAAAGCACCCAGGAGGGCAGGGAAGCTCCTCAAGAAGGGCCCAAACCAATTGGCAATTAATTGATCTTTGACTATTAGCAGTAAATAGGCCCAGTGGTCTGTGATGGGATGTTAGATGGGATGGGATCTGAGTTACTACAGAGAATTCTCTCCTGGGTGCTGGCTGGTGAGTCTTGCCCACATGCTCAGGATTTAGCTGATCACAATATTTGGGGTCGGGAAGGAACTTTCCTCCAGGGCAGATTGGCAGAGGCCCTGGAGGTTTTTCGCCTTCCTCTGCAGCGTGGGGCACGGGTCACTTGCTGGAGGATTCTCTGCACCTTGAGGTCTTTAAACCACGATTTGAGGACTTCAATGGCGCAGACATAGGTTAGGGGGTTGATACAGGAGTGGGTGGGTGAGATTCTGTGGCCTGCGTTGTGCAGGAGGTCAGACTAGATGACCATAATGGTCCCTTCTGACCTTAAAGTCTGTGTTTCTATGAAGTGGGGATTCAAAATGGTGCAAACAGCTGAGAGAGGAACAACTTAACAGGAGATTCCAACCTCTGGCCAGCATGCACTCTGCCTCCATGGCTGAGGGGACAGGGACACTGGATTCCTCTGGGCAGATGGAAGGAGAGAGACTTGGAGTGCTGCTTAGAATGGTCTAGTGTGAGAGCAGGGGAGAAGGGGTGAGAACTCGAGAGTTCTCCCCCAGCTCTGTCTCCAGCTCTCTGGGCAGCTGTTTTTCCCTCTGAGAAAGGTAACTAACAATATTCACCTCAGCAGCCCCACAGGGTGCAGGGTCTGGCAGTGCCTTGCACGTTCACTATGCTGCGTAAGCACACCATGCTGTTGTGATGTCATGCGTGCAATGAGAATCAGGAGCTGATAGCCTCAAGGCTCAGCTCTCAAATTACACCTTCCATGCCAGGTGCTGGATTTCCCTGCTACGATGCCTTGGTCCAAAACCATACCCCAGCTGGGGCTAATTAGCACATCCCTCATTGATCGTAGTGCTCAGAGTGCAGAGGGGACTCAGACAGACAAGCAGGTGTGACGAACTGGGAATGTTCTTAATGTTTTCTCTGAATACTGTGTTGGTGCCTCAGTGTCCCCTATGCAGTTCTTAATATCTAGGTGGTGGAATAAGGGGGTGTGATTGCTGCAGAGGAAGGGGCCAGTGCACATAAATGCCTGGCACTCTGTCTCCTAGCAACTGATGGCCTGGGCCCCCCCTCTGCAAAGGTGCCAGCTGAAGGTGTTGGAGACAAAGAGGTCAGGTGACCTCCTGGCCCCGGAAAGGAACTGGGCAGAGGAGGAGGGGCTGGAGGGGGTTTGGTTGTCTGGAGCTGGCTGGGGATGAGGAGTGAAGTGCAGACGTGGGGGTCAGGCTCACTGCCCCCCAGAATGGACCCGGCCGAGCGGGTCTGGCTCGCAGTACCTACAAGCTCTGTGTTAGACCCTGTTCCTGTCATCGAATAAACCTCTGTGTTACCGGCTGGCTGAGAGTCACGTCTGACTGTGAAGTGGAGGGGCAGGACCCTGTGTCTTCCCCAGGATCCCACCTGGGGGGACTCGCTGGGGGAAGCGCACGGAGGGGCAGGGGATGCTGAATGCTCCCAGGAGAGACCCAGGAGGTGAAGCCGTGGGAGCTTCTTGCCCTGCAGACAGGCTGCTCCAAGGGAGAGGAGGCTCCCAGAGTCCTGCCTGGCTTGGTGGGGAGCAGTTCCAGAGCAGCGCCTGGGGACTCCGTGACAGCAGAGAAGTGCTGGGCTGGCAGGTGGTAGCTCCAAGCAATGTCCGCATGCTATAAACTGCAATGCCGAGCTACAGACAGCTGTGCTGGCAGGGCACCAGTCACAAGGGTTGCTAGCACCACAACGCTCAGGCATGTCAGGGTGTGTCTCTATGAAACAGGTGCCCCACTAACAGGAGGGATGCTTCTGTCTGGTCTCAGCCTGCGGCATGACATAGTGCAAGGCTTGCTCAGCCCTTCCCTGTTCCAGGCAGGGTACTGTACACCCGGCAGGGCTTGCCTTGGGATCCTCATCCAACGTTTCCCCTATCTGCCCTATCCACCCCAGAGGTGGTTGCATTTCACTAGTGCTGTGATTCCTGTACGTGTGTAGCTTGCAAAGTGGGTTGAGATCCCTCTGGATGGAAGGGGCTGCTCTAAGGTTTACTGTGCCATAGGCAAGATACGTAGTGATGAGTGATGTAAACAGCGTTATTAGCATTATTGGGCAGGAGGAGGGGGGAATATCCAGGAGGAGACGTTAAACCCCAATTCTGAGCAGGACCAAAATGATGTTTCTTGGCAATAAGCAGCAGCGCCACCCAGTGGCAGGTGAGGGGACAGGGCCCAGAGTGCAGCCTGCCAGGGCCCAATGCTCCACTGCAGAGTTATTCACTGAAATGCAAGTGTCAGATACAGAATAACAGACTCCTGTCTGTGGCGTTCCTTGCTGTAGAGTCCAATGTCACAAGTGAACCTGCAGCCTCTGCCATGTTGTCCCAGCCAGGCCCGTGTGCCCTTGGCAGCCCCTCGGGCGCTCAGACAGGTATGTGTGAGCTACGGCTGGACCACCGCACACTCGCTCAGACACCAGCAAAGAGCGAGTTAACGCTCTCCCTGAGATCCATGCTTTGCCCTTTGTTCTCTGTACTGACCCAAACACTCCCTCTCTTGTGCCAAGCTGCAGAAAAGCAAGTCACCTCAGCTCCATTCAAAATAAGTGCTGTGACTGCTACTCGGGGGAGTCAGGGGTGAATCATAACTTCATCAGCTTACAAGGAAAGAACCAATTATCTGGCTGTTGTATTCAGGCCATTGCAGTGGGAGGCTCATCACCTAACCAGTCCTTGTAGTCAAGGGGAATAAAATATATGCTGACATCAGTATACAAAAGTTCCCATTGGAAGCCACTTTCATTGCAGTGTCATGAATCTTTTCAGAAACAGCTTGAGAAGATTCATTCTGTGTATCAATCGTTCTGGGGAGCCGGGCTGACGATGGTCGTACATAATAATGCTTATGTGAATTCACATGCACAGGCAGTTGCTGTCTACAAGTCCTGGGCCTAATCAGTACATTAACCAGCACCTCATGACTAATAACTCTGGAAGGATCTCTACAGGGGCAGCAGAATGCTCCTCTGGCTTCGCACAGCTCCTGGGGCGTGTGCTGTCACTGCACACACTCCCCTCAGCCTCAGCAAGGGAGAATGGAAAGCCATAACTCTTCTTCTGTTTACTTGGGTGACACATTTTTTATGAGCCAAATTCTTTACTTTCTGCTTGACAGTGTTTCTGTGACTTTATGTCTGTCTTGTAATCACGGGGCCTCATGGGATTAGGCCCAAAGCCCATAAACCTGGCAGTTTAGGCCATTGTGGAGTGGAGTGAAGTGCATGAGTGGAGCCAGGCACCCCATTGCAGCAGCTTGGAAGCTGCTTGGCCATTCCGCCCCCATGGCTGGTGTCTGCTCCAGCAGACGGAGGCTCAGACAAGGCTTCTGTGGCACTGTACGGGATGCTAACCACTAGCATAGCCCAGCCCCAGTTCCAGCCCAGAACAAGGGAATCTGGGAGATGTAGCTCCCAGAGGGACCCATGGAATTGTACCCTGGGCAGCAGGGCCTGCTAGGAAAGGGGCACGTTCCCTCCCCGGCAGGGTAGAGGCCTGAAGGGAATAGGACAAGCTGTCTCTCTCTCTGGGCAGAGAAAGGCCAAAGGGCTGGGCAAAGTACCCTGAGGTAGGGGTGCTGGTGTGGGGGAAACCAAGGGCTGCTTGTGGGTCTCCGCCAGAGAGCTGTGGAAACTGCCCTGTGGTAAAGCCCTGCACTGCGGGGTGTTGGGGACTTTCAGTGGGCCTGTCTTGTGCTGGACTTTTGTCACCCTGGGAGAGGAGGAGGTCTTTAGTTTAGCTGGAGGTGACCCTAGAGAGGTTCAACAGCTTCGGAGTAGCACCTAGCACATCGTGGGCTCTTCTGAAGTATTACTAATAAAGTACCACTACAGCCTGCTGCCTCTCACCACTTTCCCCCAGCTCCCAGGAGCACGCTCACCTATGTCAGACACAGGATATATTGCCTGACAATAACGCCAGCCATTTCAGGCTTGGGACCCCAGATGGCACAGAGTCCTGGGCAGCTGGGGGCACCGGGCTAGCGTCCTCTCTGGGAGGTGTGGGAAGGCAGCAATGCATGCTTCTTCCTTGCTGTCATATCCCAGAAATCTGAGCAACCCTCCCCCTTGCACCAAAGGGTTCAGGAGAGCAGTGCAGGGAGCCACGAGATTCATTCACACCAGCGTCTCAGCATAAAGTGAGACGGGCTGGCGGTATTTATTTCTCCTTATTGCCTGTGCTACTGCAGTGAGACAGAGCGCCAGACACCACGGTCCTTCAGTCCCTTGCCTCAAAGAGCAAACCAACCCCTCTGCACGGTGTGCTGGGTTCCAGCCACGGACTCTCCTTACCGCTGCATCTGGGGAGCAACCATCACTCGGCGGCCAGCCAGGCCCCCGAAATGTGCCCCCATTCTGTATCCCTGCTGGTGGGGAGGGCCCGCAAGCTGGAGATTGGCAGGGTGAGCCTCAGACCTCCCTCCCACCGCTGCACCAGAGCCAGGGGTCCCCTGGGACTGGGAGCTGCTTGCAGGCCACATGTAGCAAGTTAATTTCAATCTGATACATCTCCACTTGCCAGCTGTTTCCCAGAAGCTCCGAGGGCCTCTGGAGGTGAGAAGCATCAGAGGGGTAGTAGCCATGTTAGTCTGGATCTGTAAAAGCAGCAACGAGTCCTGTGGCACCTTATAAACTAACAGACGTATTGGAGCAGGAGCTTTCGTGGGTGAATACCCACTTCGTCGGATGCATGTAATTTCCACCAACTTCGTCGGATGCAGGTAGTTTCCACAGTGGAAACTACCTGCATCCGACGAAGTGGGTATTCACCCACGAAAGCTCGTGCTCCAAAACGTCTGTTAGTCTGGGGGTGAGAAGTGTCAGGCATTTCTTTACACCAGCTCCTTACTGGTCACCTGCAGCCAGAGAGTGGCCCCAGAGGTCACCATTCCCTCGCCAGAGAGAAGGTGCTGCAGTCACTGGACTCAGGCACTGAGTCTGGTTTTGCCTAGACACTACCAGGACCTGGCTGTCCATTCTTGGTGCCATGTAGCCAGAGGGGGGAGCGCAATGGGTCGCTGAACTCCTGCACTGCAGCAGAGTCGCTTGGTGCCCAGCCACAGCCGGCCCGGTCAGAGCACCAAGGAGCTAGTCTGATTTGCCATCCAGACACCCCGTCCATCTCCCTCACACAGCGTATTTGAAAGGCTCAGCCAGTTGTGGAGGTTGAGAGTGATTCATCAGTTCCAGCCCAACGAGCTCCTGGTAGGATGCCATCTGCCTCCTGTCTTGCTGGCGTCTTCCAACTCTGAGCCCAATGCAAGGCCCTGGGAAGAGCAGCCGAGTGTGTGAAACCCACTGTCAGCTGCACTCATTGGGCCTGGCCCAGGCTGGTGGAGCTCCGAGCTATCACAGCCACGTTCACAGCACTGCAGGCTGGGGGGATTTCAAAGGTCATGCCAGGTGAGTTTGCGTTTTCCGCCTAGAACGCTCTGCAGGCCCTTCAGGGCTGGGAGCCAGTGCTGTGTCTCCCAGAGGGCAGCCGGGAATCTCCTCTTTCCAATGGGACCAATCGCCCAGTCCTCAGCCATGGGACGCCAGACCTTACATCTGGGAAGCTTGGTCTGGGCTCTGCTGTTCAGCCAAATCCATTGCAAAGGTTCACTGGGGTAAAAAGGCAGGGGGCCGACCCTCCTGTGATACGCTACAGAACGTTGCTGTGATGTAAGAGTGAGGTCTTGTCTGCAGGCTAATGGCTCAACGGTGGTTCCTATCCGGGTGACACGTCCGTATTAACGCTGCAGGAGGTGGTGTGAATCCACGTGGATATTATGTTTGAAAGCGTATGGCCGGACAAAGGAAGGAGGCCTGTCAGGGTGGGGGGCAGCTATCTACCTGTCTCCTGTGTCAATAGCAGAATCAAAACACTGGAAGCCCACAGGAGGGCAGGAACAGTGTGAGGTCAGCTTCCTGGTGACACAGCAAGCTGAGCACGCAGGAGAGCATCCTGCCTCCCAAAGCAAGGTCATCGAACTGTGGGCGATAGAAACAAGGGTTGAAACCATCCTTGGCATCCATGACTAGATCGGCACAAGAGGCCAGAGCTCATTCAAGCTGATGAAGGTGGGTCCTTCAGCCAAAGGGGGGCGGGGGACTCAAGTCTCTGGAACTGAACAGAGGTGAGAAACCCGCTTGGGCAAAGTTCTTTCACCTGGGCAGACAAGGGCAGCTGACCCCTTGTACTTTTGTGGAAGGACCAGACTGAGGGAAAGGCAGCCATGGCTGGGGAGGAGAAGGACCAGTGAGAGAAACCATCCGGAATAGAGCCTGTATCTTGCTAGCTTACGTTTTAGAATTTTAGAGGCGTATTTTGTTTTACAGCTAATTCTTCCTATCTTCATTCCTTATACGTGAACTCACTGAGGCCTGGGTAGCTTTTGTTAATAAATGTATTTCATTTCTACCGTAACCCAGCTGCATGCGGGGTGTGCAGGGCAGGGGGTATTCACCCCAGCTGAGTTAATAAGCTGTGATGTGCTTTTGTGTCTTTAGAGCAAGAAATGAACCATATTATCTCTGAACAGGACAGGCTGAGTGCTTTTGAAAATATGGCTCCAATTGTGGCGACGACCCCTTGAAAACCTGGCGCTACCTTGGGAGCTGTCCTGGGAGCTGGGCCGTGCTGCGGGTTCCGAATGGGCGGCAGAGGGCCTAGCTGTGCAAACTGCCGGTGCGTAAGGTGACACGGTTGCTTCTATTGCAGTAATTATTCACTCTCTGTTCCAGACTCTTTGCGATTCTCCATGAATATACATCTTACCTAGACGTGTCCAGAGCTACCCTGCACCAGGCTGCATGGTTTTTAAGTGACAGGTAATCACCCAGATGGAAAAGGGCAGCTGAAGAATTGCAAATCTATCCAGTACATCACTAAATTCCTTTAACCCAGGCTTGCCAAAAGGCCACACAGCCATGAGTCCTGTCAAGGCCAGGCTGATGTGTGCCCCCACCCTTGGCTGAACAGTGCTTTCCAGAACTGCTGTGTGGGCTGCAGTGACCAGTGCTCTCCTGTATCCCGGGAGCTGCCTCCCCCAGGTGTAATATGGCGAGTGGACACACTGGGTAGGCACAGTAGATACAGGCCATCAGTCAGGCCACTCAGTGCACCCCAGGAGGGAGAGGGCTCATTTTCTTTTCCTGGAGTTTCCTTCTTCCCCATTAATATGCCCTTAAATACTCATTCATATGCACATTTTGACATTAAATTGCTGCCTAACTTTAGGCAACGAGGTGGGACAGTTCTGGCCGCAGTGTGTGAGCCCCAACTCTGCAGCCCAGTGTGCCGAGGGCTGGGCTGGAGAGGAAAGGAACAGGTGCCTGACTGGCTGCAGCTGAAAATGGCCAGTGGGGTTCCACGAGCAGCCCCCACGCTGAGAACCCACCAGGTCACAGTGGTGGCCAAGCACTCGCAATGATGCAGGCAGAGCACATGCCTGCCCATCCCTCTCCCTGCATCTCTTCCGTGCATCTAGGTTCAGCCTTTGCCAGCTCACCCTCATGCAAGGCCTCAGCTCGGACAGGCCGGGGGGAAAGCCCAGACTCTGCACCATGCAGGTCTGGTGACAGTAAGGCAAAGAAATTGTTATTACAGCAGCTCTGTGTCAAACGTGCTCTGTTGGTACCAAGCAGCCAAATGGGCCCAGTGTTATCAATTAACTGCCCCAGAACTAAGAAGATTTTGTGGCTCTTCTGAAAACACAGATCTATGTGCAGTTACAAATGCAGACTCTGAGCTAACAAAGCTTGTGGGGGATGGCTGCTGGAGGCCTGATGCAGCCGGTTTGAAAGCCACC
Source organism: Mauremys reevesii (assembly GCF_016161935.1). Classification (NCBI taxonomy): domain Eukaryota; kingdom Metazoa; phylum Chordata; order Testudines; family Geoemydidae; genus Mauremys; species Mauremys reevesii. Next base: position 84,586,148 of record NC_052632.1, read on the forward strand.
CACAAGCAAGCAAATGGTAAGATTTCAAATTAGGGCCAAAATCCTAATGACAGTAACAAGGAAATAGATGCTAACGTCAGCTTTTCAGAATAGCAACAGCCTTGGCCTCTGAATGGCCAAGATCCCACAGACAAGCCAGGGTCTCCGGTCAGTGTATTTATATGCCAACGTTACAGGCGCAGTAGCTCTGACCGGTGCACTTCGAGGAACAGCGTGAGGACGAACTCCTTGTCCCAGCCTGGAGCGAGCTAAGAACGCCAGGCTATCTCAGTGCTGCAGAGAAGGCCCATTGCCTGCGTCAGGAAGGGAGCGGGGGCTGCGGGACGTACTGAGTGCTTCCTTTACAGATGGGCAATGTGGCAAAGGCCAGAAACAGCCACAAACATTGTTGCCTCTGCAGAGGCGAGGCGGCTGCCTGGTTCGTTGAGCAATGGCACGGGGGCTGCTGAAGTGACGGCACAGGTGCTTGAGGAGCTTGTCACGTAAGAGTTAGAAACATGCCAGGTTACAAACCCCAAACGGCTCCCGTCCAGCCTGAAATGATGGTGTGTGCAGTCCAGCCAGACTCGGATCACCAGCCCCAGCATAAGAGGCTGAAGAAGCATTTCCTGTCCAGCCTGGATCAGCCTCTGTAAGCGTGCGGATGTTTGCACAGCACTAAGGACAGCTCGCCCCAGACTTGCTGTGGATATTATCATTCCTTATGTAACCATCGTGCCAAGGAGCCCAGCCATCGGCCAGGCCCACTTTGTCCTAGGCGCGTACACTCACCAAGCAAGAGTGGGTCACTGCCCAAAGCCACTTGCAATCTAAATAGAAGGGAAGAGGCAACAGCTGGATACAGGCAGACTGGTGGAGAAACCAAGGTAACAATGGGACAGTACCGGCCAGCATGACAGGCTGCAGTCTCAGCACACCTGCAGGCTAGCTGATGTCAAGTGTTTTGTTGGATTCCTGCAGAGGAGCATTTGAAGACGGGACTGGAAGGAGATTAATGAGTTCGTTTTGTGGCTGTTTACACAGAGGTCTCCTAAGGGTGTTGGGCAGCCTGGGAGAACGCACAAAGATGCTCGTTTGAAAATGTAACCAGTGGATTATGGAGCCTGGCACCACAGGCCAGCAAGGGCCTGGCATGCACAGAAAGGGAAAGGGCAGAGTGTCGTTGGCAGCAGCACATGAAGGGCAGGAAGGATTTTCCCAGCAAATCTGGAGCAGTGAGGATCCCCCTCACCTGGCACCACTGCAGGACAAGCCATACTGGGCACGTTCCTTTACAGAGGGGATGGGATTACAGGGCAGACATTTCTCTCCTCTGTTCCCGAAATGGAGTATAAGGACTTATCAAAGGTTGGGAGACCTCGAGGGGATGTTTTGACAGCTACAGTTCAGGCTTCAGAGAAGAGAGCTCCCAGGGGAAATCCAAGTTGTGCTGAGTGAAAAGAAAGGTTTAGGTTAGTTAAAACCACCTGAAAACTTGGATTGACAGTTGCAGTGTTTGAGATTTATATGCAGACCAATGACACTGCAACAGCTGGCTTCACGGTACTTTTTCTTTTTTTGAGGTAGATTTTACAGTAACCACAGACTGACATGTTCTCTGCCAGGCCTAGATATTACACTAGCAGACAGAAACATCAGACCTGCCACTGCAGATCAGCCCAGCATCCAGCTGCTTCATAGGAAGGTGCAGGAAATGCCCCAAGAGAACAGAAATGGAATAACCTGTCTGTGGGGGAAGCTCCTTCCTGGCTCCGTCAGCGAGAAGTTGGCTGAGGGCCTGGAGCAGGAGTAGCTCCCTTCTGCACTTGTCCTTGTCTTATGTAACCTGACTGTGGCTGTCCTGACTATCCATATAAATGTCCACTCAGCCCCTGGACTCAGTGGCAACTCACAGCCGTGAGTTCCAGGGGTTAGCTGTGCATTGTGTAAACAGCTGGAGTTTCTTTGCATTAGTTTGAACTCAGTCGGCTTTTCAGTGGAATGGAACATCCCTTTGTACCTGCATAATGCCAGGGTAAACAGCAGTGCCTGATTTGCGGCCTCCATCCCATTCTTTTTCTTGTCTACCAATTATCTGTCGCCTCTCGAAAGAAGCCAGCGCTGGTCTTTTCTCTCTCTCTCTCTCTCTCTCTCTCTCTCTCTCTCTCTCTCCAAGTGAATGTTTTTCTGCACCTGGCCTCATTCCATTGCTTTCTCTGTGATGCCCAGTATGCCCCCTGCTGCCTTATGAACAGCTACAACTC